>NC_060140.1:457704358-458937358 GCF_021461385.2 Schistocerca piceifrons
CCTAACTGATACTGTCTAAAATCGAGGCATACCACTCTCTGTACGCCTAGTCAGGAATGACTGGTAGCTTCCGTCAGTCACGAAATCTTTGTTTAGTCTGCAAACCTGGGTTTGAATCATATGCAGAACGAGACGGTTCGTCGTGTCATTTGAAGTTCATACATATTCTCAACTAGCAGCTCGTGAACAACTTAAATTTTGAATGCCATGTTGTGTTAAAAAGTAAGTATGGTATCTTACTTTGAAGAGGAAATCCAGAATACGACGAACTTCCTACGTGCATTACGTATCTGACGTAATAAAGAGAGTGGTAACATTTCAGGTATGTCATTTATTGTAATAAATGTGAGATTACATGCCTTAAGGACAGCCTTTTCTGCGATGAGGTGTTCCCTGATATTTGTAGTATAGTGGTATTACTTTACATCTTGAGTTATTGCGATATAGAGCAGTGTTTTCTAGTGGTGATTTGTTGGTACCATTTTCAATAGTCAAACTACTGTACGAAGGAGCGCTTAGAGGACCTGCTAGACAGCTGCGTTATGAGGGTTGTATGCGAATCAGGCGAAATGCAATTCAGGTCGTTCGGATACTTTTGAGCACGACTGTACATAAATGTAGAAACAATTCACAGTAAGGCCACCAGCTGCTTTTGCACTATCAGCGACAACGGCAGTGAACTGAAGAAGGGTAACCTGAGACAAATTGAACTTTGAATAATGACAGCTTTAGTCATGTTTTATTAAGTACACGATGCACTTCGGAGCCTTTGGGTCATTCATCAGACTACACATAATCTTGGTTATACACATGTCTGTCTCAAATTCTTTACCATAGTCTTATATGTATGTCATACCTCTGTATAATTAACTGCCTAGTAACCTGCATGTTATCCAAAACTAGGATGATTTTGAGAGAACACCAACCTTTTCCTGCTATCTGCATAGGCTCCCTTTCACAATTTCCCAACTGTGTTCCTCCTGTCCAATACCAAACCACCATGCCAACACTCACAAGGCATTGCTCGTCCTTGTGTCTCTCTTTTATTTCTTTCCTTTTTTCGTCTCTTCTAAACTTACCTTTTATATTTGTCACTCTTCTGAGGATCAGATAACTTTTCCATCTTGAATCTTTCGTTACAGCTGCTGTTCTTCTCAACGTATGTCATTATCACTGTTCGACAGAACATAATGTACTTTGCACATTGATGCTAGGATCGACATTGCTGTAACAACTATTTGTATTACTATTAGATTAATAATAACAATAATTATGATTATTAATGAAAAAGAAACGATACTTATATAATATTCTGCAATATTTGTTAGATACTTAAGGTAATTCTCATTTATTGTTCTGTCTCAGTTGCACACTTTTTAAATTTGATTCTGGATCATCTTCAGATCTAAAACAAAGAAAAACTAAAAATGTACCGTTAATATTTTAGAATAGCAGAAAAGAAAAGAAAGGAATTGTACATAAACGTAGAATTTACCTAAGCAATTGCAAAAGCAACCCACCTTGTCTACTCAGAACGACATATCAGCAACCCGTCTTGCCTACCAAGAACAACGTATCAGAATACTATATTTTGCATCTGTGATCAATGTTGTAAATAGGTAGATATTGTAGGTAGAGGGTAGGAGGCGGGGGGGGGGGGAGGAGGGGAGTGAAAATAGAGTGAGGTTGATTGGAGAAGGGGAAAGAAAGCACTGAGGAAGTGGTGGGAATGTCATGAGTTTAACAAGGTTATGTTACTATTATAGAACGTAAAATTATGTAACAATTCTACTTGAAACTCTGATAGTGTAGAACGATACGAATGTAAAATGTAAGCGGTCTAAAATAGTGAAATTATAAATGAACCGAGCTGGGATTGAGAACGGGCAAAGAAGGCAATGGGAGGAGGGGTGGAGGGCTGGATAGTGGGCAGAGATGCTATGACGTCAATAAGATAGGGTCTTACATTGAAGTTCCAAAAAGTCAATAATGCAAAAAACCTTCTGTTAAGATATCAGAATGGATGCGTAAAAGAATCATAAAGTAGTACATTTTAAAACTGGAAATAAAGTAGCGAAACCTGTATAAGCTTCTGAAGATATTAAATTGTGAAACTTTGGATGTACAGAGTCATAAGTTTTTACTCTGAAAGTACAAAAATAAAATTGTATTTTCTTTAAAATAATGAAAGTATAATGCTAGAACGATGGATGTATAAATAGTGAAAGACATAAAAATAGTAAAAATTACAAAAGTGTGTTTATATGAAGGTCCTAGAATTGCATGTAGTATCTTTAAATATTATGTGATACTAAGTTTCACTTTATTTTAGATCTGAAGATGATCCTGAGCGATCGAATCATGTAATCGAATTAAAAAAAGTGTGCATCTAAGATGGGACAAGAAATGAGAATTATCTTAAATATGTACTCGTACACAGTGGCTGAACTCTCTCAAGACGATTATGTCGACTATAGTGACAATATTTAGTATTTAAATAATGAATATTGCAGACTATTACATAAGTGTCTTGTGTTTTTCGTTCATAATGAATAAAATGTCCTGTCATGAAACAATGGAATAGTCGGTGAGTGTATTATTATTATTATTATTATTGCCATTATATGTAACTCGGGTTGTAAGCACATTATAATGTTTACTGTAAACAGAACTCCAAGAGTACCTGGTTTAGATGTAGGATAGATCATGAGGGCCATAATCTGGCCAGGTGAAATAAATAATTAATTTGTATTTATCATTAGTGAAAGAGAACTGCTGCTTAGTTCACCAAGTGGAAAAAACTGGCTAAAATGTTCTGCGCATCCTTCCCATCTCTCTGCAAAAATACTGTTCTGTAGACAGCAGCATGATCAACGGACAACCCGAGACTGTCGCTCTTGAACTTATCTGACAAATCGTCTTTCCAATTCCTTTAAATGCATTATAATCTCGCTTTATGCTTATACATACTTCACTTGTTGTGAAACAACACTCAGATACAAAGCTTTTTGAAACTGGAGAACTAGAGCAGTCAACTGTTTTAAAATAAACATGTCGTATAATTTCTGTCTCTAAACACTGGTATAATAAGGTTAGTGAAGAAATTGTTAGCAATGAAAGGTGAAATCTTCTAATAAACTGATAATGAGATCGAGTATCAACGTTTATGACCATCGTAATTTAGTTTTACAGACACTCTTATATGAAATTCAGAATGAGATGAAAATTCACTGGTAATTAAATGGAGGACGTAAATGACCTTTTTCAATTTCATCTTTCCAGCGACCTGTTATGAAAGCAGACTTTTCAAAAACGATGATAACTGTCCATTATTTAGGGCTATTCAACGGCAGTGTGGCGGTGGATCCACCGGTTCCTACCATATTCCCGAAGTTAAGCGCCGTAGGGCTTGGCCAGATGTTGGATTGGTGACCGGCTAGGTAGTCTGGGTGCTGTCGATAATTTGCCCTTTGCTTTTACAGCAGAAGGGACAGGTGGCATAAAGTCTCTGATCACCAGTTTTCAAACCAATGTCCTGGATTAAATTCCAAATGTCTCTACAGAGTGTTGTGAAGTGAGGACATGCGATACTGTTGATGGTGACCCGCCTATTGGATGGGGAAGTTAGGGCTGGCGGTCCCCTTGTTGCTACTCGAGAGGAGTGGACTCCATGCTGGCAACGGTTTTCACCCTCTCCCTTCTCTCATCATCAACCAACCTCTACATAACACCATACTATATACACACCCATTAGTAAAGTCATCTACACTTAACAGCTGCACTTAAACGATACACAACACTCACACTTCATCTTCCCGAGCACGGGGTCCCGGGTTCGATTCCCGGCGGGGTCAGGGATTTTCACCCGCCTCGAGAAGACTGGGTGTTTGTGTTGTCCTCATCATTTCATCATCATTCATGAAAGTGGCATGTTTCGACTGAGCAAAGTTTGGGAACTTGTACGGGCGCTGATAACCGCGCAGTTGAGCGCCCCACAAACCAAACATCATCATCCCCCAGTCACACTTCACGAAGTAAAGATACCTATGGCTGCGAAGGATAGGAAACACCTTTCCTATTCAGGCGTCTGAACCTGTCCTCCGAAGTCTCAAAGCCGTCATAAAATACGACTTTACTTTACTTAAGACTATTCCATAACTTGGTCAATGAATATAAAATTACAGTTCCACAGCAAAGCTCTCAGCGTTCTTTGCTTGTAGGTCTCTTTTTTCTCACAAGGCCAATTAATGTTTGTGTGATTGTATTTTAGTTTTCACTGTGCACAAAAAGTATTATAACAGTAAGCTAAGTACAATGGTGAAGCCATAAATACTCGGCAACATTATTTTGATTCAAATATACTCTGTAGTTATTCCAAGTTTTATCCACGCTAGATTCTTAAAAGCCCTTAACTCTCTTTCAGGTGTAAATCACGCTGCAGACCTGACGATACTTTTTGTGAGATCCGACACTGAGTACAACCTAGATCCAGAATCAGACGAGGATAAAGTACGAAGGAATATGCTTCGATACTGGACTAACTTCGCCAATTATGGGTACGTATTGTATCTGTCCATCTTTTGGTAGTCAGTCATTTAACTGGTGGCTACGGTCAAGGTCAATTTTAATAAATCCTTTTCGATTTCTGGCCACGTCATTTTGTAACGTGGAAAACAACTACAAAATCGAGGTTTCTTCCGTCCGAATTACATTATTAGGGGTTTTCTGTCACGCATTGCGAGGATTCTTCTTAAATAGTGGTGAAACCAGAAGGTAACTGCACACAAAATTACAGCTTTTTGTCATCTGTATCGTGGTTAGGCTGACAGGACAGCAAACTTCTAAAGAGCTCGGGTGGACACTGTTTTATCTGTTGCTCTCTGTGGCCAATTATCTTGTGGGCCGATCTCAAATAGATCCTCAGAGGACCTACCTTTCCCTTGGACGACCTCATAGAGAAACAATATCAAATCAATTTTGCAGGGATGAGACAGTAAGAGAACTAGCGAAAGAGGAGCCCATGCAAGAGACCATAGGTCTTTCTCGTCTTGCCTCATTAGCCGTAGGACGAATTTGGCGTCAACATGATGCATTCCAAGATACCGTGTCAGGATTTCATGACATGATCCAACTGAAATGTCACATTCTTCTGCAGTCTCTCGGACAGTCAGTCTTCGATTGGGACGCACAATTCCATTGACATTCCTGATGTGAGCATCGACGGTATAGTGCCCGCAAAATGCCGTGGCCGCCAGAAGTGCAGTCTGCTGGGGAAGTGTGGGAAGAGCACCTGTGATAGGGGGTCGCTCAGAGCGCTGTAGGGGGAATACTGAGTGCTGGAGGGGAAAGTGCCATTCTAAACTGAAGCCTACGCTTACATTTTTTTGTAAATATTAAATGGGGCCTCTCCATACCCACGCTTGCATGGTGAGCATTCAGAAAGATCTACTGTCACCTCTGCCTTCGTTAGTACCTAAAAAGAATTACGCCGAAAACGCAGCAATTTATTTTCGCCTGGTTTGTGAACTTTCAGAGAAGCTTCACGAGTGGCGAATTATGAGTGAAATCTACACATTTATCTGGTTGCCATGTCAAAATTTGCTTCTTTTGCCAAAACACAGCGGAGTTAACATAGTCTCATCTCACTAACTTCTGTGGACAAGATTGCGAAAGAATTCTGAAACAGTGGTTTATTGAGTTAATTTAGTGAAGAACTGAAGAAAAAGCACATCCTCAGTACAGAAAAAGTGTAATGTCTTCACATATGTTCCAAAACCCATAACATTTCTCGCTTCACCAGCTATCGATGGCCCTTAAAAATTACATTCTTCCACAAAAAATCTGTAGTTATTGGACTAACACAGTAGATAATGAAGTTTTACGTAGTAACGATATGGTAAAATACTGTCCTCTTTATGTGCTATCATTTGCCAAAATCTCATTTCGACATCTGAAACCGTTTATGAAATATGAGGAATGTTGTAGACATTACAGTCTGACTTTATCGGTGGCGCGGCGCTATCGCAAATGAGTGTGCTACATCAGATCAATTTTCTCGAGATTGGTGACTGATAGATAGTTCTTCCCAAGTCTAAAGAAAAGTTCAGTATACAAATGTGTGTGAAATCTTATGGGACTTAACTGCTAAGGTCATCAGTGCCTAAGATTACACACTACTTAACCTAAATTATCTTAAGGAAAAACACACACTCCCATGCCCGACGGAGGACTCGAATCTCCGCCGGGACCAGCCGCACAGTCCATGACTGCAGCGCCTTAGATCGCTCGGCTAAACCCGCGCGGAAAAAGTACAATATGTTAGCTAAATTTCATACGCAACAAAATATTATGTAATATGCACCAAACGCAAAATCATAGCAACCTCTGCCGGCCGCTGTGGCCGAGTGGTTCTAGGTGCTTCAGTCTGCGCGACCGCTACGGTCGCAGGTTCGAATCCTGCCTCGGGTATGGATGTGTGTGATGTCCTTAGGTTAGTTAGGTTTAAGTAGTTCTAAGTTATAGGGGACTGATGACCTCAGATGTTAAGTCCCATAGTGCTCAGAGCCAGTTTTGAACCACAGCGACTCAATATTTCATTGCGCACTTTTCCGAATTTTGTCGCAGTGTCTTAGTTTCACGTAAATAGCACAATAACTATGACCATTAACGAAATGTTGGGCAGATCATCATGAACGTGGCATACAATGCTTTAAGTAAAGCAAAGATCAAATTTTTTCGTCGAATAGTTTCTGTTAAATCGTTTGAGAACGACCGCAGCATGTGCGCCTCGATTCTGTCGTCGCTGACCTGCCGTAAGGTGAAAAACACTTATCGGCCTTCCCTTCTGAATAAACAAATGAACTCGCCCAGTGCTTTATACGAAAACTGGCCACTGCGCATCGACCATCGTATCATGCGCGAGTTATAGACGTCGGAGGGCGGTCTCAACGAGTGTTATCTTTACTTCCATCCGGCCATTTTTAAACGATGTGAACGATTCGTAACACCGAGTACGGCTTAAGCATTCATTACTGTAAGTCTCCTGCATCATTTTGTGTGTCTCTGTAAAGGCTGTCTTCAGTTTCATGATGAGAAATTAAGGCAGATGCGTTGCTCCTCTAACTCTACCCTCTCGAAATTCACGAACTGTGCGCTACAACACTATACTCAATATAACACTGACCAATAACCAGCACACATGCAAGACTGATATTTCCGGCAGTTACACATTAAACACAGGCATGTGTAGTGATGCCAACCGCATTTAGTTCCAACACACCACTGACGCGAAATTACGAATGTTCCGGAATTTTTTGAACAGACCTTGTGTATCCGCATTTTATGCGTCTATGTCAAAAAATTCATCTAATGAATAAAAGGCTTTTTCAAGTAAATGTATCGTTCATTTATTTTTAAATACTGCTTTGTTACTACGTGGGAGTTTGATGGAGTTCGACAGTGAATTAAACATTTTAACACTGGAGTTCTGTACACCTTTCTGCGCCCGAAATGAAATGGCTCTGAGCACTATGGGACTTAACATCTGAGGTCATCAGTCCCCTGGAACTTAGAACTACTTAAACCTAACTAACCTAAGGACAACACACACATCCATGCCCGAGGCAGGATTCGAGCTTGCGACCGTTGCGGTCGCGCGGTTCCAGACTGAAGCGCCTTGAACCTCTCGGCCACACCAGCCAGCTTCTGCACCCGAGCTAGATTTCTTATTTCGCAATGGAGGTCAGCCTTCCTTATTGTGTTGTGGTCATGGAACATTTCGTTGGTTTCGTAGTGGGCAAGATTGTCAACCATGACGGGTACATATATTGGGACGAAGCAGTAAGTTCAAAATGGTTCAAATGGCTCTGAGCACTATGGGACTTAACGTCGGAGGTCATCAGTCCCCTAGAACTTAGAACTACATAAATCTAACTAACCGAAGGAGATCACACACATCAATGGCGGGGCAGGATTCGACCCTGCGACCGTAGCAGTCGCGCGGTTCCGGACTGAAGCGCTTAGAATCGCTCGGTCACCGCGTCCGACAAGCAGTAAGTATCCCGAGCTTACAAGTCCCACAAGAGATTCTTATTTTTTATGACAGTCAGCAAACACAAAAAGAACATTGCACCAGATTCTTAAGTCTCCTCATAGACAATAGGATTAGCAGGGGACATCGTATCCTCTAAACCACAAAACGTTTGTCGTTGGCTACTTTTGCCATTGGGACAACCTCACAAGTTGTAGACATCAGTGACACAAAATCTACTTTTTTTGGTACTTGCACTCTGTCATATGCTGTAGAATTAACTTCTTGGACAATTCACCTTCATCAAAGAAAATCTTCTTGTAGCCGAAAAAGTTGGTCCGAATAACGTGCAGAGTACACCCAAGAACCTCCTGCCATAATCTGTTCAGATCGTGTACCACTGTTAGTCATTTCCTTTCCTGTTCCACTTGCAAAACGACTGTCTGTATGTCCACCATGTGAGCCCTAATTTATCTTATTTTCATGGTCCTTAGGTAGAATGTATGTTGGCGGCAGCAGAATCATTCAGCAGTCAGCTTCAGATGCTGGATTTCCAAATTTTCTCAATAGAGTTTCGCGAAAAGAATGTCGTCTTCCCTGGGGATTTCCATTTGAGTTCACAAAGCATCTCTGTGATACGTCTTGGTCGAAGCTATCTGTAACAAATCTACCAGCCCGCCTCTGAATTCCTTCGATATCTTCCTTTATTCCGATCTAGTGGGAATCCCAAACACTCG
Source organism: Schistocerca piceifrons (assembly GCF_021461385.2). Classification (NCBI taxonomy): domain Eukaryota; kingdom Metazoa; phylum Arthropoda; class Insecta; order Orthoptera; family Acrididae; genus Schistocerca; species Schistocerca piceifrons. Next base: position 457,713,125 of record NC_060140.1, read on the forward strand.
AGCAGTACTCAAGAATGGGTCGCACTAGTGTTCTATCACCCATCCTAACGAGAGTTCTGTGTGTGATCTCTTTTACAGATGAACCACACTTCCCTAGAATTCTACCTAGAAGCCGAAGTCCTCCATTCGCCTTGTCTACTACCTTTCTTTCGTGCTCAGTTATTTTGCATGGCTTCGCGACGTTACGGTTGGATAATTAATCGACGTCACTGTATCAAGCGGCACGCCCTTAATGCTGAATTCTAACATTGCGGGGTTGTTTTTCCTACTCATCTGCATTAACTTGCGTTTTTCTACGTTTAGAACAAGTTGCTCTTCATCTAAAAATTTGGTCTTATGTCATCTTGTACACTCATGTTCAGAAAAAAACAGAACACCGTGAACGACTAGATATATGACGTTCACATTCACGGGACATGTACATTAGTATGTTCTGCAGAAATAATTAGCTTTTGAAACATATCGGCCGTCGGGTTCAAGGAGAAAATCGATATCGCGAAGCAACACCACCTACCTTAAAATACGCCTTTCGTTGTCACTATAAGCCGAAGGTAATTGATCAGTGTGACTTGAGCAGACATGCAGGATGCCTCGCAGACGTTTGCACGAACCGTACCGTGAAAACAGTGAGTTTGAAAGGGGGCACATTATTGGAATGAGAGAATGTGATGCATCCACCCGGGAAACTGCTACTCGTGTGTGACGAAGTGTTTCGGCAGTGCAACGCGTGTGTACAGAATGGTTCATGGAAGACCGTAGAACAGGACGTGATGGGTCAACTCGCACTACCCAGACAATCGACCGAGAAAACAGACGTCTCATCCGTATTTCATTGCGTCGTCCTCGACTCTGGTGCGACAGTGAAATAACGTAACACATCGTACACCATCAGGGGTGACAGTCCGTCGCCGTTTATTACGGCTTGGGCTATGCGCACGGCGTCCACTTCTCTGCCTGCCTTTGACGAATGTGCAGAAACATTAGAGACGGCAATGGCGTATTGAATGGCGTCACCGTGGACAGGAATTACATCATATAGTTTCCAGGTGCTGTTTGTCTGAAAATAATGACCACATTTTGGTTCGCCACAGACAGGGTGAATGGCATCACAGGGGCTGCATCCGCACACGATGTACAGCGCCCGCTCAAGGTCTTATGGTGTGGGATACTATTGGGTACAACCACAAATCACAGTTGGTGCGTGACCAGGGCACTATGACCAACGTGATCTACATGAATGACATCCTGTGACTCATAGCTATAGCATCTCTGCGCAACACCCCAGACGCCATTTTTCAGCGAGCCAATGCACGACCACATGTTGCTGCACGAACACCCATCTTCTTGGTGTCACAGGATGTCAGCCTTTTGCCCTGGCCCGCCAGATCGCCAGACTTGTCACGAATCGAAAATGTGTGGGATATGGTGAAACGACGAGCGCAGTGGTGTGGCCCAACGCCAACCACCAAAGGTGAACTTGGGAACCAGTGACTGCAGCATGGATGTCTATACCACAGGACGCCATTCGCTCCTTTTACTCATCGATACCATCAGGCTTGGAACAAGTTATCAGGGTCCATGTCGGCCCCTGTTCCTACTTGGCAACAGGACACATGCTGAATCGAGGTGACTGAAATGGTAATCATCTCTGCAGAATATACTAATGTACATGTCCCGTGGATATGAACGTTCTAACTAACCTAAGGACACCACCCACACCCATGCCCGAGGCAGGATTCCAACCTGCGACCGTAGCGGTCGCGCAGTTCCAGACTGAAGCGCCTAGAACCGCTCGGCCACACCGGCCGGCTACTGGTAAGATATCAAATATGTGACATAAATGCCCGTATTTTCTTTTGATTGCATTGACTTAAAAAAATTAAATGTTTTACACCACAAAGGGACCGTAGACCTCAGTATTTAACATAAATTTCAACTTCATACTTCTACCCGTTCCTGAGAAAAAGAGGTCTTAAACAGACGGACAGACAGACGACAGACAGAGAAATAAAAATGACAAAAAACTTTTTTCGTGTGATATAATTGCAAAGTAACAATTTTCAGATGTTTTCCCTTGCTGTTAAACCTCGCTTCTTCCAGATTTCACAATTCTAGGTGAATGGGGAGTACCTTATAAGTTTTGATGACAGAATTTGCAAGTATCAAAATATGTGCGATAAATTCCCGTACCTTTTGGTTGCATTGACTTAGAAGCTTAAATGTTTTACACCGCAAAGGGTTAGCAAATCTTAGTATATGACATAAAGTTCAACTTGATACATCGATCCTTCCTGAGAAAAAAAGGTTCTAACAGGAGGTCAGACAGACAACAAAGTGAACCTATAAGAGTTCCGGCTGAGTTACGGAACTCTAAAAGCAATACTAAAGTTAAATTTTATACTTCTTTTATTCCAAGGATATCAACTTGTAGGCTTCTCTGCTACAGTAAAGCTTCGTCGTTTGATTATGATCATGTGACTGAAACCAGTTTCGGCAAATAAAGTGGACAAAACAGCAGTTTTTGGCGGAATACAACGACGTTTTATAAATGCTGTCTTACAGATATCCTACTCAACCTGGAAAAGCTGTTTCGAGGAAATTTATTCTGGAAATACCCTCGAGTAATCTCTTGCTCTAACGCGAACGAGAAAGTCGTGAAGACAGTGTCCAACTCATTTTAGAAAGGGTTACAGACAAGAACAGCTATCGCTTGTTAGAAAAACAATTAACGTAATAGCATAAAATACCACGAACTGTCTGACCTAGGATGGCTGGTTCAGGAGAAACGGAGGATTATTACGGTGACGACATCATTATATAAGGATAGAAACTAGGACTGGGGAAGAAAAGGACAGTTTCTGTCACAAAGGAACCTCCTGGCATTGCCTTTAACGATTTAAGTCTCACAAAATCTGCTACTGGATGGTGGCACTGCACTTTGAACTCCTATTCTCCTGAATGTGAAGCCTAATCCGTGATATGAAACTGGCTCATTTCAAATACGACTAGTGTATCTTATGCTCAGAACCCTATCATTCAATACGGAACACATCTGTTTGTGGTAAATAAATACACGCATTAGCCGAAACATTACGACCGCCTGATTAATAGCGTTTCACGTTTGGTATATAATACCTTTGTGGCATAGGTCCGACAAGGCCTTGGTCGATTTCCGGAGGTATATGGCACCAGTTGTCATCCACAGGTAACGCACTTTCTTGGTGGAATGGATGTGTGTCCCATCGACTTCAGACTGGGCGAACTGATGGCCAAGACGTCAACGTGAGTTTCCTATCATGCTCGTCAAACCAATGAAGCATGTTTCCGTAATCGTGACACGGACACATATCTTGCTGGGAGGTGTTATAGTAGTCAGGAAGGACATCAAGCATGCTTGAAGTGATGCACCTGGTGTTCACATATTCGGTGTATTCGATTAGTGCAGGATCCATGGAAGCCCAGAATAATGTCACACGTAGTACAGGGTTTCCATAATTAAAGTTCCAGTTTCAAACTGCTGTAGAAAGAGAACCCCAGTTCAGAGTGTCGTCAGTTTGAAGAGCATATTATTATACTGTCTATTTGAACAGCATACTGTTATTGACGCAGGGGAAAAATTTAAGGAAAATTTGACCAATGGATGGTGCTGTAAGCGTCAGAATATGCACACCATCAGACGCGCAGCACACTGCTGTTCCTCAGTTTGCGTCAGAGAAGCCCAACGTGAGTGTCTCCAAGAAGGATTGTGCGCTTCTGGTAAGGCTCTTTTACAAGAACGGTGATGACAGTGCGCCAGTAACCCTGCAGAAGTTCCGGACGCTCAAGCTATAAGAAAGCCATTGGTCCTATGTCTGCTAAGGGTCTGGTGGAAATGATTACAAAATCCTAAAGTACAGGTTATTTCGAAGTGCAGTGTAGCAGAGGGAGAAAACAAGTTGATCCGACGTCTGTCGAAGATGTGGTCACAGCATTACAGAACGGGTTCAAGTGGTAGTGTGGTGACATGCAGTGCGTGGGGAATTTCCGGAACGTTGGACATATCAGCGAGCACGGCGCATAAAATCTACGAAACATCCTGCATCGATATCCATAAAAAAGTCACCTATGTTCGGGAGTTGCTTACTGCTGACCCGCTGGCAAGACAAACGTTGACTCTAGGATTTCATGCTCGCAAGGAACTAGACAATGAATGTCTATGGAATGTTCTGTGGACAGACTAAGTCTATTTTCATCTCCACGGACATGTCGATCCGTAGAACTGCAGAATATGAGCAATGGAAAATCCGCACGTATATCAATCGGTACCACTTCATTCCGCAAAGGTGATTGTCTGGTGCGGGTTGACAGCATCGTTTATCGTAGGGCTGTATTTTTTCCAGGAGATAAGCCGTGCAGGTGCTGTTACCTGTACCGTCACTGGTATACGCAATGAGAGTCTTTTGTGCACCAACGTCATTCCAAACACTTCAAGAGTGGGTAGGATCATCCTTATACAAGATGGCTCCTCTCCGCACATTGCACAGCCAGTGAAGAGGTTGCTTCAAACGCATTTCAAGAATGTCATTTCCCTACAGCCTGGTCGTCCAGATAGCCTGATCTTAATCCGTGTGACTTCTTGCTGTGGCTTCATTTGAAAGATGTTGTGTTCAGTGCTCCAATTACGAACGTAGCTGAAATGAAGACACACATTGCGCATTGCATTCTGAACATGTTCCCTGAGACATTCCGATTTGTTGTGGAACATGCTGTTTCTCGACTTTAACTTGGGATAAAAAACGGTGGACAGCATACTGAAGATGTCTTGCGCCTATCACACGACAACTAGACACCGATGTCATTTTGATTTTTAGGGGTGTTTGGCCTCAGGACAGTTAAAAACGGATTTTTTCATCCGAGGTGGTACTTCGTTGAGGTGGTGAATGGGTTTACCTAACTAAAACTACCACAAATGTTGACTGCTGATCTTGTCCAGTCAGGCACACTGAAAACCTCATTTGCGCCAAGACCCTTACAACGCCATTTTTGGTAAAATTTTGTTTAATTTTTTTGCTCCATGAATTTTCCCCTTGCGTCAACAATATGCCTTTCAAATTTGACGTCATTCTGAGCAGTGGTTCTCTTCTACATAGTCTGAATAATTTGGACACCCTGTGTAAGACTACTCCCACCGGCCAGAATCCGTGGCACTGTGCACGTTTCGTGCAGTTTTTCGCCTGGATGGCAGTGTATATCAGGCCGCTGTGGCCGACCAGTTCTAGGCGCTTCATTCCGGAACCGCGCTGCTGTTACGATTGCAGGTTCGAATCATGCCTCGGGCTTGGATGTATCTGATGTCTTTAGGTTAGTTAGGTTTAATTAGTTCTAAGTCTAGGGACTGATGATCTCAGATGTTAAGTCCCATAGTGCTTAGAGCCATTTGGACCATTTTGAGCCAGTGTATACGGACACTGACGTCGACCTGGTGTAACATGAAACCTGATTCACCCGATCAGGCGACAATTGATTCACGGTACACTCTCCATTATCCTGTTTCTGCTGCAGTCGTAATTGACGAAATGATTGGGGCAACATGGGAACACGTAGGGGTCGTCTACTGCGGAACCCGATACTCAATAACGTGCCCTCAACGGTGTACTCCAAAATACTTTTGCCTGCTGCAGCATTGTAATCTGTTGACAGACCTGCCGATTATCGCTTATTCTGCTTCACAGGGCGGGAAAGCCTCCGACTTCCATGTTCTCTGATGATACGTGGAGTCCACATAACTTGATTCCTACTTCTGGTTTCACCTACCTTCAGCCACTCTCCGTAGACGCCCCCGACCAGCTGCACCGTTTCCGAGATGTTCGTCCCCAGGCGTCGTACCATAAGAATCTGCCGTTTGTCAAAGTGACTTATGTCAATGGACTTCCGAGTTTTCATCCGAAATCGTCCCTAGAATGATTCCCCATTCGTCTCTGTTCCACTTATATTCTTATATACAGTACCGCACCACGTGCTCGCAAGCCTGCAACCCCGCCAGGCGGCATTTTATCTCTCAGTGTGTAGTGAGCATAATGTTTTGGGTCATTAGTGTAGCCCTATATGTTCTCGAAGGGTACACATACATAATTTTCATCCAATAACTCAGAACATCTGACAGCGAACAAGCAAAATATATACTATAGACAAGTAAAAATATTCGGTGTCGGTATATGAACACTATTTGCTAATTGTACACATTTTTGCACAGAAATCCAACTCCGGAGGCGGATCCTGTCATCTGGGAGCCCTATGACAACGTGACCCGCAGCTACATGCTCATGCAGTCCGTTTTCTCTCTCGCCAGCAACAAAGACGCAGAGAGGATGGATTTCTGGAACGAAAACGTGCCACTGCAGCCTTACGCCGACATTTTCTGAGAGTATATGAACAAAAAAGCACCAGCGACTCTTTCTACAGTCCAAAGGATAACAAACATAATTTCAGTTGAACTATTCCAGAATAAAACGCTTTCATTTTATTAAATATGTTGATCTCTATGTTAAGTGACTCATTGCCTCGAAATAGCACGAATAAGCTGAATGGAGAGAAACTAATAGTTGACTTTTCCAATATGGAACATAAATAAATGGTTGCAACACAGTGTAATATATCAACAGTAAAATAATAGCAGATGGGCATCTCCAGTAACAAAAGCAAGGGACAGTTGAAGATTTTCAGATCCAGTAGTGAAACTTCTTGCAGCTAATATGCGTGGCCTACAACCAGGTAAGATATCAGAGATGGCTAAATATTTTTCAAAGGAGGGAGATATTACAAATTCGAGTTTTTCCACTAAGTGAAAAACTTGGAAAGAGATTTTTGTTCGTTAGGAAATTTTAAAATTGAGATAATGAGTACTGTCTTCAATAGTGAGTGAGTTTGGAGAAACAATGGAGATGCAACGCAATTAGAGTTTACAGTGGCATCTGGCGTGGCTCTGGAAGCGACCTGTGCAGCATCTGAATGGTTGCGAGTTCCTGTTGCTGTCTGACTGGGATACCAAATCCCCCTGCCTCCCAGTCAGCCCACAGGGAGGAGATGGACTGGATGAAAGCTAGACTGTCGACGAGCAGTGGGACCTATTGATGTCCTCACGAGAAGCACCTGTGTGCAAGGCGCTGTTAGCCACTGATGGTCCACTGTAACAAAAGGCCAAAGTATACGAATGCGTCGTGTCTGTTTTTTCGGACACGTCCAAAAGAACAAAGACCACACAGAACCAAATGGTTCAAATGGCTCTAAGCACTATGGGACTTACCATCTGGGGTCATCAGTCCCCTAGACTTAGAACTACGTAAACCTAACTAACATAAGCACATCACACACATCCATGCCCGAGGCAGGATTCGAACCTGCGACCATAGCAGCAGCGCGGTTCCGGACTGAAGCGCCTAGAACCGCTCGGCCACAGCGGCCGGCACACAGAACCCGCAACTGTGAAAAATATTATGTAAAGTGAAGGTGGAGGGGGAGAATGGAAAGGAAAAAATTCATGACTTCAGTTTTATGTGGAGTCAGTGGCGGCGACTGAAAAATGTGTGTTGGGCCAAGCTTCAAGCCCGGGTTGAACACTAAGCCCAAGAATGCATCAAGCAGTGGGCTGACCAGACTCAGTGTTGAACGCAACTACGCAGACTATCTTGGTAGGCCCCTTGGCAGACCCACACTTCTCCCTATTGCAAAAAAATGGTTCAAATGGCTCTGAGCACTATGGTACTTAACATCTGTGGTCATCAGTCCCCTAGAACTTAGAACTACTTAAACCTAACTAACCTAAGGACATCACACATATCCATGCCCGAGGCAGGATTCGAACCTGCGACCGAAGCAGTCCCGCGGTTCCGGACTGAGCGCCTGAACCGCTAGACCACCGCGGCCGGCGCAATCTATTGCAGTCACCGTTCATGTCTTCCATGCTCGCTACTTTGAAATCCCTGCAGGATTTCGGACATGATTGCGAATTTGCATTGAAAGTTGTGGATTCATAGCCCATTGAGGCAACTCATTTATATTAATGCGCTGTGTCTGTTTTTCTGGACATGTACAGACATAATCTGCGCACTTGCGCTGAACACTATGTCTGGGTGGTGCAGTGGTTAATGCAACTGCCTAGGAAGCAGAAGATGGTGCGTTAGAGGCCCGGTACGCCCACATTTTCACTCAGCGCCACTGACTTTGCATAAAGCCCCGATGCAGACGTTATCACGAGTTCCTCTCCTTTCCTTTTCTCCCTCTCCACCTTCAATTTACATAAAAGGTCAAAGATTACAGTGGCGCTGTCATGTTCTAAAATGTACACAGTGGCTCTATCTATATTGGAGTTCATACCTGCCATGGAGGGTTGCCTTCATCCTGCGGCAACAGAAGATGAGTTGGCAGTGAACTTGAGGGTGCAAGTCTTAACAGTGATACAGTAAGGCCGGCGACAGTATGAAAATTGCTCTTGAGATGGAGGGTAGAGATGACCACTGGTAGCCATGAACTCAGTTGGTTTTGCACTAGCTCCAGGAATTTGCTTTGACCTGTGATAAAGGACATCTGTCAATGCTCAGTAGTCATCGTAAAAGTAGCTATTGCTATATAAGAAGTAGTAGTACCAGCAGAAGCAAGGGTAGGAGTACAACAGTGTTAAATGGAAATTCGTCCACAAAGCACACGAACTACTGTATGCAGTATTTGGAAGGCCAAAAACCTGTATCAGAAAGTAATGACGAGTTTGCTATTAGTTATGAACTGATGAGTGAAGTTACTATTTGTATTTCACGAGAAGAGACACATTTTTCTTTTGTTACTGTTGTGGCGACTGCAGTGTGTAACAAGCTGCAGTCCACAGACTGTAGAAAATATGGGGTGGGGCAAAAATCACTGCCCACCATAATCCATGGAAAACATTAACGTAATCTGGATTGTTTGTGGAATTACAGATACAAATACCAGAATGCACTACTGTATTTTTTCTGATGATTATAATTACAATCAGTAATTATTCACACATACACTAGGGTGTATTCTATTAAATCAAAGGTCTCTGACATTGTTCATTGTTGTTTCTAACCTGTTCTGAAGATGTTTTATGAAGAAGAACATGTTTTTAAAAACGAGGTACAAACATGGTTGTAATTTAATAATAAATGAGTGGAATAATAATTTCAACTCTGTTCCACCTACAACGAAAGCTATCTACAATTTATGGAAACTTTTTGAGAAAAGTGGATCTACCATTCAATTGCTATAGGTCAGGTGGACTATGAATAAGTGATAAAACTAAGATTAAAGTTTTACAAAGAGTTATCCAGAGTCCAAAAAAATCTACACGCAGGCTGTCTCGCAGACAGGATGTTTTTAGATCTTCTGTTCAGAGAATTTAAACATTACATAACTCGTCTCATACAAGGGTTACTGGAAGACAATCCTGATCGTAGGCTTCAATTTTGTGACACATTGTTAAACGAATTAAGAGAAACAGTTCGAGAAATAATGTTATGTATCATCCTGTAACTTCAGTGAAGTGTTATGTTATTTCAGAATTCCAGGTTTTTTTAAAATTTTTTTATTAAGTTAAGCTGTGATCGGTATTGACTTTTGGCCTACTCTGGATATGTATCTAAATTTTCTAAAAGCGTGTAACTGTATCTACCACGACCCTGGGAGAGGGGGCATAGGGAGGGTGGGGGGGACATGATTACCATGTATATGTCATCGCTGCCACTATAAAAGTCACAATACAGTCAGATCTCATAAACTGTAATTTTTTACATTTTTTAATTACTTGAAAATACACTCCTGGAAATTGAAATAAGAACACCGTGAATTCATTGTCCCAGGAAGGGGAAACTTTATTGACACATTCCTGGGGTCAGATACATCACATGATCACACTGACAGAACCACAGGCACATAGACACAGGCAACAGAGCATGCACAATGTCGGCACTAGTACAGTGTATATCCACCTTTCGCAGCAATGCAGGCTGCTATTCTCCCATGGAGACGATCGTAGAGATGCTGGATGTAGTCCTGTGGAACGGCTTGCCATGCCATTTCCACCTGGCGCCTCAGTTGGACCAGCGTTCGTGCTGGACTTGCAGACCGCGTGAGACGACGCTTCATCCAGTCCCAAACATGCTCAATGGGGGACAGATCCGGAGATCTTGCTGGCCAGGGTAGTTGACTTACACCTTCTAGAGCACGTTGGGTGGCACGGGATACATGCGGACGTGCATTGTCCTGTTGGAACAGCAAGTTCCCTTGCCGGTCTAGGAATGGTAGAACGATGGGTTCGATGACGGTTTGGATGTACCGTGCACTATTCAGTGTCCCCTCGACGATCACCAGTGGTGTACGGCCAGTGTAGGAGATCGCTCCCCACACCATGATGCCGGGTGTTGGCCCTGTGTGCCTCGGTCGTATGCAGTCCTGATTGTGGCGCTCACCTGCACGGCGCCAAACACGCATACGACCATCATTGGCACCAAGGCAGAAGAGACTCTCATCGCTGAAGACGACACGTCTCCATTCGTCCCTACATTCACGCCTGTCGCGACACCACTGGAGGCGGGCTGCACGATGTTGGGGCGTGAGCGGAAGACGGCCTAACGGTGTGCGGGACCGTAGCCCAGCTTCATGGAGACGGTTGCGAATGGTCCTCGCCGATACCCCAGGAGCAACAGTGTCCCTAATTTGCTGGGAAGTGGCGGTGCGGTCCCCTACGGCACTGCGTAGGATCCTACGGTCTTGGCGTGCATCCGTGCGTCGGTGCGGTCTGGTCCCAGGTCGACGGGCACGTGCACCTTCCGCCGACCACTGGCGACAACATCGATATACTGTGGAGACCTCACGCCCCACGTGTTGAGCAATTCGGCGGTACGTCCACCCGGCCTCCCGCATGCCCACTATACGCCCTCGCTCAAAGTCCGTCAACTGCACATACGGTTCACGTCCACGCTGTCGCGGCATGCTACCAGTGTTAAAGACTGCGATGGAGCTCCGTATGCCACGGCAAACTGGCTGACACTGACGGCGACGGTGCACAAATGCTGCGCAGCTAGCGCCATTCGACGACCAACACCGCGGTTCCTGGTGTGTCCGCTGTGCCGTGCGTGTGATCATTGCTTGTACAGCCCTCTCGCAGTGTCCGGAGCAAGTATGGTGGGTCTGACACACCGGTGTCAATGTGTTCTTTTTTCCATTTCCAGGAGTGTAGTTTACATCCATCTCTGAAAAGTATTTCGTAATTTGGCCCAATGTAGTGGTCCATTTAAAGAATTAACTACTTATAGCAATAACAAACAGAAGAAATTATTTTCTCCTTTAAAGCTGTAACTAATTATAAGTTCTCTAAAAAGGCAAACTAGCTTATGAAAAATACAAGTGTTTCCCATAACTAGAATAAATTACAAATATTATTCGTACAATGTCAAAACTTTTTATTAATTTGGGAGCTCCAAACAAATCTTATTTGATGTTCATATCCTAACATATCTCTCTCTTCGTCTCACTAAAAGACCCTGGGAATTCAGTAATAATCGTATTGTCACAAAGCTAAACTAAAAAATATTTTTTATTAATGACACAGATGCCACGTTTTAAAATTGTCTCTGATTAATTTTTAAATTTTTCACTCACCCACAGATGTTGCACATGTCTTATGCCATTATTTTTTCCTTCACACACACATGGCACTTGCTTCATCCAACCAAAGAAAAATTTGGAGAAGGAATTAAAGATCAGGGAGAAAAATAAAAATCTTGAGTTTGCCAGTGATATTGTAATTCTGTCAGAGGGCTTGGAAGATAAGGTTAATAGAATGGACAGTATCTTGAAAGGAGGATATAAGTTGCACATCAACAAAAGCAAACAAGAATAATGGAATGTAGTCAAATTAAATCAGGTGATGCTGAGGAATAAGTTAAGTAGGTGCGATGATTTTTGTTATTTGGGCAGCAAAGTAACTGATGATGGCCAAAGTACAGAAGATACAAAGTGTAGACTGGCAATGGCAAGAAAAGCGTTTCAGAACAGAAATTTGTTAACATAGAATATAGATTTAAGAGTTAGGAAGTCTTTTATGATACTATTTATCTGGAGTGTAGGCATTTACGGAAGTGAAACACAAGACGATAAACACCTTGAACAAGAAGAGAATAGATACTTCTGAAATCTAGTGCAACAGAAGAACACGGAAGATCAGATGAGTGGACTGATTATCTAATAAAGAAGTAATGAATAGAATTAGAGAGAAAATAAATTTGTGGCACAATTTTACTTAAGAAGGGATCGGTTGATAAGACAGATTTTGGGTCACCGGTTTAGTTTGGAGGGAAGTGTGTAAAAGCAATCTTCAGGCTGAAGACCACAACAACACTCTCATTAGCAACACCAAACACTGAAATTTTAATGGACAATACCGCTAATACCTCCTTCTTTACCTTAACTTTGTTCCTTTCAGTAATATCCTTAACACAGACTAGAGCTACTTGGAACACTGACTCCTATGAGTACAAGATTTCTTCCCATAGTCCTTTCCAAATAAAGCTAACACTTCTTCCTGAATCCAAAATTAAGACAACTTTCATTCCAGTAATTTCTCCCATAACAGCTGGCACATTGCTCTCATCTGCACACAATATTCCTCCGTAGTTTAACTCTTCCTCTTTCATAAATACTCCCTGCTGCAAAAGTCTCCGCTCATTCAGTAATGTAATAAATTTCTGTATCACAACACCAATTTCTTGCGCCAATATGCCTTTCCTAAGATCCTGCATGTTGTACAAATCTACAGTTTTTCAAGAAATTAGATCTTTTGGTGGAGATTCACTTTGGTGCTTCACTTCTATGATTACATAAGGCCCTTTATATGAATGAAAAACTTCTTTATTCGTCTGCTGTTTTTCTCACTTTGTTTATATGTTCTCACATATACTTTATCTTCTACTTTGAAACTTGTTGCGTTTGGTACCTCATGCAACTTCCATTGGTAATACTCTGGTCTGAATTTTAAATTCTTGTTGATAATCTTGGTGACTACACTCATGCCTACTTTCTTAAAAACCATTTCTCCTTCTATATCTTCTCCAATGGCTTCTTTCAGTGCTACTCCTCCGCTATCGTGAGATAGATTATTTAAAATAACTTAATTTCTTTCAAATAGTACGACCATAATGTATGACTCTTGTTGCAAGTTTGAAATAACCTTACCAGCTCTTACATTACTTGTTCTTGTGGACTCTGAGAGCGGAATTTTGAAATCAACACTTGCTTTACTTTGTGTTCCTGTAGGACGCTTGTAGGGTGGTGGGTTACTAGTAATAATAAGATGAGGAAATATTTGAAACATTAGAATATTGGAATATTGTTGAATATTGTTCGCCATCTTTTACAAGAGCCTGGCAACTATTTCTGTGGTCAGCCAGAAAACGATGGAGAAAATACTGACCATAGTTCCCAGTCCGCAAGTCCACATTCTTCTCCAGCCCACTGAACGAAATGTTTCTATTCTCTGTTTGCTCAGCGGTATCAGGACTATGATTATAAATGAAGATTTTGAGTTCTAATTGATATATATATTTGGTAAAGTTCCACACACACAACATTGTAATATTCCTTATTTTCATACTGACAGTAAATCTCTCTATCCTAAACAGCACTATGAGCAGTTCAGAGGCGAACTCTATGGTAAGTTCCTACTAAATTATCTTTCGTCCTCACTGTTGTGGATTGGCAAGACAGCCAAACCACTATGAGAGGAAGCCGAAAGGCACGCGTTTTATCTCACGCAGGCTGGCGTGAGGTCTGGAACAGGTCAAGGAAATGAGACTAACAAAAAACGTACGTAGCTGCTGGAATACTTAACTTTAATCCATAATTGGCGAACATCGCTCTTGACGATACATGTTTTACAGCATCAATAGTAACTGGTAATGGCGCCTTGCTAGGTCGTAGCAAATGACGTAGCTGAAGGCTATGCTAACTATCGTCTCGGCAAATGAGAGCGTATTTTGTCAGTGAACCATCGCTAGCAAAGTCGGCTGTACAACTGGGGCGAGTGCTAGGAAGTCTCTCTAGACCTGCCGTGTGGCGGAGCTCGGTCTGCAATCACTGATAGTGGCGACACGCGGGTCCGACGTATACTAACGGACCGCGGCCGATTTAAAGGCTACCACCTAGCAAGTGTGGTGTCTGGTGGTGACACCACACTGACTACTGATAATCAAAATAAATGCTCGCCACAAAAGTGGAAAGTAATTGTCACCACTTTCCACGCGGATTTGTTAACATTACGGGCGGCACACTAACGGTTACTTATGCGTAATCAAAGCGATCCAGGATGGTGCACAGTCCTCATGAGTTCACTTTCTATTATTACTGAAAAAAAAGCATTTTGTAACAGCATGTTTCTGACATCATCCGAGGCAGCGCGCACTCCAAGGTTTGACTGACGCGGATCTTACAGTGGTTAGGTGCGAAGTGAAGCCTAGTCTTGCTCTCAGGCTGTATTTATATATGTGGCGCAACGGACGGCCAAGGGAACACCTGCTGTCATCAGCCCTATGCACACGGTAGCAGTCTCTAAACGGCCGCTTTCTCGGACACACAATATTTAATAAACATGTTATGAATCAACTAATAATCATCGTAACTTTTGCATGCATGTAGGTAAGTCGGTTAAAATCACAGAAAAAGTTTTAGCTCGCCTTCTAGAGAACGGAACTCACAGTAGAAAATGGCCTCTGAACTACAACTTTAAGAGACCTTGTACTTGTTATTATTTACATCCAGGCCTTGAAACTTGTTGTACCTCTATTATTTAATAGGTTTTATCATATTATGTAACCAAAACTTTCTAGCCTTAATATAATAGATACTTAATCTACTACAAATAAGGACACTTTTGTTCCGTATTTAGTTTTCATTAAATTACTCGAAAACTTTTAGAGGTAGCTTAAAGGAGTCACATAGTTATTACTTTTATATTGAACTGAAACGTCGTACAAATTTTCACATTTCTATGTATAAATTTAGCGCCTTCAATTTTTCTTAAAAACGTGGACTGTGACCAAAATATTTTTCTAATCACGTTGAGACTTGCATCATTTAATTTTGACATACATCTGCACATTATGACAAATTTCTGGCTTCCTAGCTTTTTTATTTAGCACCACTTATTTTTTTTCTTAAAACGATGTATTCAGGTAAAACATTGACTTGTGTGCTACACACAGACGCGTTATGGTGAGTAGCATTGAACTAGGGTAAGTAAGTCCCAGCACACTCGCTCGCCTCCGTATCTCTCAAACGATACAGCGCTTGTTTCTCCACAAACTCCTTAAATATTTGCGTCATAGAGTGTAGATCATTGTCTCACAGTAGTTTCAATAGCTTCCCCGCTTTGGCAAAACATTAGTTTTCAAGAAGGTGTTGTTACCTTTCTTGTAGCTCTCAGTACCAGGTAAAGTTTTGCAAGATTTGACCAGACCTCTAAAATTACCAAAACATGCTATACTTTTCCTTGTACCCACGATAATAATCTGTAGAAATGAATAGCTACCAAGTCTCAGAAATATTTTGCACAGTTGAATAACATGGATGCTTAACTTTGTACGTCCTCCACTTTACTTTACGTCATAGCTCACAAGTGTGGATTATTTTTTAGGTCTTCCCTTTGTTTCCGTTTGTTTCTCTTTGACTAATTCTTTTATTTCTATATTGCAGTCCTCCCCTCCCAAAAGAAGCCTTTTATCTCAGCGGATATATCTCACAATCTGATATTCTCTCGCATTCCAACTGGAAGATGAGACAGTCTATTTGAACATGATGTTTATTCCATATCTGATAGCGAATTCCGAGATTAAATTCTTGTGAAAATAATGTTCATCGAATGAGATCGCTGTTTGCCTTACATCAAAATGTGTAACTGCTCAGTGGTCAGCATGAATGACCACTTTATATGTCGGCAATACTTCTTACAAATTCATACAACTGCTAACGTTTTTCTATCTATGATCGTATATCTCCACCCACAAGAAGTGAGTTGTCTACGAGCAAAAGCTATTGTTCTTCATATTATTTGATTTTCTAATTCCTCAACCTGATAGATCGCTGAAGAACCTTCAAGCATGTGCTTGCGAGTTGTTACTGCAGAATAATTATATGATAATTGTAACAGACTATAGTTCCTCTCAAGGAAACGTTCAGTTATTTATGAACAATCAAATGCATTATTGAGCTACCTGTCAAACAAGAAGAATCAGTTAATGGTTTATGGAGATTTCAATGTAGATTTCTTAAAAGATGCAGACTAGAAAAATAAAATATACCGATTGATAACATTTCTGTGGGCAGTGCTCAGGCTGAAACAATTAATATGTACTCAGAATGAGATTTTTCACTCTGCAGCAGAGTGTGTGCTGCTACGAAACTTCCTGGCAGATTAAAACTGTGTACCAGACCGGCTCTCGAACTCGGGACCTTTGACTTTCGCGGGCAAGTACTCTACCATCTGAGCTACCAACGCACGATTCACGCCCCGTCCTCACAGCTTCCCTTTTCCCAGTACCACGTCTCCTACCTTCCAAACTTCAGAGGAGCTCTTTTGCGAAACTCCTGGAAGAAAGGATATTGCGGAGACATGGCTTAGCCACAGCCTAGGGGATGTTTCCAGAATGCGAGTTTCACTCTGCGGCGGAGTGTGCGCTGGTATGAAACTTGCTGGCAAATTGAAGTTTGGAAGGTAGGAGACGAGGTACTGGCAGAATTGAAGCTGTGAAGACGGGTCGTGAGTCGTGCTTGGGTAGCTCAGATGGTAGAGCCCTTACCCACGAAAGGGAAAGGTCCTGGGTTCGTGTCTCAGTCTGGCATACAGTTTTAATCTGCCAGGAAGTTTCATATCAGCGTAGACTCCGCTGCAGAGTGAAAATCTCGTTCTGGAAACATCTCCAGTCTGTGTCTAAGCCATGTCTCCGCAATATCCTTTCTTCCAGGAGTGCTGGTTCTGTGAGGTTCGCAGAAGAGCTTCTGTGAAGTTTGAAAGGTAGGAGGCAAGGTAGTGGCAGAGTTGAAGATGTGACGACGGGTCGTGAGTCGTGTTCGGGTAGCTCAGATGGTATAACACTTGTCCACGAAAGGCAAAGGTCCCGAGTTGGAGTCTTGGTGCAGCATACAGTTTTAATCTGCCAGGAAGTTTAATATGTATGCAGTTGTCAATAGACTATGTGATCATGATGCACAATTAATGGAAGTAAACACTATGGCCCCTTACAAATTGTAGGCAGGTTCATACAAAGCACTCAGGCTTTTGATGATAACAGCATACAGTATTTTAAGAGTAAGCTATAATGAACGATATGGAATGATACATCTGTAGAAAGAGATGCTAATGTCAAATTCAATTTATTCCATAGGAAATTTGTGTCAATATTTGAAAGTTGTTTCCCTAAAAAATTATTCAAAATATCCATTAAGAAAACAAGTAAGCTGTGGATAACTAAGGGAATTAAATCTCATGTACGACGAAATTTATATAAAGGCCACAGTAATTCAAGATTCAACATTACTTGTGTACTACAAAAAATACTGTAGTATTTTAAGGAAAGTCATTAAATTGTCCAGAAGGATACACATCTTGACAGATGTGAATAATGGAGATAATAAAATCAAAACTATATGGGATATTGTCAAACATGACACAAGATGGCCAGTCATTGTACAAAATTCCATTACGATTAAACTAACTGTCAATTTCGTGACTAATAATTCACAAGTTATAAGTAATTTTAACAATTAGTTTCTAAACATGGCAACAAGTATACAGTTAAATGGTTCAGTTGAAGAAGTAAGAGAACGTATTAAAAATGTGATCCAACAAAACTTTAAGTAACTAGAAGTAACTGCAACATCCTTCACTGAAATTAATACAGTTATAAAAAATTGTAAAAAACAAAAGCTCTTGGGGAATTGATGGTATTTCGAACAGAACTCTGCAAAGTTGTTCCAACTAAATAAGTAATGAATGTATCACTTTCACAGGGAATTTTTCCAGACAGGTTAAAATATGTAATTGTTAAACCACTTCATAAGAAAGCTGATAGGACAGATTTAAACAGTTATCGTCCAGTTTCCTTACTGACAACTTTTTCTTAGATATTCAAAAAAGTAATTTACTCAAGAGTAGTCACACACTTAAGTGGGAAAAATTTATTTAGCATATCAGATTTGAGTTCAGAAAGGTTGCTTGACTGAGAATGCTATGTATGCATTCACTAATCAAACAATGAAAGCATTATATAATTATATGTCACCCATGATTTCTCTAAAGCCTTTGATTTTGTTGATGTGATTTTCTCTTAGCAAAACTCAAGTTTGATGGAACCAATGGCTTTGCACACATCGCGTTTGAATCATACTTGACAAACAGAATGCAAAGGTTTGTTATCAATATTTCAGACCATGTTAGAAAGGTAGGAACTTTTAGTGAATAGGGTAAAATTATGAAGCAAGTCCCATAGGGCTCAATTTTGGGCACACTCTTGTGTCTTACATACGTAAATAATCATCCACTTAACATTCAGCAAGCAAAATTGGTACTTTTTGTAGATGATACTACTGTTATAATAAATTCCACTAGAGATAAAACAACAGAAGAGCTGGTAAATTATATTTTTCCAAGAATTAGTAAAGGCTCTCTGTAAATACATTCTCCTTAAATTTTGAAAAAACCGCACTACATTCAGTTCTGTGACACAAGTAGCATCATACCAACAATTGATGCAATGCATGAGCAGAAGCCAGTAACCAGAATAAAACACTTCAAATTTTCGGGCATACATATTGATGAATACTTGAACTGGACGGTTCATATTACTGAGCTTCTCAAACAACTAGGTTCAGCTACTTCTATTGTTCGTATAACTGCTAGTGTTGTAAACAAACATATCAACCTCATGATATGTTTTGCCATATTTCTACACAATTTCATATGGAATAATTTTCTGGGGTAATTCATCCCTTAGAAAGAAAGTTTTGATTGAACAAAAGCAAGCAGTAAGAATAATACATAGTGTTCACCCATGAACGTCATATAGGCATTCTTTAAGGAGATAGACATTTTAACTGCACCATCACAATCCACAGTTTCGATAGTAAACTTCGTCATAAATAATCCATCACACTATGAGAAAACCAGTGATGTACATATCTACAAGACTAGAGGGAAAACGACCTGTATTACCCACTGTTAAAGCTGTCAGTGGTTCAGAGAGGAGTTAAATATGCAGCAATAAAAATTTTTGATCATTTTTCCAATAAAATAAAATGTCTTGCACTTAGAGGATGAAGTTCTGAATCCTATTTAAAGTTGTTTCTCCTGGACAACTCGTATTCCACTGATGAATTTCTACTTAAAAACTGGTGACAATAAAAACACTTGTTTTTAAGTGTAGTTGCATGAATAGCAATAAAATGATGATGTGTCCATTAGTCTAACACTACTCACGTATACATATACCATAAACTGACAATGTTCCACATCATTTCGATAGAAGAATTATTCAAATTATGTATGGAACAGTGAATTAACTAACTAATCTGCTGAAGCATCAGTATTGTTATAAATTTATATTGACAAATAGAAATAACTTAAAATTTTTGATGTATGCAACACTTCCTTTATCATTCTTTTCCCCATATCCAAGGTACTCCTTTCTTTCAACAGTTACATAATGTGTTCGTAATTCATATTTTTTTGTGGAAAAGGCCTTCTCTAAAAACCCAGTAACCTCAGATACTCTTTCAATTGTTTGCTATTTTCAGAGGTGGGCACTTCACAATTGCTTCCACTTCTTTAAGTAGTGTTTGAACTCCATTACTGCGTATGCCAAAGCCTAAAAATTTATTCTATATCAGCCTAAATGTGCCTCGACGGATTAAGAGCTGTTCTTTGCCAAACGCTTAAGGGAACCCAGAAGTTGAAAAATGTGAAAAATATGGAATTTTCTTGCATATTAAAACTTTACAGAATTTTCTGATTAATTTGCTTCAAAAATCACGCATCTACCTTACATTCTAAGAATTTAAAAATAAATAAATAAATAAGGCCTGCGCTGCTCTTTGTGGAGCGTTTCCCGACCCGTTTAACAGGTTGTTTTTGTTTTCTGTCAGAGAAGGATTTTTACACAATTTGAATTTCGCTCTGTTTTCTTCAGTGATAGGGATAATGGTTTTGCGTTGTTGGATTCTGTGCAGAGGTTAGCAGCTCTAGCAGAAAACAGAAAATGAGGCAATTGTATATTAATGTTTGTTGTTGTGTTGTTTTTGTGTGCAGTTTTGAGTGTGTTGTTCTGAAGTGTTTTGAGTAGGTTGACAGAGTGGGCGCATTCTTGTATGAATATCATATTTTTAGCGAAAATCCTGCGAGTAATAGGACATTTAAAAAGCGGAAACACAGAGGGACGAAACATGTTTGGAAGAACATTTCTGCAAATGTAGAGGTTCGGTCTGAAGCAGATAGAGAGTTTTCTTCCTCCAGTGCAATTCATCAAAGAGAAAACTGTGTTCTAGTGAAGACACCTTCAATAAAATGTCTCAGGAAACTGATCGAAACAATGTAAATGAAATATTTGACACAAGTGTACTGTCAGATATTTTTTAAAATTATATCAGGTGTAAGAATTGTAATCAGGAAGGGCTTGAGCTTGAAGCCGAATGACATGTTGGTCTTGCATGTGAAATAATGCTATTATGTGATATGTGTGATCATGAAGTATCATTTTTTAGTTGTCACTATGTTGAAAGTAAGTCAGGAAAGATATTGGAACTTAATTTGAGATTGATTTATGTCCTTTGCTCTATTGGTAAAGGTGCAATCGCAAGACAAATGATGTGTGGTCTTATGAACTTACCAAAGCCGCTCACAAAATTTAGAATCTACAATAAAATATTAGCGTCTGTAGTGGAAAATATTGCACAAAAAACTATGCAGGAAGCAGTTGAAGAAGCTGTTAGTGTCAATGACAGTGTCAACAAAATGGACCTTACTGTATGATTAGACGGTTTCTGGCAAAATAGAGTCCATCAGTCACACAATTGTGTGGTAACAGCCACTTGCAGAGACACTGCAAAGGGGACTGATGTAATTTTATCAAAATGTTCAGTTACCCTGACAGAATTAAAAATAAACATTTTGAAAGCTATAATGCTGATTATAGTGGAAGCAGTGATGGAATGGAAGTTGAAAGGCTAAGAAAATTTTTGAAAGGTGTATCTCATGGTACTACGCTATATATGTCAATTTCCTAGGTGATGGTGACTGCAAAAGTTTCAAAACAATAGAACAACTGAAACCCTATGGTAATGACATCCAACTTAAGTAGTTGGAATGTAGGGGTCACATTCATAAGAGAAGGGTCAAGACTGAGGCGTCTCAAAACAAAATTAGGGAGAAAGCAACATGCTGATGGAAAGCTTGTTGCAGGTAGGAACAGGCTGACAGATGATGTCATGGACAGATTGCTGAGGCATTAGTGGCTTTGTATTCTGCCTCATACAGGCTTTGTATTCTGCCTTATACAAAGCCTATAATATCTCTGCAATCTGTCTATGACATCATCTGTCAGTTTGTTCCTATCTCCAGTAGGGTTTCAATCAGCATGTTGCAGAATACCAAATGTGTAAGTGATATGAGAAAGGCAATTTGGGCATTATTTTTTCATAAGATGTCGACAGATGCGAAACCTGAGCACAGTTTATGTCCACCTGGTCCATAATCAAGGTGTAAGTACAACAAATTGAAAAATACAGCAGAAATCTATGACCACAAACACAATTTACCTGCAGCAATTGTGGAAGAATTTAAGCCAGTATTTAGGGAATTATCAAATGGAACATTATGGGAGCAATGTCTATATGAAAAAACACAAAACTGTAATGAAAGTGTGAATAATGCAGTTTGGAATCACATTTCCAAAAGGGTTTATGTTTAAATTAGTGCTCTACATTTTGGAGTCTATGATGCAATAGCTGTCTACAACAAAGCAAAGGTGATTAAGTGTGAAGTAATGAAGAGACTGGTGGTAAAGCCAGAATGCTTCACAATTCAGTCCACGGCTGCGATACACTCAGAAAGTATAAGGAATGCTGAAACGGTACAAAATGCTTATGAGAACAAACTTCAACAGAAAAAAGTTTAAAAAGAAAAAAGTTAGATGAGACTGAAAACCCTGACAATCCATCCTATGCAGCTGGGACGCTTTAAACAGGTAACAGGTTTTAAAACTTCGTTTCTCAAATTTACATTTTTAAAATTGTAAGTACCATTTTCTTCAAACCTATAATACATACAGAGCTCAAACTTTCACAGAATGTTGTAATATGTATGCTTACTATTTCAAAATGTTTCTGTTGAATTTCATGTTACAGAAAAAATGTTATGCGATATTCTAAGCGATATTTTTTATTAAAATATTATTATTGAGATAAAAGAGTATTAATTTTTCTTATTACAGTCCACTGCTCCCAAAAAATTTTTAAATACTGAATAAAGCCTATTCAGCAACCTATAAAAATTTCATCATAATACCTTAAGTAGTTTTTAAAAAAAATGTGTTTTAGCAAGGATAAAATACAGCCTTCTGGGTCCCCTTAAGCACTAAATCCAAAATTTGATGTGTTCGTCTCATTCTTAGTTGCTATTAATAAATCATCCATATATACATTTTTTCTTATTAATATCCTCTCCCCAAGTGCTTGATCCAGAGCTTGTACGAACTCTGAGACTGAGACTGAAGTCAAAAGGCAGCTCCTTAAATTGACAACTTTTCCCCTAAATAAAAAAGGCAGTATATTCCCTGGATTCGCTTGCTAATGGCACTTACCAGTAAGTTTCAGTGAGGCTCACAGTAATGAAACACCTCACTCCTAAAAATTTGGCTTGTAACTCCTCAGTATTTAATGTTTGATCTCTCTCTACTTCAGTATGTTGTTTTATTGTTTCTGGGTGTAGCACTTACGAATGTTATCATTCTCTTTTTTTTGCTAATAAATTGGGTTGCTAGAGGGGCTGTCTGACCTCTCAATATCACCCACACATTAGTGTCCTACTGATTTCTGATGTTACTTACTCTAATACTCCAAGATATTTGTATAACACTTTACTCTTTTTCATAATGAATTTGCATTCGTACCCTGGGATAACTCCAGGCCTTTCTGAAAGAATTTGCTTGTATTCGTTTAACACTTACATTATTTTTTGTCTCTGTACTGGTTCTAAATTCTCGCATTCATTAAGTTTTGTTAGCAACGCTTCCCCTGTTGTTAACTAATTTACAAGCTGTTCCACTTTTCTATTTACTAAATTATTATGTTAGTCAGGTGTTAGATATAGTCACATGCCCTAAATATTTCCTAAATCTTGCTCATTACTGCCAGTTGATTACT
Organism: Schistocerca piceifrons; assembly: GCF_021461385.2. NCBI lineage: Eukaryota > Metazoa > Arthropoda > Insecta > Orthoptera > Acrididae > Schistocerca > Schistocerca piceifrons. Next base: position 457,736,576 of record NC_060140.1, read on the forward strand.
CAAAGTTTTACTTACCTTCCTTCTCCCACCTAACATACACTTAGTTTCCATTCCCCAATAAATATATTAACTTTTTTCATGTGCTCTCTGTTTTCTTTTTTTTTAACCTGTACATTCCCAACAAAATTTCCACATCTAACACACTACTACAGTCATTGTTCGCTGGAAATTCATTCCTTATACATAAACTTTTATGTTGCCTTTTTACTTTACAGTTCTACTGCGAACTCGAGTCACTGCATACAAAATCACCTCTCAACATGTTCTATCAATTGAACGTAATTATATCATTTGCAGTGTCGATTGTTAACAGAAACATCAAAAAAAGTTATGCATCACCTCTGTTCCGAGAGTTCCGGAATAGAGATCAACATAAACATCATTTCCACCCTTTTTATTGCTCCTGAAAACCACACATTGCATGCTTACCATCATACAGCGAGACATTCACAGGTGGTGGTCCAGATTGCTGTACACACCGGTACCTCTAATACCCAGTAGCACGTCCTCTTGCATTGAAGCATGCCTGTATTCGTTGTGGCATACACTCCACAAGTTCATCAAGGCACTGTTGGTCCAGATTGTCCCACTCCTCAACGGCGATTCGGCGTAGATCCCTAGGAGTGGTTGGTAAGTCACTTCGTCCATAGACAGCCCTTTTCAATCTATCCCAGGCATGTTCGATAGGGTTCATGCCTGGAGAACATGCTGGCCACTGTGGTCGCGCGATGTCGTTATCCTGAAGGAAGTCATTCAAAAGATGTGCACGATGGGGGCGCCAATTGTCGTCCATGAAGATGAATGCCTCGCCAATATGCTATCGATATGGTTGCACCATTGGGTGGCATTCTCCTATCATATAGCCTTTACGGAGCCTTCCATGGCCACCAGTGGCTTACGTCGGCCCCACGTAATGCCACCCCAAAACAGCAGGGAACCTCCACCTTGTTGCACTCGCTGGACAGTGTGTCTCCTCCACGCCCGAACAACATCGCTTTGGTTCACTCCGAGACACCTGGACATTTCCCTTTTGAGAGCCTTTCCTGGCACAAAGTAACAATGCGAACGCAATCGAACCGCGGTACTGACCGTCTAGGCATGGCTGAACTACAGACGACACGAGCCGCGTAACTCCTTCCTGGTGGAATGACTGGAACTGATCGGCTGTCGGACTCCCTCCATGTAATAGGCGCTGCTGATGCATGGTTGCTTATATCTTTGGGCGGGTTTAGTGACATCTCTGAACAGTCAGAGGGACTGTATCTGTGATACAACACCCACAGTTAACGTCTATCTTCAGGAGTTCTGTGAACCGTGGTGATACAAAATTTTTTGATGTGTGCATTACCTTTGTGTGAATGCCGTGCCCACTCAGGAACAATTTTGAGAAGTTCGAGTGCTCGGTTAGTTGTTCCTCTAATAATAATTCATTAAATTTACCCTGCCTTGACATCTGATAAAAATGTCGTAGATACTACTGCACTGTATATGGTATTGTCAGCCGAGTTAGTTTCTGACTCAGGTGGACACGCACCAATTTGCACAATTTTCTGTAGCAACTGGCTCTCCCCAAGGTCTAACAGTATCTCTTGAAGTATGCTATTCCTTGAAGACTTGGACTGGTTCTTTCATACTTCTTGCCATTATTACTATTACTATTATTATTGTTATTATGTTATTGTCGATTTCGGGTTAGATCAATGCCTACAGATTCCTCAGTTATTCTTATTTGTACTCTGCTTTTGTGTAACAACCGTCCATGACTCCCTTTGTAGGTGAGTCCTTCCTTGCTATTCTTCCTTTTTAACCAGTTATTCATTTTCTGGTCACTCTCTTCTCCCTTTTTATTACAACTATCCCTGGATAAATTTAATAATCTAGTCTGTCAAGCATTGTTACAAGATCTTACTATCAGTTTTTCCCTAGCAATTGTGGGTAAACTACTGATGAGCTCTTCCGTCAGGTATGTTTCATGAATACCTTCATCTGAATATTTTGCCCGACTGAGACGACATTCCATGAAATTCTTATAACCACTGTACATTTCTCTGTACACACTTGCACCCAGAAACTACAATATTAGTCTTGTCTGTGCACCTTATGACCAAACTTCCGACTTTAATTCACTTTCAGATATCACGTAAGACTCAGATCTGTTTAGAATCCGCAGTCTCCACTGCAAAGCACTTCCTTCCAAATTATTTGTCACAAAACGTACATTTCTTTTGCAGTCCCAAGCTACAGATAAGGTTTCATGAAACGCCTTCATAAAGATAATTGTATAAGCTCAACGCATCCATTCTTGCTTCATTGAGTGGTGAGACAACAGCTAATGTGTACGCAAAAAATTGTCAATAACACCATCAGCTATAAGTTCATCTCCAGTTTATTTTATAGGTTACCGATTTTGGCCACATAGTACGTCATCATCAGGCATTTTGTAGATAGACAGTGGGTGAATTGCCCAATGGCAATCGCGTGTAAGTCGAACAAGAAAATAACCAGTCTCTGCAGAAGACTGTATGCATGACATTAACACAGGACAACAGCTCCAGGTCTCTTACGAAGGCGTCAAGCGAATTTTTATATGCGTTTCCAAGAAGATATATTTGGCGTTTACTTGTGGTGGTCAGTCTCACTACAAGGACCTTGTATCTGTCACGATGCTACCCGTTTACTCAGGATTATTTGTCTCCGAGAGGGGACTGCCAAGGGGGAGGTGACCATGAGAAAAAGACGTTGGTGTGCAGAATGTATGAGTCTGGCGACATACCATCTGACTTTCGGAAAAATATCATCCACACAATTCCAAAGACTGCAAGAAGTGACAAGTGCGAGAACTATCGCACAATCAGCTTAACAGCTCATGCATCCAAGTTGCTGACAGGAATAACATACAGAAGAATGGAAAAAAAATTGAGGATGTGCTAGGTGACGATAAGTTTCGCTTTAGAAAATTAAAGGCACGAGAGAGGCAACTGTGGCGTCGCGGTTGATAATGGAAGCAAGACTAAAGAAAAATCAAGATAAGTTCATAGTATTTGTCGACCTGGAAAAAGCGTTCGACAATGTAAAATGGTGCAAGATGTTCAAAATTCTGAGAAAAATAGGCGTAAGCTATAGGGGGAGAGGGGTAATATACAATATGTACAAGAGCCAAGAGGGAATAATACTAGTGGATGACCAAAAACGAAGTGCTCGGACTAAAAAGGATGAAAGACAGGGATGTAGTCTATCGCCACTACTGTTCAATCTGTACATCGAAGAAGCAATGATGTAAATAAAAGAAAGGTTCAGGACATGAATTAAAATTCAAGGTGAAAGGATATCAATGATACGATTCGCTGATGACATTGCTATCCTGACTGAAAGTGAAGAAGAATTACATGACATGCTGAATGGAATGAACAATCTAATGGGTACAGAATATGGACTAAGAGTAAATCGAAGAAAGATGAGAGTAATGAGAAGTAGCAGTAACGAGAACATCGAGAAACTTAACATCAGGATTGATAGTCACGATGTAGATGCAGTTAAGGAATTCTGCTACCTGGGCAGTAAAATATTTAATGACGAACGGAGCAAGGAGAATATCAAAAGCTGACTAGCAATGACAAAAAGAGCATTCCTGGCCAAGCGAAGTCTACTAGTATCAGACAAAGGCTTTAATTTGAGGAAGAAATTTCTAAGAATGTACGTCTGGAGTACAGCATTGTATGGTAATGAAACATGGACTGTGGGAAAACCGGAACTGAAGAAAATCGACGCATTTGAGACGTGGTGCTACAGAAGAATGTTGAAAATTAAGTGGATTCATAAATCAAGGGATAAGGAGGTTCTGCGCAGAATCGGAGAGGAAAGGAACATGTGGAAAACACTGATAAGGAGAAAGGACAGGATGATAGGACATCTGTTAAGACATGAGGGAATGACTTCCATGGTTTTAGAGGGAGCTGTAGAGGGAAAAAACTTTATAGGAAGACAGAGATTGGAGTACATTCAGCAAATAATTGAGGTCGTAGGTTGCAAGTGTTACTCTGAGATGAAGAGGTTGGCACAGGAGAGGAATTCTTGGCGGGCCGCATCAAACCAGAAGACTAATGACCCAAAAAAAAACAACAAAAAAAGTGGTCAAGTATGTTTTCGCAACCATTTACACTTCGAGCACGCTCCTGAACTAACTGCTCGAAATAATTTGAGGAGAAAGCCTTTAGAACAACTCTTGACGAAGTTTATTCCTGCCACTGTCTTCGAATATGTGTTTCGGCCAATCTCGAGTGTTGATTGAAGTCACCACCAACTATAGCTGTGTGAGTGGTGTACCTATTTGTGATGATAAACAAGTTGTTTTTTAAACTTTTCAGCAATTGAATCATCTGAGTCGGTGAATCGGCAGAACTAACCAATTGTTAGTTTATTCTGGCTCTCAAACATAATCTTCATCCATACTAACTTGCAGGAACTATCGGCTTCAGTTTCTCCACAAGGTAAACTGCTTCTAACAGCAACAAATACGCCACTGTCAATTGCATTTAATCTATCTTTTCTCAACACCGTAAGATCCCTGTAATAATTCCGGCTGAACTTATTTCTGGCTTTAGACAGCTTCCAAAACCTATAACAATCTGAGCTTCAATGCTTGCTATTGGCAGTTGGAGCTTTGATTCTCTCCCAATACAGTTACGACGGCTTACTGCTACAATACTGATTTTTGGATTGTTGCTATGTTTTCGTCCTCCAACCTTCGAGACTGAAGCCATTCCTATACTTTTCCGAGGCCCTCTAATCTAAGAAAACCGCCCAGTCCATTCCTCACAGTCGCAGCTATCGATGTAGCTGCCTCCTGTGTACAGTGGATCCCTGACCAATAAATCAGAACCCAAAACCCCATCGTCCAATGGCATAAGTCGACAAATTTGCAACGTACATGATCACAGAACTGTATGGGGCTCTAATTCAGACCCTTCCCTTAGCTCTGTACCGAAGGCCCGGAAATCGTCCTGTCGATGATGCTTGAGATGGTGAGCTGTGTCTTCATCTTCTAAGCAAGACGGGCAGATAGCAGCATCTCTTCCAATCCAAAGTGATGCACATCATTAGTACCGACATGAGCCACCACCTCTTTGTGCAATTTTGAAGTAGTCGTTCCATGACTGGAATGACTCCTCCCAATGTGCACATAGAGTGCACATTGGATTTCTTCCCCTCCTTGGCAGCTGTATACCTAAGAGGTTCCATTAGATATATGACACTGACGCTCCCAACTAACATTAACCCCATCCTCTGTGAATGCTCAGACCTTGCAGGCCGAAGAGGCTTTCTCTGGAACAGGGAGAGTTACTGCGTCTGCCTCAGGATATTTGGCAGCTACAGATGGCACCTCCAACGTTTCGTCAGATGAACTGGGAAGGTCCTCTGATCGGCCCCCTGGAAAGTCTTTCACTGCCTGCCTGCCACACTATGACACGAGCTGCCACTTGACCACCTCATCCTCAATACGGGTAAAATCGGGTCGGTCACAGTAGTGGACCGATCGTGGTACAATAGACACGCTGGACGTATCTCGCATCGCCACATCTTTCCTCCTCCATCCCAACACCCCAGCCGGCCGATGTGGTCGAGCGGTTCTAGACGCTTTAGTCCGGAACCGCGCTGCTGCTACAGACGCAGGTTCGAATCCTGCCTCGGGCATGAGTGTGTGTGATGTCCTTAGGTTCGTTAGGTTTAAGTAGTTCTAAGTCTAGGGGACTGATAACCTCAGACGTTAAGTCCCATAGTGCTCAGAGCCATTTGAATCATTTTAACCCCCCCCCCCCCCCCCCCCGACAAAGATACGCGCTGGGAAGCCCCAAGCTGTGGGACTGAAGCCGACACTGCCTGGAACTGTGAGTGATGGGTTACCAATTCAGTTCGCATTTGAATACAGCAATCACATTCCCTATCCGTACTAAAGGCGGCGGAAATATGCACTACACAGTTATAAAAATCCGGAACTGCGGCAGCTAGATACACAAATATTCAAGAAACTTTAGAATTCAGACCAAAACGCACACAGTAAATAAAAAAGTCGGTTCTTGTTACTAGAAGCTCTTTACAACTCAAAAACGAAACGTGGTGCTCTGACGTGCTGCCCAACTCCTTTTATCTTTGGTTCTTGAACTATTCATTGGGATAACAAGTCACTGAAATGCATGACTTCATTATTTGTTTTATCTATCAGCCACATAAAATGGGGTAGCAAACAAACACCGTCCGAAACAAGCTTGAAGGGCCAAAGGGCCCGACTCGTGGTTAACACATCGCTCTCCAAGCTGTTGCCACTTTTCATGACTGGTGCCACTACTCAGTCAAGTAGCTCCTCAACTGGCTTCACAAGGGCTGACAACATCCCGCTTGCCAACAGCACTCGGCAGACCTGGACAGTGACCCATTCAGGTGCTAGTCAAGCCCTACTGCGCTTAACTTCGGTGATCTGACAGGAACTGGTGTTACCACTGCTGGAAGGCCGTTGAAAAAATGAGATAGCAATGTTTGTGTAAACTGTTCTTGGCTTTTCTGAAATTCAGTAGCTAGTTCTCTTTTTATGTCATCAACCAATTTTTTGTTCTTTTCCTCATCCTTCTGCATCTCCTTCTCCCTCGGTTCTTTCAGTTCACTCTTCACATCATTTAATAGCATTCTGTTACTATCTAACATTCGAGCAAAAAACTCTTATCTGCCATCAACACTGTCCATTTTGTCGAAATTCAGAAATTGTTTTCAGATACAGAAATAAATTCTAGTACATGCTTTTAGTATTTTCAAACCAAAACTATTCTGCTATTGGCTTCTACTTGCAAAATATAAATTTTATGTTGATACTTCTACTGACCCCTCCCCCCCCCCTCTCCATGAACCATGGACCTTGCCGCTGGTGGGGAGGCTTGTGTGCCTGAGCAATACAGATAGCCGTACCGTAGGTGCAACCACAACGGAGGGGTATCCGTTGAAGGCCAGACAAACGTGTGGTTCCTGAAGAGGGGCAGCAGCCTTTTCAGTAGTTGCAGAGGCCTTGAACACTAACAAAAACGGCCTTGCTGTGCTGGTACTGTGAACGGCTGAATGCAAGGGGAAACTACAGCTGTAATTTTTTCCGAGGGCACGCAGCTTTACTGTACGAGGTGCATTCAAGTTCTAAGGCCTCCGATTTTTTTTCTCCGGACTGGAAAGAGATAGAGACATGGGCATTGTTTTAAAATGAGGCCGCGTTCATTGTCAATGTGTCCCAGAGATGGCAGCACCGTACGGCAGATGGAATTTTACGCCAGCGGCGAAAATGAGAACTGTTTTAAATACTTAAAATGGCGACGTTTTCCTTACTTGAACAGCATGCAATCATTCGTTTTCTGAATTTGCGTGGTGTGAAACCAATTGAAATTCATCGACAGTTGAAGGAGACATGTGGTGATGGAGTTAAGGATGTGTCGAAAGTTTGTTCGTGGATCGACAGTTTAATGAAGGCAGAACATCGTGTGACAACAAACAAAACAACCTGGGGCTCGCACAAGCCGGTCTGACGACGTGATCGAGAAAGTGGAGAGAAATGTTTTGGGGGATCGCCGAATGACTGTTGAACAGATCGCCTCCAGAGTTGGCATTTCTGTGGGTTCTGTGCACACAATCCTGCATGACGACCTGAAAATGCGAAAAGTGTCATACAGGTGGGTGCCACGAATGCTGACGGACGACCACATGGCTGCTCGTGTGGCATGTTGCCAAGCAATGTTGACGTGCAAGGACAGCATGAATGGGACTTTCTTTTCGTCGGTTGTGAGAATGGATGAGACGTGGATGCCATTTTTCAATCCAGAAACAAAGCGCCAGTCAGCTCAATGGAAGCACACAGATTCACCGCCACCAAAAAAATTTCGGGTAACTGCCAGTGCTGAAAAAATGATAGTGTCCATGTTCTGGGACAGCGAGGGCGTAATCCTTACCCATTGCGTTCCAAAGGGCACTACGGTAACAGGTGCATCCTGCGAAAATGTTTTGAAGAACAAATTCCTTCCTGCACTGCAACAAAAACGTCCGGGAAGGGCTGCGCATGTGCTGTTTCACCAAGACAACGCACCCGCACATCGAGCTAACGTTACGCAACAGTTTCTTCGTGATAACAACTTTGAAGTGATTCCTCATGCTCCCTACTCACCTGACCTGGCTCCTAGTGACTTTTGGCTTTTTCCAACAATGGAAGACACTCTCCGTGGCCGCACATTACCAGCCTCAGCGATTTTCCAGTGGTCAAAACAGACTCCTAAAGAAGCCTTCGCCGCTGCCATGGAATCATCGCGTCAGCATTGTGAAAAATGTGTACGTCTGCAGGGTGATTACGTCGAGAAGTAACGCCAATTTCATCGATTTCGGGTGAGTAGTTAATTAGAAAAAAAATCGGAGGCCTTAGAACTTGATTGCACCTCGTAGCATGGAGAGCTGCATCAAACCAGTCTCTGGACTGAAGACACAACAACAACAACTGCTACTGAATTTAGCACCCCTCAAAGTTGGAAAGGGAAAACAAAAATTGATGGTTCTGAACTCGAAATCACTACAGTTGCTGCCAAAGTCCTATAGGTACACCAATAATTTCCACTAGTACTTTCTCGACTAACAAGTAAGATTAGTACATGCACATGCAAAAAAATGTTATTGTTCACCCAGAAGTTTACGTTAGTCCACAGACGTGTATTGTAATCTGTCTCTCACAACTGGTCCTTTTTTATTCTCCACCAGACTGTCCCTTTATATATTCACAAACAACATTGTTGATTTAAATGTTCCTGTTGTTATTTCATCGCTCGTCCCCTCTCGGTGGAAACACTTTCCGTTGCAGTAGTACAATGGGACTTCACTCATGAAGCGAACGAAGTACAGTGACTATGCAGTAACGTATTTGGAACATTTGGCACCCAGGATGCAGGCGAAAAACTCTGTTCGAAAATTTTCCCGAGTTCGCTGTTAGTAATGTACCGTAATATTCAGCGTAGTTAAGATTCGTGTTTCATGGTAAATACTCTTTTAATATTGCTTTGGCGGCTTTAGATTGCAGCCCACAGATTGCAAAAAATATTTGTATCTAAATTTTTCGAAAAAATGTTATTGCATCTCCTACTTACTATGCATAGTATCTGCCAGATTGAGGAATAGAAATTAGTTCCTCTGAACTGGGACCTAGTAAGTCGCCACTGCGTAGTGATTGTTTAGTATGGGTCTGAAACTGTCAAAGACACTCTTTGCCTCTATGAATTTGTGAATTGCATCCAGATGCGTGGCACACTGACTTGGTGATATAGAAGCGATTATTTCTTCTTTCGCAATTGGTTTACCTCCTTGTGTACGTCAGCCTATAAGGGAAATGGGATTGGACTCGGTCTACGGAAACGTGGTAATGCAGATGAGTTCATTTTTCTGAGAAGTTTGAAATTACTGGCACAGCCTAAGTCAAATTCAAAAGCAGTACTGTAATTTTAGCAATAAGATCCAGGCCTGCGAAAGGAATGACTTCAGAAACCACGTTAGCTGAGAGAAGGATCTGAACTGATTATAATGCTCTATGGAAGACTCGCTATGCCAAGTAATATCAATCTGCAACTGACTTTCTTGTAGATGGTTGCGAAGAGAGTTTTCCCTGTTTAGGGAACAGCTTAACAGCTGTAAGTCAGAAGTTTGTGCTTTGCCGTAACAATGCGTTAAGACAGGTTATTTGGCGCACACTATGGTGATATTCGTACCACTGAGCCGCTATATTTAATGAGAATGGTTTGAATGGCTCTGAGCACTATGGGACTTAACTTCTGAGGTCATCAGTCTCCTAGAACTTAGAACTATTTAAACCTAAGTAAGATCACACACATCCATGCCCGAGGCAGTATTCGAACCTGCGACCGTAGCGGTCGGGTGGTTCCAGACTGTAGCGCCTAGAACCGCTCGGTCATTTAATGAGAACCTTTGTAGTTTTTTCGAAAGTGAGAGAGCATGTGTTTGATTTTTTAAACTACGTTTCTTTTCGAAATCATTCCTAGTGTGTGCTCATTATATGAATGCTGGGCTCATCGCTGTTTCATTGAAATTGTAAGATCATTTTAATGATTTGTTGTTTCAGATAAACTAAATGAAACTGAGGGCTTAATGACGTAATTTCCGCTATTAATATTATAAAAGAAGTCCCTAATCAACATATCTCCGTGTCAGTAGATTGTGGAGTACATATCGCACACCGAAAGGAGTTGCGTCTTTAAAGTAGATGCACTTGTTTGATTTGTTTAGCTCCTTAACTGTCTATAACTAGCTATTCGTACAAGTTTCATTGGACGTTTGGTTTCTGATTCGTTACTGAATTTTCTAGTACTTGTAGTGGGGTGGGGTGAAGATTCCTGAGTCATGGGGCAACGTGTGTAGAAATAAGAAAAAATTCTACTGCTCAGCTCGTGTGCGCAGCTCGGACGGCATTACGTTACAGGACCGTCGTAGACAAATCGTGCGGAATCGGCAAGAACTGTTTTCCAAGTGTATTTAATCCAGACAGCAATCATCAAGAAGGAAAGGGAAGAGGTAACAAGCTGCTACGCAGTACTAGTCTGTTTAAAATTAGATCTATTGCTGAAATACATCAATGCTAGTTATAAAACTTTCCGATACTAGTTGTTTATCACCCACCAGGTCGGTCGGTCAACAGATCAACTAGCGACATCTGTTATAAAATTGACCAACTGCTTACATTTAAAAAAATAAGGGACTGGGGCTATGTGAATCATCTTCGTGGGGCTTTCTGAATCGGAATGTAGTAAGTATTATTTCATCTTCATTAAAGTATTTGTGTAGGCTAACTATACAACATAACCACTCAAACTCCATTACAAAATTTTTTTGGTAACGTTTCATACGTCACGTTGAGATATGGAGCTACTGTAGGAAAAGGCATGAAGGGATTTCAGTGCATGGGAATTTTCCCTTCAGCCCCAACAAAATACTATCACACAAATTAGTTCCTTCGTCCATATTCCTGAATGATGAGCCCCGCTCGGTTATCACAGAATCAAAAGTAAACCCAAACGCTGCAACTTCTAATCCTCCCAGAAATTCCGAAAGACAGAGCCCAGCATCATCATCATCATCATTTTCTTCTGTTTTGCCAACCGCAAGGAGAACGACCGGTACGACACATACGAAGGGAGAGGAAAATTGAGCTCGCCGTCTGACTCCACCAGCTCATTTCAGTCTTACAACAGGTAAGAGTAAAAAAATGTAACGTCGTGTGACTAGGGCCTCCCGCCGGGTCCAAGTATTTCGATTTGACGCCACTTCAGTGACTTGCGCGTCGATGGGGATGATATGGTGATGATTAGGACGACACAACATCCAGTCTCTGAGCGGAGAAAATCACCGACCCAGCCGGGAAGCGAACCCGGTCCCTTAGGATTGACATTCTGTCGCGCTGACCACTCAGCTACCGCGGGCGGACACAGGGAAGAATAAATTGCATTCTGAAAACTCCTAAAGAAAGGTGGTCAAGGATTGCATAAATGCGCTGGATGTTCAAGAGGAACTTTCAGATACAGAAGAGGATTCATCTTCGTCATCACCTGAAGCTGAGTCGGAAGAAGAAAACATACCTTGTAGTTTCTGCAACATCAAGTATTATGGTGCTAGATCTGTGAAGAAAGGGAAATGGATCAGGCGTGATAACTTCAGATTGTGGTAATACGTAATTTGTGTGGGGGCTAATGGTATTGACAAATTACGCTACGGAAATGCATGTAACAACTACTAGAACAGTCAAAAAGTGTAAGCTTCGAATTGCGTATGATTGTATGACAGTTTATAATGATTCACGTAGCCCTATTTACGGTTCAAATAACCTGAAATTTTTTAAATTTTTCTGTTGTTTCAACATTTTAAATTTGCTATTTACAATGAAGAAGAATAGACCTTGAAGTAACGTATAATTATCAAATAAAAGTTACAACTACAATCTGTTCACCGTAACAATTTAACATGTGTAGTAAGATATTTACTAAGCCTTTCAGACCCAAAAAGTTGAAATGGTTCATTTAACCCTACGTTACCCTGTTATTTACTTTTAGGTAATAGTTTGACTTCAATTAAGGCATTAATGGACCTGCCATTGATCTGGCCTAAACTACCATTATCACCTGTGTCATTATTGAGATATGGATTTTATCTGAATCTAAGGCTGAGGAGTACTCAGTTTAATTAAAGTAATAGTATGTGCCCTACAGCAACATTCTAACGGCTCTTTAGTGATAGCTGCTTCCACATGGGCTCAACTATCTGCTGTTCTCTAGAAACTGTTCAGTACGTCAGTTTTTCATTTTCCCATACAAGGTTCTCATTCGTTATCATTGCATTTGTTTTGTTGAATACACACATCAAAAAAAGTCTTGCATCACCCCGGTTCCCAGAACTCCTGAAGATAGACGTTGACTGTGGATACTGTATCAAAGACACAGTCTCTTTGACTGTTCAGAGATGTCACTAAACCCGCCCAAAGATGTAAACAACCATGCATCAGGAGCGCCTATTAGACGGAGGGGTCCGACAGATGATCAGCCTATTAGACGGAGGGGTCCGACAGATGATCAGTTCCAGTCATTCCACTACGAAGGAGGCACACTAATAGTGGTGTCTGTAGTACAACCATGCCTAGACGGTCAATACCGCGGTTCGCTCGCTTCCGCGTTGTTATTTTGTGCCAGGAAGGACTCTCAACAAAGGAAGTGTCCAGGTGTCTCGGAGTGAACCAAAGTGATGTTGTTCGGACGTGGAGGAGATACAGAGAGGCAGGAACTGTCGATGACATGCCTCACTCAGGCCGCCCAAGGGCTACTACTGTAGTGGATGACCGCTACCTAAGGATTATGGCTCAGAGGAACCCTGACAGAAACGCCACCACGTTGAATAATGCTTTTCGTGCAGCCACAGGACGTCGTGTTACGAGGCAAACTTTGCGCAATAGGCTGCATGATGCTCAACTTCTTTCCCGTCGTCCATGGCGAGGTCCATCTTTGCAACCACGACACCATGCAGCGCCGTACAGATGGGCCCAACAACATGCCAACTGGATCGCTCAGGACTGGCATCACGTTCTCTTCACCAGTGAGTGTCGCATATGTCTTCAACCAGACAATCGTCGGAGACGTGTTTGGTGACAATCCGATCAGGCTGAACGCCTTAGACACACTGTCCAGCGAGTGCTGTTTTAGGGTGGCATTACGTGGGGTCGACGCACGCAGCCGGTGGTCATCGAAGGCGCCGTAACTGCTGTATGATACGCGAATGCCTTCCTCCGACCGATAGTGCAACCATATCGACAGCATATTGGCGAGGCATTCGTCTTCATGGACGACTATTCGCGCCCCACCATGCACATCTTGTGAATGACTTCCTTCAGGATAACGACATCGCTCGACTAGAGTGGCCATTATGTTCTCCAGACATGAATCCTATCGAATATGCCTGGTATAGATTGAAAAGGGCTGCTTATGGACGACGTGACCCACCAACCAATCCGAGGGATGTACGCCGAATCGCCGTTGAGAAGTGAGACAATCTGGACCAACAGTGCCTTGATGAACTTGTGGATAGTATGCCACGACGAATACAGGCATGTATCAACGCAAGAGGACGTGCTACTGCGTATTAGAGGTACCGGTGTGTACAGCAATCTGGACAACCGCCTCTGAAAGTCTCGCTGTATTGTGATACAAAATGGAATGTGTAGTTTTCATGAGCAATAAAAAGGGCGGGAATGATGTTTATGTTTATCTCTATTCCAATTTTCTGCACAGGTTCCGGAACTCTCGGAACCGAGATGATGCAAAACTTTTTTTGATGAGTGTTTGTTTGCCACCCTGTGCCTTCTCCCAGACACATTCAAGATCTGTCACTGCCTCGTTCTGCCATTTGGGATACTCTGATTTACGCCAATCATGTTATTTGCAGGTTTCAGCTGTATTTCGAAATGAAAACAGCATTCATTATAGAAAATATGAATAGCAGACAAAAGGGCAGCTCATTTACAGTTAACAGATAGTTACCAGTTTTAAATTATAGGGTGATATGTCAAGGGGGTGTGCTTGAAATGCAAAATGAAAAGTGCATAATGTAAATTACTTTATGACCCAGGGTCTTGGTATCCAAATCTACACGGGTCGTCATTTCGAAAAACTTACATGCATGGATGGTGAGTCAGGAGGAAAGGTACATGCTTTGAGGAGTGATAGAATTAGTGATTTTGAACGAAAAATGTCAGATGGTCGTATGTCCTGTTCGTTACAGTTTCTGGGGAAAGAAACCAATGGGTAACAGGACAAATGCAAATGATGGTAAATAAAACACTGGGATCTAATGTTTTGTTTAATTGTGTACATACCCTCACAAATACTTGGAAAAAGTCCATCGTCAACCGCAGTGCATTTTGCAGCTCTTGTAGACAGCTGCTCTGTTGATGATCTGAGCTCATTCGTTCAGTCCTTTATTTGAGCGCACGCATGTAAAATACGAGCAAGAAGTTCTTCCTTTGGGTCCACTCTGCACTTACAGATTTCGCCCTTAAACCAACCCCACAAACAGTAATCTCATGGAGTGAGGTCGGGTGATTTTGATGGCCACGAAATGACTCCACAGCGACCCATCCAAAGCCCAGATGCATTTCACTGAGGTACTGCGTCACTGGCCTGACGGAACGTGCAGGGTGTCGTTGTGTTGAAAGTACATAAGACGTCGTGTTGCCAAAGGAGCATCCACCAAGTATTCTGGCAACACAATTTGAAGGAAATCAAGATACCGTACTCCATTAAGACAGTTAACAAAAACAACTGGACCTATGAGTTGGCTGTCAATAAGAGTGGATCACATATTCACTGAGAAACGTCGTTCAAAATTTGTTTCCACAGTAGAGCGCATATTTTCATCTGCCCACACGCGAGAGTTGCACGTGTTACTGACGCCGTTACGAGTCAATGTTGACTCATCAATGAAAAGAATACGAGGAAATACAACGTTCATGGCCCTACATTTGGCATCATCTCCTACATGCAGATGTTGCTCGTTCTGCTGATGCCGACTCTGCTCATGTGCTATGAGCATCACTCGATGGTTGTGGAATACCAAGCTGTACAACAATTCTTCTAGAGCTGGTAGATGGGCTGCGTTCTATCATTTCAAGAACATTTCATGTTTTCAACTTGATCAAGATCTTCTTGGACGAGACATTCAGATAGACCATGTACGCTGGGAAACGTACCATGCTCACAGAATCTGTCAAACACACTGATAAATACTCTGCTTTTCAGAGCTCTGCGATTAGGAAATCGTCGTTCGTACTCGTGAACAGCGGTTCTGGAATTTCCACTCCAAATACCATAGGCAAAGATCATGTCACCAGACTCCGTACGTGTCAAGCACTGTGGCATTTTCACCAAATTGACACGTACTGCTTTAACCGAAAACATAACAACACTGTAATAGTGTGGTGAAACCGCTGTAGTACTGAGACGAAAGGTAAACAAAGTGGACACTTGCAAGACCCGTCGCCCCACCACGTGGAAGCGAAGTGCGGATTTAAATGGTCAGTGTAGAGAACACTAGGTAGCCTAACGTCACCTTTGTTGTTATCGCATGTGAGTGCTGGTGAAGAAGGACATGTGACTGACGCCTGTGAGTTTCAAATAGCTGTATGTCGGATACGGTTAAGAACTGGGGATATGTTCATTTGAGGTTTTTTGTTCAGAATCACCAATACTACCACCCCTCAAAGTATGCATGGTGACGTTCAATATCTAATGCAACACCCTTTTTTCTCGGCCACTTTCTGTTGAAAAATGCGGAATATGTTGTTGAACGTCGTAGAATACTCCAGCTTCAGCCCCTGTAGTTCCAATAGGTGGCGGCTCTATACGTACCCTTCAAAATGGCGTCTGTAACGGAGGTGCAGTGCAAGCAGAGAGCTGTCATTGAGTTTCTTTTGGCGGAAAACCAGGGCATCGCAGGTATTTACAGGCGCTTGCAGAATGTCTACGGAGACCTGGTAGTGAACAAAAGCACGGCAAGTCGTTGGGCAAGGTGTCTGTCGTCATCGCAACAAGGTCGTGCAAACTTGTCCGATCTCCCGCGCGCCGGCCGGCCAAACAAATTCGTGACTCCTGGAGTGTTGGAACGTGCGGACACACTCATTCGTGGTGATCGACGGATCACAACCTATCACCTCCATGACAAACCAAGACCCAGCACAAGCCCGCGCACCCGAGAGGAGTTCACAATTCTTCACTGGACTGTTCCTCCTCATCTACCCTACAGTCTCAGTCTCGCATCTTCCGACTTCCATCTGGTTTGGGCAATGAAGGATGTGAAGGATGCACTCTGCGGGAAACAGTAGGCGGATTATGCGGAAGTTACTGATGCAGCAGGACGTTGGCCCCGACGCCGATCAGTAGAGTATCCCCATATGGGTATATAGCCTCTCCCAGTAAGACGTCGTAAGGCCGTCACATTGAACGGAGGTTATGTTGAAAAATAGAGTTTTGTAGCCAAAAGAGTGAGGAATAATATGGTGTATTGGAATCCTGAATAAAACCAACCTCCATTCAGAAAAAAATGTGTTACTTATTGAACGCCCATCGTACAAGGGCAGTCATTTAAAAAAAATGCCTGCATATAATCAACAGATGTTAAAATCTAGACAAAAAACCTCTCAGAAGTTGTGCGACACTTTATGGCACTTAATGGTAACACGCTTGCCTTGGTTGCGAAAATAGTTATTAATTTACCATCTCATGATGGGTTTCGGGAGAACTCCACCGACAGATCTGTAACAGTCAACACAAAAAATCTAGGTCGCTCCCTACTCCGTTCCTTACTGAACAACGTCTGGACACATCGTCATAGTGCGTGTAAGTGAATTAATAAATTGGAGAGAATATTTTAAATTTTTTGGAGTATGAAGGTGTCAGAATGTTCTTTCACAACCGTGAAATAAGAGTAATACGTCGTTTCATCTTTAGAGCCTCTTGTACACAGCTCTTCGAAAAGGTGAACATATTTATAGCATTCTCACAGTACGTTTACTATCTTATGAAGTTAGTTGTTAGCCATAAACCGCAACTTCAAAAGAACAGGAACATTCGTAATTAAAATATAGAAGCAGAAATTACGTACACTGTTCATCATTCAGCTTTAGTACGACAGTGAAATCAGTTTGATATACAGTCATTAGACTCTCTCTTGATTCAATGAGTATCTAAAGAATCTAATAATAATCTTCAAACACACAGAATTCATGTTTGCTTGACAGCACAGTAATTTTTGCTTGCGTTTGTGTGTGTGTGTGTGTGTGTGTGTGTGTGTGTGTGTGTGTCTGTGTGTGTATGTGGTGGGAGAGAGAGAGAGAGAGAGAGAGAGAGAGAGAGAGAGAAGAGAGAGAGAGAGAGAGAGAGAGAGAGAGAGGGTGACAGAGATAATACCTAAGTATAATCACTAAGTACAAATCACTACGCGAAAAGAAAAAAGTACACAACTGTTTTTGGTTTGGAATAACTGTCTCGTAGAACTTTTAAATGACATCAAAATGTTCGCCATCGACTGCATTATGTATTACAATTTTCAAAACTGCAATTTCCAACTTAGGCCGTTAGCACATGGTAGGGTGCTGAAAAGCACCAGCTGTTAACAGTAATAATATGAGTAAAAATACAGCGTAAGACCGTGGTGTTGTTGGCCAAAATATTGTCATGTTTTCCACTGAAAATGTGGACCATAATTGTGTGCTTACTGTTTCACACCATAGAGAGAAACTGCAATTATGATCAAAATAAGCAAAATGTAAACAGGAGAGTTATTTTCGTACGTGTCGCTGTTAAGTACCACTGGTCGATGATACTTGACCATTGACAGAAAGAACTGCTACAGTATAGCACAGAAGGCTACTGAAAGAAATATGCAGTGAGAGGAAGAGAAATGACGCTTTTATTCGAAGATAATAATTAAACAAAAGCCTCCGCGGTTCCCTGGACGGTACAAAAGGCGCACATGGCTCTTAATAAGGTGTGTGATCAGCACGGTCAGCACGGTCTGCAACGTGATCCCATGCTGGCCACAAAGCTAGTATGGAGTTCTTGTGGTAGTTCGTTCCATTCCTCGACCAACGCAATTGGGAACTGCTGAATGGTCGTTAGTGCGTGTGGACGTGCTACAATACGTCTTCCCAAAACATTCCACCGGTGCTCAATAGAATTTTAATTGGAGGAAGGATTTGAAGAATATGCTCTCATTGCAAGAGATCCTCCACCTGCGCTGTTCGGTGGGTCGCGCATCGTCATCCATAAAACTGAGTCGGGACCGAACGCACCCCTGAAAAGACGCACTTGGGGAACGAGTGCACTCTAACAAGAAGTTTGATCGAAGACTGTACTGTATTCAAATGTTTGGAGGTCAGTATGCCCACGCAGTATAATACGTCCCACACCATAACACCTGGACCACCAAAACTATCAAGTTCGACACTGTTCGTGGGTGTGTTACGTGTTTCCACCTCTCACCATATTAGGATATGACTCAGAATGAATCTACTCTCATTAAAGAAGAGCATTCGGCACCACTTCTGTTGGTCCAATCCCTTCGACCATCGCAAACGGTGCCGATGACGTGTGTGTGTCAACGGGACACAGCATAACTGTCGTTGGGGAAAGAGACAATTCTTGTACCACTGTGGAGCATGAGATTACGTGTTTTGCAGCGTTGTTAAATGTGACTGCAATTTCACCCAATGTCTGACGTGACGTGGTGGACCATGTCCTCTCCTTCAGGAGGAAGAGCCTGATGTTTAGAACACTCCCATGCTTGGGATGATATCAAGCTCTTGGGCTACACGATTCACACTTCGACCAATGATTCTTCACCTATGTAGTCAACCAAATGTTGTTCCGAACCATTTTGTAATGAAGAACACCATCACAGTACACCATTGCCCGCTGATTGACAAACACTTTTTCCGTTCCTTCAACCGCCTCGTGTTGCAGGGCGAGCCCCCTTTGGCGCTGTAGTCACGCTTACCTCACTGCATGTTAAGTCCAGCTTTCTGCATACGACTGCGAGACCTCTGGCAACGTGCACCCTCACTTTCATTCATTTTCACCGAGTAGGCGATATGTTATCTCACTTTATGTAACTCGTCCATAAGTTTTGCGGAGCAGTATTTCGAATGTTGCCACTTATGTCTCGAAGTAACCACATGATAATTTTCGTAACGTACATTTGATTATAGCATACATTCTTGAATTATTACTTGTGAAACGTAACTTATGCAACCTGACGAATTACTTATCCTGCTGCTTTCCGTAATGGGAGACATAGCAGGAGTGTCCGTTGAAAGTCACACGGAGCGAATCACTCATTCCTCACCTCAATACGGCTCGGCAAGAATTTAAATGTCTATGCGAAAGATTCGATCGCTCCCTAACCTACATTCTGTATTAGAAAATTACCAGCCATAAAATCAAAACACATCGTAAAGAAATTAGTAAATGCCTCAAGGGGAGCTAACGCTTATTCTCTGTGCACCAAGCCCTCGTCTTAAGGTATCAAGTTCCTTCGATTTGCACCCTGAGTTGATAAGAAAACGCTGGTGCTACTAAGATAAAATCCATAATTGGTTGAGATTTATTGCTGCAACGCTAGAATCAACTCCTGCTCGATTAGTCAAGTCCATCCCTGAGCAACATCTTGCCTCCTCAGCTGGGGCGACGAGAAACAACGGCATGAAAAAAGAAGAAAACGCAGCATTCTAATAATCTATAGGGCTTGTATTAGATACTAGGCTGTATACCTTGGATAGTAGGTACTGCTTAGGTAAACGTATACAGTATGAAATTTCATTAAAAAAAACGGTATTGGTTACAGATAAAGAAGGAAGCTCAAATTACGAGAAAAGATTTACTGATCATTTAGTGAAACTGGAAGAACTCCTTTTCAACAGGCGTTTGGGACAGGGCTGTATCGACCAAGGACCAAGGACATGCCATATACAGAGGGGAGCGGGAGGGGGAGGGGAGAAGGGCAGATAGAAGTGCCCCAGAGAACAGAGTTCCAGGGTACAAAGAAACACAGCAGAGGAAATACAGTACTAACCTGACTGTAGCAGATGCTGAAAGTGACCATCATTCGTCTCTTGGGACTTTTGGATTCTGGTCAGCAAGTGACTGGGGGCGGATCAAAGCTGGACTTCTGGAATTGCTGCTGTCTCATCCGAAATGTTCTGCTGCAGTTCTTGAAGAATTGCTGCGATTCACCTTAGACTTGAGGGCTCCCTACACAAGGTAATCACACACTGACAGATCAGGTGACCTAGGTGGCCAGCTAGGGCTGCGACCAGATTAATGATGCCACTCGCCCGTGCCACTTTTATTTGCCTCACCCTGCACAAGAGCATAGTGTAGAAATTAGAACTGCACTATACTTCTTAATGCGTCCGTAGGGCTCGAGAACAGCTCTAAGAGGTACAAAAAGGCAAGGAATACCCACGGTGGAAATATACTGGAATTCTCCAGGGCTTTGTAGATGCCACCACGTCTTCGGTACTCAGCTAACTGCAGTTTCTCCATGGAGATCTTTCGTTTTCTATAATTTTGTGTAATTTTATTTCGCATGAAGTTTTAATCCACCAGCCAAAAATTACAAGTATGCAAATATGGCGCTATGGCCCACTGTTTTTGCTGCGAGATTGCTTGTGCGAAAGCGTTCAATAAGTTCCCGTCTCTCACCATGATAGTAAAGTAGACACCCCAGTTGTCTTTCTGACCCATGTGAACTCCAGAGAATCTGTAGGTGACGTGATGGGTGACTGATGTCTCCCTAACATTTGTACTGCGGTAATAAGTAACAACAGTTTCACTCCGAAGAGAAAGTGAATGGCTTTTGCGATAACAAACAGAACTCTAGTCCTTCGAGAACAAATTGTGTCGTAATTTCTACTGTGACCATGAGGTCCCTGAATATAGCGATGGAAGATACACATGGAATCTCATTAACTATTCACGCATTCCTATGGCTTCTAAGCGAAGAAGTTCTCACTTTCTAGACCTCACCCGAAAAACGACTCTAATGCCAAACGGAAACGTAAAGGTACTAAACAATCCTGAATTTGTAATAAAAGCCCTGACCTAAACAAGAAAAGTTAATGATTAGCAGACGAGTTTAGTCACATTGACCATAGTCTACTAAAGGCTGCTCTCCACGACTGTGTTATTGCTAACAGCAGTGTCTGCTGCATCAGCTGAGTACACAGCAGCAACAGGTCTGCACCGGCGACATTCTGTCCGTTGCAGCTGAATCCATACGACACAGTTGCCAGACAGCCTTATAGGTCAGCTCTTCCCGCAATCAACAGGTTTGTTGTTACTCGACCGTAGCTGGATCACAATGATGCTCTGTAATATCTGCCATGTATCTCTTTTGCTTCTTGGACTAACGATCAACCTTAAGGTAAAGCATAGAAAGATATATTCGTGTCGTTGTCATTAGAACGAAACTCGTGGCAATTTTTTACACATTCCTCCTAAGTCTATATTTAGATCTACGTCTTCACATGGAGCTACAGCTACATAAACACATTAACATATATGATGTCTTGTGCTAGAAGTGGAGGTGTTTATTGTGTACCACTGTCATTTTCCACACTTCTAACAAAATTTGCGGATGGCGCACAGAAAGATTCTCAGATGGAATCTGTCTGCGTCTGTATTTCTCATATTTTATCGTTTTAGTCGTTAAGCAAGATGTATGTGAGTGGAACTAGCACGTTTTTTCAGTCTTCTTAGGGCGTACACTCTTGGAATTTTAAAAGCAAACGTTTTCTTGTTGCAAAATTTCTTTGTTTTTGCATTGTTTATTGAATTGTAACATACAAAAGGCATTCACTCGTTATGAAAGGTTTAGCAACTCAGTGCAGCCATCTTAGGAACCACAATAAATATCCGCAAAAACTGATAGACATGTAATGGAATGTAAACAAAAATATGGCAAAAAGGAAGCAATCATACAAAACGTTGAGCAATTAACGACGTTGTTGCAATGAGGCCAGGCATTGTACTAAATTGAACTATCACTATCACGATAATATACACCGAAATATGGAACTAGCGTTCGCTTACAATCAAAGAACATCCAAAGGTGTAAGCATTAAAAAAATTTCCTTTCTCCAAAAGAAACGTCTAAATGCAAGCGAATGTGCGTATAAAGAATTGTATAACTGAAATGTAATCATCCACAAAAGTTAAAATCAGTAACCAGAGAAGTATATTGCAATTGGCTACGCGTCGGAGAGCTGATGAAGTGTTGAATAGATCCATTTCTTTAAAGTTGAGCAGGTGTAAGCTCAGCGGCAACTGAGGCGTTAGTCAAGGAATACTGTAAACTCCCGGAGCGTGTAGCACAACGCATGTGTGTGGGTGGCTGCCTAATGTTGTTCCGCAGTGGAGTTCTCACGCCAATAAATGATTAAACTGACACTACCATTGAAAGCCTACGCCTAGGGATTTTCATGAAACTAAGTATTGGGTTATGGTTTTACTTCAGTTTAACGCATCAGACCAATCATTCTTATCGGTATGCTACTAGAATAAATCACAACGGGATACTATAACTTGTTTATTTTTAAAAAGCATACAGAATGCAAAAATTTAACGAATAAGAAATACACAATATCGAATTATATACTACTTGTAATTTCGAGATTGGTGGAACATGTTTGACTTTGACCACATCCCTCTGATGTTAGATGCACACAATGATGGTTGACCCCGACTAGCGGTGATCAACAGAAGACATATAACCCAACTGGCACTTTTAGAAAAAAGCTCAGTGGACAAGCAGATGGAAGTCAAAACGCACGTACTGTGACTGTTTCCCTGTCCACTGAACTGGAGTGCGCGTATCACCTGTTGAAATACGAATAGCAGTTGTACTACACAGATGATCCACTAATTGGGACGTTGGCTGCTGTGCAGGTGAGGTGGTGGTTTTTGGTGGATTTGGGGGAGGGGACCATAAGCGAGATCATCGGTCTCATCGTATTAGGGGAGGGTGGGGAAGGGAGTCGGCCGTGCCCTTTCAAAGGAACCATCGCGGCATTTACCTGAAGCGATATAGGGAAATCACGGAAAACCTAAATCAGGATGGCCGGACTCTGGTTTGAACCGTCGTCCTCCCGAATGCAGGTCCAGGGTGCTAACCAGTGTGCCACTTCGCTCGGTGTGTCCAGATGATGTACGCTCGTACTTGCAATTCTCTTTCTACTGAGTGGACGCATTATACCGTCCACAAACTCCTATGGCTGAAACTACCTCAGTACAAGACAGAAAACGAGTCAAGATTTCTGTTCGCTCACTATCTAGGAACAGAAATTCGACTCACGTATTCTCCACTCAAGTAACCTCCCTTAAAGATGCTCTTCAGTGTGTGTCATACTCCACAGCGAGTTAAATAATCGTCACTCAAGCAAACAGAATTACATTTCTTTCTCAGAGAAGCGATTAACGCGTTCCCCGTATCGAAAGCAGCTCTTCTTAAAATCTCACCGCCAGCTCCTGCGGTATGGCTGTCGCCAGCGAAGTCCCTTCTAGCGATCTTCAGAGGCGAGTGCTCTCGATCCCTGCAGGCAGGGAAGTCTTCTTTTTCTCCCGGCATTTGCCGCTCCCAGATGGACACGCGGCACCTACGTTTGTGCTCCAGGTGACGATCCCGGCGGCCATTGCAAAACATTACCTCACACCACGTGGGTCACCAATCTGCCAGCCAATCACCTGAAGCTCATACTCCTTTCGGAAGAATTTCTGGAAGGCTCCATTTCCGTACCTTAACGCGCCTCTGGTTGGAGATGTGCTCCTGCACTGCCGTGAGAAGTTTTCGAGGTCCGCTCGTGAGCGTTGCTTCTGACCCCGCACATTCCTTCGTGCTAAAAGGATGTCCTTTCGCATTCTTACGACCTCGACGCTCATTCTCCAGGTTTTTTCGCGTCGTCAGAGATCATCTCCCGCCCGCTCTGTCCGCTCTACGGTGGATCTGCTGCCTCTAGCAACATAAACCACCGCCGTCATGCAATCTTCTCGTTCAGGATACTAAATGTCCGCAGCGGTGGCAGCCGCGCAGGCTGAGGCGCTTTGACACGGTTCGCGCGGCTTCTCCCGTCGGAGGTTCGAGTCCTACATCGGGCATGGGTGTGCGTGTTGTCCTTAGCGTAAGTTAGTTTAAATTAAGTAGTGCGCAAGCCTAGGGGTCGATGACCTCAGCAGTATTTTTTAAATAAATGTCCGACCCCGCAGAGAACGATAAGATGCTTCCCAACTCCTCGTTGCGTGACAGCGGCTTCTGAGGATGCGAGGCCACTTGATCCTCTCTATTAGTGTTCAGTCTTAATTAACTTCCAGACATGCAGTACTGCAGAAGTTGTTAGTATGTGGTGTTAGCCAGTAACAGCCAATGAAACGATTACTCCGATTTTGACTCATAAATATAAAATAATGTAAATATAAATCTATAAGAATGTTAAATGTACGGCGACAAAATCTTGCCACCTTACAGTAAAAATTCTGTAGATTCAAATAAACTAGAAAATACAGTGAAAAATTACTCTGCGTCAGTGATGTAGTTTTTCCACCGGTACTTTGGCGCAACAACTTTCTGTCAGTATGTCTTGCATCTAATTATTTTATATAAGGCCACGAGGTTTCATGGGTATCTTGCTGTGTCGTACATGTTTTTTTCCATTACAAGATATTCCTATTACCAGTTGATATCGTATTTCTTTTAAGATTAATTGCTATATTGCCCTCCAAAAACTACTTTATCAAAGTTGGAAATATGAGTTTAAAACAGAATTTGGATATTTGACTAAGCGGACAGTAACATCTGTCATCCACATCTTAAATGTAGAAATTAATTCAAATAAGCAGCCTTTCAAAGGCATGAAATAGGGTTAAAAGAAGCAATTCACCCTGTTCTCAAGTATGACAGTGATCGTTAAATGATGCGCTAGACTGCCACTTAGGCGAGTTGCATTCAGATGACGAGAGTAATTTTGAGTTTAATAATGAAGTTTGTAACGTAGATGGGCTAATGTTCAATTTATGCTTCTATTTCGTAATTCATCTTCGCAGCATTCTGTACAGTGGTTTCGCAAATCAGCGTCGAAGTCACTATTGTGGTTAAAGGGACAACACGTATGTTACCAAATTCTGATTCAAATTGTACTTGTCACTAGGATTGGCCTCGAATCGCTTTTCAGCTTGTCTGTTGAATGACATTAGGAACTCAACAACATAAAAACCTACGTTGGTCAAATGCAACGTAGAAACACCTTCTCATAAATTTTGTGGTAAGAATAAATAATTCGTTACTAGACACTTAAGACTCAATCAGGAACGTAAAATGTCGTGCAAGTACTGAAGTGAGATGTACTTCGCTTGTTCCTTTGGGTGTGCTGGATGTGGTGCTGAGGGAAGTTCTTTTCATTACCAATTGGTCGTACAATCATTGCTGCCATCATTAAGTTACTCTGAAGCAGCAGTTCGCAACCTGGGGCACCCTTTAGGTGCAAAATCAAATTTTCTTAAGGGTAAAAATAAAAGAGATGGATTGTGTTTCGGTCACGAAATTAAGTTATTTTTATAAAATCATAACTACGATCATTATTTCAGAAGGCTGTAACACTGATTACATGTATTACCAATAATTACTAATTTTAAATATTAACATTAATGCGTGACACGTGTGAAACGAATGTATGAACATTATCTTTTTCATATGGTCCATTGTAAGGTACCCCTCTAGAACAGAGATCGTCAAACTTTTCTGCGCAAGAGCCAATACTGACATTGTGGTGCGGCACCTAGGGATGCACATATATTGATAATCTATAGAAGTTAGATTTTATGAGCTTTCAATGGTCTAGCTATAGTAATGGCACGGTATGTTGGCTGCCGACCGCCAAGTACTGAACGTTAAAATTCGGCACCATTCGGAACACTTCATGTTGACTGTTCTCGTTTTAGATTGCTGCCACCACCAGCAAAACCCAAAGTTCTGACACAGTAATTACTTGGAGAAGTATTACCGTGTTGTCTATGTGAGCGGATGGTTAACCGATCAATAACAGTAATTATATTTAAATGCATTATGCAATATGAGACACCAGTGATTAGTACACTGGATTCGCATTCCGGAGGACGACAGTTCAAATCCCCGCCTGGCCATTCTTATGTACGTTTTCCTTGAGCTCCCTGAATCGCTTAAGGCAAATGCAGGGATGGTTCCGTTGAAAGGGAACGGCCGAATCCTTCCCCATTCTTCCTCAATCCGAACTTCTGCACCAACCTCGATGTCTAAGGGACGTTAAACACTAACCTTCCTTCTTTTAACATAAGGCACGATCATTACTGTTTACTAAATGTTTTGAATGTCATTTTTCTTCTACTCATTGCGTCGTATTACAACAGCCTTAATATAATTTCATATTCCCTGCTGTTTGATGAATGTCTTTTTTTTTCCTTAATTGTATTTCGATTCCCCCCGAAGGGGGCGGGCTGGCAGCAGCTTATTACGCTGCTCTGCAGCCTACAGGCTTTTTTGATGAAAGTCTCTACAGTGTATTCATTTTAACTGAAGACTTTAACATATCTCGGAAATCACACATTGGATCAAAAAAAGTTGTAATTCCAATTTGTTTGTCTCGGAGGGGCATCCAACGATACCACATGCATGGGTGGCGTGGCCAACTTTGAAATTTTGAATGGGAACCATAGTTTTTTTATTGCAGATTACGATTCTATGGCAAAATCTACATATGTTTTGGCTGAAGCATTTTCTTCGTTTCACCACAGATGGAACTGTAATCAGAGGAATAGAGAGGGTATACAATTGTAATTTACGATATGCTGTTCAATGGCCCTCGAATATCCAATGACACGTGGGATCCCACATCCATGCTGTGAGGGTAGGACAGGTCAATATTTCGTAACTTATAATTGGAAACCCCATTTTTATTCCTCCGAGACGTATCGAACAGGGGACTACTCGACGCGCGACCGTGGCCGTGTAGCGAACTACGACGTATCATAACAGGCAGTACATTGCGACCGGAGCTCACGTAGCGTGCAGACGTAGAACAGATAGCGGTTCTAAACTTTACAATAGTTGCGCAGTGTTTACTACCTGGACACTTAGCTATCGCTTGGAAAAGGGACGTGCAAGTGAACAATGAATGTTGCAATCATAGAAGGAAAAATAGAGATGATCCTGATTTACAGAGAATGTAGGAGAAATGTTGCCTTATATGCCGAGCACTTTTCAGAGAAAGCTCGCTCTCGTTTGTTCTTTTGCAAACAGAGGACAGACCAGCAGAAGGAATCGAAGCAAGCACGTTACAGAAGAAGCTAGTGAAACAGCTGTACTAGCGGCAGTACACCACAACCCACGGACAAGCGTCCGTCAATTATACCGCGTATCTGGTATGTCCGTAGGTAGTATTGTCACAATATTGCGTCACCATACGTATCATCCATACCACGTGTCACTGCATCAAGAACTTCGTGGCCCCGATTTCCATAACCGGGTAGTGTTTTGTGAAATAGCGCGGCAATAAATGCAAACGACCGCCGCTTTCTTTGCTGAGGTACATGGTTTCCGATGAGTCTAAATTCACAAATCGTGGTAGCGTTTACCAGCGTAACATGCACTAGTGGAGTGTAGACAATCCCCACTGGTTACGGCAAGTTGACCATCAACATCCCTGATCGGTTAACGTATGGTGTGGCATTATGCGAAACAAACCCATTGGTCCGTATTTTATAGACAAATAACGAACGTTTTTGGAACAGTAACTACCGGTACTACTGCACGATGTTGCTCTGGACGTCCCACAACTGTAGTATACATAAAACCTATTAATGTGTGTATTGTTGAATGTAATGTAAATGTGGGGTTTTATTATTTAATTTAATTTATATTTTATTTTTATTTTTAATATGATTTTGGTTTCACTGCAAAGATATGCGAAGGCACGGATCGTTCTTAGATATTACTGACACAAAAATGTAGCGTGGGATCCTGTATAACTATTGAAATTACTTAGACGAATCCATGTTTAAAACCGTTAATCATTATAGGCTACATACACAAAAAAGTATTTCATGATTTTCAATATGTAAGGACCTACGTGTGATTTAATTACATCTTAGTGCAGGCCAAATCTGTGTCCTATTGCACTCACTATAAATCGTCTAAATAAATCGTTAAATACTTTGAAAATATCAGTTTCCCATAAATCATAAATGAAAGAAATAATATCGCACATCTCCAGCGTCGCCTGTGGCAAGAACGGGGTATTAATTACGATAATTTGAAACTGTCGCTTAAGGGGAGCCGGAGGTGCCTATGCTGCCCATGTTAAAATCGCTAAGTTTGAGGAACATTTATGAATAAACTACCAAATAGAAAAATTTGAATTTTTTTTTACATATAGAGTGGTTTAGTATTGCAGTTATGACAGAGGGATTTTGGAGTATCTTTTCTATTTTCCTTCCAATTATTTTTTTTATTAATGACCCAATTTTTTTTTACAAATAATTGCTTTATAATTAAACTGAAATGAAACTACTGAACATATTGCCAAATGGCTGTGTTACAATGTAAGTTTGACCACTAGGAGTGCTATATAAAAATTTCATCTCTCTAGCTTGAGTGGACTTTGAGAAAATGTTCCTTATATTCGAAAAATAGTAACAACTCCACTTCTAGGGCGAGTAGAACAATAATTCAAAGTTTACATTAAAGAGGAATGTTCTAATTAATTTTCGGTAGCAAAAAAAAACAAAAAAATCGTAATTTTTTGGATTTGACCACCTCCGGCTCCCCTTAATGGCGTCCAGTTGTCGCCATCCAACGATTTCAAGCTTGCTGCCGGAGCGGCATCTGAATTTTTTTTAAAAATGATGGGACAACCAAACGGGATATATGGTGCAGGTTACAGTTAAAATTAACAACAGCAATACTTTAGACATATATTGGAGCTCACTGCTCAAATAATAAGATGTGAACACACCTTAGCCGGCAGGAGTGGCCGAGCGGTTCTAGGCGCTACAGTCTGGAACCGCGCGACCGCTACGGTCGCAAGTTCGAATCCTGCCTCGGGCATGGATGTGTGTGATGTCCTTAGGTTAGTTGGGTTTAAGTAGTTCTAAGTCTTGGGGACTGATGACCTCAGATGTTAAGTCCCATAGTGCTTAGAGCCATTTGAATTTGAACTTAGATCTGTTACACGTGAGGAGATAACTTCAGTGTCACAGTCAAATTCGGCCTCGATAGAGACAGTATTTTTGTCAACTATAATGAACACCCTCCCTCCTGCGGCGACTAATCTGTCTTTTCGATATAAGTTCCATGAATCGCTAAATATCTCGACGCTTTATATTTGGGGTTTCAGACACCCCTCGGTCCCGAGAATAATTTGAGTGCAAGAAAGTTCCTGAAGAGCAGTAAATTCTAAAACTTCGTAACGAATAGTTTGACAATTTATTAACAAAATTTTGACAGTCGAAGCGTCATTACTCTGAAAGAGAGCAGTAAATTCGGAAACTTTGTAACGAATAGTTTGACAATTTATTGACAAAATTTTGACAGTCGAAGCGACATTACTCTGAACGCGGTCTGATTTCGCTATATGCTTGTCGTCTGGCGAGCATACAGAGAGTACCGCAAACTACCACCTAGCCTTAAAATCCTAATGTGCTATTTGATACGCGAGTAGCTTTGTTTGAAGCTTAAACATAAACAAAGGTTTTACATATTAATAGCAATACTTAAAAGATATTTCAGCATTATTAATATTATTATTACAGAGAGCAAGAAAAATGGTGTGCTTAAAATGGTGTGCTTACATAATGAAATACGTAATGAAAGGGATGGAGAGTACGTGCCTGAATTACTTAGAAAAATGAAATACGAAATTACAGAAACGATGACATACATTAGTAGTAATATGGGGTACGATTTGACCTCTAAAATGGTTCAAATGGCTCTGAGCACTATGGGACTTAACGTCTGAGGTCATCAGTCCCCCGGAACTTAGAACTACTTAAACCTAACTAACCTAAGGACATCACACACATCCATGCCCGAGGCAGGATTCGAACCTGCGACCGTAGCAGTCGCGCGGTTCCGGACTGAAGCGCCTACAACCGCTCGGCCTGCACGGCCTGCGATTTGACCTCTGCCTCTGAAGAAGAGCGTTAACGAGTGACACGATGTAGTGGAACGTACAGCTTGTGAAACGAATGTGTGAACGTTATCTTCCTCACATGGGCCACTCACTACACACAAGCTTTGCGCCATGCTTTATGACTGTAAAATAGAAACATACACGTCACATATGCTTGAGTATCTCACGAAAATGTTGCCTTCAAGTTGCACGTAATTTTCAAAATGGATCAGAAATTGATTCATTATACATTTTGCATCAGATAAATGAACTAATTGGCAATACAATACAACAGTAACTATACTGCTGTAGGCCCTACACTGTACTATTATTATTAGTGGCTGTGGTCGGAGACAAAGCAGTGCCAACCAATCGTCTTCGAATTCCTGTCATTTTATATATAATGAGTGGTTTACAAACAATAAGTGTAGTGCACACATGTTAGCTTGGTTGATACCAAATGAAGGTGCAGGATATGGGTGAAACAAGTGTCGCTAGGGTGAGGAGTGCTGCAGAGGAAGCATACTTTTTAACAGGTTTCTAAGCTCAATATGGATAGTTAGCTTTCTTACCTGAGAAGGAATTGTAGATAGCGCACACGATGCACAGAGAATTGTTTCATCATTCTGTAACAAAAGATTGTTACAAATAAGCAGTCAATCTTCTCATAGAATCACTAGTTTGTCGTTTAGTAAACACCCATATCAACTAATACCATTTACCCTTCGTCATTTCAGACATAAATGAGTGCGAAGAAAATTCTTTTTCATTCTAAAGTTCAGTTAGGCGATAATGGTGATGATGGTGGTATGCGGTGGCGGTGGGAGGGGGGGGGGGAGGGGGGGAGGAAGGGAGACCGAAGCTAATATCTGATGGGTCGGAACCACTGTTCTAAACTGGAAATTTTAATTCACGTTATGCTACTTTCTTTCTGTAGGCCGAGGACGTGCTGGTGACGGTCCAGCAAGGAAGCCTGCTGGGAAGTACGGCCACGAGCGTCTACAACACGTCCTACACGGCCTTTCTGGGAGTCCCGTACGCCGAGCCTCCTGTTGGAGATCTGCGCTTCCAGGTGAGTTCTGCACTGACAGTCATATCCCAGCTTGTAACCGGGGGTGCTCACTCTGAATGATCTCTATTTAGCAACCTGAATTCACGTGCTTGGCGATTTTACAATAGTCATTCAGGAGGAGAATGGGTCTAATCGCTGTTAGACTGGCCAAGATTTAGTTTTACATGATTTCCACACGTGAAAGACGGTTTGTTTCTTCCATCGAAGCCACATCCTTTTCTATCCTCGTCAAGTAGCATCAATCTGTCATTACATCAATGGCGACATTATGTTAACCACTTGCGTTTCATACTGACTTCATGAGATGTTAGGACTTTTGCTGCCTAAAATGTGTATGATAAACGGATAAGTAAAGTTCGCTGACAGTAATACCGACCCGACAGATGGAAGAAGAATGGATTTCAAGAGTACATAGACAAAGTAACCGTCAAATATCGGAAAATTAATACCCATCTTATTAGGCCACCCACAGTCCGTCTGAAGCCTTGTTAAAAAAGTAATAACAAGGGAGTAAAAACTCTTAAGCAAATCCTTATGTGGTTGACACGAGCAGTAGTAATTTCGCGAGACCTTCTTGCTAGAGTCGCAGTGAAGACTGGTGCCGTCTACGAGGCGAATTTAACGAGGAGTCCGATAATATGGCCCCCAGAGCGGAAACGGAAGCCTTCTTTGACGTAGCTAGTATACTGAGAAGCTTCACACTGGACGAAACAGCGGTTCCTCCAGAAGTCACAACTGGCGCAAGTCAAGAAGAGTAGTAGTCCAGCTGAGACTGGTAAGCCTCTAGTGAATTATGTGCTGTTGAGACAACTTTAACGGATCCAGTACTGCGTTACGTGAAATAACGAGAAACTATTACGTTGTAGTTCCGTACTGCATGCGGTTCTATGCTAAAAATGTCTTTATGGCTTCATCACAACTAAAATATTCCAAGGGAATGGCTCAGAAGGAACAGCGGGACAAAAATCAGATGAAAAAAGAATGTTGATTAAGGTGATCACGAGAAATATTAGAACGCTAAAGTAATGTGAGCAACTTCTAGTTCTAAGTAAGATAATGGTAGGAGTGGGAACAATAATGGAGTGAGAAATTACGAATAAAAGATTATCTTCGGCAAGTGGATGGGACCCGTACCGATTATGACTAATTGGGGGTATAGAATGTATACAAATAAGGAGGACACCATGAGTGGAACCAGGTTTTGGTGCAAAGGATAGCGTCACGGAAATGAAGAGAACCTGTTTGACAAAAGCTCGAAGATAGCTACCAATTTACGCGTGAAAGCCTACATACAAATGTTCAAAATCCAGTATTAAGAGAAGAATCCTGAAATCAATCTCCTACTGTCTCAGGAACCACTAGACATGTAAACAGTTTCTGTTCCAGTTCTCTATACGCGACTGTAACAAGAAGAAACCCAAGCATGTGGTATGTGCTTAGTACCCTATGCTACTTGGTTTGCAGAATACGTACAGACTCTATAGATGTAGAGAATAAATAAAGAGTAATTTATTGAAGAATGGAAAGTAAAGTTACCATTGATTTGAAAAGGACGATCTCGATATTCGGAACAGCACTGCCGTTAATATTAGTCGCCATTAGGAAAAAAGAATACTTAGACATGAGGATGGTGTTTGATCACATGTAGTGGAAAAGAATGTTTCCTAGTCTTTGACGATACAGTGTAAGCTACAGGAATAAAAATATTATCCATTTTCTTCACGCGTGGATGTCTCAGGTCGCTGGCATAGACGGAAGAGGTGTAAATCTGTGTAGATGTAAGGTAATATGGTCCATTGTCATTGAGTTATCTAAGTCTTTTATTGGAGAGGGCAGTTTAAGAAGTGAAAGTTATCTTAATGTAGGAATTATTTGTCACGAATATAAAAGTACCACAGCACACATCTTCTAATGCAATGCAGCAACAGGATATACTAGCAGGTATATAGCATTTCGATAACTGACTCGAATTGTTGGAAGGTGAAGCCGCAAGTCGATTGCAAATAAAGTAAACAGTACACACAGTTGAGTGGCAAATTATCATCAAACTGGACTTTGTTCTCCATAATAATAATTCGCAGCTGAAGCCCCCAATGTCTAGCTTCATGAAAGCAACGGTGAAACGCCCTGCACATTGATCCTCCTAGATAGTTTGCTATTTTCAAATGACGATTTGCTCAAACTGTTGATGCACTGAAAGAAGTAGGACCGACAATGTTCAGATAAAATGGTTCAAATGGCTCTGAGCACTATGGGACTTAACATCTTAGGTCAACAGTCCCCTAGAACTTAGAACTACTTAAACCTAACTAACCTAAGGACATCACACACATCCATGCCCGAGGCAGGATTCGAACCTGCGACCGTAGCAGTCCCGCGGTTCCAGACTGAAGCGCCTAGAACCGCTCGGCCACTCTGGCCGGCTAATGTTCAGATAATTCTGATAATCTCTTGACAGGATCCACAGCCAGCT
The DNA here is from genome assembly GCF_021461385.2 of Schistocerca piceifrons. Classification (NCBI taxonomy): domain Eukaryota; kingdom Metazoa; phylum Arthropoda; class Insecta; order Orthoptera; family Acrididae; genus Schistocerca; species Schistocerca piceifrons. The sequence continues at coordinate 457,770,419 of NC_060140.1, forward strand.
GGTAGCTGGGAGGGCGTGCGCAACGCCACCTCATACGGCAGCGACTGCGTGCAGAGCTCGGGTGACGGCTCCGAGGACTGCCTCTACCTGAACGTGTTCGTGCCTGGCGTACCAGAGGAGGGTGCAGGGCTGCCCGTGCTCTTCTGGGTGCACGGCGGAGGGTTCGTCGTTGGTAGTGGCTCAGACCAGGAGCATGGGCCCGACTTCCTTGTCTCCTACGGTGTCATACTCGTCACCATCAACTACCGCCTGGGGCCACTCGGTATGGTTCTTAAGACATGCGTATATTTCGGTGTGTGCTTGATAACATTTTTCTCCTTGCACGAACTGCACTCAGCCTTTAGTTTCTATTATTTACGTGTCACATTGCAAAATCCATTGTTCTGCAGGCCTACACTACCCGATCAAAAGTATCTGGATATTCCTATGTAATGCGTATTTCATCACAACATGTCACAAAAGGCCGACCTGCCAGTACAAAAGTGGGCGGAAGTTGCGTGATGTCAGTAGAGAATGGATGTGTCAGAAGAGCTCAGCAACTTCGAACGTGAACTAGTCATTGGATGTCATCTGAGTAACAAATCCCCCAGGTACATTTTAACCATTCTAAAGTTTCCCAAGTTGACTGCTGGTGAAACGACTGTGAAGTGGAAACGCGAAGGAACTACCACAGCTAAACCAACGGTAAACAGACCTCATGTATACCCGTCGGCAACTTAGGAGGGTAGTCGTAAAAAATTGCACGGCGGAGGGTTCGTCGTTGGTAGTGGCTCAGACCAGGAGCATGGGCCCGACTTCCTTGTCTCCTACGGTGTCATACTCGTCACCATCAACTACCGCCTGGGGCCACTCGGTATGGTTCTTAAGACATGCGTATATTTCGGTGTGTGCTTGATAACATTTTTCTCCTTGCACGAACTGCACTCAGCCTTTAGTTTCTATTATTTACGTGTCACATTGCAAAATCCATTGTTCTGCAGGCCTACACTACCCGATCAAAAGTATCTGGATATTCCTATGTAATGCGTATTTCATCACAACATGTCACAAAAGGCCGACCTGCCAGTACAAAAGTGGGCGGAAGTTGCGTGATGTCAGTAGAGAATGGATGTGTCAGAAGAGCTCAGCAACTTCGAACGTGAACTAGTCATTGGATGTCATCTGAGTAACAAATCCCCCAGGTACATTTTAACCATTCTAAAGTTTCCCAAGTTGACTGCTGGTGAAACGACTGTGAAGTGGAAACGCGAAGGAACTACCACAGCTAAACCAACGGTAAACAGACCTCATGTATACCCGTCGGCAACTTAGGAGGGTAGTCGTAAAAAATTGCGTGGAATCATCGGAAGAAATCACTCACGAGATCAAGACGTGCTACTAGCAGCAAACCAACTAGCACAATGACTGTGCTTAGGGGGCTAAAAAAAGTTGGGTACAATGGTCGAGCAACATATCATAAGCTAAACATTTCTGTAGTCACTGCTAACCGATGCTTGACGTGGTGTAAAGGGTGACGCTACTGGATCGTGAGTAACTGGCAACGAGTGATTTAGAGTGGTGAATCATGGTATACCTGTGAGAATTCGATGGATGGGTTTGGTTTTGACGAATATCTGGAGAATGTTACATGTTACCTGCCATCATATGCAGTGGCAACAGTGAAGTGTAGAAGAGGTAGTGTTGTGGTGTGGGGGAAGGATAGGAAAATTCGGAGACAATGATTGTAACAGTCTGAAAATGACCCTATTATAAAGCAACATCTTTGAGACAATAGTTGGTGGACACTAATATTCCTGAGATGGAGTGGCCTTCCTTGTGTCTAGATCTGAGCCCAATGGAACACCTTTGGGATGAGTTAGAACGTGGAAATCACTGGCTTCTCTGCTTTCGGTTCTTGGGGAAGAATGTGCTGGAATTCCTCCACAGACATTTAAGTACATCCTTGAAAGTCTCTCCAGCAGAGCTGAAGTCTTCATAAAGGTGGAGGGTCTACACATCCCCATATTAATGTCCACTTACAGGGTGTCCCGATACCTTTGCTCTCATGGTGCGTGTGAGTTTTCACAAATGTCATACTCACTCTGCCGGCCGCTGTGTCCGAGCGATTCTAGGCACTTCAGTCAGGAACAGCGCTGCTGCTACGATCGCAGGTTCGAATCCTGCCTCGGGCATGGATGTGTGTGATGTCCTTAGGTTAGTTAGGTTTAAATAGTTCTGTCTAGGGGACTGATGACCTTAGATGTTAAGTCCCATAGTGCTTAGAGCCATTTGAACCATACTCATTCTGATCCATCTGAGTCGAATTTACTGAACTTATTTTATTGGTAATTTGTGGTGAACCTATTGAGCAGATGTTTAGGAATAATACTAAGAAGCGATATTAAATGAAACAAACACATAAAATCAGAACGAGAGAAGGTGAATGAGTAGCTTAAATTTGTAGAAGGGATTTGTGAAAGTTAATCTGCAAAGAAAATCGCATACAAGTGCTGCCAATGATGGAGTATAGTTTCAGAATTTGGTGTCCTTATTAAGTAGACATGACAAAAGATATCGAAAAAATTCAGGGACGCATTGATAAGATTGGAACAGATCGATATACCCCGTGTCATAATGTAACAGACATGCAAAGAGAACTTAAATGGGAATCTTAGGAAGTAAGGCTACTTACCAAATGTAAAAATTCTGTGTTCAAGGAAGACTGTGCAATCCTTTTGCTGCCACCATAGCGTACCCCGCGTAGAGAACGTGAGAGTAAGATAAAGAGAGTAAGCAGAACGTGTGCAAGAGAACTTCTGTGAAGTATAGAAGACAGCAGGACGATACTGGCGGAAGTAAAACACATCACAAATGCCGTAACGTAGAAATAACGCCAATTCTATAGGGAGACACTCGAGGACCTCTCCAATAGTCTTGACCTTTCCATGCTGTTATTACGCCTTCGGTCCCTTAAAAACGTCCTTGAAGGGTCGATGATTTCCGTCAAACGAGGATGTGCAACAGGCAGTTACAGACTTTTCCACGGAGCAGAACGCGGTGTTCTACGAAACAGTTATCTTCTACCTAGTGAATTGGTGGGATGATCGCCTCAAAGCTCATGCCGAATTTGCCTGATTGATATACCGATTCTGGATTGTAAAGCCTTGGATCTGAAACTTTTTGATCGCCCCTTATATGAATCCCAGAGTAATTAAGAGCCGACATTACTTGCATACTACAAAACATTCTGTAGTATTTTAAGGAATGCCATTAGAACGTCCAGAAGTATGCAAGTCCTGACAGAAATAAATAGTGCAGATTACAAGGTTATAATTACAGGGATTAGTGTCAAACGGGAGACAGAACAGCCAGTCAGTGTACAAGATACCCTAACAATTAAACTAAACGACAATGTTGTGACTGTTAATTCACATTTTGCGATAACTTTTAATATGGTCACTCCCTAAATTTAGAAAAAAAAGATTATATGGTTCAGTTGAATAAGCAGGAGAATGTCTTACAGATGTCATTTCAGAAAACGTGAAGCAACTAGAAATAGCACCAACATCCTTCATTGAAATCAACAGAACTATAAAAATTATAAAAAACAAAAGCTCGTGTGGTGTTATTGGAATTTCGGAAAAAACAAAAGCTCGTGTGGTGTTATTGGAATTTCGGGCAGAATTCTGAGAAGTTGTTCCATTTTAATGAGTAACATTCTTAGTGATATATATGTAATGCATCACTAAGACAGGACATTTTTTCAGACAGGTTAAAATATGCAGATGTTAAACCCCATCACAAGATCGGTGATAAAACAGACTTGAACAGTTCTTGTCCAGTTTTCTTACTGACATCTTTTTCCAAAGTATTCATAAAAGTAATGACACGTAAGGTGGAACAATGTACTTAGCATATCGCAGTTTGGACTCTAGAACGGTTGCTCGACTGAGACTGTTGTTTCTATATCCATTCATCAAATAGTATAAGCCTTAAATAATAAATATCTCTATTGGTATGTTTTGTTATCTTTCCAAAGCATTTGATTGTGTAGATCATGTTACACTGTTAGAAATACGCAAGTTTTATGGAATTTACAGTTTTATGCACAGCTGTTTGGACTCATACTTAACAAACAGAATGCAAAACGTTGCACTGAATCTTTCAAACAATGATGGAAGGGTGGAAAATTTTAGTGACTGGGGAGAAATCACATTAGGAGTCCCAGGGGTTCAATTTTGGGTCCATTCTTATTCCTTATACCTACTTAACATTCAGCAAGCAGAAGTGAGACTTTTTGTAGACGAGGTAGCACATGAGCAACAGTAAGTAAACCAGGTAGAATTCTGGAGTAAATCGTCACTTAGAAAGAGAGCACTGATTGCACAAAAGTTAGTAGTAGGAATAATATGTAGTGTTCACCCACAGAGTCATGTAGATACCTCTTCAAGTAGCTGGGCATTTTAACTGCGCCGTCACAATAGAATATATTCGTTAATGAAATTCGTCCTAAATAATCCATCATAATTCGAGAAGAACAGTGATGTTCATACCTATGACACAAGAGGAAAAAATGACCTTTGCTACTCATTATTAAAGTTCTCAGTGACTCAGAAAGGATTTCAATGTTAGGCAACAAAAATCTCGGATCACTTGCTCAATAACATGAAAGTCTGAAAAGTTTCAAATCAAATTTAAATAATTTCTCCTGGCCGACTCCGTCTTTTACACTGATAAATTTCTACTTAAAAATCGGTATCCAGAAAAAAACATTGTTTTTAATTATAGTTGCTTGAGTACAACTAAAATAATAATGTTCTCTTTGTGCTTATTAATGTTAACACTAATGATGTATATGTACCCCGTAAATTGACTCGTTCCACATAATTTTGATGAAAGAATCCTTCATTGACCTATGGGACATGTCACTAACCATGTAAACCACTAAGTACGCATGGGTGAGAAAATATCCGCTAATGCGACACTGGTTTAAACTTTCCCTTGCTTACCTAAATAGCTTCACCAAATGTCAGAAATCGTATCTTTAAAATAACAGAAATCGATTTTTTTTCAGAAACGCCGTCCAATTCTTCTAATTTCGTCAACATCGATGGGACCATACTAATTAACTCCTTTCTTTCTCTATCTGTCAGTTATACCTGTTGTGTTACATTTAGAAAATGGCTTACTGTCAATGTGCTTGGATGGAAGAAAGTAAGCTACACTCTTGGGATAGCACTTTTTAAGCTGCAGAACAGCCTCTATCAATGGAATGTGGACACACGAGTAACAGTGCCAAATTTCACTGCAGGCTTCCTGAGCACCGGAGATGAGGTCGTTCCCGGCAACGCAGGTGTCAAGGATCAGCACCTGGCGCTGACCTGGGTGAAGCAGAACATCGCCAGCTTCGGTGGCGACCCAGACCTCGTCACCCTGCAGGGGCAGAGTGCGGGAGGCATGGCCGTCTCATTACATCTCGTCTCTCCTCTCTCCTCAGGTTGGTTCGTAATGTCATTCAAGAGACATTCATATCGATCTGGTGGCTTCCGTAACTGAAAAAAAGGCTGTTATCATTGGATTAGTTATTTCCCAGGTCTACCTTTCAATCGCAAAGAACGTACGAGGAACAGTACTTCAAATGTCAAGATATACGGCGTGAATAAGCTGAGCTGTTCAGCTCAAATATTTCCTGAACCCTATAAGATATAATTCAGTCTTCGCCCAAATGAGTTGTGAAAAAGTTGTCACTGAATGATGTATAGTTTCTTTTCACATCTATTTAGAGTACGCCGATATCGGTATCAACTTGGCTTTTTCAAATGGCAGGAACTAATGCTGCTATAGCTCTAAAAGAGACAAATTAAACGGTGTTTCAGCGCTTCACTTTTCAAAATCCGATCAATAGTTTCGGAAAATTGCACATTTAGGATTTACCTGTTTTGAACATGAAAATGATTGCCATTGTATGCCGAATTTCGAATTGTTATTACTTACACAGGGTGGTGAGAGACAGTCTGAAAAGTTTTTAAGTGTGTTGCAGGATAGATTATGATGAGAAATAATTGTTAAGAAAAAACTCGACACGTGCTGCCGTTTCCGAGGTAACTGACATTGAAGCCAATCAGGCCTTTGCTTGCACAAATTCAAGCGACCCTACAGAGACGGTGTCGCCAAAAGTGGTTTTCTTTTGGTTTTCTAAAACCGAACAAGAGAGCGATATAAAAATTGGGCAGAGGACGGAAAAAAGACTCGAACCCGAGTCAAAGCTGCGCAGTCTGATGTGCTACCGTCTACGCTATGAGAACAATTGACAATAATTGTACTCTAACCCAGCGGACCGCTTGAATTTACGCGCGCAATTGGCTAACTTCAATATTAATTAATTTGGAAGTGGCGCAATGTATGGAATTTTGTTCTTAACACTTATTTCTCAGCACAAATTACCCTGCAACCTTCTCACAAGCTTTTTGACTGTTTCTATCCTTCCTGTGAATAGAACTGGCCAACCAGGTTGGTGGGACGCTGCAACTTCACGCAGCTGAGGGAGTCTACTTAAAAAAGCAGAACAGGGAGGAAAGTTTGACTTAAAACTGATACTAACCACACTTAATTACATGTGGCTCGACCGACACAGCATCTAAAAGTCAAAGGACGTGGCATCTAAGGATGATTCAGCAGTTAACTAAGGTAATAGCTCTGCTCTTTTCCTGCCAGAGCCTTGAAAGGAAGGTGCACGTATGGATTTGTAAAATGGGGAATAGAGGGATGAAGACTATTGAATATTAATATCGCATGATGAGTTTAATGTGAAGATACACACTGAACTATACTCCCTTCGAACAGTCCTTAGAAGGCCCAACGGCACCGACCGGCCGCCGTGTCGTCCTTAGCCCGCAGGCGTCACTGGATGCGGATATGGAGGGGCGTCTGGTCAGCAGACCGTTCTCCCGAACGTATGTCAGTTTACGAAACCGGAGCCGCGACTTCTCAATAAAGTAGCTCCTCAGTTTGCCTCACATGGGCTGAGTGCACCCCGCTTGCCAACAGCGCTCGGCAGACCGGATGGTCACGCATCCAAGTGCTAGTCCAGCCCGACAGCGCTTAACTTCGGTGATCTGACGGGAACCGGTGTTACCACTGCTACAGTCTGGAGCCACGTGACCGCTACGGTCGCAGGTTCGAATCCTGCCTCGGGCATGGATGTGTGTGATGTCCTTAGGTTAGTTAGGTTTAAGTAGTTCTAGTCGACTGATGAGCTCAGAAGTTAAGTCCCATAGTGCTCAGAGCCATTTGAACCATTTTTTTGTTACCACTGCGGAGAGGCCGTTGGCGAAGATACACACTGAGAGTGCAAAATTACATCAGCGATAGCTACAAAAAGGAAATAAAAAAGAATTTGTTCGTAAACACTTCCTCAAAACTCTATTTAAGTCATAAATAGTTTGAAAAGCGCGGCGCGTACTGCCATACACGTAAGTTCTAGCACAGAAAACTGTTGCCCTGAAGACAATTGGGACATCTCAGTCGACGGGAAGCGGCCAGGGATTCTTCAAAAGCCACTATCAGCACATATGTCAGACTTGAGAAGCTTTTGCAAAAACAAAAATGTATTGTGCAGCTCTAAGTTCTATGGTGGACGACAGTGCTGCAATAAACGAATTTTCTATAACATGACTAAGTTTTCAGATTGCAGCTCATAAAATGCAACTTTCGAAATACGACTGTGCTTTGTTATTGCAACCATGGTTCACATTCCTTATCTCTTGGTAGTGAAGGCATATCTTCACAGCGATGTTGCATTTTCCATAATAAATGCATATTGTTTGACAAAACTGGAATTAGTAACCCACTTTCACCAAGCATGTCAGTGAAGTTCCATCTCTAACAGTGGTGGTATACTTTCCCTGAAACTTCCACCATATAACGTATATATTATTGGGTCGTACCCCTCCAGTCGAAAGTGGCTACATGTCCTGCCATATTGTTTAATGACTTATGTCATGACCATGAGCAATGTGTACCAGATGCTTATTGTTATTATTAATTGAAATTAACTTTAATTAGTAGTCATCAGCAAATCCAGTGGATGCATCCCTTATGACGTAGTGTTGTTGACGTACTTGCCAGTGACGCCTGAGAGGTGCCAGAGCTTCTTTTTATCTATAATGTTGTGTTAACGGTGAGTGCTAGGGCTGCTCCAAGAGCATGGTTTCCCTGCCGGCCTGGAATAACTGGCGAAGAAGACAGTGAGAGCCTGTAGCCGTCCTCACGGTTCATGTTGGATGACCGCACTGCCGTCTCGACGGTCTCGCCCCTGTGCTTTTTCTCTTAGTGGCAAGCGATTGCCTATATATATCAATCTCCTAGATGTATCAAGCTTCTAGATACTGTATATCATGTGATTGTTTAAACTGAATGGACATACCACACCTTCCATCGCCGATTTAGTATGCTGACCAAGGTCATGTTCTCCAATGTGTATTGTAAGACGCCCGGGGGTGTAACATCTAAATATATGCTGACCTTTCTCACATCGTATACTGCAAAAAGTCAAGTACACAGAGACGAGGGTTAGACATTTAAGGACCGCATGTTCAAACTGTACGTACGTGGCTTTCCCGCTGCTGTTTTCTTAATTCTCCCGCTGCCAGCTAAAAGCGGAGTCCTGTAATGCTTATCAGTTTCTAGGTTTGGGAGACACTCACACAATGAGATCCAAGTTTGGAACTTGCCGGTAGACTAAAACTGTGGGTCGGATAGAGACTCGGACTCGGGACCTCTGCTTTTCGCGGGCATTTGCTCTTGTAATTTTCGTAAGCGAGCTTCTGTGAAGTTTGGAAGATAGTGGACGAGGTACTGACGGAAGTAAGGCTGTGAGGATGGGCCGTGAGTCGCGCTTGTCTCGCTCAGTCGGTAGAGGATTAGCCTGCGAAAGGTAAAACTGCCGACTTCGAGTCACGGTCCGGCAAACAGTTTTAGTCTACTGGGAAGTTTCGTATCAGCGTAAACTCCACTTGAGAGTGAAAATTTCAATCTGGAAAGATCCAAGTGTACCTCACAAGCGCCAAATACATCTGATAATCAAACACTTTAATTTTTGCCCTGCACTGTTCAGACAGATATTAAAATATGATCGACGTAGTTATGTATTGACATATCAACCACGTAGTTAGTTCAAGTGCCTGGAGCACAAACGCATGAAATCGACTGCTGAAGTAGGGCGTTATAAGCCTAGATGAGTAATACACTTCTTGCAATTGGTATCAGTCCATGCTAGTTCCTTTACTTTACTCCTTGGCGCTACAGCCCGCTTACGCTCGTTCATTTCGGTCAGACCGATTAAATGTCTCTCTCTTACTTTTAATGTTCTTAAAGATAATTGTTTAGAGCACACATTGCTTGTTCCGTAACTGACCCGACGCGGATGATGGTTGGTCTCACTACACGAAACACGATTTGGGAATTATCATCCTCAAATAGATCACTCATACTGAAACGTTTAACATTATTAAAAAATACACAACGTCCTCGACAAGAATTTTGCTTCTACAACTCTACAGTAAATTGCGTGCAGCAGCCACGGCATCGACACTGCGTGATACACGCACCACGGAATCTAAGCCAGAACTAATACTCACACTCTGCACTAGCCAGATCAGCGACCTCGAATTAGCAGCGATTCTACAATATGCTTACATTCCAGCACAGAAATCTTTTCGAATTCTGGAAGAGAATTGCGAAAAACAAGAAACTAGGTCCCAATAGTACTGGTGATTGGAGGGAGTGGGGTTTCCCGTCCAACGAATACAGTCATAGCTAAACGATGACTGCATGTTCATATTATGAAAATTAGACCAAACATGGGATAATGCAAGAATATAATCCACGTGCAATAAATCAGATACATATACAAATCTACTTACACTGCAGCCCACTACGAGAACACATAATATTAATTAATTTTTTTAATGTCACAAAGATAAAGAAAGCGAATACAACAAAATATAATATCATGTAAATCCCTGAAAAAGAAGGTACATGTATGTAAACGCTACAAAAGACGCAGTCATGTTATACATCGCTGACACTGCGTAAAACCGAAACTTATGCGCTTATACGTCGGTCACAAGAAAAGCTTCCACTACTCACAGCACCGCATCACTGAGGCGTTCGTTACTGGGAAAGGTGGGGCGGTGTCGCTTTGTCGCGGCGCTGTCCGCTCGCAGATGCAAACTACATGACCGCTGTTGCACCATACACAAGTCGCGACTCCCACACACCGGATCGGTACCTCCGCTTCGCGGTAATCTGTCCGTGGCGCACATGCAACAAGTGTAACAGTGCCCTGTCGGTGCTGCCCTACTCCTGGCGTACTCACATACATTTAGATTACGACTAGCAATAGTAGCCCTTACAGTGTACTCAAATAACGTTAAACAGGAACAAACTAACTTAAACAGCGTCTGAAAAACTTTAAATGAGCCTTTGTAAATCGAACATATTGCGATCATCGTAAGTATGCGCTATCATATCTGAACATAATAGTAATTCACCTCCTCAAAAGGAGCTGTTCTAGGCGCTTCAGTCCGGAACCGCGTGACTGCTAATGTCGCAGGTTCGAATCCTGCCTCGGGCAAGGATGTGTGTGATGTCCTTAGATTAGTTAGGTTTAAGTAGTTCTAAGTTCTAGGGGACTGATGACCTCAGATGTTAAGTCCCATAGTTCAAAAAAATGGTTCAAATGGATCTGAGCACTATGGGACTTAACTTCTGAGGTCATCAGATCCCTTGAACTTAGAACTACTTAAACCTAACCAGCCTAAGGACATCACACACATCCATGCCCGAGGCAGGATTCGAACCTGCGACCGGAGCGATCACGCGGCTCCAGACTGACGCGCCTAGAACCGCACGGCCACAACGGCCGGCTCCCATAGTTCAAATGGGTTCAAATGGCTCTGAGCGCTATGGGACTTATGAGATCATCAGTCCCCTAGAACTTAGAACTACTTAAACCTAACTAACCTAAGGACATCACACACATCCATGCCCGAGGCAGGATTCGAACCTGCGACCGTAGCGGTCACGCGGTTTCAGACTGTAGCGCCTAGAATCTCACGGCCACCAAGGCCTGCTAAGTCCCATAGTGCTCAGAGAAATTTGAACCATTTTATCCAAGATACCAACTTGTTATAAACATATTTACAAATTGATACTTCAGCCATCTGACTTCTTTACAGCTAAAAATATATGAAGCAAACCTTAGTACAGTCACAAAACAATGTCAGATAGCTTAGAATGACAGAATTTCTGAGTCATTCACGAAGTATCACTCTATTTGGGTGTTCTCACTCCATAGCTCTAAACACAAAAAGAAAATTCTTACCAAACTGTTCACACGAAGTTCAATATACTCCCACAAGCTTTTCAGAAATTTATTGTCATTGCACAATACTAGCTAACAACGTAGTGACACATATTCCAGATTTGTATTTCATTTTCTAAACATTCGTCCCCTCTACTGTGCTTGTGATGCCAATACGTTCGATACATGATTCGTGCCCTTCATATTCTTTCTGCCGGAGCAGGCTTACATTCATTTAGCAATTCTCGCCATACATTGTTATTCTGCCTATTCTCTTGAATTTCTTCATCCATTGCTTCACGGTTTGACTGCGTGATCAAGTATGACCGTACAAAACTGGTTCGTGTTCTCTCACCTGCCGCTTACATTGTACCATCAGTATCACTTCTGGCTCGCTCAGGATAACCTGCTTATGCCTTCTCAGAATTTCTACAGATGCTTCATTTCTGCTAGATGTTGGTGTTCTAGGGACTTGAGTTTCTGCTCAAGAGAGTTCAAGATCTCCTGTATCTGCCTTGCCTTGTCGTCTCCATTTCATCTTGCATAATGCTGCTGAGTCTGTGTTTGCGGTATTCTGTGATGGTAAATGCAAATCAGATAAACAACATAACTCAGTCATCCCTACAACTTCCCTTACATTAATACTCCCTTTGAAGTCAATAACGGTATTCATCATAATCTTCAGCATTTAGCCTCATTGTAAGAAGGATTTACTCTTTAATTATCTTGGTTTTTGCTCCCATAGCATCTCTAATGCATATTCCATACACAGAAATATTTGGTATCCCTCTTCCCTGCTCTAACGAGTTCGTGTACAGCTTCTGTGACACTACGTTGATTTCACTACCCGAATAGACCAAAATATCTATCCGAGTTCGAAAAATATCTGTATCTATTACAGGATCCACCATCTCGGCAGGCTCTTCGCCATTTTCCCGCATCAAATCTTCAATTACTTCAGTTACATCTTCTACCTTGCGTATTGACGTAACCATTCATCCCACGTTATATATTCACAACCGGACTGCATCAGTTTTCCTCGCCTTCTTCACATCGTAGTACGTCAGGGTCGTTGTTTGCATTACGCTCCCTGTCATTCGACTCAACTTAGTGTATTGTCACGCGTTCCGTGTTGTTAACCCGTAGCTGCCGCGCTATCTGCAGTAGCCTCTGCGACGTCGAAAACTTTATTCAAATCTTCTGTCGTCCTGTCGATTCCAACGCTGGTCTTTATATCCTCTGTCATTACTCAATCGCGTACTAGCGTTCGGGTTACCGTTTCATGGTGACCCTCTTTTGTATTCAGATTCTTCACTTTCTCATCAAGTATACAACGTACGTTATCTACTTGTTCCAAAACTGATTTCGTAGCTTCTACATCGTCCTTGGAGATCGCCAGCAACTTTCCCTGAACAGCAACCGGCTATTTACATATAATCACGACACTATCGCTTCCGTTTTGTTTTATTCGTCTAAATACAGGTTTCTTTCACAGGAGTCTTGGAAAAACTTCTTTAGGTTTCTGTTACGACCTGTTTCAAAACTTCCGCCTTGGTACGGACTGTTTCGTATGTCATTTTGCTTTCACGTGGACCAGTATTGTTTTAAAAACTCATTTTCAAAGTTAGCACATGTCTCTCATTTTTGTCCGATTCTCAATCCCCAGGTACCAGTTTCACCATCCATTGTCGATGAAACGAAGCATATCTTCTGCTTTTCATCCCATAGTTCAGATAGCACATCTTTAAACTGATATAAATAGTCCCTCGGATGCCATCTTCCGTTTGGATCAATTTTTTTAAAATTTCCAATAATAATGAAGACTTCATCATTTTGTGTACCTAATAATATGGCCTCCTGTTACGCCCCCAGCGCGTTATATTGATTTGAGTTCATTTTTCACGTGTTGCCCAATCTCCTGTTTAACATTTCGAATAAGGAATCGTCTCATGGTTACCTCATTGCATATCTGGTCCACACGACGTGCGTAAGCATTTTGGTCCAGTACAACGGCCTGTACCCTATGGTTACACTCCTGCATGTCCCCATCTTGTCTCTCCAAATACTCGTCGTAGATAGCAGTTTTTCCGCTGAGTTCCTTTTGCTCTTCACCTACTTCAGATTCTCTTCGACATGCTGATCTAACCGAATGGTGAGCACGTCTGTCTTTTAATTTGTAGCCTTACTGGTTTCATCAGTCTCTGCAGAAAGATCCATACTACTCTGTTCTGTTTTCTTATCTGTTTGTTCTATCCTACTAGCGCTCTCTTCATATCCCTTCTTCAGAACTTCCGATAATCTTTGGTATTAGTAGACCTTTTCAACTGTATTTAGTCCCTTATTTTGATATCACTACCGATTCCCGGACACTAAGAATCACATCTTCATTTGAACATTTGCATAACAACGATCAAGAAGGAATAACCGTAATGAAACATCCACTGATTTGATAATTTTCTAAAGTTATTTTAAGATTTTTAAAAACTTTAAATTTTTTAAAAAAATCCTGTGCTCACATAAATACAACATTAGAGTTAAAAAGGTCCCATCCATCATTTGGAATTGGAATCTATGCATTCGGCTGTTTTTATTCAACGACATACCGCCTTTTAGCTGTGTTTTATTCTGACGGACAATGAATCTTGAGTCTAAAGTTCTGAGCTTTTAGCTCTAATGTTTCAGTTATGCGAGTACAAAAGTTTTAATATTCTTATGTAAAAGTTTAATTTTTTTTAATCTTAAAATAATTTTAGAAAACACCAGTGGATGTCTGAGGTGGTTATTCCTTCTTGATTTATTGTCAAGCAGATGTTCATCTGAGGATGTGTCTTGAAACCGGTAGTGATCTAAAAATAAAGGACTAAATACGGCTGAAGCGGTTTATTAATGCCCAAGATACGACTCATAGCCGCGGTTGCCCTACCCACAAGATTTCAGTTAATGTTATGAACACATTAGACTCAGACATTCATTCTTCTCGTGTGGGTGTATCCGGAATAGGTGACGATTCAACACCTGGACATTCAATGTCTACTGACGAACTGCAGTCTCCTAAACTGGAATTTTTCGACATCTCACTGCTGCCTGCTTCATTTTTAATCTTTATCTGGTTATTTTTGCCTGACGAGTCCGTATCTGCACCCCTAATCATTGCAACTACATTGATCTCATCTGACAGCACGAAGTAAAATATGTCACACGACCATAAAAAAATATGATTGGAAAACTGAATCACAATAACTCTCTTCTACAGTAAACAGAACGGAACAGTAATTCAAACTGTCACATTCTATTCCGTTCAAAGATGTATTCGGTGCTAGGAAGCACACCAGACAAAGATACAATGAAATAAGACAGGAATGAAATTTTTTATACGCTAGATTTAATTTTGATGTAGTATTGCACTAACAAATTAGCGTGGGCTACTATGGCCAAACTGGGCAATGACATGTACGTTACTGATTATTGTCAGAGTATTATAGGAATATTATAATTCGCCATCAATGTATTCATTGATAACTGTTTGCGTCTACTGGACCTGTCAGTCATGTTTGTGTCTCAGTGGATACGTTTATGTTATAGAGGACCCGGTTAGAAATCTTCTTCAAAAACATGTACTTCCCTTAGATTTGATACGAAGCGAAGGAATCAACCTCTTCCCTAGTTAGCATTCATCGAGAATCTCTCACTCTGGGAAATGGTGCAAGTTATTCCTGTTTATAAAGAGGGTAAGAGAACGAATGCGCAGCCTTCTGTTGCAGGATCCTAGGGCGTATTCTTGATCAAATTCTAGGCTCGAATTTCGTGACGTTCATAGAAGGTATTTACTACAATAAGATAAAAATTATCTGCAGAAAACCTGATCGTCTGCAGTGGCATTTCCCGTCCCTGTACTTGGCCAAAGGAAGACGTTTTGGTAGGGTCTATGAAGGCCATGCGTTTTATGTTCACATATTTTCTTCAAATCCTCCAATATTTGATATTCACTAGAAAATCAAGAACATAGATACATGGAAATTATATAAGGAATAAAAAACATAGACCAATGATGATGCTTTTAAATAACCTGAGACATTTTTGATCTAAATAATACATTTCACATTCGCAAAAGACAGTATAACGCTCATATTTTTCCTTTGTGTATTTGAACAACTTTCTAGTGTTCATTGCAATCTGGCTTCGCTTCTGCTTCATAAGACAAAAATAACTCAGAAGCTTTCGTCTTTAATTTGTTGATACCAAAACAACTGACCCATAAGTCAAACATTCTCAGTACTATTAAATTAGTAGCTTCAGTTTCCCACGAGATAGCTTTGCTGTTGCGTGGTGACCTTATAGTTCTCTTTCGCTTACTTTACTCACAGAAAATGGTAGAGAAAGTTATGCACATTTCATAAGCTGTTTCACTGATTTAATGCATGCATCAAACTGAGTTTGACCAAACTGGAGATTAAACTTTTGCCGAAAAATAGCAAACTAGGCAAAACTCATACATCACATTTGAATTCGGATGTAAGTAAAGAAACAAGAAATTTCCTTTCTTCTCATGTAGTCTAGCAGCTATGTGTTTTATGTCCAGTATTTGGTGATGGGTGAGCTTTGTTACATGTAGACCTCAGAAATCCCCATTAAGCCATAAAATGTGCTACGAAAAATTCGGGACTGACATGGTTTCTCTAACCTTCTTTTCAAATGGATGGAAGAAACTGATAGCTTCATGTATACACTAAGCCATATTGTTGATGTGGAAAGGAAACCACATGATCAGGCCTTGCAAACGACGCGATAGTCGACCGACCGCCGTGTAGACCTGATATTCGTCATCGGATGCGGCATGGAGGGGCATGAGATCATCACTCCGCACCCCCGGCCCTTGTCGACGTTTCGACCTTGGAGCTGCTACCTCTGAACCAGGTAGCTTCTCAGTTGGCATCACGAGGCTGAATGCACCCCAGGACAGTTCTCCCACAAAGGAAAAGTTCCTGACAGTAACGGGTTTCGAACCTGAGGCCGCTGCTTGGAGGTCTGTCGCGTTGTCCACTCTGCAACGGAGGGGGACATGGTTCATGTTGCCGTTAAAGTTTTTTGTTCAGCAGAACCAACTGAACTGAGACGACAAACAAATGAATTTAGCTTCCTACGAAATACGGGGTGACAGCTATTGAACTACAAGAAAAAAAAAAAAAAACGTAAATTATGTACAAACTACGGGGTGCACACATTTTATTCAACATGTAAACATCACTAAAGACATTCGAATTTAGGTTATGACGTGCTCGATATGCCTGCCATCAGTGGCGATGATGTGGCGCAGGCGAATAGCGAAATTCTGTATGCCCCGCTGAAGCGTCGGAACATCGATGCTCTCGAAGATCTCCTGAATGGCTGTTGTCAGCTCAGCAATGGTTTTAAGGTTATTGCTGCAAACATTGTCTTTAATGTAGCCTCACAAAAGGAGTCACACATGTTCAGATTTGGAGAACATGGCTGCCAATCGAGGCCCATGCCAGTGGCCTCTGGTACCCTAGAGCTAGAATGCGGTCCCCGAAGTGCTCCTCCAGGACATCAAACGCTCTCCTGCTTCAATGGGGTCGAGATCCGGTCTGCATGAACCACATATTGTCGAAATCAGGGTCACTTCGGAAATGGGGATGAAATCATCTTCCAAAACACTCACGTATCGTTCGGTGGTCACCGTTCCATCAAGGAATATCGCACCGATTATTCCGTGACTGGACATTTGCGCACCACACAGTCATCCATTGAGCGTGACGAGAGTTCTCGATCTCGGAATGAGGATTCTCAGTCTCCCAAATGAACCAATTTTGTTTATTGACGAAACCATCCAAATGAAAGCGGGCTTCGTCGCTAAACCAAGCCATGCGCATACGCATACATCCGTGCAGTTTGAACGTCGTAACGTACTGTCACCCAGTACAAGACCTAGTGCTACGATACTGACACGTTACTGGTCAATTCAGAATACACTACTGGCCATTAAAATTGCTACACCACGAAGATGACGTGCTACCGACGCGAAATTTAACCGACAGGAAGAAGATGCTGTGATATGCAAATGATAAGCTTTTCAGAGCATTCACACAAGGTTGGCGCCGGTGACGACACCTACAGCGTGCTGACATGATGAAAGTTTCTAACCGATTTCTCGAAAAAAATGGCTCTGAGCACTATGGGACTTAACATCTTAGGTCATCAGTCCCCTAGAACTTAGAACTACTTAAACCTAACTAACCTAAGGACATCACACAACACCCAGCCATCACGAGGCAGAGAAAATCCCTGACCCCGCCGGGAATCGAACCCGGGAACCCGAGCGTGGGAAGCGAGAACGCTGCCGCACGACCACGAGATGCGGGCCCGATTTCTCGAACACTAACAGCAGTTTACCGGCGTTGCCTGGTGAAATGTTGTTGTGATGCCTCGTGTAAGGAGGAGAAATGGCACCATCACGTTTCCGACTATAATAAAGGTCGGATTGTAGCCTATCGCGATTGCGGTTTATCGTATCGCAACATTACTGCTCGCGCTGGTCGAGATCTAATGAGTGTTAGCAGAATATGGAATCGGTGGGTTCACGAGGGTAATACGGAACGCCGAGCTGGATCCCAGCGGCCTCGTATCACTAGCAGTCGAGATGACAGGCATCTTATCCGCATGGCTGTAACGAATCGTGCAGCCACGTCTCGATCCCTGAGTCAACAGATGGGGCCGTTTGCAAGACGACAACCATCTGCACGTACAGTTCGACGACGTTTGCAGCAGCATGGACTATCAGCTCGGAGACCATGGCTGCGGTTACCTCTGACGCTGCATCACAGACAGGAGCACCTGCGATGGTGTACTCAACGACGAACCTGTGTGCAAGAATGGCAAAAGGTCATTTTTTCGGATGAAACAAGGTTCTGTTTACAGCATCATGATGGTCGCATCCGTATTCGGCTACATCGCGGTGAACGCACATTGGAAGCGTGTATTCCTCATCGCCATACTGGCGTATCACCCGGCGTGATGGTATGGGGTGCCATTGGTTACACGTCTCGATCACCTCTTGTTCCCATTGACGGCACTTTGAACAGTGAACGCTACTTTCAGATGTGTTACGACCCGTAGCTCTGCCCTTCATTAGATCCCTGTGAAACCCTACATTTCAGCAGGATAATGCACGGCTGCATGTGACAGGTCCTGTACGGGCCTTTGTGGATACAGAAAATGTTCGACTGCTGCCCTGGTCAGCACATTTTCCATATCTCTCACCAATTGAAAACGTCTGGTCAATGGTGGCCGAGCAACTGGCTCCTCACAATACGCCAATCACTACTCTTGATGAACTGTGGTATCGTGTTGAAGCTGCATGGGCAGCTGTACCTGTACCCGGCATCCAAGCTCTGTTTGACTCAATGCCCAGGCGTATCAAGGCCGTTATTACGGCCAGAGGTGGTTGTTCTGGGTACTGATTTCTCAGGATCTATGCACCCAAATTGCGTGAAAATGTAATCACATGTCTGTTCTACTATAATATATTTGTCCAATGAATACCCGTTTATCAACTGCATTTCTTCTTGGTGTAGCAATTTTAATGGCCAGTAGTGTACATACAAAGTAAATAGCTCACTCTTTCGACTGTTTGTCATTCCGACAGGCCTGTTCTCGCGGCTGATTATCCAGAGCGGTAACTTCATCGGGTCCTCAGCTCCCCTGGAAGCGGCTCGTAGGAACGCCTTCAGACTGGGGGCTGCCCTGGGCTTCGAGACGGATGATTCCCAGCAGCTGGTGGACTTCCTGCGCTCTGTCAACGCTACAGACCTGCTGGTGGACAGCTCAGTCATACTGACAGACGAGGTTTGATGTGTGATTTTGGCAGTCATAGCATCATCTAATGGTGCATTTTCGGCAAATACACATTCACATAATGACCAAAGAGATTAATGCTCTGAAGTATATGTAAAATATATGTTTAA
This sequence comes from Schistocerca piceifrons, assembly GCF_021461385.2. Lineage (NCBI taxonomy): Eukaryota > Metazoa > Arthropoda > Insecta > Orthoptera > Acrididae > Schistocerca > Schistocerca piceifrons. The sequence continues at coordinate 457,789,742 of NC_060140.1, forward strand.
TTGGTATCACTCCAGCAGCAGAGCACAGTATCCTTATCATATGTATGTATGTGTCGGTTCCAGCAGCATATTGCAGGATCGCCTGGAACAATTTCACGCAAATTTGTAACACATATGATTGACTATCAGTAAAAATACGCTGTTGGGGTAAAACTGCCATGGCATCCTTATCGATAAGGTAGGATATCGAGGGGAAGATACGTTAAAGTAATCGTACACGAACTGACGTGTGACGAATCCATGGTTTTCAATGTGCTCATCTGACTGGTGGAATTTCTGTGGCATTTCACTCCTAGGTGTTAGGCGGGAGTGGGGGAGGCTGGAATTTGGGATCTGACGAGTTGACGCAAGATGGTCCAAAACGGCGAATATCCGTGTCACATCCATAGTATTCATTGTTGCTTGGCTGAGTGGTAACAGTTCTGTAGCCAACTGGCTCGTGGCGGAGGTGTAGAGTCGGATTGGGATGGGGGTCACGTCTAAACCATAAGTTTGGAATGTGTGGAACAGTTTCAAAAAAAGTGGTACTCATATCTATCAGCTTCTGTCTGTATGTAGATCTGGGATAGGAAATGCATAGCATTCCTACGTGCAGAAGTGGGTATGAGAAGTTGTTGATAGAGAGAATGAATATAGATGATAGGTGTTAGTGTCATATCCAAACGTTTTTGTGGTCATTCGTTTATTGGTGCCGTTCCCTACGACATTTCACCTCTTCTGTGGAGGAGGAGGGGGTGAGAGTGGCTGGAGTGGCAGAATTAGAATTAGGGTGAAATAAAAATAATCAACTAGCAGAATATACACTTTGGTGACAAAAGTCATGGGACACCTCCTAATATCGTGCCTGACGCCCTACTGCCCGGCGGGTGCAGCAACTCGACGTGTTGTGGACTCAACAAGTCGTTGGAAGTCCCCTGCAGAAATACTGAGCCAATGTGCCTCTACAGCCGACCACAACTGCGGAAGTGCTACCGCTGCAGGATTTGTGCACGAACTGATCCCCCGATTATGTCCCATAAATGTTCGTTGGGATTCATGGAAGGCGCTCTGGGTGACCAAATAATTCGCTGGAATTGTCCACAATGTTCTTCAAACCAATGACGAACAACTGTTGACCAGTGGCATGTTTGGGAACATCAAGTGCATGAATGGCTGCAAATGGTCTCCAAGCAGCCGAACATAATCATTCCCAGTCATTGATCGGTTCACTTGAACCAGAGGACCCATTCCATTTCATGTAAACACAGCCCCTCTGTTATGGAGGAACCACCAGCTTGCACAATGCCTTGTTGACAACTTGGCGTCATGGGATCTGCGCCACAGCCACACTCGAACCCTAAGATCAGCTCTTACCGGCTGAAAGCGGGACTCATCTGACCAGGTCACGGTTTTCTCGTCGCCTAGGGTCCAACCGATATGTTCACGAGCCCGGGAGAGGCGCAGGGGCGATAATGTGCTGCTAGCAAAGGCACCCGCGTCGGTCGTCCGGTGCCATAGCCCACTAACGACAACACTAACACATACGTTCGTCGTACGTCCCACATTGATTTCTGCGGTTATTTCACGCAGTGTTGCTTGTATGTTAGCACTGACAACTGTATGCAAAAGCTACTGCTCTCCGTTCGGTAAACGAAGGCTGTCGGCCACTGCCTTGTCAGTGGTGAGAGGTAACGCCTGAAATGTGATATTCTCGGCACACTATTCACACTGTGTATCTCGGAATATTGAATTCCCTAACGATTTCTGAAGTGTAATGTAGCATGCTTCTAGCTCCAACTGCCATTCTGCGTTCAGAGTCTGCTAATTTCCATCGTGCGACCATCATCAAGTCGGAAACCTTTTCACAAGAATCACTTAAGTATAAATTGCACCGCCCTTTTATACCTTTTGTACGCGATACTACCGCAGTCTGCATATGTATATATCGCTATTCCTTGACTTTGTCACTTCAGTGTGTTTAGTGAAAACGTACATACCATTCGACGACCTTCGCATGCTGACACTTGGCGGTTCAGGCCCTTATCTAACGTGTAAATGAGAGCTGAACAGGTGACACTACGGAGTTTGAGAGGACGAAAGTATTTGGCGGCAGAGGGATAGCACGATCCGTCTCTGAAACTGAATATACATTTAGCCTCACGATGCTGGTAGAGCGTAATAGGATGTACAAGATAAGCAAATGATCTGTCCATACACTTGATTTCATTTAAAATTAATTATAATAGTCTAGATCGTAAGGTACGTTTATAAAAAAAGTGACCGGTTTCTATCATCACTTGATCAGCTTCAAACCTACAATTGTAATGTAATACGGGACAAAAATTAGAGGGATGCATTAAAATAAGTTAGAATTACCTATAAAATTACAAAGCACGGTTATACCAATATTGATGGATTAATTTGTGAAAGACAAAGGTATAATTTGGTAACATACACAGTCCTCAATTACTGCCCAGTGGAGTACGGCAGACGCCCAAAGCCTAATTCTCTTGAGGAGTGTACCAGTTTCTTGCAGCCGTTGCTGTAGTCAAATGAAAATGGTATGAGATGTCATAATTAAAATGGTGACTGACTCTTCCCAATTGATGTGCATACCTTGAAGTGCGAAATTTGAAAGTGATCCGATCTTCAAACTAATTTTGTATTCAAACGTTGCATCAATGGGCACCGTTCCTTATTAGAACTTTGTCTATTAAGTCTCCTCTACAAAGGCTAGAGGCCTGTAATAGTAATCCTGTGTAAGTAGATCCACTAGTGGTATCAAATAGTTTGACAATGCAAGATTTTCATGAGACTGGCAATAAAGAGCCCGGATACGGACACCAGGATAGCTGGAAACAAGAAGAATATTTTTCATGGACTCACTTTTTGTTAATGTGCTGTTTACAAGGTGGAAGTAATAAATGTAACTATTGCGAGAACAAGTTTTTGGTTTCAGGAGAAGCTGTTATACTCGTATGCTCTCTGGTCACCGCATATCGAAGCAGAGCATGAGGGCGCTTTCATCTCAGAACCTCCAATCCAGCCGCTCATCGATGGCCGTTTCCTACAAGTGCCCATCATGACAGGCGTCACTTCCGCTGAAATTGGTACGTATCTACAAATTATACACCAGAGGAGTGCACCATATCCGTAAAACGATGTAATAATATTAATACAAACTTGTGGGATATACCGTAATCACCGATAAAATATTAATAGTTTCTGTGTAAACTACTGTGTGATTATAAATAAAGGTTAAGGAGGCCTACAAATGTAGTCTCGCGTTGCCAAATGAATGAGTAAATGCAAGTGCGGTCCTATTTCGGTTATAATAGTACATGGTACTGGTTGAGCCCACCAGCTCCTTTCTTGCGGCCTAACCCGTATGGTAGAGAGCGTCACCCGACGGTGGTGCTTAGTACAGATCAGAAATAAGTTCCGTATATTCGTTTGAAACTCGCTAGCGAGTGACATGACGTCATTCCGAACTCTATCTCATTGTGCTCCTGGACTCGACCTGTGAGTCGTTGCCGCTGCTCACTTGTCACTGGTAGCTGTTGTCGGTTACAAGTGGACTGGACTCGCTCAGAAACGAAAGGGAGTACACGAGTTCGCAAGTATAGCGGCGGACTCGTGGCATTTCCGTTATGTACACAACTTTCTTGAAAGAAATTTCCGGCAGTAGTCTGTAGATTATGATCATTTACTTCACAGACTCATGATTTCGGATTTATATCCACCTTCAAGAGCAAGTTTCAGTGTCCAAGCTGACCAAATGACTTAAGCAACCACTAGGGCTGACAATCATTCTGTACCAATATAATGACTGATCAGTTAGCAGCGAATACCGTTCTATACAGGGTGACTCACCTAACATGACCACTGGAAACACCTCCCAGACTACAACAAACACTGAATAACCAATTCCGCATACCGAAAGCGAGTAGTAGGGCTGGTGTAAATGGTTAATACAGACCACTGAGAAATGCACGGAAGTATGATTTTTCAAAACGTACTTAAATTTTTTTGAAACGGAAACCTATTTTTATTTTCCCATTTAAAACAACATAAGTACGTGTTGAATATCACCCTTCCGTGCATTTTTCAGTGGTTTGTATGAACTATTTAAACCAGCCCATCTTCTCACTTTCGGTCTGCATAATTGGTTATTCAGTGTTTGTTGTAGTTTGGTGGGTGTTTCCAGTGATAATGTTAGGTGACCCACCCTGTGTGTGTCTGTGTGAGAGTGAATATTTATTCACCTATTCCAGACATCACTCCTGTAATGGAACACATTTGGAACTGTGTACACTGCATCAAGCAATTTTCCTCTTACACCCTGTACAGTCTCACAAAACACAGCTTCGTCAGGCCATCTAATCCCGAGAATCGGTCTTAACGACTTGTTACTCGTTTTCGCATCTTCCATGGTTACAGTAAGTCACCACTAGCCTTGATCTCCTTCATGCTTCAGTAAAAGAGAAAAAGTCGAGCATGAAGCGACCGCAGCGTCACAGTTACCAGACACGTCGTACTCGTGGAACTACAGTGGGAACAACGGAAGCGCGTTTGCACTCATGTAGCAGTCGTGCCTTGATTTTGTAAAGTATGCCACCCGAAACAATAGTCTAGGACTCTCTCCATTTCTGACCTCAAGTGCTATCCCCATACGCCTGCATACTGTATCCAGTCACTCCACTGGCGGAAGAGGACGGGGCAGTCGGGCTGTACTGATGGACCCACCAAGGCTCATGGATGGAGGCTCAACAAATAATCAGATTTGGAATAGAGGAAATAAAACATCAGTGATTGCAACTAAAGAACATTGTGACGCTGACTAAAAAATGCACTGATGTGTACACAGCGACGCTTGACGTTAATTGTATTAATAATAGCCGCTAATGGAGTTCCAGATGACATGCTGTATTCTAAAGAAACGACAACTAAACACAGGAAATATACCAGGAAAACGTCAACAAACGTAGAATCCATGTTGTGACATAAAAGTAAATAGGTATATACTAAGATGGTATCTGTTCTTTCGAACATGTCCGAAAGAACAGATACCATCTTAGTATATATATAGTTAAGGCTCACCGGCCACTTGACCATCTTCTTCTTCTATGCGAATGCACAAACAGTGCCCGAACTCTTACGGGAATCGGCAACGCGCCGCGAGTAATGAGTATAATGGGCGGGGGCACTACGAATGTAGTGCGGGACAACACATTGAGAATGTGGGTTTCGCGGGAGGCGTGCCAGAGATAAATCCCTGCAGTCGCGCTATCCTCTGTGTCCTCGGTGGCTCAGATGGGTAGCCGGCACGGTAACTCAGCGTGTTCGGTCAGAGGGTTAGCTGCCCTCTGCAATAAAGAAACTGAGTGCATGAATCAACAACGAACTTCACCCGTTGTCGTGGGACGTCCGCAACGAACAAATGTAACGAACAAGAACGAACAAAATAAGATAAAAAAAAGAGATGGATAGAGCGTCTGCCATGTAAGGAGGAGATCCCGGGTTCGAGTCCCGGTCGGGGCGCATATTTTCATTTGTCCCCGTTGACATATGTCAACGCCTGTAAGCAGCTAAGGGTGTTCATTTCATTCTATAGTATATAGGTGTTACAAAAGTATTCATATAATACAATACAATATCTGGAACCAAACAGTACACGTATGATAACATTTTGTAATGTTTCTAACAATGCTAATTTTGCATCTTTTCAAATAAAGGAAAACCTACTGATGATTTCGGCATTGTCGCTGAAACTAGGTTCGGAACGAACATTAAACAATAGTGTTTTGCAGCAAGGCGGGCCCACAATCCCATATTGTTCTTTTTGCAAACATGGACCAAACGGAAGAATCTCAAGTTACAAATCAGCTTTCGTTCTTTACAGAGCCTCCTCACCGAGTGCTGCAGTGATAATGCTAGGGCTGCAATTCCCGATCATGTGCACCATGTGCGCAACAACAATAGCTAGCGATAACCAGGGTATCACTTTCTTAGTTGGCATGTGTCAAACCAGAAAATGGACTTGCAGTGTGTGTTGGCAGCTGAAATTTGTACTGTGTATTTGTAGTGGCGCTAACTATGAGAACTAAAAAAATTACTACCGATTTCGACATGAGATTTGAGATCACTCCCTTGTCAGCTCGCCAGCTTGACGACTCAGGAGGCCTAGCCCGTGGCCCGTAACGGCCAGGCTGTGAGACACGGCCTGAGTTTGCTGAAACCTGCACCGTGCACGAATCTAGTTTCGGTACTTACTGCTGTCTGTTTTTGTTCAGGTTTTGGGATACTTAACCAGCCCGATAGGATCAACACTCTCAACAACCAGTTTGTGGAGTCGGTCGGGCCCTGTCTGCACCTGTCAACAGTAGAGGAACAACAAGCTGCAGCAGCCAAAGTGAGAGAGTTCTACTTCGGCAACGACACTATCTCTGCAGATAATCCTGACGCTCTGGTGTATGTGAGTAATTGTTACGTCTACTAGTGTGCAGTGGGAGAACTAAAGAACTAATGATCACACGTGTCTGAAATTTTGCACCGTACCTTACATTGTCAATTGAGCATTATTTACGGGCGGCAAGCCATCACTATTATTTACTAACAGTTAAGTTATTTTTAATGTTTTTCGTTTTGGACTTAAAAAAATCTCATGGGAGGTCAGGAAAGGATAGGTACTTTATTTTAATTTCTATAATAATGTGTCACATCACCACTATTTGCAGAGCAGCCACGTAGGTGTAGATGTAGACGTAGATTCAAAGGCTGAAAAACTGCAATAAATAATTCCTAGTATTTTTAACACATCAGGAGAAAAATCAGGAAAATTTGAAAACGTCGAATACCCATTGTGTGCAACTGTTACTTTATCTTTTTTTCACACTAGTATAAAAATCCATGTGCTACCACAAGAAGGAAAGCAGGAAGGCCGATTATGACTTAATGTTCCGGCGACGATGTGATCGTGTAATAAGAAACCACTGACAGTTTAGAAAGAGTTTCGGGAGAATGTATGTCCTTGCAAACTTTACAAGACAAAATTCCTACCGTAGTAATTTTGATAACCCGAATCACCTTTAAGTGTGAACCTGGGGTGGAGGAAATATTGACCTGAAAAATGACGAGATCTGCATTGCTTGACAAAAAAGTGAAAAACCCAGGCACCGCGATAGGATCTCAGTGGAACTTTGAAAACGCATGTGCGATCAGCTGGTGTGTAAATGATCAGAGTTGCAATTCTCTGTAATAGGTGGAACGACCACCAGAGTGCTGTAATGTTGCTAATGTTTCATTTTGTTTGTTTTTCTGGTAACAAGAGGCGTGAACATTGTCAGATGTTGGATTATAGTTGTCAGGAACACGAAGAAGCTGCATACTCATGTGAGACAGCGTTATCAGTTCCTGCTGGAGTTTGAAAGGGATCTCATTGTGGGTCTCTACTTGGCCGGCTGGTCGAATCACGCAACATTCAAATTTTTGGGGGGTCATTCGAGTGCGACAGTGGCCTTATATTGGAATGCTTGGGAATGTGAAGGTTGGTCTACTCGTCGATAAGATTCTAATAGACCACCACAAAGAAGCCTCGCAATTTTGTATGCCAAGCACATCATAGCCCCTTTATATCTTCGTTTGCTTTCCGAAAAAAGTAATGGACCCCTGCAAGATTCTTTCTCATGCCACACCACTGGTTGCAGATGAGCAGCAGCCTGACTAAGGAATTACCATCCAGCGCGTAGGCTCACGTCAGCACAACACAAAGAGCTGCTGCGTAAGGAGTTGCAACAGCGTGACCAGAAAGAGGGGACTGCTGATGAATGGCGTCGTATTTTGTTCAGCGGAGACTCGTCGGCGAATATGGCACTGACCTGGTGAAAGGTTCTATCCTTCCCATGTTCTAGAGACACACGGAGTCATGCTGTGGGGACCCATCGACTCTGACATCAGAGCACAACTGGTTGTGGTAGAAAAGGCTCTCACGGCACACCGATACGTCATCATCCTGCATCCTCATGTTTTATCTCTCATGCGACAGCATTGCAATGCCATATTTCAACAGGACAATGCTCGTCCACACACGGCAAGTAACTTTATGTACTGTCTGAAAGACGTTGAGGAACTCCCGTGGTTAGCAAGATCCCAGATCTGTTCTTTCCACATCCCAGAGACTCCTCTCCAAGGGATCCATGGATAACGATAAACGTAATGTAAAAATGTAATAGAACTTTTGTGGGACCACCTCGGGCGTATACTCAGACCCAGTGTCAGTATCAAGTATATCACGAAGCAGTTACAACAGTTGTGGGCAGGTTTTATGGCACTCTCCTTAACAGAATCAGAGCATCACCCACGTCAAAGGAGGTGTAGCGTCATAGTCATAAGTGGGCTAATGCTGCCAAGTTCTTTCTGATTCTGATCCGATTTTGTAATCGCTAAAACATCGCGTAACCCCTCAAACCATGAATGTTGTTGTCGTTTCCTCCTCTCCTTCAGGGCGCTTCACTTTTTTGTCAGGCAGTGTATATATTTTAAAGAATTTTGATGGTTCTGAATCTGCGACTGTCTGCCACATTCGTGTGTTATATAAGACAACACAAAATGAATATATGTATTACAAAGGGCTGTAACTATATAATGCTTAGCGATGTATCACTAAGGATTTTAGAGGATGTAAAAAGCCGTTCAAAATTTCGATCTTTTTAGATCAACGTCTTCAAAATTTTAGGACTGGTCCTACTGGGCATTCCGACGCTACGTTCTGCTCTTAACACTTTGATCTCTGGACGTGAAACCTGTGGATTTCTGTTTATAGGATTATATGAAACATTCGTATGTGCCTGTTTTACCGAAAATCTCGTAATTGCAGAACTCAAAATGTGCGTTGCTAATGCGCCCATGTCGGTGATTTCACATATACTCCAGAATCTAAGGCACGAAATGGATTATCGCTTAGATGTTGCCTCATATAAAAGAAATATGAAGTATGAAAAAAATTATTTTGAACTTTCTTTTACATTCTCTGTAAATGTTATTCATATATCGCTATGCACTGAACATTTACGGGCGTTCGTAATCGCTATATTAATTTTGAGTACGTTTTCTTCTTCAAACATCGAGCAGTATTCATTACGCATTTAAAAAAGGCGTAAATCGGTTCATCTGTGGAGCGATACTGTTTTATTCACGATATTTTTCCATCCTTCAGATTTTACTGAACACAGCAGTGTTTTTATGTTCTCTCTGACAGAGTATTTTTGTGGTATTCTGAATGGTACTTTGTGCTCAGAGAGTCTAACGGTCGCACAATGCAATCCTGTCGCTATTACAACTTTTGTAAGAGCTGTCTTACTAGACAACTACCCATCGAATGCAAATAAGTTCCATACTTTCATTTGATACATCTGAAGCTAAATGTAGTCTTAAGAGAACTTCACAATTATTGCAAATAAAGTGCAAAGTTTTCCTTATTCATCTCAGTGTCCCTGTGATACAAATAACTAGTTACTTTTCTTTCCTTGAGACAGTTCAACCTCGACAAGGGAAGTTTCGAACCTACTGACGCTCTCGTAAGGAAAGTGACTGAAATCACTGACTTGCCAGTGTTCTATTATGAGTTTGATTACCGCGGTGAACATGTGAATGCCACAGAATGGGGTAAGTACAAAGAACTTCAAGGTAACGTGTTTACATGTAGACCATAGGCGGATAATTGACGAAAATTAAGTTTAAGTGTACTACTACAGTTTGAAAGAAATCATCTACACTCAAGATCTCCTATTATCTAGCCACTGTCCCAGCCTTTTTTATCTAATTTTGCGCTTTCTTAACGTACTACGTCCTCGATGAGGTTCTCAGTCACTTACTCTTTTCGTAATCACCAACTTTGTCTACACTACTAACCAACATTGTCACTAATTCAGTCTCACCAATCTCAGAAGTAAATAATTTCATTCTAGACAACTTCACAGATTCCAATACAGGAAATCATCTTGTATGGGTCGTAATGTATCGCACATTGCTTCAGCTGCAAAATAGAATTTTCATTAACGAGAAAAAACACCATATTTAGGAACGAATACACTACAAACATTTTCGTTTCTCAGTTTAAAATAACGACATCACTTATATTTTACAGTTTTGCCTGTGTAAATATCTTCAAACAGAAACATAATAAATATATATAATGTTCTTGTGATTCAGTTCCAGTAATATCAGTATACGTGCGAATCACATGTTACCAGCCAAGCGTCCCCTCTCGTACACTCAACTGTTTTTACAACTCCGCCAGTCTCCAGCCCGCTCTACTGGGCTACTGTACGCAACAGATCGTGATTAAAGATGCATGAAACCTCAGACACTGTTTCACCGTTTTTATAAGAATTGGAAGTTTGCTGTTTCTAGTTTGTCTATCTTTATCTGTATCATAAGGATCCACTCAAGACCCCTAAAATCATCACCCCCCGCCCCCAACCATCCTGTACCCCACCACCTCTCTCTCAAACTTTGTTACTGGAAATGGTAGCACAGTTAAAAGCAGTTAATAAGGAGATGCATGGTCTATTAGAAGCGCAGTCGACACAGCAAAGTGCAGATTTGTCAGCTGTGAGTTTAGCTGCTCCTTTCTCTTGTAGCTCAACCTAGGATGTGGTACCGTTTGTGAAGGATCTTAGGAATTTGGTAGAGATGGAATGACGGTCTGACAAGGAATTTTGTGGGTAGCAAAATTAAGATTAACTGGGGAAGCAAAAGTTTAAGAGTGTTGTACAGAGACTCTCAAGGGAACTGAAACATTTGAAGAATTTAAAAGGGAGGTAGTTCAAAGGTATAGGAAGCATAACAGTGCCAAACATTTTAGAGAACAGTTGGGCATGGGACCTAAGCATGATGAATCACTAGAAGAATACGCGGATAGGATAAGAAAGATTAGCAGTTGTACATACGATTGGGACAGGATGCTGTGGTGAATGAAGTAATTTTACGGGAGGCTGGGCAGAGGATGCTTGACGCATTTTAAGAGGTTTGTCTTCGGAAATGTCATGGACAGTGCAAACAGGGGCTCTGGCTGATTTCTTCACTGCTGACAGGAAACGCCAACGAGAACCTGAGGTCCAATTACAGGCATTCCCAGTAAAATTACTCGTATATGCTACAGAATCGAATGCAGAGGTGAATCGTGTTGTGAAATGAGTAATGGGGAAGAAGACTTTCAGGATGTTGTTGGACACAGGGGCATATGTGTCGATTGCCAGTGGGACCTGGTGGAACATAAGCAGTGGAACCCAACATGGCATAGATTGCATGGAATCGGGGATAAAGATTGCACACTGTTGGGATCAGTGGACATGGATTTTTTCCTGGGTACATTTTAGTTCAGACAATGTATAGAAACTACGCCGTATGTAAGTCAGTGTTATGAGATGATTCTGGGTTTGAATTTCTTGCATCAGAACTGTGCGAAAATTGTACTTGTGGTGGAACTTGATGGAAAAATGTATGAGTTGGCCGAAACTGTTGCCATTGTATCGATGCCACAAGGGAACTCCATCGAGTATCACAAACCTCTTAAACCATGAACAATCACACTAAGAATGTTAAGTCTAGGTTACCGGTAAGGATGTTGTGTGTGGTACAACCGTTGGAAGTAAATGAAGTGTTGGATCAGGCAGGTTGATTAGTGAAAAGAAGGGCTGTATGCAAACAAGAGGTAAATGCGGAAAAATGGAACCTGTGTTAGTCCATAATTCCAGTGCCAAGGACTGAAGTTTAACACAAGGGTTGTTAATAGCTAACATGGATATCCTGGAAGAGCAAGAAAAAAGTGGAATAATTACTATTGGAATTTAAGGATTTTTTTTCCAAAATGACTGTAGCCACCAGTGCATATTATGAGGCACCAAATACAGAGAATGATTCACTGATTTACAGCAAAACATATAGGTTACTGAGGTAATTGCCGCCATTTCTGGAGGAAATCGTCAATCAGCAGCTAAAGGATGAGATTATTGAGGAGAGTTGTCGGAATCCATAAAAAAATCAGAAGATGGATCACGAAAAAATAGGTTTCGTTGCGATTATCGACACCTGAATGTCAAGACTGTAATTGCTGCCTACTCTTTGCTGAACTTAATAGAAACTATATATTATTTAAGCCATTGCAAATATTTTTCGGCGATGGACTCAAAAAGCAGCTCCTATCAACTAGAAGTAGCTCGAGAGCACTGACTAAAAACAGCGTTTTCTTCAGCTTGGGAACATCATCAGTTCTGGAGGATGCCTTTTGGAGTGAAATACGCACCTGCAACGTTTCAGAGATTGCTGGACGGGGTTCTGAGGGGTTTAAAAACACATCAGTGTATGGTGTATCTTGAATCGTCTTTGCGAGTGACATGGAGCAGGACATACAACACTTAAGGGAGCTATTCTTAAGGTTGAGCAAGTTCAATGTTGAGTGCAGAGAAGCGTAGTTTTATGTCAGAAGAGGTGGAATACCTTGGTCACGTTCTTGTTAAGGGTGGGGTTGAGATGGACCCAAGTTTAGTTAAAGCTGAACATGAATGTCCTGTACCTGAATCGTCAAAGACACTGCAATCGTATCTTGGCATCACGATTTATTATAGAAGGTTCGTAAAAGGATTTGCAAGTACTGCCAGGACATTATTGCAATTGCTGGAGAACGGTTCAGACTTTGTTTGGTCAGAGGATTGTCAGCGTGCTTTTGAGAAGCTGAAAGAAGCTTTCACAACGAGTTCAGTTTTAGTGTTTCCAAATTTGAATAAAGAATTCATTCTGTCACGCGGTGCATCCAACCACGCACTCAGTTCTGTGCTGAGTCAGGAGGTTGAAAGCATGGAATATCTGGGGGCCTACGCATCAAGGCAGATGAAATCAGAGTGGCTGGTTCAAATGGCTCTGAGCACTATGGGACTTAACATCTATGGTCATCAGTCCCCTAGAACTTAGAACTATGTAAACCTAACTAACCTAATGACATCACACACATCCATGCCCGAGGCAGGATTCGAACCTGCGACCGTAGCAGTCGCGTGGTTCCGGACTGCGGGCCTAGAACCGCTAGACCACCACGGCCGGCGATGAAATCAGAAGAATTACTCCACGACGTGAAAGGAAATGTGGCACCTTATTAATGGAATCACCTACTTCAATTGCTGTCTCTATGGAAAGAAGTTCCAGGTGGTAACAGCTATGAAGCGTTGAATTATTGCTGGGGTTGAAGAGTCCATCTAGTAGGTTGGCACAATGTGCGGTACGACTGAATGTATTTTATCTTGAGCTCATACATAAACCTGGAAAGAAACGCGGGAATGCAGATGCCAAGGGATTAAGTAGGAAAGTATTACAAATAGGAGATAATGAGCTTAAGAAACAGCAGATAGCACAGGATATGGTTGACGAATGTAAACAGTTTCATAAACAGTGGCAGTTTTGTGTACAGAATGGGTTCTGTGCGGAGAAACTTAGTTGGGACCTTGAGTGGTGGTACCACCAAGGCTGACAGAGAAATTGTTTAGTGAGACGATTGATCAAATATTAACGGGTCATGTGGGATGTGGAGGAATAGCAATGCGGAAGTGGATCAATATGTGCGGAATTACATACAGTGTGCACAAGAGAGAATTTGTGTCGGACAAGAGGACCATTGCAGAGGTTAAGTGAAGCATTAGCATCTTTTCAATTGCTCATTAATATTTCAGGTCCATTCAACAAAACGCCAGCGGGGAACAATTTTGTACTCGCGATTATAGATCATTTTTCGAGATACATGTGAATGGTCACGACGACCAGCCAACAAGTAGCAACAAGCGTTAGTAAACAATTGGATCCTGAAGTTCAGGCTACCTGAGACGATAGTGACTAATCAGGGAACTAACTTTATGTCAGATTTGTTTAAATAACTGTGTCAGCTGCTGTGTGTGAAGTAATTGAGAACTTGTACTCTACATCCTCAAGTTAATGGAAGAGTGGAAAGGGTTCGGTGATCGACAGGGAACATGTTAAGATACCATGTGCAAGCACACTATAACATTTGGAATGTCTTTTTAAGGTATGCGTTCTCAACATACAACTAGAAATAGCACACGAATATAGGATTGTCCGCGTATGAGGTAGTACACTGAAGAGCCAAAGAAACTGGTACACCTAATATCATGTAGAGCCCCCACGAACACGCAAAAGTGCGGCCACACGACTTGGCATAGACTCAACCAATGTCTGAAGCAGTGCTGGAGGGAACTGACACTATGAATTCAGCAGGACTCTCTATACATCCGGAAGAGTACGAAGGGGTGGAGATCTCTTCTGAACAGCACGCTGCAAGGCATCCCAGATATGCTCAATAATGTTCATGTCTGGGGAGTTTGGTGGCCAGCGGAAGTGTTTAAACTGAGAAAAGTGTTCCTGGAGCCACTCTGTAGCAATTCTGGACGTGTGGAGTGTCGAATTGTTCTGCTGGAATTGCTCAAGTCCGTCTGAAGGCACAATGGACACGAATGGATGTAGGTGACCAGACAGGTTGCTTACGGTCGTGTCATCTGACAGAGTCGTACCTAGAGGTATCAGGAGCCCCATATCACTCCAACTACGCACGCCTCATACCATTACAGAGCCTTCACCATCTTGTACAGTCCCCTGCTGTCGTGCAGGGTCCATGGATTCACGAAGATGTCTCCATACCCCTACACTTCCTCGATACAATTTGAAACGAGACTCGTCCGGCCAGGCAACATGTTTACAGTCATCAACAGTCCAATGCCGGTGTTCACTGGCTCAGGCGAGGTGTAAAGGCTTTTGTCGTGATGTCATCAAGGGTACACGATTGGGCCGTTGGCTCCGAAAGCCCGTATCAATGATGTTTCGTTGCATGGTTCGCACGCTGACACTTGTTAATGGTCCAACACTGAAATCTGCAGAATTTGCAGAAGTGTTGCATTTTTGTCACTTTGAACGATTCTCATCAGTCGTCGTTGGTCACTTTCTTGCAGGATCTTTTTCCGGCTGCAGCGATGTCGAAGATTTGATGTTTTACCGGGTTCCTTCTATTCACGGTACATTCGTGAAATGATCGTACGGGAAAATGCCCATTTCATCGCTACCTTGGAGATGCTGCGTCCCATCGCTCGTGCGTCGACTATAACACCACATTAAAACTCACTTAAATCTTGATAACCTGCCATTGCAGTAGCAGTAACCGAACTAACAACTGCGCCAGGCACTTGTTGTCTTACATAGGCGTTGCCGACCGCAGCTCCTGCCTGTTTACATATATCTGTACTTGAATACCATGCCTATATCAGTCTCTTTGGCGCTTCAGTGCATATGGGTTTAAGATGCTGTCACTGTCCGACACGTCAAAAGCCACGAATGGTAAGACAGGAGAATTTTTTAAAGAGGTCACGAGAATGATAAGTGAAATAATGGACAAGGTGCGCAGAACTAATACAAAGGCACCAGAGAAGCAAGAAAAAGCAGTTAGCCGTAAAGCAAGATTGGCACAGTACAACACTGACCAACGGGTAATGTCGATTTTCTAAACTCCAAAGGGGAAGACGAAGAAATTTTTTGCAAAATGTCAAGGGCTATACCAAGTTGTGGAATCTGTTTCACCGACTAACGTCAAGATCCACTCGCCGACGAGGACGACGATGGTACATGTGGATGGTTCAAATGGCTCTGAGCACTATGGGACTTAACATCTATGGTCATCAGTCCCCTAGAACTCAGAACTACTTAAACCAAACTAACCTAAGGACAGCACACAACACCCAGTCATCACGAGGCAGAGAAAATCCCTGACCCCGCCGGGAATCGAACCCGGGAACCCGGGCGCGGGAAGCGAGAACGCTACCGCACGACCACGAGCTGCGGAAGGTACATGTGGAACGTGTTAAAACTTTCTGGGGACTCCAGAGGTTATTCCAGGAGTTTTGAGGCTGGAACGGAGGAAGAAAGCGAAAAAGTAGGTGCATAAGAGCGAGCAGACGAACCAATGAGAGGAAGTACATGTATATGAAGACCTAGGAGATAAAATTTATGTTTTTGCGTTTATTAGGTATAAGTGCGAGCATTGCATAATGGATAGCGTAGGCGAGGGAAATTACTGCGGGGCAGTAGAGGGCTTTTACGGAGAGGAAAGGTAATAGTTACTCCTGTCCTCAGGGTGGGTGCTAAAGGTGACAAGATAGATAAAGTGTGGACCGTAGCCGTACTACTGGTCATCGTTGGAGTGGATGTGTTGCTCAACCGACTCTTGGGAAAGGGAGTGCTATTCGCTAAGCTAGAAGATTTGGTAATCAACAGCCACTACTGGGTGATCTAGTTGGTATCTAATGCATGGAAAATGCAGAACAAGGCGAGGAGACTGGAGAAAGCTTTCGACAGTCTCAATTGAGGTATAAAGAGCCACTGAGTGCTCAAAGGAGCAACGGGGGAATGTACGCTGATACATGGGAGTTATGAGGAATTTGGAGACGAGATGACGTAGGTTCTGGCGATTATACTGCATACAAAGAGGAAGAGACGTTAGATCGACGCGAAAGGTCAGTTTCTGAAAACTTGTCTACAGGACAGCTAACATGGAGGAAATCAGGAGGACCAACTGTATGGTGGAAATGGTGACAGAATGAGTAGAATGAAACAGCGCAGCAAGAGAGTAGCACACAATGCTGGTCGCCAATTAAGTGAAAGATATTTTGAACAATACCTGGTTATTAAGTCAGCTAACTGGGAAGCTAATGAGGTACACGAGAACTGGAAGATGTTGCAAGCCAAATGGAGATATTGGACAGGGAAGCAGTGTTAATGAAGTGGTTGCAGTCCTTGGAAAACAGCGTGTAGGAAGCGTGGAGACAAGTATCGGAATTGCGAGAAACTATGCGGCAGGCTTGGCGGGAACGGCGGGGGTGAACGTACTGTCACAGGATCAGTACCTGGAGGGGCAACATGTAGTGCAAATAGTATTTCCATCCGAATTATAGTTGGTTATGGAACCTAGCCATGAAAATTTACCTTCTCTTTCGACTAGCCACTGTGGAAGCGAGGACAAACGGAGCGAAGGAGTACATTTCAGTCTCCTTTTCAGTAGCAGGAAAGGACTCATGGTACTAGTGTTATGTAGTCCTCGCATATCCTGTTGAGTGGGGGATGCTGAAAAACTTATCAGTGTAAGAGTGCAGCGGTTGTTGCCAATTGCAGAGTACAAGAGTGGGCACGTGGAAATGGAGGAAGCGGAGTTACAGAATTGGAAAGGACTGAAGTTTCGGATGGTCCAAACAGTATGGGGAAGAGGGTCAGAACTCCTGTGGTGTAAAGTTACTGCTAGGTCGAAAACGGGAGAGTATTGCACGAAATAAGTGATTACGCCTGAGTTGCACCACCAACATGCAGAGGCAAATTGGTTGCACTCTGTCCTCGATGAAATGATAGTACTAGCCAGCTGCGCATAGGGAGAGCTCACGTCAGCGAAAAGAATGATGGAACAGGACGGGATTGTATTGCTAACATACAAGAAATAGTGGACCTACGTTCGTTTGTCTGCCACAGATTTTGGAATGACCCATCTGAGCATTGCGCAGACTCAGTTGTATTGGCGAGGGGAAGCTATGGAAATGATACCAACGACGAATGTGTCTGGTTCGAATCAGACTTTAGGACCCGAGTTAATACAGTCCATATACAAACTCGTGAATGAGCAGGAAGGCTGTATCTCCGTGGAGACGCTAATGCAGCATCTAGATCGGTACAGGGAGAATCAGTGCCAGAAAGAAACAACATTCACCATTATTATATCAAGTATTGCGGCGAAACTTACTCTGCTAAGCATAGTCCTTGTTTATGTGTACAAGAAGCAGAATACAAGAAGAAGTTTGGACCTAGCCACTGTTCAGATCATTTTGAACTGTATTCCAAGAGGCTAAGAGGCAGCAGGGAGAACTATAACTGTAAGTTAAGTTAAACGAAAAAGGAACTCCCGGACCATATGGTTAGTAGTGCACAAGAAAACGTAGTGGTAAGAGCAATTTTAAGTAAGCAGCAGGTTTAGAGCCAACTGGGTCAGCAGCAGAGGAGCTTGTCACTCTAGTTTGCGTGTGGATAGTCTTGTTTAAGGTGAACTGAGTGACAGGGCCTCGTTAATGGAGAGGGCATTGTAATATTCACCAACCGTATTTGGTCCGGCATTGGAACTGAATTACAGGCAAGTGTGGCTTTCATGCTTTGTAAAATATAACGCAGCCAATGCAGTGATGTGAGGCGAACCTGTCGGCATGGTGCGGAGACAATTGATGCAGCGCTACTCACATTGTGGCAAACATGTTAATCTAGATGTTTAGCGCCCTCCGCCATAAATCATCATCATCATGAAACATGTTAGGTAGGTCAGCAGACTGATTACTTTCCCTTTTTCCTAGCCAGACTGGTGTTTTTTGTCTAATAGGCAGGCTTCCACATGGAGGAGAAGTAAACATTCTTTGTCTCACGTGAGTGAAGCCAGATGGAAAAACCCAAAAATCATCTTACATTATATATTTACCACAAGTGAACTACTTCCATCAACATGACACTGTACCATCTTGGATTTCCTGCCAATTTACGATTAGGACAATAACCCTACTTCCACAGTCACATCATCGGAACGGGGAAAACCCACTATCATAATCGGGCTCCTTTTGAATTTTCACCAATTTTTGAATTTCCTACTATTTTCTACATAGGACAATTGGCCTACATCAAAGGATGTCAGGGGAGGAAAAGAGGGAAATCCTGCAACAGCACACAATGTCATAGGGAAGGGGTGGGAAAAATCTGATGACTCATCGATGATGTCATCAATGAGCTATTCCACATCACAACTCTGAAAGCCCATCTACTCACAACATCTCAAAAGCTAGTTCCTTCAGAACCAAGTTATTTTCTCTGGTGAATAATCCCTTGCACAAAACACACAATCACAAAAACATATACATAATAGCGAGAAACATCATAACTTTTGTAGCTGTTTTCCGTGGTGCTGTAGTGGGTCTCAAAATCTTGTCATTCCAGCAGCAGCTGGGATAACAGCTAATTTTATGGCATTCAGATCCTCATTAACACGCTTTAGATGTGTCGCTTGCTTTGATCAGTGGATGTATTGCAGTGTGTGCACGTGACGTACAGTGAGAAATTGTAATTTTGTCAGTGTAGTGGGGATACCTTCTGGACTCTGGACGGACACATCCAAACACGAGGCCAGAGTCTCTATTCTCATTCAAAGTAACAACTGCACTGGACGGGCAAACCTCTCCGTCAATGGCACTGGCAGCAGCCACGCTTGTCACGCTTGTGGATGTTGCGTAAAGCCATTGCCCACCATTTGTATTAAAACACCTTTATGTAATCCACACGTGAGTGTGGCCAAGTGAGTATTAAATTATTTGTATGAAGTGGTGGAGCAGCAATTGTCAGTAAATTGCTTAAAGTGAGAATCCCGCTCTCATAGTACTAAATTGTTGCAATAAAGTGGCGTGCACTCATGTCAATGCTCATAGCAGCGCTAGAGTGTTTAAACAAAGTGACAAAGTACCAGACTTTCAAGAACCTTTCTCAAAAATCCATGTATCTTTCTCAGTTGTTTAAATTTTAAAGAAGTATGCCGCCACAGGCACAACAGGGGGAATGAGGGGGCTAATGACGAAGGGACAAATGGAACGATGTAAATCATCACGACGCGCGTAAATAGACCCCCAATTAGACTAGAAACTGGTGACTTCCGCTGCTTAAATATCTGCGTCTGCTATATCAATGATAATCATTATACTGTGTGATGCACCAACATGAAATATCTTGTGTACTATCTACTTTTCTCGTTACTTCTAGTTTTTGCTTCAAGTACTCTAAGAATTTTAAGCCTAACGATGTAATTTAAAATGCTTTTGAAAGTTACGTTCATGCTCCTACCTTTTCATTTTCAGTAGAGAAGGGACTGGTTTGGTATATGTTTCTGAAATAAGATGTAAGTTAATAACTTTCAATCTGGCTCTTTAGAGAAAATAACTGACAATAACAGCAAGATACATACTCTGTAAGCAGTATGTCCAATGCAACTTGAACTCCTAAAGACGAAATGCAATAGCGTATGCTACAACTAAAAGCTGAAACAATTTTCACCACTGGGAAATCCGGTATTACTGTCAATTTTTATTTTAAACTGCGTTGTCTTCAAGTAGGAGAGCCGTTATTGTTCACTTGTTCCAGGTGTCACTCACTCGGGTGAACTACCATTCCTATTCTTGAGAAAGGATACCGAGTACAATTTGGATCCCAACTCAGAAGAGGATAAAGTACGCAGGAATATACTACGATACTGGACCAATTTTGCTAAATATGGGTAAGTGTCTGTGTGAACACCTTTTATAACTTTTAAAATATTTAGTGTCTCATTAGCATACACGAATTGCGAACCTTCTGCCTTATAACTAAGGGAAGGTGATATCATACAAAATATTAAACTCTGTTCCTGCATTTGTAGAATGAGCTACACAGAAATAGCTCTTCACCTTTAATTTAAATTCATCTTTGTCTGCAGGCAGAGTGGCATTGGCTATGTTCATCAGACCTCATATCTCACTACGACTAAGTGTCTTTATATCCCAGGAGTCTACAGCATCTCCACGACTGAATAAATTTCATCTTACTTCCTTTGTCAGTTTTCGACTGACTGTATGCTACAACCTATTTGTATTTAGGGACGTCCAGCTTTCCATGCGTGTTGTTAAACAGAAGCATTCAAGTGAGTGGTGTTTATACTTTTGCTCTGAATTTGGCCTCTGTGGTGTCATGAAGATGAAACAGAGAAATAATGTTGTGATTTTAGTGCACAGGCCCTGATTTAGGGGTCTGAGTGTGAGAATATTTCCCTCATCAGTTAGGAGTGTTCAACATTTACACATCATCAGACACACTTTAAGGAAATCCTCAGCAGTGAGGCGAAGCATGATTTTCCCATAGAGTTATGCAAATGTCTTCATATAATTCACAAACAATTCTAGCACACGTGTACATGAACAATTCTGAACGAGAATGATAAAATTATGGAGATTATTTCAGTTGACTGAAGCCTGAAACAGAATTTTATTTCTGTCGTCAGAGAGACTGTATGCAGTGGGTAGGACAGAGACTATGCTTCAATTAAAAATGCGTCCAAGCATTATAATTAAGTTTAAAGTTTTGTTTCAAAATGAGTCATTTTTAACTAATTCTTTCATTTCCTGTTATAGTTACGTTCACATTTAAGAGGTAATGCTAACTAATTTCAAACATATTACTTCATTATCAAACCATTACTTACGTTAAAATTGTGCATTTTGTCGAAATATAAAATACAAATTATATATCAAGATTTTAAACATGGCTGCAGCAGCAACTGTTGAAATTTTTCACGATAATGGATGACAGCCAAAAACAGTTGCAGGATAAAAATTTATTAAAATTCTTGACCAAGGTTTCGGTACATATAAATATACCTTCATCAGAAGTAAAAAATCCTGAACAGAAAGACACTTTCATTAGAAAAGCCTTAGCATCGGAAGTGAGAAACACAAAAACTTAAGTAATAGTGAAGTTACCAGAGTAATACAGGCATAAAATCTTTAGTTACTTACTAAAATTACATCATGCAATGGAGATTAATAAAACAATTTTGCCAAAGGCGTCGTCAATAATTAAGACATCTACTCCATTTGTACAACATGACTATAGGCACAGGGTCAAAGCGAATAGTTGAGCACCATTACTTCGCCTATGAACTATCGAGACAAGAGTGTGAAAGCACTAGGGCATATAGTTTCGCCGAGAGAGGGCACTTGTATGTGCCAGACACTCACGCATATTAAAATCCATGAATACATACATAAGAGCATCAAAAATTGTTAAAAGTTGTGTTAATTCAAACTTTCTGTCTTAATAAATAAAACATATCAGACCATTTAAAACATTTATGTAAAATATAAAATATAGAAACAATTTACCTGTGTCCTAGTGTCAAACAGATAAAGCTTGCGCTATGGAACATCTAACGAGAGAGGGCACTAGTGTAATGCGCGAGAATCTCGCGCAAAGTAGGCGGTGAAATACATACTAGCGAAAACAACCAAAATGTTATAATAAAACGAAACCATCTGTCGTTGTGAATAAAAACATATTAGTCGATTAACCACACATACACATCCGTAAATAATAGCCTGAAACAAAGAGTAATTCATACCATTGGAGCACGGGAAGAACTCGGCACTAAGTCCGGTGTATACAAAATTACTTGTAACGACTGCCCAAACTATTACATTGGACAGACAGGTAGACCCATTAAGGTTAGGTATAAAGAACACATGTTAGGTAAAAATGGGGAAAACGTACATAATTCCACGTTTGCTGAACATATATGGCTCTTACAGCATACGCCACGTGAACTGGGCGACGTAGAGTTGCTTCATGAAGCTAATAAAGGTTACAAACTGGACTTGCTCGAAGAATTAGAGATTTTCAAGCATCTGTCTCTAAAAGATGGTTTTGTTCTTAATGAACAGGTGCAGCTTAGAAACAAAAATTTTTTAGATAGTTTCAAACCCCTCCTTGCCTTAATATAATATAGTCTGGCTGACTAGAAGTTAGTTTTCTTGCTTGTTGATGCTGATGAAATGCGCTTTTTTTGTCTTGTTGGGATTTTACGTATCTATTTTTGATGTTTGTTGTTTGTGATTTTCGATGTGTATGTGTGGTTAATCGACTAGTATGTTTTTATTCACAACGACAGATGGTTTCGTTTTATTATAACATTTTGGTTGTTTTCGCTAGTATGTATTTCACCGCCTACTTTGCGCGAGATTCTCGCGCATTACACTAGTGCCCTCTCTCGTTAGATGTTCCATAGCGCAAGCTTTATCTGTTTGACACTAGGACACAGGTAAATTGTTTCTATATTTTATATTTTACATAAATGTTTTAAATGGTCTGATATGTTTTATTTATTAAGACAGAAAGTTTGAATTAACACAACTTTTAACAATTTTTGATGCTCTTATGTATGTATTCATGGATTTTAATATGCGTGAGTGTCTGGCACATACAAGTGCCCTCTCTCGGCGAAACTATATGCCCTAGTGCTTTCACACTCTTGTCTCGATAGTTCATAGGCGAAGTAATGGTGCTCAACTATTCGCTTTGACCCTGTGCCTATAGTCATGTTGTACAAATGGAGTAGATGTCTTAATTATTGACGACGCCTTTGGCAAAATTGTTTTATTAATCTCCATTGCATGATGTAATTTTAGTAAGTAACTAAAGATTTTATGCCTGTATTACTCTGGTAACTTCACTATTACTTAAGTTTTTGTGTTTCTCACTTCCGATGCTAAGGCTTTTCTAATGAAAGTGTCTTTCTGTTCAGGATTTTTTACTTCTGATGAAGGTATATTTATATGTACCGAAACCTTGGTCAAGAATTTTAATAAATTTTTATCCTGCAACTGTTTTTGGCTGTCATCCATTATCGTGACAAATTATATAGACAACTTTCTAGCCATCTGTAATAACTCTTGTCTTTTGCACAGATAGAAGTCTAGTAAACTGTTCATATGCTATAATATTTTGCATTTTACATTTTTACTGATGATGAAACTTTAATGTAGGTAACAGTTTGAAAATGAACGACATTTTCGAAACTAGTTCTCAATAACTCAAAATTAATGTGAACGGAAGTACGAAAGAAAATTAAAGAAACATTGAGATTAAATAAAGTTTCTTGTCCTTCTGACAATGTGGTGTTTTAATTCCTCAAAGGAATCATCGTTGTAGTAAATAATGTTCTATTTTTGTATACATAATTAAGTAATAAACTTTAAGTAGTACTTACCTACGTTTTCCAACAAAGATACGACCTCATGATATGGCGTTGGAGATGTTTGTCACACTCGAGATTTCACAGATGTTTCCCTTCTTATATGGTTCTCTCGTAATCCATTTCCTAATGTATAGGGACTTCAAGCGTATAAATAATGCTACCGACGAATGGGAAGAAGTATTGCGGTTTTAATGTTGAAACCTTCCCGTCTCCTCTATATCTCTTTTGTTAATGGTAACCTTCCCTTTTACAATAACCTATGTAACCTTCACTTAGTATTTCTATCTCTTGCTTAATAATAACAAATGAAATCTTCCCTTTGGAATTTATTCTCTTTCTCAATCTTCGCATAAAAATTTAATTGCTGCTTATTAAAAGTGATTTCCTGATTATTTCGACGAAACATAGAATGTGTCGTCGTCGTGGCCCTCAGTCGTTATCTGCAATAATCCAAAACTGTTCCTTACCTTTTTTACTGTTACTGGATCGCCATCTGACTGCTACATCGAACTGCGACATGAATAAACTTACTCTGTTTTACTATACTCTACTAGCTGCTGGTGGGCTTTCATAATACGTGGCTGTATTTATTACCAAAGCTGACGTTATTCTTTAATAGCAAAGCTGACGTTATTCTGTAATTAATTTGACTGAAGTTACGCAATTCATAGTTAAACTTTTTCTTGACAACAATAAAATTTTACAAAATTTTACATTGATGGTTTTTGGGTTGGATTATAATTAGGAATGCAATATTGCTGGCAGAAGTTAATTATATTCTGAATGAAATGATTTTACTAACGTTCACGTGGGTCTTACTTTTTACAATAATCTTACAAATAGCAATGCGCAAACATACCTTCAGTAGTCTTGAGTTTCTCAAAAAATTAATTCAGTAATATTAGTTCCTCTTATTAACTGTCTCTGTACATCCGTTTATAATCTCTTGTAAATCATAGCTAGTGGCTTGCAGGCACACCGCTATTCTCAACCTCTCGCTTCAGACCTGCTACCGACTCGCTTCACTTCTCGCTTACTACTGACTTCCTACGAACGCTAAAGTGCGGTCTCTTCTGCCAACAATGCTTTCTGGTGCAGACAATCCCTGCTACCTTTACAAAATGATTCAATGCGCGGCCTTTCCTGCTCTTTTCTTAAAATGTATCCATACGCGGCCTCTCCCGCCCTTTTTTAAAATTATATCAATTTGCGGTCTCTCTTGTCAACAATACATTGGTGCAGACATTACCTGCTACCACAATTATATCCAACATGACAAATATTAATTGTTCCTACTTAATCCTGTTAATAAAATATAAATATCTTTAATAATCTGTGATTTGACAATAGACAATAGAAATATACACGTCTTACATAACCCTCCACTGGGTTTCCTTAAAATTTTCCTACGTCGTTAAGTCATTTGGACTTGACGTAAGGAGGAAATTTGATTATAGAAATATGTGTAGTAATAAGTAAGTTAATTATAGAATATTTCTTTCAACAAAGCACATACATATACTGCCATAAGAATTTGTGTTCCTAAGTCTAACAAAGAGAATATTCAAAAGAGAATACATCAAAATATACAAATAATATGAGTCAGTAAGTTGGAAGTGTACATCAGGTAATAAAAGTTATTTATATTTCTAATAGTAATGGCTGGCAAAAATTAGAACATAGTTTATGTTTCATTATATATTGGCATCTACCATATTCAAGGAAGGGTAAAAAAGGAATTGGATAGCATGGTCAAAGCTCTAGCAACTGTCTGTGAACGCACTCAAAAGTCCGTTTCTTTCCCTCACGTAGCACAATACCAGGTTTCGCCATGTGATTCCGTCGTCTCTTTGATCCATAGTTTTAGTGTAACCAAACACTAAGTTAACCGTCGAATTGCCTGAGTTGCCGCAGCTACATCAGGTACAAGTTTCAACTCCACTTGTCCATTAGTAGTGATGGTGTGCATCTTGGTATGCACCAGTTGACGTACATCATGACTGTGGTGTGCATCTTGGTATGCCGACACCTCATAGAAAACATCGTAGATTGAAGTAACGTGGGTCACTATTCAGTTTGTTTGTGCTCCATAACCATGGGCATGCACAGGAATTAAGGTACAGGTATAATCATTTTGTCAAAAGGTTCACGGATATGGTTGATACTGTTATTATCAAATTTTACATCATCTCTTTCCTCTGTGCTCACAAAAATTATCTTTACCGTATTCTTATTTTACGTTTAAAAGGACAAAATATGTCACCTAGTGTAACTGTATAAAAAGTTTATAGTTTTAAACAATTACATAAAAAACACATTTTCCATCTGTAGTGAATTGACATTACGTGACAGTCAATAACATAAACAAATATTTCTGTAAGTGGAATTTAGTAGTACATTTAGGCATCAACATTTTAAATAAAATAGACAAGTACCTTTATACGAACTATGTCACTTTCTGTGACTTTATGACATACATTTCTTTTAAATTAATCGTAATCTGATGCTCATATAAATAACTGCATAAAGACACTCTTATATTACTTAACAGTTTGTGAATTCACTGTTTTTGAAATATGAAAGTACATTATTGACAAAATATGTCACTTTCTGTGACTCCAGTATGTTCGGTAATGTGTTCGTCAGTTACGAGTCATATCGTCAGTCGACTATATATTGTGTTTGAGTTGTGTAACACACATCGTCATTATTATTTAAGAGAAAACATTTGTATTTTATGTAGAGTGCGAATCGGTATGCTGACATTTGGTCTGATCTGTTTTTCCTATGTACGTATCTGATGTAAAAGATATAATGTTCAATGCAGAAAAATTTTTTAGAATAGCAAAGTACATATAGTAAGCAATTTAATGTGGTTTCTCCATCCGTAGTGCTGCGCTGCGCTGTGTCACCTGTTATCAAAATAAACCGTTACTAAATTATATCCCTTACATACTAACAGCTTCATTCTCCTCTCTCCTTTGTACCTCGTGTCATCTCTCTGCATAGCTTATAATAAAATATTCATTGTTAATAATCATCAGCGCACGGCATGACTTCAATATCTCTCTGTATTACCTATAAAAAATATTCATCTCTCTGCATCTGGAAAATCGCTTCAGCTCTCGGCATGACCTGTAAAGCATTTCTCCATATTCAGCACTTATATAATAATTAAAACTAAGTTTATTTTGGTGAACTATGACATCAATGCTGCATTGCTATTACTGTATGAAAATTATTTGTACGTGTTATACATTTACATTAAAAGTAGTCCTGTTAATTGCTTCACTTACCTTACACAATGTGAAATAAATGTCCTGCGAGAACGCTTCTAAGACTGCTATTAATGTTCAGTGTATTTATCTGCGGTCGAATCGAGGTGACCTGTTGTGCACGTAAATAACCCATTAGTAGCTCACTGTATTCAGGCTTGCTGGAATGTGTCAAAAAGCTCATTGTTATACTCTGTCAATATGTATCCCTGTAAGAAGGTTTTTCTATTTTAAGAATTTCTTTATGTTTGACATATGATGGTTTCTGCTCGATTTTTTTGTTCTGAGTGTCTCAATGGGTACTACATTTGCGTGCGGAATATTTCGAACTCTGTGCGGTCCTGCATATAGAAGTTCAAATTTTTTGCATCGTTTCTTCCCTTTATGTGACAGATAATGGGTACGAACTAGTACCTTATCGCCAGTCTCGTACTTGCGTAATCTACTTACCTGCTTCTGCTGTCTCTTCCGACGATCTGCAGCTCATTTGATGTTCGCTAGTGCCATTTCTATTATCTCACAATGACGAAGTCTACGCTTCTTTGGAAAAGTAATCATTTCAGTAAGTTTATTCGGTGGGTCTTTATTCGGAAGTATTACAGTTGGTGAGAGCATCGTTGACTCATTAAGTATTGCATTTATTACTTCCTGAAACTGTGAAATGTATTCGTCCTGTGTTGTAAGCTTTTTGTGGCAATAAATTTGTTTAATGCTTTATAATGGAAGAATTTTCGAAAATAATTAATAAGGCCTAAAATGTTCCGAAGTTCCTTCTTACTAGTTGGCACGTTGATATCTTTCAATGCTTGCAATTTGTCAGAGTCTGGTGCAATACCCGTTTGTGAAATGATATGACCTAGAAATTTTATTGAGGCTTTTCCAAATTCAGATTTACAGAGGTTTATAGTTACACCGTTCTCCTCGAATGTATTCAGTAATGTTGAAGCGTGTGGTTGTGCTGTTCCCAGTTTTCTGCTGCTATTAGAATGTCATCTACATATGTAGTAATTTTGTTTTTAAGATCCTGTGGGAGAATTGTATTCATGCCTCGTATAAAGGCTGCAGACGAAATCGTTAGTCCAAACGGAAGTTTACAAAATTGATAACATTCACCAAAGCAAAGGAATGCCGTATACTTTCGGCAATTTGGATGGAACTGGATTTACCAAAATCCTGGTTTGAGATCGAGGGTGGTATATATAGAGGTGCCATGAAACTTTTGCAGTAACTCTTCTAACGTCTGTGGTCGGTCAGTTTCTGTAATGATTATTTTATTAACCCCACGTGAATATAAATCTAAACGGAATGATCCATCCTTCTTTTCAACGATGTGTAATGAATTTATATATTGGCTTGCTGCTGGTTCAATTATACTCTGATCAGTCATTGCTCGTAACTCTTTTTCAACTGCTTCTGTGTATATATGCGGGATTGGATAGTGTTTCGCTTTGAAAGTCTCGTGTGGTTTCACCTGAAATTCGTACATAAATCCTGTCATCGTTCCTCGAACATTGTTAAAAACTGTTTTATGTTGCACAAGAATATTTTCTAATTCTGTGCGCTCTGTGTCATCTTTTGCTATACTGTCTCCAACCCTGCTTGTAATTGTCTCTAATACATTATACTCCTGTTCCTCTGCCATGTCGTTATGATGTGTATTCGTGTATAGTGTGAGATAACAATCGTTATCCTTAGAATCTGCAATAATCTCGATCCTGTGCAAATTTTGTTCTTGTGAGGATACTGTGTTTTGAAATCTCACTACCACTTCACTGTCTTTCTTCTGTAATGTTAGGTATGACGATTTAAAGTCAATCTTTGTGTCGTACTGTAGGAGAAAATTCATTCCTAATATTATATCAGTTGTTAAATCTGGAACTATTCAACAATTGCTGTGGAAAGTTTGCCCTGCAAAAACAAACGTTAATTGTGTCTATCTTTTGACTTCAATGATTTTTCCTGGAAATGCTCCCTTGAATTTAGTTTTGTGTAATGAGAATACTGGGTAATCATTATTGCTATTGCATCTGTTAACTGTGTCTTCGTTAATTACGCACATTGGTGAGCCTGAATCAGTTATTGTTGAAATATTTTGTGACTTTAAATTTATCTGGATTATTGGGTGGCATGTAGTTTTCTGCATGATCGGTTTTTCGTGTAACAATGTGTCTCGCACGTCGTCGAATGTAATGGCATTCTTATCGTTATCTTTTCTCTGTCCTTATCCATAGCGTCGTCATTTAGAGATTCATCACAGGCTATCTCTAGTCATAAATGTTCTGACATTTCGTTTTCTGTTGGGGAGTGTTGTGTGTTTTCTATGAGCTGTACTGTTCTACGGTTTTGATTATTAGCGGTAGGTGGCGGATGAAATCTTGTGTCTGGTACATTCATACGATAACTTGGTTGTTGTGCACTGTTTGAATTTCTATGAAAATTATCATTGTAGAATGTCCTTTGCGGTCGGTGTTCGTTTTCTCTCCTTCTGTCGTCATAACTGTGGTTATACGGCGAGGCACGCATGTTTCTCTGAGTATGCTGTCTTTGTTCGTTTTGTGCATTTTGCGGCTGACTCATGTAATTGTTTGCACCTGTCGCATTTTCTTGGCGATGAGTCATGTGAAAGTTTAACCGGTTTGGCATTTCCTGATGTATATGTCTCGTGTTATTTGGATGGCTTTGTTATTGTCTTGAATTGTAATGTACATTGTTATTATACTGCTGTTTATTGAATCCCTGTGTGTATTCTCGATTGAAGTTTTCATTTTCGCTGCAAAAGCGTTTATTATGATTGTTATTGCCAAATCGTGTTTGCTCAAAATTAGTATTGTTTGTCTGGTTTGCGTTATATCGTGAAAAGTTCTTATTAACAAACGCATAATCTGCCTGGTGTACCTCTAGCAATTGCAGGATGTCTATAAATGCGTACACACTGCCCTTTTGCTGGCCTGTTAATAATGACACTTTTAATGCTCTGGGGAGTTTTGAAATACACAGCTGTATTAATGCGGATTGACTGTATGGCTCATTGAGGTATTGGTTTTGTTTAACCATATACTCGAAAAATTGTGTGATTGTTGGGAAAGTAGAATTCTCGAAATTTGGCAGACTAATTAGCAGCTCTTTAATGCTACTCTGATTGGTATCTGACCAATATGCTGCTAGAAATACTTCCTGGAATGCTTCTACTGAAAAACACTGTCTAGCAATTGGTCGCATTCTTCTCGCTGGTTCCCCTTCAAGAAAACCAATAATAAATTCTAGCTTATGTTGAACTGGCCATGATGGTGGGAGTGCTGCATTGAATTGTTGGATCCAGTCCAGTGGATGTATTTGCATCCAGTCGTTTTTAAGTGTTTTAATTTTTCTCACTGAAAGGAAATGCTTGTGGTCGAAACCGTCATATCTTTGTGTGTAATTATTTTCGTAATGTTGTGAATATGAATTTGTGTGTCTTTCTGCCTGGTTAAGATCTCTTACTCTCTGAAGTCTACCGACATTATGTGTATTGTGCATCTGAGGCATGTCGTAATGGTGTGTGTTCTGTTGGAATTGATGGTTTGCAGTTGTTTCTTGTGTGTCAGCTATCCTTTGCTGTAAAGAATTGATTTTCGGATGTAACAAATTATTACGTGATTCTAGGTCTGCGATTGTTTGTTGCACATTTGTAATTTGCGTATCTTTACTATTAGAAATCTGTTGAACTGAGACTGGTGTAGTGCCATCTGATTTACTGTTATTGGTAGTATCTAACAGGTCTATTCTTGTAGTGAGTTCGTTGATCTTTTCTGTCAATTCATTTCGTAATTTACGATTACTTTTGGTTACTTTCTTGATTGATTTCTATGTGTTCCATTTTGCCAGTTAGCGTCAGAACTTCTTTTGTTAATTTATCCCTAATATTCTGGATTTCAGTGGTGTATAAATTTTCGCCTCAATTGTATGTGATTGGATTTCCGTGAGCCTCTCTTTTATTTGAATATTTGTCTCCTTAACCGTTTCGATTTCTTCCGAGTGTATGTGATTGTCTACTTAAGTTTTTCCCTGAGCAAACACTTTCTTTTTGTCGTCCTGTCGCTGTTTATTAATTGTTTGTGATAGTTCTTCTCGTTCTTTATCCCGCGATCGCACCAGTTTGCGGTGATGTATAGCAATGCGTCTTAGGAGTACTGGGGCACAAGTTATGCAGGAGAGGTTGAAAGACTTCTGCTGAAACCCTTTCATATGTCAAATGAAACTAAATGGTTCAGGAGACCTTTTCGAGTCTCTAACATCTATGACGTAAGTATATATGCAGACTGAAGCGACAAATGAAATCTTGTACCGTTCCCCACACCCGGATATGGGTGGACACTCTCGAACAAGGGAATATGAAACCAGCTGCCGGTTAGTGAAGGACGCATTATATAAACACTCCTCTGGTATCATGGGCTAAGGTCCACAGTAAAATGTAATTTATTCTGATATTAAAGCTCATTCTTTCAAATTCTTGCGGAATTAGATGGGTATTTCGCGATCCAGTACGACTTCTATTTTTTCTTATAAGAAATCATGAGAATAGTCCAATTTTAAGCGACGTGCCTTGCGAGATCAGGAAGACTGGTAGATGTGTGCCGTTAGGGATGTAATATGTATTAGAACATCGAGATTGCATCTAATTGAAATGTGTTGCCATATCTCATTTTTCTCCGCTTGATGAGTAGTAAGTGCAGAATTTTTCGCGATTCGATTAGTTGCCTTTCTAAACGGTAGTCAAGATTCAGGCCACCAAAGTGGTAGTTATTTGAGTCCCAGTGCTTCATGACCTTGTTTAAACTGTATAACTCACAGTACCGGGTATCGGCCTCCGTAGCTCAGTGGTCGGCGCATCTGGCTACCGTGCAACAGGTCCAGGATGGAGATTTTCTCCCCTCAGGGACTGGAGTGTTGTATTGTCCTCATAATCATTTCATTGTCATGAACATGCAAGTCGCCCATTGTGGCGCCACCTGAAAGAACTTGCAACTCGGCGGCCGAACTATCCCAGGTGGGGTTTCCCAGTCATCAATGCCATGCAATCATTTCATTTCTTACACACTGGGTAAGGTGGCGTGGTCACCTGACCTTCATTTCTTACATATTCCGATCTCACCATCGTATTCTGCGTATCAAGATGCTTCATTAGAGCCCAAACTCCATAGGGTAGAGTCAATTTTACATATTTCCATTTAATAGAAATGCAAATCTAATAAATAAATCGCAAGTGATGACCGAGTTTAAAAAGTCAAGGCTGGTGTACACAACATTCAAGACACGACGGCCACAGGACTTTTTGTTTGGTGGGGGCAACCAGCCTGCTGGAAAGTCCGTAGGAGGATGAGTTAGCAAGCAGCTGCACCAGCCAGCTGACTGCCCAGGCACCAAAACAGTTTTTGACAGAGAAAAGGGATAATGGTCTGCGTGTTCGCCTTAAAAGCATAACCAGCTGTATTGTTTGGGAGAGCCCCAGCACACATATTTTTTGACGAACCTAGTGCGCAGTTTCAGAGTTCTCACAGGTGGACAGTAAACACCTAATGCAGATGCTACATATATTTCCGGATTGGTCAGCTTAAACGGAGCGCCATTCTCCCGTTTGTAAGGGTAACGCTGATTGGCGGACTATTTCTGACACAATGAGCCAGAGGAGTGAGGAAAAGACAGCAGATGATATATCCTTTCGCTTTTTGCATGGAGAGGGGTCGTTCCGGTGCCGCTCTTGAAGTAGCAACAGGTAGCAGGAGCGAGTGCGCTCGTGCGTGTATGCAGAGAGCGAGGATAAAAGTCTCTCCTCAGTACTGCACTGAGAGAACACCTGTGTCGCTAGCGAATCATAGTGATACTCTATATTAAGTCACTCGTGATTAAGCGTTTGTTCCCTGTATTGGTCGCGACACTGACAGGATAGCTAAGATGGGTAGGTTACCAAGATAGGACAGTATCAGAATAGGTGATAGATGATAGTTAGGTATGACAGAGTCGCCATTTTCTGTTAATTTATGGGTGCTGTGTTGATGAGTTGCGAAACGGATTGATCTGACAAGTACCCGTTGGCTCCTGCATGAAGCAATTTCCACCCCACACTACTACAGAGGTCAGAGAGATGCTCCAAATGTACCAAAAAGAAATGCCTGAAAAACTTTCAGCAATAAATATCTTCTGAAGTCATCCGCCGTAAGGAAAAGACACAAAAATATTCTATTTTCTTACGTAACTAGTGGGATACTTGGGTACTGGAGTATAGCTAGTTAGTGTAAGAAAAACATGAAACCAACGGAAAATATTATTTATTGCAAAAATCTGAGAAAATCAAGTGAAACTTTTATTTATAAACTGATACACAAATTTCTGGGTTCTAGGAGGTTACCTCTTATGGATAGGAATCCCATTAATGAAATTTATGTACAAAGTGTGGGAAAGCCCTTATATTCCTTTTCTTTAAGAATGTTATTTACTCGGCAGAATGACTAAGAGCCGCACCTACGCAATTTGAAACTGTACCAAGCTTAATGATTAATAACTTACGTGTGAAATTACTACTTATGTTTTAGTTTTCTTTGTTACTGGTAATCAAGATTCTGGCCATCAGCCAGCAACGTGCTACTTCTTTGAGTCCACTTCTTCATGAGCTCACATAAACGTAAAAATTGTACTGTACTGAGTATAATGATTACTAACTTGCATGT
Source organism: Schistocerca piceifrons (assembly GCF_021461385.2). Taxonomy (NCBI): domain Eukaryota; kingdom Metazoa; phylum Arthropoda; class Insecta; order Orthoptera; family Acrididae; genus Schistocerca; species Schistocerca piceifrons. Next base: position 457,823,593 of record NC_060140.1, read on the forward strand.
GGAACTACTACCTGTCCCGTAATATTCTTTGTAATTGGTAGCCTAAGAATCAGACCCTCGCAAACCACTCCTCCACTGAACTTAATTCCGCCAGTAGTCAATTATTTAGCAACTGATACTGATTATTCATTGCTATGCTTGCTACATACAGAGGGTAGCCAGAAATAGTCTGAAAAGCCAGTCAGGTTGTCGCGCGCGCAAATTCAAGATACCTGCTGGAGACAGTGTCAGAAATTTTGGTTGCTTTTCTCGGAGCGAACAAACGTAGCTGAAATTTTTCACATCCGAAAAAGGCAAATTTTAATTGGTAAGGAGCATCTGAACAAGTGGTAACTAACGGACCCACAGATGTCTGTGAATTACCATGATAACTTACTCGGAAACAGCGTAACGTATCGCTTTTTCTTCTGAACAATTATTTCTCAGCACAACCCCCCCCTGCCACGTCCTTACAATATTTCCAGATTCTTTCTGACCACCCTTTATATGTGGGAAGTTCTTACTAGTGACTGAGTTTTATACTTTCATACCAGCTGATGAAAGCTGGTGTATGGTAGACTTAAAAGTATTTGGAATGCGTTCGTGTTTGCAGTGAGATTACAGCTAGGTGAGTGAAAGCTACGTTTGTACGGTCTAGGAAAAGCAAACGAAATTTTGTGACACTGTCTCTGGCAGGTCTCTTGAATTTGCGCGCGCGACAGCCTGACTGGCTTTTCAGACTGTTTCTGGCCACCCTCTGTATGTAGAAAGTATAACAACGAATAATCAGTATCAGTTGCTAAATAACTGACAATCGGTGGAATGAAGTTCAGTGCAGGAGTGGTGGGCGAAGTATGACGTATCATGCAGCGTAACTTGCTGTGACAGTGCGGGAGAGAGACAAAGATATTGTTTATTACTCTGTGGCGGACAGCGCTCACATAATTATTCTTAGGATATAGTTTTTTTTTGTTCTGGTAAAGAGTAATTTTAGTAGGGGAGAGCCATTCTTGTGATGTAAAAAATCGACGCCATTGCGAGTTTTTGTTTCACATTGTAAAATATAAGTGCATATGGAAGGAAATCAGTTAATAGAACAATAAAACATTGTTCATTTCAAGAAGGTACGTCTTATTATACACCCAGCGATGTACTGCTATTGTGATTTACTAATAAACACCAGTTGAGAACAGTTCCAACGGGAGCGTTCAGTTCTAGTGAAATAGTTCGATGTTTTCTTCGGAAAAGAAGTCACTTCATGGATCATTCAAATCCACAATAGTAACTGGACATTTCTCAGAACTGAAAGCAATCTGATTGCTATGCAACAGACCCCCGAAGAATATTTCTCCGTATTTTGGTTACCACTTTCAGCTCAACACGGTATCTGCAGCATCTGGAGCAGATTTCTACAACAGCGGAAGCGTGTAATCGCCATCAGTTTCACACACCGCCCTGTGTACGCTGTATGTATTTACCCACAACAGTGAACATACAGTTACTCACACAAATAGAAAGACAATACTAGGTGGTGTGGGGAAACATTTCAGTATAATGGCCCTGTAGAGCTAAACAGTAATTAGCCTAGTAATAAGAGGAGTCGTTATAGAGGACCTGCATCTGAGGCTACCAATTACAAATAATATTATGGGACTGGTAGTAGTTCCACACGCAAGTTAATAATCATTATCAGCTGCGGCAGATCGCTTTATCTGTCGAATTTTAAATGAAGAAACTCTTTAAGAGAATTCTCGAATACTTTTCGTTACATCGTGTATATGTTGAGGGATTGTGCCCCATAGTAATATTCCATGTTCTTGTGCTTGTTCTCCAGGAACAAGTAAATTCAATTCATGCTGAATAAAATTCATGCTAATTTACTGTAGCCCCACCAATCATGATCTGTTCATGTTCGAGTCCTTGTTGTAAGAGACCCCCAAAGTATAAATGGAAATCTTTAAACGTTTTGTGAATTAAAGAAAACGTTTTCCGTATGAATTAACTGAGAAAGGAGCAGAATACGATTCCAGTGCTCATGACTCGTCAATTTCTGCCCCCCCCCCCCTTTGTACATGACTACTGAATGGCCAGATTATATTAATCTGCGTTACCTGCTGTGTACATAGAAAAGACAGTAATAAACATTTGAATACGAATATAACTTGCATGAACTTTGTATGAATGTCCTTAGATGGTCATGAAATCATAGTACAAAGTCAAAACAAAGAAAAGAAATGAGAAAACGTGTTATAGTCACTTTTGAAGCTTGCAAGATAAGAGGAAGGTACTGGCAGAAATGGAGGGTAGGTCGTTATCGCTAGAATTATACGGTCATGCCTGTAACCAAATGACAATGGTACTTTTTCTCTGGCACGGTACTAGAAATTTCTCGCCATTTTCATGCAGACAGTTTCAGCATCTAAACACAGATAGATATTCAAGTCATAATCGAAACAATTATGCGATCCTTAAGTAACTAAGTAATAAAATATGTGCATTGCTTTCACTTGGTACGTTAAAAAGCTAGTAGAGGAAAATTTGATTTCACACAGTGACGAATGCAAAGTTTAAACAGCATTAGAGACGTCATAATGCGATAATACTCCTGTCAGTATTCTGACAATGGTTCCGTTTCTCCCCAGGACACCTACTCCAGAAGCGGACCCAGTTGTGTGGGAACCATACAACAACTCTAACCGCAGCTACATGCTGATGCAGGCCAACTTTTCACTGGCCCACGACAAGGACGCAGAACGGATGGACTTCTGGAACACCAACGTGCCGCTGCAGCCTTACGCCGATGAACTCTGACCGCCCAGTAGGAGATACATAAGCAAGCCACTGGACTGATGTAATTACTGGATACTTTAAAAAATCAAATACTATTGCTTGGCTTGAATTTTTTTCATGGCGTTGGCAGTAATATATGTTGTAACCATTTTATCAGTACGATAATACTAGGAATGTGTAATTCAATAGCCATGTTTTTCTCTGACAGCAAGTCTGAAAATATAATTAGTAAATTAACATTTGAAAACATTGTGTTGTGTGAGAATGGATGACAGGAAAATGAGGGGCAAAGTTTTTTATGTAAAGACTTATGTGTTTTTGAACTTGAGAGATTTATGGATGCATATGATTTTGACCGAACTTGTTGTATTTGACTCCATCAGGGTTTTGCTGGAATACAATAATTAAAATTATTAATTATTGTTTTGATCAATTACGTAGTATTCCGTCTCCCTTACTCCACCTCTCACTTTTTTACTACTGGAGCTAATTTTATTCGGCTTGTGGCTATGGAGTGGGAGAGGAAATAAACACTTTTATCATAAATGTGGCACACCGTGGATCAAATTATTGCTTTTCCACATCTGCTCTGGATAATTATGTGTGGAACATTCACTTGCTACTGTAACGTAATCAAGAAAGCAAGACTACTGTATCTGAACTTACTACTTTGCATCGTATTCAGAAAGTCAGTAACGAAATTCAAATGATCGTTACAGCACTGAATGTTGGTTACGTTGTGCAGTGGATTTTTGAATACTGTTAATTAGAACAGGCGCGCGGCTAGCCCGCGTTCTCTTAATCTCAGGGAAAAAATGTAAAATATTGCTTTAGTTTCACAGAGCAGACCTTGCCACAAAATGTGAAAATGATAAAGTCATAACACAGTTATTCGTTATATTTTTTGCGGCCGCATGGAACATGTCGCACAGCACCTTCCAAATCAAACTGAGAAATGCACTGAATAATATGATATAGTCTGCCGGCGCTGCTGGAAGCTGTAAGAAAATGTTAAATATTATTATGTTACCTCGCTTTACCGGCGAGGTGACTGCGATGCCTGAAATAAATATTTTTTAAATGTGCCGCGTCTGCGGTCGTTGCCCTCGCAGATTGGTACAGCGGCTTCCGCAAAATTAAATGCTGAAAATGTCTAAATTATTTATGGGACGAATTGCTGGCAACTTTACAAGTTATTTGAAAACATATTTGCTCAAACTCTATGTATTCAAACAAAAATGCATTAATTTTACACACCTTTTTACAACAACTCGCCTAATGGCGGATCTCAAGCTTCACGAACAAAAGACTCACGGCTAGCATATACATTTGCTTAACACGCGAATGTTACTCGTAACGAACCCCAAAGAGAACAAAGAGATTATTACAATGCTTTTTACTATTTATACATGTACTGAATTTTCCTTTTTATCTGAGGCACAGATCATAATCACTAACTCAATTAACAAGATTTTCAAAGTTAACAAATGCATAAAACGTCAAATAATTATGAATGTTCTACATACACACATAGTAAATTCGTGAAATGTTTACACAGTCTTGCTTTATTGCTTCACTTGGTCGGGTTTAAATTATTTCTTTCACCGTGTGCGTGGCACTATATCGATACATGTTAACTCGTCTTACACACACGGAAAAAATTGCATCACACGCTTTTTATGACGACAGGCCAGGAGACGCTACAGTAGCTATGACATTCGTATTGTTACTGAAAAAGCTATCTGTTATGGAAGTTATTCGTTACCCATGATGGTCGTTCTACTATCGAAGTCTCGTACGGAGATGCATCTAAACAATTTTCTCATTAGTTGTTGTATAACCAAACGCTACATTAGCAGCCAAAACCGAGAACAGTCTGACAAATAAATCGAAATCTGTCTTCAGTAGTGCAAAGTCTTGGACTCTTTGAGAACCAATGGAGTAATCTTACAATTGCTGAAACGTAGTCGTTCATGCCTAGTCCATAATATGTGTGCCTTGAGTTCTGGGACACGTTCCTAGTCATGAATTTAAAGCTGATTTTTACACAGATTTACTTTTTGTTTGTTAGCTTCAATACTGTCCGTCATATAAGTTACCCACTGACTCTCCCCTTACATTAAGATGACTGGTGTGGCTTCTCCATCTTTTTTTTTTAGACAAATGTGTACTCCTAAAGCAGAACATAAATCTGGCTTAATAGAACTGGTATTGCTACCAAACTGCAGGGCGTGTGATATTTGCTGCAGTCATAATGAGACATTTCAAAACCCTTTTTGAGGAAATGACACTTCCAGACTTTTCCCTGTCTTACGGACTTCAAAAACATCTGTGTTGCTGTTGTATGTTATCTAATGTCACATTTCCACATTCATTTAGGTATTTTCATAGCTCTTGCGATCCGACAAACAACTTTCTTGGTCCTCTATTCGCCTCTATTTTATTTTCAACTGTGTCAATGCTACATCTTGCGCTCCTCTGGGAAATGAATGCTACAGAAACATCCCACAAATTACTGAATAAAATAATACCAAACAGTGCAAGATTTTTTCCTGTGATGTAACGAATTCGATTGCATATTTATTGTACTGATATCTTTATTTTTCAGCAAGTGCTTCTGACAAACGCAGATATTTGTGGATCATCGAATCGTTGCAGATTGAGCCAACAAACAGTCTTCGAAGTGTACAGCGTGCTTAATGAGACTTACCGCACTCCTAAATTGCAACCCCGCTCAGAGAGTTTTCTTATTTTTAAAACAACCATTTTAAGCACATTTATTACTCAAATTGGAACGCGACATTAAAAAAGTTAGAAGCACCGTCAATTAGTAACACCCTAATGAAACAAAAAGAAATCTTAATTATTTCATTAACTTGTGTATATAAAGTTATAATTGTCCATTTTTATGTTGTACCTGCAGTCTTAAAAGGAGCGGAGACGTGTTTTTTCTTTTTTTAAAACGTGATGACATAGTTAATCCTCATGTTTTTAAATTCAATCACATTATTTAAACTTATTCCAAATCGTCGTGGCACTGGGTGAAAAATAAATGATTTATTTTTTAAGTAGATGAAGTTGTTTTAAAAGAATCGTAGTGATCAAAAGAATCCTATTTATTTGTGTACCACAATAATATTAGAATTTTTAGAGCTATAATTATAATACTTAATACAAATATTTACACTGAAGCGACAAAGAAACTGGTATAGTCTTGCGTATTCAAATACAGAGATGTGTCCACAGGCGGAAAACGGCGCTGCGGTCGGCAACGCCTGTATAAGACAACAAGTGTCTGGCGCAGTTGTTAGATCGGTTACTGCTGCTACAATGGCAGGTTATCAAGATTTAAGTATTTTTGAACGCGGTGTTATAGTCGCCGCACGAGTGACACAGCATCTTCTAGGTAGCGACGAAGTGGGGATTTTCCCGTACGAGCATTTCATGAATGTACCGTGAATATCAGGAATCCAGTAAAACACCAAATCTCCGACAAGGCTGCGACCGGAAAAAATCCAGCAAGAACGGGACCAACGACGACTGAAGATAATCGTCCAGCGTGACAGAAGTGCAAGCCTTCCGCAAATTGCTGCAGATTTCAATGCTGGGCCATCAACAAGCGCAGGGTGCGAACCATTCAACGAAACATCATCGATATGGACTTGATGACTGTACGATACAAAGCTTTACGCCTCGCCTGGGCCCTTCAACACCGACATTGGACTATTGATGACTAGAAACATGTTGTCTAATCGGACGAGTCTCGTTTCAAATTGTATAGAGCGGATGGACGTTTACAAGTATAGAAGAGATCTCAACCCCCTCGTGTTCTTACGTATTTATGGACAGCCCTGCAGGATTCATGGTGTCAGTTCCCTCCAGCACTACTTCACACGTTAGTCGAGTCCATCACACTTCGTGTTGTGGCACTTCTGCGTGATATTACGCGATATTAGGCAGGTGTATCAGTTTCTTAGACTCTTCAGTGTAATATTAGGCTTTTTAGTGTAAGTGAAGGGCATTAACTGGTTTCGCTCAGGTTGCCGAGAGACAGACTTGTTCTTAAAGGCAATAAGGGATGGGGAAAGCACGTATGGCTGTGGCTCCACCGTGCGCACCACTTTTTTCCTAAATATTAGTAGCGCTGAGATAGGGATGATAACACAGAGACTCCATCACACGTTAGATTGCAAAGCAGTCAAGTGCCTGTAAGGCTATTATGAAACGACTGCTACTGTAACTCGTTACTTCCATCTTGAGCTGATAGAGGTACTATATAACATCCAACTCAACGGCCTGTTTTTCTAATTCAAGAATTTTCAAGACTATTATAAAATGTTACACCAAGACCAATAGCTACGACTGCACAGACAAGCTACTAAACTTATTTCAGTGTTTGGTTCAACACTGTGTGCGAATGTACTTTTTTATTATGAAAGTATGAAAGTCCCGCACACTTTCGGATTTAACAATATCAGATTGTGTAACTGCATGTGTTTCACTGCATCAGTTTCAGATATTCCACATAGTCCAAAATTGAAATGTTTGTGAATTTATAAACACCACAATTTAATGTTAAGTGCCAATATGTAAAGCGTTTTGCTTAATAATCAGTGTGCATAGCTGTGCTTACAGTATTGGCACTGTCTAATGTAATTAATTAATTAATGGCTGTGACAGAAAAATTAAAAGTTCAAAATAAACACGAATGATAAAATCCTACTTATAAAAGAATGTTGCAATATTCGCCTCTTAGGCTACGTCCTAATTGAGGCAGAGAATCGAAAATTTACGAAGGACAATATCTTCGTGAACAATTTCGTAATTTGTATCATCAACTATGAAGATCACCAGAGAAATTCTTCGAATATACGCAGATGATCAGAAGTACATTCGATTGCCTCATCAATGAATTAAAGGCGAATGCTTCTCATGTGATCATCAACTTTCAACAGCCAGTAAGTGTGGACGACTGACTGACTAGTGTGAATATGGAGAAATGATTGACTTTTTCCTGGGAGGTGTCAGTCTGTCTTTGTTAATTGAGCAGCGAGGATGTCTTGTTTGCATCCTGTCCGCAGAGTCTTCAGTGTGCATAGTTTCTTTACTTTTTCGCCGCAGCTAGTGCTCGGGTTAGTCGACCTTTAGTCGCTGTGGCTCACTCTCACAGATTTTAGCTTTGGGACCTCATTTTTAAATATTGTGCATGTCATACAGACTGACTCTTTCCTCCCAATTCCGATAAAAAAATCCTTCAAATGATATATGGAACATACATCTAACTAAAGATCTGTGACATGGTTAAAATGCAGTGACGGATGTTTTAATAGGATTTACATTGATGTGAGAGGGTCGACTAGCCATACTAGCGCTCCGGCCGCAGGAATACATTAACCACATTGTGCTCTTCAGCCAACAATGGAAACATGCAGCGGATATCCTACACAAGTCCTTGGGATAAAGGGGTCCTAACACTACAACAATGCTTTTGTCTACTATCAACAACAGCGTATTCAGGCAACTATCTGACTTCTTTACTGCAGAGTGAGTGGAGATACCTCAGACAATTCTTATACAAGAAATTGAAAAAAAAACATTTTTATGAGAGATAAGTAGTGCTGCTAAAATAAAACGTGAGATGTGAGAGTGAGTATGGGAGTTCACATGTGGAAAAGAGTGATGGGATGACAATTTGTAAATATATAAACCATGGATCTTTTCACTGATGGGGAGGCTTGCGCGCCTCAAGGATGTGGATAACTGTACTGTAGATGCAACCACAACAGAGGGGTATCTGTTGCGAGGCCAGACAACTGTGTGGTTCCTGAAGAGTGGCAGCAGCATTTTCAGTAGTTGCAGGGACCACAGGTGGAATGATTGACTGTTCTGGCCTTATAAAATAAACCAAACTGGCGTTGCTGTTCTGCCACTGCGGACAGCTGAAAGCAAGGGGAAATTACAGCTGTAATTTTTCCCGAGAGCATGCAGCTCTACTGTATGATTAAATTGGGTAAAATTTTCTGTAGGTAAAATAGTCCCCCATTCGGATCACTGGGAGAGGATTACTCAGCAGCACGTCGTTATCAGGAGAAACAAAACTAGCGTTCTATGGACCAGAGTGTGAAATGTCAGATCCCTTAATCAGGCAGGTACGTTAGAAAATTTAAAAAGGGAAATGGACACGTTACAGTTATCTATAATGCGAATTAGTGAAGTTCGGTGGCAGGAGGAATAGGACTTCTGGTAAGGTGAATACAGGATTATAAATACAAAATCAAATAGGGGTAATATAGGAGTAGGTTTAACAATGGGTAAAATAATAGGAATGCGGATAAGCTACTATGAAGAGCTTAGTGATTGCATTATTGTAGCCTAGACTGACACGAAGCCCACACTGACCACAGTAGTACAAGTTTATATGCGAACTAACTCTGTAGACGAGGAGGAAATTGAGGAAATGTATGATGAGATGAAAAAAATTATTCAGATAGTTCATGGAGTCGCAGATTTAATTGTCATGGGGAAATGGAATTCAGTAGTACGAAATGGATGTAGTAGGTGAATATGGACTGGGGGAAAGGAATGAAAAAGGAAGCAGCCTGATAGAATTTTGCACAGAGCATGATTTAATCATAGCTAACACTTGGTTTAAGAATCATGAGAGAAGGTGGCATACTTGGCAGTGACCTGGAGACACAGGAAGGTTTCAGATTGATTAAATAATGAACTGCAGATTAAAACTGAATAAACTGCAAAAAGGCAAAAATTTAACGAAATGGGACCTGGATAAACTGAAAGGAACAGAGACTGTGGAGGATTTCACAAGGAGCATTAGGGAACGATTGACAAGAACAGGGGAAAGGAAAACAGTAGGTAGCTTATAAAGATAAAATAGTGAAGGGAGCAGAGGATCATGTAGGTAAAAAGTCGAAGGCTGATATAAATCCTTGGATAAAACAAGAGATATTGAATTTAATCAGTGAATGGAGAAAATATAAAAACACAATAAATGAAGGGAATACAAACGTCTAAAAATGAGATCAACAGGAAGCGCAAAATGGCTAAGCAGGAATGGCTAGAGGAGAAATGTAAGGATATAGGTGTATCACTAGGAGTAAGATAGAGACTGCCTACAGGAAAATTAAAGTGACTTTTGGACAAAAAAGGACCACTTGTATGAACATCAAGAGCTCAGATGGGCAGTCAGTCCTAAGCAAGAAGGAGTATATAGATGGTCTATACAAGGGTGATGTTCTTGAAGGGAATATTATGGAAATGGAAGAGGGCGTAGAGCAAGATGAGAAGGAGATATGATACTGCATGAAGAATTTGACAAAGCACTGAAAGACGTAATCCGAAACAAGGCCCCAGGAGTAGACAACATTCCGTTAGAGCAACTGATAGCCTTGGGAGAGCCAGCCATGACAGAACTTTTCCATCTGACGAGCAAGACGCATGAGACAGGAGAAATATCTTCAGGCTTCAAGAAGAATATAATAATTCCAATTCCAAACAAAGCAGGTGCTGACAGGTGCGAAAATTACCGAACTATCAGTTTAATAAGTCATCTCTGCAAAATACTAACACGAATTCTTTACAGACGAATGAAAAAACTGGTAGAAGCCGACCTCAGGGAAGATCAGTTTGGATTCCCTAGAAATTGGTCCAGGGAGGGGGAGAAGAGAAGGAGGAGGGGAGGGGGTAGTTGTCTCCATGGGTCACCTTGATCTATTGATGTTGGTTCCCAAAAGAGGCGACCTTGAATACAACCAGGCGATGCATGTAACCTGATACCGGAAGTCCTTATCAGTGACCTGGAAATAAGATTGAAACAATTCTTCTCCATCTTGTTTTTATAATTAGAGTAGTTGAGTGGGTGGCTTCATTCATGAACTGTGCACCATAGAGAGAGGATAAGGGTGCAGCTATTTGTTCATAGCAGATTAGTTTTTCTGAAATTACATTAACTCACATCACTCAAGATCTAGGGAAAGGACAAGGGTGTGAGAATTTCTTAATAACAAATTAAACATAATGCAATGCAAGTTTTGGAATTCGAGGCATCAGCAGAGACCACACCAAGGCAGAAATGTAACAACTCAGCTTTATCAACATTTTTTGTATTTTTCTATATTTGCTATATTTTGTAGTGCTGTGCTAATTCTTATAAACACACCATGTATCTTTGACTGACAGTCTTAGAAACCACCAAACCTGATGACATTGCTATGACTTCATAAATTTACCAACATTTTGCAGTGACATCATTACTTCTAACAATACACTCATTTTGATGCATACACTATGGCTGTAGTATTTGTCTGACATTTAAAGTCTCTGCAACTGTATATTTGTTGTTAAATAATTCGTTGAGGTAATTTGTTATAAGAGCTTATACAATCCTGTACATTTATACATAGACTATGGAAAATATGGAAAAAATATGTAACAATGCGAAAAAATTCTAAAAATTGTAAAAAATTCGGAGAAATACATAAAATCATGGAAAATATTGAAAATTATGGAAAATACAACAAACTTAAGGAAATAGGGAATTATATGATAAACTATGGAAATTATAGAAAATGCAGAAAAATACGAAAAATATTGAAAAAGGAGAGTAGTTACATATATGCCTGAGTTTGATCTCTGCTGGTGTCTCAAATGATAGAACCCTTGTAATATTAAAATTATTTTGTTATTAACAAATACCCATTCCCTTTTCCTCTCCCTGGACAATGAGGTATATGGCCTAAAGTAACTACAATAAAATTGTCATTAACAAATAGCCACAACCTCTCCCTATGGTGTATTGTTCAAGAAAATGAAGCCATGGACTCAGATGCTCTAGTTATAAAAGAGGGGAGGGGGAGGTAGCGGTTACTTGAATCTTATTTGTCCAGGGGAGAAGGGAGGGGCTGGGGAGTGGGTGAGGGTCCCCCTGGGTGACCATGATCAATTGCTGGCGGTTCCCCTGGGAAGAGGCGAGTTGGGGTGACCTTGAATATAACTAGCTGTAATGTGTAGCGTGACACTGGAAGTACTTATCAGCGACCATGAGATAAGAGTGTTATCATGAACAGAACCAGTTCTTGATAACTACCAAATTACTGGATAATTTTTATGTGTGTTCCCTACTTACGAGGGATCGAGATGGGAGAATGTGGGTACTAGCGTCCGTTCTGTGAGCAACATTTGGGCATAGGTCATACAAATTATTGAGGGGTGTATGTGTGAGTGTGTTTGTTTGCGTGTGTGTGTTTGTGTGTGAGTGTGTGTGCACCTTATCTATAGAATGGCACAGAGCTCAATTACGGCATATTATAATTTAAGCTGGTAGTCAGAGACTGTATCCATTGTCTGCTTACACCACCTAGAAATTTTTTTTCCAAATTTAAACGACATAAATGCTGCAATATAATAGATAGTAGGTTGCTTATTTTGAACTTCCGAAGGATACCGCATCGTAACCGTTGCTAATTTTCTGAACATCTTATTTGGATTGTACAAATCAATGGTTGCCGTTAGCCTTCTCGAATGTGCCATTAGTATTAAGTTGTACTTCATACAGCATCAGGCAGTGATTACTTGTATGATTCCATTTTTACCGGAATTTCTAAGAAATAACACTTAAGAAAACTGCCTTTACTGTTTTCGACACTTCAGTAGGCAGGCCTGAAATTAAAACTGAAAGTGTCAGTTACTTTAATGATCAGGGGAATTTATAGACTCGTGCTGAGCAGTATCGAGCATGACTTTCACTGGATGGTTTTATTGCGCACTGGTCACTCTCGATTTACAAACGTAAAAACGTTGTGACGCTGCTATGATTGAGCCACATAGCTCTCAGGGAGCTTTTAACACACTCCTGTACAAGAACGACAGGAGGTTGACCAACCTACAGACCCTGTGTCTGTCTACAGGTAGTCTCTTTGACACACTCCATGTAGATAATCCACATTGATAACTATTGAAAATTCCGAAATGTCCGTTAGATTTAACCAGCGAAGATTACCGTCAATCTTGAACGACATCTGTCCTTGGATTGGAGCCTTAACGGCTACTCCACAGCCAGCAGCAATTATCACACAGCACCGTAGATTTGAACCTAAAGGAGGTGATTCAAATTCACCCACCTCCCACTCAGCTGAAAACTGAAATGACTATCCTCTGGACAGCAGCATCCGTGAGTTAAGTTAACAATTCCACTTGTGAAAGATTCGGAATTAGTCTTCCATTCCTATCTCTGAGAGGAGTACTGCTGAGGAGGAGATGACCGAGAGGAAATGACAAAAAATCCAACGGAAGGCTAACATTCTACAGGTGGAAGCATGGAATGTCAAAAGTCTGAATGCAGCAAGGTAAGTAGAAACACAGACGAAAAATCCAACACTGTATGTTGTAGAAGTGGTTGAAGTAAAAATTGGTAGAACAAGGATGGCTGGCCACTCGAATGTACAACGTTAATTTCAAAATTTCCCTGACCAACTGAACATTCAAACATACTTCAGACTTGCAACCAGTTGTCGTTTATTACACACCACGACGTTTCGACAGGAAACCTGTTTGTCATCCTCGAGTGAGCCATCGAAGACTGGGTAATATAAACACTGTTTGAAAATGATAACATGGAATCAAGAGATCTTACAAAGTTCTTAAAGAGCGAAGATTAGGTTACTGCTAACATTTCAGAAATAGGATTATTCAAATTAGAATTGAAACCAAACAAACGCCGAGACTATAGCGTAGGTATCCTTGCTGATATGAGATATAGAGAGTATATTTGGGAATTAAAACGGTTCATTTAGAATGTAAAAAAAGATGAAATTCGTGGAATCATGGGAAACTAGAATGAATTTGTGGCGGAATGAGGAAGGAGTTCATTAATCAGCTTTAGCTAGTCATAACACAATACATCAAAAGAGTAAGTGAGACGCATGGAAAAGGCAAGAAGGCACAGAAAAATACCTTCTGTATCAAATCATGATAAAACAGAATACCTAACACCATTCATTGTTTTCTCAGTTGTGCCCAGAAGGAGATGTGGACCCAGATCGTAACTTAGTAATGGCAATGAGAAGGCTGTAGTTTATCAGAAAGAATCAATGTGCAAGTAATTGGGACACTGAAGTACTGAAACTGTAGATAATACTATAATGAATATATCAGAATGTTGGGTTTGCAAATAATAACCGCCTTTTCTTGCTGCGGTTTTTATTTGCAAATCGAATATTTCTATGCTTGCTGCGGGGGATGGCCGCTCAAACGCACTCGTTATCGGAATGTTCCTTTGACGACGAATAGACATTACTAAGAAAGTGGCTGTAAGAAAGGTAACTGTGAAGAAATAAAAAGGAAATAAATATTTCATTCGATCACTGAGAGAAGAAAATACGAAATTGCACAGGAAAAGGAAGAATTTCCGCGACGTTCGTTATTCAGAACTGAATTCGATAGTGGGTGAACGAAAGTTAAAGTTACAGCTCTCATAAAAGTGGAAGAAATCCCAAAAGAAAGATTCATCAGAACGACAGTTTCAGTATACAGGGATGTCAAGGTATCATTCGGGGGATTTTAAATCAAAGGTGACAACATTACCAACTCTTTGGCTCACTTTGACCTTCAAGTATCTGCTGAAGGTCATCGTATGTCCATCATGTGCGCAAATGATGTCATCAATGACATTCACTGTATGATATCATGAAGATCACAGTGAGTGGAAAATTTTTAAATCCTAGATGGCGATGGTAGGATATTTTAGAAAAATGTACCAGACGGCGGTGAGAGAAAAATTTAGAAGTCCAGAATGATGGTTGTAATAAATTTAAACAAAATATATAAGATAGTGGTGGGTGGGACATTTACAAATCGATGATGGCATGCATGGGAAATTGGAAAGTTCCAGATGGTGGTGGTGGGAAGTTTAAAATGTAAGATGGTAGTGGAAGGAAATTTGAAAAATGCAAGATGGTGCTGGGAGGAAACTAAAAAAAAAAAACGAAAATTAGCTTTCATTAAAATGTAACAGACAATCACAGTGTAAACATTTACCCAAAATGAAACAGGGCAACCAGCCATGTTCAAATGTATAAGATTATTTTTTTGTGGCATGTTGGAAAGGTATTAGCAATACTACACTAATTCCAAAAAATACATAAGTTGTACCTGAATTGCTTAGCGTGGTGCCATCACACACACATGCTCCCTCCTTTTCTCTCCTCTGTTTGTAATGGATGCTTGACTAATGCAACAACATTGTATAATATTACAGGGGGAATGAAAGGAAAGACACCTAAACAAACCTACTGTAGATAAAGATTTTATTATAAAATTTTTTCTATTTTTATACAATAAACCACAGTTTTATACATACAGTAAGGTTACAGTTAACTTTGTCTTGCAGCATAAATCGTTTGACACTTTATGCTATTACTCGATGGAAACATAGGAATATGATATATATTCTAACTCATCTTCAACACATTTTATAATATCATCCGTCACAGGCAGTAGGTTGCCAGAATTTGAGTGAACATATGAAATATCGTCAAATCAAATAGTTCAAATGGCTCTGAGGACTATGGGACTTAACTTCTGAGGTCATCAGTCCACTAGAACTTAGAACTACTTAAACCTAACTAACCTAAGGACAACACACACATACATGCCCAAGGCAGGATTCGAACCTGCGACTGTAGCGGTCTCGCGATTCCAGATTGTAGCGCCTAGAACCGCTCGGCCACCCTGGCCAGCAAATATCGTCACCAGCTAACCAAGTTTTGACAGCTGTATCTGCGTTAAAAAAATCTAAATGATACTGAACTTCATTTTGTTATCAAATTGTACAGAATATGATGACTATGTCCTTAATGCAACAGTCAACCAGTCTGTTATACTGAAACAGAAATACTTCAGTTTAATAAATGAGTTCATGCTTATCATATACTTTGAAAACAACGAAGTGTTCAGAATCTGTAAAGCACTAGGGGGACTTTGGCTACACAAAACTGATGACTTTTTATCTGAGAAGTAAACACACTTGGGAATTAAACACAGGGCAACAACAACGTTCTTTTAGAGAACGAACACTAATGTCTTTTTACTGTTCCACTGCTTGACACCTTTGAATGTGAACTGACATTTTATGTATACAGTTTTCTGCTATGCACATATAATAAAAATACATTAGTTCATATCACTATTCTCAGGATCAACTGTGTCCATATTGTTCACTCTTCGAAGATACACCATGCATAAAGTGCTGCTGCTGAGAATATCAAGTTTACGATCAACGATAGCCGAGAATCTTGATGGTGAATGTAAAGTTTGGGTAGCGCTGCCCTTCTCCAATGGCAAAACTTCCGCCAGTGGCCACTTCTATCGTCTCACAGCACCAGCAGCCCCAGATGGGGTAAAAGTGGGATCTCATAGAGTGAACACCAAAGTTGCAGACATGGAGGCATTCTGAAAATACGCAGGTGGCAAGGGCGCCCATACAGTAGTTTGCAAGGGAGGGCACAGACCTGGGGTATGGTATACTTTTAATATTTTGGAAGACAAATGGCGACTTGTAGTAGCCATAAAACTTTTCAGATCTTTCCATGTTAAAAATCTGTTTAATACTGAAATCGTTTTCTTGAAATAAAAACACCTGATACACCATATTTTTTCCTTGCCCTGGCAGCTAAAGGGGGCCACTGCCGCCCTCTCCCCCCCCCCCCCACCCATCCCCAACTTGCCCATACGTATGGGACGTATGGGTGCCCTTGTCAGAGGGTACACTGCCAGATGCCCTCAGCTCGCTTACGAATGGACCCCTTATGAAGGGCCTAGCAGAAAACGAGAGAGGTACCGATAATTCGTGGACCCCTCCAGGGTCTGAGACGCTTTGTATATACAAAGCGCCAGGAATGCATACGAGGATGCAAGTGAAATCATGGAACTGAAGAAGAAGACTATCACAATATCCTTGCCTAACATCAGTCTCCTGACACAGTGATGACACTGCTTCAGCTACGAAATCCACGGCGACCTGCGATTGCGGAGACTGTTCCAGTACCTTGCTGCAAAGCCACAGGACACCTGTGAGGGCTGCTGCCAAAAGCTGCACAGCCCTGAGTGACGTGCCGCACCAGCCCAACGCCTACTTCTGTCGTCACCACATGAAAAATGACTACCAGAAAAGTGAGATCGTTCTTTCCTCACACCTTCCCCTTAGTAACTGAGTTACGTCCACACCCAGTCAAATTGGCTCTGAGATTTGTAATTTCGTGTGAAAGGTATTGTAATAAAAACAAACATTTCACATTTGATTCCTCTAATTAACATGTTCTATTTGCTCATCAATCCTTTTGATATCACCACCATCCCATAATCATAACTTTCTACTTCTTCTTTGTCATCACTTTCTGTTTCCATAAATGCATTGTTTTCTTTGGACTCATCTCCTTCATCCTGGCTGTCTTCTACTTTCAAACTAGCGATCTTTCTTGAATCAGTCTCCATAGCAACTGAGAAACAGGCTTAAATGCACTTTCTAGCACACACCCAGCTTCAGTTTGCCTTTCTTGAAGCATAACAGTTTTCTGCACATATGTAGTTGAGCTATGAG
Source organism: Schistocerca piceifrons (assembly GCF_021461385.2). Classification (NCBI taxonomy): domain Eukaryota; kingdom Metazoa; phylum Arthropoda; class Insecta; order Orthoptera; family Acrididae; genus Schistocerca; species Schistocerca piceifrons. Next base: position 457,840,973 of record NC_060140.1, read on the forward strand.
TACCTGGTCTTTCAGACTATCGTTTTGGCCAATAAAAATGGGATGCATGTTGAAAACTGCAATGCTCAATCAACACCGTAACTTATTGTAAGCAAACGCATAAATCTGTATCGCAATGCAGAACTGCTCACGTTTAGCAGACGATCGGATGATGTCAAATACAAACATAATTATCGAAATTAAATAGGATACATTCACACAAGCCATCAAAAAATGGAATAGAAGAGAACGGAACGGATCGGAACGCTACAGAACAAATAGCAACGAGTTGGAGCAGGACGGACTGGATCGGAGAGGAATGGAGTGGGATGGATAAGTTCAGACCAGAATTTCATTAAAAAATGGAATGGAAGAGATCAGAAGCTCAAAAAGTTCCGCACTGTAGCAGATGATATTAAATACAAATGTATAATAAATAATACTATAATGGCCGTTATTTACATCGTAATCTTTGATTATAACCAGAAAACAGTACGCATTTCTTACACCGTGCCTGTTTACACATTTGGAAGAACACGTTAAAGTCCTATCTGGGATAGCAAGATCGCTGAAACCATGCCTTACAAAACGTCTGTCTTGTCTGCAAACGATAATTCCATTAGCATTATTTCTAATTATTAGTTTTCGAATTTTGCTACATGTCTGACACAGATAAAAACTGTCTTCATGATGAAGGCGACCCTTATTAAAGTATGCCTTCATACGATCATGCTTATCACAAGCAATATCACTGATAATAAAAATCAGTGTACTACTGTCTCCTTACTCGAAATTGAGAAATATCCGTCATTCTACTTTTCAAACTCTTGTTCTAGAAATTTACAGTGATATTGTTGAAGCGATTTGGAATCTACACAAACGTTCTTAAATTCAGAACTTTTTATTGAAGGAGAAGGTTAATAATCTCACTTGTTTTTTCAGAGTTAGAAGGATCAGATATGATGCACCTAATTGTATGTGGAAATAGAGCGTCATATTTGTGATTTTCGACGGCAATAGGTCTGATGGGAAGTTGAAGTGCATACTTCTTGAATTGCATCTTCGAACACACTAAGGATTCTTCATCATTACAGCAACTAATATATAAGAGCACTCTCTGTATTCTAGCACATCACTCATGGGGTGGATATAGAGCAATGGACAAGAAGATGAAGAAGAAGAAGAAGAAGAAGCAAGGTGGATCTCTCCTTAATCGTGTTATTAACAACTTACTCAAATACTTTAAGTCCATGGCTCCTTTTACTACAAGCCAGATACAACATTGATCGAACGACTAAGTAGAGGTGGCTTTGGAGTCAATCCATTAGACATAGCGTACAATGAATGTGACGTGGCTTATGCAACCCGCACAGACAATTTCTCAGACAGGCACTGAGCTGACTAGATTCTGTCCCAAAAAGAAATGGCTTAGTGTGAAGGCAAAAGATACTAAACTCAGTGAAAAATTAGCTGCCTTAGCAGTGACTGATGCAATGAAAGCTTAAGTTAAACTGACTGCTGGTACGAAAAGGATGGCGAAGAAGAAGAAAAAGAAGAAGAGGAATAAGAATGAGACTGAAATAAACAAAATAATTAAAATAGTTCAAACTGTGTGAGGCTGGGCAGTGACATCATAGCAGCTGTGAAAATGGCTTCCAAAACTTTCCTCAAAAGTTGCTCCAAAAGGCAAAACTGCTTCGCAGTTGGGCAGTGATCTCACAGAAGCTGTAAAAATCGCTTTTAAATATTGCTTCACAATTGCTCCAAAAACCAAACTGCTCGACAGAGAGCGAGTAACACTCTTTCCAAAAACAGGTGGAATATTACCTCTCATGCCAGTATTTGCTGCACTATCAGCACTTTGAGGATTAGTGGCAACTGTGGTGGGGGACCCTGAGGCTGTAATTGATTGAAAAGCTGCTCACAAACAACTAGATAAGGTGCAAAGGCGATCGTACAATGAAAGCAATAGCACTTTTCAAAAGCGACGGGCTGAATTGGGTCCATTCAAGAAAAACAGTTTTGGTCTTAATTCCGTGAAAAGAAAAGTTCTCTTTAGACAGTTTTCCAACAAAAGCGCTTACTGATACTCAGAATATTATGCTAAAAATCTCTAAGTACAACGTTTTTGTGTGTAGTCATGAGAGATTTATACGTATTATTCCGCCATTTTTTACGAAATTTTTATCGATTTTATGACACGTCTGTCCACACCATCATGACATCATTTCTCGCCACATATTCTAAAAATGCTTGTGAACGTAATAACACAGTTGTCAACACCTAGCGCAAATTGCACTCATTTTTCTGGTTTGTCAGTATAGTATAGCACTGAAGTCGATATTATCAGCCACTTATTCAACAGATGCAGTGCCTTTGCTTTGTTTTCTACATATCTATGTGTTGCGGATGAATCAGGGAGGAAGACACAGAGGCTTCAGGTCTGCTGCCCGCTTCATATGGTTGGCGTGATCGGTATTTCCCGAGCGACCGGATTAGCGCGTGCACGAGCGCGGGCCTTTGACCGGTGTGGCGTGGCCTGACAAAAGACATGTGGGGCATCCAGGCGGGAGGCGAGATGCTACTTGTCCTTAGCGTTGTATTACCAGTTGGGCGACTGCGCTATACAACTATAGAATGGATCGCATGTTTGACCCTGTGCAGGACAGATTAGGTGTTATAAAGCCCAACAAACAGTATTTACAATGTGCTTCTCTGTACTTTCCGCCAATGAGAACCTTCTGGTGTCAGCTAACATTCAGTTGCTGTATGCCAACATACAACTATATGTCTAATGACGTAATACTTACACATACGAGTTGACTGCTGCCTTTGATGATTTCCTGGAAAAAAGAGAATCATCTATCTCTAAACTGACTTTCATCTGCGTTAAAGGATGACACAAATGACAGAAAGTGGATGGAGTGATCGGTTGATATGAGCTTGAGACGAGGTATGATTTAATGGTAGACCGATGATGTATTCTAGAGAGAGGGAGACGTTGCTGCAAGTCATTTAAACATTTATCTCCATTGCTCTGTCGGGGTGATTCAGTTGTGTGGTATAACCTGCGTCCGATGCGTATACAACTGTGTGTTCTGTGGGTGACTTGCAGCACTATCTATCTGCGATCGTCAACAGCAAACCTCTCAGTCGTCAGTGGACTTCTAACAGGGTATCCTGTTTCGGCATCCTCCTCTAGACGAACGAGGATTTATGTGAGAGACTTCGTTTTCCTAGGGTGAAACACGTATGTATTCGTTACCAGCGATGGTGAGGCATGACAAAATCTCTGACCAGAGAGTTATTTATCGTTGCTAGTCTGCGCTTGACCGCGCGAGACGACAGTTGCGTGTAGCGAGTCGGCAGGAACAGTAGTTGTACTCTGTCTGTAGTCAGTCAGTCGACAGTAGTAGCGAGTGGACAGTTGTACTGAGCAGAAGTCGGCATGCGTCGGCGGCGTGCTCTTCTTGCGACTCTGTTCAGGATTGTGGTGGACGATGAGTATTGTTGTAGAAGGTAATGAAGCAGCATTGCGCACATCTAGTAATGTATGTTAATTGTAATTAATTTGTTAAGAAAATGCCCCAATAATAATTTTTTTATAAAGTAACTCTTTTAAAGAAAAACATTCATTCAAATTTAAAGAATATTTCCTATGCATTTCCCCCAAGAATCAAAATCAAATATACGCCAGCATTGCACGAAGCTGTGTCGATAGATAAGAGCAGATATAGATGCAGTTTTTATTGAGGTAAGAATTTTGCTTTTGTTATTCAGAATACAGGGCCGAAGGTCAGCGCTGCTGTCCTTATAAAATTCATCAGGTTTAATTATTTCACAGGGCCGAAGGTCAGCGCTGCTGCCCTTATAAAATTTACCAGATATTACTATTTCTGTTAGGAAGTTACATTTCGTACATGGTTCATTATCTAGTCAATATTATTGTGTTAGTTTTTTGGTCAATTTTCATTCCTTAATTCGTGTGGCAAGGTTACGCTTGCCTCATTATCATTCTCTTATATTTTTGCGGAGAGGTTACACTTGGCGACATCCGGACCAGGATCGTATTTCTTTGTTAATCTTCTGATAAGTAGTCATATATCTGCTCTTATTTGCTTAATATAATTAGCATTGGTGCAACGCATTTTTTAATTTGTCAATCTTTCTTCCACAGATCATCGGCAATTTGTTGCTCTTAGTTATAATAGTGTTTGTTGGATTTTGCGTTGTCTTTGTTTCATTTGTGAATAATTGTGATTTGTGTAAAAATGCCGCGAAAGACTGTTAACAGTACATCGCGAAGTATAATGAGTGGAATAGCCGACTTAAACAACTTGACCGATAGTACTTGCGACACGCAGAGTAATTATGAGAGTCCTCCATTTACAGACAATCAGTGCGTACCGACCACTAATAATGATTGTTATCTTGATGATGAACAAACGAATTCAATTGTGTCCTCTGTTAATTTGACGACAATTGATGACGAGGGGCGTTCTGTTGCAATGAGCGCTGTCCAGCTTAACACACCCGGATTGCAAGATTTACGTGACGAACGGACAGATTTTTCTAATGAAAATGAGCAGTGTAATCAGAGTACGACAAATTTATTTGATTCCGGTGTAGTGACTGGCAGTGCACATCCGATTGGCAAACATTTTCAAGAATCGCAGAATATCCAAATGGATACGCAAAACGTGACAATTGCAGATACACTATCACACTGTACAGAGAATAGAGTAGGTGATGTTACCTTCGATCGAATTATGGCATTATTTCAACAAAATAACGAAAATGTTAAACAACTACTTAATGAACATTCCAAACAACAGAATGAAAATTTCAAACAACAGAATGAAAGGCAAGACGACAATCACAAACAACTTAGTGAAGATCTCAAACAACACTTTAATGAAAAACTAGACAACAATTCCAGACAGCTTAGTGAACAGATCAAACAACTTAACGAAAAACATGAGAACCTTAATGAAAAATTAGACAACAGTTCCAGACAGCTTAGTGAACAGATTACAGCCGTTGCCGCGCAGTGTCATGATACTAAGGAACAATTACGTGTGGAAATTGAGGTTTGTGCTAGAAAAAGTAGTGAAGAAATTAGATCTGTTGCTCAAGAATTAAGGAATATGCAAACAGCTGCAACAGAACCACTTAGAGACGAAATTAGTGCAGTTGGTAAACAATGCTCTGAAAAAACAACACAATTACGCGACGAGTTTAAAGTAATGACAGCAGAACTTTCGCGCACAATGGCTGCAAAGATAGACGCGAAATTCGAACAACAGAACAGTCAAATTGACGAGCGTTTTAATCATCACCTACAAAACAGTGATACGCGTTTCCGTAAATTTATACAGGAACAGAATAAAGTAAAACGACAAGTCATGGAAACAATCACCGCACAGAGACAGGAAGATAAACGTAAATTGTTTGCTAAAGCAAAAACATACGCAGACAACAATATTGCTACAGTGTCCGACGAAATTAATACCATCAAACAGTTGAACACAGAATTACGTGATGAAATTTCCGATCTTAAATCGAAAACAGACACACACACAGCAGACTTTCAGACAGTGACAGACAGACTCGAACAATTAGAACTAACACAGGATTCCGATGTCATTAAAGCAGACGTTAAAAAATTGAGCGAAACCACACGTAAAATACAAAAACAAATTAATGCTTCTGACACTAAAAACGATGATCAGGTAAAAAATACTGACTGAAAAATATGATGAATTGGCCAGTCGTATTGATGTTATCGAAAGTAATAATGACAACAAATCAGACGATACTGCACCGATTTTGTTTAACCAAACACCTGAATTCCAAAATTTACAGCAGACAATCAATGAGATCGATTCGTCTAATAACACATTACGTAGAAAATTGTGAAGTTTACAGCAAGAGGTAACAGAGATAAAAAATATTTCAGTTAATAACACGTCACTGCATACGGCGAATTCCGAACATTTCTCACACTCACACAGCCAGTATAATTTAGGTAATATACAAAGAATAAGTGGGTTAGATTCCGAACAGTCACAGACAAATAGATTCTCATACAATCCTTAACCTGTTCCGACGTACAGAGACGATAATTTTGATTATAAACATTTTCTGTCAGTGAGAAAATTTAAAGTATTTAAAAATGACAGAACACAGATTCACCCACTGGATTGGATACAACAATTTAGCTTTGCTTTTCCACCAACTTGGCCCGTAACACACAAACTTGAATTTATTTGCAGTTTTTTGGAAGGCGAACCGGCAACTCGTATGAGACCGATCACGAGACAATGCTACTCGGTAGAAGAATTTCAGAATGCTTTTCTGTCAGCGTATTGGTCGAAGACGACACAGCGTGGAATTGTTGTTGTTGTGGTCTTCAGTCCTGAGACTGGTTTGATGCAGCTCTCCATGCTACTCTATCCTGTGCAAGCTTTTTCATCTCCCAGTACCTACTGCAACCTACATCCTTCTGAATCTCCTAATAACGACATCCTCTTGAGTAGTCCCCGCCCGGAGATCCGAATGGGGGACTATTTTACCTCCGGAATATTTTACCCAAGAGGACGCCATCATCATGTAATCATACAGTAAAGCTGCATGCCCTCGGGAGAATTACGGCTGTAGTTTCCCCTTGCAATTAAGGATCAATTAATTAGTTTACCGAATTATGGGAACTCAAATTTTCCTAGTGTCACACAATTCTTTGAGTACATAGTCCAACAAAATCAGTACTTAAGTGAACCATATAGTGAATCTGCACTCATTCAATTATGTATTTCTAAATTGCCACGATCATTAAGAGTGTCACTTTTAATGGGTCAGCAAAAAGAAAATATTTCGGCATTCAGGGATCTGTTACAGGTTTTGGAAGTGCAGCAATCGGATTATTTCTTAGTAAACAAAAATTTTTCATATAATAACCAAGGCCAACAAACTTACAGTAATTACGATCAGCCACGCAATTTCAATAGCAAAGGTAACAGACGCTTTAGGAACGACAACCACCAGAACTTTAATAACAGGCAAAATTTTAATTATCAGTATCGTCAAAATTATCAGCAACAGCAAACACATTTTGGTAACAATAGAGGTTTTTCTCCGCAACAGCGTGAAAGCCAGCCGGTTAGCATACCTAACCAACAATGCAGTGTGCAAGGTCAGCCAGGCTTTAATGTTTCGCCGCGTGCACGTATAGTCTCAGCTCCAACAAATAGTAACGCACAGCAACAAGGAAAGAACTACGTACAGAAAAGACACTATTTCAATTCCTATCGCAATGCACCGTATAGAAATGACTATCACGACAGACGTAAAAACAATGAGCACAATTATCAACATACGTTTAATAACAGTCGGTCTTACCAGCAGCAAAATGATCAGCAACAACATATTCTCATGAATGAACCAGACAGTAGGTATCATCCAGAACGTAATACGTCTGGAAGAAATAACAGAACAGTTCAAATAGTCGAAATGCCACAGCATCCTCCCGAAAATAATAACACGTCAGATAGAATTTGACTAGACACAGTACAGGTCGCATCTTCCAGCAACGCAAGCACTACTTTTGACACACAGAATGTTGTTCACGAAAATGTTATTACTTTTGACGACATCCGAGACACTCTTTTGCGGGAAAGAGCAGTTGTTCAGAAAACCATTTCACACCCTGTCATCGAAATTAAAATTGGATCATCGAAATTTTCAGCAGTAATCGATTCTGGATCACCTATGTCAGTTATAAATGAAGAAACTTTCAACGAGTGTAACAAAGAGAATACCTATCCTACATTACCATTAGGCAAAACGAAAGTGAAAGGAGCAGTATCGAGTAAAGGAGTAGACGTTAAATTACAGACACATTTGTCATTTTGTATTGCAGGTCACACATTTCACTCAAATTTTTGGATTGTTCCTTTATTGACAACAGACGTTATTTTAGGTACTAATTTTCTGGTACAACACGACGCAGTTACTGATTTTCAAAATTCCTATTTAATGTTGAAGGATGAAAATGTGGAATTGGCTTTAGAATTTCAGCACTCATTATCTGCACAGAGCTCATTTCCGTATCACGTAGCATAGACTGTAATTCCACATTGTTCACAGATACGTACGTACATAACTATAATACTCCAGACGAAGCCGACTATGACGTAATACAGACGATTTCTGATAAAGTTAAACAGAGTAGTGCAAATACAGACGACGAACGCACGCAACTACACAAAATTCTTTTACAGCAAGCTCCAGTTTTTGACAACGTTCCTGGTACTATGTCCGGTTTTATGTATGAATTTCAAGTCAAACAGCATGACACATTTAAAGCCAAGCATTATCCCATTCCATATATTCATAGAGAACAAGTTAAGAAAGAATTGCAAGCTATGCTTGACCAAGGAATTATTGAACCGGCAGTTAGTCCGTACATAAACCCGCTACATATTGTTAAGAAACAGGATGGTTCACTTCGCCTTGTACTTGATTCGCGTCACATCAATGACATTATTATTAATGAAACAGATCGCCCACAGACACTAGAAGAACTTCTACAGAAATTTCACGGTACTGCTATTTATTCGACATTAGATTTGAAATCGGGATTTTGGCAAATTCAGCTCCATCCGAACTGCAAAAAGTACACAGCATTTCTCTGTTTTGGTGACTGTTATCAATTTTGTAAATTACCATTCGGTTTAACAATTTCTTCAGCAGCTTTTATTCGCGGTTTGAATACAATACTTCCGACAGAACTTAAAGACAGAATCACAACGTACGTAGACGACATTCTTATTGCAGAAGCTAACTGGTCTGAACACAATCTGATTCTTGAATAACTGTTGCAAACTTTTCGTGCACAAGGACTTACAGTTAATCTCAGTAAATCGCACTTTGGTAAAACGTCTATAAAATTTCTTGGACATGTAATTTCAGCAAAAGGCATTACGCCTGACCCGGAAAAACTTCAAGCTTTACGTGACATTACTGTTCCTACGACGAAGAAACAACTACGCAGTTTTTTGGGTTTAATTAACTTTTTTCGTAAATTTATTCATTACTCTGCTTTAGATACCCCCAGATTATGTCAGTTGACAGGTAAAAACACTATTTGGTCGTGGGACAAGCAAGCACATTCTGAATTTATGAACCTGAAACATGCTTTGTTGAATGCACCACTTTTATCGCACCCAGATCTTACCAGAAATTTTTCCATTGACACCGATAGTTCTAACACTGCTTTAGGCGTACATATTTTTCAGGAAATTGAAGAAGATGGTTGCACAGTAATTAAAAACATTGCATTTGCAAGTCGCATTTTGTCACCTGCTGAACGAAATTATTCTGTTACTGAACTTGAAACATTGTGTGTTGTATGGGCTTTTACGAGATTTCGGCGTTTTCTTTATGGAAGACATACCACGGTTTACACAGACCACAGGGCGATGCAATTTTTACTTTCGGCTAAATTCACACACGATGGATTAAGCAGATGGAAACTTTATTTGCAGGAATTTAATTTTACAATTGTTCACATTCCCGGCACACAAAATATTGTAGCAGATGCACTATCCCGTTCTCTCAGCAACAATCAGCAAGAAGTTTCATTTGAAAATTTTATTTCGTCGTCATTACAAGACATAGCACAAGAGCAGAGTAAAGACAACGTATGGAAAGAGATTAAACACCTTTGGCAAGATAGGAATAATGTTACCATTAGAAACCATTACACTGTACGCAATGACATTCTGTTTCGCCGCTCTCATCCTGACAGCAACAATTGGTTATTATGCATTCCTGACGAACTGGTTAACAAACTAATTTGGTACACTCATTTAAGTTACGCACATTACGGAGCAAGAAAATGTTTTCTTATACTGAGACAGAACTGTTATTTTACTAACATGGAGAAACGTATACGACGAGTTTTAGCGTCTTGTAAAATTTGCCAGAAAGCTAAATCAGACACCACTTCACATATTCCTCCTTTATATCCCATTATACCTGTTAAATTAAGACACATGGCCGCAGTAGATATTTTTGGTCCTATTCCGAGAACTAACAGAGGTTTTTGCTACATCTTTGTCGCTGTTGAGCTCACTTCAAAATTTGTTACTTTCACTCCATTACGCAAAGCTACTGCTAAAACTGTTTCGAAAGCATTTGTAAAACATTTTCTATCTCATGTAGGGCATGTAATGAAAGTAATTTCTGACAATGGATCTCAATTCCGTAGTAGCGTATGGACACGCATGTTACGAGCTAGAAACATTTCTCCGATCTATATATCCAAGTACCACGCTTCTTCGAACCCCTGTGAAAGATTAATGAAGGAAATTGGTAAACTGTGTAGAATATACTGCCACAAAAGACATATTGATTGGGATACACACATACTCTCATTCCAAGATGTAATTAATTCCATTCCAAATGAATCCACTATGCTATCTCCGTCTGTTATACTGAAAAACGTTGAACCACCGAACAAAATTAAAGAATTAATAGAATTTCCCAAAAGACGTCGCCTACGACACCACGAAATAATTGACATTGCGCTGAACAACATCAAACGTGCCGCAGAGCGCCGGAGAAGACAGCAAAAACAGGTTTTGTACACGCCGTGAATTTCACATTGGACAGAAGATATTAGTACGTACACACTATTTATCCAACAAAGGAAAGAGTAGGTGCAGTAAATTTGAACTTCTATACGCAGGTCCATATCGGATTCGCAGCATTCCTCACCCCAATGTCGTACAAGTCGAAACTTTGAGAACCAGAAAAACCAAAGGAAACCACCACATATGGAATATCAAACCTTTTATTGAATGAAGAAACTTTATGATTTAACATGCTGTAATGCCATTTGCTGATTTTTATGACCACTTATGCAATTATATTCACGTGAATACTTACTGATGATTGTCGTATTTTTCTTGGCAAGTGCCCGGCAAGGTAAGGTTAGCAGGTCGCTCTTCTTGTCGTTACACATCAGACCGTGCATATTTTTCCAGATGAACTTACACATTTTATGACCATTTATGCAATTATATTTATGTGACTACTTACTGATGATTGTCGTATTTTTTCTTGGCAAGTGCTCGGCAAGGTAAGGTTAGCAGGTCGCTTTTCTTGTCGTTATACACCCTAGACCGTGCATATTTTCCATTTTTTATGTATGTACGATTGTTTTCCTGTTTTGTTTGTATGCACTATGAAATGGTTAAGATATAGCAAACACCAGTTTACTTTGACATTTTGCCTTATGATATCTCAACATCGTGACTACTTTACTTTTTTTTTTTGCTGCTACATTGTGATACACTGGGTACATTTTTGCCTCTGAACACTATCTATATTTTTGACATATTACGTTTTCTGTCATGCTGTGCTGTATGCTCAATTATGTTACTATAAACCAGTTTTTATCTAATGGGTATATGAATTAAATGCAAGACATTAATCTTTGTTCATCATTTTCAGAAAGAAATAACGTGTAAAAGAAATAAATTAAACAGAAATGGGAATTTCACCTTCGGAATGAACGAAAGAGGATGCAATACTTCGTGATGAAGAGTAAATGGATCAGGATTAACAAGCATTAACAAGAATATACTATACACATCGTTGAATAGCAGTCTTAACTAATTTTTTCTTTCAGAATACAAGGCGATTGATGCAGGCTGTCAGACAGAACTACACATCTTATTTTAGTGATGAAATATGCTAGAAATAAGGAATAGTTGTGTAATGAGTAATGAAGTGACTTTTTTTTGCAGATGATAATGAATGGTGATGAATAATGATGAAGAATATGCTACTATGGGTAATGAAGTTTTTCTTTACAGGTGATGATAGTAATGGAGTTATGGTGACATGGATAATGAAGTTTTTCTTTGCAGATGAAAGTAGTGATGAAGTTTATATATTTGCTGTTAGTTAAGAGATGCTATGTAGTTATTTAAGTATTTGTTGCAGTTCGTTTTGACAGTGTGATGACTGAAGGTTTTGGAAAGGACAGCTAGGGAACACTCTTTTTTTATACACATTTCACTACCTGTTATTCGAAGTTCACTACTTTTCAGCATAAAATGCGTTTCTTCTTTCAGTTTAATAATCCATTTTTGTATTTTGCAGGAGAAATTATTTATGAAATTATTGTGCTATAAGCAGTTGTTCATTAAACCTATGTCATTTACGAATGTGATTACATATACTCTACTTGTTTCATAATCTTGCTACAGCTGACTCATGACGAATGACGTTACACATCTTCATTTGCAGCAACAACTCAAAAGCAAATATTTTCATTCTTCAGTAATTACCCAACGCAATGCATTGCTTAAAAAACAAAAAAAAAAGAATATATATAATGCTTTATAATTAGGCAATGAGTGCCAATGTTCTCTGTAAAACGACTGATGAACATTATTCTGTAATACTATGTCATTTATTAGCTCTTGTTTTCAATGATGACTTCTGATGGTTTATAATTAGAGAATGAGTGCCAGTGTTCTCTGTAAAACGACTCATGAACATTATTCTGTAATACTATGTCATTTATTACCTCCTGTTTTCAATGATGACTTCTGATGGTTTGTAATTAGGCAATGAGTGCCAATGTTCTCTGTAAAACGATTTATGTACATTATTCTGTAATACTATGTCATTTATTAGCTCTTGTTTTCAATGATGACTTCTGATGGTTTATAATTAGGGAATGAGTGCAAATGTTCTCTGTAAAACAACTCATGAACATTATTCTGTAATACTATGTCATTTATTAGCTCCTGTTTTCGATGATGACCTCTGATGGTTTATAATTAGGCAATGAGTGCCAATGTTCTCTGTAAAACGACTCATGAACATTATTCTATAATACTATGTCATTTATTACCTCCTGTTTTCAGTGATGACTTCTGATGGTTTATAAATAGGCAATGAGTGCTAATGTTCTCTGTAAAACGACTGATGAACATTGTTCTGTAATACTATGTCATTTATTAGCTCCTGTTTTCAATGATGACTTCTGATGGTTTGTAATTAGGCAATGAGTACCAATGTTCTCTGTAAAACGACTCATGAACATTATTCCGTAATACTATGCCACTTATTAGCTCCTGTTTTCAATGATGACTTCTGATGGTTTATAATTAGGCAATGAGTGCAAATGTTCTCTGTAAAACAACTCATGAACATTATTCTGTAAAACTACATACATGGTACAGAAATGTTCAATAACTGGGCAATGAGTGCCACTATTTACTAGTGTAATTCTCAATGAAGACTAGTATGTGACTTAATGTCCTTCACCTTCTGACCTAATTACCTGGAATTACTGCAATATCCGTTTGTCCTGTATATCCTCATAATCATGGAGCACTATATTTGGTTTTTGCACTAATTCTACGTTGGTGTCCCTCACAAGAACGTGGTGTTGACACGACATGCTGTCCACGACCGTGAGCGATGGAGACGTTATTATGGTCCCACTGTTTGGTGTACCTAATGTACCACCAAAAAGATAACATGGAATATTACTACGACATTTCAATGTCTTGGCTACGCTGATTAATACTTCTGGGAAAAGAACTTCAGATTGTCTCACTTGGTGTTGTGCTTCTGTAGAAAAATATGGACTTTCAGTGCAGCTGCGTGCAACCTAAAGTGCTACAACCATGATGCAATCCGTCTCTTTCCTATCCTAATTCTTGTAACATAGTGAAAATCATTTTTGCTAACATGATTTGTATTCATGACCTATACATTTTGTGATTTGCTGATATGTTTTGTACTACAGTGCGTGAGCACTTTTGCCATTTGTGAATATGTTTTGTACTCATTGTATATACATTTGTCTTTGCTTGATATGCTCCGTACTCGGTGCATGTGCACTACATTTACTTCATGTTCTACACCTATATATCTGTATATTCTGTGATTGTAAAGTTAGTTAGTTAACAAAAATTTGTTGCTCATGGCAAGTCCAAATGACTCACCATCGCTGCCAAATTTTTGCCCCCCCCCCCAGTGGAGGGTTATGAAACACGTATGTATTCGTTACCAGCGATGGCGAGGCATGACAGAATCTCTGACCAGAGAGTTATTTATCGTTGCTAGTCTACGCTTGACCGCGCGAGACGACAGTTGCGTGTAGCGAGTCGGCAGGAACAGTAGTTGTACTCTGTCTGTAGTCAGTCAGTCGACAGTAGTAGCGAGTGGACAGTTGTACTGAGCAGAAGTCGGCATGCGTCGGCGGCTTGCTCTTCTTGCGACTCTGGTCAGGATTGTGGTGGACGATGAGTATTGTTGTAGAAGGTAATGAAGCAGCATTGCGCACCTCTAGTAATGTATGTTAATTGTAATTAATTTGTTCAAAAAATGCCCCAATAATAATTTTTTTATAAAGTAACTCTTTTAAAGAAAAACATTCATTCCAATTTAAAGAATATTTCCTATGCATTTCCTCCAAGAATCAAAATCAAATATACGCCAGCATTGCACGAAGCTGTGTCGATAGATAAAAGCAGATATAGATGCAGTTTTTATTGAGGTAAGAATTTTGCTTTTGTTATTCAGAATACAGGGCCGAAGGTCAGCGCTGCTGTCCTTATAAAATTCATCAGGTTTAATTATTTCACAGGGCCGAAGGTCAGCGCTGCTGCCCTTATAGAATTTATCAGGTTTAATTATTTCTGTTCAGATGTTACATTCAGTTCATGGTTCATTATCTAATTAATATTGTTGTGGGTTTGTGATCAATTATTATTCTTTAATTTTTGTGTGAGGAGATTACGCTTGGATTCATTTCAATTTAACGATATTTTGTGGGGAGTCTACATTTGGCGCATTTTTTTTATTATCATTGACTTTTATTGTTGCGGAGAGGTTACAAGGGCGTAAAATCGAATCTTCAGTTTCAAACTATGGTGATCAACCGATCACTCCAACCTCTTTCTATCATTTGTGTCATCCTTTAACGCAGATGAAAGTCAGTTTAGAGATAGACGGTTCTCTTCTTTCCAGGAAAGCGTCAAAGGCAGCAGTCAACTCGTATGTGTAAGTATTACGTCAGTATACATATAGTAGCATGTTTGCATACTGCAACTGTTCGTTTGCTGAAACCAGAAGGTTGTGATTGGCGGAAAGTACAGAGAAGCATATTGTAAATACTGTTTGTTAGGCTTTTTTAAAGTGATTCGTTGCATAACACACCATCTACTGTATGTGTTTATTCTCAATCAACCATCATCCTCTCTCGCCTATAAGCTAGTGGTAAGATTGCAGAACGTGTAAGACGGCAACAAGATAGAACGCAAATCAAATACTGGAGAGGTATCTAGTGGCGGCATGAGGCAGTTGCAAATACCAGCTTCATATCACGTTCCTTAGCTGAATCACTTTCTAAATTCAGTGATTTTATTCCGAGCCTGCACCGCCAGCGATGTGCACCCTGCGCTTTTGGTCTGTTAATATAAGCCCCAGCGATTACCAGCTATTCTGAACATCGCAGCATTTATCTGGAAGACTACTTCATTCGGAAGCAAAATCATACTTCGATTTATAAAGCTTGTATTGTTTTTAACATGAATATCGCTAATGATACTTGTGTGTGCCAGTAGATCCGAGACGACTTGTGACAGTAGCATAGCTGTTGCAATGTGTTTTTCTTAATAGCTTTCTCGCTTCCCACGCCCGGCTTCCCGGGTTCGATTCCCGGCGGGGTCAGAGATTTTCTCTGCCTCGTGATGACTGGGTGTTGTGTGCTGTCCTTAGGTTAGTTGGGTTTAAATAGTTCTAAGTTCCAGGGGACTGATGACCATAGATGTTAAGTCCCAATGTGCTCAGAGCCATCTTAATAGCTTGTCACTTATAAGACTACGTCTCTGTTCCTAAGACACAATGATACCACTCGCAAGAAAAACAAATGAGGTATGCCCATTCATGGCGGATTTTCGCTCGATATTGTTTGGTATCACCAGCATTCATTTATTGGCTAAGTATTATTCTTAGTGTGGGATGTGTGATAGATTCACTGAGATGAGCAGCCTTATAAAGTATGTGTGTGTTCCACATGACCGAAAGAAATGATTATGTCCGGTTGTAAAGAAGGTATGGATTTGACGTGGAAAACTGCGATAGCCGTAACGTAAATTAAAGATTTTTTTACATGATAATTATCTCCATTCATAAAAGTGATATAGATTTTATATTTCCAGAGTCATCAGGAGGGCTATTTCCGATACTTCGCTCATTGTCGAACGTCATCAGATTGACGTAATGTTTAACTGTAAGTACAGTGATAAAATATATGTGGCTGGTTTTCTAGGACGATTTGTCCCAATGCGGGAGCGCGTATGGTGGCTGTAACCTGTTGCCAGAACGATTAACATTTCTGGTCTACGGTGGGAACCGTCCGGACTAGAGAGAGTGGCTGGGGTATAGGAATGTAACTCACCTAATTGTGGCCCCCTCTAGGCGACTCAATAGCGAAGGGAACTCAGTATGTATTGGACAGCCTTTGTGATCGCGTCAGTTCTCCATGGAAATATGAGAAGATTGAATATAGGCGTGTGTTTGTGCTGCACAGTTATTCCCTCCCACGTAAATTGTCCGGTTGATTGCTTCTACCCATTCCCCATCTTTATTTGGTTGAAAGAACAACGACTGTGGTCTGTGTTGTGTACATCTAGACGGTGAAAGACAGGTGAAAGAGATGTTTGCTGGTTTTCTAGACATGAGATACACCTTAGTAGATTTTGTAAAGTAGAAGGATATTTTGCTATCTGTTATATCATTGACATCAGTATTCGCAAAAAAAAAAAAAAAAAAAAAAAAAATACGAGTGGAACTACCCGTTTCCTCTATTTTTTCGAGATTTCACGTGAAAATCTTCATAGACGAGATAAGTTTCTAGTTACGCAGTAGTGGTTTGCAGCATGTTCCACCCCGCTGCACCTAGCTAAAGTTTGGGGTTTCTGCCAATATAATTTCAACTCTTTATCTTTGGAATTATAGTGTACAAGCGATTGGTAGCATACTGATATGTGCTTGATATCGAACACTACCACGGAAATTGTTTGATATTCTGGCAAACTGCGTGAAAATACATATGTTCTAGTAATTACAGAGTCTGGAGATGTCTGTAGAAAGCATGGCAGCAAGCAACCAAGCAGGTCGGGGCCAGAAACAGTAACTTCTTTATACCGAAGGGAAACAGCCCAGTCTTTGTACAACAGCCCGGAGAGTGGCTGCTGTCCACGTAGGGTGCTCTGATCGCACGTCGGACCAGTGTGTGTGTGTGTGTGTGTGTGTGTGTGCAGGGACAGTTGATTCGTGACCGTTGAGCGCAGGGGATGACCGACCGACCTCACGGCAAATATCTACTACTGCGACTATATGTACGGTGTATGTGCTCATTTTTTTTGGGGTCTATCTGTCTTTGCGGTGTATGTACGGATGTCTGGTGGTCGATAGCCATATTCAGGATGCACAAGTGATGATTCTGAATGGTGCAGGATACGAATTGCGTTTACTACATCGATGGTGATGTAGCCCAGTTGGAGATTATTTTCAAGCTGAAAAACGCAAGCTTTCCACAACTGTAGTAGAACAGTGTACCTGTGGAAGTGTCTTAAGCAGCAATGTCAGTATTTCATCACCTGTAGACCACTTTTGCAGGGTTTAACAGCCAGTGCAATACGGCTACTGCATGTTTTTTTCGATCTGTACAAAATAGTTTTGTAGCTGAAAGTCTCGTAATTTGTCCATCTGCAGAAAAAAAAATGGCGGACAGTGCTCACACACCGGCAGCAGCAGCAGTTTCGCGGATTTTGCACAGAAAAATTCAAGCTTTCCTCGACAGTAGCGGAGCAGTGTAACTGATGAACTGTCTTTGGCGATAGTTTGCATATTTCATGATCTGTAGACCATGTTTGCAGGGTTTAATAGTCAGTGCAATATGACTTCTGTATGTGTAGATTCGATTTGTAGAAAATAGTATTGTCGCTGAAAGTCCTGTAATTTGTCTGTTTGCAGAAAATGGCGGAGAGTGTAGCAGCGGCAGTAGTTTGTCGGGTAAATTCAGTAAGAACCAATCAGAATGCTCCTTCAAAAGATATCCTCTGTGTGGGGTGTAGGAGAATCTACAGCCTGTTTCGAACAAGACGGGAAAAGGTACCTACGGGAAGTTCTGCGACGTCTGAGAGTAATGTGATGTCTTCTTTGTTCGAGTGTTCAGAGACACGTCCAAGCGCACCATCCACCTCTGGCGTGATGCTGTCCCTCATCGGCCTTTGTGGCTTTAGAGCATCTCCAGACCAGCAGCTGTAAGAAACCGAAAATTTCAGCCATTTTTATCGTCTGTAGGACAGTGATTCGAACTCTGTTTCTGTAGTTGTTCTGATTTTCAGGTCTGTGCTTCGACACCAGTGTGTGCTTCGAGAAGTGAAGAAAATAACGTCCCTGTCTCCAGCAGCATCGAATATAAAACTATGAGCACTCGCTGTTTCGGAAAAGTGACGAACACCACAGCAGCTAAAGGAGCTACAAATTTTTCTCTGTCTCTGGCAGTGCCTTCAAACAAGCAGCTAAAACTCGAAAATTGATAAGCGTGCTGTTTAGAGTTACAGAGATATTTGTTTCGATTTCCAGATATCATCGTTTTGTCATGTAAAATGGGATATTGCAGCTGATATCGGTTTTGGGATCTGTTTCCCACAAAACCGTGTGAAGCGTCTCAGGAAGGTTTCACAAGTGTGCAGCGATCTTTTTAGGGTCCTTGTTCGAGTGTGGCCGTATACATCACTAAATTGACGCAAATTACTGTGTAGTGATCTTTTTTGAAAGTGTGTTTAGAGACATATTCAATTGGATTTAGTACCTCCTGAAGCAGCCTGTGCTCAAAGACAATTGAATTTCCACAAAAGTGCATGAAGTGTGTCTGGGATAATTTCACAAGTGCGTCTCAGTCTTTTGAGTCTGTGCTCAAGTGTGGCGGTGGTGGAATTCCTTGGAATAAAACTTGTAATTGTCTAAATACATTCGCATCATCTGCAATGGTCTCTCTCTCTTTCTTAGTGCAGTCACACACTTAGTTCCTGTGATATTAGATTAGATTAGATTTACTTTCATTCCAATTGATCCGTAGTGAGGTCCTTCAGGATGTAGAACATGTCAGAAGAACAGTAATACAACTGAAACAAATAAGCTAAAGTACCTTCCACAGGTTCCAAGTGGAATGATCGTCATTTTTTAATGAACACTATATGAAAGAATCATTTTACAAACACTAATGCACGGAATTTAAAATAACAAAACTTATTTATTTATAAGGTAATAACCATGTAATAGAACTACTACAATACTTTATTTACAATGAACGCATTACTGGACTGAAATGGTGCAGAAGTTAGTTTGTACTTAAACACACACACACACACACACACACACACACACACACACACACACACTTATTTACAATGAACACTTAACTGCACTGAAATGGTGCAGAAGTTAAAATCAGTTGGTTCTACTCAGGAATTCATCAATGGAGTTCAAGGAGTTGGCCACCAATAAATCCTTTAGCTTCTCTTAAACTGAATTCCATTGGTTGTTAAGCTTTTTATGGCTGCTGGCAAGTTATTGAAAATGTGTGTTTCTGAATAATGCACACCTTTTTGTACAAGAGTAAGTGACTTTAAATCCTTGTGAAGATTATTCTTATTTCTAGTATTGATTCCATGAATTGAGCTGTTGGTTTGAAAAAATGATATATTTTTAATGACAAATTTCATTAAGGAATAAATATATTGGGAAGCAGTAGTTAGTATCCCTAGTTCCCTAAACATGACTGGAAGTGCTTAGCTTGCGGCCCTGCAGCTGCCATGTGGCGTACCGTACGTGACGCCGGCGCGCTCCCTGCCCTAGTCTCCGTGCTCATTGGAACAGGCCACACACTGGAGTGGGCGAACATCTTGCCTCTTGCGCTTCGGAGGACTGACTGGACTTTTATTAAATGATCTACAGTTACAGCACATGCATTTATCTGCATGAGTTGCGAAGTGCCACTGTAGCCCCATCCGGCTGCATTTTCGTTATTTCATAAGGCATATTCGTCTTCACCGAATATCATCGGTATCGACACAGCTAATTATTACAGCTAATATACCCGTTAAATTCCTCCTTCTCCAGCACAGACATATCATCCATTGAACACAGTAAACAAATACGTCCGCCCCCCCAGTCTAGCAGCAAGACACAGACTGAGTTGTTTTTCCACCATTTTTAGTCCAGACCACAATCTTGGATTACGTCACAGGAGGGGATAGGGGGAGGGCAGAGAGCGCCTTCTGGTGATGTTGTTGTGAAATATGTCAGTTGGACTCTGAACCTCACGGTGATCATATTGGATGGAGCTACTGTGTATGATAAATTGTTTAAATAAATAATGCATGCTTACATCCCTCCTATCCGACTGCCCATCACAGACTGAATTCTTTTCCTGTCTATTTCAGGGTGGGGGAAAGAAGGAGAGAAGACATACTAAATTAAGAGGAGAGGGGAGGGGTGGAGGGGGAGAAGGGAGGAGTGGGGGGAGGGGAGAGGTGTTAGGTTAGTGGACGTAGCCCAATTGACCTATTTTCCCGACAAAATTTGAATTCCCCACCATGATGTTACTGCGATATTGCCACATATATGAGCGCCATCTTGGATCCGCTACCTCGAATAACTCTGGCAATGATGCAAGTTGGGGTGGCAAGAACTTCGGTCTATTACTAC
This sequence comes from Schistocerca piceifrons, assembly GCF_021461385.2. Taxonomy (NCBI): domain Eukaryota; kingdom Metazoa; phylum Arthropoda; class Insecta; order Orthoptera; family Acrididae; genus Schistocerca; species Schistocerca piceifrons. The sequence goes on from NC_060140.1 coordinate 457,861,766, forward strand.
TGATGACCCTTAAAAATTGCATTCTTTCGTCGAAAAAGTCTGTAGTTAGTGGAATAAGTTAGTGGAATAACACAGTAGATAATGAAGTTTTACATAATAACCATACGACAAAATACTCTGCTCTTTGTGCCATCATTTGCCAAAATCTCATTTCGATATGTCAGATCGCTTATGAAATATAAGGAATCTTGCAAATATTTGACTCTGGCTTGATTCCTCTCGCGGCGCTTTGGCAAATGAGTACGGTACGTCAGATCAATTTTCTCGAGATTGGTGACAGATAGAGAACTCCACCAAAGTCTAAGGAAAAATTCAGTCAACATATTATTTAATATGCATCGAACACAAAATCATAGCGATCCCAGTTTTTCGTTGCTAACTTTTTCGAATTTCGCGCAGTGTCTTACTTCCACGAAAATATCGCAATAACTATGACCATTAACGAAATGTTGGGCACGTCTTAATGAAGCTGACATATAAAGCTTAATAAAAGCAAGTCCGCTGGTCCAGAGTGTATACCAGTTATGTTCCTACCAGAGTTTGCTGATGCATTAGCTCAATACTTAAGAATCATATACAAGCGTTTTCTCGACGAAAGATCCGTACCCAAAGACTGGAAAGTTGCACGGGTCACACCAGGATTCGAGAAAGGCAGTAGCAGTAATCCACTTAAATACATGCCCGTATCATTAACGTCGATATGCAGCAGGATTTTGGAACATATATTGTGTTAGAAGATTATGAAATACCTCGGAAGAAAACGGTCTATTGACACACAGTTCAAATGGATTTAGAAAACATCGTGCTTGTGAAACACAAGTAGCTCTTTATTCGCATGAAGTGTTGAGTGCTATTGACAAGAGATTTCAAATCGCGTCCATATTTCTGGATTTCCGGAAGGCACTGTAGCGCACAAGCGGCTTGTAGTGAAATTGCGTGCTTACGGAATATCGTCTCAGTTATGTGACTGGATTTGTGATTTCCTGTCAGAGACGTCACAGTTCGTAGTAACTGACGGCAAGTCTCGAGTAAAACAGAAGTGATTTCTGGCGTTCGCCAAAGTAGTGTTATAGGTTTTAACAAGATAATAAGTAGTCGTCTCTTCCTCTATGAATAGATGATGAATGCAGCTAGCCGCCAACTTTGTGTAATGTCTTGTCTGTATAGACGTGTATCTGTTGCCTTTAAGACCCTTTCAGCTTCACACATAAATCTATACAGTAATGTAAGGGCCTCCCGTGTCTTGGCTGATCCGTGATAAGACAGGCGAAAAGTTAGACTAATGGAGGATTATTAGTATTATCTCTATTTTCATTCGCTCTCTCTCTTTCTCTCCTTTATCTATGTACAGTTTTTATTATAATATTTCATTACGTGAAATCAGCCAAATAGGATCTTTGGTGGAGTCCTTCGTCTTGGTAATCAGCGGCTGGCTTGCTGTAAGAGATCTTTACATTTATTATTACTGTTAAACACTGTATTCAGTCGGGAGAATCAATCGTGTGGACAATTTGTTCCTTTTACGAAAGATTGCGAATTCCAGATGTGTACGAAGCCTTTTTGGACGATTTAACACAGACTCAGTGATTGCAGGCTCTCTTCGACACAGCTGAAACTTTCCCATTAACTACAGGGCCAACGTGATCATCAAATGGTTCAGAAAAAACTCATTCGTTCATTCACTCCGGAACAAAAAGTCACAAACCTTATTTATGAAGGAAATTGTGTATTAAATCCATTTCCATTACATGTCCAGATCTCCGGTGATTCCACGTCTTAATTATTTTCCGTTTACACTCTCTTTCTATTCAAACAAAGCGCTAGTGGCACAAAAGTTAATTCGCTCGATTTAGCGAGAAGAAAATCAGAATATGTCTCTCTCAGAAATACGTCAATCCCTCAATCCCTACTCCAGAAGCTGTCCTAGTTACCACTCTAACAACCATGGAGAATGCATATATGCATCTCTGTTATTTCAAAGAATAAACGCGCTAGAAAATACTTTGGCGTCGTCTAGCTGTCGCCGCATATGTTACGAGAAAATCAGATCAGATACTTTTCCAAAGTGAATGAATGTGGATGGTTTGATTGACAATGCTTAATTGGTGCGTGGTAGAGGGTATTTTCTGTGGGGACGTTACAAGGTCCTTTGCTACTCCTTATCTATATAAACGATTTGGGAGACAATCTGAGCAGCCGTCTTAGGATGTTTGCAGATGACGCTGTTGTTTATCGACTAATAAAGTCATCCGAAGATCAAAAGAAATTGCAAAACGATTTAGAAAAGATATTTGACTGGTGCGAAAATTAGCAGTTCACCCTAAATAACGAAAAGTGTGAGGTCATCCACATGAGTGCTAAAAGGAATTCGTTAAACTTCAGTTGCACGATAAATCAGTCAAACCTAAAAGCCCTAAATTCAACTAAATACCTAGGAATTACAATTACGAACAATTTAAATTGGAAGGAACGCATAGAAAATGTTTTGGGGAAGGCTAACTAAAGACTGCGTTTTATTGGCAGGACACTTAGAAAACGTAACAGATCTACTAAGGACACTGCCTACACTACGCTTGTCCGTCCTCTTTTAGAATACTGCTGCGCGGTGTGGTATCCTTACCAGATAGGACTGACGGAGTACATCGAAAAAGTTCAAAGAAGGGCAGCATCTTTTGTATTATCGCGATATATGGGAGAGAGTGACACTGAAATGATACAGGATTTGGGCTGGACATCATTAAAAGAAAGGCGTTTTTCGTTGCGACGGAAACTTCTCACAAAATTCCAATCACAAACTTTCTCCTCCGAACGCGAAAATATTTTATTGACCCGACCTACATATAAGGGAAATAAGAGCTCGTACGGAAAGATATGTGATCGTTCTTTCCGCGCGCTATACGAGATTGGAATAATAGAGATCTGTGAAGGTGATTCGATGAACACTTCGACAGGCACTTAAATGTGATTTACAGAGTATCCATGTAGATGTAGATGTAGATGTAGAAGGCAATAATTACACAAAAGGCATCGCGATTTACGGCGGTACCCTGGACAGTACAAAAGGCGGGAAATGGTTCTTAATTAGGTGTGTAATTACCACGGTCAGCACGGTCCAGAGATACGAATGGGAGACTATTTTACCTCCGGCATATTTTACCCAAGAGTACGCCATCATCATTTAACCATACAGTAAACAGCGTCATCTGCAAACATCCTAAGACGGCTGCTCAGATTGTCTCCCAAATCGTTTATATAGATAAGGAGTAGCAAAGGACCTACAACACTACCTTCTGTTTTACTCGAGACTTGCCGTCAGTTACTACGACCTATGACCTCTCTGACAGGAAATCACAAATCCAGTCACATAACTGAGACGTGATCCCATGCTGGCCACAAAGCTGGTATGGAATTCTTGTGGTAAATTCGTGGCATTCCTCGACCAGCGCGATTGGGAACTGCTGAATGGTCCGCATTGTCATCCTTAAAACTGATGAAGAGACGTACCTGGGGAACGAGTGCACTGTAATAATAAGTTTGATCGATGACTGTACTGTATTCAAATGTTTGGAGGTCAGTAAGGCCACGCAGTAAATTCCTCCCGCACCATAACACCTGGACCACCAAAACTATCATGTTCGACACTGTTCTTGGGCGTATTACGTCCTTCACCTCTCGCTATGTTCGGGTATCACTCAGGATGAATCTTCTCTCATGCTAGATGGGATGATGCTTTTGGTCCATCGCAAACCGTGCCTTTGATATGTGTGTGTCAATGGGTCACAGCATAATGATCGTTGGCCGAAGACACAATCCCCGTACCACTGTGGAGCATGAGATTACGTGTCTTGCAGCCCTGTTAAATGTAACTGCAATCGCACCCACTGTGTTTGACGTGGGTCCCTTCTTGCCCGTTGCGCAACGTAGCGGTCATCCGCTGCTGTATTTGAACGTGGTGAACCGCTTCCTCTCCTTCGGCAAACAGAGCCTTCGGTTCGAAACACTCCCCATGCTGTGAGTGATAGCAAACTCTTGGGCTACACAATTCACTCTTCGACCGATGATTCCTCCCCTATGAAGTCATCGAAATGTTGACCCCGAGCCATTTTGTAGTGAAGAACGCCATTACAGCACACCGTAACTGCCCGCTGTTTCCGTTCCTTCAACCGCCTCGTGCTGCTGGGCCAGCCCTCTCTGGCGCTATAGTCACGCTGACCTCACGCCACGTGAAGTCCAACTTTCCGCGTACGACCCTGAGACCTCTGGCAACGTGCACCCTCACTTTCATTCATTTTCACCGAATAACTGATATGTTATAGCACTTTATGTAGCTCGTCCCTAAGTTTTGCAGAGTAGTATTTCGGGTGTTGCCACTTATTTCTCGAAGTAACCACCTGATAGTGACTAATTTTCGTAATACACAGTTGGTTATAACGTACATTCTTGAACTGTTACTTGTAAAACGTATGTCGTACAACCTGACGAATTACTTAGACTACTGTATTCCATAATGAGAGACATAGCAGGAGTGTCCGTTAAAAGTCACACGGAGCGAATCACTCAATCCTCAGCTTAATAAGGCGCGGCAAGAATTTCAGTAGCTATGCGAAATGTCCCCCCCCCCCCCCCCATGTACCATGGACCTTGCCATTGGTGGGGAGGCTTGCGTGCCTCAGCGATACAGATAGCCGTACCGTAGGTGCAACCACAACGGAACGGTATCTGTTCAGAGGCCAGACAAACATGTGGTTCCTGAAGAGGGGCAGCAGCCTTTTCAGTTGTTGCAGGGGCAGTAGTCTGGATGATTGACTGATATGGCCTTGTAACACTAGCCAAAACGGCCTTGCTGTGCTGGTACTGCGAACGGCTGAGAGCAAGGGGAAACTACAGCCGTAATTTTTCCAGAGGGCATGCAGCTTTACTGTATGGTTAAATGATGATGGCGTCCTCTTGGGTAAAATGTTCCGGAGGTAAAATAGTTCCCCATTCGTATCTCTGGGCGGGGACTACTCAGGAGGATGTCGTTATCAGAAGAAAGAAAACTGGCGTTCTACGCATCGTAGCGTGGAATGTCAGATCCCTTAAACGGGCAGGTACGTTAGAAAATATAAAAAGGAAAATGGATAGGTTAAAGTCAGATATAGTGGGAACTAGTGAAGTTCGGTGGCAGGAGGAACAAGACTTCTGTTCAGGTGAATACAGGGTTATAAGTACACAAACAAATAGGGATAATGCAGGAGTAGGTATAATAATGAATAGGAAAATTGAAATGCGGGTAAGCTACTACAAACAGTATAGTGAACGCATTATTGTGGCCAGGATGGACACGAAGCCCACGCCTACCACAGTAGTACAAGTTTATATGCCAACTAGCTCCGCAAATGATGAAGAGATTGATGAAATATATGATGAGATAAAAGAAGTCATTCAGATAGAGAAGGGAGACGAAAATTTGATAGCCATGGGTGACTCGAATTCTATAGTAGGAAAAGGAAGAGAAGTAGGTGAATATGGAATGGGGGTAAAAATGAAAGAGAAAGCCGCCTGGTAGAATTTTTCACAGAGCATAACTTAATATAGCTAACACTTGGTTCAAGAATCATAAAAGAAGGTTGTATACATGGAAGAGGCCTCAGATGCTCGAAGGTTTCAGATAGATTATATAATGGTAGGACAGAGGTTCAGGAAGCAGGTTTTAAATTGTAAGACATTTCCAGCGGCAGATGAGGACTCTGACCACAATCTATTGGTTATGAACTGTAGAATAAAACTGAAGAAACTGCAAAAAGGTGGAAATTTAAGGAGATGGGATCTGGATAAACTGACAGAACCAGAGGTTGTACAGAGTTTCAGGGAGAGCTTTAGGGAACGATCGAAAGGAACGGGGGAAAGAAATACAGTAGAAGAAGAATGGTTTGCTTTGAGGGATGAAATAGTGAAGGCAGCAGAGGATCAAGTAGGTAAAAAGGCGAGGGTTAATAGTAATCCTTGAGTAACAGAAGATATATCGAATTTAACTGATGAAAGGAGAAAATATAAGAATGCAGTAAGTGAAGCAGGCAAAAAGGAATACAAACCTTTCAAAAATGAGATCGACAGGAAGTGCAAAATGGCTAAGCAGGGATGGCTAGAGGACAAACGTAAGGATGTAAAGACATACCTCACTACGGGGAAGATAGATACTGCCTACAGGAAAACTAAAGAGACTTTTGGAGAAAAGAGAACCACTTGTATGAATATCAAGAGTTCAGATGGAAACCCAGTTCTAAGCAAAGAAGGGAAAGCAGAAAGGTGGAAGGAGTATATAGAGGGTCTGTACTTGAGGACTATATTATATAAATGGAAAAGGATGTAGATGAGGATAAATGGGAGATACGATACTGCGTGAAGAGTTTGACAGAGCACTGAAAGACCTAAGCCGAAACCAGGCCCCGGGAGTAGACAACATTCCATTACAACTACTGATAGCCTTGGGAGAGCCAGCCCTGACAAAACTCTATCATCTGGTGAGCAAGATGTATGGGACAGGTGAAATATCCTCAGACTTCAAGAAGAATATAACAATTACAATCCCAAATAAAGCAGGTTTTGACAGATGTGAAAATTACCGAACTATCAGTTCAATGAGCCACGGCTGCAAAATACTAACACGAATTCTTTACAGACGAAGGGAAAAACTGGTAGAAGCCGACCTCATAGAAGATCAGTTTGGATTCCGTAGAAATGTTGGAATACGTGAGGCAATACTGACCCTACGACTTATCTTAGAAAATAGATTAAGGAAAGGCAAACCTACATTTCTAGCATTTGTAGACTTAGAGAAAGCTTTTGACATTATTGACTGGAATGCTCTCTTTCAAATTCTAAAGGTTGCAAGGGTAAAATACAGGGAGCGAAAGGCTATTTACAATTTGTACAGAAACCAGATGGCAGTTATAAGAGTCGAGGGGCATGAAAGGGAAGCAGTGGTTGGGAAGGGAGTGAGACAGGGTTGTAGCCTCTACCCGATGTTATTCAATCTGTATATTGAGCAAGTAGTAAAGGAAACAAAAGAAAAATTCAGGGTAGGTATTAAAATCCATGGAGAAGAAATAAAAACTTTGAGGTTCGCCGATGACATTGTAATTCTGTCAGAGACAGCAAAGGACTTGGAAGAGCAGCTGAACAGAATGGACAGTGTCTTGAAATGAGGGTATAAGATGAACATCAACAAAAGCAAAACGAGGATTCTGGAATGTATTCGAATTAAATCGGGTGATGCTGAGGGTATTAGATTAGGAAATGAGACGCTTAAAGTTGTAAATGAGTTTTGATATTTTGGGACCAAAATAACTGATGATGGTCAAAGTAGAGAGGATATAAAATGTAGACTGGCAATGGCAAGGAAAGCGTTTCTGAAGAAGAGAAATTTGTTAACATTGAGTATAGATTAAATTTGTTAACATCGAGTATAGATTTAAATGTCAGGAAGTCGTTTCTGAAAGTATTTGTATGGAGTGTGGCCATGTATGGAAGTGAAACGTTGACGATCAATGGTTTGGACAAGAAGAGATAGAAGCTTTTGAAATGTGGTACTACAGAAGAATGCTGAAGATTAGATGGGTAGATTACATAACTAATGAGGAGGTATTGAATAGAATTGAGGAGTAGAGAAACTTGTGGCACAACTTGACTAGAAGAAGGGATCGCTTGGAAGGACATATTATGAGACATCAAGGGATCACCAATTTAGTATTGGAGGGCAGCGTGGAGGGTAGAGGGAGACCAAGAGTTGACTACACTAAGCAGATTCAGAAGGATGTAGGTTGCAGTAAGTACTGGAAGATGAAGACGGTTGCACAGGACACCATGGAGAGCTGCATCAAACCAGTCTATGGACTGCAGACCACAACAACAACAACAACAACAACAACAATGCGAAATGTTCGAGCCCTCCCTAACCTACAATCTGTATTAGAAAATTACCAGCCATAAAATCAAAACACATCACAAAGAAACTAGTAAATGTCTCAAGGGGAGCTAACGAAGCCCTCGTCATGATGTACCTAGCTTCTGAAATTTGTACCCCAAATTGATAAGAAACCGCTGATGTTAAGAAGATAAAATCCATCTTCAGAATTACTTCAGATTTGTTACCGCAACGCTAAAATCAACTCCTGCTCCATTAGTCCATCTCTCAGCAACGTCTTGCCTACTAAGCTGGGGCGACAAGAAACGTGGCATGAAAAAGAAGAAAATGCAGCATTCTAATAATCAACAGGTCTTGTATTAAATACTAGGCTGTATACCTTGGATACTAGGTACTGCTTAAGTAAACGTTTCCGGTATGACATTTCAGTTCAACAAAAAACAATGGCGGATACAGATAAAGAATCATGCCCAAATTATGACCAAAGATTTACTCATCATTTAGTGAAACTGGAAGAACTCCTTTCCAACAGGCGTTTGAGGGCAAGGCTGAATCGACCATGGTCGGGACATGCCATATACAGGGGGGGGGGGGGGGGTCAAATAAAAGTGGCCCAGAGAACAGAGTTCCAAGGTACAAAGAAACACAGCAGAGGAAAGGAAATACGGTACTAATCTGCTAACCTGACTATAGCAGATGTTGAAAGTGACCGTTATTCATCTCTTGGAACTTTTGTACGTTCGTCAGCCAGTTGCTGAATGCGGATCAAGGCTCGACTTCCGGAATTGGTACAGTCTCATCCGAAATGTTCTGCTGCACTTCTTGAAGAATGTGAAGGTTACTGCATTACACCTTAGACTTGAGGGCTCCCTCACAAGGTAATCGCACACTGATGGATCAGGTGATCTGGGTGGCGAGCTTGAACCGCGACCACATTAATGCTGCCTCTTGTCCAGTCTAATTTTATTTGCCCCGCCCTGTAGAAGAGCATAGTGTACATATGCGAAATGTACTATTCTGCATAATGCATGCGTCTGTAGCGCTCACGAACAGATGTAAGAGGAACACGAAGTCAAGGAATAGCCACGGTGGAAATATGATAGAATTCTCCAGGACTTTGTAGTTGCATGCCTTCTTCTCCCACGAATATCTTTCGTTTAGTATAATTCTGTGTAATTTTGTTTCGCATGAAGTTGTTAATCTGCCATCCAAAAACTACAAATATGGCGCTATGGCTCACCGTTTTCGCTGTCAGGTTCCTTGTGCAAAATCTTCTCACAAGTTCCCGGCTCTCATCATGACGATAGTAAAGTAGGCACTGCAGTTGCTTTTCTGAACTATGTGAACTCCAGAGAATCTGGAGGTGACGCGATGGGTGACACATGTCTCACCTAACATTTGTGCTGCGCTTGTAAGTTTCACTCCGAAAAGACAGTGAATGGCTATTGGGATAACAAACAGAGCCGTAGGCCGTCGAGAGCAAATTGTTTAGTTTTTTCTGCTGTGACCTTGGCGTCCCTAAAAAAACGATGGAAGATACACATAGAATCTCATATTAACTGTTCATGCATTGCTATGGCTTCTAAGAGGAGAAATATTCGTTTTCCAGACTTCACTCGAAAAACGACTCGAATACTAAGAGGAAAGGAAAAGGTACTAAACAAACGTGAATTCCTAATAAAAGCCCTGACCTACACAAGAAACTTTAATGACTAGCAGACGAGTTCAGTCACATAGACCATAGTATACTAAAGGCTGCTCTCTACAACTGTGTTATTTCTAACAGCAGTGTCTGCTGTATCACCTGAGTACACAGCAGGCAACATCGGTGCACCGGTGACATTGTGTCCATTGCAGCTGAATCCATACGACACAGTTGCCAGACAGCCTTATAGGTCAGCTCTTCCCGCAGATCAACAGGTTTGTTGTTCTTACTCGACGGGAAGTGGGACACAATAATGATCTGTAATATTTGTCTCGTATCTCTTGTGCTTCTTGGACTAACGATCAACCTCAAGGTAAAGCATAGAAAGATATATTCCTGTTGTTATCATTAGAATGAAATCGTGGCAGTTTTTTACACATTCCTCCTAAGTCTATATTTAGATCTACGTCTTCGCATAGAGCTACAGCTACATATACATATTAACCGATATGGTGTCTTGCGCTAGAAGTGGAGGTGTTTATAGTGTACCACTGTCATTTTCCATACTTCTAACAAAATTTGCGGATGACGCACACAAAGATTCTCCGATGGAATCCGTCTGCATCTGTATTTCTAATATTCTATCGTTTTAGTAGTTAAGCAAGATGTGTGTGTGTGTGTGTGTGTGGAACTAACACGTTTTTTGAGTCTTCTTAGGGCGTACACTCTTGAAATTTTAAAAGCAAACGTTTTCTTATTGCAAAATTTCTTTGTTTTTGCATTGTTTATTGAACTGTAACAGACAAAAGGTACTCACTCATTATGAAAGGTTTCAGCTACCCAGTGCAGCCATCTTAGGAACCACAATAAATATCCGCACGCAAAAACTGATAGACATGTAATGGAATGTAAACATGGATAAAGCAATAAGGAAGCAATCATACAAAACGTTGAGCACTAAACGACGTTGTTGCAATGAGGCCAGGCGTTGTACTAAAGTGATCTATCACTAACACGATAATATACACCGAAATATGGAACTAGCTTTCACTTACAATCAAAGTACATCCAAAGGTGTAAGCATTAAAAAAATTTCCTTTCTCCAAAAGAAACGTCTAAATGCAAGCGAATGTGTGTATAAAGAATTGTATAACTGAAATGTAATTATCCACAAAAGTTAAAATCAGTAACCAGTGAAGTATACTGCATTTGGCTACGCGCCAGAGAACTGATGAAGTGTTGAATAGATCCATTTCTTTAAAGGTGAGCAGGTGCAAGCGCAGCGGCAACTGAGGCGTTAGTCAAGGAATACTGTAAACTCCCGGAGCGTGTACCACAATGCAAGTGTGTGGGTGGCTGCCTAATGTTGTTCTGCAGAGGAATTCTCACGCTAAAAAATGATTAAACTGAGCCTACCATTGAAAGCCTACGCCTAAGGATTTTCATGAAACTAAGTATTGGGTTATGGTTTTTCTTCAGTTTAACACACCAGACCAATCACTCTTATCGATATGCTACTAGAATGAATTACAACGGGAAACTATAACTTGTTTATTCATAAAAAGCATACAGAATGCAAAAAATTTGCGAATATGTAAACACAATATCGAATTATATACTACTTGTAATTTCGAGATTGGTGGAGGGTGTTTGACTTTGGCCACATCCCTCTGACATTACACACCGACTAGCGGAGATAAACAGAAGACCTACACCCCAACTGGCACATTCACAAAAAAGCTCAGTGGACAAGCAGATGTAACTCAAAACACCCCTATTGTGACTGTTTCCCTGTCTACTGAACTGCAGTGCGCATATCACCTCTTGAAATACCGATAGCAGTTGTACTACACAAATGATCCAGTAGTTGAGACGTTGGCCGCTGTGCAGATGAGGTGGTGGTTGTTGGTGGATTTGGGGGAGGGCACCATAAGCGAGATCATCGGTCTCATCGGGTTACGGAAGGATGGGGAAGGAAGTCCTCCGTGCCCTTTCAAAGGAACCATCCCGGAATTTGCCTGAAGCGATTTAGGGAAATCACGCAAAACCTAAGTCAGGATGGCCGGACTCTGGTTCGAACCGTCGTCCTCTGCGGGTCCAGGGTGCTAACCAGTGCGGGCTGTGGTAGCCGAGCGGTTCTAGCCGCTTCAGTCTGGAACCGCGCGACCACTCCGGTCACAGGTGCGAATCCTACCTCGGGCATGAATTTGTGTAATGTCCTTAGGTTAGTTTGGTTTGAGTAGTTCTAAGTTCTATGGGACTGATGACCTCAGATGTTAAGTCCCATAGTGCTCAGAGCCATTTGAACCATTTGCTAACCAGTGCGCCACCTCGCTCGGTGTGTCCAGATGATGTAAGCCCGTACCTGCAATTCTCTTTCTACCCAGAGGACGCAATATGCCTTCCGCAAACTCCTAGGGCTGAAGCTGCCGCAGTACAAGACAGAAAATGAGTCAAGATTTATGTTTGCTCACTAGCTAGGAACAGAAATTCGACACGTATTCTCCCTCAAGTAATCTCCCTTAAAGATGCACTTCAGTGTGTGTCATGCTCAACACAGAGTTAAATAATCGTCTCTCAAGTAAACAGAATCAATATTCTGTCTTAGAGAAACGACTCTTCTTAAAATCTGACCGCCAGCTCCTGCGGTATGGCTGTCGCCAGCGAAGTCCCTTCTAACGATTTTCAGAGGCGAGTGCTCTCGATCCCTGCAGGCAGGGAAGTCTTCTTTTTCTCCCGGCATTTGCCGCTCCCGGATGGACACGCGGCACCTATCACAGCGGCCCTTACAAAAACATTACCTCCCACCACATGGGTGACGAATCTGCCAGCCAATCACCGAAAGCTCATACTCTTTCAGAAGAAGTTCTGGAAGTCTCCATTTCCGTTCCTTTACGCGTATCCCCCTTTTTGGTTGGAATGAGCTCGTGCAGTGCCCGTGAGAAGTTCTGAGGTCAGCTCGCGAGCGTTGTTTCTGACCCTGCATATTCCTTCGCACTAAAAGAATGTCCTTTCGCATTCTTAGGCCCCCGATGCTCGTTGTCCAGGTTTTTCACTTCGTCAGAGAATATCTCCCGCCCGCTCTGTCCGCTCTACGGAGGATCTGCTGCCTCTAGCATCATAAACCACCGCCGTCATGCATTCTTCTCGTTGAGGTCATTAAATGTCCGCCGCGCGGTCTCGGGCGCCTTGCCGGGGTTCCCCCTACCCCGTCGGAGGTTCGAACCCTACCTGTGCATGGGTGTGTATGTGTGTTGTTCTTAGCTTAAGTTCGTTTAAATTAGAATAAGTAGTGTGCAAGCCTAGGGACCGATGACATCAGCAGTATTTTTGAAATAAATGTCCGCCCCTGAAGAATACGATAAGATGCTTCCCAACTCCTCGTTGCCCGGCAGCGGCTTCTGAGGAAGGCAAGGTCGTTTGGTTTTTTCTATCAGTGTTGAGCCTTAATTAAACTTCCAGACATGGAGTATCACAGAATTTGTTAGTGCGTGGTTCTAGCCACTAACAGCCAATGAAATAATTACTCCGATTTTCATTCATAAATATAATCTAATATAAATATAAATCTACAAGAATGTTAAATGTATGATGGAAAAATCTTGCCTCCTTACAGTAAAAATTCACACGAATTAAATGAAGTAGACAACCATACCGTGAAAAATTGCTGTGTGCCACTGATGTAGTTTTTCCAACGGTACTTTGATGCAATAACATTTTGTCGGTATGTCTTGCACCCAATTATTTTATATGTCATGAGGTTTCATGGGTATCTTACTGTGTAGTACATGTTTTTCCCCGTTAAAAGATATTCGTATTAGCAGTTGATATCGCATTTCTTTTAAGATTAATTATTTTATTGCCCTCCAAAAGCTACTTTATCAAGTCGGAAATGTGAGTTTAAAACAAAATTTGGATATTTAACTAAGCGGACAGTAGCGTCTGTCATCCACATTTTAAATTTAGAAATTAATTCAGAATGGCAGTGTTTCAGAGGCACGAAAGAGGATTGAAAGAAGCAGTTAAAACTGGTCTCACGTATGGCATTGATCTTTGAATGGTGCAGTAGACCGTCACTTAGGCGAGCTGCATTCAGATGACGAGAGTAATTTTGAGTTTAATAATGAAGTTTGTAGCACTGAGGGGCTAATGTCCGATTTTATGCTTCTATTTCCTAATTAATTTTCGCAGTATTCTGTACAGTAGTTTAGCGAACCAATCACTATTGTGATTAATGGGGCAACAGGGATGTTACCAAATCTTGATTCCAATTGGACTTGTCGTTAGGACTGGCCTCGAATAGCTTTTCAGCTCGTCTGTTGAATTTAGTTCGGAACTCAATTTTTAAGACCTCAAAAACCTACGTTGGTCAAGAGCAACATAGAAACACCTTCTCATAAATTTTGTGTTAGGAATACATACTTCGTAACTAGACACTTAAGTCTTAAGTAGGAATGTAAAATGTCGTGGAAGTACAGAAGTGAGATGTACTTCGCTTCTTGCTTTGGTTGTGACGGATGTGGTGCTGAGGGAAGTTCTTTTCATTACCGACTGGTCGTACAAACATCGGTGCTACCATTAAGTTACTCTAAGGCAGCACTTCGCAACCTGAGGGTAACTACCCCTTGAGGGGTAAAATGAAATTTTCTGAAGGGTAAAAATAAGAGAGATGGATTGTGTTTCGGTTACTAAACTAAGTGATTTTCATAAGATCATAACTATGGTCACTATTTCATAAGGTTGTAATACTGATATTATTATTTTTTAAATACTAACATTAATGTGTGACACATTTGAATGTATGAACATTATCTTTTTCATATAGTCCATTGTAATGTAACCCTCTAAAACAGAGGTCGTCAAACTTTCCTCGCAGGAGCCAGTACTGACATTATGGGGCGGCACCTAGGGATGCATATGTAGCGATGTTATTATTGATAATCTATAGAAGTTATCATGTTATGAGCCTCCTATAGACTAGCTACGGTAAGGGCGCGATGTGTTGGCTGCCGTTAAAAGTCGGCTCCATTGGGAACACTTCTTGTTGATTGTTCTCGTTTTAGACTGCTGCCACCTTCAGCGATTCCAAAGTTCTCACTCGGTAATTGCCTGCAGAATTATTACTGAATTGTTTCTGTGAGCGGATGGTTAACTGACAATAACAGCAATTATATTTAAATGCATTACGCGATATGAGACACCAGTGGTTAGCACACTGAATTCGCATTCCTAAGACGACAGTTCAAATCCCTACCCGCCCTTTCTTATTTAAGCTTTCCGTGGTTTCCATAAATCACTTAAGGCAAATGTAGGGATGGTTCGTTTGAAAGGGCACGGCTGATATCCTTGTCCATCCTTCCTTAATCTAAGCTTGTGACCCAACCTCGACGTCTAAGGGACCTTAAACACTAATCTTCCTTTCTTTAATATAAGACGCAATAACAAATGTTTACTAAATTTTTTGAATGTCATTTTCCTTCTACTCGTTGCGTTGTGTTACAACAGCCTTAATATAATTTCCTATTCTTTGCTACAAATATGTACCGTGTCTGAAGATGAACATCTACAAGTGTTCATTTTAACTGAAGAGATAGAAATATCTCGAAAAATACACATCGGATCAAGAAAAGTTGTGATTCCTGTTTGTCTGTCGCGGAGGCGGATATCCAACTACACCACACCCGAGCCGCCATCCCACCCAGTGCGTGGGTGGTGGGGGACAACTTTGAAATCTTCAAGGGGTACCCCCGTTTTCTGTTGCAGATTACGATTCTACGGCAAAATCCACATACGTTTTGTCTGAAGCACTTTCTTCGTTTCGTCATAGATCGCGCTGTAATTGGAAGAATGGAAATGGGTAAACAATGGCCCTTGAATATCCAGTGGCATGTGGGACCCCACCTCCATGCTGTAAGGGTATGACAGACCAGTACTTCATAACTTCGTGTTGGAAACCCCATTCGCAACGTTGCATTCCTCCAACATATCGAACACGGATCTACTCGGCGCGCCGCCGTGGCCGTGTAGCGAACTACGACGTACCGTGACAGGCAGTACACTGCCACCAGAGCCCACGTATGATTCAGACCTAAAACCGATAGAGGTTGTAATCATTACAATACTTGTACAGTTTTTATTGCCTGCACACCTATCTACCATTTGAAGAACAGACTTGCAAGTGGACAATGAATATAGAAACTACGAAAGAAAAAATTAAAATGATCCTGATTTACGGAGAATGCAGGAGAAATGTTGAGTCTGCTGCTGCCCCGTATGCCGAGCGTTTTCCAGAGAACGCTCGCTCTCATTCGTTGTTTTACAAGGTTGTGGACGCCTTTATGTCTCACGGGAGCGTACAGACTGGCGAAAGGAAACGTGTAGCAGAAGATGCTAGTAAAACAGCTGTACTAGCAGTGCGCCACAACCCATGGATAAGCGCCCGGCAACTACACTGCGATTTCGCTATGCCATTAGGTAGTATTGTCACAGTTCTACATTGTTATAAGTATCGTCCATACCATATGTCACCGCATCAAGAACTTCATGGCGCCGATTTCCATAACCGGACACTGTTTTGTGAATTGGCACATCAACAAATGCAAACGAGCCCCACATTCTTTGCCGAGGTACTATTTTCCGATGAGTCTACATTCACAAATCATGATACCCTTAACCAGCATAACATGCATTACTGGAATGTAGACAATCCCTACTGGTTACTGCAAGTTGACCATCAACGTCCTTGGACGGTTAACGTGTGCTGTGGCATCATGCGGAACAGAATCATTGGTATGTCTTTTATAGATGGCATGTTGAATGTGTAGTTTTCGAGAGTGGCCGGGCTACTTACCCCTCTGCCCCTAAGATATGCGGACCCCGCCTTGAAAATGGCGGGGTGTGCTCCCGCCGAAAGGTTGGCAGTCCCTGTTAATACTACCTGGCTGAATTCCTGTAAGCTGTTTGAAAAATGTTAGATGCATGTTATTATAAAATATGACGGAGAACCGCGGGTTGCATCAGTATTTGATTAGCGCCCCATGCAGCCCACGGATCGCAGTTTGACGAACACTGTTCTAAAAGAATAGTTATTGTGAAGAAAAATGATTGAAATTCAGTGCTCCGAACGCAAATTTTTCGGAATCGAGATACATAAAGTGACCACGCAGGCATGCAATAAAGAAATATAGTATGTCTCATTAAAATATCAGTTTCCATTAATATCAAACCTAGTACTTGGCCAAAACTCATCGGTTACCTGCTATTATGATTTTTTCTTGGAGTCAGGTACTGAGCCGTCATTGCGTAGCGGAAAACCTTTTGACGTCTGACTCTGGTAACATATGTGTGACGCAACACAATGTTTTGCATTACTAAGAAAAGGCAGTAATCGGAGTTCGTGTAAAAAAACTTAGATTGGAATGTTCGACTTATAATGAATGCAAGTGCCCCTACAATGACGCGTAATCGACACGCCACCAAACTAATCGCTTCCCAATGTTATTCTACATCTACATACATACTCTGCAAGCTACCGTACGGTGCGTGGCGGAGGGTATCCTGTACCACCACCTGTCACTTCCTTTCCTGTTTCACTCGCAAATAGAGCGAGGGAAAAACGATTGCCGGCCGCGGCGGTGTAGCGGTTCTAGGCGCTCAGTCCGGAGCCGCGAGACTGCTACGGTCGCAGGTTCGAATCCTGCCTCGGGCATGGATGTGTGTGATGTCCTTAGGTTAGTTAGGTTTGAGTAGTTCTAAGTTCTAGGGGACTGATGACCACAGATGTTAAGTCCCATAGTGCTCAGAGCCATTTTGAAAAACGATTGTCTTTATGCCTACGTATGAGCCCTAATTACTCTTATCTTGTCTTCGCAGTCCTTACGCGAAATGTACGTTGGCGGCAGAAGAATCGTTCCGCAGTCAGCTTCAAATGCCGGATCTCTAGATTTTCTCAATAGCGTCCCTCGAAAAGAAGGACACCTCTCCTCCAGGGATTATCACTTGAGTTCCCGAAGCAGCACAGTAACACTTGCGTGTTTATCGAATCTACCGCTAACAAATCTAGCAGCCCACCTCTGAATTGTATCTATGTCTTCCTTTAATCAGACACGGTGCGGTTCCGGAACACTCGAGCGGTGCTCGAGAATGTTTCGAACTAGTGTTGTACATGCGGTTTTCTTTACAGATGAACCACATTTCCTAAAATTCTCCTATAAACCCAAGTCGATCATTCGCCTTCACTGTTACAATACTTACATGCTCGTTCCGTTTCATATCACTTTGCAACATCACATGTACATAGTTAATCGACGTGAATGTGTCAACCAGTACATTACTAATGCTGCATTCTAACATTACGGGTTTGTTTTTCCCACTCATCTGCATTAACTCACTTTTTTTTTTTTTACATTTAGAGCTAGCTGTCGTTCATTACACCAACTAGAAATTTTGTTCAATTTATACTGTATTCTCCTACACTCATTCAAAGACGACACCTTCCTGCACACCACGACATCATCAGCAAACAACCGCAAACAGCTGCTCACCATGTCTGCCAGATTATTTATGTGTGAGTAAAATAATAGCGTTCCTGTCATATTTCCCTAGGGCACTCCTGAGGATACCCTTGTCTCTGATGAAAACTCGCCGTTGAGAGCAACATACTAGATTCTGAAATTTTTACTAACTTTTGCCTGCAGTCATTTGCGCGTTCTCTTTTGAACCCAGAGTGCAACAGCTTTTGATTCCTTAGCATTTTCAGGATTTCGTTGATAAATCATGTTGGGTCTTTCCCATCCTTAATCCACTTACTCGGCACATACTTCTACAGAGCACGATTTACAATTCGTTTAATCTTTGCCCCTAATTCCTATATGTCCTTCATACGAGAGTTAAATGATGACAGTTCATTGTCTAAGTCGCATGCTAACAACTGCCTGTTTACTCTTTTCTAGCAGTAATACTCTTAGCCTTCTTGTTTGATTTATTATCTAGTTTGATTTATTAACTTCAGTGCCTATGATGACGTCTTTGTCACTGATCCATTGCTTCTATTACTGACGCCGTTGACAAGGTCAGACCTGTTTGTAGATGCAAGGTCTAAAATATTTCC
Organism: Schistocerca piceifrons; assembly: GCF_021461385.2. Classification (NCBI taxonomy): domain Eukaryota; kingdom Metazoa; phylum Arthropoda; class Insecta; order Orthoptera; family Acrididae; genus Schistocerca; species Schistocerca piceifrons. Next base: position 457,880,426 of record NC_060140.1, read on the forward strand.
ACTCCGTATGGGGTGTTGAGACAGTTTTTTGAAACCCTGTTCAAATGCACTTCGCATGGCTGTACTCATCGCAAAGAATTTATAAATGTCCCAGTCTATATTCGGTAGATTAAAGTCACCTTTAACTAAAATTTCATGATCTGGATATTTCCGAGCTACTGGTCGTAGACTTTATTTGAGGAACTCCTATCGCAGCGGAATCGCGTGGCCAGTAAAAACATTCAACAGTTTACTTGATTTCACTTAGATCTGTTATACACGACCAGGTAACTTCACCGTCACTCTCAAATTTGTTCTCTATAGAGATAGTATTTTTGTCAACTTCAATCAACACTCTCCCTCCTGCGGCGACTAATTTGTCTTATGGATAGAAATTCCATGAATCGCTAAATATCTCAGAGCTTTCTGCTTCGGGTTTCAGACAGCTCTCGGTCGAGAGAATAATTTAAGTGCGAGAAATTTCCTAGAGTGCAGTAAATTCTGAAACTTGGGTACCAATAGTGATACGTGTTACAAACCGGACACAATGGGAAGGACCAGGCTCCTTTGCTTTTTTCTTTTATCACTCGTTTATTACATCAGAGACATACAAATTTTAAGACAAAATTTAACTACATAAAATATTGCTCCCAGTAGAGGTTAACATAAGCAGTGACAAAACTTAGTTGTCTTAAGGGTTTCTGCTGGCAACAAATTTTAAGGAGGCAATAAAAAAAAAGTCTTGTGACTAGGGCCTCCTGTCGGGTAGACCCGTCGCCTGGTGCAAGTCTTTCGATTTGACGCCACATCGGCGACTTGCGCGTCGATGGGGATGAAATGATGATGATTAGGACAAAACAACAACCAGTCCCTGAGCAGAGAAAATCTCTGACCCAGCCGCGAATCGAACGCGGGCCCTTAGGATTGACATTCTGTCACGCTGACCACTCAGCTACTGGGGGCGGACAAGGAGGCAATGTAAGGTTTATATCAATTTACCTCAAACACGTAGCTAGTGATTGAATCACGACACAGACACATCAACAAATTCGGTAACAAATAAATAGCGTGAATTTGCACTCACAGTAACCAACTAATCAACAGCCTTGCCATTGAATAAGTAGTAGGCATTTGGAACGAATTAGCAACACCCCGCAACTAGGGGAGTTAATATTAACAGTCTTTAAATGTCTTGCTCCCCATTAAATAAACAAACTTACAGTAATTAAATGAATAACAAATCAAACACACTACGCTCCACTCAAACTCTTCAGTGGAAGCCAAGCCAAAATGAAGATTCCATTAACTGACTAGCACTGAAGTCACACTAAAGCTCATCTCTGTGTTCCCAGACACACATGGGGCAAACTTATACAAGACAAGATTTTGAAGGGAGCACATCAGTAAAACCGGTAGTGGAGCTAACTCGTGCCACTGAAAATTAAGGTACTAGACTGGGGCACAAGGTGGTATACAATGAGGTTGCCTTAGTGCTATACTGCGCTCCAAAATATTAATTCAAATGGCCAATTCAAAATTAAGTACACATAAACCAGCATTAATTAACGAGGAGTGACACCAGGTCGCTCGAAGGGACAACACTTAATTGGAAAGACAAATGCCGGAAGCGGCAGTAACATCAAACACCTTCTCCGAGTTTTAACCAGGAGTCACTTCCCGCTATACAAGTAAACATTTAACCAAGCACAAGGAAGGAACCCCAAAGATAAAATTCAAATAACGCCCCCAAAAGATCATAAAGGACAGGGAACCCCAACTATTTAAATTTAAAAGAATTAGCTCTCCCCAAAGGCAGTGTAAACGCGAAGGCCACACTTAAGAGGCCACCAAAATTGGTTACAAAGGGTCTTATACATTTGCTCCTTTTCTTTAAAGAAACACAAGGCTGCTTAACTTCTGCTGGCTTCTGCTGGACGACCGGTATGGCTCGTGTAGGATACACCAGGCAGCAACCCAAGCTAGGTGGCCGCAAGGCACGGCGAGCAAAATCAGGAGAGCAGACATGCAAGCAGCCAACACATATCCTCCATGCTGAACCGGCAGACCGCGTACAACCAACTCCACATATACGTGGTTGCTTCCACCCTCGTACCTCGCGGTGTCTCAGCAGGTAGCCCGAGCAAACGTCAACTGCCACTCGCCCCGCGAATCCGGAAAACCACAAGGCAAGCAAAGACAAGAAACATCGAAGGATCGATAATGGACATCCAAGAGACTGGCGCGCCAGTAACGAGCGCCACGGCTCAAATATTTTGACAATTTATTGACAAAATTTTGGCAGTCGAAGCGTTATTACCCTGAACGCGGGCTGATTTCGCTGTCTACTTGTCGTCTGGGGAGTGTTCATGAGAGTACCGCAAACTACCATCTAGCCTTAAAAACCCTGATGTGCACTCCGCAAGTACTATCTACTACCCGAGTAGTTTTATTGAAAGCTGAAACATAGACGAAGGCTTTACATATTATAAGTAATACATTAAAAATATTTCAGCTTCATTAATGTCATTATCACACCAAAATTACAGAGAGTAAGGAAAATGACGTGCTTTCGTAATACAAGACGTAAGAAAAGGGACGAAGAGCACGAGACGTTTTGAGCCAGAATTATTTAGAAAAACGAAAAACAAAATTACTTAAGTGATGATATGCATTGGTAGTAGAATAGGGTGCGATTTGATCTCTGCCTTTGAGGGAGAGCAATTACGCGTGATACGATGTAGTGGAACTTACAGCTTTTGAAACGAATTTATGGACATTATCTTCCTCACGTTCTCCACCCCCACACACTTACTTTGCACCATGCATCTATGACAGTAAATCTGAGATATACAGGTCGCATACGCTTAAGTATCTCACGAAAATGTTGTCTCTTAGCTGTAGGTAGTTCCCAAAATGGATCAGAAATTGCTTCATTATTCATTTTACATCAGATAAAAGAACTAATTAGCAACAGAATACAACAGTAACTATGTAATAGCTACATACTGCTGTAGGCCCTACACTGTATTATTATTGTTATTAGTGGCTGGGGTCATACACAAAATATTTCCAACCAAACGTCTTCTAATCCCTATCATTTTATATATAGTGAGACATTTTAGCTTGGTTGATGCTAAATGAAGGTGCAGAGAATGGATGAAACAAGTGTCGCTAGGGAGAAGAGTGGTGCAGAGGAAGCACGCTTTTTAACAAGTTTCTAGCTTCAATATGGATAGTTAACTTTCTTACCTGAGAAGGAATTGCAGATAGCTTACACGATGCACAGAGGATTGTTTCATCATTCTGTAACAAAAGGTTGTTACAAATAAGCAGCCAATCGTCTCATTGAATCACTGTTTGTCGTTTAATAAATTCCTGTACTAAGTAACATCATTTACTTTTGTCATTATAAAAATAAAAGAGTGCGAAGAAATTCTTATTCTAAAGTTCAGTTAGGCGATAATGTTGATGATGGTGGTATGCGGTGGTGAGGGGGAGGGGGGGGGAGAAGGGAGATCGGGAGATCGAAGCTAATATCTGATGGGTCGGAACCACTGTGCTAAACTGAAAATTTTAATTCACGTTATGCTACTTTCTTTCTGCAGGCCGAGGACGTGCTGGTGACGGTCCAAAAAGGAAGCCTGCTGGGAAGTACGGCCACGAGCGTCTACAACACGTCCTACACGGCCTTTCTGGGAATCACGTACGCCGAGCCTCCTGTTGGAGAGCTGCGCTTCCAGGTGAGTTCTGCACTGACAGTCGTATCCCAGCTTGTAACCGGGGGCTGCTTGTTCTGTATGATCTCTCTGTTTAGCGAACTGCATTCACATGCTTGGTGATGTCACATTAGTCATTCAGGAGGAGAATGGGTCTAATCGCTGTTAGACTGGCCAAGATTTAGTTTTCTATGGTTTTCATACTTTAGGTGAATGACACGTTGGTTCTTTCATCGATGGCACATACTGTTCTATCCTTGTCAAGTAGCTTTAGTCTGCCATATCAATGTCGATATAATGTTCCGTTTCATACTGAATTCATGAGATGTTGTAACTTTTTCTGCCTAAAACGCTTATGATAAACGGACAAATAAAGTTCGCAGACAGGAATACCGCCCCGACAAATGGAAGGAGAATGCATTTCAAGTGTACGAGGGGCGGTCGGAAAGTTTCTAGACCGAGATAGTCACCGTAATGTCTCGCACAAACAACACCACCTAGTTTTATGGTGGCCTTTTGTGGGTATGCACGTCAAATTTAGCGGCTCCAGCTTCGTTAGTTTTGCCGCTAGGATGCGTTTTATATTGTAGTGTAAGCAAAATGGCGAATATTGAGTATCTTTATTTGAAGAGAAAGACCCCCAAGAAAACTGCGAAGGACATACGGAATAAACTTAAGGACAGTGCTTCGTCTTATCCAACAATGAAGAGTAGAAGATGAGCCAAGGAGCTGAATGGCTGTCAGCATTGCCACTGATGAAACAGTGACCGCATTCACAATACGATTTCACAGGTCTGTCGAACAACGTTGTAGAACATTGAAACCACATTTGGAATCTCCCATGGGCATGCCCATGACATTGTTGTGGATATTTTGGAAATGCGGAAAATTTCATCTCGGTGGGTCCCGAAAGATTTGAATGCAGATCAGAGATGGGAACGTGGGCAGCGTTGTGAAGAAATCGTCCGCCAATTTCAAGCGCATGAAGACGGCTTTTTTGCAAGGTATGTGAGATGGATGAAACCTGGGCTCCCCACTTTTATCCTGAGACAAAACAACGGTCACAATAATGGAAATATCCTTCATCCCCTACCCCCCCCCCCCCCAAAAAAAAAAAAAATCCGGGTGTAAAAATCAGCCGGTAAGGTGACGGCATCGGTCTTCTTGGATGCAGAAGGGGTAATTATGGTGGATTATTTGCAAAACAGCGTAACTATCAATGCATCATACTACTGCACCTCCCTGCGTCGTTTAAAAGAAGAAAGAAAGAAAAAAAGGCACGGAAAATTGGCGCGCGGAGTTCTTTTGCGTCAGGACAACGAACCGGCGCACAAACCCCTCGCAACACTGGAAGCTCTGCGTGACTGCGGGTTTGAATTGCTACGTCATCCGTCACATTCTCCAGATTTGACTCCAACACATTTTTTCTTCTCCCAAACCTAAAAAAAGATCTCAAAGGACGACGATTTGCCAATGATGATGCAGTGATTGATGGTGTGAATGCTTGGTTGGACTCGAAATCGAAGGCCTTTTACTTGAATGGTTTGCAGAAGTTATCCTGCAGAAAGTGTCATCACTTCTGTCTCTAAGCTGGTCGTAGGTTGTGTACCACAAATGAACAGCATAGAGACAGAAGTGATGACACTTTCTGCAGGACCTGACCATCATTTTGCAGGACAATGGTCAGTGCAAGCTGTTACTGATTTGTTTGACTGATGGGGCTTCTAAGTGCTATACCACCTACTGCACTCCCCTCGTAAGTTCAACTCGATTTCTAAACTGAAGGAAACACTCTACGGCATTCGCTTCAGAACTGCTAAAAATTAGTCAGGCAATATACAGAGCCCAGCTCGAACTGTCAACACAGCTGGCACTGCTAAGAGTATCCTTCGACTTCCAGATTACTGGTAACGGTTTATGCAAAATGCTAGTGTCTTCTTTGAAGGTCAGTAAAACTTTAAAACATGTATCTATTTTGTACGAGCTGTGAATAAATAGTTGCCACTATTAAGGTTCCAACCCTCGTATATGTTGTTGGGACGACTTTAACGGATGCAGCACTACTGCGCTGCGCGAAATAACGAGAAACTATTACGTCATACTTCTGTACTACATGCGGTTCTATGCGAAGAATGTCATGATGTCTTCTTCCTACCTAAAATATTCCGAGGGGATGGTTAAAAAAGAACAGCGGGACAAAAATCAGATGAAAAGAGAGTGTTAATTAGAGTGACCACGGGGAAATATTAAACGCTAAAGTAATGTGACAGTTATTAGTATTGGTTAATATAATGGTTGGGGTGGGAACAATAAGGAAGTGAGGATTTACAAATAAAGCGTTATTTGCAGCAAGTGAATCGGACCAGTACTGATTATGATTAACAAGGGATACAGAATGTATACAAAGAAGGAGGACGCCGTGAGTGGAACCAGGTATGTTTGGTGCAAGGGAGAGCGTCAAGGAAATGAAGAGAACCTGTTTGACAAACGCTCGAAGATTGCTACCAATTTACGCGTGAAAGCCTAGATACAAAGTTTCAAAAAAAAAAAAAAAAAAAAAAAAAAACAGTATCGAGAGAAGAATCCTGAAATATAGTTCAAACTCCTACTCATCGCTGTCTCAGGAACTACAAAGACTAAATTAATAACAACAGGCATGTAAGCAGTTTTTGTTCCGGCTCTCCATACTCGATTGTAGCAAGAACCAAGCATGTGGTAAGTGCTTAGTACCCTTGCTATTTTGTCGAAGAATGGAAGGTAAATTTATTGTAGATTCGAAAAGGACGATCTCGATTTTCGGGACAGCACCACCGGTAATATTAGTCGCAATTAGGAAAAATGAATTCGTTGATTTGAGGAAGGCGTTTGGTCGTATGGAGTGGAACAGAATGTTTTCTAGTCTTAGTCAAGATGGTATAGGCTACAGGCATAAAAAGATGATCCATTTTCTTCAGGGCGCCCGCATAGACGGAGGAGGTGAAAATCTGGACAAAAGTAAGACAAGGTGTCCCATTGTCACTGCAGTAATCTAAGTCATCTATTGGAGAGAGATTAAGAATTGAAACTTATCCTAAAGTTGGAATTATTCGTCACGAATAGAAACTGTATCACAGTATCTGCTAACGCAGTGCAGCAAGAGGATATGCAAGCCGTAAATCGATTGCAAATAAAGTAAACAGTAAATAAAACAGAGTAGCAAATTATCATGAATCTAGAGTTTGTTCTCCGTAATAACGAAGCCCTCAAAATATAGCTTCACGAAAGCAACAGTGAAACGCTCTGCACATTCATTCTTCTAAATGGTTTACTATTTTCCAGCCACGATTTCCGCAAACGGTTGCTCCACTGAAAGAAGTAGTACCCACAACGTTCAGATAATACTGATGATCTCTTGACAGGATCCGCAGCCAGCTGGTAGCTGGGAGGGTGTGCGCAACGCCACCTCATACGGCAGCGACTGCGTGCAGAACACGGGTGACGGCTCCGAGGACTGCCTCTACCTGAACGTGTTCGTGCCGGGCATACCAGAGGAGGGTGCAGGGCTGCCCGTGCTCTTCTGGGTGCACGGTGGAGGGTTCGTCTACGGCAGCGGCTCAGACCAGGAGCATGGGCCCGACTTCCTTGTCTCCTACGGTGTCATACTCGTCACCATCAACTACCGCCTGGGGCCACTCGGTACGATCAACGGTTCCTAAGACATGAGTATGTTTCACAGATTACACTCAGCCTTTAGCTTCTACTCCTTTACGTGTCATATTGCAAAATCCATTGTTTTGCACGCCTACGCTATCTGATCAGAAGTATTCGGGCATTCCTGTGTAATGTGTAGTTGACCACAACATGTCACAAAAGGTCGACCCGACAGCATCAAATTTGGTAGGATGTTTTGTAATGTCAGTAGAGAAGCAATCAGAGGTAAATAGACGTGTCAGAAGAGCTCAGTGAATTCGAACGTGAACTAGTCATTGGATGTCATCTGAGTAACAAATCGCCCAGGTACATTTTAACCATTCTAAAGATTCCCAAGTTGACTGTTGGTGAAGCGACTGTGAAGAGGAAACGCGAAGGAATAACCACAGCCAAACCAAGACTAGACAGACCTAATGTTTAGAATGTCGGGCATTTAGGAGGGTGGTTGTAAAAAATTGCGTGGAATCATCGGAAGAAATCACTCACGAGATCCAGCAGTGCTACTAGCAGCAGACCCGCTAGCACAATGACTGTGTTTAGGGAGCTAAAAAAAGTGGGGTAAAATGGTGGAGCATCTCCTATTAAGCTACGCATGTCTGTGTGCGATGTCTGGGGCGGTGTAAAGGGTGACGCTACTGGACTTTGGATAACCGGCAACGAGTGATTTGGAGTGATGAATCATGGTATACCTGTGAGAATCCGATGGATGGGTTTGGTTTTGACGAAATGTCTGGAGAACGTTACTTGCCATCATGTGTAGCGGTAACAGTGAAGTGTGGGAAAGGGGGTGCTGTGGTGTGGAGGAAGGACAGAAAAATTCAGAGACAATAATTGTATCAGCACGACACTTACCCTATGATGAGGCAACATCTTTGGGGCAATAGTTTGTGGACGATAACATTCCTGAGATGGAGTGGACTTCCTTGAGTCTAGGTCTGAGCTCAATGGAACACCTTTGGGATGAGTTAGAATGTGGACTTCGTTCCAGACACCAGTGTTCGACATTACCGCCTTCTCTGCTTTCCGTTCTTGGGGAAGAATGTGCTGCCATTCCTCCGCAGATATTTAAGCACCTCCTTGAAAGTCTCTCCAGCCGAGCTGAAGTTTTCATAAAGGCTGAGGGTGGACACACCTCGTCCACTAATAGGGTGTCCCGATACCTTTGCTCATATAATGCATGTACCTTTCCACAAATGTCATGCTCACTCTGATCGGTCAGAATCGAAGTTACTGAACTAATTTTGTCGGCAATTTGTGGTGAACAAATTGAACAGGTATAATACTAAGAAGAGGTATGAAATGAAACGGATGCATAAAGACAGAGTGAGGGAAGGTGAATGGATAACTTAAATTTGTTAGAAGGGCTTTGTGGATGTTAAACTGCAAAAGAAATCGCATACAAGTGCTGCCAATGACACTGTATAATTTCAGAATTTGGTGTCCTTATCAAGTGGACGTGACAAAAGATATCGAAAAAATTCAGGGACGCATTGATAAGACTGGAACAGATCGACATACCCCATACCATAGTTAACAGAGATGCATGAGGAACTTAAATGGGAATCTTTGGAAGAAAGGTGACTCGCAAGATTTAGGACTCCAGTATTTGAGGAAGGCTGTGCAATCATTTTGCTGCCACCATAGCATATCCCGCGTAGAGAACATTAGAATAACATAAAGAGAGTTAGCAGGGCGTATGCAAGAGGACTTCTGTGAAGGATGGAAAGCAGGCGCACGATACTGGAGAAAGTTAAGTAGTAAGAGTGGATTCTGAGCCTTTACTGGGACGTGCCCACATCGCCAATGTCGTAACGTGGAAGTTACGGCAGTTCAAGTGGTAGGCACTCGAGCACCCGTCCTAAAGTCCTGATGTTTTCCCATGCAGTTATCACGCTTTCGGTTCCTTAAAAAAAGGCCTTGAAGGGTCGAAGATTCCTGTCAGACGAAGATGTGGAGCAGGGAGTTAAGGAATGGTGATTCGGTGGGGTGATTGCCTCAATGCCCATGCCGATTTTGCCTGACTGGCGTACCGATTCTGGTTTTTACAGCCTACGAACGGAATGTTTTTGAACGCCGCTTATATAAAGTCCAGAGTAAGTCAAGATCCGACATTACTTGCATATTACAAAACTACTGTAGTATTTTAAGGAATGTCATTAAAATGTTCAGAAGTATGCACGTCCTGGCAATAATAGGTAATGCAGATTATAAAAATAAAACTACATGGTTTATTGTCAAACAGGAGACACGAGAGACGAACAGTCAGACAATGTACAAGATTCCATAACAGTTAAACTAAATGACAAGTTGCGAGAACTTCCAACAATTATTTACTGGATTTAGAGAAAAATAAGATTAAATGGTTCAGCTGAAGAATTAAGAGAATGTATTACAGATGTCATTTCAGAAAACGTGAAGCAACTAGAAACTACTCCAACATTCTTCGCTGAAATTAATAGAACTATAAAAATTCTAAAAAAAACAAAAGCTCAGGTGGTGTTAATGGAATATCAGACAGAATTCTGGGAAGTTGTTCCAACTTAATTAGTAATGCCCTTAGTGATACATGTAATGCCTCACTGACACAGGAAATTTTTCCCGACAGGTTAAAATATGCAGTTTTTAAACCTTTACACAAGAACAGTGATAAGACAGACTTAAACAACTACTGCCCAGTTTCCTTACTGACATCTTTTTCCAAAATATTCGAAAAAGTAATCTACTCAAGATTTATCAGACACGTAGGGAGGAATAGTTTATGTAGCATATCACAGTTTGGATTCCAGAAGGATTGCTCGACTGAGACTGCAATTTACATATTAACTCATCAAACAGGACTAGCCTTAAATAATAAAATATCGCCAGTTGGTATTTTTTGTTATTTTTCCAAGGCATTTGATTGTGTAGATCATGTTACTCTGTTAGAAAAACGCAAGTTTTTGGGAATTGTCAGTTTTATGCACATCTTTTTGTCTCATACTTAACAAACAGAATTCAAAACGTTGTACTGAATTATTCAAACAGTATTGGAAGGAGAGAAAATTTTAGTGACTGGTGAGAAATCACAATGGGAGTCCTACAGGGTTCAATTTTGGGTCCATTCCTTTCCTTATGCAGAGTCCCCCACAAAAATGATTACACACTTTAAGGAACGAAAAGTATTACTTACGTGTTTATTAACAGAACGACGAGCGGTCGCCGCAACTACGTCAGTCAATGTTACAGTGAAGATCGCTGCACATGTCCCTGTAATCTCCTGGCGAAGTTCCTCCAGCGTCCGTCGCTTTCGTCGATAGACGTTATCTCTCACAGTTCCCCACAAGTAGAAGTCCACAGGTGTTAGATCTGGCTACCAAGGAGGGAACTCAATAGGCCCTCTTTGTCCAATCCAATGCCCCAGAAAATTGTTATCCAGGAAAGCTCGTACTGGTAGGTGGTAATGTGGTGGCGCTCCGTCATGTTGGTAGAAGACTTCTTCATCAGCTCCATAAAGCGCACATATACCTGGCGAAATATATGTGCGTAACATTTCCAGGTACACTTCTCCAGTGACAGCAGCATCAAAGAAAAAGGGTCCTACTAAGACACACATGAACCCCTAGTAGATTGACCGCATCATCCACGTGAACATGCGGATTTTCCGGTGCCCAGTTCACACTGCTATGCCGATTCACGGTTTCATTACGTTTAAATTGTGCCTCCTCACTCCACACTACCTTCGTCATAAACTGTTCGTCATCATTTACCATTTTCTGATACCATTCGCAAAATTGCATTTGACGATCAGGATCGTCATCATTAATCGCGTGCAGTCATCGTGGAATGTAAACTTTCCACTTGAGAGCTTTCAGAATTCTTCGTACGCTTGTACTGCTAACCCCCACTTCAAGTGCACATTGCGTAGCAGACTTCTGTGGAGAATTAACAAACGTTTCCAACACGAGAGCCGACAAAGCAGGACTTGCAGCTGTACGCTGTCTTCCTGATCTTCCTTTGTGAGTATCGCAAATCGCTCCATGCAATTCAAACTTGTCAATCATGCATTTAATTGTTAGGTGGGTTGGCGATTCTGTTTCAGACTCCCGCCTCCACTGACGTTGCACTTCAACGACATTATCAAACTTTAAAAACCACAATACATTTTCGTTGTTCAAATGTTAAGCGTGCTCTAGCCATCTTGTTTTCTCAATACTGAGATGAAAGTACTAACATCTGTTGAGCCAAAGACCATACTACAACACACTCGTAACTCAAATCGAACGACAATAACGATATCTCGGTAGAGCCAGACGAAGAGTGTATACATTTTTTTGGTGGACTCTGTACATTTAGTGAGCTTCTACTTACCATTCAACAAGCAGAAGTGATACTTTTTGCAAACTATACTACTGTCATAATAAATCTCATTAGAGAGAGAACAGCTTAAAAGATTGTAAATGATATTTTCCAAAGAATTTTGACGTGATTTTCAGAAAATGGATTCTCTCTTAAGTACAAAAAAGCACACGCACAATGTATTCAGTTCTGTACAATAAACAGAGCCACACCAACAGCTGATGTAACACATGGGCAAGAGTAGGTAAATAGGGTAGAATGCTCCAAAATTTTAGGTGTTTGTATTGATGAAAACTTGAACTGGAAAAAGCGTACTACAGAGCTTCTCAAACAATTAAGTTCAGCTTATTGCGTTCGTCACATAATTGTTGACCTTGGGAACAAACGAGTTAACATCCTGACATATTTTCTATATTTACATTCAGTAATGTGCTATAGATTAATTTTCTGGGGTAAGTCGTCACTTAGAAAACAGTATTTATTGCACAAAAGTGAGCAATAAGAATCATGTATAGTGTTAACCCACAGACGTCATGCTGATACGTCTTCAAGTAGTTGGGCATTTTAACTGCGCCATTACAACAGAAATATATTCGCTAGTGAAATTCGTCGCGAATAATCCATCGAAATTTGAGAAGAACAGTGATCTTCATATCTAAAACACAAGAGGGAAAAATGTCCTTTATTACTCCTTATTAAAGGTGTCAGTGGCTCAGAAATGATTTCAATACGCAACAACAAAAACCTTTGATCACTTGCCCAGTAACATAAAATGTCTGGCAAGCAACAAAGCAAATTTGAAATTTAACTTAAAATCCTTTCTCCTGGCCAACTCCTTCTATTCCATTGACGAATTTCTACTTAAAAACCGGAGGCCAGTAAAAAACCGTGGTTTTCAAATGTAGTTGCTTGAATGGGACTAAAATAATAATATGCTCGTTGTGTTCATTAATGTTAACACTAATCATGTATACGTATCGAGTAAACTGAGTCGTTCCACATCATTTCGATGAAATAATCATTCAAATGATCTATGGGACACGAAAGTAACTAACTAATTAAACAACTACGTATGCTTTCGCGTCAAAGACACATGCGCAACTTTCTTATAATAGAGGCCTACATACGTAACTGTCGAAGCAACGTGGCAGCACCATGTACCTTCATGGATGCAAAAACCTCCCATTATGTCACCATAATGTAAGCTTTCCCTTGTTTCGCTAAATAATCTCACCAAATGCCAAAAACTGTATCATTAAAATAACAGAAATCTTTTCTTTTTTCTTTTTTTTAGAATCACTGTCCAGTTGCTCCAGTGCTCCGCCTATAATTTCGTCAGCATCGATGGGACCATATTCATTAACTTTTTTTCCTCTTTCTGTCAACTATACCTATTATGTTTCATTTAGAAATGAGCTCACTATGAAGGTGTGTGGATGGAAGGAAGTAATGCCTTCACTCTTGGAACAGCTCTTTTTACCCTGCAGAACAGCCTCTATCAGTGGAGTGTGGACGAGTAACAGTGCCAAATTTCACTGCAGGCTTCCTGAGCACAGGAGATGAGGTCATTCCCGGCAACGCAGGTGTCAAGGATCAGCACCTGGCGCTGACCTGGGTGAAGCAGAACATCGCCAGCTTCGGTGGCGACCCAGACCTCGTCACCCTACAGGGGCAGAGTGCGGGAGGCAGGGCCGTCTCATTACATCTCGTCTCGCCTCTTTCCTCAGGTTAGTTCGTAATGTCATTTAGGAGAAATTAATATCGATCTGGTGACTTCCGTAAATGAAAAAAGGCTATTATCATTGGATTAGATATTTTCCAGGTCTACCTTTTAATCGCAAAGAACGTACGGCGAATAGTATTTCAAATGTCAAGATATATGGCGTGAACGCCGGCCGTGGTGGCTAAGCGGTTCTAGGCGCTTCAATCCGGAACCGCGCGACTGCTACGATTGCAGGTTCTAATCCTGCCTCGGGTATGGATGTTTGTGATGTCTTTAGGTTAGTTAGGTTTAAGTTGTTCTAAGTTCTAGGGGACTGATGACCTCAGATGTTAAGTCCCATAGTACTCAGAGCCATTTGAACCATTTGAACCATGGCGTGAACGCAAAGAACGTACGAGGAAAAGTATTTCAAATGTCAAGATATACGGCGTGAATCAGCTAAGCTGTTAACCTCAGATATTTCCTGAACCATTTAAGATATCGTAATTCTGTATTCGCCCAAATAAAATTTGAAACGGTTCTCACTGAAAGATGTATAGTTTCTTTTCGTGTCTATATAAAGTACAGAGATATCGGTGTCAACTTAGCTTTCTCAGGTGGCAGTAACTGTTGCTTCTGGTATATACCTCTAAAAGAGGCAAATTAAACGACATTTCAGCGCTTCACTTTTTAAAATCCGTGTAGTAGATTCTGCAAACTGCGATATTTAGAATTTAGGATTTACCTACCTATTTTGAGCATGAAAATGACTGCTATTGTATGCCGAAGTTCGTGTTGTTATTACTATTGCAGGGTATTCAGAATAAAACTGAAAAATTTTTCAGTCTGTTATGCTGGGAAATAATTGTTAAGAAAAAATTCGACACATTTTGCCGTTTCCAACTTAACTGACATTGAAGTCAGTCATACCTTTGCGTGCACAAATTCAAGTGACCCACCAATGACGGTGTCGCCAAGTGCGGTCCTCGTTTGGTTTTCTATAACCGACCAAGAGAGCCATATAAAAACTGGAGAGGAGACAGTAGAAAGGATCGGAACACCTGACAGTAATCGTATCTAGCGAGCAGCATGAATTTACTCGTACAACGGTCTAGTTGGCTAACTTCAATTATAATTAACTCGGAAACAGCGAATGTATCGAATTTTGTTCTTAACACTTATTTGTCAGCCCAGCCTATCCTGTAGCATTCTTACAAGCTGTGTACCCACCAGGCTGGTGGGGCTCTCCAACTTCACGCAGCTGAAAGAGTCTACAAAAGCGGAACAATGGAGGAAAGTTTAATTTAAAACTGGTACTAATCACACTTAATTACATGCGGTTCGACCGACTCACCATCTGGAAATCTAAGGGCGTGGCATCTACGTCAAAAATTGGATGGATTTGTAAAGTGGAGAATAGAGGAAGGGATAAAGACTAATGTTGCGTGATGACTTTAATGTGAAGATACACAGTGAAATTACAAAATTACATAAGCAATAGCTACAAAAAGGAAATAAAAAAGGATGTGATTGTAAACGCTTCCTCAAAACTCCATTTAGGTCACCAACAGTTTGAAAAGCGCAGCGTCTACTGCAATACACGTTTGCAACGTCCTGTGTCTGCAGTGCTTGAGGCTATTGTCTGCGGTAATTGTCTCGCAGAAGTGGTGTATAGAGGTTGGCGTCAGGCAAGAAATGTTCACTGTGCAATAAGATGCTTAAAGACCAAAGCACCAGACCACGAGGGTTCCTCAGTAGAAGAAGGTACGAAAATGAATATATCATAAAGTTACAATAAACACTGGAATTTTAAATAAGTATCTGACTCCCGCGATTAAACTGGCAATAGGATGGCATGGCCCCAGAAGGCAAACTCACTGCCTTATCTCTGTCTCTTCATTCTTTCCCTGGCTGCCTCAACGTCCTCTTTATCTCTCTCTGTCAGAGGGACTGAATCTTCTGCCAGAATGCATCTCCTGGTTGCTCACAGACTCTCCGACTGTTACGATATATCAGCGGTGTCACTGGCGCTTCAGTCTGCAGTTCCATCCAATGGCTGACCGACATTTCGAGACCACGCCTCTGAGTCTTTGTGCAGGGTAAAAATTTCTCATCTTGTTGCGGCCGGTATGTGATTCAGGAACTCTCGTGTTCTTCTCACTTGTTCACGTTGTGAGAGCTCCCGCCACTGGCTGCCATTTCCCCAGCGAATTGTTCAAGTGTTTGGGTGATCTTTTCGCGGTGTCCAGGAAACAACTACACAACAATAAAACCGCATGTTTGTTACGGGAAAGCCTGCGCTTCGTCAGTGTCTGCGAATTATCAGCATCCCTCTTGGTGCCCGTCGCACTTTACACAGGGTAGCACTTACCGAGTAAGGGAAACATTTCAGAATCCGACTACATGCAGCCTATATTTCATTCACATCTCTTCACGCTTCTTGCATTTCATCAAACTTCATGCAGGGCATTACTTCTCAAGCAAGCCAGATACTTCAATACTGTCTCGCTTCTGAGAATCTCATGCACCGTTTGCGACCTACGCATTCGTCTTGTCCTCGGTGCCCAACGACGAATGATTACAGCAGAACTGAGACAGTGCTGATCAGCTTTTGGTGCCAAGGAAATATAACGTAACGTAAACGAAAAATCAACAGCGACATGGCAATAAATGAAATGCTGTTTCAATAAATTTCTTTTGCCTGTATTATTGTACCATGATGTATTAAAACTACTGATGTTTCAACTGCTGTCATAAGCATCCTTCACCAGGACGATTACTTGCGTGTGGGGTTACAGCTTTATACAGGGTATTTCAAAGTCTTTGCATCAGACATCTAGTGGTGATCGATAGAACAAGACTTTTGATAGATACAAAATGCTCGTTGACGCTAGGTGCCTTTTATTATTGGTTATGCCCCTGAAAGGCGACAGGGTGTAGACACTCTGCTGTGCGCGTATTCATTGTGTGTTGTCTGTAATATAGTCATCTGCTCCAAGTGAAGGGGGTCAGGTCAAGCAAAATTAGAGTTTCTGATTCGTTTCTAAATTATTTTTATCCGCTTACAGACGCTCATTCCTAAGGGTTTTTGTTGAAAGTCACTCCATCAAACTCCTGGTGTCGGTAGTATCCAGATGCAGCACACCTGGTTATCAGATCACGCTAGACTGGTGAAGTCTAACAGCTAACGTTGAGCGAACATTTTGTCTCTAATAAAAGTTGTTCACCATGAAGTCTAACGCAAAGACTTTGAAAAACCATGTATATGTTATAGTGGGAGCGGTTGGTTAGAGAGATAAACCTTTCGTAGTGCATGAATACGATCATCAAAATGATCAGCGAAAGCTTATCATAAATTGAAAAAAGAAACACTTCCACTGGCGAAGGTTTATCATCACTGGCAACTGTTAGTAGCTGTGAACAGTAGCAGATTATTAACGTTGCATCCAACAGTGGTACCAGGCATCATCATGAATGTAAATGTCGTCAGTTGGCTATTGTTGTGTTTTACTGCAGTGCGGCTATGGTTGACAGCAGTACAGCTATGGTTGAATCAGTAAAGTTCTACGAATGTCTTAGAGTGGAACGGGGAAACTCCAGTTATAATTGTGTCTTCGAGGACAGAGGGAAGTAGGAGTCACTTATCAGAAAGGTAAAATCACTAAAATCTGGACCTAATAGGAACGGCCATGGCTACAAGTTTTTGAAGAGACATGACGTGCTCCAGGCGAATGGAATATCGAAATTAATACAATGTGCTACTAAAGAAGTCAGGACTAAGTAATATGTTTACGATGAAGAACTGTACGACATTCTACATGATACTCATATAATGACTGGCCACAGTGGATGTGACCAAAATATAAAATGATTAAAGTCAAAGTACTGTTATATTAAATTTATGTTAGCTTATATGAGCCTTGTTTACAAAAAACATAAAGGTAAGAATAAAGGGATAGTAGTGAATCCCATGCTGTTCAGAGAGTTAAAATTCAAATTTCAAGTCGATTTCATAGACTTCGAATCGCAACCAGATGGGGACTACGTATTCGTAACGGTTTTTCATGACCGGCTCATTCGTTGTTCTCAGGCCACTGAAGTCCAAAACAACTGAGGAAGTATGTGACAGCATTACTGACATTTTTACAATGTTAGGCGCTCCCACAGTGTTGCAGTCAGACACTGGTCGAGAGTTCGTTAGCAAAATAATGAGTAGTTTAACTGAACTAGTCCAGTTTTGAGATTGTGAGCGGTAAACCTAGACAAAGCCAGGCCGCTGGCAGCGTAGAACGAGCAAATCAAGGCATAGAAAATGTGCTAAGCACATGGATGCAGAAACGTAACAACCCGGAATGGAACCATGCACTAAGGTTTGTGAAGTTAATAAAGAGCTGTGCTGCACGTTTTGGAATAAGAAGGTCCCCGTACGAAACGATGTTTGGATGCCCTCCTAAACGATGTTTGTCTTAATCAAGTGTACCTCCTGAAGCACTGGCGAACGTTCACTCTGAGGACGACCTCGAAAATATAATAAAATCAGATGAGGGGTGGAGGTCAGAAAGGGACTGAAACGTTGAAGGACAATAACCATAGCAAGTCCCTAGTGCAAAAGGATAACATACCAACAGGAACAGAAATTGAGATCAGAGAGGAAGACTGATTCCAGACAATAATATATACTGCCTAACTGGTTTAGATGGGTCATCTCGCGCTCTTACAAACACAGAACTTTTGCCTACAAGTGCTTAGAAGAACGAACACAAAGAATGCAACAGTGCTTAGGTCGTCGTTTGCTACCAGTGGAAAAGGGATGTACAGTGCGAGTTCCAGTTCCCGACTTCGACCAAAGAAGAGGAGATACAAGGTAGATCTTGGGTGTCGTTCTGGAGACAACGGCTGATGGTTTCTACCTAACATGGACGAGAGATAATGAGTTGAACCAGCTTTACGCAAGCTAGCAGGTTGTTTTCAAATATTTTGGGAAGGGAGGATACGATATGCGATTATGACTACGACTGCGACAACATTTTGTTTCACGTCCTGCTTCAGTACTGGCCCTCTCAGAATAATCTCAGAGGAGGAAGTTCCAGCAAAGAAAACTGAAGACAATTGCGACGTCTCAGCCGACGGGAAGCGGCCAGAGATTCTTCAGATGCCACCTTTACCACAAATGTCAGACTCTGAGAAGATTTTGCAAAACAAAAATGTGTTGTGTAGCTCTAAGTGCTATGGTGGACGTCAGTGCTGCAATAAGTGGATTTTCTATAATATGACAATTTTCAAACTGCAGCTCATAAAATGCAACTTTCGAAATATGACTGTCCTTTGTTATTGCAACCATGGTTCACATTCCGTAACTCTTAGTAATGAAGGCTTATCTTTACAAGCCATGGTGCACTATCCCCAGTGAATGTATATTGTTTGGCAAAACTGGAATTAATAATCCACTTTCACTAAACAGGTCAGTGAAGGTGCACAATTGCCAGTGATGGTATACTTTCCCTCAAAGTTTCACTTCCAGTATAACATATATATTATTGGGTGCCTACCCCCCCCCCCCCCCCCCCCCCCCAGTGTCCGCAGCTCGTGGTTTCGCGGTAGCGTTCTCGCTTCCCCAGCATGGGGTCCCGGGTTCGGTTCCCGGCGGGGTCAGGGATTTTCACCTGCCTCGAGATGACTGGGTGTTGTTGTGTCGTCTTCATCATCATCATTCATACCCATTACGGTCGGAGGAGGCAATAGCAAACCACCTACGCTAGGAGCAAGTACTACTTGTGACTGAGGGGGCCGCTCATGGCAGAGGGCATGTGTCACATTTCTGTGGTGCCAGCTGGGTCAGTCAGTAGATCAGATTCTACTAGGCATTACCTGTATCTCAACAGGTATGGGAAGGGGAGGCTGGCAAAGCTTATAGGTGACAGTGTAGTGGGTGGTGGTGGGATCGCTCATGGAAAAATTCCTGTAGTAGTTGGTGTTAGAACTGCACCTTTTTTTAGATAGAAGTCTGCTGATAGGAATACCTCATTAAAGGAAGTCCCTCCAACTAAGGGCTCACATTCTGAGGACGTCATGTTTCCAAGTAGAGTAGAAATTATCATATTTCATCAAAATATAAGAGTAATTGGGATAAAATTAGTGAACTGCTCATAGATGTTGACTCTGAAATTATTGGTAAGTCGGAAAACCACTTAAATAATTTGACAATTCAGAGGCTTCCTTCACCAAGATACGGATTACCTGGCTGTTTTTCAAGGAGTTCCTTGTGGGATGGTGGGATGGCTATGAACGTAAAAAAAAACAAAGAAAAACAAAAAAAAAAACAGTAATACGTTTGAGTCCATAGATGTATCACGGCACTGCACTGAACATATATTTGAATGTTGTGCAGGGGCAGTTGAATTTAGTGAAACTAAACTTCTAATTGTTGTTGTTTATAGGTCCCCTAACTCTGGTTTCAGAGCATTTCTGCTCAAGCTAGAGAGGGTTCTTGATTCACTTTATAGGAAGTACCAGAAATTAGTTATATATGGTGGCTTCAATATAAATTTTGTATACGATGGTGCAATAAAAAGGATGTTGGTAGATCTCATAAATTCATTTGACCTGATTCAGATTGTGTTTTTTCCAACTAGGGTGCAGAGGAAGAGTAGCACAGCCATAGACAATATTTTTATTCATTCCTCATTACTAAACGGGAATTCTGTTAGTAAAAGGGTGAATGGTCTTTCAGACCATGATGGACAAATTTTAACGCTAAAAGGTTCAAACAAATGTCACATGTAATTACGAACTATGTAAGAAAGGTAATCCAACAGCAATAGAAAGTTTTTTAAACCTTGTCAAGGAACAAGAGTGGCAGCATGTTTATAGTGCCGATAACATAGATGATAAATATAATGGCTTTCCTTAACAAATTTCTCATGCTCTTTGAGAGTTGCTTTCCATTAGAACGTTCTAAACGGGTTACTAGCAATAAAAGGCAGCCTGGGTGGCTGACTAGTGGGATAAAGGAGATCATGTAGAAAAAAGTGGGAATTATATCAAAATCTTAGAAGTGGTCACAATCAAGCGACAGTAGGCCATTACAAGCAGTACATTAAGGTGCTTAAAAATATTATTAGGAAGGCAAAGAGTATGAGGTACGCAAATAGAATAGCTAATTCACAGGATAAAATTAAAACCATATGGTCCGCAGCACAAGGTCGACAATATAAAGCCAGTTTGTAGTAAAAAATTTCTGTTACTGATAAATCCGAGTATGTACAGTATTTAACAATATTTTCTGAGAATTGCTAGTGTATTAAATAAAAATTTAGTTTCTGCAGGGAATCATATAACTTTCTTGGCAAATGCCTTTCCGAGATTGATGGATGAAATACTCCTCTGTGATACACACAAGGGGGAGATTGAGTCAATAATGAAATCACTGAAGACTAAGGACTCTCATGGTTATGACTGAGTACCTAGCAGAATATTAAAGTACTGTGCTGCACCTGTTAGCCCTGTATTTAGCCATATTTGTAATTTTTCCTTTAGGAATGGTCAGTTTCCTGAACGATTAAAGAACTCAGTAGTAAAGCCGCCTTATAAAAAGGGAGAAAGGGATAATGTAGATAATTTTAGACCTATTTCTATGCCATTAGTGTTAGCTAAAATTATTGAAAAGGCTGTGTATGTAAGGATAATTGATCATTTTATATCACACGATTTGCTATCAAATGTACAGTTCGGCTTTAGAAGTCGCTTAACAACTGAAAATGCTATATTCTCTTCTCTCTGTGAGGTACTGGATGGGTTAAACAAAAGGTTTCGAACGACAGGCCTATTTTTTGATTTAACTAAGGCGTTTTATTGTGTTGATCACAAAATATTGCTCCAGAAATTGGACCATTACGAAATACGGGGAGTAGCTCACATTTGGTTCAGCTCTTACTTTAGCAACAGACAGCAAAAGGTCATTATTCACATTGTTGAGAATGGCTGTGATGTGGGGTCTGAGTGGGGTACAGTCAAGTGGAGGGAGCCCAGGGATCAGTGTTGGGGCCACTCCTGTTCCTTATTTATGTAAATGATATGCCCTCTAGTATTACGAGTAACTCTAAAATCTTTCTGTTTGCTGACGACACTAGCTTGGTAGTAAGGGATGTCGTGTGCAACATTGGCCCGGTTTCAAATAGTGCAGTTCATAACATAAGTTCATGGCTTGTAGAAAATAAACTAACGCTCAGTTTTTAGAATTTCTAACAAACAGTTCAACAAAATCTGACGTTTTAGTTTCACAGAATGGACATATTATTAGTGAAACTGAACAGTTCAAATTTCTAGGTGTTCAGATAGATAGTGAACTGTCGTGGAAAGCCCACGATCAGGAACTTGTTCAAAGACTTACTGCTGCAATTTTTACTGTTCATACGGTATCTGATGTGAGTGATCGTTCGACACGAAAATTAGTTTACTTTGCTTATTTTCGTTCACTTATGTCGTATTGTATTATATTTTGGGGTAACTCTTTCCATTCTAAAATGATATTTTTGGCTCAGAAGCGGGAGATTCGGGCAATAAGTGGTATAAATTCACGAACCTCTAGTCGACTCCTATTCACGAATCTGGCTATTTGGTCGTTGGCCCCTCAATATATATATATATATATATATATATATATATATATATATATTCCTTTATGTCATTTCTTGTTAACAATATTAGCTTATTCCCAAGAATAAGCAGCTTTCACTCAGTTAATACTCAGCAGAAATCAAACCTGATTTTGTTCGGGCTACCTTAACTCTTGTGCAGAAAGGTGTGCAGTATACTGCTGCATTCATTATCAATAAGCTACCACTCGAATTCAAAAATCTTAGCAGTAATCCACGCGCTTTCAAACCGAAACTGAAGATTTTCCTCAGCCGGCCGTTGTGGCCGAGCGGTTCTAGGTGCTTTAGTCCGGAATCGCGCTGCTACTACGGTCGCAGGTTCGAATCCTGCCTCGGGCATGGATGTGTGTGCTGTCCTTTGGTTAGTTAGGTTTGTCTAGGGGACTGATGACGTTAGATTTTAAGTCTCATAGTGCCCAGAGCCATTTGTACCATATTTTGAAGTTTCCTCAAGGGTCACTCCCTCTATTCTGTCGAGGAGTTCCTTGAAAAATTTAGCTGATCCTTGTTGTGTTGTTGATTGTGTTTACTTAAATTTATGGACTGACTTTTTCGGGTTCATAAACAGTCTGTTTTTATCTGTTATTACTCTTACGTTGTAATTTCATGTACTGAGACGTTCCATGACCTTGGATATTTACTTCTCAATTTGGTCCTACGGAACTTGACGTGTAAATAAATAAATAAATAAATACACGCTCCACGGAACCTAAGCCACAACTACTACACTTACACTCTGCACTGGCCAGAGCGGCGGCTGTAGATATCCGTATGTGGGATAGGCAGCGCTACTACAATATGCTTACATTCCAGCACAGAAATGTTTTCGAATTCTGGAAGAGAATTGCGAAAAACAACAAACTATGTCCCAACAGTCCTGATGATTGGAGTGGGGTTTGCCGTCCAACGAATACAGTCATAGCTAGATGATGACTTCATGATCGTACAATGAAAATTAGACCAAACAGGAGACAATACAAGAGTCTGATCCATGTGCTAGAAAACATTTGTTGTTGATGTGGTCTTCAGTCCAAAGACTGGTTTGCTGCCGTTCTCTATGCTACCCTATCCTGTGCAAACTTTTTCATCTTAGAGTAACTAGTGCAACCTACATCCTTCTGAACGTGCTTAGTGTATTCATCTCTTGGTCTCCATCGACAATTTTTACTCTCCTCGCTGTCCTCTGATATTACATTGGTGACCCTTGATGCCTCAGAACATGTCCTACCAACCGATCCCTTCTTCTAGTCATAATCTTTAGCATTCTTCTGTAGTACCACTTTTCGAAAGCCTCTATTTTCTTCTTGTATAAACTATGTATCGTCCATGTTTCACTTTCATACATGTCTACACTCCAGGCAAATAAGGGACCGATGACCAAACAGTTTGGTCCCTTCCCCCCTCTTTTAAACCAACCAATCCATCAAATACGTTCAGGAAAGACTTCCTGACACTTAAATCTATACTCCATGTTAGCAATTTTCTTTTCTTCAGAAACGCATTCCTCGCCATTGCCAGTCTACATTTTATATCCTCTCTACTTCGATCATCATCAGTTATTTTGTTCCTCAAACAGCAAAACTCATCAACTACTTTAAGTGTCTCATTTCCTTATCTAATTTCCTCGGCAGCACCTATTTTAATTCAACTACATTCCATTATCCTTGTTTTGGTTTTGTTGATGTTCACCTTATATCCTCCTTTCAAGACACTGTCCATTTCGTTCAGCTGCTCTTCCAGGTCGTTTGCTATCTCTGACAGAATTACAATGTCGTAGGCAAACCTCAGAGTTTTTATTTCTTCTCCAAGGATTTTAATTCCTACTCCAAATTTTCTTTTGTTTCCCTTACTGCTTGTTCAGTATACAGATTGAATAATATCGGGGATAGGCTACAACCCTGTCTCACTCCTTTTCCAACCATTGCTTCCCTTTCATGCCTCTCGACACTTATAACTGCCATCTGATTTCTATACAAATTGTAAATAGCATTTCGTCCCTGTATTTGACCCCTGCCACCTTCAGAATTTGAAAGAGAATATTCCAGTCAACACTGTCAAACGCTTTCTCTAAGTCTACAAATGCTAGAAATGTAGGTTTGCCTTTCCTTAATCTATCTTCTAAGATAAGTAGTAGTGTTAGTATTGTCTCACGTGTTCCAACATTTCTACAGAATCCAGTCTGATCTACCCCGAGGTCGGCTTCTACCAGTTTTTCCATTCGTCTGTAAAGACTCGTGTTAGTATTTTGCAGCTGTGACTTATTAAACTGATAGTTCGATAATTTTCACACCTACCAACACCTGCACTATTTGAGATTGGAATTATTATATTCTTCTTGAAGTCTGAGGGTATGTCGCCTGTCACCAGATGGAGAGTTCTGTCAGGGCTGGCTCTCCCAAGGCTATCAGTAGGTCTACTGGAATGTTGTCAACTCCTGGGGCCTTGTTTCGATTCAGGTCTTTCAGTGCTCTGTCAGACTCGTCACACAGTGTCATATCTCCAGTTTCATCTTCATCTACGTCCTCTTCCATTTCTATAATACTGCCCTGCAGTACGTCGCCCTTGTATAGGCCTTCTATATACTCCTTACCCCCTTTTGCTTTCCCTTCTTTGCTTAGAACTGGTTTTCCTTCTGAGCCCTTGATATTCATACAACTGGTTCTCTTTTCTCCAAAGGACTCTTTAATTTTCCTTCAGACAGTGTCTATCTTACCCCTAATGATATATGCCTCCATATCCTTAGAATTGTCCTCTGACCATCCCTACTTGGCCATTTTGCACTTCCTGTCAATCTCTTTTTTGAGAGGTTTGTATTCCTTTTTCTTTGCTTTATTTGGTGCATTTTTATATTTTCTCCTTTCATCTATTAAATGCAATATGTCTTCTATTACCCAACGATTTCTACTAGCCCTCGTCTTTTTACCTACTTGCTCCTCCATTGCCTTCACTATTTCATCGCTCAGTGCTACCCATCCTTCTTCTACTGTATTTCTTTCCTTAGTTATTGTCAATCTTTCTCTAATGCTCTCTTTGAAACTCTCTACAGCCTCTGGTTCTTTCAGTTCATCTAGGTATCATCTCCTTAAATTCCCACCTTTCTGCAGCAGTTTCTTCAGTTTTAATCTACAGTTCATAACCAATAAATTGGTCAGAGTCCACATCTGCCCCTTGAAATGTCTTACAATTAAAACCTGGTTCCTAAATCTCTGACTTACCATTATATAACATATCTGAAACCTTCGAGTATCTCCAGGCCTCTTCCAAGTATACAGCCTTCATTCTTGTTTCTTAAACCAAGTGTCAGCTATGATCAGGTTATGTTCTGTGCTAAGGCTTCCTCTTTCATTCCTTATCCCCATTCCATATTCACCTACTACTTTTCCTTTTCTTCCTTTTCCTTCTATCTAATTCCGGTCCCCCATCACTATTAAATTTTCGTCTCCCTTTTCTATCTGAATAATTTCTTTTATTTCATCATACATGTCATCAATCTCTTCGTCATCTGCGGTGCTAGTTGGCGTACAGACTTGTACTACTGTGGTAGGATTGGGCATCGTGTCTATCTTGGCTACGATAATGCGTTCACTATGCTGTTTGTAGTAGCTTACCTGTGATCCTATTTTTTTTATTCATTACTAAACCTCCTCCTGCATTGCCCCTATTCGATTTTGTATTTACAACCCTGTGTTCACCTGACCAGAAGTCTTGTTCCTCCTGCCACTGAACTTCATTAACTCCCACTATATCTAACTTTAACCTATCAATTTCCCTTTTAAATCTTTCTAGTCTACCTGCCAGATTAAGAGATCTGACATTCCACACTCCAATCCGTGGAACGCGTTTTCTTTCTCCTGATAACGACGTCCTGCTGAGGAATCCCCGTCTGGAGATCCGAAAGGGGGGACTATTTTACTCTCGGAATATTTTACTCAAGAGGACGCCATCATCATGTAACCATACAGTAAAGCTGCATGTCCTCGGGAAAATTTATGGCTGTAGTTTCCACTTGCTTTCAGCCGTTCGCAGTACCAGCACAGCAAGGCTGTTTTGGTGAATGTTATAAGGCAAGATCAGTCAATCATCCAGACTGTTGCCCCTGAAACTACTGAAAAGGCTGCTGCCCCTCTTTAGGAACCACACGTTTGTCTGGCCTCTCAACAGATACCCCTCCGTTGTGGTTGCACCTACGGTACGGCGATCTGTATCGCTGAGACACACAAGCCTCCCCACCAACGGCAAGGTCCAAGGTTCATTATACACATAGAAATCTACCTACAGTGCAGCCCATTACGAGAAAATACAATTGTAATGGTAATCAATTTCGTTATTTTGTTTACTCAATAATGTTGCCTCCTGTTACGCCCCCAACGTGTGGTAATGATTTGACTTCATTTTTCACTTGTTGCGCAATATCCTGTTTAATATTTCCAACACGGAATCGCGTTTTGGTTACCTCACTGCATATCTGCTCCACGCGGCGTGCATAAGCAGCTTGGTTTAGTATAATGGCCTGCACCCTATGTTTACACTTCTGCATTACCGCAGCTTGTCTCTCCAAAAGCTAATCATAGATAATAGATTTTCCGATGACTTCCTTTTGCACTTCATCTATTCCAGATTCGAACGTCTTAAAGCTTTTCATATTCTCTTCGAAGTGCTGCTCTGACCGAGTCGTGAGTACGTCTGTCTTTTTATTTGTAGCCTTACTGGTCTCATCAGTCTTTGCAGAAAGATCCATACTAGTCTGTTCTATTTTCTTATCAGTTTGTTCTAGCCTTCTAGCGGTCTCTTCAGATCCCTTCTTGAGAATTTTCTCTAATCTTTGGTATTAATAAATTTTTAAAGTCTTTTAAAAAGTTTTACAGAAGAATATTAAAATACTTGTACTCACATAAATGAAACATTGGAGCCAAATGGCTCCCATCCACCAGTTTGGATTGGAATCCCTGAATCCGCCTGTTTGTATTCAGTGACATACCTCATTTTAGCCGTGTTTTATTCTGAGGGACAATGACTGCTGAGTCCAAAGTTTTGAGCTTTTTAGCTATAGTGTTTTAGTTACGTGAGTACACAAATTTTAATATCCTTATGCGAAAGATTTTAAATTTTTTTTAAATTTTAAAATAATTTTAGAAAATTATTATATCAGTGGGTTAGAAAATTATTATGTCAGTGGATGTCTCAAAGTGGTTGTTCCTTCTTGATTTACTGTTATGCATATGTTCATTTGAAGATGTGGCTCTCAGTGCCCGGAAACCGGTAGTGATCTAAAAATAAATGAATAAATACAGCTGAAGCGTTTGTTGGTACCCACGATGATAAATCACAGCTGTAATTGCCCTATCTGCAAGATTTCCGTTTATGTTAAGTACACATCACACTGAGACATTCATTCTTCTCGTTTGGGTGTATCCGGGATAGTTGACGACTCAGCCTCTGGGCTTCCCATACCTACTGACGAACCGCAGTTCCCGACACTGGAATATTTCGACGTCTCACTGCTGCCTGCTTAATTTTTCATCTCTCTGTCGTTATTTTCGCCTCAGCTGCATTGATCTCCATCTGACGTGAACTAAAATATGTCACACGGCTATAAAAGAATGTGACTGGTAATCTGCATCACAATAACTCTCTTCTATAGTAAATATAACGGAACAGTAATTCAAATTGTGACGCTCTCTTCAATTCAGTGCTAAGAGGCACACTGAACTTACATACAATGCAATAGCTTGGGAATGAACTTTTATACGGTAGATTTAATTCTGATGTAGCATTGCATTAACAAATTAGCGTGGGCTACTATGGCAAGACTGGGCAACGACATGTACGTTACTGATTATTGTCAAAGTATTATACCAGTATTATAATTCGCCGTTAGTGTATTCACCGATAACTGTTTGCATCTACAGAACCTGTCAGTGATTTGTGTGTCTTACTGGATGTGTGTGTCTTATAGAGGACCCGGCTAGAAACCTTCCTGAAAAACACGTTCTTCCCTTAGATTTAGTATTAAGTGATGGAATCAACCTCTTTCCTGGCTAGCGTTCGTCGAGAATCTCTCAAGCCGGAAAATGGCGCAATTTATTCCTGTTCATAAAAAGGGTAAGAGAACAGAGGCGCATCCATCTGTTGCAGGATCCTAGGGCATATTCTTGATACTATTCTAAACTCGATCTTCGTGACGTTCATAGAAGATATTTACTATAATTAGACAAATTATACAAAAAAGTTATCTGCAGAAAACCTCGTCATCTGCAGTGTCACTTCTCATCTCTGCACTTGGGCACTGGAAGGTATTTTGATAGTCTATGAAGAACCTGCGTTTTATGTTCAGATATTTTCTTCACACCCTCCAATATTTTATATTCACTAGAAAAGCAAAACAACATTGAGAGCTTGGAAGGATGATACCTGGAGATTGATATTGCCTTTTTTGTTTGAATGATCGTGCGGGACAATATGGAAAATTTGGGTATATAAGCCAAAACATGCAAAAGAGAAAATATTTTGACTAGTGTATTGCCGTGTGTTTAAAAACGGACTCCTGTGTCTAGAACAACTCTGGGCGAATAATGTAAGGAGCCAAAAACATAGTCCACTGATGACGCTTTTAAATAACGTGAAACGTTTTTGGTCTAAACAAGATATTTCACATTCGCAAAAGACTGTATAACGCTCATATTATTCATATATGCATTTTTATTGCCTTCTTTCTTCGCTTCTGCTTCATAAAACAAAAACATCTCAGAAGTTTTCATCTTTAATTTGTTGATACCAATACATTTGACCCATAAGTGATGTAAGTACTTCGAACAAGAACGTTCGATGACGGAACGGTCTACATGAAGCCAAACATTCTCAGTTTGCCATGAAACTTGTGTGGTTACCTTGCAGTTCCTTTACGCTTACTTTTCTCACAGAGAATGGTAGTGGAAGTTATGCACATTTCATAAGCTGTTTCAATGATTTAATGTATGCATTAACTTGAGTTTCAGCAAACCGGATATTAAACTTTTACCGAAAAATAACAATCTAGGCAAAACTCATACACTATGCGATCAAAAGTATCCTGACATCCCCGAAAACATACGTTTTCATACTAGGTGCATTGTGCTGCCATCTATTGCCAGGCACTCCATATCAGCGACCTCAGCTGTCATTCATTAGACTTCATGAGAGAGTAGAATTGGGCGCTCCGCGGAACTCACGTGGTCAGGTGATTGGGTGTCACTTGCGTCATACGTCTGCACGCGAGAGTTCCACTCTCCTAAACATCCCTAGGCCCAATGCTTCCGATGTGATAGTGAAGTGGAAACGTGAAGGGACACGTACAGCACAAAAGCGTACAGGCCGACCTCGTCTGTTGACTGACAAAGACCGCCGACAGTTTAAGAGGGTCGTAATGTGTAATAGGCAGACATCTATCCAGACCATCACACAGGGACACGTACAGCACAAAAGCGTACAGGCCGACCTCGTCTGTTGACTGACAAAGACCGCCTACAGTTTAAGAGGGTCGTAATGTGTAATAGGCAGACATCTATCCAGACCATCACACAGGAATTACAAACTGCATCAGGGTCCAATGCAACTACTATGACATTTAGGCGGGAGGTGAGAAAACTTGGACTTCATGGTCGAGCAGCCGGTAAATGCCAAACGACGCCTCGCTTGTTGCAAGGAGCGTAAACATTGGACGTTTGAACAGTGGAAAAACGTTGTGTGGAGTGAAGAATCACGGTACACAATGTGGCGTTCCGATGGCAGGATATGGGTTTGGCGAATGCCTGGTGAACGTCATCTGCCAGCGTGTGTAGTGCCAACAGTAAAATATTGGAGGCGGTGGTCGTGTTTTTCATGGAGGGTGCTTGCACCCCTTGTTGTTTTGTGTGGCACTATCACAGCACAGACCTACATTGATGTTTTAGGCATCTTCTTGCTTCCCACTGTTGAAGAGCAATTCGGGGATGGCAATTGCACCTTTCAACACGATCGAGCACCTGTTCATAATGCACGGCTTGTGGCGGTGTGGTTACGCGACAATGAAATCCCTGTAATGGAGTGGCTTGCACAGATTCCTGCCCTGAATCCTACAGAACACCTTTGGGATGTTTTGGAACGGCGACTTCGTGTCAGGCCGCACCGACCGACATCGATGCCTCTCCTCAGTGCAGCTTTCCTTGAAGAATGGGCTGCCGTTCCACAAGAAACCTTCCAGCACCTGATTGAACGTATGCCTACGAGAGTAGAAGCTGTCATCAAGGCTAAGGGTGGGCCAACACCATACTGGATTCCAGCATTACCGCTGCAGGATGCCACGAACTTGTAAGTCATTTTCAGCGAGGTGTCCGGATACTTTTGATCACATAGTGTATATCCCATCTGAGTTCGAATGTAAGCGAAGAAACAAGAAATGCAGTTTATTGCCATGTAGTCTAGGAGCTACATGTTTTATTTCCAGGAATTGATGATAACTGAGCTTTGTTATGTGTAGACCTCAGAAACGGCCATTAAACCATAAAAAGTGTCACGAAAAATTCGGGACTGACACGATTTCTCCAACCATCTTTTCAACTGGATGGAGGAAAATGATGGTTTCATGTACACACTAACCCGTATTGTTCATGTGGAAGGGAAATCCCGTGATGGTGACGAGGTCCCATACTCGGAGGAGCGTAGGGAACGATGCGGGAGACCCGCACCGCCGACTAGGCAAGGTCGTAGCGGAGGTGGTTTGCCATTGCCTTCCTCCGACCATAATGGGGATGAATGATGATGATGAAGACAACACAACAACACCCAATCATCTCGAGGCAGAGAAAATCCGTGACCCCGCCGGGAATCCAACCCGAGACCCCGTGCTGGTGAAGCGAGAATGCTACCGCAAGACCGCGAGATACGGACAAAATCCCGTGATCAGGCCTTGAAAACCAAACATAGTCGGCCGACCGCCATGTCGTTCTGAGTTATTCATCATCGAATGCGGTATGGAGGGGCATGGGATCGGCACACGGCACTTCCGGCCGTTGTGGACGTTACGAATTTGGAGCCGCTCCCTCTCAGTCAGATAACTCCTCAGTTGGCATTACGAGGCTGAGTACACCCCAGTCCAGTCCTCTCATAAAGGAGAAATCCGTGGCAGTAACGGGAATCGAACCTGGGCCCCCCGCATGAAAGTCTGTCGCGTTGATCACAGGGCTACGGAGGAAGACATTGTTCATAATGCCTTTACAGTTTTCCATGCAGCAGAACCAAATGAATTGCGACGACCATCAGACAAACAAATGACTTTAGCCTCCAACGAAATACAAGACCTAGTGCGACGAAATATAAGGAAAAACATTGTGATAATGACACGTTACTGGTCAATTCGAAATACATACGAAGTAAATATCTCATTCATACCATGTCTCAGGGAACCTATTTCTTTCGACTGTTTGTCATTCCGACAGGCCTGTTCTCGCGGCTGATTATCCAGAGCGGTAACTTCATCCCCTGGAATCGGCTCGTAGGAACGCCTTCAGACTGGGGGCTGCCCTGGGCTACGAGACGGATGACTCCCAGCAGCTGGTGGACTTCCTGCGCTCTGTCAACGCTACGGACCTGCTGGTGGACAGCTCACTCATACTGACAGACGAGGTTTGACGTATGATTTTGGCAGTCATAGCATCGTGTAACAGTGCATTTTTGGCAGATCCACATTCACATAATGACTAAAGAAATTAATGTTGCTGAAACATGTGTAAAACATAATCCGTGTCATATGAATGTGTGCACCGATTCCAGCAGCATGCGGTTGGATCGCCTGGATCAATATCATGCAAATTTTTTTACATATAAGACATTCTGTCAGTAAAAATACGCTGTTGGGATAACACTGCCCTCGTGTCCTTGGCTGGCTCTGAGCATTATGCGACTTAACTTCTGAGGTCATCAGTCACCTAGAACTTAGAACTGATTAAACCTAACTAAGGACATCACAAACTTCTATGCCCGAGGCAGGATTCGAACCTGCGACCTTAGCGGCCGCTTGGCTCCAGACTGTAGCGCCTAGAACCGTACGGCCACTCTGGACGGCCTCGTGTCCTTATCGATGGGGAAGGATATCGAGGGGATGATACGTAAAAGTAATCGAGAACGAATTCTATTATTGACGAATCTATGGTTTTCGAGGGTGCTCGTCTAACTGCTGGAATTTCCGAGGACATTTACCCATAGTTGTTAGGTAGGGGTGGGGGAGGTCGGAATTTGGGATGCGAAGAGTTGACACAAGATAGTCTAAAACGGCGAATATCAGTGTCACGTCCATTGGCGGAATATATACTTAGGTGACAAAAGTCATGGAATACCTCCTAATATCGTGTCGGACGTCCTACTGTCCGGCGTAGAGCAGCAACTGGACTTGGCATGGACTCAACAAGTCGTTGGAAGTCCCCTGCAGAAATACTGAGCCAATGTGCCTCTACAGCCGAGCACAACTGCGGAAGTGCTACCCGTGCAGGATTTCTGCACGAACTGATCTCTTGATGACTTTCCATAAATGTTCGATGGGATTCATGTAAGGCGCTGTGGGTAACCACATAATGCGCTGGAATTGTCCACAATGTTCTTCAAACCAATCATGAACAACTGTGGACCGGTAGCGTGATTGGGAACATGAAGTGCATGAATGACTGCAAGTGGTCTCCAAGCAGCTGAACATAATCGTTTACAGTCAATGATCGGTTCAGCTGGACCAGAGGACCCATTCCATTTGATGTAAACGCAGCGCATACTACTATGGAGGAACCACCAGCTTGCACAATGCCTTGTTGACAACTTGCCGACGTGGGGTCTGCGGCACCGCCACACTCGAACCCTACGATCAGCTCTTACCAGCTGAAAGCGAAACAAATCTGACAAGGCCACGGTTTTCCAGTCGTCTGGGGTCTAATCGATAAGTTCACTAGCCCGGGCGCAGGGCGATGTCGTGCTGCTAGCAAAGGCGCTCGCTCTAACAGATATGTTCGTCGTTCATTGTGCATTGATTTCTGCAATTATTTCACGCAGTATTGCTTGTCTGTAAGTACTCACAACTCTACATAAACGCCGCTGCACTCGGTTTGGTAAACGAAGGCTGTCGGCCACTGCCTTGTCAGTTTTGAGAGGTAACGCCTGAAATGTGATATTCTCGGCACGCTATTGACACTGTGCATCTCGGAATATTGAATTCCCTAACGATTTCCGAAATGGAATGTAGCATGCTTCTAGCCCCAACTGCCATTCTGCGTTCAGAGTATGCTAATTTCCGTCGTGCGACCATCATCAAGTCGGAAACCTTTTCACATGAATCACTTGAGTATAAATTGCACCGCCCTTTTATACCTTGTGTACGCTATACTTCGCAATCTGTATATGTGCTATCCCTTGACTTCGTCACTTCAGTGTGTGTAGTGATAACGTACACATCATTCGACGACCTTCGCTTGCTGACACTTGGCGGTTCAGGCCCTTATCTCACATTGGGCTGTTTGGGAGCTTAACAGGTGACACTACGGAGTTTAACAGGACGACAGTATTTAGCGGCAGAGGGATAGCACGTTCCGTCTCTGAAACTGAATATACATTTAGCACCGTGATGCTCGTAGAGCGAAATAGGATGTACAAGACGAGCAAATGGTCTGCCCATACACTTGATTTTATTTAAAATTAATTATAATAGTCTAGATCGTAAGGCACATTTATTAAAAAGTGACCAGTTCCGATCATCACATGATCATCTTCAGATCTACAATTGTAATATAATTCGGGACACAAATCTGAGGGATACATTAAAATAAAGACGTAAATTAAAGGAAACTTATTACATTAAAATAACTTAAAATTACCTATAAAATTACAAAACGTAGTTATAACAAAATTGATGGATTAATTTGTGAAAGATAGAGGTATAATTTGGTAACATACCCAGTCCTCAGTTACTGCCCAGTGGAGTACGACGTACGCCCAAAGTCATGTATCCCTAATTCTTTTGAGCAGTGCACCAATTTCTTGCAGTCTTTGCTGTAGTCAAACAAAAATGGTATGTGATGTCATAATTAGAATGGTGACTGACTCTTCCCAATTTATGTGCATACCTTGAAGTGCAAAGTGATCCGATCTTCAAACTAATTTTGTATTCAAACGTTACATTAATGTGCACGGTTTCTTGTTATAACTTTGTCTATTACGTCTGCTCTATAACGGCTAGAAGCCTGTAACAGAAATCCTGTTTAAGTATATCCACTCGTTGTAGCAAATATTTTGATAATGCAAGATTTTCATGAGATTGGCAATAAAGAGCTCGGTTACGGGCACCAGGATAGCTGGGAACAAGAAGAATATTTTTCATGGACTCACATTTCGTTAATGTACTGTTTACAATGTGGAAGTAACAAATGTAGCTTTCACGAGAACACGTTTTTGGTTTCAGGAGAAGCTGCTGTACTCGTATGCTCTCTGGTCACCGCATATCGAAGCAGAGCATGAGGGTGCTTTCATCTCGGAACCTCCAATACAGCCGCTCATCGATGGCCGTTTCCTGCGAGTGCCCATCATGACAGGCGTCACTTCCGGTGAAAATAGTACGTATCTACAAATTATACAGCAGAGAAGTGTAACACATCCCTAAAACGATGTAATAATATTAGAATAAATTTCTGGGACATACAGTAATAACCGACAAAATATTAATAGTTTCAGTGCAATCTACTGTGTAATTATAACTACAGGTTAAGGAGGCTTACAAATGTAATCTCGCGTTGCCAAATATGAGTAAATGCAACTGCATCGTATTTCGGTTATAATCGTACATGGTGCTGGTTCAGCCCACCCTGCTCTTTTCTTGCGGCCTGGCCCGCACGGTACAGAGGCTCACCGGACGGTTTGAATCTCGCTAGCGAGTCATATGACGTCATTCCGAACTCTGCCTCAGTGTGCTCGAAGACTCGACTAGTGAGTCGTCGCCGCTGCAGACCTGTCACTGTTGTCCGGTACAAGTGGACTTTGACTCGCTCAGAAAGGAGAGCGAGTACACGAGTTCGCAAGTACGGGGTGTTCAAAAAGTCTCTCCGCAGTGCCGTATGATAGCCGCGCGTGCCGTATGTCGCAGTGAATATACCTAAATGAAACTCAGTGAAATACAAGTTATTAATTCATTGAATATTCATTTTTACTTAGAAGTTTTCACATTATATGTTGAAAGTGTCCCCCCCCCCCCCCCTGTTGTTGAATACACAGTTTAATTCGTCTAATCATGTTTCCAAACACAAGCTGTAACATTTCTTCTGTAACAGAAGCAGTGAAAGTGGATATTGCAGTTATCAATCCATCGATGGATTTTGGACGGTTTTTATAGACAGTTGCTTTCGCTGCACCCCAGAAGAAAAAGTCAGGTGGTGTTAGGTCAGGCGATCGTGGAAACCAAAGTCCCTGTGAAATTATGCGAAAACCAAAAACATCAGCAAGCAGTGACATTGAAACGCGAGCTGTATGCGCGGTTGCACCATCTTGCTGAAAATAACCGTTGAGTGGTTGGTTCAAATGGCTCTGAGCACTATGCGACTTAACTTCTGAGGTCATAAGTCGCCTAGAACTTAGAACTAATTAAACCTAACTAACCTAAGGACATCGCACACATCCATGCCCGAGGCAGGATTCGAACCTGCGACCGTAGCGGTCGCTCGGCTCCAGACTGTAGCGCCTAGAACCGCACGGCCGCTCCGGCCGACAACTGTTCAGTATTTCACTTAACACAAGTTCTCCTATGAATGGGTACAGAATATCACTGCAGTATCGTTGTGCGCTTATTGTTTCGTTGAAAAATATGGGACCCACAATCCGACGTCTAGAAATTGCAATCCACACTCTTATTTTCACAGAATGTAGTGGTTCCTCACGAATACACAATGGATTTGTAGTACTCCGCATACGAGAATTTTGCGGGTTTATGTACCCGGATAAATTAAACCACGCCTCATCAGTGAAAAACGTTTCATTAAGAATATCCCTTCCATTTTGTTGTACGAAATTTTTGAACCATTGACAATAATACAGTCTCTTGCCATGATCAGTACTTTTCAGTTCTTGCAAGACAGTCACTTTGTGTTGGAAAAGTTCTAATTTTTCCTTGCAGCTGTGTGGGCCGTTTCGACACTAACATCGATTTCCTGAGAGAGTTTTCTTACTGACTTGTTCGGAATCACGGACATTTTTTTCGGAAATATCGAGTAGTTTATCCTCATACAAAACGCTAGGAAGAACACTTCTCAGTGAACCCGTACTTCGAAATTTGTTCGTCAAATCTCGCACAGTATAGCGATGTGGGAGTGTTGTCTCTGGCAAAACTGAATTAAATGTTTGACGAACTGCATTTATCACCAGATTTGAACACTTGTTCGACTAAGAACACACGTTGTTCAATGGTTAGCATTTTAACAGTGACAAAAACGAAACAAACGAACAAAGGAACTAACCTTAAACGTTCACGTCAACACGTAACGACACACACCAACGATACTACTGACGCTGGCTGACATAAACGAAACAGTGGAATGTTGTGAGAGTCCACTTGAAGGGAAGTAACCCAGACAGGCGAACAATCATACGGCACGCGCGGCTAACAGTCATACGGCACAGCGGAGAGATTTTATGAACACCCCGTATAATCGCGGACTCGTGGCATTGCCGCTACACACACAACTTTTTTGAAAGAAATTTCTGGCAGTAGTATGTAGATTATGATCATTTATTTCACAGAATCATGATTTTTGGCGTTATATGCATTTTCAAGAGCAAGTTTCAGTTTCCAACCTGTCCAAATGACATAAGCAACCATTAGGGATGACGATCATTGTGTACTACTATAATGACTGATCAGTAAGAAGCGAATATTGTTCTATATATATATATATATAT
Source organism: Schistocerca piceifrons (assembly GCF_021461385.2). NCBI lineage: Eukaryota > Metazoa > Arthropoda > Insecta > Orthoptera > Acrididae > Schistocerca > Schistocerca piceifrons. Next base: position 457,917,436 of record NC_060140.1, read on the forward strand.
ATATATATATATATATATATATATATATAGATGGTGTGAATATTTACTTACCTATTCCAGACATCACTTCTCTAATGGAACACGTTTGGAACTACGTACATCGCATCAACCAATTTTCGTCTTACCCCTATACAGTCTCACAAAGCACAGCTTCGTTAGGCCATCTGATCCCGATAATTGGTCTTAACGTCTTGACAGTGCTACTTCATAGCAGCAAAATCGTTTACTCATCTTCCATGCTAGAGGTAGGTCACGACTAGCCTTGAACTCCTACATGCTTTAGTAAAAGAGGAAAAGTCGAGCATGAAGCGACCGCAGTGCCACAATTACCAGACATGTCATACCTGTGGAACTCCAGTGGGAACAAAGGAAGCCCGTTTGCACTAATGTAACAGTAGCGCCTTGGTTTGTGAAGTATACCACCCACAGCGTTAGGACTCGCTCCATTTCTGATCTCTAGTGCTGACCCCACACCTCTACATACTGTATCCAATGACGCCACTGGTGAAGGACGACACGGAGGTCGTTCGGTACCGAAGGCACTCGTCAGTGTCTGTAGACAGAGGCTCAATAAATAATCAGATTCTGAAACCGAAAAAATAAAAAAAAAGTGTACTAGGGTCTACTGCAACTAAAGAACATTGTAACGGTGGCAGACAGAAAAATGCACTGATCTGTACATAGCAATTTTGTTAATAATAGCCACTCATACAGTTGCAGGTGACATGCTGTATGCCAAAGAAACGGCAATGAAACACAGGAAATATGCCAGAAGAATGTCAACAAACGTAGAAATCATGTGACTTAAAAGTAAATGAGGTATTATAAAACTACGCAAACAATAAATATCTGGAACCAGGCACACCACGTATAATAACTGAGACGCAGGGCAGAACAGGTGGTTAGGATTGTGGAAAGGGCCAAATAAGGTGTCGGTCAGGTTCACTCAAAATTGTAATTTATTGTAATTTAATAACACCTTTAAACCAAAACGGCACATAGCCGAACCTTTAGACCTCTGAGTTTCCAAAAGGCAATTATTTCACGGCTGAAGGCTTCCAAACAAGAAATCTTAAAAATCAACCAAATAAAAATGCAGTTACAATAGCAAATAAAATAATTATAATATACATGGTATCACAGCTAGGCTGGAAAGCCTCACGCAAAAGTAGATAGAATAAACATATGCAAGGTGCAATACATGCGCCTGAGGGCCAGAATTAAATTTGAAAATTTGAAAATTTGAAAATATATTACCATAATATTTTTAGGCAGAAGGTCGCAATGTTTTTGTTTAAAGGGTAATTTCAAGAATAAGGTTTTAAGTGGCTTAAGGCCCACAATTGATTTTCCAAAATTCAAAATACATGAAGTCCAGTAAAAACAATAATTTTTTAAATCATTGGCTATGATGGATTATAAACAGGCAATTAAACACCGGTGAGAAGGACAATAAAGAAAACGGCACTCAGAAGCCTCCAGGGAGGTCGGTCTGCTTTCGTTCACTTAGGTGAGACAGGTGGTGAGCCCAACTACACTTGATCCGTCGGAATCCAACCAAGGGACAGCCACGGACCGACCGACACAACGACTTGCTTGCCACCAATTGGTACATGAGAACTCTAACACAAAAAGTTATCCACAATGAAATATGTATAAGTTGTCAAAACTAGACACCATGTTGGACAGCGACAACAGGTGAGGAAAGGACACTGCCTAAATTTATGTCAGTGGCCATGGCAGGTAACCAGAACACTAACGGTCACAAGATAGAAAATTCCGCTGGTGCACTTGAATCGTAGTCAAGCAATATAGTTAATTACACCGCATGGCGGCTAAATTTCAGCAATAGAAATACTCGGTGTTGCTCACAGAAAAACCTCCCCAACAGCGAACCACCGAAACGAACCACACAACATGAATGGACGTGGTTTGGGTAGTTGAAACCACGTCTCAACTTTGACGTCCTGGGTCGGTGAACCACGAAGCTCGTAACGATCGGACAGTTCCACGAACGCTCCGACACTGCGCAGGACCGCCAGCGGAACCAGCCAACTGCACCGCTCGGATATAACTTCCTGGTCCGCAGCAACCGACCGACTCCCGCAGAATACCGAAAATATTTGAAATAGTCGTCAGTGGAAATAAGGCCAACTACACACACAACCTGATAAACACTTGCACGAAGACCTGAGCGATACCCAACGCGCGCGCACACACACACACACACACACACACACACACATAGCCGACTCATGAACGATGGGCGAGCCAAAACGCGTCTTCCAGTAGGACGACCGACCGACGTTCCACCAAGAACATTGCCCGGCTCAAGTGATGCGTGGCACCAATGGCCGGGCGAGCCATGTCGACGCAGACCACACTGCAACTCCAACCCGACTGCCCTAGTATCGTATTGCAATTCCCCGACTGCATGTCCGGAGAGCGCTCCAGACGCGTTCCAACTGACTGACCCACCCGAACTCGTGAACCGAACTCCCTTACGACAGACAACGACCGGGGAGTAATAGCAGTCGAGCAAAGATACTACGAGGGGGGATATATATCGATAGGCGCTGCTAATGCCGCTCACGGTCAGGCAAAGCAGGAATTCAGTGACAGTAGTAATTTAAAATAACGTAGTGAGGTGGAAGTACGTTAAAAACAGGGTGTAAAATACATTATGGCGGAAACACGAGCCACGCACGGCTCAATATCGTTTTGCAATATCTGTAACGATGATAATTTTCAAATAAAGAAAAACCGACTGATGACGATATTGTCGAAGAAACTAGTTTCGGAAAGAACATTGGCCGGTCGGAGTGGCCGTGCGGTTCTAGGCGCTACAGTCTGGAGCTGGGTGACCGCTACGGTAGCAGGTTCGAATCCTGCCTCGGGCATGGATGTGTGTGATGTCCTTAGGTTAGTTAGGTTTAATTAGTTCTAAGTTCTAGGCGACTGATGACCTCAGAAGTTAAGTCGCGTAGTGCTCAGAGCCATTATTGAAAGAACATTAAACAGTAGAGTTTTGAATCAAGAAGGACCCACAATCCCATATTGTTCTTTTTGCAAACATGGACCAAACGGAAGAGTCTCAAGATACAAATTAGCTTCCATTTTTAACAAAGCCTCTTCAACGAGTGCGGCAGCGATAATGCGAGGGCTGCAATTCCCGATAATGTGCACCATGTGCGTCACAGCAACAGCTAGAGATAGCCAGGGTATCACTTTCGAAGTTGGAACGCGTCAAATCAGGAAATACAAGTTTGCACAACTTTTAAGTAAATTACAGTGTGTACTGGCAGCTGAAATTTGTGTTATGTATTTATAGTGACGTTAACAATGAGTGCCAAAAAAAAAAATTGCTGCCGATTTTGGCATGACAGCTCAAATGTGTGTGAATTCCTAAGGGACCTAACTGCTGAGGTCACCGGTCCCTAGACGTACACACTACTTATACTAAAATATGCTAAGAACAACACACACACAGGACTTGAATCTCCGGTGGGAGGGGCCGCACAATCCGTGACATGACGCCTCTAACCACGAGGCCACTCCTCGCGGCGACATGAGAGTTGAGATATCACTTCCTTGTCAGCTCGCCAGCTTGACGGCTCAGGAGGGCTAGCCCGTCGCCCTTAACAGCCCGGCTATGAGGCACGGGCAGTGTGTGCGGAAACCTGCATCGTGTACGAATCTAGGTTCGGTACTTATTGCTGTATGTTTTTGTTTAGGTTTTGGGATACTTAACGATACCGATAAGATCAACACTCTCAACAACCAGTTCGTGGAGTCGGTGGGGCCCTGTCTGCACCTGTCAACAGTAGAGGAACAACAAGCTGCAGCAGCCAAAGTGAGGGAGTTCTACTTCGGCAACGACACTATTTCTGCAGATAATCCTGACGCTCTGGTGTATGTGAGTAATTGTTACGTCTACTAGCGTGCAGTGGGAGAACTAAAGAACTAATGATCACGCATGGTTGAAATCCTGCACCACACCTCACATTGTCAATTGAGCATTCTTTATGGGCGGCAAGCCTCCACTGTTATTTACTAACAGAGAAATAATATGTTAATTCATGTTTGTGGAAAGATTTTCTGTCAGAGGAGTCAAATGGGAATTGACCACAAACGACAACAGGACCTTGGAATGGTTCGACTGGAAAGTAATGATCACACTCATTAAGGCATTATCCTACTAGGAGACGGGACGGTCAATGCCTGTTTCGTTAAACGCGATCGGCAGCTTATGGATTCACAACCAGCCTTGCACTTCCTCGTGCCACTGAAATCGACGTCCACGCGTGACCTCCTTCCTTCTTCGGGTCGCCACTGATGTGAAAATCATATTGTGAAAGATCCGGTCTGTACAGAGGAGGTTGTAGTGTTTCATAACCAAATCGTCGAAGTGTAGCCTTTGTCTGGCAGGCAGTGTGCTTGCATGGAAGCGCTCATGCGTGCGTGTGTGTGTGTGTGTGTGTGTGTGTGTGTGTGTGTGTGTGTTTGTTTGGAGGGGCGTGGGCGTCACCATGCAACATGATACTTCCTCTGCTATTCGACTTCCTCGAGCATGGAACCACAATCAGAGCACAGTTTTATGAAGCCACTTTGCAGAAAAATGTGACTCGCCATAATGTCAAAACGTCCAGGAATGCTGTGGGACGGAATCATCCTGATCCACGATAATGCTCGCCCCCACTCTGACAATCGGATGAAGACTACGTTTCAACGATTTGGCTGGGAAACACTGCAATATCCTACGTACAGCCCGAATCTGTCACCGTGTGATTTGCACATCTTTGGCAACCTGAAGAAAGATACACGTGGACGTCGGTTTCAGTCAAAAAAAATGGTTGAAATGGCTCTGAGCACTATGGGACTTAACTACTGTGGTCATCGGTCCCCTAGAACTTAGAACTACTTAAACCTAACTAACCTAAGGACATCACACACATCCATGCCCGAGGCAGGATTCGAACCTGCGACCGTAGCAGTCGCGCGGTTCCGGACTGCGCGCCTAGAACCGCGAGACCACCGCGGCCGGCCGGTTTCAGTCGGTCGAAGAAGTGCAAGAGTGGGTGCGGTTGTGGATCCGTCAGTATTCGACCGAGTTTAACGAAACAGGCATTGATCGTCTCGTCTCTCAGTGGTATATATGTTTTAACAGGTGTGGTGATTACGTTTCAATGGAACCATTCTGTGGTCCTGTTGTGGCAAGTGCGCGCTTTTCATTTGACTGCCCCTCTTATTTATCATGTCACCTAGTGATGTCTCGATTCTCAACATAGTATATTCAAGTTAAAACAGTTTTTATACAGCTAATAGAACAGGATTGCTGTTAGCATTTTCTGACGTAATGTATCCTCTCTGATAACAAGACTAATCAATAAGGTTACTGGTTCAAAACATGACCCATATTCGGGAGTACCGAGATTCAAGCTCGTATTCATCGCTATGGTTAAGGTTTTCCGTAATTCGTCTTACATATTTCTAGCACGTGACTGAGTATTCTCCAAATAGATTTTTTTTTTAATTTAAAATAAAATCTCACGGGAGATTAATTTCTCTAATCATGTGTCACATCACCACTATTTGCAGAACAGCCGCATAGGTGTAGATGTAGATTCAAAGGCCCCAAAACTGCAATAAATCATCCTAGTATTTTAATAAATCAGGAGAAAAATCGGGACAGAAAATTTCAAAACGTCAGATACTCAGTGTGTGCAACTGTTACTTTATTTATCTTTTTTTTGAAAAAATAAAACATTATGCGTTTTTACACTCATACAAGAATCCATGTGCTACCACAAGAAGGAAAGCAGGATGGCCAATTATGATTTAATGTGCCGTCGACGATGTGGTCGTGTAATAAGAAACCACTGACAGGTTAGAAAAAGTTTCAGGAGAATGTATGTCCTTGCAAACTTTACAAAATAAAATTCTTACCGTAGTGATTGTGATAACCCGTATTACCTTTAAATGTGAACCTAGGGTGGAGGAAATATTGACCTGAAAAAAGACAAGATCTACACTGCTTGAAATAACTGTACTGGGCACTGCACATTGAAGTTTTAAAATTTTGGCTCGAGCCACAACTTGCTATGGCACGAATATGTATATATATGTTACACTGAGCGGCCCAGAGATGTGGCTGGTCTCAATGTTTGGCTACGTTTTTCGTCTTTGGGTGCCAGCTCACACCTGTCGTAAATTCAGTTTTTACTATGAAATAAAATACAAAAAAATTTTCATCAGGTTACCTTCAGTTCAAAAGGCTATTGACTTGTAAATAATAGATTTCAGCTATCAGTCGTCCTTTTTAAATTTTATTGGCAGATTTAGATGTCAGCTAGAAACTAGCCATTCTCAATGCACTATCTCTACTGCTGTAGTATTGAATGAACTGTGGATGAAGTCCGACCAACAGGCATTACATGCATTGGTCAACAATGATAGTGCATTGAGAATGGCTAGTTTCTAGCTGAAATCTGGATCTGCCAATAAAATTTTAAAAAGGACGACTGATAATAGCTGAAATCTATTATTAACAAGATAATACAAAAAACAATGAAGGCAGGTATTGCGGTGAAATTTAAAATATTGAGTCACTCACGTTGATTTATAATTTGAGCAAGTGGTTAATTTTTCTTCAATGTATTTACTAAACACTTAAATGAGTCTGAGGGGCTGTTATGTAAGAGCGGCCTTTAACAACCGATGCTACAACACTTTACTATAAAATTCATCTGTCGCGATGATGGCACTCGACAGTCTGTTCACAATTCACAAAATACACTCTTGTCTGCTGTCCTAAAACACTATTTGAGCTCCACATGATCGCTTTCGAACGTGGCTACCAACCCACTACTCGCCCCAGATGCGCGGCACGTCCGGCTCTTAGCGTCGTCCAGAGCCAACTGTCCAGTCATCAAAGATGGCCGTCCTATGCACCCTCGAAACGACTGTCTAACTCAATACAATGTTTGACAAAGATTGTGAATATTCTAAAACTAAACACAAAAACATATATGATATAATGAAAAATATGGAAATTTTCCGGGCAATAACAATTTAAGGTCCAGTTTTCTGTACCTGCCACCGTTGTTCCACAAATAATGTTCTTGTGGCGTGATATTGCTTTTCCCGGATTTTTGATACTTAACATAAATAAACAAATAAAAATACATACTTAATTTCTCATCTACCTCTTTAAACTTTAGAATGCTGCCGCTAGTTTCGTCTCTTCAAATATATTAATTACTAAAAACACAGTCTCTCTCAGTCGGGTCCCACATTCCGACCTCTTATTCAAAAATGGTACAGATTCTGCTGAATCGGCTATGATTTCTCAATGCAGCTCTACTAGCCGCATCCGTAGACACTATATTTATATTAATCGGCCAACATGTTGCCGCGATATTAGCTTTTGAACTTTCATAAATTTACAGTTTTTTAGACAACAATAACTTTTAAACTATTACATACTTTTGTGGCGTGGCTAGATAATTTAGCTTTACATATTTTTCTGTCCATGAGTGCCAACTGGCAACTCCGTATCACTCTTAGTTTTGTTTTTGTCAATTTTTCTGTGGCATATAAATTTCTGTAAGGGCGTCCCTGCTGAGCGTCCACTCGGGTTTTTCCAACGCCGCGTACACGCTAGCCACTCGCCACGGCCCGGTAGCACGCCAGCCACGTGGTCTGTGGCGGCAAACTGCCACTCTAATCTCACGTTGCCAAAAATGTGAAACACCCGGGAACCACGATTGGATCTCAGAGGAACTTCGAAAACGAACATACAATCAGCTGGTGTGTAAATGATCAGAGCTGCAATTCTCTGTAATAGGTGGAACGACCACCAGAGTGCTGTAATGTTGCTAATGCTTCATTTTGTTACCATGTCTGGTGACAAGGGGCGTGAACAGTGTCAGATGTTGGTTTATAGCCGTCAGGAACACGAAGAAGCTGGATACTCATGTGAGACAGCGTTATCAGTACCTGACGAAGTTTGAAAGGGATCCCATTGTGGGTCTCTATTTGGCCGGTTGGTCGAATCACGCAATATCTAATTCTTTGGGGAGCATTCGAGTGCGACAGTGGCCTTATATTGGACTGCATGGGAATGTGAAGGTTGGTCTACTCGTCGATAAGATTCTGGTAGACCACCACAAAGAAGCCCCACAATTTTGTACGCCATCATAACCCCTTTACATCTAGAAAAAAATTAATGCACTCCGTGCAAGATTCTGTCTCATCCCACACCATTGGTTGCAGACTAGCAACAGCCGGACTAAGGAATTACCATCCAGCGCGTAGGCTCCTGTCAGCACCACAACACAAAGAGCTGTGTATGCAGCTGCAGCAGAGTGACCAGAAAAATGGACTGCTGATGAATGGCATCGTATTTTTTTCAGCGGAGACCCGTCGCTGAATATGACGGTGACCTTGCGAAACGTCCCATTCTTCCAATGTTCTAGAGAGACACAGCGTCATGCTTTGGGGACCCATCGGCTATGACATCAGTGCACGAATGGTTGTGGTAGAAGCAGCTCTCTCGGCACAATAGTAGGTCACGGACATCCTGTGTCCTCATGGTTGACCTCTCATCTGACAGCATCGCAGTGTCATTTTTCAATAGGCCAATGCTCGTCGTCACATGGCACGTAGCTTTATGTATTGTCTGAAAGATGTTGTGGAACTCCCTTGGTCAGCAAGATCCTCAGATCTGTTCCTGATAGAACTTTTGTGGGACCACCTCGGACATAAACTCAGTCCCAGTGCCAGTACCCATTATCCCAAGAAGCAATTACAACAGTTGTGAGCAGGTTTTATGGCACTCTCCTCAACAGAATCAGTGCATCACCCACGTTAAAGGAGGTGTAACGTCATAGTCATAAGTGGGCTAATGTTGCCAAGTTCTTTCTGATTCTGATCCGATTTTCTAATCGCTAAAACATCGCGTACCCCCTCAAACCATGAATTTTGTTTTCGTTTCCTCCTCTCCTTCTGGGCGAGTCACTTTTTTGTCAGGCAGTGTATATATTTTAAAGAATTTTGATGGTTCTGAATCTGCGACCGTCTGCCACATTCGTGTGTTATACACGACAACACAATATGAATATATGTAATACAAAGTGCTATAACTATATAATTCCTTGCGATGTATAGCTGAGAATTTTGTAGGATGTAAAAAGCCGTTCAAAATTTTGATCTTTATGGGTGTGATAATGATATGGATGTTCGCACATTTTTAGATCAACATCTTCCAAATTTTAGGATTGGTCGCACTGGACATGCCGACGCTGTGTTCAGCTCTTAACACTTTGATCTCTAGAGGTGAAACCAGTGGATTTCTTTTTATGGGGTCATATGAAACATCTGGATGTGCCTTTGTTGTTGTGGTCTTCAGTCCAAAGACTGGTTTGACGCAGATCTCCATGTTTCTCTATCCTGTGCAAGCCTCTTTGTCTCCGAGTAACTAGTGGAACCTACATTCATCCCTCTGAATCAGCTTACATATTCTTTCCTTCGTCTCCCTCTACGATTCCCCCCCCCCCCCCCCACTTCCCTCCAGTATTAAACTGGTAATCCCTTGATGCCTCAGAATGTGTCCTACTAACCGATCAGGCTGTACCACGAATTTCTCTTCTCCCCAATTCTATTCAGTACCTCCTGGTTAGTTACGTGATCTACCTAACTAATCTTCAGCATTCTTCTCTAGCACCACATTTCGAAAGCTTCTATTCCCTTCATGTCCAAACTATTTATCGTCCATGTTTCACTTCCATACATGGCTACACTCCATAAAAATACTTTCAGAAACGACTTCCTGACACTTAAATCTATACTCGATGTTAACAAATTTCTCTTCTTCAAAAACGCTTTTCTTGCCATTACCAGTCTAAATTTTATATCCACCCTCCTCAGACCATCATCCGATATTTTGCTTCCCTAATGGCAAAACTCATTTACTACTTTAAGTGTCTCATTTCCTAATCTAATTCCCTCAGCATCACCTGATTTAATTCGACTACATTCCATTACCCTCGTTTTGCTTTAGTTTATGTTCATCTTATATCCTCCTTTCAAGACATTGTCCATTCCGTTCAACTGCCCTTCAGAGCCCTTTGCAATCACTGTCGGAATTATAATGTCATCGGCAAACCTCAAAGTTTTTATTTCTTCTCCCTCGACCTTAATTCCTACTCCAAATTTTTCTTTTGTTTCCTTTACTGCGTGCTCAGTATACAGATTGAATAACATCGGTGACAGGCTACAATCCTGTCTTACTCCCTTCTCAACAATTGCTTCCTTTTCGTGCCCCTCGATTCTTATGTGTCTATTTTACCGAAAATCTCGTAATTGCGAACTCAAAATGCAATCCTGTCGCCATTACAACTTACGTAAGAGCTGTTTTACTAGACAAATGCCCATGGAATGCAAATACGTTCGATAGTTTCATTTGGGAGAGCCATCCTGACAAAACTCTACCATCTGGTGAGCAAGATGTATGAGACAGGTGAAATACCCTCAGACTTCAGGAAGTATATAATAAAAACTTCCTGGCAGATTAAAACTGTGTGCCCGACCGAGAGTCGAACTCGGGACCTTTGCCTTTCGCGGGCAAGGTCCCGAGTTCGAGTCTCGGTCGGGCACACAGTTTTAATCTGCCAGGAAGTTTCATATCAGCGCATACTCCGCTGGAGAGTGAAAATCTCATTCTGGAAGTATATAATAATTACAATCCCAAAGAAATCAGGTGTTGACAGATGTGAAAGTTGCCGAACTATCAGTTTAATATGTCACGACTGCAAAATACTAACGCGAATTCCTTACAGACGAATGGAAAAACTAGTAGAAGCCGACCTCGGGGAAGATTGGAACACGTGAGGCAACACTGACCCTACGACTTATCTTAGAAGAAAGATTAAGGAAAGCCAAACCTACGTTTCTAGCATTTGTAGACTTAGAGAAAGCTTTTGACAATGTTGACTGGAATACTCTCTTTCAAATTCTGAAGGTGACAGGGGTAAAATACAGGGAGCGAAAGGCTATTTACAATTTGTACAGAAAGCAGATGGCAGTTATAACAGACAAGGGGCATGAAAGGGAAGCAGTGGTCGGGAAGGGAGTGAGACAGGGTTGCAGCCTCTCCTCGATGTTATTAAATCTGTATATTGAGCAAGCAGTAAAGGAAACAAAAGAAAAATTCGGAGTAGCAATTAAAATCCATGGAGAAGGAATAAAAACTTTGAGGTTCGCCGATGACATTGTAATTCTGTCACCAAAGGACCTGGAAGAGCGGTTGAACGCAATGGACAGTGTCTTGAAAAGAGGATATAAGATGAACATCAACAAAAGCAAAACGAGGATAATAGAATGTAGTCGAATTAAGTTGGGCGATGCTGAGGGAATTAGATTAGGGAATGAGACACTTAAAGTAGTAAAGGAGTTTTGCTATTTGGGGAGCAAAATAACTGATGATGGTCGAAGTAGAGAGGATATAAAATGTAGACAGCCAATGGTAAGGAGAGCGTTTCTGAAGAAGAGAAATTTGTTAACATCGAGTATAGATTTAAGTGTCAGGAAGTCGTTTCTGAAAGTATTTGTACGGAGTGTAATCATCCATGTATGGAAGTGAAACATGGACGATAAATAGTTTGGACAAGAAGAGAATAGAAGCTTTCAAAATGTGGTGCTACAGAAGAATGCTGAAGATTAGATGGGTAGATCACATTAGTAATGAGGAGGTATTCAAATGGTTCAAATGGCTCTGAGCACTATGCGACTTAACTTCTGAGGTCATCAGTCACCTAGAACTTGGAACTAATTAAACCTAACTAACCTAAGGACATCGCACACATCTATGCCCGAGGCAGGATTCGAACCTGCGACCGTAGCGGTCGTACGGTTCCAGACTGTAGCGCCTAGAACCGCATGGCCACTCCGGCCGGCGAGGAGGTATTGAATAGGATTGGGGAGAAGAGGAGTTTGTGGCACAACTTGACTAGAAGAAGGGATCAGTTGGTAGGACATGTTCTGAGGCATCAAGGGATCACCAATGTAGTATTGGAGGGCAGCGTGGGGGGGGGGGGGGGGGTAAAAATCGTAGAGGGAGACCAAGAGATGAATACACTAAGCAGATTCAGAAGGATGTAGGTTGCAGTATTTACTGGGAGATGAAGAAACTTGCACAGGATAGAGTAGCATGGAGAGCTGCATCAAACCAGTCTCAGGACTGAAGACCACAACAACAACAACAACAGTTTCATTTGGTACATGTGAAGCTAAATGTGGTCTTAAGATAACCTCACAATTATTGCATATAAAGTGCAAAATTTGTCTTATTCATCTCAGTGTCCCTGTGTTACAATTGACTTCTCTTTCCTTGAAACAGTTCAACATCGACAAGGGAAGTTTCGAGGCAGCTGACGCTCTCGTACGGAAAGTAACTGAAATAACTGACTTGCCAGTGTTCTATTATGAGTTTGATTACCGCGGTGAGCATGTGAATGCCACAGAATGGGGTAAGTACAAAGAACTTTAAGGTAACGTGTTTACATCTAGGCCATCTGCTGATAAGTGATGTACTACTAACTTTGCAGCCATGTTTACCACAAGATCTAGTCTGGAAAAAGTCATCAACGGTCAAAATGCCCCACTGCCTAGAGGCTGACCCATCCATTTCTTTATCTAATTTTGCGCTTTCTTACTATACCAGGTCCTCTTTGAGCTACTCAGTCACTAAATCTCTTCGTAGTGGCTACACCACTAACCAACATCGTCACTAATGTCGATCTAACCAATCTCAGAAGGAAATAACTTCACTCTAGACAACTTCACAGAGTCCGGTACAGCAAATAATCTTTTATGGATCGTAACGTATCTCACATTGCTTCAGCTGCAAATAGAATTTTCATTTATGGGCAAAAAACACCATATTTAGGAACGAATACCCTACAAATATTTTCGTTCCTCATATAAAATAATCACAGCATTTATATTTCATTGTTTTCAAGCAGAAACATAATAAAAATATGTAATTTTCTTGTGATTCAGTTCCAGTAATATCACTATATGTGCGAGTCACATGTTACCAGCCAAGTGTCCCCTGCCGTGCACTCAACCCTTTTTACTACTCCATCACAATCTCCAGCCCACTCTACTGGGCTACTGTAGGCACCAGTTCGTGAATAAAGATGCGTGAAACCTCACACACTGTTTCACAGCTTTTATAAGAATTGGAAGTTTGCTTTTCCCACTTCAATATAGGGTCCACCTTTTTCTTTATCATGAGGGTCCAAACGCATCCCCTAAAACCATGACCCGCCAATCATCCTGTACCCCCATCACCTCTCTCTCAACCCAAATGCTTTTCATGTAGTATTGGAAAGGCTTGTACGATTAACAGTAGTTAATAGGGAAATACATGGTCTATTCGAAGCACAGTCGAGACAGCAAAATGTAGATTTGCCAGCTGTGAGTTTAGTTGTTCCTTTCTCTTGTAGCTCAACCTAGAATGTGGTAGCTTTTGTGGAGGATCTTAGGAACTGGACAGAGATGGAGTGACAGTCTGCAAAGAAATTTTGGGGGTAGCAAAATTAAGATTAACTGGAAAAGTGAAAGCCCACAAGGGAACTGAAAGTTTTGAAGAATTTAAAAGTGAGTTGTTCAAAGGTATAGGAAGCATAACACTGCCAAACATTTTAGAGAACAGTTGGGCGTGGCAACAAAGCGTGGTGAATCACTAGATTATGCGGATAGGATAAGAGATGTTAACGGTTGTACATACGATTTGGGGCAGGACGCTATGGTGAATAAAGCAATTTTACGGGAGGCTGTAAGGACGTTCAATGCCAAAGGGAACCTGAGGTACAATTACAGGCATTCCCAGTAAAATTATGTACTGCAGAGTCGTACTCAGGCGTGGATGGTGCGGTGAAATTAGTAGCGGGGAAGAAGAATTGCAGGTTGTTATTGGACACAGAGACATATGTGTCGGTTGCCAGTGGCATCTGGTGGAACATAAACAGTGAAACCCAACAGGGTATAGATTGCATGGAATGGGGAATAAAGATTTCACACTGTTGACTGTCGGGATTAGTGAATATAGATTTTTGCCTGGGTACAGTTCAAGTCAGACAATGTGTAAAACCTGTGCCACATGTAACTGAGGGTTATGAGATGATTCTGGGGTTGAATTTCCTGCATCAGCATTGGGCCAAAATTGAACTTGTGGTGGAACTTGACGGAAAATGTTTGAGTTGGCCGAAACCGTTGCTTTTGTAGCGATACCACAAGGGAAATCTATTGAGTATGACAAACCGCTTAAACCATGAACAATCACACCAAGGCTCGATTCACACAACTGGGTACCCAGCAGTACTGGGAAATCACTCTGAGTTAATGTAAAGTCTAGGCTACCGGTAAGGATATTGTATGGTACAACCGTTGGAAGTAAATGAAGTGTTGGATTAGACAGGTTGATTAGTGAAAAGAAGGGCTGTATGCAAACAATAGGTAAATGCGGAAAAAATGGTACCTGTGTTAGTGCATAATTTCAGTGCCATTGATTTAAGGTTAACACAAAGGTTGGTTATAGCTTACATGGATATCCTGGAAGAGTAAGAAACAAGTGGAATAATTACTGTTGGAATTTAAGGATTTCTTTTTTCCAAAAGGACTGTTGCCACCATTGCATATTATGCAGTACCAAACACTAACAGTAAATGAATCACTGATTTACAGCAAACCACATAGGTTACTGAGGTAATTGCAGCCAATTCTGGAGGAAATCGTCAATCAGCAGATAAAGGATGAGATTATTGAGGATAGGGGACAATTTGTCGGAATTCCCAAAAATATCAGAAGAGGAATCACGAAAACACAGGTTTTGTTGCGATTATCGACAGCTGAAAGCCAAGACTGTAATTGCTGCCTAATCTTTGCTGAACATCATAGAAACTATATAGTGTTTAGGCAATTGCAAATATTTTTCAACGATGGACTCAAAAAGCAGCTCCTATCAACTAGAAGTAGCTCCAGAGGACTGACTACTAGCAGCATTTTCTTCACCTTGGGAACATTATCAGTTCTGTAGGATGCCTTTTGGAGTGAAAAACGCTCCTGCAACGTTTTAGGGATTGCTGAACGGGGTTCTGAGAGGTTTAAAAACACATAAGCGCATGGTGTATCTTGAATCGTCTTTGCAAGTGACATGGAGCAGCACATAAAACACCTAAGGGAGGTATTCTTAAGGTTGAGCAGGTTCAATTTTGAGTACAGGAAGCGTAATTTTGTGCTAGAAGAGGTGGAATACCTTGGTCACGTTCTTATTAAGGATGGGATTGAGATGGACCCAAGTTTAGTTAAAGCTGAACATGAATATCCTGTACCTGAATGGTCAAAGAAACTGCAATCGTACCTTGGCATTACGAATTATTATAAGAAGGTTCATAAAAGGGTTTGTAGGTACTGCAAGGACATTATTCCAATTGATGGAAAGAAATTCAGATTTTGTATGCTCAGAGGATTGTCAATGTGCTTTTCAGAGGCGGAAATAAGCTCTGACGACGAGTTCGGTCTTTGTGTTTCCAAATTTCACTGAAGAATTCATTCTGTCATGCGGTGTATCCAGTCATGCACTCAGTTCTATGCTGAGTCAGGAGATTGAGGAGATGGAATATCTGGTGGCCAATGCATGACAGACGAGAAGAACTACTCCACAGAGACAGAGAAGAACTACTCCACGACGTGATAGGAAATGTGGCGGCTTATTTATGGAATCACCTACATAAAGTGTTATCTCTATGGAAAGAAGTTCCAAATGGTGACAGACCACGCAGCGTTGAAATTGTTGCTGGGGTTGAAGGTTCCATATAGCAGGCTGAGACAATGTGCCCTACCATTGAGTGTGTTTCATCTTGAGTTTGTACATAAACCTGGAAAGAAACAAGGGAATGCAGCTTGATTAAGTAGGAAAGTAGTGGTATTACAAACAGGAGACCATGAGCTTAAGAAACAGCACACAGCACAGGAAATGGATGACGAATGTAAACTGTTACATAAATAGTCACAGTTTTGTTTTCAGAATGAGTTCTGTGCAGAGAAACTACCTGCGATCTTGATTGGTGGTACCAACCAAACTACCGAGCGAGGTGGCGCAGTGGTTAGACACTGGACTCGCATTCGGGAGGACGACGGTTCAATCCCGCGTCCGGCCATCCTGATTTAGGTTTTCCGTGATTTCCCTAAATCGCTCCAGGAAAATGCCGGGATGGTTCCTTTCAAAGGGCACGGCCGACTTCCTTCCCCGTCCTTCTCTAACCCGATGAGACCGATGACCTCGCTGTCTGGTCTCCTTCCCCAGAACCAACCAATCAACCAACCAAACTGAGAGAGAAATTATTAAGAGAGATGTATGATCACATGTTAACGGGTCATGTGAGATATGGAGGAATAGCAAGGCGGACATGGGTCAATATGTGCGGAATTGCATATACTGTGCACAAGAGAGGATTTGTGTCGGACAAGAGGACCATTGCAAAGGTTATGTGAAATATTAGCATCTTTTCAATCGCGCACTGATGTTTTACATCCTTTCAACAAGTCGCCTGCAGGTAACAATTTTGTACTCGCGATTTTAGACAATTTTTTCCAGATAAATGTAAATGGTCAAGACCCACAGGTAGCAATAGTAGGGCAAGTGTTAGTAAACAATTGGACTCTGAAGTTCAGGGTAGCTGTGTCGATAGCGACTGACAAGAGAACCAACTTTATATCAGATTTGTTCAAAGAACTGTGTCAGCTGCTGTGTGAAGAAACTGAAAACATGTCCTCTACATCTTCAAGTTAATGGAAGAGTGGAAAAGGTTCATAGAACTATGGAGAAAATGTTAGGATCCTACAGTATGTGTACGCACAGTGTACCAATTGTAATGTCTCTTTAAGTCGGTCTCAGCATACAACTAGAAGCAGCACACGAATGTAAGATTGTCAGCGTATGAGGTAGTACACTGAAGAGTCAAAGAAACTGGTACACCTGCCTAATATCATTTAGAGATCCCCGGGGGCAGGCAGAAGTGCCACCACACGACATGGCATGGACTCGACTAATGTCTGAAGTAGCGCTGGAGGGAATTGACCCTATGAATCATGCAGGGATATCCATAAATCCGTGACAGTACTAGGGCGTGGAGATTTCTATTGAACAGCATGTTGCAAGGCATCCTAGATATGCTCAGTGATGTTCATGTCTGAGGAGTTTGGTGGCCAGTGGAAGAATTTAAACTCAGAAAGTGTCCCTGGAGCTAATCTGTAGCTATTCCAGACGTGTGGGGCGTCGCATTGTCCTGCTGGAATTGCCGAAGTTCGTCGGAGTGCACAATGGACACGAATGGATGCAGATGATCAGACAGGATGCTTATGTACGTGTCACCTGTCAAGAGTCGTATCTAGACGTTCCTGCGGCCCCATATCACTCCAACTACGCACGCCCCATAGCATTACAGAACCTCCACCAGCTTGAACAGTCCCCTGCTGACATGCAGGGTCCACGGAGTCATAAGATTGTCTACATACCCGTACGTCCATCCGCTCAATACAATTTGAAACAATTCTCGTCCGACCAGGCAACATGTTTCCAATCATCAACAGTCCAATCTCGGTGTTGACGGGCACAGACGAGGTGTAAAGCTTTGTGTCGTGCAGTCATCAAGTGTACACGAACGGACCTGCGGCTCCAAAAGTCCAAGTCGATGTTTCGTTGAATAGTTGGCACGCTGGCACTTGTTGATGGCCCATCATTGAGATCTGCAGCAATTTGGGGAAGGGTTGCACTTCTGTCCCGTTGAGCGATTCTCTTCAATCGTCGTTGGTTCCATTCTTGCAGGATTTTTTTCCGGCCGCAACGATGTGCAAGATTTGACGTTTTCCCGAGATCCCTGATATTCACGGTACACTTGTGAAATAGTCGTACGGGAAAATCCCCACTTCATCGCTTCCTCGGAGATACTGTGTCCCATCGCTGGTGCGCCAACTATAATACCACGTGCAGACTCACTTCAGTCTTGTTAACCTGCTATTGTAGCAGCACTCACCGATCTAAAAACTGTGCCAGATACTTGTCTCATATAGGAGTTGCCGACCACAGATCCTGCCTGTTTACATATCTTTGTACTTGAATACGATGCCTACAGCTGTTTCTTTGTCGTTTTAGTGCATATGGCCATAAGATGCTGTCACAGGAGAATTTTTTACAGAGGTTACTAGAATGATGAGAGAGCTATGGGGCAGGGTGCGCAGAGCTAATACGTAGGCGCTAGAAAAGGAAGAAAAAGCGGTGAGCCGTAAAGCAAGAATGCCGCAGTACATGGCTGGCCAGTGGGTAATTTTGTCAATTTTGTACACTCCAAAGGAGAAGACGAAGAAATTTTATGCAAAATGTCGAGGGCCATACCAAGTTGTGGAATATGTTTTACTAGGCCATTTTTCGCGTGTAAGTAAACGTTTATTCACCTTATAAATACGAGGGTTAATCAGTTTAAGTTAGTGTACAATACTCAGTATTCACGTTTATTAGACTCGATACATAGAAGGTAGCAGTTTTTAAACTTTTTATTAGGAATAGTGATAGTGATCGTGAATTCTAACCTCACTTGTATACGTTTGACTAGCGCAACCTGCGACCGTTAACAGTTAAGCAAACGTAAAATACGTGGTAAAGTAGTATTACACTAGAATATCTGAGTAAATCAGTGTTGCAATACAACTTCTGAGCCCTTATTACATACAGTTTAGTTAGCAGAAAGCTAAAACTCACCTCGCCGTCTCCTTAAATTCCTAAGCCTGTTGTGGGCTTTAGTTATCGTGCACTGTAAGCCCATCGGTTCCTATAAAGTAGAGTTCGTATTTGTGCTTTACATTCTGAACTCTTATTGTTACTAAAATGTTTTGTTTTGTACCTGCATCTGTCAGTATAAAATACTCAATATTTACGTTTATTAGTGTCATTTAGACTCGGTACATTTAAGGTAGCAGTTTTTATAGTTTTATAAGGTAACTTTCGCGTGTACGTAAAGGCTTGTTTGAATCACAAATACGAGGGATGATCAGTAGGTGCAGCTTACCGTAGGTCACTGTTTAATTCGTTAATAATATTCACTAGATAGCCCATAGCAGTTTACTGCAGGTCACTGTCTTATTCTTTAGTATTCACTAAATAGCCCCTAGCAGGAAAATAAGCACAAGATCTAGTTTCTGCCACAAATTTTTATTTTCATTATTGAGTGTCCTTTGTCCCAACTAGAGTGTAGCTGTTAACCTTGTGTGGCAGTAGATTTCCTTAAGTTTTTATATTAAAACAGTTATTAGCTACATGGGTAGGGACTGTGTCTGTTCTGTGCGGATGCAGGAGGAGTTGGCCACAGTCCAAACGCAGCTGGAAGCTTTGTTGGCCACAGTCAACAAGCGCCAGAGTGCCACCTTGGGATGCGTTGCGGCAGTCTCTTCTGTACTAGGTGTGCAGGGGGGGATGTCACAGCTCTGTGTCACTGAGCCGTCCTCAGGTGCGACTGAGCCGGCCGGCCCACTCTCACCTCAGTGTGGGTGGTGGACTGTGTCGAGATCTTGAGCCTCATGGCGAAGGCTGCATGGGGGACGTAGGCTCCTGCCAAATCCCATGCACTTTTCTAATAGATTCAGTGTGATATCTGATGCTTGGGGCAGGCTGAGCCGGATCAGAATGCACCTTCTGCCAGAATAGTGGCCACTCCTTCAGCAAGGTCCGGACGGGCATGTGGGGGTAGGAGTTTGTTAGTTATTGGGAGCTCCAATGTTAGGTGGGTCATGGAGCCCCTCAGGAACATAGCGGCTAGGGCGGCGAAGAAGTCCAACGTTCACTCGGTGTGCTTGCCAGGGGGCCTTGTCTGGGATGTGGAAGAGGCTCTTCCGGGGGCTATCGAGAGTGTGGGTGCAGCCAGCTGCAGATTGTTGCACATGTCGGCACCAACGACGCCTGTCGTCGGGGCTCCGAGGAAATCCTTGGGTCCTTTCGACGGCTGGCTAAATTGGCAAAGGCGGCCTCCATCTCTCGAGAAGTGGCAACCAAGTTGACGATCTGCAGCATTGTACCCAGGGTGGACTGGGGTCCTCTGGTTTGGAATCTAGTGGAGAATCTAAACCAGAGGCTACGTCGACTCTGTGACTAAAATGGTTGTAGATTCCTCGACCTACGCTATGGGGTGGAAGATTGCAGGACGTCCCTCGATAGATTAGGGGTGTATTACACACAGGAAGCAGCTACATGGGTAGCACAGTTCTTGTGGCGTGCACATGGGGGTTCTTTAGATTAGGTTCCTCCCCACGGGAAACAAACCGTTGGCCTAAAAAATTATCAGTTCATGTCACTGAAGTGGGTGTGCCAACAGTAAAAATTGTTAGTTCGCCTAAACAGGTCATTCCAAAGGATTTAAATATGCTTAATCTCATGTTAGTAAATTGTCGAAGTGTCTGTAGCAAGATCCCCGAGTTACTCTCCGAAATAAACAGTAGCAATGTCAGTATTCTATTACGACCGAAAGCTGGTTGAAACCAGACATAAAAATCAGTGCAATTTTGAACTTGGTTTGAACAAATTGTGTCGAGCAGATGGACATGTACGGGTATGTAGACAACCTCATGAAACTATGGACCCTGCATGTCAACAGGGGACTGTTCAAGCTGGTGGAGGTTCTGTAATGCTATGGGGCGTGCGTAGTTGGAGTGATATGGGGCCGCTGGAACACCTACATACGACTCTTGACAGGTGACACGTACATAAGCATCCTGTCTGATCATCTGCATCCATTCGTGTCCATTGTGCACTCCGACGGACTTCGGCAATTCCAGCAGGACAATGCGACGCCCCACACGTCTGGAATAGCTACAAATTAGCTCCAGGGACACTTTCTGAGTTTAAATACTTCTATTGGCCACCAAACTCCCCAGACGTGAACATTATTGAGCATATCTAGGATGCCTTGCAACGTGCTGTTCAATAGAAATCTCCACCTCCTCGTCCTCTTACGGATTTATCGAGAGCCCTGCAGGATTCATGATGTCAGTTCTCTCCAGCACTACTTCAGACATTAGTCGAGTCCATGCCACGTCGTGCTGCGGCAATTCCGCATGCTCAAGGGAGCCTCACACGGTATTAGGGAGGTGTACCAGTTTCTTTGGCTCTTCAGTGAATAAACTCGTTAACGAGCAGGAAAGGTGTGTCTCCGTGGAGACGCTAGTACAGCATGTAGATCGGTACAGGTAAACCAGTACCGGAAAGAAACATTATTTACCATTCTCAGACCAAGTACTGTAGCAAAACTTACTCTGCTAAGCATAGTCCTTGTTTACATGTACAAGAAGCGGAATACAAGACGAAGTTTAGACCCGGATAATGTTCAGATCGCGGTGAACTGTATTCCAAGGGCCTAAGAGACAGCAGGGAGAACTACAACGGTAAGTTAAGTTTTTCGAAAAACTAACTGTCGGGGAATGTGATAAGTAGTGCACAACAAAACGAAGTGGTTAGAGCAATTTTAAGTAGAGAGCAGGTTAGAGTCATTTGGGTCAGGTACAGAGGAACTTGTACTCTAGTTTACTTATGGAAGATCTACTATAAGGCGATCTGAGGGACTTTGCCATGTTAATGGAGAGGGCATTGTAATATGCACCAGCCGTATTTGGTCCAAAGTTGGAAATGAATTATAGGCAAGTATGGGTTTCATGCTTCATAAACTATAACACAGCCATCACAGTGTTGCGAGGTGAGCCTGCCTGGCATGGTGTGGAGACAATTGATGCAGCATTACCGCAGTGGTGGATACAGTAAGCCTCTCCACATTGGTAGCCATCAAAATGTTACGTATACGTGCCACAAGACAGCAAAGCCCAAACAAGTGCAGCTCAGAAGCATAAAAATACCCAGCCATTGTGCACTTCTGTTAGTATTGTAGCTCTATCACCATGGGATTGTATTACTTGGGCGTCATTTGGAATGCTGTTTCTGGGCCACAGTTCAACTCTGCATCAGGGAAGGGCAGTGCACCCTGAGAATGCAGGATCTAGAGCTACTGACAAAACATGCAGCACCAACCCTGGTAAGTAGCTCGCTGTGCAGTGATTTGGGTGCAGTAGGTTACTGCCATTAAGTCACCGGCCTGCCCCCTTCTAGAGAGTGCAGGGTAGGTTAGCCATACAACACATATGGTCACAGCTAGCTGAGATCGCCAGAGTTGGTGTCACCACTGATGGAAGCAGTTGTGTCACAGGCCTGTGATTGCCTGGATGACGCATGCTTTGTCAACATTGTGGGGCGCCAACCTGCAGAAGGCCACTTAATGCTGTTGCCAAGCTGCCGCTTCCTGTACTAAGCTATGGTCGGATGCCATAATAGAGCATATGAAATCACGGACTGTTTAATTGGCGTAGCACGGCGCCTCCCAACCCATCTCCACTAATCACCTACATAAGATTCGGTAATCACTAGAGAGCTTCTTAAGAGTTTCAGTTTGTGTGTGCATGTACATTTTTGACAATAACAAAGATTATGTGTAGAATAGTTCTGTGCGACATTACATCTACATCTACATCTACATCTACATTCATACTCCGCAAGCCACCCAACGGTGTGTGGCGGAGGGCACTTTAAGTGCCACTGTCATTACCTCCATTTCCTGTTCCAGTCGCGTATGGTTCGCGGGAAGAACGACTGCCGGAAAGCCTCCGTGCGCGCTCGAATCCCTCTAATTTTACACTCGTGATCTCCTCGGGAGGTATAAGTAGGGGGAAGCAATATATTCGATACCTCATCCAGAAACGCTCCCTCTCGAAACCTGGACGGCAAGCTACACCGTGATGCAGAGCGCCTCTCTTGCAGAGTCTGCCACTTGAATTTGCTAAAAATCTCCGTAACGCTTTCACGGTTACCAAATAACCCTGTGACGAAACTCGCCGCTCTTCTTTGGATATCCTCTATCTCCTCTGTCAACCCGATCTGGTACGGATCCCACACTGATGAGCAATACTCAAGTATAGGTCGAACGAGTGTTTTGTAAGCCACCTCCTTTGTTGATGGACTACATTTTCTAAGGACTCTCCCAATGAATCTCAACCTGGTATCCGCCTTACCAACAATTAATTTTATATGATCATTCCACTTCAAATCGTTCCGCACGCACACTCCCAGATATTTTACAGAAGTAACTGCTACCAGTGTTTGTTCCGCTATCATATAATCATACAATAAAGGATCCTTCTTTCTATGTATTCGCAATATGTTACATTTGTCTATGTTAAGTGTCATTTGCCACTCCCTGCACCAAGTGCCTATCCGCTGCAGATCTTCCTACATTTCGCTACAATTTTCTAATGCTGCCACTTCTCTGTATACTACAGCATCATCCGCGAAAAGCCGCATGGAACTTCCGACACTATCTACTAGGTCATTTATATATACAGTGAAAAGAAATGGTCTCATAAACCTCCCCTGTGGCACGCCAGAGATTACTTTAGCGTCTGTAGACGTCTCTCCATTGAGAACAACATGCTGTGTTCTGTTTGTTAAGAACTCTTCGATCCAGCCACACAGTTGGTCTGATATTCCGTAGGGTCTCAGTTTGTTTATCAGGCGACAGTGCGCAACTGTATCGAACGCCTTCCGGAAGTCAAGAAAAATAGCATCTACCTGGGAGCCTGTATCTAGTATTTTCTGGGTCTCATGAACAAATAAAGCGATCCTACTAAAGGATTGTTCTTTTATTCAACCATGGTCTTCTTCTTGCTCTGACTGCACCAGACATTGTAATCAGCACACATTTAAGAACCGGAGCACCGAAATTGACCAAGGTGAGGAGTAATCACGACAACTTTCTTGAGCCTGATTCGGTTAACATATTCCAACTACCCACGTGTCAGTTCTCTGAAGGCTAAAGCTCGTATTGAGGAGGTAGGGGAACTTCGAAAAATTATATGGAGGAAAAATCAGATTCGGTGTTACAAGCAGGCTGGGAAAGGAATTGTACGACAATGCCACCCTCTGGGGACTTTTCTTGCCGATTCTGATCGGCAGCGTGTCTGGAATGTTTTCCATAACCACTCATAAGAAAACCGCGCGATTTCAACGCTGGGTATCGCAGTGCTAACCTCTGTCGCAGGGGCGTCAAAAGAAGGAGTAAAATGTGGGTAAGAGGGGCTGTGACGACTCTCCCATTATGTGGCACGTCCACGATGGCTTTGGGCATAATTGTGGTGGAGTTTATTGCTAATGCTATCATTAACCTACCTTATACGTGACATGAACTTCTGAGCCATGACCTTTTTCCGCATGTGTCAACAGCTTGTTATTTGAAACTTCCTGGCATATTAAAACTGTGTGCCGGACCGAGACTCGAACTCGGGACCTATGCCTTTCGCGGGCAAGAGCTACCCAAGCACGACTCACGCCCCTTCCTCACAGCTTTACTTCTGCCAGTACCTCGTCCCCTACCTTCCAAACTTTGCAGATGCTCTCCTGCGAACCTAGCAGAACTAGCACTCCTGAAAGAAAAGAAGGTAGGGGACGAGGTACTGGCAGAAGGAGATACTGGCAGAAGTAAAGCTGTGAGGACGGGGCGTGAGTCGTGCTTGGGTAGCTCAGTTGATAGAGCACTTGCCCACGAAAGGCGAAGGTCCCGAGTTCGAGTCTCGGTCCGGCACACAGTTTTAATCTGCCAGGAACTTTCATATCAGCGCACACTCCGCTGCAGTGTGAAATCTCATTCCAGCTTGTTATTTGATGTGTAGTCCAGGCCAAGGGTGACGTTGCAGGGCACCATGCTTCTGCACGATTACAGAGGATAGGTGTAAGCGCCTTTGAGTCAAATTTCGAGCTTATGCATGCAAATGGGTGAGAATTACAGGATTTCAAAAATGTAATCCTTGAATTCTGTTGTGCAGGGTATATCCTCCTGACACAAAGTGTCAGACAAGCTTTGGAGTGATGCCTGTACAAATCTAAATTCTGTAGTATAATATTACTTATTAACCTCCTTAGAAAATAAAACATACCACTCAGTGCACGCCAGCAGACCAGTAACCAATTAATTTTTATCAAGTATTCATGTACATCATACCTTTTCAAGTTGTGGAATACGAGTAAGTACACTGGGAATGTGTAAGATGGATTGCAAGTTCCGTATGCCACCAGTCAAGAAGCGGTGGATGCAAACTGTATCCTCAGCGATGTCAAACTAGGCACTTAACAGATTCCTTGTATTGAAATTCATCTTCATCTGACACGTATACGTAGCTATAGCCCTGTCCTACAATTAGGTTACCGACAAACATGCGCCACAATTCCAAACTGATAACACGCTGCCGGCCTGTTCAGATTCGTAACATGTAGGTAAAAGCTGTCGCTGACATGGGACCGTGTGACGTCATGTATGCACTCTGAGTGATACTTGTGCTGAGTTTGATGTGGTTAGCCAGCCGGAGCTGATTATCTGACATGGCGTGCTCAGGACAGGGGAGCACATTGTGCGATGATCAGGAGTTGGCCTGCGGTACGACTTTCGTATTGGTACGGCGCAGCTCGGGGCCCAGGCGTTTAAGTGAAGACACGAGTGAATACCTCTCCTGTCCTTTCCTCCACAATACATGACAGTAACTGGTGTTTGACAATTACACAGGCTGCATCAGTGTGTTATATAGTTTTAAATTTAGGACAAGTGCTCTATAGTTCTGACACCTAATGGGGTTCTCATCAAGTGCTGCTCTATAGTTTAGACAATTAGTGGACCTCCCATCATTTTAAACTTAGGGTGAGTAGATTTTGAATTTATCGCCATTTTTAAACTTAAGACAAGCGAATTTTGTGAATTTTCCCGCCTTTTTACACTTAGAAGTGAGTTCTTGGGGTTGAAACTTAAGATAGCTGGTTGGGGGGTTAAATTATTTCAACTGCGATGTCAGAGTGGTGAGGGGAAAGTGGGCTTACGATTTTTGAATTTGAATAACTCGATGCTGTACGACTTATGTGTTGTCCATTTTGTATTTTCTGTCGAACTTAAACTTTATAGATGGTGACAACAGAGGAAAAACTCAGAAATTGTTTAAGCGACTTGACTGTTATAAACAGAACTGGAGGTCTCTACAGGGCTGAGTACTTTCTAACAAATATGCTAGGCAGGTCAGCAGACTGATTACTTCCATTTTCCGTATCCAGACTGGCACCTTTTGTCTGACAAACAGGCTTGGACATGGAGGAGAAATAAATGTGAGTGAAACCAAAGGGACAAAACCCAAAAGGCATCTTGAATTCCATATTTACCACAAGTGAACTACTTCCATCAACATGAGATCTTCGATTTCCTGCCAATTTATGATTAGGACAATAGTCCTACTTCCTCAGTCACATCACAGGAATGGGCGAATACTCACTAGCACAACTGGTCTACTTTTGAATTTCCCCTCAGTTTTGAATTTCTTACCATTTTCTACATAGGACAATTGACCTGCATTAGACGGTGTCAGAGGAGGGAGAGGGGAAAAATCTGGCAACAACACATGATGTCTTAGGGGAGGAGTGGGAAATTCCGTTGACTCGTCGACGATGTCAGCAACGAGCCACTTTGCACAGAACTCTCAGGTCTATCTACTCACAATATCTGAAAAGCTAGTTCCTTCAGAACTAAGTTATTTTCCCTGGTGAATAATCCCTCCCACAAAAGTAACACTTACACACACACTCACAAATATAGCTTTTATAGTTGTTTTCCGTCGTAGAGGATGCTGCTGCAGTGGGTCTCAAAAACTTGTCATTCCAGGAGCAGCTGGTACAACAGATAATTTTATGGATTTCAAATCCTCATTAATACGCTTCAGATGTACCGCGTGCTTTGTTCAGTGGATATATTCCAGTGTGTGCACGCGACGTACAGTGAGAAACTGTAATTTTGTCAATGTAGTAGGGATACCTTCTGGATTCTGGACAGGCACATTCAAACACGAGGCCAGAGTCTCTATTCTGACTCAAAGTAACAGCTGCACTGGACCGACCAACCTCTCCGTCAATGGCGCTGGCGGCAGCCACGTTGGTCACGCTTGTGGATGTTGCGCACCAGGCTGCGCAAGCCATTGCCCACCATTTGTCTTAAAACAAAATGGTTCAAATGGCTCTGAGCACTATGGGACTTAACATCTGTGGTCATCAGTCCCCTAGAACTTAGAACTACTTAAACCTAACTAACCTAAGGACATCACACACATCCATGCCCGAGGCAGGATTCGAACCTGCGACCGTAGCAGTCGCGCTGTTCCGGACTGAGCGCCTAGAACCGCTAGACCACCGCGGCCGGCTGTCTTAAGACACCTTTATGTAATTCACACATGAGTGTGGCCATGTGAGTATTAAATTATTTAAATGAAGTGGTGCAGCAGCAATGGCCTGTAAATTGCTTAAAGTGAGAACCTTGCTCTCATAATACTAAACTGTTGAAATAAAGTGGTGTGTACTCATGTGAGTGCTCATAGCAGCGCTAGCATATTTAAATAAAGTGACAAGGCCCAAACTTTCATTAACCTTTCTGACGTTTCATGAACCGTTGAGAATTGCCTAAATTGTAAAGAAGTATGCTGCCAAAACCACAAAGGGGGAATAAGGCGGGATAATGAGGGACGAGCAAATGGGACGGTGTAAATTATCACGACACACGTAAATAGACCCCAAATTAGACTAGAAACTGGTGACTTCCGCTGCTTAAATACTTGTGTCTACTCCAGCAATAACTATCGTTACGCTGCGTCATGCACCAACATGAAATTTCTTGTGTACTATCTACTCGTACTTTCCCCGATACTTTTTATTTTTGCTTCAAGCAAAGAAATGCAAGGATTTTAAGCTTAACGATGTAATTTAAAATACTTTGGAAAATTAAATTCGTGCTTCTACCTTTTCATTTTTAATAGAGAAAGGACTGGTTTGATATATGTTTCTGAAATAAGATGTAATAACTAACTTTCAACATGGCTCTTTAGCGTAACTGACTGTAAAAGCAAGATACATACTCTATAAGCAATATGTCCAATGATACTTAAACTCCTAAAGACGAGATGCAACGAAATATGTTGCAGCTAAACGCTGAAACAATTTTCACCACTGGAAATCCAGTGTGAATGTCAATTTTTATTTTAAATTGTGTTGTCTTCAAGCAGGAGAACGTTTATTGTTCACTTGTTCCAGGTGTCACTCACTCGGGTGAACTACCATTCCTATTCCTGAGAAAAGATACCGAGTACAATTTGGATCCGAACTCGGAAGAGGATAAAGTACGCAGGAATATACTCCGATACTGGACCAATTTTGCTAAATATGGGTAAGTGTAGAATCAGATATACACCATAAATAACGTTTAAACTATTTAATCTGTCATTAGGATACATGTTTTGTGAACCTTCTACTATGTAACTATGGGGAGGTGATATCACACAAAACGTTAAACTCTGTTCCTGCATTTTTAGAATGAGCTATGCAGAATGAGCTCATTATCTTTAATTTAATTTCATCTGTGTTTGCGGGTAAAGGTGGTTTTGTTCATCAGATCCTATATTACAATACGACTGAGGGTCTTTATATCCCAGGAGTCTCTAACATCTCGACTACCAAATAAGTTCCATCTTATTTCCGTTGCCAGTTTTCGATTGACTGAATGTTACAACCATTACATATTTAGGGACGTCCTGCTTTGCATGCGTTTTATTAAAAGGAAGCATTCATGTGCGTGGTTTTTATGTTTTTGCTGTGAATTTGGCCTCTGTGGTGTTAATAAGATGAAACAGAGAAATAATCTTGTGATTTTAGTGCATAGATCCTGATTTAAGGGGCTGAGTATGACAATATTTTCCTCATCAGTTAGGAAAGTTCGACAATTACACATTATCAGTCACAATTTAAGGAAATCCTCATGAAAGAGGGGCAGCATAATTTTCCTATAAAGTTATGCAAATGCGTTCGCATAATTCACAAACAATACTAGAACACGTGTACATGACCGATTTTGAACGAGAATGTTAGTGATATGAAGGTTATTTCAGTTGACTGAAGCCTGAAACAGAATTTTAGTTCTGTCGTCAGAGAGGCTGTATGCAATAGGTGGGACAATACTATACTTCAATTAAAAATGCATCCAAGCATTATAATTAAATTTAAAGTTTTGTTTCAAAATCAGTCATCTTTACTATCTCTTTAATTTCCTGTTTTAATTACGTTCACATTTAAGAGTTAATGCTAACTAGTTTCAAACCTATTACTTCATTACCAAACCATTACTTATGTTAAAATTATGCATTTGGTCGAAATGTAAAATACAAAGTATATAAACAACTTTCTAGCCATCTGTAATAAGCTCTTGTCTTTTGCACAGACAGAAGGCTACAATATTTTATTTTACAGTTTTACTGATGATGAAACTTTACTGTAGACAACGATTTGAAAATGAACATTTTCGAAACTAGTCCTCATTAAATCAAAATTAATGTGAACGCAACTACGAAATAAAATTCAAGGAACAGTGAGATTAAATAAAGTTTCTGGTCCTTCTGACAATGCAGTGTTTTAATTCCTCAAATGAATTATCGTTGAGGTAAATAATGTCATATTTTTGTATACACAGTCAAGTAATAAACTTTAAGTAATCATTTACTTACGATTTATATTATATATACGAAATGGCTCTGAGCACTATGCGACTCAACATCTGAGGTCATCAATCCCCTACACTTAGAACTACTTAAACCTAACGACATCACACACATCCATGCCCGAGGCAGGATTCGAACCTGCGACCGTAGCAGCAGCGCGGTTCCGGACTGGAGCGCCTAGAACCGCTCGGCCACCGCGGCTGGCTCATTATATATACGACCTCGTGGTATGGCGTTAGAGATGTTTGTCTTACTCGAGATTTCACAGACGTTTGCTTTCTTAAACTAAACTTGTAAGGTTTTCACGCAATGCATTTCCAAATGAATAGGGACTTCAAGAATAGAAATAACGCTGCCGACGTTGGATACGTAATGTGAAGAAGTATTGTGGTTTTAAAGTATCTTCGGTATGAGATAATTAGACATGAATCACAAACTGTGAAGGATAGCGACGGGACAGGAATAGGGCACATCCGGTTCAAAGAAACCATCATGGTAATCACCTCAACTGCGCTACAGAAATTCCGGATAGGAATGTGAATACTCGCCTCTCCAGAATGCAAATACAGTACAGTATTAGTTGTTGCCGTGGAGTAGGCTGCACTCAGATCAACGTTGGTTGTATTTGGTCGATGTCGGTCGTCAACCGATTTGTTTAATGGCGCTGCTGCTGTGTTCAGAGCTTTCGTCGTTTTCGATTTATTCTTGCCGGTGACGGATGACGAATATTTATTTCCGACCGTTCCAAAACGTCGTCACATTTTCAGAATGAATCTTTCACTCTGCAATGGAATTATGTTTTGAAACTCCCTGTTGGGTTAAAACTGTGTGCTGTTTCGCGATTCGAACTCTGTACTTTGCCTTTAAGAAGCAATGTTCTTACTGACTGATCTAACGACAATGTACAACAAGTCCTTAGCTTCAACTCTAGCAAAAAATGTTCAAATGTGTGTGAAATCTTATGGGACTTAACTGCTAAGGTCATCAGTCCCTAAGCTTACACACTACTTAACCTAAATTATCCTAAGAACAAACACACTAAGGGTGCTGGTGCGCAAGTAATGCAGGAGAGCCTAAAAGAGTTCTATTTAAACTCTGTCATAAGTCAAATGAAACTAAATGTTCAAGAGACCTTTTCGGGTTTCAAACATCTATAGCGTAAGTACACACACCAAAAAAAGTTTTGCATCACCCCGGTTCCCAAAACTCCTGAAGAAGGACGTTGACTGTGGATATTGTATCACAGACACAGTCCCTTTGACTGTTCAGAGATGTCACTAAACCCGCCCAAAAATGTAAACAACCAGGCATGAGCAGCGCCTGTTAAAAGGAGGAGGTCCGACAGCCCATCAGTTCCAGTCATTACACCAGGAAGGAAGTACACGGCTCGTGTTGTCTGTAGTTCAACCATGCCTAGACGGTCAATACCGTATTTCGATCGCGTCCGCATTTTACTTTGTACCAAGAAGGTTTCTCAACAAGGGAAGTGTCCAGGCGTCTCTAAGTGAACCAAAGCGATGTTTCTCGGACATGGAGGAGATACTGAAGGAACTGTCGATGACATGCTCGCTCAGGCCGCCCAAGGACTACTACTGCAGTGGATTATCGCTACTTACGGATTGTGGCTCGGAGGAACCCTGGCAGCAACGCCACCATGTTGAATAATGCTTTTCGTGCAGCCACAGGACGTCGTGTTACGACGAAAACTGTGCACAATAGGCTGCATGATGCATAACTTCACTGCCGACGTCCGTCGCGAGGTCCATCTCTGCAACCACGACACCATGCAGCGAGGCACAGATGGACCCAACAACATGCCGAATGGACCGCTCAGGATTGGCATCACGTTCTCTCCACTGATGGGTGTCGCATATGCCTTCAACCAGATAATCGTCGGAGACGTGTTTGGAGGCATCCCGGTCAGGCTGAACGCCTCAGACACACTGTCCAGCGAGAGCCGCAAGGTGGAGGTTCCCCGCTGTTTTGGGGTGGCATTATGTTGGACCGACTTATGCCGCTATTGGTCATGGCAGGCGCCGTAACGACTGTACGATACGTGAATACCATCCTCCGACCGATAGTGCAGCCATATCGGCAGCATATTGGCAAGATATTTGTCTTCATTGACAACAATTTGCGACCCATCGTGCGCATCTTGTGAATGACTTTCTTCAGGATAACGACATCACTCGACTAGAGTGGCCAGCATGTTCTCCAAACATGAACCCTATCGAACATATCTGGGATGGATTGAGAAGGGCTGTTTATGAACGACGTGATCCACCAACCACTCTGAGGAATCTATGCCGAATCGACGTTGAGGAGTGGGACAATGTGGACCAACAGTGCCTTGATGAACTTATGGATAGTATACAGGCATGCATCAGTGCAAGAGGACGTGCTACTGGGTATTAGAAGTACCGGTGTTTACAGCAATCTGGACCACCACCTCTGAAGGTATCGTTGTATGGTGGTACAATATGCAGTGTGTGGTTTTCATGAGCAATAAAGAGGGCGGAAATGATGTTTATGTTGACCTCTATTCCAATTTTCTGTACAGGTTCCGGAACTCTCAGAACCAAGGTCATGCAAAACTTTTTTTGATATGTGTGTATATATGCAGACTGATGTGACGAACGAAAACTTGTACCAATGTCGGGATTCGCACCCGGGCCTCCTGCTCACAAGGCTGACGCACTAACCACTACGTCACCCTGGCTCAGTGGCTTTGCACAATTTCAGGGAATATCCTAGCACGCCTACCTCCTCAGTGCTGGTTCCCATTCACACCTCAGCCCACTCTGTATTCTCCTTAAACCATATAGTTGAGCAGACAGGCATGATGTGAGGTTGTGTAAAGCCACTGTGGCAGGGTGGCGTAGTGGTTAGCGCATCTGCCTAGTGCGCACGAGACCTGGGCTCGTATCCCGTCCTTGGTAAAAATTCTCATTCGTCGCTTCAGTCTGCACATATACATTAACTTTCACATGTTAAGGGGGACTGGTGCCTTAGCAGGCTGGTCGTGTGTAGTCTTTTGTTACTTCACTCTGCCCGGCCAACCTCCAGAGAAGGAATGAGTACTTATGTTTATTTTTCCTTACACATTCAAATTCTTTCAATTTCACTCAGTATGAGTGAAGAAACAAGAGAACAAGGGCATTTTAAAATTCACTCCACTCTCTTTAGAGTATTTCAGAGAGCTGGTGTAGTATTGGTAACTCATCTTATAGGTAAGTAGCGCTGGAGCCAGAGAGAACAGTCCGCGACAGGGGCGGAAGACGGTTCTCGCACGCAATCCAGTGAAGTTGGTGACGGTACCTTGCCCTACCCCCGGGCACGCAGTGGAACAAGGGAATTTCAAACCCCTCTTTCAGAGCTGCCGGTTAGTGAAGGACGCGTCCTATAAACACTTCTCTGGTATCATGGGCTAAGGTCCACAGTAAAATGTAATTTATTCTGATATTAAAGCTCATTCTTTCAAATTCTTGCAGCGTTAGATGGCAACCGAGTACGACTTCTAATTTTTCTTACAAGAAATCGTACGAAAAGTGCAACTTTTAAGTGAGACAGTTTCCCTGACACAGGGAAACTGTTAGTCCTGTGCCAGTGGGGCTGTTATATATCTTAGAATATTGTGATCGCATCTAGTTGCAATGTTTTCCCAATGTGTTCCGCTTACCGAGTAGTTAGCGCAGCATTTTTCGCAGTTCGACAAGTTCCCTTTGTAAACGGTAGTGAAGATACAGGCCATCAGCCACCCACATGCTAGTTATTTGAGTCCCACTGCTACATGACCTTGTTTATACGGTATTATTCCTTAGCTGAGTGGTCGGCGCGTCTGACTGCCGTGCAACGGTTCCAGGTCGGAGATTTTCTCCGCTCAGGGACAGTGTGCTGTTTTGCCCTCATTTCATCATCATCATCATCATCAACACACAAATTGCCCACTGTGGCGTCAACTGAAAAAACTTGCAACTCGGCAGGTGAACTACCCCAGATAGTGTCTCCCAGTCATGAACACCATACTATCACTTCATTTCTTATAAACTGTACCGAGTGTGAAATTACTATTTATCTCTTAGTTTTCATTGTGACTGGTAATCAAACTTCAGGCCATCAGCCACCAACGTGCTACTTTTTTGAGTCCCACTCCTTCATGAGATCACATAAACGATAAATCTTACTGTACTGAGTATAATGATTACTAACTTGCTTGTGGAACTACTACCTATCCCGTAATATTCTTTGTAACTGGTAGCCTAAGATTCAGGCCCTGGCCCACCACATCTGCACTGAACTTCGTTCCACCGGTCGTCAGTTATTCAGCAAATGATATTGATTAATCGTTGTTATGATGGTTACACATAGAGAGTGGCCAGAAACAGTCTGAAAAGCCAGTCAGGTTGCGCGGAACGAGTGGCCAGAAACAGTCGGAAAAGCCAGTCAGGTTGCGCGGAAATTTAAGCGACCTGCCGGAGACAGTGTCACCAAATTTCATTTGTTTTTCTCAGGCCGTACAAACGTAGCTTTCGCTCAGCTAGCTGAAATTTATCACTTCCGAAAAATGCAGATTTTAATTGGCAATGAGCGTCTGAAAAAGTGGAAACTAATGGACCCACAGAAGTCTTTCAATTACCGCGTTTTAGTGCGTGAAAGTAGCTGAATTTGCGCGCTCAGCGACCCGATAGACTAACTACTTCAGTTCTAAGTTACTCGGAAACGGCGTAACGTATCAAACTATTTCCTGAACAATTATTTCTCAGCACCCCCCCCCCCCCCCCCCCTCTCCTGCCCCTGCCATATCTTTATAATCTTTCCCGACTCTTTCTGACCCCCCCATTATATGTGATATGTGGGGAGTTCTTACTAGTAAATGAGTTTTATACACTCATCCCAGCTTATGAAAGCTGGTGTAGGTTTAAAAGTAGTTGCCATGCGTTAGTGTTTCCAGTCAGATTACTGTCCCATCCCGAACTAGGGCTGCGGTTGATCACATTAACTGTCGTATTTTAAATGAAGAACACTCCTTAAGTATCATTCTCTACTAATTTTCGTTACATTGCGTATATGTTGAGGGATTGTGCCCCATGATAATATTCCATGTTCATGAGCTTGTTCTCCATGAACAAGTAAATCCAATTCATGCTGAATAAACTTCATGCTAATTTACTGTGCCCCACCAATCATGATCTCTCCATTTTCGAGTCCTTGTTGTAAGAGATCTACAGAGTAAAAGTGGATATCTTTAAATGTTTTGTGAATTAGATAACGCGCGGTCCACCTGAATTAACTGAGAAAGGATCAGAATACGATTGCACAACTCATGACTCGTAAACTTCTGGCCCCCCTCTCCCCCCAAACATAAGTGGATATCTTTAGATGTTTTGTGAATTAGATAAAGCGCGGTCCACCTGAATTAACTGAGAAAGGATCAGAATACGATTGCACAACTCATGACCCGTAAACTTCTGGCCCCCCTCTCCCCCCAAACATGCCTACTGAGCGCCCAGAGTATATTCGTCTGCGTTATTTGTTCTGTACATATAATACACAGTAATAATCATTTTTGGATACGAATATGACATGCATGAACGTTGTGTGAATGGCCTTAGATGGTCATGAACTCATACTACAAAGTCAATAAAGAAAAGAAATGAGCAAACGTTCAGTAGCCATCTATGAAGATTGCATGATAGGTGGAAGGTACTGTCAGAAATGGAGGGTAGGTCGTTGTCGCTAGAATTATACGGTCATGCCTGTTAGCAAACGACAACAGTACTTTTTCTTGAACACGGTACTAGTAATTTCTGCCATTTTCATGCAGTCAGTTTTAGCACCTAAACACAGATCGATATTCAAGGCATAATTGAAACAATTATGCATCCATTAAGTATGTGAGTATGAAAATATGTGCATTGCATTCAGTTGGCATGTCAAAAAGCTAGTAGAGGATGATTTGTTTTCACAAAGTTACAAATGCGAAGTTTAAACAGCGTTAGAGGCGTGATAATGTGATAATACTCCTGTCAGTATTCTGACAATGATTCCGTTTCTCCGCAGGACACCTACTCCAGAAGCAGACCCAATTGTGTGGGAACCATACAACAACTCTAACCGCAGCTACATGCTGATGCAGGCCAACTTTTCGCTGGCCCACGACAAGAACGCAGAACGAATGGACTTCTGGAACACCAACGTGCCGCTGCAGCCTTACGCCGATGAACTCTGACCGCCCAGTAGGAGATTCATAAGCAAGCCAGTGGACTGATGTAATTACTGGATACATTAAAAAATCAAAATTACAACAAATAGTATTACTTGACTAGAATTTTTTTCACTGTGTTTGCAGTAATAAATGTTGTAACCATTTAATCACTATGATAATACAAGGAATCTGTAATTCCATACTCGTGTTTTTCTCTGAATGGAAGTCTGAAAATTTCATAAGCAAATTAACACCTGAAAACATTGTATAGTGTGAGAATGGATGACAAGCAAATAGGAGCAATATTAATGAAATTAAATTTTTAAATAGTTTTTTTATATGAAGACAGCTGTATTTTCGAACTTGAGAGATATGTGGTGGATGCTCATGTTTTTTACCGAACTTGTCGTTATAGATTTTACAATTAAAGTTTTTCCCTGAGATATTTAAGTCCCATCTTTACCTGCGTTTATAAGATCTATATTACTAATGGTACAGGACTGTCCCATTACATCCAACGCTGGGGTGCTATTCCAGTGCCAGAGAGCCCTGGCAATAGTGACAATGTAGGGCGAAAATAAGCTGAAGATAGGAATTGAAGTTTGTCTTGGGGAGGGCACTCCACTTGGGTAGTTTTTGCAGCACTGCTGACCACAGTGCTGCGGTGGTGTAATGGTTAGCATTTCTGCCTCGTAAGCAAGATACCTGGGGTACTGTCCCGGCCGTGCTACAACTTTCAGTTCCTTTCTTCTGGTTCCATCACTATCGAATTTGTCTCATTTGACTGCATCAGGATGTTGCTGCAATGCAATAATTAAAATGATTAATTATTGTTTTGATCAATTGCCTAGCTATGACATCGTTATTGTTACAGAAAAAGCTGTCTCTCATGGAAGTCATTCGTTACCCATAAAGGTCGTTTTACTATCGAAGTCTTCTACAGATATGTATCTAGAACAATCTTCTTATTAGTTGTTGTATAACAAAACGCTACATTAGCAGCCAAAACCGAGAACAGTCTCACAGGTAAATCGAAATCAGTCTTCACAAATGCAAAGTCTTGGAATATCTTTCAGTACCAATGGTCAAATGTTTCAATTACTGAAACGTAGTCGTTCATGCCACAATATGTGCGCCTTGAGTTCTCGGACACGTTGCTAGTCATGAATTTGAAGCTGATTTTTCCACAGATTTAATTTCTATTTGTTAGCTTCAATACTGTTCGCCATATCTGTTACCCATTGATTCTCCCCTTACATTAAGATGACTGGTGTGGCTTCTCCATCTTTTCTTTTTTTAGACAAATGTGTGCTCCTAAAGCAGAACGTATATCTGGCTCAATAGAACTGGTATTGCTACCAAATTGCAGGGCGTGTGAAATATGCTGCGGTCATAAAGAGCCATTTCAAAATCCGTTTTTGAGTAAATGACACTTCCAGACTTTTTCCTGTCTTACGGACTTTAACTACAAACATCTATGTTACTGTTGTATGTTATCTGATGTCACATTTCCACATGCCTTTAGGTGTTTCATAGCTCTTGCGATCCCAAAAACAACTTTCTTGGTCCTCTATTCGCCTTAATTTTATTTTCAACAGTGTCACAGCTATATCTTGCACTCTTCTGGGAAATGAATGCTACAGAAACATCTCACAAATTACAGAATAAAATAATATCAAACAGTGCAAGGATCTTTTCCTGAGAAATAATGAACGCCACTACATATTTATCGTACTTATATTTTGTTTTTCAGTAAGTGCTTCTGATAAACGCAGTTATCTGTGTATCACCGAATTGTTGTAAATTGAGATAACAAATAGGCTTTTCATTGTACAGAATGAGACTTAACATACTCCAAAATTTCAACTCTGCTCTAGCAGTGTCATATTTTTGAAACGACTATTTTAAGCACATTTATGACTCAACCTCGAACGCGACATTACAAAACATCCGAGACATCTTCAGATAGTAAAAACCATTAAAAAAATTCTTAATTATTTAATTAACTTCTATATGTAAAGCTATAATTGTCCATTTTTGTGTTGTACCTGCAATCTTAAAAGGAGCGGAGATATGTTTATTTTTTAAAAAATATTGATGATATAATTAAGATTTTTAAATTCAATCACATTATTTAAATTTATTCCAAACCGTCTTGGCACTGGGTGAAAAATAACTGTTTTATTTTTTAAGTACATGACGTCATTTTAAAATAATCATAGTGATCAAAAGAGCCCTATTTATTTGTGTACCACAATAATATTAGAATTTTTAGAGCTGCACATTATAATACGGATAAAAATTCTTATTCTGAAGCGCCAAGGGAACTGGTTTAGGCAGGCGTATTCAAATATAGAGATATGTACACAGGCAGAAAACGGCGCTGCGATCGGCAGCGCCTGTATAAGACAAGTATCTGGCGCAGTTGTTAGATCGGTTACCGGTGCCACTATGTCAGGTTATCAAGATTTAAGCGAGTTTGAACGTGGTGCTGTAGTCGGCGCACGAGCGATGGGACGCAGCATTTCCGAGGTAGCGATGAAATTGGGATTTTCCCGTACGATCATTTCACGAATGTACCGTGAATATCAGGAATCCGGTAAAACATCAAATATCAGACAACACTGCGGCCGGAAAAAAATGCTACAAGAACGGGACCAACGAAGACTGAAGAGAATCGCTCAATGTGACGTAAGCGCAACCCTGTCGCAAATTGCTGCAGATTTCAATGCTGGGCCGTCAACAAATGTCACTTTGATGACTGAACGACACAATGCTGTACGGCTCGCCTGGGCCCGTCAGCACCGACGTTGGACTGTTGATGTCTGGAAACACGTTGCCTTGTCGGACGAGTCTCTTTCAAATTGTATTGAGCGGATGGACGTGTACGGCTGTAGAGACAACCTCATGAATCCATGGACTCTGCGTGACAGCAGGGGACTGTTCAAACTGATGTAGGCTTTACAGTGGTATGCAGCTGAATGATATAGAACCCCTGATACGTCTAGATACGACTCTTGCAGGTGACTCGAACTAAGCACCCTGTCTGATCACGTGCATCCATTCATGTCCATTGTGCATCCCGACGGACTTGGGCAGTTCCATCAGGACAATGCGACTCGCACACGTCCAGAACTGCTACAGAGTGGCTCTAGGAATACGCTTGTGAGTTTGAACACTTCCGCAGGCTACCAGACTCCACAGACATGAGCATTATTGAGTGTACCTGGAAGCCTTGCAACGTGCTGTTCAGAAGAGATCTCCACTCCTCCGTACTCTTAAGAATTTACGGACTGCCCTGCAGAATTCGCTCCAGCACTACTTCAGACATTAGTCGAGTCCATTCCATGTCGTGTTGCGGCACTTCTGCATGCTCGCGGGGGTCCTACGTGATATTAGGCAGGTGTACCAGTTGCTTTGGCTCTTCAGTGTAATATTAGGTTGTTAAGTGTAAGAGAAGGGCGTTAACTGGTTTAGCTCAGGTTGCCCAGACTTGTTCTTTAAGGCAGTAGGGGATGCGGAAAGCATGTGTGTCTGCGGCTCCATAGTGCGCACGATTTTTTTTTTAAATGTTGGTAGCGCTGAGACAGGGATGATATCAGGGAGATTCCATCACACGTTAGACTGCAAGGCAGTCAAGTGTCAGTAGAGGTATTATGAAACGACTGCTAATGTAACTCATTACTTCAATCAGCTCAACGGCCTATTTTTCCTATCCAAGCATTTACAAGGCTCTTATAAAATGTTACACCAAGCCCAATAGCTACGACTGCACAGACAAGCTGCTAAACTTATTTCAATGTTTGATTCAACATTGTGTACAAACGTGTTTTTCTGTTATGAAATTGACAAAGTTCCGCCAAATTTCGGATTTAACAATTTCAGATTGTGAAACTTCATGTGTTTCACTGCATCAATTTCAGATACATCACATATCCCAAAATCTAAATGTGTGTGAATTTATAAACGCTGCAATTTAATGTTAAATGCCTGTATGTAAAGTGTTTTGCTTAATGATCAGTTCAAAATAAGCACTGACGATAAAATCCTACTTATAAAGGTATGCTGCAGTATTTGCTTCTTGCGCTAGGTCCTAATTTAGGGCGAGAATCGATAATTTGCAAAGTACTGAATCTTCGTGAACACTTTCATAATTTACATCATCAACTACGAAGATCACCAGAGAAATTGTTCGAATACACTCAAATGATCAGAATGTGGCTGACTGGCGTAAGTATGGACAAATGATTGACATTTTCCTGGGAGGTGTCAGTCTGTCTTTGGCAGTGGAGCAGCGAGGATGATTTGTTTGCGTCCTGTCCGCAGAGTCTTCAGTGTGCATAGTTTGTTTACTTTTGAACCGCAGTTAGTATTCGAGTCAGTTGACATTGAGTCGCTGTGGCTCACTCTCACAGATTAGGCTTCCGGACCTCATTTTTAAATATTGTGCATGTAATAAACTGACTCTTTCCTCCCCATTTCGACAAAAAAAAACGTTCACATAATATATGGAACAAACATCTAACTAAAGATCTGTGACACGGTTAAAATGCAGTGATGGATGTTTTAGATGGGATTTGCATTGAAGTGTGAGTGTCGGCCAGCCATACTAGCGCTGCTGGCCGCAGGAAGACATTAACCACATTGTGATGCTCAGCCAACAATTGAAACATGCAGCGGACATCCTACTTCACCAGTACTTGGGTTAAAGGGGTCCTAACACTACAACAACGCTTTTGTCTACTATCAACAAGAGCGTATTCAAGCAACTATCCAACTTCTTTAGTGCAGAGTGAGTGGAGATACCTCAGACAGTTCTCATGAAAGAAATTTAAAAAAAAAATTTTTGTGACATATAAGTAGTGCTAAACTAAAATGTTTGTTGTCATAGTGTGTATGGGAGGACGCATGTGGGAAAGAGTGATGGGATGATAATTTGTGAATATATAATCCATAGATTTTGCAGTTGGTGTGGAGGCTTGCTTGCCTCCACGATATGGATAGCCGTACCATATGTGCAACCACAACAGAGGGGTATCTGTTGCGGGGCCAGACAAATGCGTGGTTCCTGAAGAGGGGCAGCAGCTTTTTCAGTAGTTGCAGGGACAACAGTCTGATGACTGAATAACCTGGCCTTGTAACATCAACCAAAACGGTCTTGCTGCGCTGGTACTGCAAACAGCTGAAAGCATGGGGAAACTACAGCTGTAATTTTTCCCAAGAGCATGCAGCTCTACTGTATGGTTAAAAGATGATGGCAGACTCTTGGGTGAAATATTCTGTAAGTAAAAGTAGTCCCCCATTCGGATCTCTGGGCAGGGATTACTCAGGAGGACATCGCTATCAGGAGAAACAAAACTGGCGTTCTACAGATCAGAGTGTGGAATGTCAGATCCCTTAATCAGGAAGGTACGTTAGAAAATTTAAACAGAGAAATGTACACGTTAAAGTTAGATAAAGTGGCAATTAATGAAGTTCGGTGGCAGGAGGAATAGAATTTCTGGTCAGGTGAATACAGGGTTATAAATACAAAATCAAATAGGGGTAATGCAGAAGTAGTTTTAATAATGAGTAAAATAATAGGAATGCGGATAAGCTGCTATGAACAGCTTAGTGACTGCATTATTGTAGCCAAGATGGACACGAAGCCCACACTCAGCACTGTAGTACAATTTTATATGCCAACTAGCTCAGCAGATGAGGAGGAAATTGAGGAAATATACGATGAGATGAAAAAAAATTCGGATATTTAAGGGATCCGAAAATTTAATAGTCATGGAGGACTGGAATTCAATAGTAGGAAAAGGAAGAGAAGGAAATGTAGTA
This sequence comes from Schistocerca piceifrons, assembly GCF_021461385.2. Taxonomy (NCBI): domain Eukaryota; kingdom Metazoa; phylum Arthropoda; class Insecta; order Orthoptera; family Acrididae; genus Schistocerca; species Schistocerca piceifrons. The sequence continues at coordinate 457,959,179 of NC_060140.1, forward strand.
ATTGAATATGGACTGTGGGAAAGGAATGAAAGAGGAAGCCATCTGGTAGAATTTTACACAGAGCATGATTTAATCATACCCAACACTTGGTTTCAGAATCATGAGAGAAGGTTACGTATGTGGAAAAGGCCTGGAGACGCCGAAAGGATTCATATTGATCACATAATGGCTAGACAGAGATTTAGGAACCAGATTTTAAATTGTAAGACATTTCCAGGGGGAGATGTGGACCCTGACCGCAATTTATTGGTTATGAACTGCAGATTCAAACTGAAGAAAATGCAAAAAGACAGGAATTTAACGAGGTGGGACTTGGATAAACTGAAAGAACCAGAAGTTGTAGAAGATTCCAGAAGGAGCATTAGGGAACGATTGACAGAACAGGGGAAAGGAATACAGAAGGTAACTTTTAGAGATAAAACAGTAAGGAGAGCAGAGGATCAAGTAGGTAAAAAGACGAGGGTAATAGAAATCCTCGGGTAACACAAGAGATATTCGATTTAATCGATGAAAGGAGAAAATATATAAAAACACAATAAATGAAGCAGGCAAAAAGGAATATAAACGTCTAAAAATGAGGTCGGAAAGGAAGTTCAAAATGGTTAAGCGGGAATGGCTAGAGGAGAAATGTAAGGATGTAAACGCATATATCACTAGGTGTAAGATAGATACTGCCTACAGGAAAACTAAACAGACCTTTAGAGAAAAAAGAACCATCTGTATGAATATCGAGAGCTCAGAGGGAAAACCAGTCCTAAGGAAAAGAGAAAGCAGAAAGGTGGAAGGAGTATATAGAGGGTCTATACAAGGGAGATGTACTTGAAGGTAATATTATGGAAATGGAAGAGAACGTAGAGGAAGATGAGAAGGGAGATATAATATTGCGTGAAGAGTTTGACAAAGCACTGAAAGACTTAAGCGGAAATAAGGGCCCAGGAATAGGCAACATTCCGTTAGAGCTACTGATAGCCTTTGGAGAGCCAGCCATGACAAAACTCTTCCATCTGGTAAGAAAAATGTGTGAGACAGGCAAAATACCATCAGAATTCAAAAAGAATGTAATAATCCCGATTCCAGAGAAAGCAGGTGCTGACATTGTGAAAAATTACCGCTATCAGTTTAATATGTCACAGCTGGAAAATACTAACACGAATCCTTTGCAAAAGAAAGAAAAAACTGGTAGAAGCCGACCTCAGGGAAGATCAGTTTGGATTTCGCAGAAATGTAGGAGCACGCGGGGCAGTAATGACCCTATAACTTCTGAAAGAAGATAGATCCAGGAGAGGCAAACCTACGTTTATGGCATTTGTAGAGTTAGAGAAAGCTTTTGACAATGTTGACTGGAATACTCTCTTTCAAATTCTAAAGGTGGTATGGCTAGAATACAGGGAACGAAAGGTTATTTACAATGTGTACAAAAAAAGATGGCAGTTATAACAGTCGAGGGAAACAAAAGGAAAGCAGTGGTACAGAAGCGAGTGAGAGAGGGTTGTAGCCTATCCTCGATGTTATTCAAGTCGTAGATTGAGCAAGCAGTAAAGGAAACAAAAGAAAAATTTGGAGTAGGAATTAAAGTCCAGGGAGAAGAAGTAAAAACTTTGAGGTTTGCCGATGAGATTATAATTCTATCAGTGACAGCAAAGGACTTGGAAGAACAGTTGAACGGAACGGACAGTGTCTTGAAAGGAGGATATAAGACGAACATAAAAAAAGCAAAACGAGTGTAATGGAATGTTGTCGAATGAAATTAGGTGATCCTGAAGGAATCAGATTAGGAAATCAGACACTTAAAGTAGTAAATGGGTTTTGGTGTTTGGGAAGGATGGTCGAAGTAGGGGGGAGATAAATAGTAGACTGGCAATAGCAAGAAAATCGTTTCTGAAAAAGATAAATTTGGTAACATCGTGTATAGATTTAAGTGTCAGGAAGTCTTTCTGAAAGTATTTGTATGGAGTGTAGCCATATATGGAAGTAAATATGGACGATAAACAGTTTAGACAAGAACAGAACAGAAGATTTTGAAATGGGGTGCTCAAGCAGAATGCTGAAAATTAGATGGGTGGACCACGTAACTAAGGAGGAGGTACTGAAGAGAAATTTGTGGTACAACCTGACTAAAGGATGGGATTGGTTGGTAGGACACATTTTGAGGCATGACGGGCTCACCAGTTTAGTTCTGGGGGGGAAGTGTTGGGGGCGGGGGATGGGATGGGGGATAAAAATCGTAGAGGGAGACCAAGGGATGAATAAAATAAACAGATTCAGAGGGATGTAGACTGCAGTAGTTATTTGGAGATCAAGAGACTTGCACAGTATTGAGTAACATGGCGATCTTTATCAAACCAGTTTTGAGACGGAAGACCACAACAACAACAACCAAACGCTGAGAATATGTTTGGCTGGATGCATTTTAAAATTTGGCTCCTTAATCAATGTAAGGTTCATTTTGTCCCTATAGAACTATCGTTCTAGGTGGTACACGAAATGTGTTCAAGGAACTCGAATTTGTTACCTGCAGCGTTGTGGGTGCAAGGAAAAAAGATCATGTATGCTGCATATGATAGCTTACAACTTCTGCTTTTGCTCGCACTCGTCCTGTAACTCATTACGTCTCTTGGGACAGGCGATCAAACAATAAAGCACGTCGCAGGATCAAATTACGGTCAGACCAAAGCAATTTTCATTCTGACTTCAATCTTGCCTTGACGTCGAGGTGAGGTGAGGAGTCGCCTCGAAGGGCACGCGATTCACGTTCCACGTTATACTGTAGATCCATTTCGCCTGTTGGATAACTGGGGTAGATTAGGTCACGCAAGTCACCGATGTGGCGTCCTACATGAAAGACTTGCACCAGGCAATCGAGCCACTCACCACCCAAACACACACACACACACACACACACACACACACACACACACACACATTCCTCACAACAGCGAGTAGTTCGCCTTCCGTAATGTTTGCACATGCATTGACAATGCGCTGACGCATGTTGTCAGGCGTTGTCGGTGGATCACGGTAGCAAAAATCCTTCAACTTTCCCCACAGAAAGAAATGCTGGGACGTCAGATCCGGTGAACGTGCGGGCCATGGTATGGTGCTTCGACGACCAATCCACCTGTCATGAAATATGCTATTCAATACCGCTTCAACCGCACGTGAGCTATGTACCGGACATCCATCATGTTGGAAGTACATCGCCATTCTGTCATGCAGCAAAATATCTTGTAGTTACATCGGTAGAACATTCCGTAGGAAATCAGCATACAATGCACCATTTAGATTGACATCGATAAAGTGGGGGCCAATTATCCTTCCTCCCATAATGCCGCACCATAAATTAACCCGCCACGGTCGCGCTGATGTTCCACTTGTCGCAGCCATCGTGGATTTTCCGTTGCCTAATAGTGCATATTATGCCGGTTTACGTTGTCGCTGTTGGTGAATGACGCTTCGTCGCTAAATAGCACGCGTGCAAAATATCTGTCATCGTCCCGTAATTTCTCTTGTGCCCAGTGGCGGAACTGTACTCGACGTTCAAAGTCGTCCCCATGCAATTCCTGGTGCATAGAAATATGGTACGGGTGCAATCGATGATGATGTAGCATTCTCAACAACGACGTTTTTGAGATTCCCGATTCTCGCACAGTTTGTCTGCTACTGATGTGTGGATTAGCCGCGACAGCAGCTAAAACACCTACTTGGGTGTCGTGGTTGACGTTTCATACATGGCTGAACGCTTCCTGTTTCCTTAAATAACGTAACTATCCCGCGAACGGTCCGGACGCTTGGATGATGTCGTCCAGGATACCGAGCAGCATACATAGCACGCGCCCGTTGGGCATTTTGATCACAATAGCCATACATCAACACGATATCGACCTTTCCCGCAATTGGTAAACGGTCAATTTTGACATGGGTAATGTATCACGAAGCAAATACCGTCCGCACTGGCGGAATGTTACATGATACCACGTACTTATACGTTTGTGACTATTGCAGTGCCATCTATCACAAAGCGAGAAAAGTGGTCCAACTAAAACATTCATATTCCTTTACGTACTACACGAATATGTAATAAAAATGGGGTTCCCTATTTAAGAAAACGTAGTTGATATCTGTTTGACCTATGGCAGCGCCATCTAGCGGGCCAACCATAGCGTCATCTGGTTTCCCCCTTCAAGCTAGATAAGTTTCGTTCTTTGTAGTTTTTTCGTTTGACGGTTATTTCGTGAGATATTTGGCCCGGTCACGATCAATGGAGCACCGTGTATATATATATAGGATGAGTCACTAACTATTGCCACCTAGAATAACTCCGAAAGTATGATAGTAGCTGAAAAGTTCGTGGGACAAATGTTGCATGAGACAACGGGGGACATAATATGACATTGGTTTTTTGTTGTCAGGTGCAGTCGCGTCGGAGATATGAAGGTCAACTTTGCTTTTTTTAAAATGGGGGCTATAGTTTGGTACTGTACTTGTTTTCTGATAGCTGCTGTCGAGACGAATCCGATGATGTGTAACAGTAATGTCTTTGAAGGTCAGCAAAGGTCAGAAAGTTGGCATGAAAGTCCATTTACAGAAGGGTTTCGAAGTGATGACCATTGGTATCAATGCAATGTTGCAATCTTCTTATCGTGGATTGAGTGGTATTCCTTATCAAATCGGCGCTTACCGATGCACATGCTCTAACAGTTGTCTCTCGTATATAGTGCAAATAGTAAATATTCGCCGAATACGGCGTATCAGTCGAACGTGTCATTGACGTGTAAACACCATTCGACGGTTTCCCAATACAACAGTAATAGGAACGGTGAGACTAGTATCGTCGAATCAAACCAATGTTAATGATGTATTCCTTCGAAGAACAAGTTTATATGCTTCTCATTTACGGAGAATGCCAGCGAAATTCAGTGAGAGCTAGAGACTTATAAGCTGAAAGATATCCTCAACGTACTCACCCTACACGTCGTACATTTAAATGTGTGTATGATAAACTGAGAACAACTTGATCTTCAACCCATCAGAGACCTATCCGACAAAGGAAAAATACTAACGAGGAAACGGAAATTGGTACTTTTGTCACTGTGGTTCGATATCCTTGTGTTAGTTCGCTTCAAATCGCAAGGGAATCTGGCATGAGCCAGAGTAGTGTTGTTCATGTTCTGCATCGCCATAAATATCATCCTTACCATATCAATCTCCACCAAGAATTAACTGGTGCGGATTGTATGCGTCGCACTGAATTCTGCCAGCCGGCCGTTGTGACCGAGCAGTTCTAGGCGCTTCCGTCCGGATCCGCGCTGTTGCTACGGTCGCAGGTTCGAATCCTGTCTCAGGCATGGATGTGTGTGATGTCCTTAGGTTAGTTATGTTCAAGTAGTTTCTAAGTCTAGGGGACTGATGACCTCAGATGTTAAGTCCCATAGCGCTTAGCTCCATTTGAACCAAATGAAGTCTGCCGATAGGCTCAACTTCAGATTCAGAGGGATGACACATTTATTGATTTGATTTGATTTACTGACTAGGCTACATTTAGCAACCATGGAAATCTTAATTTGCATAACATGCATTATTGGGCAACTGAAAATCCGTGTTGGCTGCGGCAAGTTGCACACCAAAAACCGTGCTCCGTAAATACATGGTGTGAGATTCTGGAGGACAGAATTATAGAGCCCTATTTCATCGAAGGAAACCTTAATGCTAGGAAGTGCACCACATTCCTGCAAGAAACATTAGGTCTGTTATTGGAAGAAATAACTTTAGAAACAAGGAACAGAATGTAGTATCAACACGATGGGTGTCCAGCACATTTTTCGCTGATGGTTGGAAATGACTTGTAGAGATAATTCCCAAATCGTTGCATTGGACACTAGACGACTCTGGATTTTCTCCTTGTGTGAATTCGTAAAAGACATTGTTTGTGAAGATGTTCCAACTACACCTGAAGATATGTGAGAGAGAATTGTCAGAGCATGTGCTTCGATAAGTGCCGATGTGATAAGGAATACCACTCAATCCATGATAAGAAGATTGCAGCACTGCATTGATACCGATGGTCACCACTTCGAATACCTTTTGTAAATGGACGTTCATACCACTTTTGTGACCTTCATTGACCTTCAAAGACCTTACTGTTACACATCATTGGATTCGTCTCGATAGCCGCCATCAGAAAGTAAGTACCAAACTATAACATCCCATTTAAAAAAACAAAGTTGACCTTCACGTCTCTGAAGCGACCCCAACTAGCAACAAAAAACCAAACGTCATATTATGGCCCCCGTTGTCCCATGCAATTTTTGTCCCACAAACGTTTCTGCTCCTATCATACTTTCGAAGTTATTCTTGGTGGCAATAGTTAGTGATTCACCCTGTATATACATTATGTGATGGTGCAGGAGCTCACTTTGAACATTCATATGAGCAAAACATCGCCTTTAAATGATCTACTGGTATTCACCTCCTTGAAATCAATCAAAAGAATCGAATGGGTTTCTTCAATTATGTGGGGATACGAAGCCATTAACTCTGAGGCCGTATCCCGCAAGGTCCAGGGAAGACAAGTTCGAACTAGAGAAAACAGATTGTATATCGTCCTCGCATCTTCTTCCACCAGACAGATTGTCAATTGAGCGTTAGTTCGAAGAAAGCTGGAATATGGAATGGATACAAACCAGTAGCAAGTATATCCAGAGCCATGTGTCACGAAATGTTAAATCTGTTCTATCGTTGACGCTATGCTGGTTTCAACTGAAGATGCCAAAAGGCTCTGGACTGCAAAAGCTTTCAGTAGCATTGTACAGTCAATTCGTGATGTCTTTCTTGTGTTATTACCCCTTGTTAAAAAATATGAACACAGAAAGTATTCGCATGTATTGAAGGTTGCCTACCTGAGAACAAGACAATAGGTACAAATAATTTACAAAGTTTTCTCTCGGTGTTAAACACATTGTAAGTAATAGGCATCTACTAAAAAGTGGTAGCATTAGTATGTTTGGTGCTTAGTAAATACAGTTTTTCAAAATTTTGAGTTTTATTTTGTGAATAGTTATGCTCTTTTCCAACACCTGTCCCTCTTCTAGGAAACAATTGTGATTTCCCCCCTACCAACTTCTTCAGCCCAGATCCATGGTACGCTCATAGCTCACGAACAACTGCCAGTCAACAGTTTCCAAGCTTTCAGTGAATAGTGAGTCATTGGTGAAAAGAAGCTACAGTGATTGGTGGTGTGTAAATAGTGAGTGTAGTTTGTATTTTTAAAAATATATGAACAGTGCTGCAGCAACCACTAATGAACAAATAATCCGAGAAATTGTCTTAAAGTAGCTGTCAAGGGCCTGTTGTGGCTGTGATAACAATCTTATTTCTGAGTCACTCATAAGGACTTCCAGTATCAGGTTACACACTTTGGTTAGCTACATTCAAAGTCACCTTCCCACCCCCCAGCCCCTCTCCCAGGGAACTAGCAGCAATAGATCAAGGTGAACCATGGACACAACTACCCCCTCCCCTCCTCCTCCTCTCCCTCACTCCCTGGACCATTAAGATTGAAGCAATCCATCTCCCTCTTGTTTCTATAACTGGAGGAGTTGAGGGGGTGGCTTCATTCTTGAGCTGTGTACCGTAGAGAGAGGATAAGGGTGTAGCTATTTGTACATAGAAGATTATTTTTTTGTAATTACGTTAAGTTAAAAAAATTGGTTCAAACGGCTCTAAGCACTTTGGGACTTAACATCTGAGGTCATCAGTCCCCTAGACTAAGAACTACTTAAACCTAACTAACCTAATGACATCACACACATCCATGCCTGAGGCAGGATTCGAACCTGTGACCGTAGCAACAGCGCGGTTCCAGACTGAAGCGCCTAGAACCGCTTGGCCACAGCGGCCGGCTTACATTAAGTGACATCACTCAAGATCTTGGGAGAGGACAAGGATGTGAGTGCTTCTTAATAGCAAATTAAAAACTTAATGTAATGCAACGTTTGTCATTTGAGGCACCAGCAGAGACCACACCCAGGCAGATTTGTAACAACTCTCCTGTATCAACATTTTTTGTATTTTCTATATTTTGTAGTGCTATGCTAATTCTTATACACACATAATGTATCTTTGGCTGACAGACTTGGAAATCGCTAAAACTGCTGATTTTGCTATGAGATCAGAAATTTACTAAGTTTATTTTTAATAATGTGCTCATTTTGACACATGCGCTTTTGACACATGCACTATGATTGTGGTATTTGTTTGACATTTAGTCTCTGCAACTGTGTATCTGCTTTTAAATAATTCGTTGAGGTAACTTGTTATACGACTATATACATTCTTGTACATTTATACACAGACTATGGAAAAAATATGTATAAATTTGAAAAAATTCGAAACATTGTCAAAAATTCGGGAAAATGCATGAAATCGTGGAAAATACTGAAACAAACTTGAGAAAATGTGTAAATATATGATAAAGTGTGGAAAATATGGAAAATGTAGAAAAATACAAAAAATGTTGAAAAAGGAGACTAGTTACATATCTGCCTGGGTGTGGTGTCTGCTGGTGCATCGAATGACAGAACCCTTGTAATATTAAATTCAAATTGTTATTAACAATAATGCAAGTTCTTTCCCTCTCCCTGGACTTTGAGTGATATGACCTAAAGCAACTACAATAAAACTGTCATTAAAAAACAGCCACATCCACTCCATATGGTGCATAGCTCACAAATAAGAAGCCATCCACTTACATACTCTAGTTATAAAAGAGGGTGGGTAGGGGTTACTTAAATCTTATTTGTCCAGAGGAGAAGGGAGGGGCCTGGGAGGAGGTGAGGGTCCCCGTGGGTGACCTTGATTAATTGCTGGTGGTTCTACCTGGAAAGAGAGGAGTGGGGGGGGGGGGGTGACCTTGACTATAACTAGACGAAATGTGGAGCGTAACACCGGAAGTACGTATCAGCGACCATGAGATAATATTGTTGTCATGACCAGAACCGGTCCTTGATAACTAATAAATTACTGGATAATTTTTATATGTGTTCCCTACTCACAAAATAACTCTCACGGTACATTGAAGGATCGAGATGGGAGTACTAGCGTCCATTTTGTGAGCAACGTGGTGTAAATCCTACAGATTTGAGTGTGTTTGGACATGGGTCATACAAATTACTGAGGTGTACGTGTGTGTGTGTGTGTGTGTGTGTGTGTGTGTGTGTGTGCACCTTACCTATAGAATGCACAGAACTCAATTACGGCAGATTATAATTGAAATTGGTAATCAGAAAAGGCTTCTCGAGTGTGCCATTAGTATTTCAATTGTACGTCGTACAGCTGGTTCGTAATACTGCATCATGCAGTGATTGCTTGTATGATTTCATTTTTACAGGAATTTCTAAGAAAGAACACTTAAGAAAATTGCCTGTACTGTTTTCGACACATCAGTAGGCAGGCCTGAAATGAAAACAAAAAGTCTCAGTTACTTTAATGATCAGTGGAATTTATAGACTCGTTCTGAGCTGTATCGAGTATGACTTTCACTGGATGCTTTTATTGCGCACTGGTCGCTCTCGATTTACAAACGTAAAAACGCTGTCACGCTGCTACGATTGTGCTATATAGCTCTCAGGAAGGTTTTAATACACTCGTGTACAAGTACGGCATACAGCTCACAACAGGAGGCCGACCAACATACAGACCCTATGTCTGAGTACAGGTAGTCTCTTTGACACACTCCATGTAGATAATCAACATCGATAACTATTGAAAATTCCAAAATGTACGTTAGATTCAACCAGTGATGATTACCATCAGTCTTGACCGACATCTGTCCGTGGATTGGAGCCTTAACGACTTCTCCACAGCCAGTAGCAATTATGACACAGTACCATTGATTTTGACCTAAAGGAGGTGATTCAAGTTCCCCCACCTCACTCTCAGCTGAAAAATGAAATGACTATCCTCTGGACAGCAACATCCGTGAGTTTAGTTAACAACTCCACTTGTAAAGGATTCCGAATTAGTCTTCCATTCTGATCTCTGAGAGGAGTACTGCCAAAGAGGAGATGACCGTGAAGAAATGACTAAAAATCCAATGAAAGCAAGTGATAGCATGGAATGTCAAAAGTATGAATGCGGCAAGGAAGGCAGAAGCACAGGAAAAGGAGATGAAAAGTCTGAATCTATATGTGATAGAAGTAGTTGAAGTAAAAACTGGTAGAACAAGGATGGCTGGCCACTCGAATGAACAACGATAATTTTAAGATTTCCCTGACCAACTGAACGTTCAAATAAACTTCAGGCTTGCAACCAGTCATCGTTTATTACACATCACGACGTTTCAACAGGGAATGTGTTTGTCATCCTCTAGTGAACCATCGAAGACTGGGTAATATAAACACTGTTTGAAAGTGATAACATTGAGTCAAGAGGTCTTACAAAGTTCTTAAAGAGCAAAGAGTAGGTTACTGCTAACATTTCAAGTGATAGGATTATTCTCATTAGAATTGTAACCAAACACCAAGACTATAGCGTACGTATTCATGCTGATATGAGATGTAGAGAGTATATCTGGGAATTAAAATGGTAATTTACTGTGTAAAAAAAAGGACGAAATTCCTGGAATCATGGGAAACTAGAATGCAGTTGTGGTGGAATGAGGGAAGGGTTTTTTTAATCAGCTTTAGCTAGTCATAACACAATACATCAAAAGAGTAAGTGAGATACATGGAAAAGGCAAGAAATCACAGAAAAATGCCTTCTGTATAAAATCATGATAAAACAGAACACCTAGAACCATTCATTGTTTTCTCGGTTGTGCCCAGAAGGAAATGTGGGCACAGATCGTAACTTAGTAATGGCAAAGATAAGGCTGTAGTTTATCAGAAAGAATCAATGTGCAAGGAACTGGGATACTGAAGTACTGAAACTGTAGATTATATTGTAATGAATATATCAGAATGTTGATTTTGTAAATAAACACCGCATTTTCTTGCTGCGGTTTTTATTTGCAAAACAATTGTTTCTGCGCTTGCTGCAGAGGATGGCCACTCAAACGCACTCATTATCGGAATGTTCCTTTGACAAAGGATGGACATAACTAAAAAGTAGATATAAGAAAGTTAACTTTGAAGAAACAAAAGCGAAATAAATATTTCATTTGATCAATGAGAGAAGAGAATACGAAATTGCATGGGAAAAGGAAGAAATTCAGAGACGTTCGTCATTCAGAACTGAATTCAATAGGAAGTGTAAGAAAGTTAAAGTTACAGCTCTCATAAAACTGGAAATCGCAAAAGAAAGAGTGGTCAGAAAGACAGTTTCAGTATACAGGGATGTCAGAGTATCTTTCGGCGAATTTAAAATCAAAGGTAACAACATTGCCAACTCTTTGACTCACTCTGATCTTCAAGCTTCTGCTGAAGGTCATCGAGTGTCCATCATGTGCATAAATGATGTCATCAATGACCTTGATTGCATGATGTCATCAAGATCACAGTGAGTGGGAAATTTAAAAATACTAGCTCGTTATGGTAGGAAATTTTAGAAACATGTACAAGATGGCGGTGAGCGAAAAATTAAAAGTCCAGAACGGCCGTTATAATAAAATTAAACACAATATATAAGAGAGCGGAGAGTGGTGGTTGGAACATTTAAATATCGATGATGGCATAGGTGGGAAATTTGAAAGTACAAAATGGTGATGGTGGGAAATTTAAAATGTAATGTGGCAGTGAAACGAAATGTGAAATATGCAAGATGGTGCTGGGTGGAAAGTAAAAAAAAAAAAAAAAAAAAAAGGAAAAAATAGCTTTCATTCAAACGTAACAGCCAATCACTGCGTAGAATTCTTACCCAAAATGAAACAGGGCAAACAGCCATGTTCAAATGTGTCTGACTATGTTTTACAGATGTTGAAAGAGGTAATGGCAATACTACAATAATACCAAAGGTCACAGTTGACTTTGTCTTGTGGCACAAATCGTTTGGCACTTTAGTCTATTACTCGATGGACATAGGAATATGATGCATATTCTAATTCATCTTCAACACATTTTATAATGTCAACCAGTTTGTTGTACTGAAACAGGAATACTTCCGTTGAGTAAATGAATTCATGCTTATCATATGCGTCGAAAACAACAAAGTATTCAGAATTTGTAAAGCAGATGAGGGACTTTGGTTACACAAAACTAGTGACTTCGCCTGAGAACTAAATACTCTTGAGAATTAAACACAGAGCAACAACAGCCTTCCTTTAGAGAGCGAAAACTAATGTCTTTTACAGTTCCACTGCTTGATACCTTTTGAATGGGAACTGACGTTTTATATATATATACAGTTTTCTGCTTTGCACATATAATAAAAATACGTTAGTTCATATCACTATTCTTGGGATCAACTGTGTCCATGTTGTTCACTCTTCGAAGATACACCATGCATAAGGTGATGCTGCTGAGAATGTCAAGTTCACCATCAACAACAGCCGAGAGTCTTGATGGTGGATGTACTTTGTAGTACTTCAGATAAACTATAATTGGCACTCCACATTAGGTATTGGCGCATCTTCTCAAGTTTGGGTGCTGCTGCCCTTCTCCAATGGCAAAAACCTCCGCCAGTGGCCACTTCTATCGATTCCTGTAATTAATATATTCTATTTGCTCATCAATTCCTTTGACATCACCACCATCTCATATTCATCATTTTCTATTTCTTATTTGTCACGACTTTCTGTTCCACAAATGCATTGTTTTCTTTGGATTCATCTCCTTCATCCTGACTGTCTTCTGCTTTTAAAATAGTTATCTTTCTTGAATCAGTCTTCATAGCAGTTGAGAAACAGATCTTTATGCTCTTTTTAGTACACACAGATTTAGCTCGCCTTTTTTTGAATTAGTAATAGTCATCTGCTGATATTTTGTGGAGCTTTGAATACTTGGCCTTTCAGACTAATCTTTCGACCAATGAAAAGGAGATGCGTGTTGAAAACTGCAATGTTTATTCAACGCTTGAACTTAATGTAAGCAAACACCTCAATTTGTATCACAATGCAGAACTGCTTACATGTAGCTCACGATAGGATGCTGTCAAATACAAATATAACAATAGTAATTCAAAAGGATACATGCACACAAACAATAAAAAAAAGGAATAGAACAAAACAGAACAGAACGGATCGGATCGTGACGCTACAGAACGAATGGGAACGGGTTGGAGCAGAATGGACTGGAACGAAATAGACTGGATCATAACAGAAGAGAACAGGATGGATAAGAATATACCAGAATTTCATTAAAAAATGGAATAGAAGAGATCAGACGCTCAAAAAGTTCTACAGTGTAGCAGACGATATTAAATACAAATATATACGTTAATACAATAATGCCCGTTATTTATATCGTAATCTTTGCTTACAGCCAGAAAATGTTATGTATTTCTTACTCTGTGCTCGTTTACACATTTGGAGGAACACTTTACAAGTCCTATCTGAGTTAGCAAGATGACTGAAACCATACCTTAGAAAATGTTTGTCTTGTCTGTAAAGCATAATTCCATTAGAATTATCTCTAATTAATTGTTTTCTAATTTTGCTACATGACTGACACAGATAAAAACTGTCTACACTATGATGAGGCCCCATATTAAAGTTTGCCTTGATATGACCTTACTTATCACAAGCAATATCATTGAAAATGAAAATCAGTGATACTACAGTCACCTTACTCGAAAATGCGAAATATCCATCATTCAGCTTTTCAAACACTTGTTCCAGAAATTTACAGCGATATTGCTGAAACTATTTGGAATCCACACAAACATTCTTAAATTCAGAACATTTTAATGAAGAAGATGGTTAATAATCACATTCGTTTTTTCACAGTTATAAGGATCAAATATGATGTTTCAACAGTAATAGGAGTAGCTGGAAGTTGAAGTGCATACTCTTGAATTGCATCTTCAAACATAGTAAGGATTCTTCAGCATTACAGCAACTAATATATAAGAGCACACTCTGTATTCCAGCACATCAGTAATATGGTGAATATCAAGCAATGGACAAGAAGAAGAAGAAGAAGAAGAAGAAGAAGAAGCAAGATGGATCACTCGTTAACGTATTACTAACAACTCACCCAGAGTACTTCAAGTCCCTGGCTCCTCTTACTGCAAGCCAGATACAACAATTATGGAATGACTAAATGGAGGTAATTTTGGAGTCAACCCATTAGATATAGCGTGCAAGGAATGTGACGTGGCTTATGCAAACCACCCAGACAGTTTGTAGGACAGGCACCAAGCTGACTAGATTCTGGGCCAGAAAGGATGGTTTAAAGTTAAGGCAAAAGACATTAAACTCAGTGAAAAATTAGCTGCCTTAGCAGTGACTGATGCAATAAAACTTAAAGTTAAAGTGGCTGTAGGTACGAAAAGGATGGAGGAGGAGGAGAAGGAGGAGGAGGAGAAGGAGGAGGAGGAGAATGAGAGTGTAATGAACAAAATAATTAAAATAGTTCAAACTAAACTGTATGAGGCTGGGCAGCGAGCTCATAGCAGCTGTGAAAATCGCTTCTAAAATTTGCCTCACAAATTGCTCCAAAAACCAAACTGCTCGACAGAGAGTGAATAACATCTATTCTATTCCCAAACCAGGTGGAGTATTATCTCTCATGCCAGTATTTGCTGCATCATCCTTGGAGGATTAGTGGGAACTGTGGTGGGGGTTCCTTGGGCTGTAACTGATGCAAAAGCTACTCTCAAACAGCTAGATAAGCTGCAAAGACAATCACACAATGAATTCAATAGCACTTTGTAAAAGGAACAGGCGGAATTGGGTCCATGCAAGAAAAGCAGGTTTGGTATTAATTCCATGAAAAGAAGAGAAAAGTTCTCTTTAAACAGTTTTCCAATAAGAGCGCTTACTGGTATTCAGTTAGAATATTATGCTAAAAGTCTGGAAATATAACGTTTTTGAGTGCAGTTATGAGACATTTATAAATATTATTCCGCCATTTTTTACGAAATTTTTATCGATTTCGTGTCACCTCTGTCCACACCATCATGACATCATTTCTCACCACATATTCTAAAATTCCTTGTTAATGTTCTAGTACAGTTGTCTACATATAGAGGAAATTGCACTATTTTTTCAGATTGGGCAGTACAGTATAACACTGAACTCGAACGCATCCAATCACACTTACTACAGTTGCAGTGCATTTGCTGTGGTTTCTGTATATCTATGTGTCGTGGGTGAATCAGGAAGGAAGGCAGACAGAGAGGCTTCAGCTCTGCTGCTTGCTTCATGTGGTGGCGTGATCGATGTTTTCTGAAAGACCGGAAGTGTTCTTCGGATTAGCGCGAGCACGATTGCGGGCCCTGACCAGTGTGTTGTGGCCTGACAAAAGATATCTGGCGCATCCATGCGGGCAGCTAGACGCAATTTGCCCTTAGCTAAAGAACGTTGTGGGCAACGGCCTTGCCGCAGTGGATACACCGGTTCCCGTGAGATCACCGAAGCTAAGCGCTGTCGGGCGTGACTGGCACTTGGATGGATGACCATACAGCCGCTATGCGCTGTTGCCGTTTTTCGGGGTGCAGTCAGCCTCGTGATGCCAATTGAGGAGATACTCGACCGAATAGTAGTGGCTCCGGTCATAGAAAACCATCATAACGACCGGGAGAGTGGTGTGCTGACCACATGCCCCTCCTATCTGCATCCTCAACTGAGGATGACACGGCGGTCGGATAGTCCCGGTGGGCCACTTGTGTCCTGAAGACGGAGTGCTTTAAAGAACGTTGTATTACCAGCTGAGGGACTGCACTATTCAGCTATAGAATGGATCGTGTGTTTGACCCTGAGCAGGATTGATTAGGTGTTATAAACACTAACAAACAGTATTTACAATGTGCTTCTCCGTACTCTCTGCCAATCACAGCCTGCCAGTGTCAGCTAACGAACAGTTGCTGTATGCCAGCATTCTACTGTATGTCCACTGAGGTAATAATATGCACGTTGACTGCTGCCTTTGATGCTTTCCTGGAAAAAAGAGAAGCATTTACCTCTAAACTGATTTGTATGTGGGTTAAAGGATGACAGAAATGACAGAAAGTGAATGGAATGATCGGTTGACATGTGCTTGTACGAGGTATGATTTAATGGTAGACCAATGATGTATTCTAGAGAGAGAGGGAGACATTGCTGCAAGTCATTTAAACATTTCTCTCCGTTGCTCTGTCAGGGTGAATCAGTTGTGTGGCATAAACTGTGTTCGATGCGTATGCAAATGTGTGTGACTTACAGCACTATCTACCTGTGATCATTAACAGCAAGCCTCTCAGTCATCAGTGGACTTCCAACAGGGTACCCTGTTTCGACATCCTCCTCTAGACGAACGAAGATTTATGCGAGACACTTCATTCCCCAGTTGGGTCTGGGGCATAAAATTGAGTCTTCAGTTTCATAATTGTGGTCATCCTAAGTTAGGTGTTTGTGAAGTACTGCAACCCCATGTGTTTATCTGCTTGAAAGGTGAGTAGTGGGGCAACCTTTGCATCACCCCACTCTCCATCGTTCCCAAATTTATTCAAGATGGGGAACGATGACGTCATCCAATATGGCGGCATGTAGACTTGGCAACAGCGCATGACGTCATCCAAGATGGCGGTCATCCAAGATGGCGGCGTTTGGTGGGAAAATAGGCCAATTGTGCTATGTCAACTAACCCAACCTCACGAAAAAATGGCGGGAATTTTGAATTTTGGCGGGAAAATAGACCGATTGGGCTACATCCACTAACCTATGCCTCTAGAGGAAAAAAATTAAGGGAAGTTTGAATTCCAACATGACAATGCATGCAAAAACCGTACTTGTCTTTATTACTATTGATTATCATTTATTAACATTCATTATCATTTATTATTATTTATTATCATTTACTATCATTTATTATTATACATTATTATTGACCTACCTCCTCTAGAACATTCCCTCCAAATTCAAATTACAACACAATAATGGCTACAAAACCTTACTTTTGCTTATTACTATACATTATCATTTATTAGCATTCATTATCATTCATTGTCATTTATTATCATTCATTGTCATTTATTATTATTATTATTATTATTTACTATTATTGGCCTACCTCCACTAGAAAATTGCTCCAAATTCACATTCCTACACGATAATGTCTCGAAAACTGTACTATTTATTATTGTCATTAATTATTTAATTAAGATAGCCGATTTTCTCGCCGAGAAAGCCATTTTCCTTACATCTATAACAAAAATCTGTCACAAATTCAAATCCCAACACCATAATTGATCACACCTACCAACTTTCTCCGTCACTTATATTTTTTCACTGGTAGCCTATCATAATCGCGTCAAATAATAAACTGCACTTATCGTAACGTTAAGTCACGTCCTTTGATTTTGCAGGGGGGAAGGGACTGAAGACTTTATTTCAAGCAGTACGGTCATCACTTGTTCTCCAACACAGTCAGCACACACATCTTTGGTATCGCAGTGCAGTCGCCACGCCATCCGCGCTCCAACTGAATTAGTTCAAATCACACAACGGTCTGCCGTTCCCTGCCACACTTTTGGCGCCAAAGTTGTTTTCCTGGGCACGTTCAAACCTGTCGATGCCGACCGCTCACCGTCCACCACATGCCCTTGTGCAAGCGAGAACGCAGTGCTACACTTTTTGCGGCAACGTTTGCTCGACAGTGGAATCCGCTATGACTATATAACAGGACGTTTGGTCCGCACTAGAACGCTCGCTAATTGACTCTCTCTCTCGCGCTCGTAATAACTGTACAATCGCTGCGCCGCCGCCCCACTTACGTCACACACCCTCCTTACACGCGACGGACATAGTCTTCCGTAAATTCAATTTCGTTTTTAAGCATATTAAATAATTCAATTTACAATTTAATATACGTATGCAAAGGTGTTCAACTACCTAATTTCAACTACTTTTCGAGGACCAGACAGCCACCTCTCCCTAGGAACCAGCGCCAAGTTTGAAATTTGTCAGTAAACAAAGATCACTTCCGCTTCTGCCACCAACCTAAGAAAATTGTTGCAAACGAAGCTCATCACGGCTAAACTAAGCCACCACCACTCAACCTCTTTCTACACGGTTCGGGTAAAAGGACTCGCCCTGCACTAGGCCCATGGATGGAGGAACCAATTTACTTTATTTAGGATTGGAGTGTATGTGTCACACCGACATGTTCCACACCATACAGACCTGCAAAACACTCCTACATAACTCATTTATAATGCTCTGGACACACGCTTGCTAATTGTAAACAGTTAAAAATAACGGATAGCACAGCCTACAGACATATCTTTTTGAAACCTTTGCTTCTCACAGGTTTCGGTATGTAAGGCTGACTCCAGTAGTGCACTACATGTGCCAACACAACCACACCCATCAAGATATTCATTCCAATCCAGACCTGTAACTCCTCTACAGATAAATTTGTCCAGTTATTTGTCGACTCACTCACAGTCTGACCAGATTGCAGTTTTTTGCGCAAAAACCACTCAGACTGCGCTGTGCTGCTCGGGGAAGTAAGGAAGGACTGCACTCTACTTATTTGGATCCCTTTTATTTAGTCGTGGGGTATATTTGTCACAAAACACCCGCACTGATCCGACTGTGGTCATCTGACACAGGCCACAAACAAGTATTCTATGCTCAAAGTTTGGTCCACCAGCCGATGGGACCGGGTCCTGGGAGACTTCTGCGAGGCGTGCATGTACATAGAGATACAGAAAACAGAGCAAGCGCTCTCCGAATGTGGAGGTGACTGGATACGCCTTGGTTACATTTAGAGGCAATTTTAGAACACAGAACGGTAACTTATGTCGCGGTCGCGTGGATAGATCTGACATAAAATCGAAAGAAATGCGAAAACTGATTAGCGCATAGATATAAACTAACCTAATATACACCGAAATGCTGTGAAAATGAGAACGTACTTGCTTATCTTCTGGTTCGCAGGGGGGCATTTGTACATGGAGTTAAGTACGCGGCAACAAGAGGAATGCAGGAATACGATGACATCGAAGCGAGCGGAATAAGAAAGGCAGCCAATTTTTTCTTGTTGAGGAATGGCTCTGAGCACTACGGGACTTAACATCTGTGGTCATCAGTCCCCTAGAACTTAGAACTACTTAAACCTAACTAACCTAAGGACATCACACACATCCATGCCCGAAGCAGGATTCGAACCTGCGACCGTAGCAGTCGCGCGGTTCCGGACTCAGCGCCTAGAACCGCTAGACCACCGCGGCCGGCCTTCTTGTTGAGTTGGTATTATAGTGTATGTCTACTGAGGTAGCAGTATTACACTCGAGTTGAATAGCGTATTTGATGCTTTTCAGGAGGACAGAGAATCATTCACGTCTAAACTTCCTCACATCTGTGTTAAATGATAACAGAGGGTATACGGGATGATCGATTGAGACAGAGCTGCAACTAGGTACGATTCAAACGTTGACTCATTTATTCTAGAGAAGGACAAGTTACTGAAGGTAGATTTTTTTCCCCCAGTATTCTATTTGGATGCTTTAGTCACGTGATATAGCCAGCGTTCAAGTCGTATGCGCCTACGTATTCGGTATGTGATTTATAGCACTGTCTACTTGCGATCGTTAACGGTGAACCCGTCGGTCATCAGAGGACTTCCATCTCATGTGTGATGAAAGTTGACACATTCCTCTAAACGCACTTTCATTTACGCGATGCCCACCCTGTCGCATGCTTGGTGTAAAATCGAGACTTCAGGGTAGTAACTAAGTTAGCTGTGGGTATTTGTGAGGGTCTGTAATCATTGTGTACACACTTACCCCACTTACCCGACAGACGGGTGTTTACAGAGTTGATGACGGGATGACTTGTAATTTCCACATGTTGGACGCTGCTGTTATGCGTATCTGTTTGCTTGTAGGATGTACCGGCTGCTAATAACTATCATTCTTATATAGACCTGATGGAGTAATAGTATTATTTCTGACTCGTGATCTGGTTTGATCATTGGACACAAGACGTGTCCGCAGGGCTATATTGGACTCTTATCATAGAAAGGAAAAGTTTTACGATTGGGGTAGAGAGAGCTCAGCGTAGGGTGACCAGGGAGAAGGATGTATGTCTCACAGGACGGAAAAGTAAGCGATCTAAGGTTATTGCCCGTTTTTAAGTGCTGAACGTTCTAGTCTTAGGAGTGTGTGTGTGTTTATGTTCTCTCTCTCTCTCTCTCTCTCTCTCTCTCTCTCTCTCTCTCTCTCTCTCCCCTACCGGAACCTTCGATGCAACGATCATGGACTCTAGAACAATACTTTACAAATGATAGATTGGATGATTTACTTAAAAATCTATCGAACTACGTTGTGTATAAATATCGCTCCATTCTTGTTCTTCTTAACTGTATGCTATTAAATTACGGCACTTTGAAATCTGTTACTATAGATCGATATGGTGTGCTAAGCTCCAAGACTTGGTTACATTTCGAGAAATGTGATGCACTTGGAGGGGTTAGGACTGGGAAAGCTCTATTCAGTCAAGAGAGGTGGAGTGTAGCTATATTCGTCTGCTCGGTTGAGGAATAACTGGGTAGCGATGTTGCGGAGTAGGTTGGTCAATGCCGAGGTGAGGATGGTGTTTTAACGTAAGAGGACTAGATAGTTCTGTGACCGCCATACGCAGAGGGATTGATCGAGTACTATGCGCGTTGTCTGGTATAATTTGATCGTCTTTATGTGTTCGAGAATTAAGTGTGAATGGACGTTCTGAGCAATCATCTATGAATGTTCGCAATGATACTTGCAAAGTAGAGGATGTATGGTTTAGCTATGATACTGAAATTAAGACAACAAGCTGTCACATGTTTGACCAGTGTTGGACTTACTGTCAATTTTTTCGCGATATCAGCTGTGATGGATAATATTACAGTAGATCGGCGGTGTCTTATCCATCGCATCTGTGCATTGGGTACGATATAATCATTGACTGACAATGCTTGCTTGAGTTGGGGGACAAATTTTGGTTATTGGACCGCAACTTTCGGGGTTGCTAGCACCGAAAACGGTGATCCCGTACTTGTGTGCAAAAATGACCAATCACTAGAAATGGAATGCAGAGTTATAAACTATTCGGTCACTGCGACATATGAGTTTAAATTTAGAGGTGGTCAATCACTGTCGAGGGAAGTCGATACAACGCCAGCAGGCTCTTCTAGCTTCCTTGTGTTGAGGCTGTCCTTTATTTAAAATCATTCAATGTTATGCTATCGACTGTAAGAATATGATTTACAAGGTGGAAGGTATAGTTTCCTGTGAGAGGCCGTGCATCAGTTCGTGTTAATGTCTGTTTAGAATCAGACAATGACTTCGAAGTCGCGGCAGAAAGACGAAATGCTCGGCAGTGTGCAAAAGCGTGTTGAACAAGGGCGAGAGCCAGCTTCTCATTCGCTTAGAGTATGGGTGATCAAACTTTAAAGGGGTCTCTGCACGTGTGTCTATTTAATATGATCTTGTTCATATAGGCATCTGTAGTTTGAGGTGTCGGACTTGGCGAGCTGTTAGGAATTCTTGGATGGTCGCACTCTGAGTTATTCGGGGGGAGTATTATGAATTCCGTTTGTCCACGCTAGAGGTGGATTGCATTGGTGCCTTCGTGACTTTTCCACTGTTTGATGGTAGAGGATAAAGATGATAGGGTGTTGAGGATCTGTTGTACTTGTACCTTGTTTGAGGTGTACAACATTGTGCGCGTTTCCGGCGAATGGTCAGAACAAGGTCCTGTTGTAGTAACTGAGATCGTTCTGTTTATAGACAGGTTGCAGAAGGTAATAGATATGTCTTTCTCTGACTTAAATGGCAGAGATCAGATGGGTGAAGATAAATGCATACTCATCTACGCATAGAAAGGGAGAATGCTTTTTTATTATTAAGTGAGTTTTGACAGGAGTGAATATGGTTTTATATATGCGAGTGGAAATTGTCAGCGAAGGGTGAATGACGTCGGGTTTGCTAGCTGGGGGGGACACTGTTTACATGTGCTGTTGGAGATGCAAGGGGGAGATAGAGATCTGCACTATTCAGGAATTCATTTGTGCACTGTATGTCGTTAGACAATAGCTGGAGAGCAGGTATAGGGAGAGCCCACTTCACCATTCTGGTCCTGGGGCTGAGTGGATAGCTGTTTAGATGGACAGCTATGTGGCTTTGACGTGCCGCCGGCGGCGCTCGGACACTCGCTTTGTAAGGCGCTATGGGATTAGTTTGAGCATTTAGTACTTGTTTCGGTGGTTATTGGATTAAGAACTGTAAAATTGAAAGTCATGTCCTCAGCGGCACCGCTGTGTAATTGAGTAAGAGTGTTTACGTATTTCAAGATATATTTCGCGAATGGTGATGTTAAGTTGATGGCGCAGTTTAGCTACCACTGTAAAAAAATAGCTGTCTGCTGCTGAAAACGGTTCAAAATCTGCAGATGTAGAGGTAATTTGGGGAGTACCGCAGGGAAGCGTGATAGGACCTTTATTGTTTACAATATACATAAATGACTTAGTTGACAACATCGGTAGCTCCGTGAGGCTATTTGCAGATGACACGGTTGTCTACAAGAAAGTAGCAACATCAGAAGACTCGTACGTACTCCAGGAGGACCTGCAGAGGATTAATGCATGGTGCGACAGCTGGCAGCTTTCCCTAAACGTAGATAAATGTAATATAATGCGCATACATAGGGGCAGAAATCCATTCCAGTACGATTATGCCATAGGTGGTAAATCATTGGAAGCGGTAACGACCGTAAAATACTTAGGAGTTACTATCCGGAGCGATCTGAAGTGGAATGATCACATAAAACAAATAGTGGGAAAAGCAGGCGCCAGGTTGAGATTCATAGGAAGAATTCTAAGAAAATGTGACTCATCGACGAAAGAAGTAGCTTACAAAACGCTTGTTCGTCCGATTCTTGAGTATTGCTCATTAGTATGGGACCCTTACCAGGTTGGATTAATAGAAGAGATAGACATGATCCAGCGAAAAGCAGCGCGATTCGTCATGGGGACATTTAGTCAGCGCGAGAGCGTTACGGAGATGCTGAACAAGCTCCAGTGGCGGACACTTCAAGAAAGGCGTTACGCAATACGGAGAGGTTTATTATCGAAATTACGAGAGAGCACATTCCGGGAAGAGATGGGCAACATATTACTACCGCCCACATATATCTCGCGTAATGATCACAACGAAAAGATCCGAGAAATTAGAGCAAATACGGAGACTTACAAGCAGTCGTTCTTCCCACGCACAATTCGTGAATGGAACAGGGAAGGGGGATCAGATAGTGGTACAATAAGTACCCTCCGCCACACACCGTAAGGTGGCTCGCGGAGTATAGATGTAGATGATGTAGATGTAGAAAGAAAGAAAGGGGTGACCTTGCCCCCAGACCTGATGGATGAGTTATTAGATGAGAGCAAGTGATAGTTGAATGATGCTATGTGTTCGGATATAGGAGTCTCCAAACGGCGGGGCGAGATTTTTGTTTATGTGGAAATTTATGCAATCTATAGATAGTGATATTCGACCGCTAGTGACAATAGTTAAGAGTGGAAAAATAGGTACAAATCGAGCGCTGGCAGAATGTTACAGCAATGGTAATAATATTAATTCAAGGTGGAGGTAGTAAATATGGACCAGGCTTTGAAAATTGGTGTGAGTGTCGTATGTGCTTGATGCTCTGTATAAAAGTTTGACCCTTTAATTGCGTTTGGAATTTCTGGGTGTGTGTAAAATTAATTTTACTGTTGAAAGTGTGAGAAAGATGAGTTGATTGGTGTTTAGATAGAGGCTACGTTTGTAATTCGAAAAGAGGGGTTGAGAATTGTAAATTGATTGATGGGCATGGTTTGTGGGGTGATATATGAGTGACAACATAGGGTTGAGGACGTTTGCGTATGTTGATCGTGGGATGTGTGTGAGGTTAGGTGCGGTGGGAAGTGTAAATTAGATCTTATTAAAAAAAATGTTGTAAAGTAAGAATAATATTGAGAAGGTTTTAGATTGCTGGTCACGCGACGAGGCGAGAGCAGGGATGTGTAGTTAGGTTTAGTTAAAGGGCCGTGTAATGTCGTATGAGGAGCAATGCGCAGTGTGCTACAGTGTCATAGGAGGTAAAGACATGTGCTGCTATGATGTGTCTAGCGTACGGAGGCTGCGCTTTGGAATTATACTACGTTGATATGAAGTTGACTTTCACCCGAATTCGGTGGTCATGGCTTGGGATTGTGACGGATCGCGGTTCTGGACGGACGTATGTGTGTGCTTTGACCGCTGACGAGCGCGTTGACTGCGCAAACTCATGCATGCGGAAGCGAAGCAGGGGCTGTGCGAGGTCTGCAATCAGACAGATGGGTGACTTCACGACCCTGTGGGAAGGGTGCGGAGTGGGGGGTACATACTCACGTCTGCTGAGTTATTTTACGAGCGGATCTGCAGGCTCTGCTATGCGTTATTAGGATAGTTCACGAGTACTGAGCGTATCTACACTTCTGTGTGGGGTATTATTTAGTAGCAGTTTGCTATAGTGTGTACTGAAATTATGATTGGGTGTGTGTCTGTGGGCTGTGCAACATGGCCCAGGGCACATCTGGGATTGGTGTTTTGTAATAGTGTGACAGACACACTGTATGGTTAAATAAGTTGTTCCAAAAAATAAATAGAGTGTTCCCAATGATTACAAGTGCCTGCAGCGCAGATCAGAGTGATTGCTTTTCCGTCACCATCTCGGTTGCATGTGAGTAGTAAATGTTTTCCCGGCCACGTTAATCGTGTGTGTCAACGAGCTATTAGCTATTCTGACAATAGACGTGAAGGCAGGTCCAGACCTGAGACGCCGACGGTATACATGAGAAGAACAATACAGCTGTCACATGTGTCGGCTGTCACCAGCGCTCGGAAGCTGAACTTGGCTGGAGACTCTGGAACCCCCTTCCCCGCCGACCGCACGCGCGCGGCCTGCCTTGGAGCGTAATCTAAGGCGCATAGGCGATATCAATTTCTCCGGTGTTAGGTGTCAATGTGACTGTGTTGAGGTCATGTTTGGGGGAGGCCGAGCAGAGACTTTTGGTCGGTTTGGCAGCTGGGGGTGTTTGGGCGCGTCTGTTGCACTATTTTGCGAGCGTGTGTGCGCACTGTGCGGTGCTTTATTTGGAGAGTACAGAGCTCGTCTGCTGATATTGTGTACTGCATTATTTAAGAGCTGTTTGCTATTGTGTGATGAAATTAGGAGTTGTTTACGTGTTTGTGGCCTGTGTCAGATAACCACAGTCGGATCAGTGCGGGTGTTTTGTGCCAAATATACTCCACAACTAAATAAAAGGGTTCCAAATAAATAGAGTGCAGTCCTTCCTTACTTCCCCGAGCAGCACAGCGCAGTCTGAGTGGTTTTTGCCCAAAAACTGCAACCTGGTCAGACTGTGAGTGAGTCAACAAATAACTGGACAAATTTATCTGTAGAGGAGTTAGAGGTCTGGATTGGAATGAATATCTTGATGGATGTGGTTGTGTTGGCACATGTAGTGCACTACTGGAGTTCAGAAACTGCCTTATGTCAGCCTTACATATCGAAACCTATGAGATGCAAAAGTTTCGAAAAGATATGTCCCAAATAAATAAAGTACACTCTTTCCAACTTCGATCAGCCTGTGGACTGAAATTATTTCCGAAAATTAGGAGTTGTTTGGCTATTTGGATGTAAATGTTTTGCATTATTTACGAGCGGTTCGCATGCCAGTAGGCTGTGCTATCCGTTATTTTTAACTGTTTACAATTAGCAAGCGTGTGTCTAGAGCATTATAAATGAGTTATGTAGGAGTGTTTTGTAGGTCTGTATGGTGTGGAACATGTTGGTGTGATACATACGCTCCAATCCTAAATAAAGTAAATTGGTTCCTCCATCCATGGGCCTAGTGCAGGGTGAGTCCTTTTACCCGAAATGTGTAGGAAGAGGTTGAGTGCTGGTGACTTAGTGTAGTGGTGATGAGCTTCGTTTGCAACAATTTTCTTAGGTTGGTGGGGGGAGCGCAAGTGAGCTTTGTTTATTGGCAGATTTCAAACCTGGCGCTGGTTTCTAGCTAGAAGTGGCTGTCTGGTCCTCGAAAAGTAGTTGAAATTAGGTAGTTGAACACCTTTGCATACGTATATTAAATTGTAAATTGAATTATTTAATACGATTAAAAACGAAATGGAATTAAGTACTTAGGTATTTACGGAAGACTATGTCCGTCGCGTGTATGGAGGGTGTGTGACGTAAGTGGGGCGGCGGCGCAACGATTGTACAGTTATTACGAGCGCGCGAGAGAGAGTCAATTAGCGAGCGTTCTAGTGCGGACCAAACGTCCTGTTATATAGTCATAGCGGATTCCACTGTCGAGCAAACGTTGCCGCAAAAAGTGTAGCACTGCATTCTCGCTCGCACAAGGGCACGTGGTGGACGGTGAGCGGTCGGCATCGACAGGTTTGAACGCGCCCAGGAAAACAACTTTGGCGCCAAAAGTGTGGCAGGGAATGGCCGACCGTTGTGTGATTTGAACTAATTCAGTTGGAGTGCAGATGTCGTGGCAACTGCACTGCGATATCAAAGATGTGTGTGCTGACTGTGTTGGAGAACAAGTGATGACCGTACTGCTTGAAATAAAGTCTTCAGTCCCTTCCCCCCTGCAAAATCAAAGGACGTGACTTAACGTTACTATAACTGCAGTTTATTATTTGACGCAATTATGATAGGCTACCAGTGAAAACAGATAAGTGACGGAGAAAGTTGGTAGGTGTGAACAATTATGGTGTTGGGATTTGAACTTGTCATAGATTTTTGTTATAGATGTAAGGAAAATGGCTTTCTCGCCGAGAAAATCAGCCATCTTGAATAAATAATAAATTATAATAATACATAGAAGTACAGTTTTCGAGACATTATCGTGTTGGAATTTGAATTTGTCACAATTTTCTAGTGTAGGTAGGCCTATAATAAATAATAATAATAATAATAATAACAATAATAATAATAATAAATGACAATGAATGATAATAAATGACAATGAATGATAATGAAAGTTAATAAATGATAATGAATAATAATAAGCAAAAGTAAGGTTTTGCAGCCATTATCATGTTGGAATTTGAATTTTGAGGCAGGTCAATAATTATAAATAATAATAAATGATAATAAATAATAATAAATAATAGTAAATGATAATGAATTTTAATAAATGATAATCAATAATAATAAAGTACTGTTTTTGCATGCCTTCTGGAGGCATAGGTTAGTGGATGTAGCCAATTGGTCTATTTTCCCGCCAAAATTTAAAGTTCCCGCCAGTTTTTCTTGAGGTTAGGTTAGTGGATGTAGCACAATTGGCCTATTTTCCCGTCAAAAGTCGCCATCTTGGATGATGTCATGCGCTGTTGCCAAGTCTACATGCCACCATCTTGAATGATGTCATCGCCGCCATCTTGAATAAATTTGGCATTAATGGAGAGTGGGGTGACGTGAAGGTTGTCCCACTACTCAGGTGTCCTATTTAAGAGTTAGTAGTAGCATGGCTGCTGGTATGCATTTGTTTCCTTGTAAGAGGCATTCTCCATTACTATAGATAATTTTTTTATTGGATTGGTGTAAGCATAGTGTAATTTCTTAACTGTGATCGGACATGAACAGTAGATGCTATACGCCCCTATGAAGCTGTGTTGCATGTGTATCACAGGATTCGATGTTTTCTTTATGGTTCAAGGTAGTAGCTTTTTGCGTTTTCAAGTTTGTCACCATAGTTTATCATAGAGGAACCTGCAAGGAGAATGTTTGCTATATGCTGGAAATATATTTCTTACATTTGAATATTAATTGCGTTGCATTCCACACAACTAACAGGTCAAAAATTGCACCGCTCTAACATTATAGCGTATTTTAAGTGCAGAATCGTGTAACCTTAGGAGTGCTTGTATTTATATTCTCTCTTTCCTATACCTTCTTGGTACGGACACCAAACACTAGAACAATACTTTGGAATTGTTAGCGCACACCTAGCGCAATTGATTTATGTAAACTACTTCAAACTCCATCTGTCTGGAGTTGCATAAAAAACCGCACATTTCTTCTCCTTAACCATCTGTTATATCATCACAACACTTTCATATCTACTGTACACCGAAAGGATTGATAACCTCCTCGACATGTGTGCATCTGGAGAAATATTGTGCAGTTGCATGAGTACGTGAGTAAGGTTGGTTGGTTTGTGGGATTAGAGGGACCAGACTGCTATGGTCATTGGTCCCTTAACGTGAGTATGATTGGTGTGGAACAACAGTTACAGACTTGGGTTACTCTGCTCCTTCACAAGACGTGGAATGTAGCGGTCTGCTTCTGGCCACCTGTGAATGTAATCAGTGACAGTGTTGCAGAAAACATTGGTCAAAGACAATGCTAGGAGATCTTTCAATCCAAAACTTTATCCTAAGAATGCGAGAATGCTCTGTGACTCCCATCTGTATAGTGAAAGATGGGCAATCGAAATCGTAAATTACACACTATCATCAAAGTGCTAGAAATATATAGATCGCTGTCTCTCATACTTTGGTGCTCATGGTCGACAATTAACTATGAATGGACATACTGCACAGTCAGCTACTTACATTCACAATCTACTATATGGTACTCGCAAAGCAGTGGAGGGGTGGTTTAGCGATGGTACAGAAATTTGGAAGCATGCTGCCGCATCTGTCTTGAAATTATGGAAAAACTGGTAAAACTGCTAATATTGATCGCACTGTCAACTATGATGGTTATTACAGTACATCGACAGTGTCTTTTCCATCCCATCCATCCAATGGTACACTGTTGGTTACCACATAATGATTGACTGACATCATTTGCTTGAGATGGAAAAAGAGTCTTGGTGGAGGGGAACATATTCCATGGATGGCTAACACAGAAAGAGTGATCGCAAACATGACTGAAATATGTGGAATCAATCGAAATAGAACTCTGAGCCATCTGTTGTCCTGTCACTCTGAAACATGAGTTTAAATGTAAGGCTGTCAGTAATGATTGCGGATGGCTGTTTGGAAATGCTCTAGAACGCTGCAAAACTCTTGCAGTGAGCTTACGTTGTGACTGTCTTTTACTTAAAATCATCCTGTATGTGAACTGTGAGAGCAGCGGCACAATTTACACCGTGCAATGTCCTGCTTCAGTCAGATCCAATGGATCGAAACATGTTAATGTCAGTTTAGAACCTGACACAGACGTCAAAGTCGTGTTGGAGAAAAATCATTTGTGGTGTAAATTCAAGAACATCATGTAGAAACCTGCTCAAGGAACTTTGTATTCTAACCACTGCTTCTCAGTATATTTATTCCTTAATGAATTTTGTTGCAAGTAATATATCTCTATTTCCAACCGATAGCTCAATACATAGTATCAACACTAGGAATAAGAACAATCTACATAAATACCTAAAATCACTTACCTTGATCCAGAAAGGAGTTCCATATTCAGGAACACACATTTTCAATAACTTGCCAGCAACCATAAAAACTTGGTTTCAGATAAAGCATGATTTAAATAGAGTTTGAAAGACTTTTTCATAGGCAACTCCTTCTGCTCTATAGATGAGTATCTTAACAGAGACTGTTAAGCCAGCTTATGTAAAAATGTCTATCAGATTTCATTTTTGCCAGCACTTGGTCACAACAGTCAAGATTAGTTATTTTGTTTATGATAAATTTATTAATTGTGTGTAATAATGTTTCATGTTAATTCTGAAAATATTAACTGTTCCAATTTACCACATTGTAATCACCTGTTTCAACAATCTCCTGTCAAATGATGAGGGTAGTAAGTATTATATTTAAATGTTTTATGTTATATTTTCTGACATGTTACACACCTGCAAGAATCGTCTCATTTTTTGGGACTATGGAACGAAAACTGAATCTAATCTAATCTAATAATATTGTTAAGATATTTGTGGTTAGCTTCACTGCTCATATTTTGTCTTACTTTACATTTTACACTTGAATACCCTATACCTTTACATGTATTTTTATGGATGATCGAATATGAAGCTAATATGACTGAAAAGTTGTATCCTTTGTGTTACCTTTTTTTTCTATGTGGTGGAAGCTGAAATATTCATGTAGGTATGTTTGTATACCCAGACAGTATATTGACAAATAAACTGGATTAAGTAAAAATAAATAAATAAAAATTTTTGAAATAACTTTATTGATACCCTAAAAATATAGGGTGCCAGATTTAAATGTAATTTTTTCGCCACTTCAACATAATGTAACCAGCCATAACTTTAGTCATCCTTTTTTCTGTCCTTTGACAACACGTAGGCTCAGATCTTTAATATATATGTGGGTATTCTCTATTGTATGTGGTACTTGCTGGCTTGATTGCTGATGTTTGCTGTGTTCCATTTAGATCAACTCACCATATATGAGAATAACAAGATTGATATGGATACCCTCTTGAGCTTATTGTTTCATTTTACACACATTTCTGTATCCAAACTGTGTCCATGAACTGCCCCCCCCTCTTTTGCTTCTCCCCTCTCCCCTCCAATATTTGTTATTTAACCACTCGAAGTACACAGTCTTGTTCTCAGACAGATTTATGTTTCTTAGTGCAAAATTAATAACATCTGCTGTGGAACACTTATGCTTATCAATATATTTATACAACTTCAACCACTGTCAATAATAATAATAATAATAATAATAACAATAATAATGACAATAATAATAAAAAGGAAGAATTGTTTTTGTGGAATTTTGGTATTTGTACATTATTAAGCACAGTTTATGGCAAGAACGATATAATGTTTCACTACTCCCTGTTTTGCATTTTTGGGTAAGTGGAAGTCTTAGTGCTTGTTTATTTTTCCAGACAAGCATACAAGACCCCTAATTCATGTATTAGTTAACGAATTAACTTCTGGGCTGAAAATAAAGCATCCTTACATTACGTTGCACCCACATAACGACTTAACACTTATTATATACCTCTTTGTTAAATGTTCACTGGTAGTCATGCTTACTTGATTTCGCCACTTTCTCAGACAATGTATCTGGTCTGGAATGTCTTAGTTTCTTTGTGGCTAACTTTTCCTGGCAATGTCCTTTTCTGTTACTAGTTAATACAGTTCAACAGAGTTCATGTTGACAGTCCACAGGAAAGCCAATTCCTGATCAGTAGACAACCAACTCCAAACACAAACTGCTGTTTGCAGAAGTAATTAAGTAATTAAATTCAAGTAGTACTATGTACCAACAAGGTCACTTGACTAGAATATAAATGAAATTACAATGAAATCCAGACCATAAGCTGCTTACAGGAGCTGATAAGTATCAATGGGAACAATTGAAAATGTGTGCACTGACCAGGACTCGAACCCAGGATCTCTTGCTTACAGAGAAAACACTTTTTTTTGCATGTGTTCTGGGCAGACGTCCGTGACACCCATTTAAGTTCCTCATTGATCCCTTAACTAATTTTTTTTAATTACAGGAGGCAGCTAACCCTTTGACCAAACACGCTGAGATACCATGCTCGCAGCCATTAAGGACACAGATGATAGTGCAACTGCAGGGACTTATCTCTGGCACACTCCCTGTGAGACCCACACTTCCAACGTACTGTCCACACAGTACATTTCTAGTGTCCCTGCCCACTATACTCATTACTCAAAGCAGTCCATCTACTGATTCCCGTAAGAGTTCGAGCACTGTGAGTGCATCTGCAACTGAAGAAGATCATTGGCCAGTAAGCCTTTATCTATATGAAGATGGACGTGTCTGATAGGACAGTAGCGTATTTCAGATTACCTCATATACATTACATTTAACAGCATTCAAACAAAAATAATCAATAAATCCACAAGATGTCAAAAGTTAGGTTGTTCATGTGCTCTTGTGCTTTTACACAACAGCTGCCACTGAGCACACTTTTCTTCAATCTTTAGGTCTCAGCATTTTTTTCTCTCTAATCCTGCTAAAGTTTTTCATGGCATCCTTTCCTTTCTGCAAAGGAATCTATCACCTCATCAAATTTTGTGAAACTTTTTGCTACATGGAAAATCAAAATGTCATTGTCTGACACTAAAAAAGCTGTTAATGCAAATAGTACCCACAACTGGTGTGGTTTCTCAATTTCATTACGTCTGTTTTAACACTGTCTGCTAGAAAAAACCAAACAGGTCTCTCTAATATTGCAGCTGTTTTGGCACAAATTGTCATTTTTGTCTACCTCATTTATAAAAATAAAACGACAGAATATAACTCACAAAGTACAAATATCATGAGATCGAAAAGTATTAGTAGTTGTAGTACGAAATTTTTATATGAATTTGTAATTGTGATATTCTTCCATATAATTTGTTTGATGTCCCCGTTTCTTCTCCTTCCTTGTTGCAACAATCAATCTTGTCATCGTTAATGCTGTAATCATTCCTGCCATTGTCAAAAAACAGTCTTCAGTTAACTTTACTAATCCCACCAGAATCACTGGTTCAGTTACCCTGTGTTTATTCTTCAGTTAGGCGTTATTAAATACCTGTTCGTACAACACAATTTGCGCATTATTCCGAAAATAGTTGTTTATTTCCACTCTGGTAGTCTGAATCTATGTGTTTCGCTACTAATTGTAACATGCTTATCATTCGCAGCTGCTAACTGGGGACCGTACAACTGGCCTTTAGTAGGGTAGTGATCTGGCAAAAATTTTCTATCAAAATTTTACTTCATTTTTGTTCATCTTACAGTCTGATATCTTCATTTATTAAAGAACTGACTTCGTTTTCATTACCAATCCTTCATACTGTGCTGCTTCAAATTAAGTAAAACATCACGTGAAACTTGAAAAATTTCACATAGCTGAAAACACATTGCAAAAACTTCGTGTGTTGCTTTTAGCTCATATATTACAGTGAGTGAATGTAGATATGATATCAAAGTTTCATTTAAAATTGAGAGCAGAAGGATATCTCATCTCATTCTTGAGTTATTAGGTTTGATATCCCAATCAAGTGGTCATAACACTCATCATATCTCATAAACGATTCAGGACATCGAAGTGAGGTTCTTTGCAAACGACTTTCTTGTTCACCGAGATAGAGAAGTAACTCGTCTGCAGCAGCGACACAGGTCAGCAGCTCAGGACACATTAAAACACCCATAGCTCTTTAGGAAAACCCAAGCTGTCCAAAGCACCTGGGGAATGTGTAACAAGATATGTATATATGCCCACAATGGCAGAAATGTCTGTTATCGCTTGTATTCTCCTAATCACACCTTCACCTGCACCCCCCTGCACACCACACGCTGCCTCATCCCCACCCATATTAGTTTATTTCATTCTCCATCCTTTGTTCTCCTTTTTCAACTTTTCATTTCTGCTCTTTTTCTTTTATCTTAAATACTACATTGCGGTTTTTTGGTCTTATGACATCCAGTGGATGATGGATTACTTTCTCTGTTCTCTTAGAGTTTTAGACTATAATTAACATTGATAAAATGTTTAATGACTTAGCTGACCTTTGATTTATGTATAATCATATGTTTCATATATTTCTAAGATTTTTTTTCTGAAGTACTACTTGCATTGTACTAATCTCACTCCCATCCCCTTCATCATCCTCCCTTCTCTTCTCACCCTTCTCTTCGCCCCTACTCGTCTTTCCCTTTCTTTTCATTCCTTCCTCTCTTTCCTGCTCCTCTTCCCCCTTTTATAGTACACAAATTACTAAATTAATCCTCCCCCTATCATTCATTATTTAAAATTTCTAATTTTTACCTCTGTTCCCTTCCGTTTAACTTAAAAAAATTAATAAATGAATGTGTTTCTTTACTTTATTATACCCTAAACCTGAAGAATCATTTTCTCTGCATCTTAGGCTGAAGGCCTAATTAATAGTAATGGAGCTTTCAATGAGGAAGACTGTCACTGGCTTATTTATTTCTGTGGTACAACTTGTGGCTTTGTCCCCATGGCAAGTGCTTTGATCCTAGCAGTTGACTGATGTCACATACGTATGGTCAAGTATTTATATAGTTTTGCAATATCTGATATAGTTATAAATGTACATTACTTTTTCACAACCACATACATTATGCAAAATCCCAGTATGACCAGTGAATATGCTTGGTTTTTCAGACTGTCTCATATCTAAATGTTAGGGTGCTAATGTTGCCTTCACCGTTACCTCTTGTTATTATATGAAATTTCCATATGTGAAAAAGATTTTCCAATCTTTTTATGGTCCCTGAATGCATTTATATAGATTTCTCTAGTGGTATAATAATGTTGTTAAGATTCATACAATGTAGGCTTTCATGGCCGGCGTTGTCTTCAGTTGAAACTTCCAGGCTGAGAGGCTGTGGTCGATGTATAAAATTTCCACCTGACGGTTCGTCTCCTTCTGCGGGAGACATCTTCTGAAGTCGTCCGAGTACTGCCACTGAGGCTCCAGGTACTCTCGCATTTATAGAGCGCATAGAGGGCACCACCATTCGCCATGTGATGCCGACGGTATGCCTATCTTGGGAAGGCATTATCATTCTCGATTAAAAGTAATCGATTGTCATTCTGCTGGCGCAACGTCGACATCCATATTTTGTCCAACTTTAAAACTTCCTCTTTTCTATTAAAATTGTTATGGTGTTTGTGAATTTCTATTGCTTCTCCATACATGCGCGAATGATAATGGGATGTTCGTGCTAGAACGCTTGTCTCATTAAATTTAATTTCGTGGTTCCCATCTCGAAAAACATGCTCAGCTACGGCCGATTTTTCGATGTGTCCTAAGCGACAGTTTCTTTTATGTTCGGCTAAGCGGGTGTTTACACTTCTTTTCGCTGTTCCAATATATACTTGACCACAACTGCATGGAATTTTGTATATCCCAGGTGTTGCTAGGGGATGTCGGGCGTCTTTTGCAGTTCTTAAATGTTCCTTAATCTTCTTGGTGGGTCTGAAGATTGTTATGATCCCATACTTGGCCAGCACTTTCCCGATACGGTCTGTGACCTTATTAATGAACGGTAGGAAAACTTTTCCAGTAGATGACCATTGTTGCTCTGGACTTCTGGCTTCTTTTCTTCTTTGATGGAGGGCTCGATCAATTTCCTTGCTGGTGTACCCGTTTTTCATGAAGGCTGACCGTAGGTGATTCATTTCATCCTGTAAGTAATCCGGCTCGCAGATTTTGTAGGCTCTGTCCACCAAGGTTTTCATGAGACCTATTTTTTGACTAGGATCATGGTTAGATTCCTTGTGAAGGTATCGTTCCGTGTGAGTGTTCTTTCTATATACCTTGTGGCCCAGCGTCCCATCCACCCGTTTAATTACCGACACATACAGGAAACTGAGTCGACCGTTGCTCTCTTTCTCCATCGTAAACTGTATCTTCGGGTTAATGCCGTTCAGGTGCACCAAGAAGACATCCAACTCTTCTTCACCGTGAGTGCACACTACAAATTTGTCATCAACATAGCGGTACCATTTAGCAGGCTTTTTACTGGCAGTCTGCAGTGCTCGCTGTTCGAAGATCTCCATAAATAAATTGGCAACAGCTGGGCTGAGAGGGCTTCCCACCGCAACCCCGTCGATCTGTTCGTAAAACTCGTTGTTATACTGGAAATAAGTTGTCGTCAGGCAGTGTTTAAATAAAGCCACTATGTCAGTCGTAAAAATATCTGCTATATATGAAATAGCTTCGTTTACAGGCGCAATGGAATACAATGACACTACATCGAAGCTCACAAGAATATCACTTGGGCTGACGTTAATCTCCCTCAGTTTTTCAATCAAATGCGCCGAGTTTTTAATGCAACTGTCGGTTCTGCCTATGCGTGGTTGCAGCAAGCAAGCGAGATATCTGACCATCTCTTGTGTTGGAGAGCCTATGGCACTCACATACGGTCTCAACGGGACCTGTGGTTTATGTACCTTTGGGAAGTCCATAAAGTCTAGGTGGATAAGCTTCCGCTTTGCAGAGTTGTTTTTATCATCAGAAGAAAGAGAGATTTGTTTCACCAGTTGATTGGTATTTCTCAAAATTTTGGTTCTAGGATACTTCTGAACCTTTTTGTACGTAGTCGGATCCAAAAGGTCACTAATCTTCTTGTGATAATCTTCGGTGTTCAGCAAAATCGTAGCATTTCCTTTATCAGCTGCAAGTACAATAATGCTCTTATCCGCATTGACCTCCCTCAGTGCCCTCCTTTCCGCTTGAGACAAATTGCTGGTAGGTGGTTTCACTTGGCGTAATATTCTGGCTGTTTCAGACCTGATTTCATCCGCGGAATGCGATGATAACAAACGGATTCCTGCCTCCACATTCGCTATAATGTCTTCCGTAGGAACCTTTAGTGGTGTGACTGCAAAGTCGCCTCCTTTCGATAGAACTGAATGTTCCTCTTTTGTTAATTCTCTCCCAGACATGTTAATCACAGTTCGAGAGTTGCCAGCGACTGATGTTTCACCTCTGCCTTTCTGTAGGCCATCGAATTTCCTCTTCTGCCTATTAGTTGCCATTTCTGCTCTCAGCTCCATGGTCCTGAATATTAGACAGTCCACCTTATTCCAGTCATAACACTGCATTATTTTACTGATATATAAATGGATATATAACAGCTTACTGCTAGTTTCCGCTAGTTCTCGCCGCGTGTGGTGAATTCGTTCCCGCAGCATCGCTAGTTCCATGCGGTTGAAAATACGGTGCGCTTGCGCCGAGTGAAACATTCTCCTCGCCTTCAGAAACTTCGACACTGTCGCGGTGTCCCGGCAGCGTAGCAGGAAAGTAAGCGTACAGTCGCCGAACCAAAACTGACACTTCATCCCCGTAGAGGCGTTTAATCAAACAATGTATGCTTTCACGGCCGACGTTGTCTTCAGTTGAAACTTCCAGGCTGAGAGGCTGTGGTCGATGTATAAAATTTCCACCTGACGGTTCGTCTCCTTCTTCGGGAGACATCTTCTGAGGTCGTCCGACTACTGCCACTGAGGCTCCAGGTACTCTCGCATTTATAGAGCGCAAAGAGGGCACCACCATTCGTCATGTGATGCCGACGGTATGCCTATCTTTGGAAGGCATCATCATTCTCGTTTAAAAGTAATCGATTGTCATTCTGCTGGCGCAACGTCGACATCCATAGTTTGTCCAACTTTAAAACTTCCTCTTTTCTATTAAAATTGTTATGGTGTTTGTGAATTTCTATTGCTTCCCAATACATGCGCGCCTTCCAAAGATAGGCATACTGTCAGCATCACGTGACGAATGGTGGTGCCGTCTATGCGCTCTATAAATGCGAGAGTACCTGGAGCCCCAGTGGCAGTAGTCGGACGACCTCAGAAGATGTCTTCCGCAGATGGAGACGAAACGTCAGGTGGAAATTTTATACATCGACCACGGCCTCTCAGCCCGGAAGTTTCAGCTGAAGAATGTTGTTAAGGTGTTATATAATTTTATGTAACTTCTTGACCAGCATTACTATTTACTTGCTTCAGTTTCTTAAGATTATGATAAACTGTTCTCTGCTGATTGCCTAGGTTCTATTAATACATATGAGCTTGCAGTTATTTGTCCATTGCACTTATGAATTGCGTGTTTGACAACATATACCCTTGTTTCATTATTTTGTGTGGTGATGTCATTGACACATGTCTGC
This sequence comes from Schistocerca piceifrons, assembly GCF_021461385.2. Classification (NCBI taxonomy): domain Eukaryota; kingdom Metazoa; phylum Arthropoda; class Insecta; order Orthoptera; family Acrididae; genus Schistocerca; species Schistocerca piceifrons. The sequence continues at coordinate 457,996,928 of NC_060140.1, forward strand.
TTTCATCTCTGTAAAATATTTTCTCAAGACCCATAACAATCTAGTATTGTTTCCTGTGACCTGTGTAGCTGGCCACTGGCTACAAAAATTCTCAGTAACGCAATATGTTCGGTGCATAGGCTGTCTCTCCAACATTTAAAACTTATGCAGTTATTTTTGCTTGATGTACTTTGTACATGAAGGTCACTTATATTATTTTAAAAGCATTATTAGAAAAGAAACTTGTCCTCAGTTTAAATCTTTCACATATTGTATACATGATACATTACATTACTTTATAAAGTATGTAACATGCATATTTTTTACCATATGACTTTGTAATCTTTAATTTATTCATGTATTATTCATGTTTCTGATATATTTGTATTCTATGGTGTTTTACGATGATTTTAATGAATGTGTGTGATTCTCTTGTTGATTTTTCTGAGTCAGTTTATTGTATTTAGTCAAACTGTTCAGTGCCTGCTTCTGACATAGTCATTGTGTCTGATATATAATGTTTGAATTTAATAATGTGTCCTGTGTTTTCATAAGATGTATAGCATTTCGTGTTGTATTTAGAACAGCAGTTTGAACTTAGCATCTACTTACAAATGTTACAATGCTATTTTTGACCTTGCAGATCTTGTTTATGGCTGCATTTATTTCATTTTTGATACGTGTTTCATACAGTACCATGAACACGGTCTTGGATTGAAATCGGTTGGTGAATAAAACACAAGGCAGCATTAGTTTCATGCATGTATTAAAATATATATATGCTGATACCTGCCTGGAAAAGATGTATAAAGTTAAGCTATTGTTAGGTGCAGTTCCACAGGAAAGATGACTGATGTTGGAATATCACACGCATACTAACCAATAAACAATTTCCATGTTGGAACCGTCGAAATATGCAAAGGATATTTTAAATGGGAAGATTTGCTGATGAATATAGAATGAAATTAGATCAGAAGGATAGAAGGAACTTCTACGAATGCATGTTCGGAGCACAGTATTGAATGATGAGATAACTGAAGTTACCCCCTAACTATTCTTCAGCAGTGACTGTCAGATACTCTTCATCCAATATGATGATGCAATCTAATCCGTAACTTGATGTTATCACCTTATGACACGACTGCAACTTATCATTGTCATTGTCAGAAGTCATCTGAGGTGTATTCGCCATCACAGTGTTGGTAAGACTTCTGTTGACACATTTTGAAAAGCACCAACTCCCTCACAGAGAGAGGGAGAAATGCAGCATCAAGTACTATGAAGGCTGAGTATGAATGTTCATAAGAGAAAGATGCTGTAACTATATATTGAGGTGTCTCAGAATCTAACCTGTTAGATTTGATTTGCATTTTGTTTGTTTGTTTGTGTGTGATACATATTACATAGATGAGCACTCTCAAACAATGCCCACACTATGTGGAATACACTGTCTAATTTTCTTAATCTTTTTTTCTATTTCCAGATACATTCACATATTCCATGAATAAAGACAATGTTCTGAGTAAAGAAACACCCAAGAGGATCGATGAATTAAAGTAATTTTTTGATATAATCCTTCTGAGTATACATTCCAACAAAAACAGCACCAAAGTCATAGGAAAGATCTTTCATGAATTGAATTGTTCTCAAGCTGACTGGTAATGTGTGACGTCATTGTATTACTAAAAACGAATTAAGGTGCATTATCCTCAAAGTTGGACTTGGTAAGAAGACTACATAGTACAATCCAGCCAACCTTTATCACTTGCTTTGATAGATCGCACACACCTACCTGTTGGTAGATAAGTAGCACTAACAATCACCTGGTGCAACAGTGCAATGCAATTGAATTACATCTACTAGGATATATAAATATGTGGCATCTTGATCACATGACTAGTTGTGTCATCATCCTGGGTCTTTAGAGTGTGTAATAATGTAGTGGAGTTCAACATGTGCTGTCTAGCAGAGATTTGTTTTCAGGTACAGGAAAATTTTTTTTCTAAGACTTATTTTTAGTTTATTATAAATATTGCAGAAAACATGAGATACATCAGTTCCCAGGAAATCATGATAATGTTTATAATGGAATCACACATATTACAGACCATGGAGAAGTTATTGGTTTATTATAGCTACATGTCATGTATATATGTATCCAATACACATTCCATAAGGCAGTATTTACCAAATAACTTCTAATGTATTCTAAATTCATCATGTACATAACCTCAACCGCAGGTTGCTGTAAAATCACTCAACTCTTTGCTGATATGCAGACAAGTTATAGAATAGTTTGCGTGATGTCACCAAACATGTTCTTCACTTCATCACTTAATGGATGTGTCTGGTCAGCAGTGAGACATATTGCATGATGTAGCACTCAGGTATTGGTAAAGCTTAGCCATTTTAATAAAACAGTATATGTCAACACACAATCCAATAGTTTGAGTGCTGTGCCACTGAAAACACTACTGAGCAGTAAGACATTCACTACTAGGGAACACATTGGTGTTGATGTCAGTGTTGTCTGGTCTGAATTCGTCAATTAATTGACTCTCAGTCTAAAATTGCACAAGCAGTACCATTGCATATGTGTGAACTGCGCCTTCCCGCTGTTAAGAATACTTATTTTGAAAATGTAAATTCAAATACATCCGTCTTTTTACAATGAACACAACCATGGCCTGGAACTGACTGCCTAACTGTTGTGCAGCAAAAATATAATACTTATTGTTGAGGACCCTACCAACACAGTCAATACTATTGATAGAAATATACCACATTCCAGCATGCATCCTTATATTTTCATCACAATAAAATTATGTTCAACATTTCTTGAAATTTTACAAATTCATTTTTGCTCAAAGATTTTGTAAAAATGTCTGTTACATTGCTTTCTAAATCTTCCTTACAAATGTCTATAATTACATTCACATAGCATTAATTTACAAAATGGCAATGTACATCAATATAATTTCAGTTGTTAGTAAGGTTACCACATCTGGCAATATTAATTGCCCCAGAGCTGTCTTGAAATGCTTTAACAAGTTTGTCAAACTTTGCATTAAAAATATTATAAATATCTTCAATTAACATAATTTCAGTGAGAGCATTTGGCAATGCCACATATTGAGCAAAAGTAGAAGATTTTATAACACTTCCTTGTTTTGTAGGATTCCAAAACATCACATTAGCAAATAATCTAATTACATAGGCTGATGTGGACTTGCAATTTACAGAATTGCCTGCCTAGACCAATTCTACAAAACATTGCAAGAAATCAATAGTTTCAGCCTCTTTGTGTGTTAACTTCAAACTTTTCATTTGATAGAAATATTTCAGTACTCACAAAGTATACTTAAAGTATCACTATAAAACTTTTGAAATCTACTCAAATAGTTCACACTGTAACTTGTATCTGACTGTTCCTGACCTAGTGTGCACAACAACACTTATCAATTTCCTGTACTTAATATCATGACTTTAATCTTGTGCTGCTTCCATTGTCATATTTACTTCCACTGCTGTACTATAAAATTTTAAACATTCAATCTGATATTTCTTAGCTAGATAAAAAATATAGCTTCCCTATTCAGTCATTACATTCTCTGCATGATTATATTAAATATTTATCCCAAGATAAGTCTTTATTTCAGTTTCTTGTATTTTGCCTTTACTTTTACAACAAATTAGCAAATCATCAACAAACACAGTTATAATGAACACATGATTTGTAGTTCTGAATACAAATAGGCAATACAGTAGAGCCCCAGTATTAGAAAATTTCATTTTGTTTGAGCTGGACTTAAGAAAATTGGAGTTTTACACAAAACTAGAGTTAAAACCCATTTTCAAATGTTGTGCACTTGTGTGTTTTATGCTCTTACAAATATGTTACATTTGGAACTTTCTTTCAATTTTCCATGTGTGATGCAGGTATAACTGTCCCACTTAGGGCTTTTCTTCCTAAGGCACAGAAATAACATTGATCTCAGACTGCTAATGCATTTCTATAAGAGATGACCAGGTACCATTACTCTGCCTGCTTAGCTGGTTGGTAACATGCTTGCCTCTCATGAACTGGGTTCAGTTCCTGGCCAGGTAGGAAAATTTCTCCACTTGAGACTGGATGTTGTGTTGTCCTCATCATCATTTCATCCTCATCATCATCCACAAGTCACTCAATGTGGCGCCGAATGAAATAAGACTTGTGCTTGGCAGCTGAACCTTGATCATTTATTTCTGGTACCATTGGATTTTGAGGAATGAGCTTGCTCTTCTTTGTCAACCCTTCACCAATTGGGACTGCCTGACAATTAGTTGTACAGTGTGTGTCATATTTATTGTTACCCCTATTGTTGTGCCTACTTAGCAACTGTACATGTGTAACTGTGTGTTTCTTAATGTTTTAATTCATATGTAACAATGAATGGTAGGAGTAAAAGAAAATTTGGGCCATCGAATGTGCAGCTTTAAAAGACTAGACAAAGGAAAAAAAATTGAAAAGATTTTTCTGCTGAATACGGAGTGAGTGAAGTGACAATTGGAGATTGGGATAGAAACATGTACAAAATTGAGAAGTTTCCATGAAACAAGTGTTCCGTTTTCTCATTTGAATGGAAGTCAATGAAGAAATCTGAGTAAGAAAAAATGAATGAAGCTTTGTTTATTTGGTTTACTCAAGAAAGACAAAAAGGAAATCCAATTTCATGGCCTATTCTGCAAGAAAAAACTGTATTTTTTAGAAATTAATTAAAACAATATTTTTCAACCTATGGGTCGCGACCCCCTGGGGCATCACAAAGCCTTGATCAGGGGGTAGTGGTCACAGGAGAAAGCAGTTGCAGCATGGCTGGTAACATATGTTTGAGGATAGGTTGCACAGATCTCTTAAGAAACTTTTTCATTTTATGCTCACTTGGAGCAAAGTGCGAAGACAATAATCACATCCATACTTGCTGCCATACTTGGTTCTGGTGGTCTCCAGAATATTTTTACTTGGAAGGGGGTCATGTATTCAAAAAGGTTGAAAAATACTGAATTAAAGGAAGGTGTGTACGATTTTAATTCAAGTTCAGAATGGTTGGATAAGTGGAAGAAGCAATACGGCATAAGGCACCTTTAAATTTGTGGTGAAAAACTTCCTGCAGATTCTCAAATTCTTACACGATTTTGTGGAAATTAGGAAAAATTATATGAGAAGAAACTCTTAATCCTGATCACTTGTATAACTGTGATGAAACAGGGCTAAATTATAAAACGCTTCCATCTAAAACTCTAGCTTCAAAAGAAGAAAAGTCTATCCAGGGCATAAAAAAATACAAACAGAGGTTTAACAGTTCTTGCTGCATTGAATGCAAGTGGAGACAATAAACTGAAGCTGCTGGTGATACGAAAGCCTGCTAAGCCTAGAGCTTTAAAAAATATCACTTTTGCCGTACTGCATCTACCTGGATGGAAAAAAAATGTTTTTAAGAATTAGTTTCTTGAAGATTTTGTTCCAGAGACCAAAAGATACCTAAAGTGCTTGCCTTCCAAAGCAGCCTTAATGCTTCACAAAGCTGATTAACACTCTGATGAGGAAGAATTGCAATGTGACAATATTCGTGTATTGTTCTTACCCCCTAACATAACGAGTTTAATACAGCCAGTGTAACAAGGTGTTTTACAATGGTGAAAAAGAGAAAGGTATCATTGTCGTTCACTTAAGACACTTCTAAAAACAACAGAATGTGAAGGACTGTCAAAGAATTTCTAAAAAAAGAACTATGATAAAAGACGTAGTTGACTTTATAGCCAATTCTTGGTATGAAAAAAGTTGGAGACAATAAAAAAGTCTTGGACTAGATTTTACAGAATGAAATGGATACCTAGAGTAGAGATGAAGGCGATGTACCATTGGCAGAACTGATGAAAAAGCTTGGAGGATGGGAAAATGCGAATGCAAGTGATGTTTCAGAATGGATGAATGATGATGAACAGTTTGAAGTAATTGATCTTGCAACTGTTGAAATTGTTAGTGAACTAATTGAAGACAGCGACCACAAGAAATTACCTGAAGAAACTGTAGCAGTGATCACCCACACTGAGGGTTTGCAGTGCTAGATGTGGCATTGCATTATATCGAGCAGCAAGTGGAAGCTACTCCAACAGCCACTATAATTCTTAGATGATATCGTGACATTGCTGCTGAAAAACAGGGTTCCGTTTTAAAACAAAGGACTGTGGACAATTTCTTTAAAATGTCACTTGTATTTTTGAAACTTGGAAATGTGTGCCCATGTACGTACATGTAACACATGTATGTATTATACCTTTTTTAAATATTTTTCAATCATCATTGTGCTCATTGAACATTTGTTCATGATTTACCCATTGATTTAGTAATATTTCCATATTATCAGAGATTTTTGTAATTCAAGTAGACTTAGCCTCAATTAGCTCAAATCACTTGGGCTCTACTGTAATCATTTTTACTTCTTTTAGAAGGCTGACCTTTTAGAAACTCATTCAAACAGTCATAACATGCTATAGAACTTTCCCTCAAGCCATATAATGCCTTAAATAACTTACAAACTATATCTGTTGTGTCCATGAGCAAACTTTACTAGCCACATTTTTTTACATTTGAAGGCTCTTTTAAGGTCACACATCCAGAAAAATAGTTTTCACGATTAACAAATTCACCTGCGCAACCACTATGCAATAACCAATCAATATGTATGTTTTTACTGTAGGTTGTACTTCCATTACAAAACTGCTCATACCAGTTCCATTCTGTTGGTATCCTTTGTATCCTGGCTATGACTTCCTCTTGAACCATAACATATGCTCTAATCACATGACCAGATGTTGTTGTCCCTGCTGCACTGACCAGTCTGCCCATGTTGCCACCTGCCGTGACCACCTCTGTGATGATGTCTGCCATGTATCATGAATCTCTGCTTGTTTCTGACTCGTGAGCGTCCCACTTGAAATGTCGTAATTTGCTACATCCATAACACAACTGCTCCTGGTAGCTCATACCAGTTTTCCTTTCAGTGTGAAATGCATTGGATATTCCACTTCCACTTCCATCCTTGCCTTTTAAATCCAACATTTGAAGTTTACTTTTAATGTATTCAACTGTCTGACATTCATCATTCAAAACATTGACCAAGTCCCTGATATAGCTCAAGGGTTCTGGTAAGGTTCTCTCTCAACATGTGGTGTAGCTTCTCCTTTTCCATCACTTTTCACTGGCTAATTTTAATTCATTCACTGTTTTTTCCCAAAATTACTGAAGAATGTTGCTGTGTCACAACAGTCTTTTAACTGTAGTTTTACAACTTTTTTCTGCACACATTTTGTAGTGTTGTTGATTCTTTGGAAAATAATTTGTCACACTTTTTCAGTATCTCAAATTCAGTTTCCTTATCATGCATGAATTTAGTGGCTTGTTCAAGATTACTTCATAAATGTAGTTCACTGCAGTCAGATTTATTCAGCTCAGTAACCATCTTATCTACATTTGTTTCCACTCTTGAAGCCACAGTACAGCATTTCTTCATTTTCAGATTCATTTTCATTTTCTGTTTCGAGTTCCCACAGTCTTCTCCATCAAACCATGGCATCTTACTGTCAACCACGTTCAATTTCATAAAGCACACTTGTCGAATAACAATCTTCCTTTTAGTTCACAGCCAATCACTACTTTTCTGAATGCACTGCTATTTTTTAGTTTACAACTGTAGACTGCTACAACGTTAAGAATATTTATTTAGGAAATGTAAATACATCTGTCTTTACACAGTGAAAACATTCATGCCACAGAACTAACTGTATGTGAAATGTGTGTGTGTGTGTGTGCGTGTGTGTGTGTGTGTGTGTGTGTGTGTGTGAACACTGATCTACAGATCCTCTGACAACACAGATCAGTGAACTTGAATGATTTGTATTGGATGAGGGCAAAATGGGAGGTGGGGTTGGGAGGCAGCTTGATTCATATTGGACAACCACCCTTCCTTCCTCTCTACCTCCCCTCCCCTCCTCTCCCAACCATTGGGTGACCTCACCATGTGCCGACTGTGAACTACAATGTGACATGTAAACCTGTTCTATTACACTGGTCAAAAACTGCTGACAGATACTGAGACAGCAATTTGGGCTTGTTCTCACACTGCCCCTCTAGTTCTGTTGTTGGAATGGAGCAGACTGCTGCAGGAATGCACATTTTCATCCAACTCGGAACATGCCATGACCTGAATATGCCTGCAGCTGAGGCAATGTCAGCTGATAAATATCGGCCACCACTGCCTGTTTTTACCGACGGATGTGAGAGTGGGGAAGGGATGGTGTGGGTGCACAGCAGTGAGACTGGTGGGCTGCTGTAAGGGGGGAGGGAAGACTGCCAGGCAGCAACACATGCTACCGCAGAATCAGTCTGCCACCTGACAGTGAGAGAAGAGGACCATTTGTCACTTGGCTGCAATGTAGTATGTTGTGCACATGCACATGATGCAACTCATTCCTTACAATAAAGGTTTCTTCCTTACAACTCCTCTTACAGTATGCCATTGTTCTGTGTTCGGCACTACATGCTTAACTTTTCTGTGTCACTTGTCATAATTATTTTTGTAATATAGTGAAGATATACTTCTTTGTAAGATACGTAGGCATGTGTGGCTTTCTGTTCGAATTGATTTTGGATGATCATGTGAGCTGCATCTCTTTTTTCTAATATAGCGAAATTTTAACGTTGTTGTGTAATATGTAGCTTTCAATCATTTTTCTGTAGTATGAGATTGATCGATTTTGTGAACTGTAGTGAAACTGTCTTTATATTTTCGATTACTGGTATCGTTTTAAAAAAAAATTGTTTAATGATCACATTGTTTTGTCGGTGACTTAGTATAACGTGACGCTCATAATTGTTTATTTATAAGGCTGTTCAACATTTCTAGCAGGATACTGCACAATGTGAAAATTTCTGCATATTGATCTTTTTTCATATGTAGCTTCCTATTACACCAATTCAAATCAATTTTCGATGACCATGTGAATGGTTGTCATGCTAATGTGCTTCCAGCAGGGTAATGCACAAACTCTTTTTTTCCTTCTTCTAGAATGCATGTGAAACACGAATACCAGAACAAAGGGGGGAGGGGCGGTTGGGAAATGTCTTGACAACATAGGCATCAATATTTTTTTCTGCTACCGTCTTGGATCCGTCATCTTGTGGCTTTTACTTTGGTGTAGAACTGGCAGCACTGCAGACTACATTGGCTCTTGGAGAGAGGGGGAGGGAGGGGTTGGGCAGAAAGGAGAGGTAGTAGAGATCTGCTAACAAAGCAAAGTGTGGTGGCTCTCTGTGGTACAATACCATCATGAACTTTCTTTGAAAAATTTGCGTTAAGAGAGATACTTGAAACTTTCATTCAAAATCCAGTTTATGAAAACTCCTCCAGGCCATGTTTAAACATCTGTAAATTTATGTTGCTGCCTACCTAGTCTTTGTCTTCCATTTTTCACAAAATTATTCTTATAGTCTTATGCTTATCATCTAATATATGTTTTTATAATGTCAGGTTATTGTTAATTAAGGCTTATGCCATGAGGAAATTAACAATGAATGTGTTACTGTGTCAATATGTGGCACTATGTGCATTATGTAGTTAATTAACTTTCAGAAAGTTTATGTTATGACTCCCTTTCATTAACAGTGATACTTACTTGGCCTACCTCTGTCTGATGGATGGTGTTTGGCATACAAGCCACAAATTCACTAACATTTCCTTCAGTGCTTTCTTATCTGCAGCATCATGTTAGAACTGAGACTATTGTGCATGTTATATTTCGCTGGCAGCAGTATCAGCACTTCCTTATGTCCATGGGCATACCAGGCATCATGGTAACTAGTCATGTGCCAAGGTCAAAGAGGGTAGGGAAGGGGAGGGGCATCCTGCCCCTTCCACTCCTTCAAATTTTGCATGAAGCACCATCCACCATAAGTACCCGCACTCTGCAGCCAAGGAAGATAACATATCTGAACTGCTGAAAAATTTATAAACTGTATTTGCATTATTGACTTCCAAAACTTTTTTCAACAACTGGCTCATTAGCAAATTGGTAACACTGATCTGAAGCTGTAGATCATTTGTCATGGAATATTGGAATAGATCCATGTTTCTCTATAAATATTTAAAAATGAACATTTGCTTGTAAAATATAAATAATGAAACAGAAATTAGTAATTGTTGGAAACGAGTTTTACCTTAAATGATGGGTCTTTGTGCCTTCAAGGAATACAAAATCGAATTTTGGTAGAAATTTCGCTTATATTACATTAAATACATAATTTTATGAGTTATGCAGAAAATTCATATGTGGCAATATTTAATTTGTGCTTGCAAAGTGTGAGAAATCGCACAGTACGTGGTAAGTCACTTTCCTGAGATATTAACTCTGACATTACCTTTGATAATCTCATATCTCTCACTATTAATGTGTTTATGAGGTGTCTACAAGCAATACATGTTCTTCTGTTGTCTAAGTAATATTTGGTAATAAAACACCTTATTCCTTCCCTAATAAGACAACTATGTTGTACATCTGTTTGTGGTGGTGTAGTTGCTTACTCATTTTTATTTTCCTGAGCAATGCATTAGCTTTACTGCTCCTACATTGGTGCTTGAGAACATTTTACATGCAGGAATATATTCTGTGAGGTTGTGTTATGACTTACATCAAAAGTGTACCTGATTAGTTATACAGTATGTCTGTTTACCTGCTTAAATAACATGTATTTTGCTTCAGTTATAAGCCTGGCCAGGTCAGTTTTATGACATGGAGTTATTAGATGTACATTCTCAAAAGGAGGTGTTATTAGTATTGGGGTAAATAATTTAATTTTTGGGCTCTAATTTGATGAATATGTGTATATATGGAAATTAACTTGTGCCTTTTTTTGTTTGTTTTGAGACACATGTAACATCACATTAATTGATTTAAGTCTTCCAGTGTTTCTTATGCATTAACCTCAACTATCAATTTAAGTATCGTACTTCTTTCCCTGCCTGCGTATTTATCTGATATTTTAGAATTTTTTCAACATTTTAGATGTGGTAAATAATTAATTTGCGACTCTCTTGTGTTTTACCTCCATAGGTCTAGCTGAAAGATGCTGTTATTGCACATAACGTTTAGTAGACTTATGTCATTTGTAATAACATAAGTAACTGGCAATTAGTAGCAGTGTTTATAATTTTTCAAGTGACTAACACAGTACATTATCTATGTCCCTCCTAAAATGGTGCCAGAGAGCAATTTTATTATGGAAATATTTTATTTGGGGGTGTTTTGTGAGTAGGCCTAATTAGTTACAGTCAGTCTTGCATACTTATCTAACTGCAGTTGTAAGCCTAGTCAGGTTGTTAGGCTTAACTTCTAAAATGTCAGCTATTATTTGGTGTTTAAATCTAGTTTGGGGGTATAGGCCTATACTTTTGAATTTTGGGCACTAATTTGGTGAATATGTATATGTGTGGAGATTAAATCACACTTTCTTTTACACTGCAGACATATTTTTGCAGTACTGTAACATCTCATAAATTGATATTAGTCCCAGCGTTTCCCATGTGTCAACCTCATGTAGCTGTATAGATATTGCACTTTTAGCAATGCCAACATAGTTTTCAGACATTTTCGAATTTTTTCAACGTATTAGATGTGGAATGTGAAACATTTGCGACGTTGTTACGTTTTTTAACCACGCAGCAATCTATTGGTGACAATACGAAATTGTGTTATAAAGATCGAACTTCCTCAATCTTCTGGAGGTGCTAAGCACTCGTTTCCTACAATGCAGCCATTTGGTGGTGACAGGAGAAAGCAGGATCTCAGAACGGACTTGATTTTATTAAGTTTTAAGGCTTGTGGGATAGTATTTAAGATAAAATCGAATTTTAACAAATACAGATTCTTGTTTCATTTTTTCTATTTTATAAACAAAAGTTTTTAATTATGTATAGAGAAATATGCAGTCTTCTTGTTCCAATATTCCATGATGAATTATATATATTGTAGCTTCAAATCAAAGTTACCAATTTTACTGGTGAGCCAATCCTTAAACAAATATTTGGAAGTCAGTGACGCAAATTTAATTGACAAGTTTTTCAGCAGTTCAGGTATTTTATAATATCTGGCAGCAGAGAGTGGGTGTTTTGGGCAGGAGGTGCTTCATGCAAAATTTACAGGAGAGTAGGGTTGGGAGGTAGGAGTGCCTCCCCTCTACCTTCCCCATCCCGATCCCAGTATGTGGCATGATGTCATGAGTGCCAGTATGGCCTTGGAGATAAGGAAGTGTTGATACTGCTGTTAGCGACATATAACATGCACAGTTGTCCCACCTGTGGAATGACACTGCAGATAAGTAAGCTCTGATGCTGATGTCAGCGAGTTCCTGGCTCATATGTCCACTGCCCTATTACTTGCCTTTCCATTTTTCAAAAAATCGTACAGCGTGATTCCTTGAGGAGTGTTCTTGTTTCATGATATGAACATACAAAATAGATTTCCAAATACAAAGCGATATATAGAGTCTAAAGGCTATGATTAATTACCTAAAAGGACAAAATTTCTAAGGTAATTAGTTCTTTTCTGTCTACAGGATGAATCCGAAATCCACAGAAATAATTTTAGATGTTGTTCTGAGATTTTTCTTAGTTTAAGTGTAAATACATTAAAAATGAGGGTGCTCAATGAGTAATCGAGAGAAGCATTTTGGGAATTTCTAGGAGAAAAAAAATTCAGGCAAATAATGTTGTGTAAGACGTGTATACGCCTATAATTAAAAGGATAATGAGGTGCATGGGACATGTAGCTAGGTGATGAATGATAGATGAACCAAGGAAGTTCTGTTCTGGATTCTAAGAGCAACTAAAGAACAGAGACTTCAACCTAACAGTTAGTTGGTAGGTGATCGGTGGGTTGATTGATTTGGGGGAGGGGACCAAACAGCAAGGTCTTCGGTCCCATAGGGTGGGGAAGGAAGCTGGCTGTGCCCATCTATGCAGATGACTAGATCGCATCTGGCCAAACGTGGGAGTGTAGATCTGGAGACAGCATTGCTTGTAAACGTCTGGATAGCATTTCACATTCCATACATATTCATACATTAAAGGAAACGGTAAGGCCACACTAAGAAAACGGTAAGGCCACACTAAGAAAACGGTAAGGGATTCCAAATTATCGACTTCCCTCAGTCCCCACCCGCAACCCAATGCCATCGACATCCATAGATCAACATATAGTAGTGAAGAGATTTTTGTTCCTTTTCTCCCTCTCGAAACACTATAGTCACAAAGACGATTTACTGCCTATTCTCAGAAATATATAAGCGCAGTTTTCAGACATTATTATAAAAACGTCTAGTAAAATCATAAAATCACTGTTTCACATTTTTAATTGAAAGAAATGGTAATTTATTTGTGTCGTATCCTGTGAATATTATTTATCTGGCGTTTTACAGTGATTAGACATGAATACATGTTGCATTTCCCTCTCAGAGGTCGTCAGCGTAAGGCTGCAATGGCACATTCTCATTCCAGAAATCCATCCGCTCTCCATCCTTGTTATGGGCGACAGTAAAGTTGTCCTGCATCAGCATGTAGCTGCGGGTTTCATTGTTATAGGATTCCCATATTACAGGGTCCGCCTCGGGAGTGGGATTCCTGTGAGAAAACGTATACATGTATTTATAAGGATCATAACTGTTATATAGTGGATTTTTTTCTGAGCACAGATCAAATGTTTGGCTTTTTTCTTGGACTTCATAAGCCAGTAACCAATGTCTGTTGTACCTGTCTACAGGATTATCTAAAATTTAGCAAATAGCGATAGGGATACTGAACATACTGTGTACATACCCATACTTGGTGAAATTAGTCCAGTACCGAAGCATATTCCTGCGTATACGATCTTCTTCAGATTCTGGATCCAAGTTATATTCGGTATCTTTCCTCAGGAACAGGAATGGTAACTCACCTGAATGGGATACACCTGGAACAAGGGATTATTTACTATTTTCAGTTTTAAGGTATTCTGGAAGGGTTATTCATCTACATGAACAATTAAATCTATACTCCATAAGCCACCGTACAGTGTGAGGCAGAGGGTACTTTGTGTATTACTGTCACTTCCTCCCTTTCGTGTTGTAGTGGCGAATGGTGTATGTGAACGAAGACAGATTGCTGGTATACACTTACGTCCATGGGAGCTCGTAACTCTCAATTTTATCGTCCGGTCTTATCGTGAGATATATGTGAGACCAATCAATAGATTGATCGATACTTCTCAGACTGTATGCTGTTGGAATTTTAACAGTACACAATAATGTGATACACAATGCCTCTGTTGTAGCATCTGCAACTGGAGTTAGATGAACACATCAGTGACGCCTTCACTTTTACTAAACGAACCTGTAACGAAACGTGCTGTTTTTCTTTGGCTTGTTTCTATATTCTCAATCAATATTACCTGGCGAGGATACCAGACTGACGAGCAATATAGAAGCATCGGATGAATGAGGGTTTCGTAAGCTACTTTCTTTGTAAATGGCGTGCACTTCCTGAGGATTCTTCCAATGAATCTTAGTCTAGCTTCTGCCTTATCTGCTATTAACTTTATGTGGTTATTCCACTTTAAATCATACCGTATGCATACTCCTAGATATTTTACAGATGTGGTTACTCTGCAATCGTGGAATTGCAGAGTACTGACTCCTTCTGCCTACTCATCCACATTGTATAACATTTATTTATTGATGTTGAGAGTCAACCCTAAATCCAAGCATCAAGTGTCGATCCTCTGAAGGCGTCTCTAAATTTCGTTACAATTTTCAGGCATTACAACTTCTCTGTATACAATAGCATCATTTGCTAACAGCCTTACGGAGCTCTGCTATTATCCACTATGTCATTTATTTTAATACCTTTTCTGATGTCTTGACCACACTTTTTATTATTTTCAAAATCACCTTACATGTCTTATTTTCAAAGGCTATGAAATACAACATAAAACCGGTATCAGAAGATATGAAAATTCGTCACATTTCACCATTGATTAGAGACATAAAGGAATAGCGTATGGTTTTACAGCTTACCAGTGTTATGTGAATCATGTAAAATTGTTCATTAGATACATTGTATCTCGACAACATTCTCAATCAAGAGAAAAGTGCTTACTGCTACCAAGGGACAAACTGAAAGTTAAGTGGACTAAATAATTAAGTGGCTCTGGATATGTGGTGTATGCTGCATTTGTTTGTTAACAACTGCACTTCCATCGTTACATCACGTAAAACAATTCCACCACTAGACAATTCATGGAAGATACTATAACAATGTTTTACAAAAGGTATCTATATACAAAACAATGGATTAAAGGTTTTCTGAGTGGTGGAAAATAATACATTGGAAGAGTACACTCAGTGGTCCTGGGGTGCATGGGGGACAACTATCTCATCATCATCATCATCGTCATCATCATCACTATCATTATCTCAGCCTTTCCCCACATCATGTGGGGTTGGTGTTGCTTTGCTGCATCCTTCTCTTCCATAAATGCCTATCCAGTGGTTCTTCTCTGAGCCATCCTTTCTCCCATAGGTCCCCTGCTATCTTGTCTTTACATCTCAGTTTCATTTTTCCTCTTCTCCTTGATCCTTCGATTCCTAGGTCTTCAACTCTTGTCCCCATGTGGTACTCCCCTCTTCTCTGCGCACGTCCATACAATCTTAGCCAACTTTCTTGGATCTTATCCCCCATGGGCCGAATTTTCACTGTTCCCCTGATGTACTCATTCCTTAGTCTATCCTTTCATGTCACCCCATTCATCCACCTCAACATTCCCATTTCTACCACTGCCATCTTTTTCTCTTGGTCTTTTGTAATTGGCCAAGTTTCTGCACTATACAGCATCACAGGCCTCACCACAGACTTGTAAAGCTTTCCTTTCATTCTGCAGCTAACCTTCTTATCACACAGTACTCTGTTCAGTTTCTTCCAGTTCATTCATCCACTATTTATCCTGCCCTCTATTTCGGCCTCCAGTCCTCCTTCACTTTGCATGTAAGAGCCTAGGTATTTAAATTTCTTGACCAGCGTCAGTTGTTTTCCTTGCAGGTTAATATATAGATCTTTGGCATCCTTTGTACACATTTACTCTGTTTTCACCATGCTAATTCTCATTCTCCTTTCCTCTAGAGCTTTTCTCCACTGTTCAAGTTTGTCTTGAAGTGTCTCCTGGCTAGGTTCACAGATTACATCACTGGCAAACATCATGCTCGAAGGTGCCTCTTTGTTCACATCTTTGACTAATACATCCATGACAAGGTCAAAGGGATATGGGCTGAGAGCAGATCCTTGATGTAGTCCTACTCTCACTGGAAATGCCTTTGTTGCATCTGCACTGCTTCTGACTTATGTCATTGCACCTTCACACATGTCGCCTACCACCGTGATATATTTTTCTGTCAGGCATTTACTTCTCAGACATCTCCATATCTCTTGCTTCAGCACTCTGTCATATGCTTTCTCAAGATCAATGAAGGCCATATGCAGTTTGGCTTGTACCTCTCTGTGCCTCTCTATCAGTTGCCTTAGTGCAAATAGAGTGTTGGTTGTTCCTCTTCCTGGCATAAATCCAAACTGTTTTTCACATACTTCACTTTCTAGACGCAACATCTTCTCAATTATCCTTTTCCAGATCTTCATTGTGTGGGGCATGGGTTTTATCCCTCTATAACTGCCACAGTTTTGGATATTCCCTTTCTCCTTAAATATGGGAACCTGTATACTGCTTCTCCGGCCACGAGGCATTCTTCCCCCTTTCCAGATCTTCTGCATTAGATCTCAGAGAATATCAGTTCCCTGTCCTCCCAGACTTTTCTATGCTTCTATTGGGATTTGGTCTGCCCCTAGGGCCTTCTCATTTTTGATTTTCTTCATTGCATGTTCGACTTCTTCCCTATTTATACTTTGGGTCATTCCTTCATTTATATTTCCATCCTCATACTTCTCTCATACATTTTCCTCATTCAATAGCCTTTCGAAGTACTCCCACCACCTATTCAGGATTTTCTCAAGGTCGTGTAATACTACACCTGATTCATCCTTTATCTGCCTCATTGATGTTATGTCCTTGGTAGCCTTATCTCTTGCTTTAGCGATCTGTAGGAGTTGCCTGCTGTCCTGTCTATTAACAAACAATATTTCCTTTTTTTCATACATAGTGGTTTGTGAATAAATTACTAGAGCCATTACAAGTTCATAGAAAAACATTTCATAAGAATTTACAATGTCTAGAAATACCAGTCGGGGCACATAGCATTCATTTATAAGAAACAGGTGGCACCCATGCATTCTATTTCCACCAGAACCACATACATCAGTTCCATCAATAGCACATGCCAACCATGCCAGACTGCCTTATCGACATTCCTTAACCCCGAACTTCAGTTTAATTAAAGCATCATCCAAAATGCAGTCATGTAAAAGCTAGTGCAATATTATGTACATTGTGTACAGTAATGGTCCTATGGCACATCGTGGGGTACACACAAGGATACTTTTATGTGTGAAGATTTTTGTATGTTAAACAAGATTTGCTGTTCATAGAGCATTACAACAAACTGAATTGTGATGCTACAGAGATTTTGAAACAACATTATAAGTTCAAATTACAAAATGAATTTAAAATGAAAATTTTAAATTTGATACTAAATTTCACAGCCAATGCAGATTTTGTACAGTTTTGCATTCGGCGTCAAACATGAGGTTTTTTTAGTAATGCCCATAATCTTTAATGGTAGTGACGATTACTATTGATATTATACCTCTTTGTTGGGGTACTGAGTAATTTGGTCGTCGATAAAAAATTCTCACATTTTTAGACGTGATTTTACAACTACAAAACACAATCTACATCGACCAAAAGTTAAGACTTCTTTTAAAAAAAGTGAGTGAGATGAAAATAATGGAGTTTCTGGTGCTCTTTGTCGAATTTTTCATGTTTTTGTGTATGTTATTTGCGATGAAAAATGTAGGTGAACCTATGCTCATTGAAATGGTGAGTTGACAGTGACATTATTTAAGAGTATGTATTCGTGTGGAAGGAGCAGGGCTAAACCCTGTTAATGGCGCCCTGAATTAAGTTTTCTGAGGTGGCCTAGACGATATGAAGAGAAAATACCAACTTATCTAATTCGAGTTTGTGCTCTGTATCTTATGACTTTGTCCCAATATCGATCTGGAGTTCGACCTCGACATTGGTCTCGACCTGGACATCGGCCTCGACGTTGATCTCGACTTGGACTTCGACCTCGACCTCTATGGAACGTCAAAAACTAATTTTCTGTTTATGTCTCTTAGTTTGAACAGCTGCACAATAGTCCGGTTGCAAGAAGAATACAACCCCAACCTAGGTAATTTCAGGGAAAAAACAACTTTCTAGAGGGCTAACATAGATCAAAGCCAGATAAGATTGTCGTCCAAGATAAGCATGTGAGGCTAGGTCTAATGTCTGTGATGAATCTGCAAAGATAAGTCATACATGTTCAGGCATTAAATAAGCTGTTTATTTGAGGGATGAGATTAATGAAAAACCCACACTATTTAAAAGATGCACCAAATCCACAACTTTGAAGTTCCATCAAAGAAATTTTGTACCAAGCTTTATATATATTTTTATCGAATTAAAAAAAAATTTTTCGAAAAAACAATACATGTACCTTTCTCTGAGAAACTATTCAAGAGATTTCTACAAAATTTTCTCTGTTTAATCTCTTTGCATATAGTAAGCTTCTGTCATATGGTTTCTTGAATATATCGAATAGAAGAATTTTAATAATTTCCTAATTATAATTCTGTAAGTACAATATAAAATTAATGCAAAATTCCAGACACTTTGCCCCATACCTTAGCCTACACTCATATTTGCAAAGTCTGACATTTATTGGGTTTACAGAAACCAATGTATAAAATTTTGTAATTCTACCCTTCATAGATTCTGAGAAAAAGTGACATAACTTAATAAAACATAATTTTTAAGAAATGCAATTTAAAGTTTAACCTAATATATTTTCTTATGTCACATCTTGAGAATGCCCCAGAGTTGTGCCCTGTGTCCTTTTCCATGTCAAAGCTTCTCTTCTGGTTTCTTGTTTCTACCCTGTTTCCTTTGCAGATATTCAACTGGCTTTTCTGCTGCAGAGAGGCATTATAATTTATTTCTTCAAGATGTCTTGGATGAAATTTATGAGCATAAAGCCCATTCTCTCTAGTACCTACATCTTCCCTACGTTCCCACCACTAAATACAAGAACTGGATCATAAGTTGCAATTCTGACACTTGTAACAGATGAAAAAGTATGATTTCAGGAAATCGTTTCGATTTAAGTGAATTTAGAGGTCGGCCGCAGTGGCTGTGCGTTTCTAGGTGCTTCAGTCCAGAACTGCGTGACTGCTATGGTCGCAGGTTCGTTTCCTGCCTCAGGCATGGGTGTGTGTGATGTCTTTAGGTTAGTTAGGTTTAAGTAGTTCTAAGTTCTAGGGGACTGATGACCTCAGATGTTAAGTCCCATAGTGCTCAGAGCCATTTTTTTTAATTTAGAGATTCATTTGGATTCTGGGTTTAGCTATGACAATTTTTTTTTAAGTTCAGAATCGACCATAAATCTGTAAGTTGGCTTGACAACATCTATGATTCAATTTGGAAGCCTCTTCTTGTGAAAGTAGGGGTTGGTATCCCTCTGAAAGCATAGGTATTTACACCAACTAATGTGATACATATGATGAAATGAAATGTTCATCTGTTGACATCATGTGGAGATATGTAGCTCATACTTCAGATTAGCTAGTTTTCTATATACTCTTTGTGACCATGAAAAAAACTGAATTCTCCTTTAGTAGCACACAGAAAAAAAAGAATTGCTTCTTCATAAACAAAGCAGCTGATTTCTTATTGTTTCTAAGCTATGGAACAGAGTCACAGATTATCTGTAAAATCAAAGAGTATATGTCACAGCCTTGCAGATGTATCCCATTCATGTTTCCTTGAAAGTAATCTATGGAACCGTTAGTCACCAAGGTAGTAGTGAAGTGTTGCTTCAAAAAGTGGGCGTTACAGGGAGGTCATGTCACACATTTAATTATTTATCAGGCACTTTGGGTGCGATTTCATCATTGAAAATTTGGGAATGTATTGTCCATGAGTCCCAATAAATGAAAAAAGATTGAGAATTGATATTTTCTGTCAATTTAATGAACATACACCTAGAAGTAAAACTGGTGACAGGCTCACTCGATGTTTAAGAGGAAACTGATATCAGAATTTCTGAAATAACGAAGGTTTCACAGCATAGGTGAGTTACAATTCGATGGCTTTTCAGTTCAAACAGAAGCACCATCGTGAGCAGACCACTCACAATTATAAAATCTCTCAAGTCATGCATCCTATATACGCATTTACAGTCTAAATGAACTACATCTCGTGCAAGCTTTTGAACAAGAATGACTCAGTGTTTCCGTGAGCGTTCATACTAGACAGTCAGTGAGCACAAATATGCATGACTACTCAGTGTATTTATTTCACTTTGGGGATCGTCGAGTTTGCTCTTGTATGATAACCATGTCGGGATTTTTGTGGCGCAGTAGTTAGCACACTGGACTCGCATTCAGGAGGATGATGGCTCAATCCCACGTCCGGCCATCTTGATTTAGGTTTTTCGCGATTTTCCTAAATCGCTTCAGATAAATGTCAGGATGGTTCTTTTGAAAGCGCACGACCGACTTCCTTCCCCATTCTTCCCTTGTCCAATGGGACCGATGATCTCATTGTTTGGTCCTTTCCCCCAAATCAATCAACCAACCATGTCGCCATTGTAGACTGGTACTGTATTTGTTTCTGTATTCGTAACCCTCTTACAGACCTGACGCGAGTGACACTGTTGAACATCACTATAAAGATGTTAACGCTGCCAGACATCTACATACAGTGTTTGAATTTCGAGGGCAGCACAACAAACAGCAAGAACGAACAGATTGCAAGAATCTCCTGACGTTTTATTACAACAGCTTATACTCTGAACGGTTTTATACGAAAGCTAGACTTACACTCTGTTACATAGGGGATCGTAAGTCAGTAATCATGTAGTTAAGTATAAAACAATATCTCTAAACGAGAGTGGCATTACAGACAAGGAAAGAGACTGAACTGCAGTGGCTTGCGTCATGTTCATAGACAAGATGGCCGCCGAGTGAGATCACAGGTATTTTCTTCGTCTGCTAAAAGAACTTCTTTAAGAAGAAGTAGTGTCAGATCTAAATTTTCTTTGTTTCGTATATTTGTTGGGGTGTCCATTCTTGTCACACAACTGAATATTAGCGTCCCAGCAGTGCTTATTCTTGAGAAAACTTCGTGTTATACGAAATCCCAACAATTGCGCCACAACCCGAAATTTTGTGTGACATAGACACAAAAAATTTTATTCAAGTTTTCTTGATATTACGAAATTCGTTTAAGAAAGACAGCTACTAGTTTCATCAGTGTCTATTGTCGCAATAAAAGTGTAACTAAACGTATTTAACTAACACATTTCGTATTGTTTACTAGTTAGACAGACACGATCTAGGCCTAAATTTTCTGAGTTACAAACGTTTGAAAACCTAACCAAACACGCTTGATAAGGTAAATTCTCTAAAAGCAAAGTAATTACTAATTCATTCTTCTGTCATTGTAACTCTATATCAGTACAAATACAGCAACAACCGCACGTAAGTCCTGTGTGTCGTTTTTTGTATACATACAGCTAATCTCGCGCCCTTGACAAATTTAAAACATTCTTTAAACTTAATTTTTCTTTTGAAACTGACCATGAGTGAGAAATGTGGGAGCTCTTATAAGGTAGTGAGTAGAGGGATTTGCTGCCAATCTTGTAGGAAATATTTTCACTGGGGCGAGGGGGGGATGCAGTGAGGAGAATGTTGAGAAACAGAAGAGGCTCTCCACTGGAACTGCAGAGCATGCAGTAGGAACAGGGCTAACTCATGTGATAGAGGACTTAGGGAATTTATGTGAGGACTTCACAAAAGAGGACCATGTAGAGATAGTGGGTGGGATGGGAAACAATTTGGATAGGGATAGCACATATGACATAGGTGGTAACCTCAAGAAGATAGCTTTCCTGACTGATGGAATCAATGTACACTTTGTTGAGCTGGGAACAGGAAAGGAAAATCTGTGCCCTTTAGGCACAGTTGGAGGAAGCAAGGAAGGAACTGATAAGTATCAAGGGACAGGGGGGGAGGAGGGTGGTTGGGAACTAGCAGGTGGTAGGAGGATAGGAAGAAAGAGAATGTGAGCCTATATATTTATCATCAACGCCAAAAACAGGAATCTACCACTGCCAGAGTTAAGTGGAGAAGAGCCTCAGTTAGAACGAGGAGCAAGAAATGTGTGGCACACTTCAACCGAGGCCAAGAAGCCTAGGAATATACAAAACGTTAGGAAGAAGAAGGTGCTGCTGCGAGGTAGTAGCCATGGGCGCGGTGTAGGCCCTCAGTTACAGGAAAGTTTAGGGTCGATGTACCAGGCCATCAGTATATTCAAGCCAAATGCAGCGCTAAGTCATGTGATAGAGGACTTAGGGTCCTTATGTAAGGACTTCACAAAAGAGGACCATGTAGAGATAGTGGGTGGGGGGGGGGAGGGAAACAGTTTGGGTAGGGATAGGACATATGACATAGGTGGTGACCTCGAGAAGATAGCTTCCCTGACTGATGGCATCGATGTACGCTTTGTTGAGCTGTTTCGGTGTCATGATCGATCACACCTTGATGGGTCTGTGAGGGGAATCAATATGGAGTTAGGGATGACTCGGAAGGCAGCCAACTTTACTCATTTTTCTCTGGTGGCTGTTGGGACTATCAACAGATAGGGTTCACTAGGCATGGCCTACACCTAAACAGGACTGGGAAGGGAAAACTGGCACAGCTGATTCATGAATGTATAGAGGGTGGACCTGTTGTTATGGGCAGGAGAAATTGGTCTTTTTTTAGGATAAATCCTGACAACAGCTTCTCCTGTCTAAAGAGTATCTCCAGCAGTTTAAAAAATACTGAAACAACTACTCAAAAGACAGATTTTAACACTTCAAATATCACATTTACCACATGTCACAAAGAAAAACAAACCATTGATAAGATACAATTATTAGAAGTTGAGCTTCAATCTTTGAACTGCACAGTAGTTTGTATTACTTAGGACTGGTGTAGAGACACAGAAATCCAACATGCAGTATTATCATTGAATGAAATGGCAAACTCTTACTGCAGAACTGCTTCAAGGGGCGGAGGATCACGCATTTATATCAGAAAAGGAACATAGTTCAAATTAAGACATGATCTCAGCAAAGTAAGTGAAGACAAACACTTTGAAATATCAGCTATTGAATTAACAGGGCTTGATATCACCAAGAAATTAATCATTTTGTGTTTGTGTGATCTAGCAGTGGTAGCGTGGACCCTTTTTTCAATAAATTATCAGAAGTTCTAGATAAAATCTCAAGTGCAAAGGTCAGCATAATTCTGTGTGGGGACATGAACATCAACACTAACATCATAAATGAATCCAGCAGTACCCTCATAAATATCCTTCAAAGTTTTGGCATGTCCCTATTGGTCAATAGTGCAACAAGGGTTACTAAAATGATTTCATCAGGAACTGACCGTGTGGCCAGAAATATGGAGAGGGAAAAATGTGATGTAGCTGTAAAAGACCTTGGACTATCAGACCATATATGTCAAATAACAACAGTAAAATCAGGCATTGAATCATTCCATAAACTAAAAGCCTACAAATGACATCTATCAGAAATCAAAATAAAAGATTTTTAAAAAAAAGTAGCAAAACAAAGCTGTGATGACATATACAGGGAACCCAATGTGAATAAGAAATTCTCTAAATTCTCCATATAATATAAATTGAACTTTGAAAAGGCATTTCCAAAAGTATACATGTCTGTATCAATTTCACACAAAACAGATGGATAACAGCAGGTATTAAGAAGTCCTCCCAAACACTTAAATGCTTCAGGTCCATAAAAAAGAGTCACAATGATTCAGAATTCTTAAATTTCTATGACAGATACTATATAGGAAGGTGCTGATTGCTGCAAAAAAAGTCATTTCATGACAAAATAATATATAATGCAGAGAATAAAAGCAAAGCAGTCTGGAATGTTATAAAAAAGGAAATGGAGAGAGGCAAAGAAATGCAGAATAACATACTGCTAAGGGAGGGGGATAATGTAATAATGATCCAAAATACTTGGCAAACCATGTAAATGAGCATTTTTCAAGTATTGGAGAGAAGTTACAGCAAAAATTCCTCTAAACAAATATAACACCTGTAAATAATGTTGCACTAAATACAATGATGTTACTTCCAACCACAGAGAATGAAGTCAACAAAACTGCTCAAAAACTAAAAAATAAAAAGTCAGTATGCTTAGATGAAGTACCACACATTGGTGTGTACTAAAACAATGCATAGAGATTATACAGGGCCCTTTAACAAATATAATAAATGAACCCTTCAAATCAAGGACATTTCCAGAGCAGTTAAAACAGGCGAGGGTTGTACCTTTGCTTAAGAAAGGTAATGCAGAAGACATAGCAAATTACCAGCCCATTTCCCTGCTGTCAAGTAATTATGAAAGACAGATTAATGAAGTACCTAAATAAATACAGTCTTTTAACTGAATCACAGTTTGGTTTCCGAAGTGACAAAAATACAGAATCAGCCATAATAGAATTTACAAAAGTTGTACTTGATGCTCTTGATAAAGATGAACGTGTCACAGGCATATTTTTTGATCTTTCTGTGGCCTTTGATACAGTTGACCACAAGATTCTATTAAATAAATTAGAAGCATTAGGACTAAGAGGGGTAGCTAATGACTGGTTTCGATCATACCTAGCAGATAGGGTACAAAGAGTAGAGATAAAACATACTTCAAATAGTATCTAAACATTCAGTAAAACACTTATAAGAACCAAAATACATTAATAAAGGCGTTTCGCAAGGTAGCATATTAGGACCAATACTATTCCTCATGTACATCAATGACTTTCCCAGTAGTGTTACTCATGGTGAAAAAATTCTCTTCACTGATGACAGAAATATTACAGTCACAGAGAAAACAAGAGAATTCCTCACAGAGAAAGCAAATGAAACTCTCAATGAAGTTTATGATTGGTCAATAAGCAATAAAGTGACATTGAACATAGAAAAACTAATCGCATGAATTTCCGTTTGAAGAGGAAAAATGACAATGTTAAATTAAATATAGATGGCACCTCTATAGACTGTGTCACAAATGCAAAATTTCTAGGAATGAATATTGATTCTCAGTTGAAGTGGTGTGAACACACAAAGGTACTTGCAAACAGAATGTCATCGGCATGCTATACCCTTAGAATCCTATCATCAGTGTGTAACATGCAGTGTCTTTTAGTTATACACTACTTATATGTACACTCAGTTCTTAACTATGGCTTTCTGTTTTGGGGAACAAATACACAAAATATGAACACAATTTATAAGCTTCAGGAAAGAGCCATTAGAATAATAACCAAAAATAGTAGTCGAGCTCATTGTAAAGATCTGTTCAAAACACTGGGGTTTTTAACTGCAACATGTGAATACATTTACCAGTCAGCTATACACATCAAAAATAGCATTGGTAACTACTGTACAAACAGCTCTGTCCGTGACCGTGGAACAAGAGCTAGACTCAACTAACATTTACCAAGAAAAAATAAACATAAAACTCAAAACAGCATTTTCTACCAAGAAATAAAACCGTACAATAACTTACCAAAAGAGGTTAAATAAATTGCAAAAATACACTTATTTAAATAGGTAGCTAAAAAGATTCCTGTTACAATACATTATATACATTGAAGGATTACTTAGATAAAACAATGTAGGGGTTTGGTAAGAAACAGTTATACAAATAAATAATAATAATTATTATAAAACACCCAACATACTACATAACACCCTCCCCCAAGTTATGCGTAGCACAACACTAACACCTCTTTCTCAGCTCAACATCTCACTCATTATAGAGGGATGCTGAGTAAGTTTTTCAGGATAGCAAATGGGAAGTTGTGTTACAGAAAATGGCCCAGAGTTCCCCAGTGTGTGTTTGTGTGTGTGTGTGTAGCAAGTCAACTGTTATGAAAAAATGTGTGTATAGTGTGTGCAGTGTCTGATAGTGAGATATGAGTGAACAGTGTGGCATTACATTGTTTAACAAGATATTTGTAAAAAAAAATGTTGTATTCTAGAAGGAAATGTAATGATTGTCTCTAACTAGAAGTCTGTAAATGTATCTGTATATGAATTAGCTTATTTTAAAATGGTCTAAACTTGTAAATACTTTGACATGTTCTACATCCTTGTAACAAGATATCTACAGATGAATAAAGCTACTACTACTACTACTACAAATGTTGAGAGAACATCACATGTGACGGCGACGATAGGATGAGATTTCAACACAAAGGCTCACATTGCAAGGATAACAATGGAGCTAAGATAGGAAAGCATACATCGATCATTTTCTTGC
This sequence comes from Schistocerca piceifrons, assembly GCF_021461385.2. Classification (NCBI taxonomy): domain Eukaryota; kingdom Metazoa; phylum Arthropoda; class Insecta; order Orthoptera; family Acrididae; genus Schistocerca; species Schistocerca piceifrons. The sequence continues at coordinate 458,023,581 of NC_060140.1, forward strand.
TCCTGACAGGTTTGGAATTTCCTACTCACTGAATTATATGTCACACAAAATTCTTTCTTTGCAACTGAAACTCACAATGAGTAGGAGATCATATAAGGTAACGATACTGAGGACATGTGAATTACAGACTGAATGACCGAAACGTATCAAGGCATACAAGGGCAGAACAAAACCTAATTAATTCCGAGAACAGCGGCTGCCTGTTCTCGACGGTATCCAAAAACTTTACTGGAAAACGATTAGGAACTTGCATATAATTTCGTGTGAGCGCCTCATGTGGGCAGAAATTCCTATCGCCAGCCGGAGGAAGACTTCTACCTGCCTCTGTGCCCTACAAAATATGTGAAACGTAAACTTGTGTATCATTTGTTCTGACTATAAGACAGCACAACACGACTATTGGAAACTCTAGACTGCAAGTGGGCATCCCGCAACCAGCGTGCTGGATCCAGCCTGCGATTTGTTGCAGTTCGGCTCGCGTAGAAATTTGTGCGAGTGAGAGCCAGATACTCGAATTGTACTCCGTCCAGGACGTATCTTTATATATTTACGACGACACACTGCTCGCTTCGGGTTTGCAGCTCATGTCACAGACCGGTGAACATTGTGCTTACTCCGTGTATGCCACTTCGCTGTCGCTGGATTTGAGCAATAGAGAGAAACACGTTTCCAGTATGAGCAGAAAGAACCTATGCCTACGCGATTAGTCACCAAAAGTATATTTGGACAAATATTTAAAAAATTCTTGTTAATGGTGTTTCTGGATCTTTACACACCAAATTTCAAACATTTGACTGACTTCCTTGCAGCCAAAAATTGCGAAGTTACACCTAATTCCTTGCCCCCGGGAATTACGTGTCTCACTGTTGTACTTCTTTTTCCTATCCTGTCTTGTATTAAATCAGTAAATAATTCTGTCTGTTGTGGACGTATTACAACACTGCTACTAATGAAACTGAAGGTAATTTATAGTGAATTAGCTGCTACTGGTTGCTTTTTACAAAATTCTGCAATTGAAGTTTTAAGACAGTAATTCTAAAACGTCATAAGGACGCAACGTTCACAGCACATAAATAAATGTAAACATCTGGAGATGAGGTGGACACAAAAAACGAATGCACTTTCAAAAATGAGTTTTTTGAGGCATAATTTCTTGGCGCTTCGTGAAAATGGTGCCATCACATCGATGCATTACTCGATAACATCATCGTACGGACGCTGTAGTTCTGACTTCATGCGCTAGGAGCGCTGCTGCCACATCAAGTGAGTGGCGGCCCGCACGCGTATGAATGTGATTCAGGCCCGCGGGTCACCAAAAGTTGCCCACGCCCGCTCTAGACCGTTAGAACTAGTCATGTATGCTCGTTTCCTTTACTTTTACAACACCTGCCTGAATATGTCAGTGCTTCATACGCCCATTTTGGATGACTGCAGCCAGACAAGTTACGAGACTGTCAAACACTATCTCTACTTCATCAGTTCCATAGTGTACGTATATCCCAGTGCCTCGCATCAGATATCAACTACTTCTCATCTGATCCAAATCGGAAAACAAGATCTCACTCATCTAAAACTATAGCTGTGTCCAGCCATAAAGGAAAAACATTCGTAAATTCCTTCTATGTCGCTGCTGCCCTTCTATGGAGCAAGTGCCGCACACAGATCATTTCAGACCCTTGTATCAGTCTCATAACTTTTTCTCAAAAGACATCAAATATAGCGAATGTGCCAAACATGAAGCACATATTCCCATCTTCTTCCAGCTATGCTTCTTTCCCTTTGCGGTTCTGTCAGTCTTCACCCCTGTCATCAGTTCTTCCGTTGCCCCATGTCCTGCCTCCCCCTCCCATTCTCTCACATCGTTTGCAGAATGTGTCCCCTGTCCAAACCTACCTCTTATTCTACTTAATATCAATTGCACTTTATATTACTATAGCTACAGCATTGAACCCAATATGAAATATATAATATGTCTGTCGTAATGACCATAATGTAAACTATGTAGAACACGTGGTTTGGTGTAAAAGAGGGTCCAATGGCCCATATATTGGCAGAATATGTAAATAAATATATAATGAATAAATATCATGCTGATTCATGTAGTGCATGCCTGCTACAACAGTAACGAATGTGTGTAATCGGCGGGCAGAAAAGAGTGGTTCCAAACTATACGTGGGTGTTATACCGTATAAAGTGTTCAGATTCTACTATTTCTGGTTAAGTACCACTACAAACTATCGTGAATTCGTGGCCGTATACGAATTAGACGATAGCAAAGTGATGGCAGTCTGGCACCCTCCATTGTTTAACAACAACTCAGACAAATCGCTCGATTATAACCTGGGGCGACGTCAGACGCGATAGGCGATCTCTGTTCATACGTGGTGAGGATAATCCAAGCAGATCAAATACATCAGGATAATTTTAGAGCAAATTTACGTTTCGTATTTCAGAAAGACATTTCGCGACGACATATTTTGAGGAATACGCTAGGCGTCTTAGAAAAATTACCTCCTCCTTCACCTGGAACGTCGCACATCAAACACGTTTCTGTTATGGTTAATTGGTAAATTGCTCGCCACTGTGTTCCATCACTGTTGTTGATGCTTTGTCGAATCGAACCCATTTCGCTTGGGGAAAGATTCCCCAGGAACAAATTCAGGCTCATTTTAATCTTATGCCTCGACATTTGCAACTCTGAGTTTAACAGGCTGGGGCTCACATCATACAGAATTCTTAAGTTGGAAGACAATTTTTAACCTTTCTTAGCCACGACAGAAAAGAGGAATGAGAATTCTCAAAAATCTATTATGCAGTCACATGATCAACAGCTGCTGCAAATTTTCCCATGAAACGACATCACAGTAACGCGCAGAAAGAAACTGAAGATTTAGGTGACAATTACAAATTAAAGGCGAGCTTTGTTGTTCTGCACATCAAGTAGCACTTAGTGCTACATTTTCAGGCATGGAACACATAAAGAAATGAATAGTTATATTGTTGAAGTCACACGCGGTACTCCACTGTCAGATGCAACACTTTTCGATGGGATTGAATAAAGAGTGTGGAGACTTTTATATTACAGAAAAGTACCGTTAGGCCCACGGAAAGGAAGATTAGAACATCGGTAAAGGATTGCAGACTGCCCACAGTTGCAAGGAAGGAAATAACTTATTTCTTATTTGATCAGATTGCATTTAAAAAGAAAATCGCATTGCAGAAAGGAAAAATTTTGTCGATCTGAGTCCAGTTCCCTAAGCTCACTGGTGTTAAAGAAAACACGAAGTTTGAAGAATTAATTGTGACCTTGAAGCAAGTACAAGGATAGTTTTCCGAACGTCTTGAGGACAATGCCAATATTTTACATCTGTTTTCGAACTGTTTTCGAAATCGTTTGCCGTTTCAGCTGAAAGCGACCCAGTGCATGCATAAATGTAACCGAATAATCTGCAATGTAATCCTGTTTTAAGGACAAATCCTTTTATGTGCAAAACTGTTCAGCACGTCTACATTGTTTTCCTCGTGTTGAGTTTCCATGTCTTCATACCGAGATTGCGAAAGTCCTTCGATATTTCGATCAATGTATGTGTGTGAAAGAGCTTTTTTGCGATTACGAAACTAATTATATTGTAACCTGAGTGCGAAAATGTGTGAAATTGTCTGCGTCTGTCGGTTGCCAATGGCCTGTACCAGGTAAAAATTATACAGGCTGTTCCAGAAATGTTGCAATAAATTTAGAGGGGTTGTAAAGGATGTCTTGAGGATGGAGCTGGCTGTTGCATAGAAAGCGCTTGTTTTCTATGAATTCCCAAAAACATGGAAGATTTTAGAGGTATCCAGGAGGAAAATAAACTGCAGATGGAAACCGTGTGTGTAACTGCCATGCAGCAAGGCAACCAAGCACTGCATTCATGGGAGACAAGGCCTTTCTGCGCAGCATCAGCTCCATGTTCTCCACTGGCGATTTTGGCAATCAGTCACCATCACTGAATATCAAACAACGTTCCTCCTACGACCCGTCAGCGTACTAAGTCACGTTTGCTGCCGAAGGGGTGGCCCGGTGTCAGGTGCTGGTGCATATAGCTCTGTAGCGTCGTTGGATGACGTTTCTGGACACGGTTTCCTATGCTCGAGTTGCTCCTGAAGACATGCTCTACAACACCTCGAAGCTTGTCGTAACAATTCCGTGGGCTCCCAGTATTAAGTCTTCAGCGCACCAAACACGAGGGCTATCCACAAAGTACATTACGTTTTCGTTTGTGTCCGTTAGGGGCGGGGCTAGCGCGGCCATCTTGGTGTCATGGTATTCCGCCGCTCAGTCGGCATCCTGCCGTGCTAGTGAGAGGTTCGTGCTGTACTCCGTTGAGTTACTGTGACAGTTTTAAATGTCAGCGTTAACTGTAAATGCCGCGAAGTGTGAAGTGCGTGCTGTAATAAGGTTTCTGACTGCAAAAAACTGTACACCGATAGAAATCTATCGGAAGCTTTGTGAAGTGTATGGGGACAACATAATCACTGAAAGTGCAGTGCATCAATGGGTCATAAAATTTAAAAATGGCCGAACTAACGTTCACGACGAAGAGCGAGGTGGAAGACCCAGCCGACTTAACGAAAAAGTCGATGCCGCGGTCCGTGAAAACCGTAATTTCACAGTAACGGAACTCTCTATGAGTTTTCCACAAATTTCACGAAGTTTGTTGCACGTAATCATTACCGAAAAGCTTGGTTACCACAAGTTTTGTGCAAGATGGATACCAAAAATCTTGACAGAGATTCACAAAAATCAGCGAATGGCTGCAGCGTTAACGTTTTTGGACGCTTACGAGAAAGATGGCGACTCATTACTCTATCGCATCGTTACTGGTGATGAAACATGGGTTAAGCATGTGAACTGCGAGACAAAATTGCAGTCAATGCAGTGGGGGCACACAAATTCCCCCCAAAACCCAAGAAATGCATGCAGACAATGTCGACAAGGAAGGTGATGGCGACTGTCTTTTGGGACAGAAAAGGTGTGATTTTTGTGGATTTCCTGGAAGGAGGCACTACAATAAACTGTCAAAGCTTTTGCCAAACTCTGCACAACCTCAGAAGAGCAATACAAAACAAGCGCAGGGGAAAGTTGGGCTCAAAGATCTTGCTGATTCACGACAACGCCCGGGCCCACACGGCAAATGCCACTCGTGAAGTTCTCGAATCTTTTAAGTGGGAGTTGTTTCCTCATCCGCCGTACAGTCCCGACCTGGCACGGAGCGACTTCCACTTATTCCCAGCAATGAAGAAGTGGTTGGCTACGCAGCATTTTGATGACGACGCACAGCTTCAAGAAGAGGTAACCACGTGGTTGAAGGCGCAGGTGGCCGAATTTTACGACGAAGGAATTTCCAAGCTCGTCCATCGCTACGATAAGTGCCTTAATTTAAATGACAACTATGTACAAAAGTAGTATTTAAGTGTGGCTTTCATCTGTATATAATAAAAAAAATTTCCAATACTTTATTTATTTTTAACTCCAAAACGTAATGTACTTTGTGGATAGCACTCGTATATACTGGCTGACTCATCATCACCTAGCCAAAAATGCCAAGGACAGAGACTTGAAATTTGGAGAGGGTTTTGACCTTATACTGTAGGCATCGTTTAAGAACCGATTTTTCGAAATTCACCTTAAGGGGTTGAAACAGAGGATCAAATTTTTTTTTAAATATGTCGCTATCAAGTCAATTTTGAAGCTGGAACTACGAAAAGTTGTATTTAGAAATAAAAAACACGTGTTTCAGTGTTTTTTTTAATTAGTCCCTTTGTTAGTGAAAGGGGGGATGAAACTTTTTATGTAAATATTTCGTTATATTAAAACATAGATACACAGATACATTAATTTTTCAGTAGAGCTAATATATGTTCATAAAATTATTTTTGTTGCTGTTACGGTGAAAACGAATCGTTACTGATGACTAAATATATACCACTTTTAAATGCGATTCCGTGCAGAGGAATATCATTCGAGATGAGAGAATACAGTACTGGGTGTAAGACAGGAGCTAATAATTATAGAACCAGTTAGTCTGTTTGCTTTTCTAACTCGCCATATCAAACGAAATTAGACTCTTTGGAACTATTTCATCATACAAAGACTGGCAGCCACGTAAAGGGTCACTAACTCTTTTATAGTGTGTAGATTTACACATGAGAAATTCGCACCACAAAATACAAATTCGATGAAAGAAAAAAAATATATGCTGACCACACAGTCGCCGCAAACGTAGCGATGGGCTGGAAGCTAGTAATTAAATAATATGACAATTTATTTGTTTGTGATCTATCTTGTTGAGAAATGTCAAACATAAAACCTAGTCGTATGCAATGCAACTGAATTGCCGATTTAAATGCGGTGCGTTCGCAGTTTCCCCATCTTCTTCCTCCTTTCGCTCAGACAGCGTGCCGTGGCGTTGGGGCAAATGTATAGCCAGGCTGAACACCATGATCTCTTGCCAGGGCAACGCTTGCAAGCCACATTCTTGGCTGCCCCTGCAGACTGTATGAGCTTCATACCACTATGGGATGGAGTCGCACGCTATACCCTGAATCCAAGATTGTGATAGGTTATGAATGTGGTTGGTTCTTGACGTAATTTAAAAATAGCCTCTAAGATAGAAATTGGTCAGTAAGTTATAATTATTTACGAAAGCGTATAGCCTAAAGAGAACATTGATTTTCTTTTTTAACTAATCATTTGTGTAGTACCATGTACATAATCTATAGTTCGTGGCTCATTTCGGTCACATGTATCCTTTTTGGAAATTTCTGGAACTGAACGAGGTGGAGCAGTGGCTAAGGCATTCGCATATGAGAGGAGCTGACCTCAGATCCCTGACCGACCATCCAGATTAAAGTCTTCCATGGGTTCCAAAAACCACTTATGACATGTAACGAAATGGTTCTCTTGAAAATTACACTGCCAGTTTCCTTCTCCATATTTAATCAGTCCAAAGTTTTTTCTGTCCCCATTCTCCAAAAAGTCATCGGAACATTAAAAGCTTAGTCCTTCCCTTTCTTGTATTTCAGTTTCCACAAACTATTATACAGGGTGGTTATAATTAAAGTTAAAATTTCAAAACGCTGTAGAAATAACACCACTGGTCAGAATGACGTCAAATTGCAACGGAATATTGTGGGAGAACGGGGAAAACGTATGGCAGAAGAAAAAAAAAGTGAAATTGATCAATAGATGGCGCTGTTTGTGTCAGAATATCTAAATGAAAACACCTGTTATGCGCACGACCCATTGAAGTTGATATAAACACGCCGGGTACACGGCTTTTCCTCCTTTCGCGTGTGCGACGTTCACCATGACTGTCACAATGCAGGATCGCGCTCTGTTTGTAAAGCTGTGTTACAAGAATGATGACTGTGCACACATCGCTCTGCATAAGTTCCAGACTCTGAAGGGTTTGAAAAAAGGCGTTGGTCGATGACTGCTGTGGGCCCGGAGGAAATGATTCGGAAAATGGAAAAGATGGATTCTTTTGGTGTACAACCTGGTAGAGGGAGGAAACGAATCGATTCGACGTCAGTGGAAGCAATGGCCACAGCAATGCAGGAGGAGACGAGTGGTGGTGTGCAGACGTGTAGTGCACGGAGAATTGCCCGAACATTGGACATATCTGTCAGCATGGTGCGTAAAATCCTACGAAACATCCTTCTGTGCTATCCATTCAAAACTACCCATGTGCATGAGTTGCTTCTTGTTGACCTGTTAGCAAGAGAGACCATTGCTTTAGAATTTCTTGCTCGCATGGAAGTGGACAATGATTGGCCGCGGAAGATTTTGTGGATAGACGAAGCCCACTTCCATGTGACAGAATATCTCAATACACAGAATTGTCGAATATGGGCAACGGAAAATCCACACGCAAATCCTGAATAGGTCACGGTGTAGCGCGGGTTTAGGGCACAAATTATCACAGGGCCATATTTTTTTGTAGAGACAGGTGCTTCCTGTCCGGTTACCTGTACCGTCACTGCTAAGCGCTATGAGTGTCTTTTGTGAAACCACGTCATTCCAGCTCTCCAACAGCGTGGATGTGTGGATGGGATCATTTTTATGCAAGATGGCGCACCTCCGCAAATTGCAAATCTAGTTAAGCAGCTGCTGAAGCGCCATTTCGAAAATGTTAGAATTATAAGCCGCCATTTCCCTACAGCCTGGCAGTCCCGATCACCTGATCTTAATCCGTGTAACTTCTGGCTGTGGGGATACCTGAAAGATGTTGTGTTCAGTGTTCAGATTGCAAACTTAGCTGCATTGAAGGCACGCATTGCGCAACACACTGAATGTGACCCTGGAAACACTTCGATCAGTTGTGGAACGTGCTGTTTCTCGATTTCAACTTGTTGCAGGAAACGGTGGACAGTATACTGAACATGTTTGGCGCCAGTCACACGAAGATAAATAATCCGATTTAATTGATGCTTTTTTGCAGGTTTTGGCCTCAGAACAATTAAAAACCGATGTGATTGATGTTTTTTATGCGGTTTTTGGCCTAAGGACAGTTAAAAACGGATTTTTCCTATCCGATGTGATATAACCTTGCCAAGGTGGATGAGTTTATGTAACAAACGGTATCACACATGTACACTTGAGCACACTGTATACTACAGTTTGTTTAACGTCAAACGTGCACCTTAGACATTGTTGTATGATTCATTTCTCATTTGTAGTCGACCACTATTAAATTATGATTCTTACAGCGCCATCTATTGCTACATTTTCTAACTATTTTTCTTCTGACATACCTTTACCCCTTTTTTCTATAATATTCCGTTGTAATGGTGTTATTTCTACAGTGGTTTGAAAGTTTAACTTTAAATTATAATCACCCTGTATATATCAACCATGAACTATACCCTGGAGCACAGCATATATGCAGAACGATTCTGTCTTACGGAAAAGTCTGGACTGAGTTCCACACGCTCCACTATAACTGCTTATGGGGAATAAGTTAGTAGTTAGTAAGCACTTATTAGTACTTACCCCACTCTGTTGTATTCACATGTTCTCCATGGTAGTCAAACACGTAGTAGAAGACTGGTAGATCAGTGATTTCCGTCACTTTCCTGACAAGAGCGTCAGTCGGCTCGAAGATCCCCAAGTCGATGGTGAACTGTTCCAATTGAAACATAGTCTTTATCAGGCTGGTAATCTGATATTGAACTCAAGTGAATAAAATCGAAATTTGTACGACACGTAGGATCAAATGAAAAGAACCGAAATTTGTCGGAAACATAGATTATATCTTGTCGCTCAGTTTTATTTTTGATCAGTTAACTACGAGGTGCGGACATGGTCCAGTGCACGTGGTACGTTACTCAAGACACACTTGTTGCCATGTTGTTTTTAAGTCCGGAAATGTATTAAAGTATTTTATTATTTGATGTTTGTATGCCGACTACTTTTTAATTATACTTGGGTTTTTTACCATGTCAGTTCACCTATCAGCGTTTTTAACAATATGTGACCAACGTAAGTTTTAAATGCAACCCTAATTTGCCCGCTTCATGAGCTATAGCATGTAAGTTCTCTTCCATTTTCTTTTCTAATATTTTAATTTTTATTCTGTTTACTAAACAACTAATGATCGTTTTATGTCTGTATTTAACGACGTGACATGTGGTACGTGTTTAACACACTTGAAAATGACTACACAGCTGAAATTGCCCAGCAGTGAAAAACACAAAGTACAGGATATTCTAATTCAGGTTACAACAACCAGTCAGCCAGATTACTGTCATTAAAAATACTATTTCTGCTGTGAATCCACTTGTAACTAGAATATCTGCATTTCTGCTTATCTATAGGATGCGAGAAAATATGTATGCACACTTTGAACTGTCGTAGAAATTTTATTTGCCGTTCTACGAGGTTCTGTTTCTGGGAGAAAGTAATTTTATATCTCACCAACAGGTGGTAGCAATTAGCTTTGAAGCGCAGAAGCAAGTGATTACGTGGCATTGGAAGTTCGAGAATGTTGCTGCGTTTCAAAGGCAGTGGAGAAGTCAGTGTGGTACAGAACCACTTTCGAGGTTAAGATTTACACGTCTACGCCATAAATTCGAAGTTCATGGAACAATGTATGATACGCATAAAGGGCAATCAGCGGGACTTCGTACAGCCACAAGTGGTGAATCCTCGGCTGCGGTCTTGAAACTGTTTCAGTCTTCAACTCAAAAATCTTCAAGACAAGGGTCACTTGAGAGTAACGTAAGTGTTGTTAGTATGTTACGTATCCTGAACAGAGGCATGTCTAGTGTGTCCATCTCAAGGCTGGTGCAATGTCTAAGTGAAGATGATCCAGATCGAAGGTTATAATGGACTCAGGCGACGGTGACACGTGAACCGGGATTTACGTGTAATGTGATTTGGTCGGATGAAGCCTAATTGAAAAGCTATTAATAGGTACAATTGCTTGTACTGGCTAAAGATAATGCTCACTTTACAGTTGAAAAGTTTATGAATGTGCTTGGTCTAAATGTATCATGTGATTTGTCTGCAAGGGGATTCCCTGGGCCTTCCCGCTTTGAAAAATACTTCTTGATGACAAGTTATATTACCAACAGTATGGCGCCCTGTCGCACTATCATAGGTATGTACGAGCCAGGCCAGTGGATAGGACGCAGGGGAAAAACTGAGTTTTTCCTCGTTCTATAGATCTCATACTGCTCGATTTCTTTTTATGGACCACAGTAAAAGACGAGGTGTACAAACGTAAACCACGTAACCTGGACACACTTTGGAATGAGACTGAAGTGATGTGTGCGCATAAATCCCATTAGACTCGTTGGTACAATGTACGGAATCAAATGTGACTCGCACTGAGAGGTGTATTGACGCTGAAGGCCATCATTTTGAAAGTTAATCAGGAAGAACGTACATTTACTTCTCAAATTGGACTTTAATTTTTCTATTTCCAGAAATTAAACCATGTACAACTGAAAACAAATTTTCTATGACTGTTCAAAGTATGTTTAAGTTTTTAACGCACCCTGTATATTTCGTTAAATATTTATTACTTAGTAATACGTTCACTTTTCAATTATTTCAGTAGCTTTGTCACTATTGTTCGAAATTCTCATTCATTTATGCCAAATAATTTTCTTCAGTGGGAATGATTTTTTCAGGTTATAATGACGTAACTCCTTTTCGTCGTATGTAGGAATACGTAATAATTTCGCCAGTAACATATTTATTCCTATTTCTGAATAGTTGTGTAAGTATCTGGAGCAAGCTGTCATATTTCTAGCGTTAATGCCCCACAGCAAAGGAAAGATATACTTTTAAAAATGAACAATAATGACTTTCTTTAAAATGATGGGATTGTTTATGAACTAATCGAAACAAAAGATTTACTCACATGCACGAGAGGGGCAGGATTGTCTGCAGAGATAGTATCGTTGCCGAAATAGAATTCTCGTAGTTTGAGAGCTGCTTCCTGTTGCATTTCCACAGTTGAAAGGTGTAAACATGGCCCAACGGATTCAGAAAACATGTTATTTAGAGTATTGATTTTCTCTGTCTGGTACAGTATTCCAGAACCTGTGCAGAGGAACCCCAATTAAACGCCTGTTGTAGGTAACAGGTACAATACTCCATTATTTTATCTACATGAGAACACGATGAGGTATGTGTTTACATTTGATAGAATTAGAATGCAGACTCTAAGTGAGTGACCAGCAACTCAACATACTTCGTCTAAATGGCTTAGTGCTTTCACTTTGTATTTCTTAGTGTCACTTCTGAAAATACTTCCTTCTATTGCCTTGTAACGAACGTTCTGAACTATGCAGCAGACATTTACGTACCTCCTTCGCCGGACGTTACTCCTGTCATTATAGGCACTTGGAGAAAACGGCCATCTATCAGTGCTTGAATGGGAGATTCTGAGATGAAAGCACCTTCCAGCTGTGGCTCTATATGTGGCGACCACAGAGCGTAGGAGAACAGAAGTTTATCCTGAAACCGAAGATAGTTGTTAGTTCCTAGCAGACGCTCGTCTGTTGCTGTAAACAGAAGCAAACTCAGTTGTTGTTTTGATTTCATTTTTATGTTGACTTTCTGTAAAAAAAAAAGGGGAAGAGAGAGAGAGAGAGAGGTGCAACAGGAGGGGAAATTATGTATTGCATTTTCCTAATAGATTGGGACTACGCATCAAACAATGAATAAGTGTTTAGCTATAACGAAGTAAACAAGGAAGATAGGACAGTGGATTGAATTAATGTGCCATCGTAATGGCACGTTTAGTATAATAATATTGACATCTGTGGTTCGAGTTTATTGACTGATTTCAGACACCCAGCATTTAGTGATGTCGATCACCATGCAACTAGTTGGTTCCTTTTTTATAACATTCTGTTCTTACAATAAATGACTTTCGGTCTTCCTGTAACATTGTTTTTCAATCACAATATCAACAGTAAAAGTTTGTTTTTCGATTATCGTGCCTGTGTGTCGCAGGACGGCAGTATTAAACCCAATGGTTGTTTCTCCTTTGGCACCATGAAAAGAAACTTTGCAATTTAAATCGGAACTACAACAGATAAAATGAGGCACCTAGCCAAATAACCAATACATATACCCATTTTCCCTAGAAATGGTATAATAAGCAATGGACACATTTCGAAATAGAGAAGCTACGTTCCTGAGCGACATTCACCCTGAACATTTGAAGCACAGTGACTCAGCAACCTAGTATCGACTTGCTTCTTTCTTCGACGAAGTTTTATATTCATACGACTGCCCATTTTTATGAAATCTAAAATTATCGCTACCTTTAAAACAGATAATTAAAAAAGAAAACAGACAAATTTTGTATATCTTCAAACCCATAAGTGAAACTTAAGAGCTACTAGAAAGACCGATTATGAAAACGATAGCACCCCCAAATGGTTTCATGTTAGTTCCGTTGCTGACTTTTGACGTGGTCTAGGCTGCAGAGATGAGGTACTCGGCTTGAGTTCGACCCTCGAAAATCATTCTATTCGCCGATCTCTTGTCTACTTATGGTACCGTTTGGAAGGGAGATCATTACCTGAAATTCAGCACCATACCATATAGAAAGATGTTTATCCCGATAAATAAATAAATATATTTAGTGGCAAATTATTTTTCAAATTTATAGAGAATATGTCGTAACAGATTCCATACGCAACAATGGCTTGCCATAAGAATAAATCTTTTGTCCAGTTCTCCTTATCTTGTACACACATGACGCTCCAGAATCAGTACATCGGAAATTCATCTACGCTATAGACATTAATCTAGAAATGCAAAGAGGAGATATCAGTGAGACGAAGGACGCACTGTCCTAAGGCCTTAAAAGGATGGATGGTTATATTATATGATTGTGCTTGTAACCTACCCCTTTAAAAACATACATAGCTACGTTCCACCTCAGTAATGGAAAGAGAAAGAACCAGCCTATGGTCAAGTTTAGAAGTAACACATAATCCCACTTCCAAGTATCTGAGTATAGCCTTAGACAGATACTTAATGTAGAGGTATCATCTTCAGGAAAGGGTCAAAAAACATTAACGTCATAACAGCTTCCTGGTAACAGTGGATGGAACTTCATGTGCAGCAGTTGCAGCACGCTTCAGAATTTGTGTTTTCGCCATCGCCATCTCAATAATGCTGTGTCGTATGGCTGAATAACTCCCACAGTGAGCGGATTTCTGGCCAACTATGGTACATTATGAGACTCATATTCGGTTTGTTCGTTTCCATTCCTGTCCAGTGGATACCCACAGTGAGCAAAATTCAGCCTCCTCGCATCAAATGGCAAAACACCCGTGCTAGATTGACGTGCAGAAAACTGAAAAGCTGCCCAATTCCTATCCACCAAGAAACAGACGTAACTGCTGCAGTAAGACATACATTTCATAAGTCTGCCTGCAAGTCAGCCCAAAGAGCGCCAGTTCCCTTACCCCTCATGAAGCAAGGAGACAAGAACTGTCTCAATCACATCCTCGCAGTCTTATTAATACCCGTGCAAAATTGGCTAACTTCCCTCGGTCCACCTTGCACACCAATAACTGACAACTGTGCACTGTAATTACACAGAATTTTTTTTTCGAGCCACTCTACATAAAGGAGCATCAATTTGACACTTGAGTTGAAACGAAGTGGAAGAGTATGGAAATGTTTGCACCTTCTTAAATATTACGTGCTATGATTTCATGAGCTATTTAAGGACTATTGTTAGTGCTGTTTCAATTCTTATTTGCACTGAGTACAAGTTAACTGAAGCAAATGGTTAAGAAATATATGGAAATTGGTTTAGTTACGTGGGTAAATTGTTGTGATTGACATTGGCGCAAAATAAAACTTTACTACAGAAATGTTGTTTTTCATAGAATTCCAAGAGAGTTATCTTCCTAGCCTATACAATAATTCAACGTAGATGTAGTTAATTCAGTTGTAATTAGCACATTCTTAAGGCCAGAGAGAAAACGTTTTTACATTTTATGGACAATCAGAATATTTGCTTTAATTCCCTTCAGCACTGTTATGTTTCATTCATGAAACTCTCTTGTTGAACGATCAAATTGATTACACATTTGATTGTTAATTAGCAAGCAAAAGGCATGTGTAGTATGAAGTTGACGTTGAATATGGTAAGGTACAAGTTTCGTCATGTTTCATTTGAACTTATTGCGGACTCTGCACTAATTTTCACTTCTGCTTAGCTTATTACTAGATGTGTTACCCTTTTGTATGTAGGTGAAGCTACACCCGTACGAAATGGTTTGTCTCTCTGTTAGTTTACTGTCATTTTCTGGCTTTCTCCACTGTCTTATCACAAGCGAAGAAGTGGTCAGAAAATGAAGTAATTTGTGAAGTAGGTGATTAAATTTCTTTTTAATGAGAATGAAAATCATTGAAAATAAAAACTGTATTTAAAGTATAAATGCAAGTATTACAGAATACAATGACTTGTTTAGGCCAAAGTTCAACGAAAGATTAATGTGCTACGCAAAACGGGTAAATCTTTTGAAGGTGATGGAGATTTATTCTAAGGCACAAGATTGACTCTCTGCCCTTGCATGAGGCCTACTTTTAGTGAAAGAGGCGCCCAGTTGACGATTCATCCTTCTGTGAATGCTTGCCTGGTCATCGCCCTCCGAAAACACATTACGGTACGCGCTTCGGTCTGCATATGACACCAGCGAAACAGACCACGAAAATAACGGTCAAATGTAAGAAGGATCCGCAACCGCTGATCAACCAGAGCAACTAAATGCCGATACTCTAAGTATGCAAATCACTGTTAAACATACCTCTCACAATACTGATAGGCGATCCTGTAATGGTCATAATTATGAAAGGACAGAGATGGACCTGCCATCTTTCAGTCTCAAGGCCTACAACGGCGAAACTATTTCTGTTCTTGAAACATGCGCTTTGCAAACAAAATATAGAAGCATGAGTACATCAGTGTCATTCATAGTACTTCAGTCATGTTCTAGTCCCAATATTTTTGGCATGGATGTTTTTGACATATTTGGTTTACATGCTCAGAAAAATGTACTGTTTACTGACACGCAACTTCCCATGCCAATATTCGTGAGTTGTGTAAAAAGTGTGTACATTTGTTCGACGACACTCTGGGGTATGCGAAGAATTTTCACACTCACACACACACACACACACACACACATACACACACACATGCGCACACACATTACAATCACGGACAATGCAAAACATAGTTTTTACCAATATTTACTATCAAAAACAGTCTTGATCACGATTTATTTATTACGGTGACCGGTTTCGACCACTACTGTGGTCATCTTCAGACCAATGAGTAAGAACCTGCTGGAAAATCACTATTCTGGGATGTTCGAAGTAATGAGTAGTGATTCTCCAGCAGAAGGAGGTTCTTACTCGTTGGTCTGAAGATGACCACATTAGTGGTCGAAACCGGTCACCGTAATAAATAAATCGTGATCAAGACTGTTTTTGATAGTAAACATTTGCAACACGTTGATCATTGTCACTCCCATAATGTATTCGAACGTAATAAGTTTTACCGCTCTCGTCTGGTACCAAATTCCATTTGCGATGAAGTTGTTTGTGAACTCAACAGAGTAGAACAAATAGGAGTCTTGAAACCCGTTTCAGCAAGTCAATAAGAATCTCCCTTGGGGTCAAAAGAGAGGCGAACACGAACGTCAGACTTTGTGCCGACTTTGAAGCTATAGTTAACGCTGAAACAGTGATTGATTCCTTCCTGCTTCCATGTATTTTCGAGCTTATGGATCACCTAGCATACGGACGATTTTTTTTTTCAAAAATTGTTTTAGTCGATGCTTCACCTGGGTGAGACACAAAACAAAAACGTTATGGTGGTTAACACTCACGTCGACTTCGTATCAATATCAGCGCCTTTCCTCGGCAGCGCCACTGCTCCTGCGTTATTTCAACACGTCGAATGTTCCAGTTCAAATTATGTAGATAACGTCATTTCAACTAGACAAACACCGGGACAGCATCTCAAAAATATGGAGTCTCTTTTTCAAGTTTTGACTCAGGTAGGACTAAAGTGTAATTTAAAGAAATGTTCATTTTTCAAAACTAAAATCGAGTATTGGGAGTAGGTCATTGAGCCCATGACGTTCGTTCCGTGACTAAGCATCTAGAAGTCATACGGAGATTATCTTCTCCTAGCAACGCACGAGAACTCCAAGCAGTTATTGGCAAACTGAATTCCACATCAAATTCATTCCGGACGCAGCACAAACAGCCACTTCTGTGCTTCGCCTCTGGCGTAAAACTGTTCCTTCTAAATGGACTGGAGAGTGAAGAATGTTTTCAGAAATTTCTTCTTTGCTTAGTCACCCATGTCATACTCGTATGTACTTCGAACAGCTAAAACCAGTAGTGTTTGCAGCTGACGCATCACCACATGGGAAGTTTTACCTTACAAGGTTGGCAACACAGAAGGCCCTGCAGCATTGGTGTCTAAGATGTTTAACAAGATCCAAGTCAAGAAAGCTTTAACCATAATTTATGGTGTCAGGAAATTTCATCAGATTTTTTTCTTGTTATGATCATAAGTCGTTGACTGCTCTTTTTCGTCCGGCGAAAAATGTACACGATTGCGCAGCACAGAAGCTGCAACGTTGGTCATTACTTCTTTATAAATACCAACATGAACTTCTTCATCGTCCTGTAGCATAACATACGAAATCAGATGCTCTGACTCCTTTACCTATGGGAAACGATCCAGATTTCGATGGTTCAGAATTGATTCTTGTTGGGTCACGAAGGTTACTGTTCAAGATGGATCACTACGATTGTTCAAATGGCCTCATAATCCGAAATCAGTTTCAGAAGCAGTAGTTCACAAACGTCATGCACAATGCAACTGTCTTTCTCTTCAGAATGGTGTAATTTTATTGCATTCTCCCAAAGAACGAATGACTGAGTCCTGCTTCCGATATCTTTGCGACAACATGTGCTGAAACTGTTACATAGAGGACACTGGGGAATCGTAAGAACTATACAGCTAGTGTGCTAGCATTCAACGCGGCTCGGACTGGATAAACAGATAGAAGATATGATCGCTTATTGATGCCGCGCTTGCATGAACAATCATACAGCGCTACGATAAGAATTTTTCCACTGACGTCGACTGACGGTCTTGGGAATGTTTTCATATCGATTTTGCTGGTCCTTTCTGGAACACAAGATAACTCATTATCGTTAATACATTGAGAAAATATCCTTTTTTCATTCCAATTCATTCGACTACTGCTAGCATTGTCAAAATACTCGCTTCTATCTTCTGCTTAGAGGGTTTGCCACAAACAATTGTTCCGGATAATGGCTCACAATTTTCTTCGCTGGAATTTCAACACTTCTTACAACAAAATGGAAGTCAACGTATCCGAATGCACCATTCTCTCCTCAATTTAACGGTGAATCGGAACGTCTCCTTCATATTTTCAACGCTAAGGTGCCCAATCCTTGTGCTTCGCACTAGAAGGAAAACGGCTTTTCTTGTTTCTGAGCACCTACCGCACTATACCTGCTCACGACAGTTTACCAGCACTCTTACACGGTCGTCGCCACTGCAGTCTTCTGCAGCTCTTTCACCGTCGCCACTCTGTTTCCGACGCTTACTTCACAACAAAGTTTTGCAAGAAGGCAAAAGTTTTCTACATGTCTACAGCAAGTCTCATAACAGGGAATCGAGTGTTGTCATTCAAGACGTCTGTCGTGCACATTCGTGACACCAAACCCAACTTTGTTGCCATGGTTATAGGGATCCTGCCACAGCCGCCGCGACCATCGCCAAACGCTACGACGTCAGTCACGGACATCGAGCCTGTATCAGCCGTGGACCCTTTTGCGTTCTCAGCAGCGCCAATGTTGCACCCACATGTGCTGTTGAATGGACGTCCTACCTCCGGTTTCTTGGCAGATGCTCCCGGCGTTTCATAAGACGAATATCGAGGTGCGGATTGGTTGGCGCCATCTGCCATAGTTCACAACCAACCCCATAGGCAGCACTAAGGGCACAGAACTCTCTCTCGTCATCGCCCGCATCCACAATGTGCGACGACGGTATGCAGTTTGGTGTGTGCGTGGAATGCGGTATCAACGACATCTTCGTCGACCCCAGATTGGCGCGCCGCGCTTTCTCATAACTACGTGGGAGATGGCACCCGCCAACTTTCTGCCAGTGCGCCGCTGGGAAAGTTCGCTCTCCCATCTGTTACTGTCTCCGATGGGTAGATTGGTGGGCAGGGGGAGGAGAGTGGAGTGGGGGGGGGGGGGGGAGGGCACACATACACGCCACCAGCAGAAGGACACCGAAGGGACATGTCCTCAGTGCTAGCGACTCTGATTGGGCTGCGTCTTTTTTTAAGCAGCGGCGCTCAGAACTTTGCCCCAGAGCTTCCGTGAACATACAGGCTTTTCAACGTCGGCACGGAATGTTGCAGTGAGGAAATTATATCGAAGTAGCACAACAATACAAAACGTTACTAAGGGTGAAGAGTTATCTAAGTATATAAGCGTTCAAGACTATTTGTTTCTCTCAAGAACATTACTCCCCTCGTATATAGCTCACCCCCAACTTAAGAACCTACAAATATACGAAGTCAGGTATATATAATTTATTAAGTCAATATACAGTACTGCAAACAAATTTATTAATGTGTTACCTTTTTGTAAATTTCAGAATGTCCTTTATTAGCCGTCTGAACTGCCAACACATCAGTATGTCTCAGTATAGTATAACAGTAAACGTCAAATGTTGAATATTTTACTGCCTTATTACTACGACAAAAATTAAGTTCTTTATTTGTAACGTGAGAGTGACCATCGTTGGTAGTCCCACACAATGTGAAGAGAAAGATCCAGAATAGTGACTTAAATAACTGGTCTATCTGAATGATAAAAGACACGAAAAGGTATTTAAATCGCGAAAGACCATTGAATTAACTTTTGTCAGGAAAACACACCTGCCCATAAAAGAGCTGAATTAATAGGGAAACAGGGATTTGAAGTACAAATTTTGGAACATTCATCATATCCAGTAACTGCGGATGGATAGTGATAAGACGTATGCCTCGTTCTTGAGAGGACAGCAGTTTAAATCCCAGGCAAGCCATGACGATTTAGTTTTTCGTGATTTCCTAAAATCACTTCGTGTAAATGCCGGGAAGGAGTACAGCAGCTTTCCTTTACCCAAACTGAGCTTGTAATTCGAATCTAATGACCTCGTAATCGACAGAACATTAAGCCATAATATATTTTCCTGACCAGCGAATCCCCATATGTTCTGTCGCATAGGGAAATATGTGTCTGGAAAACATTTGAGTCCAATAAAGAGCTTACGTCACAAACA
Organism: Schistocerca piceifrons; assembly: GCF_021461385.2. Taxonomy (NCBI): domain Eukaryota; kingdom Metazoa; phylum Arthropoda; class Insecta; order Orthoptera; family Acrididae; genus Schistocerca; species Schistocerca piceifrons. The sequence continues at coordinate 458,043,497 of NC_060140.1, forward strand.
GATGGATATTTTGCAGATTTTAGCCCTTCAGGGATTCAGTCTACTTAGTGGAAACGCGTCGGAGAAAGCTCAGTAACCTAAAAGGATAGAATGTCGGAAAATGTGTGCATAGTTTTCGTAAAAAGCACTCTTTTTTGCCAGGTCTGTAACTTTTCATCTAACCCGGGGATTGCCAAGTTCCTTACGTGAGCATCCGGATATTTTAGTGCGGCAAATGTTTCTTGAGAGTCAGCAAACTACATAAATGTGTCTTCTTGGTTCAAAGAGCTTTGATGAAGTTAGTATAGTGCTCACCTCCTCTGTCAGAATAAGCGAGCTGTCCACCAGGAGGTCTGATGGGCTGACCGATCGCAGGAAATCCACCAGCTCCTGGGAGTCATCCGTTTCGAGGCCGAGGGCAGCCCCCAGTCTGAAAGCGTTGTTGCGGGCAGCTTGCAGAGGCATTGGGCGTCCAATGAAGTTGGCGCTCTGGATGATGAGCCTCGAAAAGAGACCTGATCCAAACGTGGAATGAACCAAGTTATACTCACATAGTGATATCTGCCAAAGTTTGGGCTACATCACGTTCATTTGCCCAGGAAGGTGTCTTGTGTGACATGTCTAACAATTTGTTACCTATCTTGAGAGTGTTGAGTTTCGCTAGTAAACTCAAATTTAAATGTGTATAATTACCGGCTTTCATGCATTGTTCATAATCCTTATACTGGATATAAAGGGCGGTTATAATTACAGTATAGATAATATCGGAGGTCCAGCGTGGGCTGTAATTATCGCATGGCAGCGAAAATTGATAGATATGCTGATGCCTTAATGCAGAACCGATTAATACTGGAAAAAAAATTAGTTGCAATTTTGACCACCAGATGTAAATCTGGCGCTCTACAGCATCTCGTCAACGTCTCCGGTGCTCATATTGAACAAATTGTGTACGTGGCGATTAATTATAAAATCGCTTATTTGACCTTTTCTTCCTATGTTACGTTCCTAACCTACTACATATGGAAACATTTCTATACGTATGTCTTGCATTTACAGCACCACATTTGCACCTAGTGCCCAAAATTGGAACTAATTTTTTCCAGCGTAAATCGATTCGCATTAACACATTAGAATATCTAACACGTTTCGCTGCCACACTATAATTACTGCTCAGATTGGACATCTGCGAGTAGCTGCACTTTCATTATAACCACCTGGTTCAGCTTATCGTGTGTGTTCTGGCAGCAGGTAAAAACTTATTTTCTGAAATGACAGCCAAATGATGAAAAAACAGAGTTATTTAAATATTGTGGCAAACGCTAAAGGCATTAAGCTAATTTAAAAATATGATCAGTACATCTCTTCAAATTAGGTATGCAACAGTTCGCTACGTGCAGAATGTGGCACAATTTCCTATAAAAGTCTGAAAAAAGTGCTGTAAATCTTGTTAAGCCGAGAACAAATGGAATTAAGAAGCAGGGATCTACGTGCACTGGACAAAATATGGAAGTTATGCAATTTGCAAATATCTGACAAGAGGAGAAAACTGTGAAGTTTATTAGGAAGAACTCGCTAAGGACAATAATTAAAGGATACAGCCATAGTCAATAAGAAGACTGATTTGAACAACTCAGTGCTTTAGTAGTTACGGTCCTGTTGGGGGTGGTATTCTGTTACCTTTCTCCGACCTCTGAACTAACTTACCCACCAGTTATAGGGCGTCCTACAGTTTAAAATGGACTCCGAACCGCAGTACTGCTCGGCGTTTATCACATAACAAATATTGCCAGAAGTGACATAAGTGCTAGATAAAAATCCGAGCCCTGAAGTGGGACTGAAATTATCGTAATGAAAATAATTTTACAGTTACTAATTTAACCTTTTTAGAGCGTGTCCATCACTTATGAAAATAATAACAGTAATGTAAACATGAGGTGGTCTGGAATTTTGAGTGTATGTAGAGTAATAAGTAGGCACATAAAAATCAAAACGCTAGTACAAACGACAACTAAATTTTGCAGGGGAGTAGTAGCTGCAATTTTGTTTAATGGAACTGAATCACGCATTAGAACCAAACCACAACAGTTCAGCGTTGTACCGGAAGTGCTGTTGCTTGGAGTGGCTAAACTTGAATTATTATTGGATCAGACAGACTAAGATAAACTGATAATAGGAAACAAAAAAGTGGAATGACTATTTTCTAAAAATAATGAAGTACATCACTAAAAGTTGAAAACTTTAAGTGGAATAGTAGATACGTTTGGTAAAATGAAGAATATCCTGTAGAGGAAAATTCCTCGTAATGCAGGGTGGTTATAATTAAACTTTCGCTAATTGAGCCAGTATAGACGGAAAACTATTTACCGTATGCGTATGCAACGGTATAGGAATGATGTGCAGTCTGTGCGCTGCAGGATTTTCGTTGCTAATAGTGCTAGTGTCATGACGTGCCGTTAGTTGTCCGTACTGGTGCAGTGAATTAGAGCTGAAACACAAGCATCAGTGTGCATTACAGCTGCCGACAGTGAACATGCGTCCCGACAAGGTGAGAACGGCTTTACTCTTAAAGCTATTTTATCAAAACAACAGCAATAGTGCTGCCTGCTCTCCGCGAGTATCGACGCATTAAAGGAACACATAGAGGTCCTCTTTCTGGACCGTGGTTGGCGAACATGATTCAGAGGTTCGAATTAACTGCCGATTTGGGAACTGCTTCTGGCAGAGACCGACGGCCAATTGGACCACAAATTGTTAAAGAAAATACTGTTACCATGGCTGAGAATACTGGACACATTGTGCGATACTCATGCTGTGCACGAACTGTGTCGCGACAGCTGAACGTTGCATCGTCGACGGTTCAAAAAATGCTGCGAACAATTGTGAAATGGTCTCTCTAATGCGGTTCCAGGTTGTCTTGGATGCAGATGGTTGCCACATTGAGCAACGTTTGTAGCCTAGAAGGAACAAATGGTGCGCAATTAACAGATGTTACCTTCTCACGTGGAAATTAAAAACAGTTTGTTTCAATGGTTTATTTCTCTTTCGCGTGTCCTTACAAATGTTTCCGCAACGTTTCATTGACATACGATCACTCATTTTTCAAGGGGCCCTTTCAAGTAGTGTAAGTTTAATTACGACCACCGTGTACATTAAATGAGATATAGTGACAATTACAGAGATAACCAAAGGAAATATACGCCGATTCTAAAGTTTATGTAGAACTATCGTGTATGACAGAAACCATTAGAATAAGACATTCTAAATACTATTCCAAGTGGGCGTGCAGTAAAAAACCAAGTTACAGTAAAAAAAGTGGGACAGCAAAGAAGACAATTTAGTACTGAAATGGTAGCAAAGTGCATTGCATTTTATCATGACCACTGTTTAATTTGTTTAATGAAGAAACATTTAAGTATGTAGAGGAATAACATTTCAAGGGGAAACATCGACAAATATGACAGTTGTTAGAAGTTTGTTGAATTACACCAACACAAACTACAGACTGAGAATAAATCAACCTAAGTCACGAATGATGAAGACTAGGAAAAGGAGAGCAGCGACTAGATTAACAATAAATTTCATGTTCGCGAAATAGAGGAAAATGTAAAAGAGGTGTATTCTGCAGGATGCAACATTACGCAGGATAGAAGTAAGACACATATCAGCAGTATAAAGGCGTAGATTCAGAAAAATTTCGTCAACAAAACAACTAGCCTACAGTGAAAACTGACATGGAATAGTGCAAAGAAGTCACGTATTTGGACGTTTCGAACTCTGCGTCTAAGGATATGAATCGTGGATAGCAAAAATGATGGAGAAGAAAGGAATGAAAAGATCTGTATTTCTTAAAATGCTTAATAAACCTGGTACAGAAATACGTAACGAAGAAGTCATAGAAAGAATTTGTAAGCAAATAATTATATGAGAAAATTGTGAAAAAATATTGGGACATTTGGTACGTCAGCCGAAAACTGGCCCCTAGAAGAAGCATTAGGGGTAGAAAATTTTGGCGACAGACAACTCCAGAGTTTGCAAAAGTATTATTAGAGATGTTCGGTGTATAAATATGAAGATAGGAAGACAGTCAGAAAACAGGACAAAAATGAAGAAAAAAAGACTTCTTAGGAACTTTCATTCCTTTCTGATCTTCTCTACTTGAAGTCTGTCTTTAAAGATCTTTAATTAAGCACCAGAGAATACATTATTCACCCATAGAACATATCACGCTAATACCATACAACGCCGCCCCAAGCCTTAAAAATGACTCCGATTCTGCGACCCCATAGCTACCAGTTTGTAGAAATGTTGATAGCTACATTTCATCCACCGTTCCAAACAAGACCTAATATTTCTATGGGATTATGACAGTGAGACGAATCTGTCCAGCTGAGCTGCGTTAGTATTCCAGAGTGTTCGCCAAATCAGTGAAGTAGGTGTGCAGACCTGCCAGCACGGCTGTTGTCGGTTTGGAAGACGGTAGTTTATACAGCATACTCATCGTAGAGATACAGAAATAAGGGCAACACGTGCTGACTGAAAGTGTTAAAATAACATCCTGGATCACGTTCATTGTATCAAGGTGAATGGGACCAAGTCTTACGAGAAGCACTCCCAAACTAACAAACACCTCTAGCCTAAAGTACGCCGTCCACACACTGCGGGATAAAGAAGCGGTGCACTCGATGCCTTGCATCAATTGAAAAGAGGCACAATCGTGACTCGTCGGACCGCACTATATGCTTGGTCTATGGAAGATGTACATACAGTGCCGTTGTGATCAGCGGTCTTTTGTGAGGTAATGGAAATGTCGTGTGGCTAGGGCCTCCCGACAGGTAGACCGTTCGCCTGGTGCAAGTCTTTCGAGTTGACGCCACTTCGGCGATTCGCGAGTCACCCAGTCCCTGAGCGGTGAAAATCTCCGACCCAACAGGGAATCGAACCCGGGCCGTTAGGTATGACATTCAGTCGCGCTGACCACTCATCTACCAGAGGCGGACTTTTGCGAGGTAAATGTTCATTACATGTCTGCAATGTTCGGTCGGAAACCGGTTAAAGGGGGCCTCCGTTCACTGTGTAAGGTGTCAGGCAAATCCAACACCTTCCATGAAAACCCTGACATGATAACCAAATCCAGTAGTATGTCACATAGCTCCGAATAAATCGTGACATTAAATTAACCAAAGTAATACGAGTAACGAGTGAGCAAATGAATGGAATACCACAGACTAACACAAGAATGCCTAAATGCATGTCATACCTTCCCACTGTGAGACAGACGCAGTTCCGAGGGGAGAAACGAGAACAGAAGCCGAGAGCAGAACCGTGTTAAGCGAGAAGGCCCTGCGATAAGGGACGGACATCCACGTGCCAGCTAACCGCTACGACCACACCACCCGCAAGTTTTTAGCGTGAGTCTTTTTCGCGTCTCTGTTACGTTAGGACCACCCCCCCCCCAGCCCATGTTAAAAGCTAGAGCCCTCCAGAAGAACTGTATAGATCTTACGATAACGCTAAAAGGACCACACCAGCTGCAAGTTTTAGCGTGAGACTTTTCCGTGTCTCTGTTACGTTGCAAACTTTAAAAACATTGCCCCACCACGAAAAGTATAACGTTTCTCATTGGATAGACAGAATTTTTGTAGGCGGAGCTCAAGGTTAACATTGAGACCCTGATTGGTCAGATGAAAACACAGCCAGATAGTTTTTTTTAAACCAACTTTGGTAAATTGTAGTAAGGAGAAGTTAGAAGAGAGTTGCTTCGGAGACAGCGAGGTGCGTGGAGCTGTGCCGCCAGCCGCCCCCTGACGAACACCGACAAGGTAATGAACGCACGCGATGCCGCATTTTTGAGCACATAAGGCTTCACTCAGAACTGCAGAGGTCTCATCTGTTACATCCCCTTTTTGCGTAATATTAGTGTCGATCGTCAATTAAAGCTCATGGTGTTCACATTTGCCACTTGAGGTAAAAATCTAAAACGCGATGATTTTACTGTTATATAGTTATTGAAAAGCCACATCAGCCACTGTAATATACGACAAGTTAGATAAGTAATTAAAGATAATTGAGGGTCACTGTAGACCATTTTGACAGTTTTCTCTCTTGTGAAACTTAATTTAAACCTAGATTATAGATGTGATATGGCACAGGTCATCCTTCGATCCATTGTAGAACTTGGAAACCCATTCAGCGAATATTCGTTCACATTTTTGTTGAAGGCAGTTGGTTTTTATCATCCTGTATTAAAACATTTCCTTTTATCAATAGTGCAATTTATAAACAATGTTTTGTGAGTAGAATAAAATTTCCAATGGTAAACTTAACTGCTTTTTCGACGTTATTTTACCAGCTAACTAAAAATAGGAAAGCCTTGAACCCCTTCCACTAAATTTAGTTAGTATTAAGATTCTTTTACAGGGACTGCAGTGGAGCTGACGCTGAAATCATTAAGTATTTGGTTATATCATCGCTAGTCTCACTGAACACTTCTGAATTTTACATGTCATGTGTGGTCTGACGTCTCCTTACCAGCAACAGTTCCCAGGTTCAAACTAGTCAATTCCCTAAAAAACACGCTCAGAGCGTCGTTGCGCGAAAGTGGTAGGGAGACACGATATAGAACAAACAGACACCACGCAGAATGTTTAGAACTGAGAGCAGAAATTCCCGTTGACTTTGCAATCGATTGTTATCGACGAGTTATGACACTCGACCTTTGTCTCTGTCGGTTAGAATATTTTTACTTCTACTGTTTTTATGCGCCGTCTTATGCGGCTGACATTCGTTTTACAATCGTTGGACAGTTTGCGTTGATACACCAACAAACCATTCACGGTGTGGTCATGGGTACGTCCATACATGGTAGCTCCTTTCTACCGTTGTGTCATTTCTCCACGCCGGCCTATCTTACTTCTCTGGTTCCATACAACCAAGTGGCACGCACATATACACGACTTTTCTACCATTACTTAACTCAGCGGTGGAGGGTGACATGATCGCGTGGTTCCAGTGAAAGGAGTGTGCTGGAACACATTTGAGTGTGGCACCCGAATACGATTTTATAATCGATGTATGTCTTTGATAGGCTTTGTATCGCTCATACAGACCCAGAGATGCTGCTTCTGGTCTGAGATTAATGTAGTGTTGGAGTAAGAAAGCGCTGGGCGGACAGTTGTAGGTAGCTCTCTGTGAGGGAAAGAAGGTGGAGCCGGCAGTTTTTGTGGTGTGCTGTGTGAAGTCACCAAGTGTTAGACTAATTTAGGTATGTCAATATTGTTGAACTTAGAAGCAGAAGTCTTCATGCTAGCAAGGTAAAGATGTTAAATAATTACGATTTCTGTTTTTTTGCAGCGCGTTAGTGTAGATGCGTTGGCTGATAAATTGTAATTGTTGAGTAACCCCATAGTGCACGTAAACCGTTTTGGTAAAAAGACTACATAGATATTTCGTTTTTGTAATGCTTCTAAGATTTGTTAACAGAGCTGTATGTAATTTGATGATTTGCATTTATACTGGTTTAATGAGGTCAGGTAATACTTGCTGTTTAAATGTCATTGGTTGTGAATCAATTGTGAGTAATGTAACTTCAGTTGTCAGATGTTTTTTTGAAAAGAAAAACTTAACCTGCAATATAGCTTTGCTAAGAAAATTCAGTATTAGTAATTCACCATAATCAGTACCGCCTCCCCGTCCAGGTCATATATTTTTCAGATAAGTTGGATTTTTCATTTATCACTCAAAGCAATTTCATGTGCATTTGAAAGTATTACAGCCAGCATTGCACACGGCTGAGCCTGAAGGCTAGCATATTTACAATTTTTGTGAGAGACCAGAGTATATCGCGTTCCACCGTTGCTACTTTAGAGGTAAGACAATTTAATTTATTTTTTATGGGCACAGGGACCAAATTTATCAGTTTTGCACAGGGCCAGATGACTCAGTGCCTAAGGGGCTGAATGTATTTTACAGTGACTGTATTTCTTTATTGGTATTGGGAGTTGCATTGCCCAATCATTTTGTGTAAAGTTTTGCTGACAATAACACAGAGTATGCATACCACTTCCACTTACAACATGCTACAGATAATTCGAGTTTTGTATCCAAGCAACAGTTCAGACATTCATTTATTATAATTTAAAGTTTTTTAAAAGAATGTTACACCACTTATGCCCCATCTACAGTGTTCCAAAGTTGACTAGTTTGCACTTTTAAGGCAGTGACTAATATTTTGTCCGGTGGCATTGTTGCTACAACTAGCTGAGTAAGCGGCGTATTTATTCCAGTCTTCTATTAGTCCATCCGCTCCTTCCGCCTTCTCTCTGTCCATCTTCCCTCCCCCCCGTCTTTCTGTCCACCTCCCTCTCTCTCTTTCCGTCCCCTTCTTTCCCCTCTCGCGTCCATCTCCTCCCCTTTTTCTATCCGTTTCTCCCTCCCCCTCTCTCTGTTCCATCTCTTCCTGCTCCCTCAAAATCTGCGTCCATCTCCTGCTAACCTCTCTCTTTATGTCCAACTCCTCTTCCCCTTCTCTCTCCACATTTTCATTCACCGCAATAGAAGGCCGCCGGTTCTTACGAGCACAATTTCTTTCCAGATAGTAAGAGATATGTGTACCAAGTTCGGTTAAAATCGATGCAGGGGCTAAGGAGGAGCTTTTTACCCGCGGCTTTGTCATACATGTTTCACGTGTATTTATCACATTTCGCTCATATTTGTACAAATATTTCACCCGTATCCGTAGCGAATTTCCCTCTGCAGATTCGTTTTGACGCAGCTCAATCTTTCTGACGTCATATCTTCTGAACTATGAGTCGTACAATGATATAATTTTCCACGTATACCCAGTGACATACGTGAATACTGTCTGCGAAATTTGTTGCGAATTGAGGTAGTAACAAAGAAGCAAAAATTAAAACGTCATGCGTGGTGCAGCATTTTTTCACGCATCTCAGTGTTTTTGATGTAATATCTCACGAAATAAGCTTGTGAATAGGTATAATTTTGTAGGTACTTTCAGCGGCACGTGTGGGTACTGTCTGTGACATGTGTCACAATTAGAGGTAGTAGCGAAAAAGTAACAAATTAAAACATGATGTAGGTTGCGGCAATTTTCCACGCGTCTCAGTGCTTATGACATCATATCCCCTGAACTACTTGTCTTACAGTGATATGATTGTGCAGATATATTCAGTGGTATACGCGAATACTGTCTGCAAATGTGTCACGAATACATATAGTAGTAAGGATGAATAAATCAAAACGTTATGCCTGATGCGGCAGTGTTACTGCACAAATAGTGAAAATCTAGTAAGGGTTAATCTCTTCTGCTTTCCTCATTTTGTGAGGGTTTTCAGCGAGAACTTTCGTAAGAGTTTAAAACTGTGTGTAAAATTTTTTGCAAGTGACTGAGTGCTATTATTATAGTAAGTGATGTGTACCAAGTTTGGCTGAAATCGGTGCAGTGGTTTAGAAGGAGACACGGAACATACATACACATCTTCATTTTTATAATACGTATAGATTTCCTAAATCCTGTTACCCGACATCATTTTCTCGAGCCTTTCTAGCTCACACTTGCAGATAACCATCTTTTCAACGAAAAAGTTTCATATGAGTTCGACGAAGTGTACAGTTTGTATTTGACACGCATGAAGGACTCTGGGCACGCACCTGCGGACAGAGGCGACACGAGGTGCAACGACACGGACACGCCGCCTGCGCTCTGCCCCTGCAGCGCCAGAAGCTGCGGGTCGCCGCCGAAGCTGGCGATGTTGCGCTGGACCCAGGACAGCGCCACCTGCTGGTCCTTGAGGCCCGCGTTTCCAGGGACCACCTCGTCGCCCGTGCTCAGAAAGCCTGCAGGCAACGGTAACTTTGGTATCCGTGTTACATCCCGTTGCCATTAAAATAGCGGTTAATTTTTGGGATTATCAGGGTGATATGGTGAACAAAAATTTGGGCCTCGTAGAAGACAAGAAATTGTTTATTTAAACAAAATAAAAACACTCTCCTTTCACAAAATACATAAGTAACACATTAACAGTACTACATTCTCTTTAAGGCACTACAAAAGTTTAAAAAAAAACTTATTTTTATCAATTTCACCATTTCATCCATGTATATGGGTGAAATGACGAATGCCCTTTGGGTGAAATGATGAACTTATTTCCCCAGCTTTTTGCCACATACGTCACACATAGATTCATATTTTGAACAGTCTTCATCTAGCCAACGTTAGCAGCTAATACATTTGATCCAATCCACATCATTTATAGTGCAACTGTACAGTTCACCGCACCCTACACAAAAACACTCTTCATCATCCGCGTCGTCATCATCGTCTTGCAATTGGATATCCAGCGACGAGTCGGATTCGGTGTCAGTGGTAGCCGCTTTTCGTTTCTTGGGCTGCTTCTTTTTGGTAATTCCTTCGGTAGTATCTTTGGTTACGGTTTTTTCTTTGGTTACGGTTTTTCGTTTGGTTACGGTTTCTCCTTTGGTCCTCTTTTCAGCATTTGCTCTACTCTTCACTGACGCATTTTGTCGTTTTCTGTTTCTCAGGTAGTCGATGTTTTCTGGAGAAGTCAAAACCGCAGCTAAAGCTCTGGACTTCTTCCTTGCAGATGCAAGTTTATCTGGGATAGGTATCAGCAAAATATGGTCCAAGAGTTTGCCAGGGGTTATTTGAGATTCTTCTGTTGCCACTGTCGAGGTCATATCTGTTGCTTCTGATGAAGACTGCATGTTTTCCTGTGGATTTCCTACCGTTGCGAACAGTCCAGTTGTGGTGAAGCTTGTATGTGTTCAAGTCCCTGATCGTTATCTACGTCTGCAGTTGCTTCTTCCGAGGGATTAGGTATCTTCTGCCAGTGCGAACAACTTGGTCGAGGTGAAGTAGGTCTGTTTTCACGTCGTTCATTGTTTTCCTGATGTTGATCTGAAGCTGATGTTAAAAACACGTATTCGGGGATGACATCAGGATTAAACGGGATGATTCCTGGGCTTTAGAACCCCGTTATTTCATTCTCTGTCGTAGCTGCTTGTACCCATGCCTTTGTAAGCAGTCCTCCGAACACTAGCCTGGAATTTTTCTATTTGGATTCATTTTAATGTACGAATTGCAAGCATTGTAAAAATAGGATTTCAGAGCTTTAAAACATGCTCTGTCTAGCGGCTGCAGACAGTTTGTGGTGTAGCTGGGTAGAAAGAGCAAAACTATGTTTTTTTCTTCTGCAAACTTTAATATACCCACGGCTGCTGCAATGAGAGCTATGTCCATCCAAAATAAGCACGACTGTTCCCTCAGGCTTCCTCGGTGCAAAATTGTTCCTTAGCCACAGAAGAAAAATGTCAGTTGTTACGTACGCCGACTTTTGTGACATGAAAATCGTGGAACCCGACAGCATACCGTCGCTGTACTCGGCCTTTTCATTTTTTCCCTTCAAATTACAATGGGGGGGGGGGGGGGGGGGGTAAAAACATGCCCTCTCCATTGCAGCAAGCTATTACAGATATGGTTTCACCCTTTTCATCGGATGTTATCGCTCGAACGCTCTTAGACCCCTTTGCCGCCAACATGTAACCTGGTCTATTATTCAGCTGAAGTCCGGACTCATCTACGTTGAATATATTTCCCGGCCTATCAAGGAGGTTATGCTCTACCAAGAGGTTCCGCAGCAATGAAAAATAGTCTGAAACGTTTTTCGTACTTAAACCCCTTGACCGTGCTTGTGAAACTCCTTCCGATTTGTGGATTGAGAGTTCTGGATTTCTTTTTAAGAATAAATGTAGCCAGTCCATTCCAGCAATTTCTTTTCCTCGGTTACATTTGTGATGTTGATTATATTTCTCAGTTAGTTTATATGCCATGGTACGTACTTCTGTCCTTGTCGGTGCAAATCCGAAGTTTTGTAATTTTATATGTTTTACCAACTTTTTCTCACATTCTTTTGTTAGTACAGGCGGGCCACCGAAAGGTTTTTTCGTAAAGCACCCGTTTGCTAATCGTCTCTTCGGCGTTGACCATGGAACGTGAAACTCCTTTGAGGCTTTATTCAGGCTCATTCCATTTTGCACCGCTTTTACGGCATCGTTAACTTTCTCCTCTGTCCAATCAGCACGGCTGGATCCTTTTTATCTTTTGTAAAATGTAGGCATCTTTGCCTGGAACAGTAGTGGTAGTTAGAACATTTACTTTTTTAATCACTGACAAACCAAACTGTCCTCGCAAAAAATATATAAAAACTAATTTTGAAATTAACGATTGTATTGAGACGTCGGATAAAACTCTCGCATGGGATAGGAAACGCTAAGGTTTCATGACTTGTAAAAAACCCTGGCTGGGATGTTCCTAAATAAAAGCTTTACACTTTACACATAAGAAAAGTCCTTCACCGTATCACCCCTGCCCGAGTTCACCATTTCTCCCATTTGCTATGGGTGAAACGGCGAATAGCGCGGCAAGAAGTTCAAAACACTAGACGCAACGATTTCTAGGTTATGTAGTACATAAGCAGTATAAGAAGGCAGAATATATCAAAAAATACCCCGCGGACTACGCTACCTGAAGTAACATCTACAAATGCATGCAGCATATAAAAATTATTTAGCATCGAAAACAGTTTTGTACACAGTACTTACGGTTTTTAAAACGGACCTGGTTTTCAACACGTGTGCGTTGCACAGATGATCAGAGACTGTTGGCATGCAGACACACAGAGACATCTGTTTAACCAGTAAAGAATTAAAGCAATTCACCATTTCACCCGATTCAACATATAACCCTGACTTACCCTAACTAACGAGGCATGTAAAATTCTGTGTCTCTTTGCGACCTGGAGACATTTAAAACAGCATGCAATGACTGGGATGAAACAAGGATAGAATGCATCAATCTGAGTTTCCATTCCAGCTGTATCGACGAATGGCATTAAAACACAGGACGCACCAAAAATAAGGTAGAAACAATTGGAGAAACAGATGAGAAAAGAAGGATGTAAGGATGGGAGGAAGGAAGGGTTTAACGTCTCGCCGACAACGAGTTTGTTAGAGACGGAGTACAAGCTCACAGTGGTGAAGAATGGGAAGGTAAATCGGCGTTCGATTTTCAAAGGGACCAGACTTGCATTTGTATGGAGATATTTAAGAAAGGAAAAATAATGGATGACGGGATGAGGATTTGAACCGACGTCATTCCGAGTAAGAGTTCGGTGTGATCATTACTGAGTCTTTTTCTGTTTGAAACGGCTGAGAGGGGTATTGATAGAGGGGTTAGAGGAAAGTATTATTATCACAAACATTTTTGAATATTTATACAATCAAACTAATAGAGAAATCATTAGGAAAAGCAATAGGCATAATACGTAGTAGAAGGTGCAAGGATATATACACTTCAGTAAGCAGATGATGAAGCAATATTGGCTATTGGGAAAAGAGCATGGAAAGAGGATAAATACAGGAACGATCAAATGAAAGTTCTGGCCAAATATGATACGAACGAAAGACTTTCCGGCAAACAAAATATTTTACGCACTTACGAAAATTGGCGAGGAATTGGAAGCTGCATCGAGAAAATGTAAAATGACGCAAGATTTTTGAAATTCTGAGTATTTTCGGAATTATTTGCAACATGTGCAAGAACCGAGAGGAAACAATAAGACTGGAAGAGAAAGAACAAAGTATTTGAATTAAAAAGTGTCTAAGGCAGGCACGTAGTTCTTCGCCTCTATTGCTCAGTCTGCACTTCGAAGAACCTATGCCTCAAGTGAAAGAATGGTTCAAGAGTGGGATTAAAGTTCATGGCGAAAGGCTATCATCATAGCTTGTGACTCTGCTATCCTCAGTGAAGATTAAGAGGATTTCTTCAGTGGAATGAACTGTCTAATGAGTACAGAATATGGACTGAGACTAAACCGAAGAAAGACGCAAGTAATAAAAAGTAGCAGAAATAGGATCATAGAGGAACTTAAAATCAAAACTGGTGATCACGAAATAGGATAAGTTAAAGAATTCTGCTACCTTGGAACAAAAGTAATCCATGACGGACGAAGCCAGGAGAACACAAAAACTAGACTAGCACAGACAAAGAGGGCATTCCGTGTCAAGTGAAGTATACTATCATCACAAATAGGCCTTAATTTGACAACAAAATTTCTGAGAATGAACGTTTGGGGCAACAGCATTGTATGGTAGCGAATCATTGAATGTGGGAAAGCCGGAACAGAAGAGAACCTAAGCTTTGGAGATGTGGTACTACAAAACAATTTTGGAAATAAGGTGGACTGATAAGGTCAGGAATGAGGTGGTTCTGCGTAAAATCGGAGAGGAAAGGAATATATGAAAGATACTGATAGGAAGAAGGGACAGGATGATAGGATACGTGTTAAGACAACAGGGAAGATGGTGAGGATTAAAACTGCAGAGGAATACAGATAGTAGAATACATAGAGTAAATAATTGAGGTTGTGGGATGCAAGTGCTACTTTGAGATGAAGAGGTTGGCCCAGGAGAAAAATTCGTGGCAAGCCGCATCAAACCAGTCAAAAGACTGAGAAGTGTTTTGTCTCAAGTGTAGCACAACTGACATAGGATCATGGACAGCAAAAAATGAACACATCTTTGATAGTTTTAAAATACGGTTATGGAGAAAAATGTTGACTTGGAATGGATTGTCAGAAAAAGAAATGAAAAAGTACTTCTAAAATTAGGAGAATAACGAAAACTAGCGGAAATACAAGAAGACATTTACTGCGTAAACATTGCCTGCAAGGAAAGCCTGCAAGGCCGAGAGGAAGAGAGAGAGAGAGAGAGAGAGAGAGAGAGAGAGAGAGAGTGAGAGAGAGAGACGAACGGAATGAAGCTGGACGAAGCTACCAGAAGTTAAAAGAATAGTGACAAGCAGATACTGTCATAAGACATGAAAAGCTCAAATGGAAGAACGGTAGCCCGCATCTCGTGGTCGTGCGGTAGCGTTCTCGCTTCCCACGCCCGGGTTCCCGGGTTCGATTCCCGGAGGGGTCAGGGATTTTCTCTGCCTCGCGATGGCTGGGTGTTGTGTGCTGTCCTTAGATTGGTTAGGTTTAAGTAGTTCTAAGTTCTAGGGGACTGATGACCATAGATGTTAAGTCCCATAGTGCTCAGAGCCATTTGAACCATTTTTTTGAAGAACGGTAACAAACAAAGAAGGTACATGAGCAGCAGTCATTCAGCAATATTAAAACTGTGCACGACGGCAATAAAATTGAATAAAACAGCACACGATGACAATCACAGTAATAACCTTCTTAATTCTAGGTGCAGCGGAGGAGATTTGGCATTTAATCACGTTCAAACATTGTACACAGTGTAACTAGGACTGTACAGTTTTATCAAGAATACATGAGCAGTTTGGTTATGAATGTAGGATAAAATAGGGGTAATGAAGAAGTGGGTCTACTGATGAATAAGAAAATAAGAATACGGGTAAGTTCGATGAGCAGTATGGTGAATACCTAACGTGGCTAAGATAGAAACGAGGCCAAAACCCTCTACTACAATAGAAGTTTATACTCCTACTAGCTCCGCAGATGATGAAGAGATTGAAAAAATGAGAGGTGAGATGAAGAAGATTATTCAGATAGTTAAGGGGGGCGAAAACCAAATTGTATGGGACGAAAGGAGTTCGATAGCAGGAAAAGGAAGCGAAGAAAAAATAGTAAGTGAATATCGAGTGGGGGAAAAGGAATGAAAGCAGAAGCCGCCTGGTAGAATTTAGCATAGGGCACAATTCAGTCATTCCTAATACGTGTTTTAAGATTAATAATAGATGCGACAGAGGCTGGAGACACTGAAAGGGTTCACGTAGATATCTTCATGATAAGACAGAGATTTCGAAAAGAGATTTTAATCTATGAAACATTTCCATGGGCACGGCACATGTGAGCTCTTACAATAATTTTTCTGCTTACGACTCGCAGACTGAAAATGGAGGATTCGTAGAAAGGTAGGACGTTAAGGCTGTGGGAAATGGATGAACTGAAAAAATAATCAGTGATCATTTGAAAACTACTGACTGAAACAAGAGAACAGAATAAAAATAAAGGGGAATGGCTAGCTTTGAAAGATGAAATAGTGAACACGGCAGAGGATGAAATATGTAAAAAGACAAGGTCCAGTAGAAATCCTAGAAAATAAATGGATATATTGAATTTAATTCACGTAGTAGAAAATGTAGAAACTGTAGCAAAGGTAACAGCCAAGAGAAAATATAGACGTCAAAAAAAAGGGGGGTTTTAAAATGTGATTCTGTGGTAGAATGCTGAAGGCTAGGTAGGTAGATCGGATAATTAATGGTAAGGTGAATGGCACTGGGGAAAAAGTAAATTTATGGCAAAACTTGATTAAAAGGAGGGATCCGTTGATAGGACACGTTTTTAGGCCTCAGGGAATTGTCAGTCTGGTTATAGAGGTAAGGGTGGGAGTTAAAAATTGTAGAGAGCGACCAACCCTTACCTAGAGATATTATTTCTATCATCACGACAGATATACGTACCAAGCGGGCCAAGCCGGTAGTTGATGGTGACGAGTATGACACCGTAAGACATGAGGAAGTCGGGCCCATACTCCTGATCTGAGCCGCTGCCGTAGACAAATCCTCCGCCGTGTACCCAGAAGAGCACGGGCAGCCCTGCACCCTCCTCTGGTACGCCCGGCACGAACACGTTCAGGTAGAGGCAGTCCTCGGAGCCGTCACCCGAGCTCTGCACGCAGTCGCTGCCGTACGAGGTGGCGTTGCGCACGCCCTCCCAGCTACCAGCTGACTTCGGATCCTGTAGGTACGTTATAGGTTACTATAATTGCTGTTATGTCCATAGTAATATGACAACCATTAACTTATGGACGCCATACATGTAAGATCATATTGTGCAGCATCCTTATGTATTATGATGTTACCATCTAGCATGCTACTATTTTCTGTATTTCTGGTGCTCGTTTTAGGCTGATGCTCTTCTACATCATTACTCTGCAATACGTACTTACGTGTTTGGCAGAGGGTGCCAGAACCACGTTCAGACTATTTCTCTCTTTCTCCAGTCTCAAATAGCACATGGGAAAAAATTCCTCCCAGATCATTCCGTATGTGAGCTCTGATTTCTCTTACGATATTAAGATGATCATTTCTTCCTACGTGAGTGGGTGTCAATAAAATAATCCGTCGTTAGGGTGGCAAAGCTATTGATTATAATTTCGAATTTCGTGAGAAAGCACATCAGAACGAAAAAGTCTTTGTTTTTTGATTGCCACCCCAACTCTTTATCACATACGTCACACTCTCCCGTATTCAGTTGTAATACAAAACGAGCTACCGCTGTTCGAACTTTGTCAACGTCCCCTGTATGTCCTGTCTAGCAAGGATATACCGTTGAGCAATACTGCAGAAAAGGACGGACAACTGTGCTATAGGCAGATTTGTAGCAACTTCTAAGTGTTCTGCCAATAAAACGGAGTCTTTGATTCACCATTCTCGCAACATTTTCTGTGTGTTAGTTCCAACGTAAGTTGCTAGAAATTGTAATCTCCCAATATTAGTTGAATCGACAGCTTCCAAATTTATATGATTTATAGAGTAGCAGAAATTTAACAGTTTTTTTTTTTTTGCACACATGTGGAAGAGCTCAGACTTTTTATTGTTCCTCTCAATTACGACTTTTCACACGGTGCAGATATTTTGTCTAAATAATTTTGTAATTCATTTTGATCTTCTGATGAGATTACTAGACAGTAAATGACAGCATCATAAACAGTCTTATACGGACTGCTCATATTGTCTCTTAAACAGTTTGTATAGATTAAGAATAACAGAGGCCCTATAACATTTCATTAGATGACTTCCCATCAGTTAACACGAAATGTGACCTTTGTGACAGGGAACCATGTACCCAGCACAAGGCTGAGATGATATTCCATAACCAGACAATTTAATCATATTTTATTCAAGGGGCCATTTAAAAGTTTGTGGACGCTGTAAGAGAAGAAGCAGTTGAAGATGAACCCAAGGGATTGAAAATGGCTTAATGAATTATATAAATGATGATAGTTTTTGAGTACGATGATATTCATATGCACAGTGATTTTAATTGTGCTTATTGGCATCGTAATGGAAACATATTAACTGATTCGCTTCGCTTCCATACGGGCATCAATTGTGCTGGGTTCCATGATGTAAGTCCATGCGTTTTCCTCATATCTCGTGTATGTTTGGCCTACAAATCGTACCCAAGGCATAATGATTGTGTGTTACATTACTTCTTGGCGTTTTACTCTTAGATAGTTATCTACTGTGTATTCGCTTAAAAATCAATATCTGTATGTCTAATGATTGTATACCGTTCTCTGATGAAATTCCCATCACGGCTTTGGTCTCACGTGTGCAGTGCGTAAGTATCCTCTAATAACATAAACTTATACACGTTTTACATGTTTTTAATGTTTCTTCTAGTAACATAATCTTGTACACGTTTTACATGTTTTTAATGTTTCATGGAGAAATAACAAGAAATGCATAGTTTAGTGAAAAGAAACGTACTTTTACTTCAAATTTTGTTTCCTTCTATTGGAATGATAAAAAGGCATTAATGCTCGGATTTAACGTAAGGAACTAATATATTAAGAGTATATGTGATCCCGCGCAGCAGCTTCTTGTTGTACACTGTAGTTCCACGTCTCCTTTATATTTTCCTTTTTCCTTTTCACTTTGTTTCCTTCTTTTTATCAACATAAAATTCTTGTAGCAAAAAGATTGAAAAGGATGTAAAATATTTGCTCCCGTTCGTAGACAACAGATTATCAATGCTAAACCCAATGTAATCTAATTAATTAGCTAAGTTCCTAAGAAATAAGTTGTGTGACTCGATGGATAAGCAGGTAAGTTTGGAACACTAGGGTAAAGCAGTGGAGTTCAATCTTCCTTCCTTCGATTTTTTTTTTTTCATGTTACTTGATTCACTTCTGGCAATGTTCTGTAACGTGAAAAATTCCAAGTTATGCCGAGGTTTGGAGCTCACATTAAACAGTAGGCCCTCCATCCACAAACTCGGAAAAGCCAGATCAGATGCCGGAGGAAGGAAAGGGGAGACCACTTGTAATAGGACCGTACCTAGGGGAGCACTGCGGTGTCCAATCCGTCCTTCGGGTTGAGAACGTCTCTAAGATATCATTTAGAGTTGAATACAGACTGACGAATTTTAGGAAATGGAAATCATTTCGATGGGACATATTCTAAATCAATAGTGAGGACGGAAAGCGTCTCTGAGTGGTTAATATACATTATTTTAGTGACTCTATGTTTCACAAAACGATTACAATACTGTCGTTTGGTGAAGCTAACTCTGGGCCAGATTTTTGGAAGCGAAGAGTTAGAGAAAGAGATAGAGACACAAGTAGAGAGAGAGAGAGAGAGAGAGAGAGAGAGAGAGAGAGAGCTCGGGGCGAGATGGAGCACTGAGAACTTGGAACTTGGAGTTGTCTGTTCTCTCTGCTCACTAAGAGTACTAGCGTATTCTTAATAGCCTAAAATATAAGTAAGTTTGTAGACATAATATACATTTTTAAATGAAATTATTAATGTATTTAAACAACAGGATACTTTTATCCGTGACGTTGTTTTGCCTTTAATAAATCTTACAAATGAAAAGCCTTCTATTCATGTGTATGTTGTCTCAGAAGAGACATAGGCCCCTGTAACTACATGCAAATGTTCTTAGCTCTAGGAAATGTTCACTGCGGTTTGAAAGCCAGAAATTAATTAAGGAAGTTTTATTCTGACATGACTTTATAAAACTGGTCATCTCTCAGTTATAAAATGAGGATCTAACTCAATTTCAGATATGGAAATTGATTCAAATGTCAGTTATAATATAATTTATAATGGACAGGAGCTTTTACCTTCTAGTTTTAAATTAAGACTCTGAGATGGCAACTAATTTCAACTAAAAATACCAAATCAATAACAATTAGAAATTTGATTTGGCATTTTTCTTGAAGTTAGTTGTCATCTCAAAGCCTAAATTTAAAACTTGAAGGCATAAGCATCTGTCTGTTTAAAATTACATTAAACTGATCATCTCTCAGTTATAAAATGAGAATGTGAGTCAATTTCCATATCTGAAAGACCAGAGTGAATGCGCTGCGGATAACAGCAATGTAACCAAACATACGTATTGAGAAGCGTCAGTTGAAACCTTTTTTCATAAGTTTTAAAGTAATTTTTAGTTAGAGGACAAAATATAATGCAGTTTCCTAGTGAAACAGAAACAGAGATGAATAGTTTAAAAATAATTTCATTGTTAGAAATGGAATCTGATAAGGTTTTTTGATATCAAAATAATTCTGCCATAATTAATGTGTGTTATTCATTATACGCAGGGAACATTTCCTAGAGATAAGAACATTTGCACATAGTTACAGAGACCCGCATCTCTATAAGACAACATGTAGATGAATACAAGGTTTTTCATCCATAACATTTATTAAAGGCAAAACAACGTAACGGATAAAAGAGTTAGATTAATGGTATCTATGGTTCCTGTTCTTAACAGCTGTTGTTTAAATACATTAATGAAATCATTTAAAATATTAATTAAGTCTACAAACATACTTATATTTCAGGCAATTGAGCGTATGCTGTTACCCCTAGTGAGCAGAGAGAACAGACAACTCCAAGTTCCAGGCTCTAGTGCTCCAATTCGCTCCGAGCTATTCGTGTGCTCTCTCTCTCTCTATCTATTTCTATCTCTATCTCCTCTATTTCTTTTTCTCACTCTTCGCTTCCAAAAATCTGACCCAGAATTATCTTCACCAGACGATTATCTCTTGCAGCTGTAGCATTGTAAGCGGGGTCCACGACAGCAATCAACCTCTCATCGAAGAGACGATTTCCGACTGTTGTTGAATGGTGGTGCAATAAGGGTGTGTGTTTGGAACTGTCGTAAATTAATTGACTTAATTGCGTGAGTCGAACCGAACGAGATCTTATCCTTATTCCTGTTTTCCGACCTCAACACTGAACGTATGAAGGCACAAAAGGTGCTTGAATTGTATGATGCATCTGAACTCCTCTGCGAAAAAATTGACGTATGTCTTGTTAATGCTGGAAAATCACAGTACGTGTCGAATACTAAAGTAACACGAATTAGTCAAAGCACATTATAGAGAGGGCTAATTTCAAATCCAATATATAACTGTCGCAAAGAATATCAGTTTAAGTTCTGGTTGAAAAAAATGGCAGCTACCTAGATTGCTGAGGTCGTCAGCAGCCGGATCCTAACGACAGTCGACACGACGTGTGCCGACTTGTTCCTACACGGACCGATTCCAACTAGGGAATCGCAGCGCAGCTTCCGATCGAAAAGCTATATTTTCTTTAAGCCAGTCCCACATTGTTGCAGTTATATACGAATTTCTTCACTGTTACACCGTAAAGTCAAGCGCCGGCACGCCAGTCGGGAACGAGAGAGCAGAGAGAGCTGTGAGAAGACGTCAGCCAATCGCACGCTGACCGACCCCTCTCCAGGATGACAACGCGACAGCAGCGGCCTCTGTACGAAGAGGACATAAGCGTCGTGCCCGACTGGTCGTGACCCAGTTCTACAACAGCTTCAAGACTAGTCATTTCGCCTGTACTATGTAGCATTGTCTATACTTAAGAAACTTGCTTATTTTGTTTGTCGTCCTTTGCTTGTGACACATCTATATAATTCTCAAAGTTAAATATTGTCATGCACTTTTCATAATAAAACTCAGTAATACGATTTGCTTGAATTGTTGTCTAGCAATCCGAGGAAGCAGGTTTCCTAGACAGCCCATCTTTGACGACTACACAGGATTCAACATTCTCAAAAAACTACAAGTTTTTCGATGAAACTGTTGGGGTGCCATCCAGAAGTGTCATCGGATCTGTCATGAGAACTCTAGTGCAATTTAGTATATTTTCTGTATTGGAAATGGGTGTCTCATTATTGCGATTATCTCGTACACTATCACCTGCTCAAACAAATGTCGGTAAGGTTTTCTATAGAACTCTTGTGGAGCTATTCAGAACTGTGAACACAATTTTATTTTCGCAAATCGGCAAATAATCTTTTCGCAACATTAAAATTTTGCCGATCACGAGTGTTTCCTTCGCGAAATTCTGCAGAAGTATTCAAATTTATTATAGAGAATTCTAGAAATATAGCATATCCACCAAGAGCTCTAAAAAAATGCGTAGTTCTCGAAAGTTGGGTGTCAACTTCACAGCTAATCAGAAATGTGATCATAACTTTTTTTCGCAATGTTCTACAGAACTATTCACAATTCGTGCAGAGCACTCTAGAACTATAGCATATCTGCAAATAACTCTGAAAGAAATGGGTATATTTCGAAAATCGGTTGCCAGCTTCACACGACTGTGAAAATGGGTCCCTCATTATTGCAGTTAACTCGTAAACTATTATCCGAAAAAAAAGGTCATTAGGGTTTTCTGTAGAACTGTTGGGGAGCTATTCAGAATTGTGATTATAATTTTTTTCGCAAGTTCGGCACTTAAAATTTTGGCCAAGATTAAAATTTTTCTTATTACGATGTTTTCTTCGCGAAATTCTGCAGAACTATTTAACAGAGAACTTTAGAATTATGGCGTGCCTATCAAGAATTCCAAAAAAGATGTATATTTCTCGAAAGTCAGTTGCCAACTTCCTCAGACAGTGTGAAGCTGGCCTCCCCAGATCGACTGGCGTCTTCAGTCAGATCGCGGCCAACACGAAACCTGTCGCACCGTTACACAGCTGTGGTTTTCGACAGACATGCTGCACCATAAAAATTCTTCATTCTCTGGTAGGTGTCTACCGGTATTTATTGTTCGGCAGTCAAGAAAAGACTAACAGCATGTTGGTCCTGTTTGGACGCATTTGGTAGTAATGTCACAGTAGTTCACGTTTCCGCATTTACAGTTGGAAAGACACGTGTGCATTTCTTACATGTCGGTGCTTATATACCCGCATAAGAGTTGCACTACGTTTTTTGATCGCCCCTTACATTTTACAATTTTACCTTCCTTCTGCTGCTCTTACGGAATTAATATCGCTAAACATGTCCCGTCAAAGTTTTAATTAGGAACAGAGCACTAGCGCAGTTTGTACAAGGAAAGTATCAAAAACATCCGAGCATTCATATTAAGTGATTTAAGGACTCTCATCCCATCTGGGAACTATCTTGTTGTAGTGTGTAGCAACTTTTCTTCAGCGAACAGTGAGTACTGGCATGGACTACTCGAGACACGGAAACTGTTGGGAGCCATCCTTGCAATGGGTGATGACCACAGGTCACAGAGACTAGCTGAAGCATAATCTAAAACCTACGCATTCCAATCGAGAATACGCCATGTGCGCTGAATGGTGCTTGTCCTTTGCTTCTGATAAAATCGGTAAAAGTTTTAGCCTCTAATACGGTTTCGCCGAATAAAGTGCCGTAAGGAATCTGTCAGCATAAGTCTGTATCGCTCTGCCATGGAGAATCGATGGTAAAAGTATTAGGGGTTCATTCTTTCTTATTCAAAGATTAATCATAAAAGCATTCCATACATTTACAGCAGTTCACCCCCCTCTCATCTACAAGTGCCAACATTTACCACGTCTGTTAAGCCCAGGATGCTATTTCCTTGTTTGAAGCATATGATACTGACATTCCTTATCCCACGATAATCTCCTTTGCTGAAATGTGTACTTAAAAGAGTGAATCATATCAGAAGTCACAACCTCCGGCCTGTAGCGAGGAGACGGTTCTGGATGGAGCAGCGATATATGTGCTATTATGGCACCACTGACTTGGGTAGTTATGATTCTCGTCTGCTAAAAAAGACCGTGTCATCCGCATGTCCAGAATTACGACAGCTTATCCTGGCTATTGCGCTACCATCAAGCAATAAATAGGCACCACTTCTCGGGGTGACAGAAACACTATCTCCCAGACAAGGCACTTGCTTGGAAGAGTTCCTCTTTCTTGCTTTTTTTCAGAGCTGCGATTCTCTCTTAAACGGAAGCAGCCGACCCATATATGTGCATTACTGCTTTTAGCATCATCCACTGTAGGAACTATGAACAACCTACTCACCTGGAATCGTAGCTCTCCAACGGGTGGTTCTGCATACGGGATCCCAAGGAAGGCCGTGTAGGTCGTGTTGTAGACACTCGTGGCTGTGGCACCTCGTAGAATGCCCTGCTCTACAGACACAAGCACATCCTCCATCTGCGGAAAATGTCACACCAAATTAACTGGTACTCCTCACAGTTCAATTTTTTCATTATTTGGTTCTGCCAGAGTAACCGTTTTAAGATATTTGTCTTGTGGTTGAACCACCCTTTAGGTCCGTGATTATATCAACGTCGAACATCTAATAAATAGAAGAATGGGAGACACACAATAGACGCAAGAAAAAATATTCGGTTTCACGAAGCATCTGTCGGCTATGATTCTGGGGACAAAGCGAAAGATCTACACCTGAATTATTCAGTACGCCTTATCTAGAACTCCTGCCTTGGTTCCTCTGGTTATCACGACTTGTTCGTTACGTGGAGGAATGACAGGTTACACTGACGAGCCTTTAAATGATAAACACAGAAATGGAATTACCGATCTGTATTACATAGCGGGTAGCCATACTAACGTCACAGAGAAATGAAAGCCGATTTAAATGTTTTGAGCGTGTCTACGAGGATTACTTTTTGATGCAGATTCCTTAGGTACAAATAAATCTCGTATTAGGTGACAAACGTAGCATTTGATTTTGGAAATATTCTCGTAGCTCCTTCTGTTTTTCCCCCTTGGCTACCTGCCAAAACGATAATTTTCCTATAATTAACATATATAATACCTTATTAACAGGGAACGATTCCTCTCATCTACCAGGTGTTTACAATTAAAGTGCAGCTACACACGGAGATCTTGTGTGGGCTGTAATTTATCGTATGACAGCGAAACTTGTTAGATATGCTAATCATTAATGCCGAACCGATTTAACTAGGAAAAAAAGTTTCAATTTTTTCCACCAGGTGCAAATCTGTACAGCATCTCGTCGACGTCTTCAGTGCTCATAGTGAACTATTGTGTAAGCGGTGATTATCAATACAATCAACGGTACGCCTTTCGCACTTGTCTGATCTTTTCTACCCACGTCCCGCTCCTAATTCATTACATATGGAAACATTTATGTATGTCTTTTTGGCATTCACAGCGCCAGATTTGCACCTAGTGGCCAAAATTGGAACTAATGTTTTTCCAGCGCAAATCGGTTCCTTATTAACGCATTAGAATATCTATGAAGTTCCGCTGTCATACGATGATTACAGGCCACATTGCACCTTTGTGAGTAGTTGCATTGTAATTGTAACTACCTGATAACTAAGAAAGGGGACTGGTAACGGCCATAGCAATGGCCCAAATGTATTTATCGATGCTTCGGAAAATTCAGTACGGATCGTAAGAAGCGTTTTTCCAGAATATTTGCTGTGTTTTCCTAACCCATTCACTATACCTGAGAAAGTGATTTCAGAAGGCCGGAAGAAAAATTCGCGGATCCGCTACGTAATTGTAAACGAAATAAAAAAATTAATGTTAGTAATTAAATGTTTACTGCAAGTATAAGCATTTTTGATTTGACTCTCGCTTATTCTCTTCACAAATTACATTACTTGGAGCTTTACCTTGGCACTGCCCACAAGGTCAAGAAGCAGGAAGGACACTAGACTCATGTGGAAGAACATTATGATGGACACGTTTCTGTCGAAGTACCAGTCGTACATCTGATGTCCCGGCAGACAGTTTCGCAGTAACTGGGACCAGGTGAATTCAGCTATAATTAAGTGAAGGCTACCGACGGGTGTTGTTAGCTCAGCTGATACACCAGACGCGTTCCTATCTGAGAATGAGAGAACATTGTTACATTTTGTGTTTGCCCTCCCATTCGTTCACCATGTCCGATCTCTCCATGTAAAAATCCTAAAGCAAGTCTTGACCTTAACAATACCAACGTACGTGTATTTTCAATAAGTGTTCTACCGACTGGGAGGGCGCGGAGTGCTTTATAACCACAATAAAAAATAATAATTAGGTTGTTTCTGACTTTATTAAGAACATAAATTCCTCGTATATAGGTAGTTCTTACCAGTTATAATGCACTGGAGTAACGTATACTACCAATAGCAGGGGGAGGGGATGGAGAGGGTTTCTTTACTACACCAACAAAATAAATAAATAAGTACAAATTTCATTTATTATTTTTATTTTTAATAAAAGCATGTTTTTAAAGAGACACTAATGTGTAAAAAGGGTCTAGAACGTAAAAATATTGAATATGACATTCGTTGTGAAGAGTCGCATCTATAATGAGACGCCAAAGAAACTGGTATAGACATGCGTATTCAGATACAGAGATAGGTAAACAGGTACAATACGGCCCTGCGGTCGGCAACGCCTATATAAGACAAAAAGTGTCTGGCACATTTATTAGATGGATTACTGCTGCTACAGTGGCAGGTTACCAAGAATTAAGCAAGTTTGAAAGTGGTGTTGTCGGCGCACGAGCCACGGGACACAGAGTCTCCGAGATGGTGATGAAGTGGAGATCTTCCCGTACGATGATTTCACGAGTGCAGCGTGAATATCAGAAATCCGGTAAAACATTAGATCTCTGACATCGCTGCAGTCGGAAAAACATTCAGCAGGAACGGGACCAACGACTACTGACGAGAATCGTTCAGCGTGTCAGAAGTGCAACCCTTCCACAAATTGCTGCAGATTCCAGTGCTGGGCCATCAGCAAGTGTCAGCGTGCGAACCATTCAACGAAACATCATCGATATGGGCTTTTCGAGCCTAAGTCCCACTCGTGTACCTTTGGTGACTGTACGACACAAAGCTTTGTGCCTCGCCTAGACCCGTCAACACCGACATTGGGCTATTGATGGCTGGAAATATGTTGCCTGATCGGATGAGTCTCGTTTCAAATTGTATCGAGCGGATGGACGTGTACGATTATGGAGACAACCTCATGAATGCATTGATCCTGCATGTCAGCAGGGGACAGTTCAAGCTGTTGGCAGCTCTGTAAAGGTGTGGGGCGTTTGCAATTGGAGTGATATGGGACCTCTGATACGTCTAGATACGACTCCGACAGGCGACACGTACGTAAGCATCCTGTCAGATCACCTGCATCCATTCATGTCCACTGTGCATTCCGACGCATTTGGGTAATTCCAGCAGGACAATGCAACACACCCATACGTCCATAATTGCTACAAAATGGCTCCAGGAACACTGAGTTTAAACACTTCCGCTGGCCACCAAACTCCCAAGACACGAACATTATTGAGTATATCTGGTATGCCTTGTAAAGTGCTGTTCAGCAGAGGTCTCAACCCCCTCGTAGGCTTACGGATTTATGGACAGCCCTGCACGATTCATGGGTTCAGTTCTCTCCAGGACTACTTCAGACATTAGTCGAGTCCACGCCACTTCGTGTTGCGGCACTTCTGCGCGCTCGAGGGGACGCTACACGATAATAGGTAGGTGTACCAGTTTCCTTGGCTCTTTAGTATATATTTGTACTTAGGAAGCTCAATGCATAGGAAATGCGGTGCATATAAGCTGAATAATGAAAGAGTCAGAGTAATCCTTGCATCTATTATTCACTGCGATACGGTACAGAACTGTTTGATGAAGCCAAAGTGTGGTGTTGATGTTTAAACGATCAACAAAGTAACATTAAAATGATGGGGCATGTTTGCACATATGCTTATGTTACAAAGTAAACTCGCTAAAACAGAAAAAGTGTTTCGTTCTTACCCATGACGGATGTAGAATTTTGTTGTTGCATGCGGTCTCCCTCAACAACCTCTAAAGAAGAAGATGTCATCTACTGGTTTACTGGTAGCACATTGTGTGGTGAGCATCAACTGTACTTATCAGTTAGGTAGTTTCTCAAAATATACTCCTGAGATTCTTTGTTGGGGCGGTAACGAATGTTGGAAATAAAGAATAAAGTTCTGTAACAATACTAGAATTTATTTTGAAACCACGTAGTTTTTCCCCTTAAATGTCTGTGGTATCATACTGAGAAGGCGTAAAGCTTAATTAATGAAATTTTAAATGATTTTCTTTCGAAAGGATGTCGTTTTTAAATCGATCAGTGAGGAGCTTTCTTTCAGATACGAAAATAATATATGCATCTCTCCAGGCCCTACAAAAATATAAAAAGCTCTTCCATTTTGACCTGCAAAAGAAATTTTCACAAAAGTGTATACTCCCAGTCTTTGATTGCATCGTTGTTATTATGCAAGATCTTTCCCAGGATGCTCACGGCGCCTGGAAATGACAATGAATGTCTGCGTTTGACATATCTGTGACGTTCGACTCTTTGATCATATTTCACCATCTTACGCACAGCAATTCTGGCTAGGTGCTAAGAAGAACTTCGTCATATTCATTCGGGGTGTCGACGACAATCTGAGTGTCACCGAAGAATTTCTCGACCTTATACCATTAAAACGACACAACCACGGGTTTGGATATTTTTCTAGCCGTGGAAAACGTGTTCAAGTCAATGGGTTTAAAATGGGAATGCCTGACCAGTGTAACAACGGATGGAGTCCCTGCGCTACCAGGCTTACGTCAGGTCAAAAATGGCTGAAGTCGGCTGTTCCTTATTCGCGACAGTCCATTGTCTGATACACGAGAAGACACTTTGTGCGAAGATTGTTAACATAAAAAATGTTATGGGCACAGTTGTTAGAACGGTTAATTATCTTCACTCGCATGGACTCACACATCGCCAATTTAAGGAATTTTTGGCATCCCTGCCACCCCGAAGTAAGATGGCTGGGAAGAGGGAAAGTTCTTCATCGGTTTTTCTCCTTGAGGGACGAAATCAGTACCTTTTTGGAAACGAAAGTACGTCCAGAAGAATTACTTCGTGGTCCTAAGTGGGTGGCGAATTTGACTTTCTTGAGTGACGTAACTGGTCGTTTAAATACTTTGAACATTTCACTCCAAGGCGAAAATCGCTCTGTTGTTGATTCAGTGCAGACGATTCAAGTATTCAAAAAAATTGATTTTGGGGGAAGTACAGTTGCGTAAGAAGAATTGTGGACACTTCCCTGCATTAGATAGCACTAAACATGTGGATTTTTCAGATTACGTTCAAATCATTTGTTGATTACAAGAAGAGTTTACAAACAGGTTTTTGCAGATTAGTGAGTTTCAACCGGCCTTACATATATTTTTTCGCCTGTTTTCCCTTCGGGCAGAGGACGTCTCACAAGTGTTTCAACTAGAGCTGATTGACCTGCAGTGCGATATCTGCCTGAAGAACCGCTTTCTTATGTGTAAAACTTTGGATGACTTTTAGAGCTGTTTTCCACGAGAGAAGTATCTTCTTTTGCACAAGCATGTGGCCAAAGTTCTCTCAATGTTTAATTCTACGTATATTTGTGAGCGCTTTTTCTCCCTTTTAAAGCTTACTAAAACTAAAAACCGTTCACTACTTAGCGAAAACATTTAACTAATTCTTTGAGGTTAGAAGTCTCCCGGAATATTCTACCAAACCTAGACAAAATCATTTCCTCGAAAAAGAAAAACCTGTAAAATGTAAGTTGCCATCTTTAACAATGTTGACTATAAGGATTAATGGTCTCTATAACCTTAATTCCATTGTTTAACAAGTTTTCAAACTTGGTCAATTAAAATTATTGTGTACAAAATAGCCAACTAATTATCCGATGTCTAAACTCTGAACAGGGACATAAAAAGTTGTAGCACGAAGTACAATAAAAAATATTTACTTGTAAATACTAAGGCTAAGAATAAGAGTCGATATCCGTTACGTAAAATAATTTGTATAAAATAGACTATTTATGACACTAGTTCGTTTAAGAAATTGGAATAGCTTTCAGAAGTCGCCTACTGCACATATGATGAGTGTGCATATGCAATACCAATAGAATTAACTTGTTTGTCAGAAACTTGTTCTTCGATTCTTGTTTTGGATATTGTTTTGTAAAGCGCCGTTCTGTAATTCTGCCACACGAACACTAATTGTTATGTAAACAATAAAAGGTTTGTTTGTTTGACCGCTCATCGACCACTTTTACAGAGCTGCGCTTCCTCTGTTATTTTGTGTACGTTGGATCTGACCGCAGGACAGTCCAGCACACAGCAGTACTGTGCAGTCTCAATTGCTCCGCAGCTGTCTCTCTCGCTCCTGTGCCGACACGTACACATGGGCGGGTATGGGGCGCTGAACTATGCAGCTCGCGCGCGGAGCGCGGCCACGCCCACCGGGCACAATTTTTGGATGAGCCTGAGTTGGAGCATTCAAAGTGTCATTCTGTTAACAGCTGTATTTGTGATGTGGTTTAATTAATAATGAAAGCCAAGGAGGAAAATAAAACCGTTTATATGATGTGGTTTAAGTGGTTTCAGCACGACAGAGATTTAGACAAACTAACAACAGCCAGCATCAAAGAAAGGATATCGCTACCTACACAGCTTCTATAATCCGACTTTCTCACGTTTGAAGAAAAAGAGGCAAATCAAGTATAGGAACAGTGGTGGCAAATACCACAGAAGGAAAAGTGGTTTACGTACGGTTCAGTCTAGCGCACCGTACTAACAAAACCGGGACACAGCTAGGAGAATTTTCAAAATTCGTGACATCAGTTATTCTAATAAGGTTAGCAACGCACTTTTCCTCGCGCGCCACTATAGGATCAGAGTGACAGATTCTCTACATGCATCAGATGGCCAAGATCAAAGTCAAAACCCATTGGCATTTGCCAATTATCTTCCACACAAAAATAACCTTTGGGAAAAATAGCAAAAGTGTCGGTTCTCTTGCCAACAAACACTAAAACTGCAATAATGATTCCTGACAGGTTCTTAATTAATATTCTAATGGAACGTTGTCAGCAAGAAGTGGTCATAAATCTCTGTCACATACTGACGTTTGTAAATTTTTTTCTTATTCTTGGTGGATCATAGTGGCGCTAATAACAAAAGTATCAATTTTATATTAACTGTGGCAGTTGGAAGATCCGGTTCATTGTCGAATGGAATCTATTTCGAGCTGTTTGCACCAGTAAGCCATTATGGTGATGAAGAAGAGATAGATCTTCATTGCTCCTGTCAGTTGAATCTCCTTCAATTTTCATCCACGTTGCCTTCACTGCCTCATGCAGTTTGTGCTGTAAAATCGTCAAAACTTTTGGTCGATTATGCATATAATTGTGAATGATGGCAATAATACTGTCCTCGCTATTCACCAAGTTCCTTGATATCAGCCTCAGTGGAACATACTTCGCCTGCATTACTCCCTTGTGCTGCGGCACTTCCTTGACCTGCACACCGCACCCCATTTAAAATCAACCAAGTTAAAATACGTGAATATACTTACTGTTCGTAAGTCACTTGATTGCTGCACTTCTTATTTTGGAATTGGCAGAAATTGGAAGACTTTAGACTCTTAATGCCTTGTGTCTGACCACAGCCACTAATAATAATAGTAGTCATATTAATAATAATAATTAATAATAATAACACTGTGTACAGCACTGTAGTAACGCTTATGTAGTTACTGCCCTGTCGTGCCGTCAATTAATTCATTTATCTGTTTCGAAGTGAGAAATGAAGCAATTTCTAGATTGCTGCAGGTGCTATCTACAACTTGGAGAAGACATTTTCTTGAGATATTTATCATTTGTTACGTATATAACTTACTTTTATCATCAGTGATGTATGGAACAAAGCATAACATATGTGTTTAGTGGGTAGACCATGTGAGGAACCTGTAAACTCCATCACATCAATGCTACTAATTGAGAAAAATTAATTTTTGATGACTTGTATAACCATTATTAGAGTCTTAAAAATTGTGGTAATAGTAATGATCTTTTGAAAATAGTTTAGTTTCGTGACTGAAACAGAATCGCATCGCTTAGCTTTTATCCCACACAAAAATTCATTTTACCCCTCATGGGGTAGCTACCCCCATGTTGGGAACCAACTGGTCTAAGTGAAAGTTGCCGAGAGTTTGCTCCCATCCGTGGTACGTACTCAATAATCTCTATATTCATGCTTGCTTACGGTCCATCTAAACTGGGCTAATCGTCCGTTGTTTCCTTTCCGATCGAAAGCGTTTCGAATCAATCGTAAAAACTTTTCTTTAATCAATTCCTCCCACACATATACCAATATCGCATTCATCTCAGTCACGATTTAGATATCTGCAACAAAACTTAATTTTTACGTGTTGCTCAATCGCAGTTGTTGCTTTCAAGTTACCGAAGCATCAAAATCGGCTTCAGCGTGGTGTATTCGATCTTGCGTGTCAGTTCTTAACATGTATTTCTATGCACATGAGCATGAATACATTTTAACTCGTATCTCCATCTCGGCACTGTCCCATTCGCTAAGATTCCCAGGCGCACCTTGTAGCCTATGGGAAATGTTCACCATAAAATATCAAAGTATAAACATGGATTAAGTGTCGGCCCGATGGATACACTATTTGCAAGTTTAGTCCAGACGTAGCAAGTGTTGCGTTACAGAGGAATAAGGAGCATGTAGGTGACATGTAAAAATTACGTGCTGGACCAG
Source organism: Schistocerca piceifrons (assembly GCF_021461385.2). Taxonomy (NCBI): domain Eukaryota; kingdom Metazoa; phylum Arthropoda; class Insecta; order Orthoptera; family Acrididae; genus Schistocerca; species Schistocerca piceifrons. The sequence goes on from NC_060140.1 coordinate 458,076,130, forward strand.
GATTTGAACCTGGATCCCTGCCTTTCATGGACAGCCTTTCACTTTGGTAGCACTCTACCCATGGATTGCAAGTATCCGGTCTCTAGTTCGGTCCAGAACAGTTTTAACTTGTCACATACAAACACGCTGCAAAACAGGATTTTACGAAGTACTCCGATAAGCCAGAACATTGTGACCACTTTCGGCTGCGACGATGGATGGGTGGTGTTGCGGGCAGGTGATGTGCTAACAACACTGTTACCAACTCAACTTCTCAAAGCAAGAGCTGTCTTTGAACTATGTTTACATCATTTCTATTTCTAACGGTATTTATAATCTGTCCTAGCAACTACTACAAAATGCGTATTTATATGGTCAAACGCATTTTGTTTTATTGATTTAAATTACCATCATTGGAGTGAAATAAAAAACATTTACAATCCTTTTGCTTTCTAGATTGTTACATAAGATATTGAGTATTGATGTTTACTTACGACACTTTTGCCTGATTTCCACTTACTCCCCACTCATTTTTCAGGCATTTCTGCGCTTGGCAGGGGTGTTTTTGACCTAAACGCTTAGCCAAGACAAAGTAAACAAAAATTAACGGTGTTGTTTTGTCGTATTTCACGTCTAGGTATGTGTAATGCTATATACGAACGAGATGTTGGAGCTACAATCATCTTGTGTTCTTGACTTCAATATGCTTTTACCCACATACACTGATCAGCGAAATCATTATGACCACTGTCCACTGCGACGTTGGATGCCGCCTGGTGACGTTTCGGGCACGTGACGCGCTGACGGACGGGGGATCAACCTAGTGAAGATATGGGCTGGAAATGGGGAAATCCATTGGGATAGACGACTTTGACAAAAGACATATTATTGTTAAGCAGAGTATGTGAACGAGTATCTCTGAAACGGCGAAGCTGGTAGCTCGTTCACGTGCTACTGTCGTGAGCATCTATGGAAAGAGGTTGGACAGAGAAACTACTACTAGGCAAAAAACTCTTGGACGTCCATGACTCTTCTCAGAATGTCGGGTTCGGAGGCTTGTCTGCTCTGTAAAGTAGAATAGATTGTGATCTGTGGCGTCTCTGCCGAAAGAGCACAATGCTGGTAAACGCACATGTGTTTTGGAACACACTGTTCATCGTACATTGTTGAACATGGAGCTCCGCAGCAGACCATCCGTACGTGTTCAAATGTTCACCCAATGACATCGTCAATTACGATTGCAGTGGGCACCGGACCATCGTGATCCGACTGCCGATCAATGGAAACGAGTCGGTTCTTCGGGTGAATCACATTATGCTACACTAGGTCGATGGTCAGACTCCATAAACGCTGTCGTCAAGGTGAAAGGCGCTCGAAACATGCAGTGCGCCACGGACGCAGGTTGGTGGGAGCGGTATTATGCTATGGGAAACATTCTCCTGCTCTTGCTTGGGACCTGTGGCAGTAGTTGAAGACACGCTGACAACTGCGAACCACCTGCGTCCCTTCATGCTTGATGTCTTCCCCGACGGCGATATCATCTTTCAGCCGAATAATTTTCCGTGTCTCGGAGCCAGAACCGTGCTACAGTGGTTTGAGGAGCATTATAGTGAACTCATGTTTCTAGCGTTAGGAACTTGCTTATTCTGGATAATAAGTAGTAGTAGATAATAATAGTAGTGCTGTAACTGTTGGTTGGTAATATTTACTGGCAAAATGCAACCTAACACCAGATTGCGTACTTACTGCTATCCCGTGTGGCCGTTTTTCAGTACGACTTGAAAAGAGAGAGAGATTATTAATTGATCATCGATGCGTCGGTTCTTGATTGTGTTCAGGAGACGTACGGATTGATTGCGCGAATAATTGACCTTTTGACCCCGATTGCCTTCACGCAATCAGAATCTTCGATGAAATCACCTAAGGGACCTATTTGAATATAAAAATGGAAATGAAAGTAAATTAGTGGAATTTCATAAGAGAAAGAATAACGATCAGAAGCTGAACGCATTAGTGGTCTCCCAAATACAATCGAGACATCGCGATAAAAAGCGAACCTGTAACAAAGCTCATATACAATTTGAACATCATTTTTGGTTAGAGAAAGAAAAGAATAAGAAGAAAATTACTGCATTGTAAAATATATTTTGAGCAAATTGCCTTTAAACTACTAGACATTAACAAATACACAATAAATGCAGGTCTTACATCTGATATTTCTTTTGTGCATGGCGCAGTCGAATAATTGCTGCTCTGTCAGTCCGTTCCTTCTTAAAATTAAATGTCCTTGCGTGTGCGTAAGTGCATTGTATCCTCACCCGGGTTACCGAAATGTTTGTTCATCGTTTCACATAGTTTTTACGCGAAATAAAAATACAACTTGTAGCAATGCTATGTAGCACGTCTTAACATGTCGGCGACCAAACGTACAAGGGTAATGAAGTGTCTAGAATTTTTCTGAACAAAAGATAGATTGTTCTTTCTTCTGTTTCGCAGTTTCTTGCTATCAAGCGCTGCGGCAATGATTTTAAGTATCTGCGCCCAGCGGGTCATAGTGTTTATTTAGCGGATTTAAACGCTGGACGCGCATTAAAAAAATTACTCTCGCGCTGTGATGCTTAGCATCTTTACGAACTACAGCTCGTTGGCTTCCTTTTCTTTTGTGACAAATATCTCATACGCAAAGTATCTGAAATCCAATAATATTACATGTTGATGCTTCGGCGACCAAATCAACCTGACGTAAGCCCTATGGAACCCTTCCGGGTCGCTGCCGGGTGCTATCGCCGCGTATGCAAGTCAGTGGCCCGATATTAACGCAAATTGCATGACCCGTGGGTAGACGTCTAATGCCACATAACTCCACAAACCTACGAACAAACTGTCGGATTCCTGGTACGCATAATAAGTGATGTATTTCGTTCCGCAGGGCGGACAAAGCAGCTATTGAGCAGGTGGTCATCATTTTTTTTCGTCAGTGTATATTTTCATCATATCCCTTAATTGTTCCATTTTTTGAATGAAACTAACGCTTTCGCTGAGCTCTCGTTCTTCGTTAGTCACCAATTACTGCCACCATTTAAAAGCATGATTTACAGAAACAGCTGAGAAAAATAGCAAGCAGAATCGTTTTTAGTCGACAATAGAAAAAGAGCTATGTCCAAACATCATTATTATAAAAAAAATGGCTCTGAGCACTATGGGACTTAACTTCTGAGGTAATCAGTCCCCTAGAACTTACAACTACTTAATCCTAAATAACCTAAGGACATCACACACATCTATGTCCGAGGCAGGATTCGAACCTGCGATGGGTGTTGTGTGTGCTGTCCTTAGGTTAGTTAGGTTTAAGTAGTTCTAAGTTCTAGGGGACTGATGACCATAGATGTTAAGTCCCATAGTGCTCAGAGCCATTTGAACCATTTTTTCGAACCTGCGACCGTAGCGGTCGCGCGGTTCCAGACTGTAGCGCCTAGAACCGCTCGGCCACTCTGGTCGGCATCATTATTATAGTCCGTGACTTCTATGCTAACAACTTATCAACTAAGTAAGGGCGGCCGAAGTGGCCGTGCGGTTAAAGGCGCTGCAGTCTGGAACCGCAAGACCGCTACGGTCGCAGGTTCGAATCTTGCCTCGGGCATGGATGTTTGTGATGTCCTTAGGTTAGTTAGGTTTAACTAGTTCTAAGTTCTAGGGGACTAATGACCTCAGCAGTTGAGTCCCATAGTGCTCAGAGCCATTTGAACCATTTTGAACTAAGTAAATTGCCTAGAGCGTAATGTAAATTTCGATGAATTTCAGGTAGCGGACAAATAGCGCGATTAGTTTAATCATCATTTCGAAAGCACCGGTTTTGGTACTGAGATGGCTAGTAATCACATTTGAATGATTGGAAAGCATATTTTTGATCATAAGATAAATTCTATTATCTAATCGCCAGTCTGGCCGGAGTTATCGGTTCTCCTACTTCAGCAGAAACAATCACGTGTGCTCACAATTTCCTCTGTCCTTCCCCTGACATCTGACTTTACATCAGCACAGTCGCATCGCAGCTTTCGCCTTGCGAACAATAGACCAGCGCTGCTGTTTCGACGGGAGAAAATTCTCTATGGATATGCGCTGCATCAGCCTTGTGTCCGTCCTGCTTCTTCATCTCGTTGACCATACCAAGGTAACCCTTAAAATTGATGAATACCCTCAGTACGCAAGATTAAACTAAAAATACCAAAACGTTTCCATGTGGGTGTATAATTTACAGGCACGCGAATATCCAATACAAATGATGATCTTACGTATAATTTAGTTAAACTCTTTACAGGAAAATATGAATGTAAATAGGAGTAAACTGACACGTTTCATGTCTGTTAACAAGAACGTAATGAGTTAACTGTATGATCTACGATAGTAAATCATTCCTTTGTTGAACAGCTGCAAGGAAAAAACAGCAATCTCTCAGTAGGAAAGTGATCATGCTGAACTGTTGGTGCATCTAATTTTCTAATGGAGGATCACTCAGGGTTGACTGTCGATTTTCATGAAGTAACCTTGTAGTGCCTTTCAGCACTAAAAGAGCTCATCGGAACGAATTATATCATTTTTAAGCAGTTGTTGTAACTATTGAGGCTGGTGCAGAATGAAATCGCTCTCTTCATTATTTTCTCTACCTGTTTAATCTCATATTCACTGTATCAGAGATAGATTCTCGTCGTGGCGTGAAAACATGGGCAAGACTGCAATGGAAAATGATGTCTCACAAACGTAAATATACTACACGTATTCTCGCTGTAAAAGCATGTAAAACCCAGACTGTCGGTTTCACTGCTTGGCATAGTAATAAAATACCCCTCAACATTCAGATAGATATTTCCTCCTTTGCTATTGGTTTATTTATTATATATACGAAGACAGTAACTTGTTCTCAAAAGAACAGTTACTATTGATGACCGTGCAGCTTTTCCCTGGATTAAATGATGACTAACTGAAAACCTCAGCTGCCGACAGGTGTTGTTGATACACCTCGATGTGGACAGCTGAAAATTTGTGCCTCGACCGGGACTTGAACCCAGGATCTCCTGCTTACATGACAGACGCTCCATCCATCTGAGCCACGGAGGACACACGGGAAGCTTGCAAGGGATAAGTCCCCGCAGTCGCACTATTCATCTGTGTCCTCGGTGGCTCAGATGGATAAAGCGTCTGCCATGTAAACAGGAGATCCCGGGTTCGAGTCCCTGTCGGGGCACAAATTTTCAGCTGTCCACATCGAGGTATATCAACAACACCTGTCGGCAGCTGAGGTTTTCAGTTAGTCATCATTTATTCCAGGGAAAAGCTGCACGGTCATCAACAGTAACTGTTCTTTCGAGAACAAGTTACTGTCTTCGTATATATAGTTAAAGGCTACCCAGCCATTGCATTCATCTGTGCGAATGCGCACGGGTTGCCCAAACTCTTACGGGAATCGCCAAAGCGTGCGCGACTAATGAGTGGTTGGGCAAATGTCTATAAGGGACAGTACATATGTAGAATTGTGGACAGTTGGGAATGTGAGTCTCACGGGAAGTGTGCAAAGGATAAGTCCCTCAGTCGCGCTGTTCATCTGTGTCCTCGGTAGCTCGGATGGATAGAGCGTCTGCCATGTGTAAATACTTCATAAACAAGAAGATTAACATACAAGAAAGAAGTGCTCGATGTGTATCCAGGCAGCTCTGTAATCAACCAGTCGGCGACTCTTCTGTACCTGGGGCAGCCGAAGAAGATACGATTAATGTCCTGGAGTTCCCCGCAGTCGTAATGTGGTGATGGTACAATGTGGAGTCTATAAATGTGTTGCTGCAGTAGTGGAATTTCACTTCGCAATGATCCTCACAAACTGTGTCTCATTACCTACGGCAATTGATTTGCATTTCAGACGCCACTTTTCAAGATACTATTATATCTTCAGTAGCTGCGGATGGGTTTGTTTGTGCCATCTGTCCACTTGCAGATCATCGGAACCCCACGCCTAGTTCCATCCGCTTTTGACCATTCCCGCTATTGCTGCAATAAGCTCATCCGCTGGCGCGCTTAGCTGTTGTATACAATTTGTCACTGCGTTCTTAAGCAATTGATCATCTTTCTCATTCCCTCGATCCACGCTAATGATACCTCTGTACAGGTATTGTACATTTCTGATACAGCAGCAGCTATTTGGTATGGTAAATAACAACTCCCTCTGTCCTTATCTACTGATGTTAATGTTTGTACTGGTGAGAGCGAGTTCGTAAATATTACAATGTGAGTAGCTGGTATGGACATGCGATATCTTAGGGTGCGTTTAATGGCTTCGAGTTCGGCCGTGTAAATTGATTCCTCTTTCTATACCCACATTTTTAGTAGTGTTTGGCATTGGCTGGTACCACGAAAAAAAACTGTAAATTGAAGATACGATACTGGCAGCTTTCAGGGCCAAGAACTATCTAACATCCACAGCTAAAAGAAGATTGTCAGGGTATGGAGGAATAGGTTGGAGATAGTACGACAAATGATATTGTGTGCACTGGATAATCAGTATTTGCGATAAAGTCTAACTTTCTACCGAACTGATACAGTTGACTCTGCGGTAGTAGGGGATGTTAGTTCATTTTGTGAAGACATTTTTTTCTACAAGGGGAAAGGGAATGGTGACAGCTGTCCTCCTTAACCCATACTTCTCACTGGGTGCACCCTTGCAGTGAATACTTAAACTATGAGCCATAAGCAGCAATGGAAATTTCAGTGTATTATCACATTAATAATCAGAATTCTTTTGCACAAGACTTCATGCTGCATACCCATAGAACAGTGTGTAGGACATTATGCCAACGTTCTTTGTTTGAAATAGATTCAATTTCACAGTAAATACTAATGCCCCACAGAGAAAAATGCAGTAGTTTGATATCCAAGCAATCCATGAAAGCGAGACTCCTTAAGCAACCCATATCAACATCTGCTGTACCTATTTTCTTGGTTGTTGTTGTTGCGCTATGGGTGAACAACTGGATTTCACGGCTGAGGACGTACCCGGAGAAAGACAAGGCAGGCAGGCTGGCCCTTAACCCTCTATCCCACCAACTACTAGTTCACGATACATTCTCGAGCATGGCCAAGGACAAGACGGACAGAAGTCATCTTCCCTCTCCTAGTTCACGTTCTAATATTTTCTCGATCATGGCCGGAAGACATGAGGTAAATTTCCCCTCCTCCTCACCCGCTCCACCCAGTTCGCATACTAGTACTTTCTCGAGCTTGATAGGATAGGTTGGAAAGCTGCCCCCTATCCCTCCTTCCTCCCTCTCCCTAGTTTACGTCCTGAAGAGCAGGACAGCTAGTTTCCCTCTCCCCTCTCTACTCTCGCCCTAGTACTTTCTCGTGTGTGTTGTGGCCATAGGACAGGACGAGCTTTCTCCTTCCCCTTTTCTGCCCTGCCTCCACCTAGGTCAAATCCTGGTACTTTCTCAGGCAAGCCCGAAGGACATTAGAGTCAGCTGTGCCCTCTCCTTCTCTCCCAACTCTTGTTAGATCACTGTCTAATATGTTCTCAGGCATGGTTGAAGGGGAGGACATGCAGTTTGCCACTGTCACTCTTCTCTGCCTCCTCCTAGTTCATGACCTGATCGGAGCTTGTATCGCGCGACATTCACCCTCCCGAGCCTGCTCCGTCCTGTTGCCCACACCGCGGGTAATCGAATTCAAGTGTTCCCGGCAACGGAGTGCGCGAGCCGCGATGCGCCATGGAGGCCAGCGGCTCGTCGGTTACCTGGCAGAGCCCCAGTGTCAACAGAGCTCGACGTAACCGGGAAACAGGCAGCGCTGGGAAGGCGGGACTGAATGGCCACACGCGAGCGGAATTGCTTTCTGAATCTTCTGCACTCCTTCGACAATCATGAAGGTTTGATATGTTAGGAACAGGGCGTTCTTGGTCCTTTAGAAAGAAAAATAACGCGTAATGCAATACAACAGACGTAATATAAAAAGGTACTTACTGTGACATGGAAGTAACCGAATTCAAAGCAAGTGGTTTAATAGCACTAATGCTTTTATAATCCTTTACATTTCAACTGTACCACATCAAAAGTGGAGATTAAGCTTTTGCGCAAAGGGTAGCTTTAGTTGCAATATTAAAGTAATTTACACTTTTCTGTTAATCTACAAGTTTTCATTATGGAACTGACTAGCTCAATCGTTCTTTAGAATTCGTTTAGGGGGACCCACCTTCTTTGCATGTGACTTAACCATGAAATCATGAGCCACAAAACGTACAGACAGTTTCAAATTATTTTCGCTGAGAAGTTTGTTCCTAGATTTGTTTTTATATTCGTGTAAGAAGGAAAAGCCTTTTTGTGCAAATATATTGAGACAGGTAGTAAACTTGTTACCCCTCACTTTAAGCTTAGCTAGAAACTTACCAGTAGTAGTGGAGCTATGTTCATACCATCCAACTCTCCACTGTTGCCAGATGTATCCAAGCTGGTGGCGATGACGTCATCCAAGAAGGCAGCCTGTAGACTTGGCAATGACACATGATGTCATCCAAGAGGGCGGATTTTGGCGGGAAGATAGGTCAATTGGCTTACCTCCACTAACCTAACCCTCATCCCCTCCCCTCCCCCAGAAAATGGCGGTAAGTTTAAATTCCATCACGACAATGCAACACACCTCTATTAAAGTAAGAAAATGGCAGGAAAACAGGTCATTTGAGCTACCTCCATTAACCTAAGTCATCTGACCGCAACGTCTTCCTAGGAAGTGGTGGGAAGTTTGAATTTTGGAGGGAAGGTAGGTCAATTGGGCTATTTCTACTGAGCTAAGAAAATGGCGGGAAAGAAAGGGCAGTTGGGGTACCTCCACTAGCCTAACTCACTCGACCACCATCTCTTCTTAGGAACTGGCAGGAAGTTCAAATTCCATCAAGACAATGCAACACACCATGGCTACATCCACTAACGTAAGAAAATGGCTGGAAAAAGGGGCACTTTGACTACCTCCAATAACCTAAGTTATCCATCTGCCACCTCCTCCTAGGAACTGGCTAGAAAAGGACTTGACTTGTGTTGAACATAAGTCTTTATTTTGCATGCACTATTTATTTAAACAATTAGAGGCAGTACCGCCATCAAGTATGTTCACCCCAAGGTCCAGAGTCCAAATGATCTAGTACGTAGTACTGCCACCAGAGGGTGCTGTCGTCTGTTTCATGACGTAATCCAAGATGGCAGTCTGGTGTGTGGCGAAATAGCAGGAAACAGGGTGGTCGCAATGGGGTCAGGAGTCCAAATGACCTAGAACACAGCACTGCCACCAGAGGGTGCTGTCATCCGTTCCGTGACATAATCAACGATGGCGGTCTGGGGTGTGGTGAAATAGCAGGTAACAGTGTGGTCGCCAGAAGGTCCAGTGTCCAACTGACCTAGTACACAGTACTGCCAACAGAAGGAGCTGTTGTCTGTTCTGTAACAACTGAAACGGTTCTGACATCAAATGTAACAGTTGTGTTACTAAATGTGACACTTCTGTCACTCAATGTAACTGTGTTTTCTCTTTTGATGCTGTCAATTGTCAGGATGAGCATTCTAAGCATTCTGTCAGGGTGAAAATATTAAATAAATTAACTTTTCTCTCTTAACAACATGTGGGCAGGGTGGGTTCTTCCTTGGCTCGGGTATGAGGTCGAATGAAACATCATTTTTACATAAGATAACTTTTATTGAAAGTTTCGTACAACTGTATCTTACTGGGACGTTCTGGTTCGGAGAGCGGCAGCCGTGTCGTTTGCGTAGCCTTCTGCTGCGACAGCGGCGGCGGCGGCGACGGCAGCGGCGGCGGCGGCGTCTGATTACGCGTAGCGGTGTGTATCCCGCGTCGCCGTCTCGCCCAGCTGACCGGAGACGCGCAGCGCGAGGTGGCCGGTTTAACTATTGCGAGCGAAGTCGTGCATCGGATGATACCTTGGGTGTGGCGTCCCAGTGTTTCTCTTCTCTAAGCGGCCGCGTGTGTTGTGCGTCGACCAGCGGAGCGGCGCGGCGGGGCAAGGCCAGTGTCCCGAACTCGAACCACGGACTCCCGCTTGCCAGTCTTCGGCTGTCAGGTCTTCATCCCAGCTCACAGGTAACTACTGATGTGAGGCCGTCTCCTTCCCGTCCTCACGAGTCACCCGGGTATGTAAAAACCAGACTTCAAATATCTTTTAACTTCTGTCTTCTGGCGCCGCGGCTGCTGTTTGCTATTCCATTACAGCGGCGGACTTGGTGCGACTGTGCATGATGTAGTCTCTTCTTACATGACGGTCTTCAGCACCGAAACTGACTGAAAACTACTGCTACTCTTCTTTTCTTCCTTCGTCTCTCGTCTTCGTCTCCGTCTGTCTTCATCTGTCTTCATCTGTCGGGCCCACCGCGTCTCGCGTATTTATTCACTTCAGTTCACTGGAGGTGAACGACTTCACAGCCATTGCCTCTTCTGTCACGTTGAAAAGCTCTCGAAGAATCTTCTTGACCTCGGTCATTGGCTCTTGGAATGTAGGCGGGGGCCTCTGATCGCATGTGACGACTGAGAAACACGTGAGCCGGTCATTGCCTCTTCCGTCACGTTGAAAAGCTTCTCGAAGAATCTTCTTGACCTCGGTCATTGGCTCTTGGAATGTAGGCGAGAGCCTTTGCTCACATGCGACAACTGAGAAACACGTGAGCCGGTCGGGCGATGCCCTGACGGCTGAATCGACAGCGCCCGCTTATGTGGAACTCGCTGACTTCATGGTCATTGTCTCTTCTGTTCTGCTGTTCTGCCCACTGAATGCGAGTATGTAACTCTCTAAACTAAACCAAGTTTTCCATTTATATTCTAATTTCTAGTTCACTTTGATTTCACTAATTTATTTACTTAAGTACCACTCAACAGTTCCTTGACATAATCCAAGATGGCTTGGAAAATGCTGGGAAACAGTCTGTTCACCAGGGGTCCACATCTAGAACACAGTACACCAGAGAGTGCTCTCATCCATTCTGTGATGTAACCCAAGATGGCTGTCTGGAGGTGAAAATGACTCAGCCTGTGCTGGGATGCTGGAGAGAGGAAAGAGTGTACCTTATTTATTTTAGAACAATTTATTTAGACGTGGATTTGAGATTTAATATTTATCACACTGATACAAGACACACACTCTGACATGCTTGGGGTCATGCCACATGCCTACAGACCTGTAACTACTCATAAATTACAATAATAACACTCTGCTGACACGCAAACAACTCCTAAATTACCGAAATAATTTCAGTAGACAGCACACAGACATGCAAACTCCTCCTAAATAATGCAGTACACTGATGTGCAGACACAAAATCAAATTTCCAAATAATGCATAGCACAGCGTACAGACCTGCTTGCAAAATAATGCAACAAACACAAAAACAGCATGCGCAGGCACTGCTCGCTGCCCCCTGTCTACTGGACTCCACAGGAGGCCACCACAGACACACCCAGAAGTTGGGATGCAGTCCCCACGAAGTGATGAGGCCATCAGCTGCCAAGTCAAGCACAGGTGCCCATTCGGGTCCCCCAAGCATGAGGCATTGGCATCCATTTGACACTTGACACCTGAGATTCCTCTCGAAATATGTGATCACCTAGGCACCGTTGCTGATGTGACCCGATGGGAGTGAAGACTTATTTGCAGAGTGCAGATGCTCCAAGGGCGAGTGCATCGACACCACCATAAGCCACTGCCAGACGCAAGCCAGCGCTCTCACGCCACTGTTGATGGCATGTCAAAGTCACCTCTACATTTAAAGTCCTTCGAGTGTTATACTGACGTCACATGTCTATCTAAATAAGCGCCAAGTCATCCTCTAGGCAAAGTGCGCGTGTGTTCACTGATGCTGGTGTGATCCCTCTCTCTACCTGCAGTCCAGCGAAGACCTAATTGCCGAGTGACTCATCCTCCCAGACACTGCAGAAATTCGTTCCAGAATAGCACAGGGTGCATTGTTCCTCACGATCCTAACGGGACATGTGTGACACGCATATTGATGTCACAGATCATGCAATAGAAATCTGTTTGACAGCTCGCGATTCTAATGGGGCATGTGTGATGTGTGGCTGATGCATCGCTGAGCATAGCTACATACCATCAATAGTGCATCTAGCATTGTTCTCATTGGTGTACTGAAGTCACATGGCTATCTAAAATAATAACCAAGTCGAACACTCAGAAATTGAATAGTGTTCCAGAAATACTTAATGTACACTTTTGTAGGAGCTTTCAAGATGTTTTGGCTTGTATGAACGGAAATTATTACCCTAACAGAACCTGTTTACGAAAGTAGCGCCGAATAACGCCGAATGCATTGCTCCTGATGGTTGTAGTGTGGCACCCCGTCCATCACATCTTACCCTTCCTGCTTTCAACATACACAAATGTTCTCGCCACTATGTAGAGACTCCTATATCCTAGCACAAAGGATGTTTTGTGAATGAATCAAGCGTTATGATTGGCTCTTATCGAATTAACCCGCCGAATTACTGATGCCACTGGTGTGGAAGCACTGTCTACCTTTTTTTTCTGCAGACGAGGCTTTCAGTGCCAAAAAACTGTTTTTAACAGATCGCCATACTGAACTGACAATTAAAGCTTGCAAAGTACCCCTACATATCGTCAAATGTTGAAAAACTCTTACTCAATTACACTGCTCTCTCACTGAGGACAGGAGCTTGAATATTGGAGCACAAAACCGATCTCCAACACAGCAATATATCACCACGTACTCTGTCGATGTAGTAAACATACAATTCATTTCCTGTGCCATACAAAATCAGCACTTTTACATCATTTGTACATACACCACAAAGACAGATAGCACTGTATACACTCTTTGCAGCACTAGAAATTTCCCTGTTTCGTCGGTGGTCATCCACTCCTCATGGGTGACCAGAGCAGCAGACTGAAGTCACTCTTAGAATTGTTCTACAAATTCGGGCTCGTTCCCCTCGGCACAAACGGACCTGATTGCTTGCTTGCTTTTCTACACCCATCTCCAGACTCTGGAATTACAAGAACACATGTATTTTCACATGGTTTGCCATAATATTACACCATTTTTGCGGTACTTCTCGATATCAAGCACACAGCAGTATCCTACCGATCACTCACACAACATAATTCCAAAGATATAGACTGGAAATAATTTCTCTACAAACCCTAAACTTTAGCTAGGTGGGGCGTGCTGTACACCACTAACTAACTAGAAATCTGTCACGTCTGGGAAGACATTTACGTGGAAACTCGAAAACAAAGATGAAACTGATATTTCCACTCACGAATAATGATGTCAATGATGTAGCAGATTCCAAATGATCCCTATAATTTACAAAGTTAATTAAGGTGTTTCTCGAGTCTAGAGAACAGGCAAACGTATCTTCCACCTGCTAGATGCTCACACCACAATCGATCTTCCCTCAAATAAAGGCGCGAAATGTGCAGAAGTAGTCAACCAAACAATTTACATGGGCGGGAATAATGGCCCAGTGCAAACACTCGTCCATATTGAATCTTGTCAAATTTCCACGCAATCACGAAAGCTGCCCAACAGATGCTAAGTATTAGTTCGCTATTCGGCCGTCTAGAAGACAACATGATTAAGTCAGCTACATCCTACACTCCAACAGACCTCTCCATTCAGACAGCTCCTATCGTTAACGGGAAACATGAACGATTCCCGCACAGGTCATAGTCACTGCATGCCAAGCACACTTAGACAGAATGGTTCTAGGAAAAAAACCGGCCTCTTATATATTTTATCCTTGTACTTGCAACTACATGTTACCATTGCAGTCTCAGTTGAACGACATTTGACAATGAAATAGAAACTCCATTAAACAGATTCAATAATTTACACAACAACTTCCAGTTCATCATAGAATATGAGAAAGATAACAAAATTAATTCTTTAGGCTTGACAGTAAGTAACACAGACCAAACCCTAAATACCAATGTATACAGAGAACCAACATACACAGACACAGTCATTAATAAATCTTCCACACATCCCAACTCACATAAACAAACTACAGTCAGATCCTTCTTAAACAGAGCACAGAAATTCCCACTTAATGCTGCCAACTATGAGACAGAAATGAACACTATCAAATAAATTGCACATAATAATGGCTATCACGAACATGAAACAGACACACTATCACAACACACAACTTTAAATAACAACAAACAATGTGACAGCCTCCTCACACAACATCCGAAAACTCAAGTAAATACCGTTACCATATTTAGGTGTCATACAAGACAAAATAGCCAGGTTGTTTAAAAAATAGACATCAGGATCACCTTTGCTACCAACAACAACTTAAAAAAGAAACTGATACATGGCATTTCACATCCCACAGAGAAACTTAACAAAGCAGGAATTTATAAAATTACATGCAGTCATTGCAACAAATATTACATTGGCCAGATAGGAAGAAATTTTAAAATCCACTTAAAAGAACAAATTGTCTGTTTCAGACTTGGCAACCAGAATAAATCAGCTGTAGCGAAACATATAAATGAAACAGGACACAGTGTTACAGTAGACAACGATCTCAAAGTACTACAGAATTTAGAAAACAGCTGAAAAATAGACATCTTGGAATAAATGGAAATATTCATCTATGGCCACATAGGGAGTAACGAGATCTTGAATGAAATGACAGACTTCAAAAATTCACATTGCTTTTCCAATTTCACTACAGTTCTCCTAGAATAAAAGATACATAACAGTCGTTGATTCTAGCCCCAGGAATAGCTTAGAAATATGTAAAATAAATAGTTTATATCATGATGTGTCCAATAATATTGTCACAGGTGCTCTATTTGTAACGTATTTTGTCAACCTACATCTCTAATATGATATCAAGACGTTCAGAAGACATGTAAACATCTGACATCACATAGATCGACAAATCGATAGTCAAATCGAAACCAGCTGTATTTCGACCGCCATCTTGTTCACTGCACTACAGAACTGTTTGTGATCGTGTTTCCAAGTTACTGCTATGTTAGAGACAATTTGTGAACAGTGACCAAGAGAGCCACGGAAATGGAAAACCGCAACACACCACAACAAGACTGCCACGCCAGAAGAACAAAGTGAGTGACCGTTACAAAATATTTTCGTGCAAACATCAGTCAAGCTTCCAAAGTGACATCGCCTCTTACTAAGTTTTCTCTTCTTCCACAGGATGACCACAGCAGTTACGAAAAGACTGCTAAAATCAGTATGTCATTATTGTAAAGTGGTTTTTGTAATGCCATTTATCCTGAAGAAGAGGTATAACTCCCGAAACATGTCGCTAAATAAATAATACAATAGTTGACAAAGTTTGTGACTGGTAGCGGTAATTTTAAAAAAACCTTCACATATTTCTTGAGACAGTCACGGTCGAAAAATAGTCAAAATGGGTTTAAAAGTGGAGTTGTGCCATATCCCTCTCTCCACTCTGCTACTAGTTGACAGCCTAGTACGTTCTCGAGCATGACTGAATGAAAAGAGCGGCAGCTTTCCACTCAGTCACTCTCCTGCTTCCTCCTACTTCAATTTACAATCTCTTTCTTTCCCCCTCCACCTAGTTCGCGTCCTAATATGTTCTCGAGTGTGGCAGTAGGACAGGGCAGGCAGCTGTCCTCTTCCCCACTTTACTCGTCTCCTAATACTGGCAGGGCACTTTTTCCCTCCCCGCACCGACCCCCACGTAGTTCACGTCCTATAATTTCTCGACCATGACCTGTGGCGTTAGGGAACTGGGTTGTGTTGGGAGCCTTACGGTTCTGGACCACAATAACAATACATATTCAGTTTAATCAACCACAACTTATTTATGAAAACAATTGCGCAATTTATTACTGAACAGTGGCAGTGGAAGTCATGCGGTCAAAATCGAAATACATTCCACTGAACAGTACAAAAATACAGCATATTAAATAAATTAATCTCAGTTCCTAGGAGCCCCCAGAGTCTTAGTTTGTAAGTCAGAATACCATAATTAGTAACACAGAAGTTCTGACAAATTACAATCGTTGTAAAAAAAATTCCCATAGGAAAACCATTCACCCTCGCAGATTAATAAAAGTTTTGTAACGTATCAGAAAATGTAACTTGAATTTTCCTTGTTGCACGGGGCAAACAGTTAAAAGAGACTTATATAAACTAAGTCGGTTTACCTAGACCTCAGGGTACTTTAAATGTACTCACTCAGAAACGTTCCACCAAAATGATAGAGCAGCAGTGATATGCTCGTGCAATGTCTGAAATTCCCACTAAAGCAGGTGACAAATATTAAAATAAATTTTCTTTGGTAGAACAATCAGTTTTCCTCCGATTTAGCACGTCCCACCAAGTGGATCAAGTACTAGAATAAAATCATCACACCTTAAAGAAACACAAAGAAAAAATATTATTACTCAGATTACAAGAGACGACGAAACATTTTAAAACTACGCTCAGAGCTGCATCCTCTCTAGAATAATTTGGGATTAAGTTTGGGTATTATTCTGAGCCTTCCAGGTCAGCAACAAATAAGATGATCTCGTTTAACTTATCTCTGTAAACAAATTAATTACAAAAAATATGAACTATTTTTCCAACAAAGAAATTTAGTCAGGTCGGTCACAAGTGACCGCACGAAAAATTGGACTTGAACTCCTCCCTTTTCTAGTATTGACGAAAAAGGTGGAAATTAACTTAACCAAACAATTTCCCTAACTTAATCTACTTAACAGGAGTTTTGATTTTGTTTTTCCCTTTTAAATGTGGCTAAAGGCGCTAATAGCAGTCAACATCTTCCATATGTTTCAAACAGCACAAGTTAGTGCTGTAGGTGGCTTGCAAGCAAAAAATCTATAAGTTCACTAGGCGTGTGACTCCAAACTAAAGCGCGCTGGCCAGTGAAAGTTATTAAAGAAAAGGTATATATATATATATATATATATATATATATATATATATATATAATTTTGTGGTAAGTTCCTATGGGACAAAACTTCTGAAGCCATCGGTCCTTAGGCTTACACACTACTTAATCTAACTTAAACTACCCTATGCCCAAGCCCCAGGTAGGACTTGAACCTCCGCCAGAGAGAGCGTCTTTGCCTGGAGACGCCTGAATGCTTCTTAAATTAAAGTAAACCACCTGCTGCCGGACAAATGTATCTATAAGTCACATTTGAAACTTTAAATGGTCCAAACAGTCTATTCATAAAGACTGACGACACGTCACCAACGAAATAAATACTTTATTTTCGAATCATAGTTCTACACTTTTCTTAAGTATGTGCTCAAGTTGTTATCACCGACTACAAGGCACATCTGCAGTCGCCGGTCGAGAAATAGATGAAAGTGCGTTGGATGATATGCCGTTGCATACTGTGGCGATTCGATGGCTTATATTGTCTGGTGTAGTTGGGGCTCCATGATACATTGCACCTCTCAGTGCTCTCCATAGAAGAAACTCAAGAGAAGTCAAATCAAGAGACCCGGTTAGCCCACGTGCTGCAGCATTCCGTCCTATTCAACGGTGGGGATGCCTTTCATTCAGAATTTCGGTTGCCACTCAGGAAGAGTGATCTGTGCAGCCGTCGTGTTGGAATTATACGCAATGTCGCTTACCTGATGGTACCTCTTCTAGAAGAAAAAAAAATTCGTAAGAAAGTGTGCATACGTATTTCCATTTAACACCGCTGGTATGAAGTAAGATCCCGAATTGTAATTTCCTGCGGTCCTGTACCATAGGTTTACGCTTTCGCGGTCGTTGTTGTTGTACCTGATGAAGCCAGCGTGGATTTTCAGCTGCCTAGTAGTGCATATTACGTGAATATACATTATTGTGGTTCGTAAAAGTTGGTTCTTCGGTAGAGCACGTGTTGAAAACAGTCGAAACCCTTGATACAACAACGTAGCCTGGTACGAGCATGTTTCAGCCACAGTAGCCGATTCTGGCCAACTTGCCTTTCAATTTTACAATATTTCTGGATTTTTTTTTTTTTTTTTTTTTTTTTTGCGAAGAGTGTCAGTCTCAACATTTCACTGTACTCGTCTTTTCAAGCACTTTTGGATGCCATTAAGAAAGTGTATCATTCTATATTTATAAAACCATACTTGCTTCTTTAACTTGAGCTAAGTTAAGACACTTTATCACATGTCAAGGTACACGTAATTTAGACTATTATCATTTCCCGATAATCTCGTTTCGATTTCTGGACGAACATTTACACCAGAATTTTAGCCACTAGCTGGAATAGTGGGTATTAATACACAACACTAAACAATACACAGGAACCTGCCGAAGCAGTGGTTTGCTCAAAAACAATAGTTCAACTACAAAGGCCTATCAATTGCTCACACTAAACATATCAATACGTCAGAGCATATGTCTCTAACACGAACACAGCATATTAGTACACATAAGAAACAACTGACCAAATATGCAGTTTACACAGAACAGAGATTACTCTACCATCATGGCCCCTAGACTGGCCACATTGAAATGCATTAGTATATCAGAATTTAGATCTCTAACTGAAACATGGTGAATTAATACACCATAAATAGCAGCCTGCCCAAATCTGCGGGTTACAGAGAATAGGAAGGTTGAAGTGTCACGGCCCATAGATTGGTCACATTAAATGTATTCGTAGAATCACCACTACGTGCAAGAGACTACAGTGTAAATACCAGAACGACAAAGGCCAAAATTTATACAATATCCCCAGGCACAAGCGCCAGCAATATTTCAGAGGAAAACTTTAACCGAAAAGAAACACAAATAACCAGAACGCATTGGCTGACTCCCATGCGAAACCAGTACTTCGACAGGGACATTGAGTCTCACCACTAGCTAGAAGGACCACAATTTTGTGCAGTCCAAACGATCTTACTTCCATCCACGGCATGTGTATTAATCACAGAGTGCAGCCTCTGCGTACACAACAATGATCGGCCCCACTCATTGTCGACACGTCACTTGGATGATGAAATTCTCCTTTCTGTTGGCCTTCCATACTTGCCAATCGCAAGCCTCTAAATTCACTGCGATCGTGCACACATTGCCCTTTCGAGGGCCTAGGAACTACCTCCACACCACTGAACTAAAGAGTGCGCATGAGCTAGCGATATGGACTGACACCAAGAAAATAGAACACGCGCAAAGTACAGACGGAAGAACAGGACGGGGCGCTACTCCATCTCCCTCTTCGCTCCCCCCTCCTCTTAATTTACGTCCTGGCGCGTTCTTGAGTATGGATGAAAAACGGGACAGGCAGCTTGCCCATTCCCCAATCTCCACTATCCTACTAGTTCATGGCCTGATACATTTTCTATCATGGGCAAAGGACATGATGGGCAGATTATCACTCTCTCTTTCCTCTCACTTATACTACACCCTAGTACTTTCTCGGGCATAGCTGGACACTATGGAAGCTGTCCAACCTCCCAATCTCCACCGTACTCCTAATTTACGTCCAGACACGTTCCCGAATATGGCTGAATGACAGGATGGGTAGCCTCCTCCCCCTCCCCCCTCTTTAGTACACGTCCTAGTACTTTCACAAGCATGGTTGAAGGTCAGGATCGTCAGATTTTCCATTTCCCTATCTTCCCCCTCCTGATTCTCGTCCTGACACATTCTTGAGCATGGATAACGAACAAGTACGGCAGCTGTCCTCTCCCCCTCTGTCCTCTGTCGTCCTTGTTCACATCCTATTATTTCTCAAATGTGATCAAAAGACAGGAGGGTCAACTTTACTCCTCCATCCCTCTGTCCCTTCTTAGTTCACGGTCTAGAGCTTTCTCCGTCACGAATGGTTAATTGGATGGGCAGCGCCCCCATGTCTCTCTCATCCCTTTGCTCCTACATCACGACCTGAATTTACCTCGAGCATGGGTGAAGGAAAGGATGGACAACTATACCCTCCCCACAGCCAAAAGGCAAGACGAGCAGCGTCTTACGTACACTATGTGATCCAAAGTACTCGGGCACCCACAAAAACGCACGTTTTTGATATTAGGTGCATTATCCTGCTATCTACTGTCAGGTATTCCATATCAGCGACCTCAGTAGTCGTTAGACATGGTGAGAGAGCAGGATGGGGTGCTCCGCGGAACTCACGGACTTCCAACGTGGTCAGGTGATTGCGTGTCACTTGTGTCATACATTTGTAAGCGAGATTTCCACACTCCTAAATATCCCTAGATCCACTGTTTCTGATGTGATAGTGAAGAGGAAACCTGAAGGAACATGTACAACACAAAAGCATACAGGCCAACCTTGTCTGTTGACTGACAGAGACTGCAAACATTTGAAGAGGGCTGTAATGTGTAATAGGCAGACATCTATCCAGACTATCACAGAAATTCAAAACTGCATCAGGATCCATTGCAGGTACTATGACAGTCAGGCAGGAGGGGAGAAAACTTGGATTTCGTGGTCGAGCGGCTGCTCATAAGCCACCATCACACTGGTAAATACCAAACGACGCCTCGCTTGGTGTAAGGACAACATTGGACGGTTGAACAGTGGAAAAATGTTGTATGGAGTTAGGAAACACGGTACACAATGTAGCGTTCCGATGGCAGGGTGTAGGTATCGTGAATGCCCGGTGAACGTCAAATGGCTGGCTGGTTCAAATGGCTCTGAGCACTATGGGACTTAACAGCTGTGGTCATCAGTCCCCTAGAACTTAGAACTACTTAAACCTAACTAACCTAAGGACATCAAATACATCCATGCCCGAGGCAGGATTCGAACCTGCAACCGTAGCAGTCGCACGGTTCCGGACTGCGTGCCTAGAACCGCGAGACCACCGCGGCCGGCCGGTGAACGTCATCTGCCAGTGTGAGTAGTGCCGACAGTAAAATTCGGAGGCGGTAGTGCTATGGTGTGGTGGTGGTTTTCGTGGAGGGGGCTTGCACCATTTGTTGTTTTGGGTAGCATTATCACAGCACAGGCCTACATTGCTTCCCACTGTTGAAGAGCAGTTCGGGGACTGCGATTGCATCTTTCAACACGATGGAGCACTTGTTCATAATGCACAACCTGTGGCGGAGTGGTTATTCGACAGTAACGGGGTTAATGGACTGGCCTGCACAGAGTCCTGACCTGAATCCTATAGAACACCTCTGGGATGTTTTGGAACGCCGTCTTCGTGCCAGGTCTCACCGACCGACATCGATACCACTCCTCAGTGCATCACTCCGTGAAGAATGGGCTGCCATTACTCAAGAAACCTTTCAGCAACTGATTGAACATATGCCTGCGAGAGTGGAAGCTGTCATCAAGACTAAGGGTGGGCCAACACCATATTGAATTCCAGAATTACCGATGGAGGGCACTGCGAACTTGTAAATCATTTTCAGCCAGGTGTCCGGATACTTTTGATAACACAGTGTAGGAATCACGTACCAAACGTCCCCCCCCCCCCCCACCCACACTCATTCATCTCCAGCCACCTACGCCCATTCAACACTGCCACAAATTATTATGCTACGTTGGTTGTTTTAGCTGTCTCTTCCATAAGATTAACAAGCTGTAGCATGGTATACCATGATTTGTATCATTTGTAGGATGTATCGAAAAGAATCATCTGATTAAAAAAATCACAACTATTACGTTATTTGAGGTATGTGCGTGAACAACACATTGTTGGAAAGAGCAAAGTCTCGAGTCTGACACGTTCCCTCTCGGTAGCAGCAATGTGCGCACACTTCAGTTTTAGTCTAAATGGTGTCGGGACAAGAGAAAGAGTTTTGTGTTCTGCATTTTGTGCAGTGCGGGTCAGTAATAACCGTTTAGTGTTACTTTCGCACTAGGTATGGTGTGGATCCTCCTACAGTACAGAGCATTAGACGGTGGCATGAACAATACCCAGAAAGAGGTTGTTTGTGTAGAGGCAAATCACAAGGGCGTCCCCTAGAGTCTCACACAGACGTCGAACGCATCCGCCGTAGTTTCACAAGGAGTTCGCAGAAATCCGTTCGCTGTGCAGCTCGACAGATCAACATGCCCCTGAAGTCCGCCTGGCGTGTTTTGCGTCAACGTTTATACATGAAACCATACAGAATTCAGCTACTGCAAGCTCTTTGTGAAGGTGACAAACGACAACGTGTAGAGTTCTGTAATTTCGTTCTTGGCAAGATGGAGGATGACACTTTTCTTCCTCGCTTAGCGTTTAGTGACGAGACAACATTCCATTTAAATGGGAAGGTGAACCGTCATAATGTGAGAACATGCGGTACGGAACAACCACATGAAGTTGTACAACATGAGAGGGGCTCTCTAAAATTTAATGTGTTCTGTGCAGTTTGACTGGAAAAAGTGTATGGTCCATTTTTCTTTGCCGAGAACACTGTTACAGGAAGCACATATCTCGATGTGCTTGAGAAATTTCTTTTCCCACAGGTGGAGACTGATTCGAAAGGCTTCATTTACCAGCGTGGAGGGGCACCGCCACACTGGCATCTGGAAGTGCGGGAATTTTTAAATCAGAGGATTTCTGAACGATGGCTCGGTCGCACAGGACCAAATGATTCAGCCTTACATTACTGGCCTCCAAGATCACCGACGTGACTGTATATGATCAGTTCTAGTGGGGGTTTACAAAAGACTCTATGTGCCTCTGTTACGAACAACAATGAATGAACTGAGACATCGCATAACAGCAGCTGTGGTAGCCATTCAAAATAGTTCAAATGGCTCTGAGCACTATGGTACTTAACAATTGAGGTCATCAGTCCCCTAGAACTTAGAGCTACTTAAACCTAACTAACCTAAGGACATCACACACATCCATGCCCGAGGCAGGATTCGAACCTGCAACCGTAGCGGTCGCGCGGTTCCAGACTGTGGAAGCCGTAACTCAAGCCATGCTCGCTGCAGTGTGGGGACAATTTGAATACCGCATTGACATATGCCGTGCATCTCAAGGGGGGCATATTAAACACCTATGAAAAGATATGAAAAAAACTTTTTGTGTTTCCCATTCATCAAAACACAAAATTATTTGTATACGTTTATTAGTTTCAAAAATGTTGACGTACCAAATCTGATGAATCTTGTTGATACTCCCTATATTTATTCTTTAAAACAGCACAAATTGATCGTGGGACAGAATGGGACTACTATTGAAATTGAGTTAGCAGGTAATACAGATAAACCGTATCTATAGCAGTGCCACTTGTTGCTCTTGATAAGGTTAATCGATTCTTAAATCTGTCTGCGGCTAATCATACTGCTGATTATAACATTCTACAAAAATAAGCCATAGTCACTTTGAAAAAGAGGCGCTGTTATCGACTGATTCTCATCATACCTAGCACATGGCGTACGAAGAATACACATAACACAAAACGCAAACAATGCTTAACAGTTGGCAAAAAAATTTTCAGAACCGAAACATTTTAATTTGAGTTCCTTACAGTTAGGACGAAATGTGTTCTGATACACGTCAATAAATATTCCGGAAGTGCTAGCCATGGCAAATACTCTCATTATAATGACGAAAAACAAAACAAAACAAGATAACTACTTGGGAGAAAGCAAATAAAACCATCTAGGCGGTTTAGAGTTGGTTAATATGCAATAATATCCCTCTGATCGTGAACGAAACAAGTGTCATGAGCATGTTAAAGACCCTGACTTGCTTAAAAACCAACTAACACACAAAATAAATTTTTATTCTCAGTTGAAGTGCAGTGAACGCACAAAGATAATCGAAAACACGACGTCAGAAACAGTTTATTCCTTTACAATCTTGTCATCAGTGTGTAACAGCCGTTGTCTTTTTTTTTCATGCTGTTAACACATACGCTCATTTCTTAACTACGGAAAGCTTTTCTGGGAAACACATGCACAAAATATGTATCCTGTTTATAAACCACAGAAAAGGGACAAAATAATAAGGACGATAAGTAGTATTGGAGCTCATTGTAAAGAAATGCTCAAAACATTTGGGATTTTAAGTACACTTTGTGAATGCATTTGTCAGTCAGTTATGTACAATGAAAGTAACTTTAATTACTGCGCAAACATTCCTGTGCAGGACCTTGGAATAAGGTCTCGAATGAACTTACATTTACCAAGAATGAATAAATATAAAACTCAGGGCAGCAGTATCAGAGAATGAATCTGTGGAATAAATACACCAAGAAAATTAAATAGAGTAGTAAAATGAACTTATTTCAAGAGGCAGTTTAAAAGTGCATGTTAGGCAGCACAGTCTATGCACAGACGAGGGGTTTGGTAAAAAATTTAACACAAGCAAATAATAACAACACGTCCATTTCGTTCTACAGCACGCTTTTGTAGTCGTCTGTCTTCTGACTGGTTTGATGATTTGTTTACTGATTTTTTTCAGGTAAAGTTTACACCAAAGATCTTTAATGGATGACGCTAATACGTTATCCTCCTCCTGCAATCATCATTTGACTCGTTATGGAGGACTGTTCACTCAGGTTATGATGCAAAGAAATGGGAAGTTGCGGTACACAAAATGAAAACGAACATCATCGTCAGGATCCTGATGTTGGCCGATAATGTGTGCGTTGTGTATGTACTGCGTGCAATGATCAGAGTAGTCGCATGTATTATGCTACTAAATAAATTCCTTGGAAGGATGTACAAAGAAAACACTATTTATACTAACGACAAACCGAATGAAGTTTGCTTGCTTTTAAATGGCTTCACTTCTATTCAGGATGATGGACGCTCTAATCTCCATCAAGTCATTCTTATTTAAGTTTAGCGTGAATTCCCTAAATGTCTTCGCACAAATACTGGTACGGTTCCTACGATAACGTCACAGCCGACTATCTGTTCCATCCTCGTAAAACTATACCTGCAGGTATGGAAATAACTTTATTCATAAATTTTGTTTCTTTTTTTTTTTTTTTTGTTCTTAAACTGCGTTCCCACTTCCTATTTCCTTCTAAAAGTGATTTGCGAATGAATAAAGTTACTACTACATGACAAAAACTGTAGTTCAGGCTCTGTACCCTTTCGTCCAGAAGTTGCTGTTCCTATATATAAATCTCTGATTTATAATTTTGCTTTTTGTTGAGTTATGTTGTTTCAGATGTTCACGTGTACCTTGCCTCATCTGGTTTTATCTACTGCTTCCATATCAGTAAGATATATAGTCAAAGAAAATACAATCTCACGACAGCTTAATGGTGACAAGGACATGATCAATTCGAAACATTCATTAGTATATCTTGTCTGGAAGCAGCAATAGCCTGGTCAACGAAGATCAAGAAACGTCGAACAACGAAAAAAATTCGTATAGTCGAAAATTTTTCTATAGTGGTTGAATGGAGTGCCATGAACGACGTACTAAGATTCCTCACCAGTGTGGTGTGAGCGTTGTGGTGAGGGGAGGGGGAACGTTTAAAAGCCACTTTTTATGTTTTTCTTAATAGCCCGAGAACCGCTGCTTCTAGGGAAACTGCTTCCCAGTAGAAAATTAAACTACGCTCAGTTACCTACATTAAAGTTTCTGCTCATTTTCTTTGTCTAGGACTAACGATTCCGCGTTGCAGGGGATAGAAAAATTACACACATATATATAGTATTTTAATGTCATAAAACTGTTGTTTATTCTTAAATGAAGAGGGCGAAGAATAAATATTAAAACAGCGGAATAATATTAACGGATGTGTTCTGAGGCCGTGGCGGGTTGGAGACGGGTGTTGGGTGGAGGGTAGGTGCGTGAGGGAAGGTAGGTTGCCGCATTATGGTCACGCACTTCCCTCCTTCGTTGATCAGCAAACTGAAGAGGGGCAGGCGAGTCCCCATCCCCTCTACGCCATTACAGTATGTCATAACAAATATCCACAGTGTATTTCATAAAGTTATTACTATCCTTCGTCAGCTCGTCTTACAAATTACTGGCGACACAGAGTGCACACACACTCTAGGGGTGCTTGTTCTCCACTACATGGCATACAGATATCAGACACTAATAGTACCAGCGCAAGAAACCGTTATGGACAGATTCCAAGTAAATATCTGCGTACTGTTCTAATCTAGTAGAGGCGATATTGATACTTAGTCATCGTACAAGACAGTTGTAATGTTCTTCCTGGAAAGGCAACTTCTTCCATTATCAGTGCTTCTCGCTTTTCAGTTGACAGACTTTACCTAACCAGCATTTCCTGTTATGTGAATAGGCAAAATAATTTCACTGAGTCCGTTTTTACGTAGTGGAATCATTTTCAATTTATTAAGTCAGTACTCATTTGCAGATGTTAAGCCAGCTTTTGTGTAAAATATGTTTCTATAAAAAAAGACTGAGAAGCGTTTAATTTGTAGGTGTGATGTTTTCAGTGAACCGTATGGACTTGGTGAGCAAGGGGCTGAATTCGTAAATGTGGCATCTTGCTGCTGCCTATCGTCGACAGCATACTGCAAAGTCGTGTAACAATATTGTTGTCAGTTGGTTGTAAATTAATGAGTGACAAGAAAGTTATCTAACTGTGTTACTGGTAGATTGCATAAATCTCTTGTAGAATGGGCTGCAATGAGTGCAGCCACTTTCCAAACATACGCAGTGTTTCTTCCAAAGCGGAGACGATGAAATTGACATTGTCTTTTTACATAATAGTTCACTTAAAAAGTGCAAGTAAGAACTCACTAAACAAACAGAAAATAACTCCACTATACACTGAGATGACAAAAGTCATGGGATAGCTCCCAACATTGTATCGGACCTCCTTTTTGCTCGGTCTAGTGCAGCATCTCGACGTGGAATGGATTCAACAAGGCGTTGAAAGTCTCGTGCAGAAATATTGAGCCACGCTGCCTCTGTAGCTATCCATAATCGCGATTATGTCATAAACTCGATTATGTCATAAATGTCCGATGGCATTTATGTAGAGCGATATCTGTGGAAAAAAAATATCGCTCGAATTGTCCAGAATGTTCTTCAAACCAATCGCGAACAATTGCAGCCCGGAAACGTGGCGCACTGTCATCCATAAAAATTACATCGTTCTTGGAGAACATGACATTCATGAATGGCTAAAAATGGTCTCCAAGTAGTCGAACATCGAGAGGACCCCGTCCATTTTATGTAAACACAGATCACATCTTTATAGAGCCACCACCGGCTTACACAGTAGCTTGTCGGCAATTTGGGTCCATGGCTTCGTGGGGTCTATCCCACACTCGAACAACACCATCAGATCTTAGCAAGTGCAATCGGGGCTCGTCTGACCAGGTCACAGTTTTTCTGTAGTTTAGGTTCAACTGGTTCAAATGGCTCTGAGCACTGTGGGACTTAACATCTATGGTCATCAGTCCCCTAGAACTTAGAACTACTTAAACCTAACTAACCTATGGACATCACACAACACCCAGTCATCACGTGTAGTCTAGGGTTCAAATGGCTCTGAGCACTATGGGACTTAACAGCTGTGGTCATCAGTCCCCTAGAACTTAGAACTACTTAAACCTAACTAACCTAAAGACATCACACACATCCATGCCCGAGGCAGGATTCGAAAACTACCTACCGTAGCAGTCGCGCGGTTCCGGACTGCGGGCCTAGAACCGCGAGACCACCGCGACCGGCTGTAGTCTAGGGTCCAAACGATATGGTCACGAGCCCGAGAGAAACGATGCGACTGATTTCGTGCTGTTGGCAAAGGCACTCACGTTGCTCGTCTGCTGCCACAGGCCATTCAGCCCATTAACGCCACATTTCGCCGCACTGTCCTAACGGATACGTTGTTCATACGTCGCACATTGATTTCTGCGGTTGTTTCATGCAGTGTTGCCTGTGTGTTAGCACTGACAGCTCTACCCAAACTCAGCTGCTCTCGGTCGTTAAGTGAAGGCTGTCGCCACTGCGTTGTCCGTGGTGAGAGGTAATGTCTAAAATTGGCACACTCTTGACACTGTGGATCTTGGAATATCGAAGTTCCTAACGATTTCCGAAATGCAATGTCCCATGCACCTCGCTCCAACTATCATTCAGCGATCAAAGCCTTGTAATTCACGTCGTGAGGCCATAATCACATCGAAAACCTCTTCATATGTATCACCTGACTATGAATGACAACTCTGCCAATGCACTGCCATCTATATACAGGGTGGTCCATTGATAGTGACCGGCCCAAATATCTCACGAAATAAGCATCAAACGGAAAAACTACAAAGAACGAAACTCGTCTAGCTTGAAGGGGAAAACCAGATGGCGCTATGGTTGGCCCGCTTGATGGCGCTGCCATATGTCAAACGAATATCAACTGCGTTTTTTCAAATAGGAACTCCCATTTTTTATTACGTATTCGTATAGCACGTTAAGAAATATGAATGCATAAAAAGTTCTCGGTTTACTTGCCGCGTCAAACTTGACGCGGCAAGTAAACCGAGAACTTTTTATGCAAGGACTCCGTCGCGAAAGACTTAGTAATCAAGAAATATGAATGTTTTAGTTGGACCACTTTCTTCGCTTTGTGATAGATGGCGGTGTAATGGTCACAAACGCATAAGTACGTGGTATCACGTAACATTCCGCCAGTGCGGACGGTATTTGCTTCGTGATACATTACTCGTGTTAAAATTGATCGTTTACCAATTGCGGAAGAGGTCGATATCATGTTGATCTATGGCTGTTGTTGTTGTTGTGGTCTTCAGTCCTGAGACTGGTTTGATGCAGCTCTCCATGCTACTCTATCCTGTGCAAGCTTCTTCATCTCCCAGTACCTACTGCAACCTACATCCTTCTGAATCTGCTTAGTGTATTCATCTCTTGGTCTCCCTCTACGATTTTTACCCTCCACGCTGCCCTTCAATGCTAAATTTGTGATCCCTTGATGCCTCAAAACATGTCCTACCAACCGATCCCTTCTTCTAGTCAAGTTGTGCCACAAACTTCTCTTCTCCCCAATCCTATTCAATACCTCCTCATTAGTTACGTGATCTACCCACCTTATCTTCAGCATTCTTCTGTAGCACCACATTTCGAAAGCTTCTATTCTCTTCTTGTCCAAAATAGTTATCGTCCATGTTTCACTTCCATACATGGCTACACTCCATACAAATATTTTCAGAAACGACTTCCTGACACTTAAATCTATACTCGATGTTAACAAATTTCTCTTCTTCCGGAATATTTTACCCAAGAGGACGCCATCATCATTTAATCATACAGTAAAGCTGCATGTCCTCAGGAAAAATTACGGCTGTAGGTTCCCCTTGCTTTCAGCCGTTCGCAGTACCAGCACAGCAAAGCCGTTTTGGTTAATGTTACAAGGCCGGATCAGTCAATCATCCAGACTGTTGCCCCTGCAACTACTGAAAAGGCTGCTGCCCCTCTTCAGGAACCACATGTTTGTCTGGCCTCTCAACAGATACCCCTCCGTTGTGGTTGCACCTACGGTACGGCCATCTGTATCGCTGAGGCACGCAAGCCTCCCCACCAACGGCAAGGTCCATGGTTCATGGGGGGGATCTATGGCTATTGTGATTAAAATGCCCAACAGACGTGTGCTATGTATGCTGCTCGGTATCCTGGACAATATCATCCAAGTGTCCGGACCGTTCGCCGGATAGTTATGTTATTTAAGGAAACAGAACGTGTTCAGCCACATGTGAAACGTCAACCACGACCTGCAACAAATGATGATGCCCAGGTAGGTGTTTTTGCTGCTGTCGCGGCTAATCCACACATCACTAGCAGACAAATATCACTAGAATAGGGAATCTCAAAAACGTCAGTGTTGAGAATGGTACATCAACATTGATCGCACCCGTACCATATTTCTATGCACCAGGAATTGCATGGCGACGAATTTGAACGTCGTGTCAAGTTCTGCCACTGGGCACAAGAGAAATTACGGGACGATGACAAATTTTTTGCACGCGTTCTATTTAGAGACGAAGCGTCATTCACCAACAGCGGTAACGTAAACGGGCATAATATGCACTATTGGGCAACGGAAAATCCACGATGGCTGCGACAAGTGGAACATCAGCGACCTTGGCGGGTTAATGTATGGTGCCGCATTATGGGAGGAAGGATAACTGGCCCTCATTTTATCGATGGCAATCTAAATGGTGCTACGTATGCTGATTTCCTACGTAATATTCTACCGATGTTACTACAAGATGTTTCACTGCATGACAGAATGGCGATGTACTTCCGCACGTTCACCGGATCTGATGTCCCCGGATTTCTTTCTGTGGGGAAAGTTGAAGGGTATTTGCTATCGTGATCCACCGACAACGCCTGACAACATGCGTCAGCGCATTGTCAATGCATGTGCGAACATTACGGAAGGCGAAATACTCGCTGTTGAGAGGAATGTCGTTACACGTACTGCCAAATGCAATGAGGTTGACGCATATCATTTTGAGCATTTATTGTATTAATGTCGTATTTACAGGTAATCACGCTGTAACAGCATGCGTTCTCAAATGGTTCAAATGGCTCTGAGCACTATGGGATTTAACATCTTAGGTCATCAGTCCCCTAGAACTTAAAACTACTTAAACCTAACTAACCTAAGGACATCTCACACAACCATGCCCGAGGCAGGATTCGAACCTGCGACCGTAGCAGTCCCGCGGTTCCGGACGGCAGCGCCTAGAACCGCACGGCCACCGCGTCCAGCTGCGTTCTCAGAAATGATAAGTTCACAAAGGTACATGTATCACACTGGAACAACCGAAATAAAATGTTCAAACGTACCTACGTTCTGTATTTTAATTTTAAAAACCTACCTGTTACCAACTGTTGGTCTAAAATTGTGAGCCATATGTTTGTGACTATTACAGCGCCATCTATCACAAAGCGAAAAAAATGTCCAACTAAAACATTCATATTTCTTTACGTACTACACGAAAATGTAATAAAAAATGGGGGTTCCTATTTTAAAAAACGCAGTTGATATCCGTTTGACCTATGGCAGCGCCATCAAGCGGGCCAACCATATCACCATCTGGTTGCCCTCTTCAATCTAGACAAGTTTCATTCTTTGTAGTTTTTTCGTTTGACGCTTATTTCGTGAGATATTTGGCCCGGTCACGATCAATGGATCACTCTGTATATGCGTATCACTCCTCCCTGACTTTTGTTACCTCAGCGTAGAAATACGAGCTCAGTAAAATTTTACGGATATAAGAAAACTTGCCAGGAAATGTTATGAGTGTATTGGTACCTGTAAAATGAAAAGCGAGCAGTGGTTATGGTGGAGAAAACTACCTTCCCAGAAGAATGCTACAGCTGCCATACGTACAAGACAACTAAAAATAATTTTCCCTCTAGCGAGGTAGAACAATGCGCAGAGATTTACATAGAATCTGTCCACATGTGTTTCTTGCATTAGCATTACTGGTGACTCATATCTGTACTCCATATAGTGGAAAATTAAAACCCGTAGGTAATGTCTGCGCAGTTCCCCGCCGTGACTTGTAAGGGAAGCAGCAGGAGGATCGGTCCGCGGTGTAGCAAATATCTACGAAAAGGCCACACGCAGAATCGCAGTTTGTGGATGTCTTGGTGCTCGGGTCCTATTGGGGCTAAGAACATGTTGCAAAAATTTTTTGGTTTAGCTCGGACCAGCGGTTATTTGTATAACCATTCGAATATCTGTCTTACTGTAGCTATGTTACAGTACATTAAGCAAGGTTTGAAAGATAAACCGGAGCTGGCGCCTAGGCAAATCGTGCAAATCAATTACTTCCTTTTACAAAAGGCTGAAATTAATGCTCAGCTACCGTTCGGATTTTTCAAACAAAAAAAATCACCGTCGCTTGGATTTTACGTACAAAAACAGTCACCACACCATTAAATACCTTCGGAGTGGAAGCGAGATTGATGGCTTAGACATGGTACACCAGTGCATCGGACTTTGCTGTAATATAAATTTTTACCGTTTGGAAAAAATTTTGCTTCGTTTGGTTTGTACGTGAAAAAAACAAGTTTTTCTGGAAGGTTCCTGAACCGCGTCACTTCTATATTTTATTTTAGTACGAATCGGTTCAAACTTTGCACAAAGGTAGTTAAATTGATAAAATCAAAACGAAATTTTTTTATCCAATAAGCTTCATCCGTTGTCGAGATGTGACGGTTTAAAGTCGAGCTAAATGTTGCACATACACTTTGTTTCGTGAATTTTATGTGCAAGAACGGTTTAAGTCAAATAAATAAACAATGTGTTCGTAGGATAAAATTGAAAAATCACTTTGAAAAAATTTAGTGTCATTCGGAATTCACGTGCCAAAGTATGTTTTTGTCAGTTTATTTACGAGTGCAGCTTCTGTTTCAAACTTGGGCGTATCGGTACAAATTTTGTAAGAAGATAGAAAAATACATGTAATTAATGGTAGCCTGTTGTTTTGTGAAAGCTTTATTTGTTGCCACAATATAAGCAACACAGTTCGAAAGACAGTAAAAAACATATATCTGATCAGTCGTTGCCCAGGTCAATAAAAAACTACATCGGTTGCCAACCTATGGCGATCTAATGTCAAAATTATGGTAGAGTAAAAGTTTAGAAGCAAAATGAAAACTGTTCCTATCATAACAAAAAAAAAGGCGAATATGCCTTGGGCACATTTAGGTGTGTAAAGTGAACGAGCTTTTCGAATTATGTGGCAGCTTCAAAGACATTTAAATCAAAACGTCTTGACACATTAGCGCTTGTTTACGAGATAACCCTCCTTCGCCAGCGCACTGAGCTCTCTTAACTGCAGGGTCTTAACACTCCTGCATCTTGTAATTTATAGGCCAAAGTCCGTGATTCTTGTCACCAAAATCCAGAGGATTAACCAGCCATACCAGACAATATATGTAATATCATATAGCTAAAAAAGTCACCCCCTCCCAGCCAGAAATTAAAAAAATTATATTAACGTCACATAAGGAAAAAAACCACCTCCAGAAGGTTCTTAACACCTTGTAGCTGTTTCTTATGACTTAATAGGTAGAGAGAGTGGGGGACTGGCCCATACTCTCTTCAGTTTGCAGGTCTACGGAGGAGGGAAGTGCATGCTATCGATATAAATCGATCCATGCGATGTAGCATCAACTGGCGAGTAACGACTGCTAGTCAGACACACGCACGGTGCATGTAGTATCAGCGAGTGTTCTGTCCATGTGTAGAATAGGGAAGGTGCGCGATCTCTTGAGTCTGACCGAGGGCAGATTGTGATGGGCCGAAGGCTCGGCACGAGCATTTCGGAAACTACACGACTTTTCGTGTGTTCGAGGGCTGCTGTGGTCAGTGCCTTCAGCACGTGACGACATCAACGTGAAACGACGTCCAGACGTCGTGGGGTTGGGCTGCCACCCCTCATTACGTCGTAGACTGGGTAGATTGGTGAAACAGGACGGGCGGTGAATTGTGACGGAATTAACATCAGAATTTTATGCCAGGCAAGACACAAGTGTGCCTGAACACGCAGTGCACCGAACACTCCTAACGAAGAGCCTCCACAGCCGACGACCCATGCATGTGTCGTTAACACAACGACATCGGCAACTACGGCTGAAATGGGCGCGTGACCATCGGCACTGGACGTTGGCGCAGAGGCAGAGCGTTGCGAGGTCTGATGAATCCTGACACCTCCTTCATCATGCCGATAGGAGGGCGCGAATCCCAGGGGAACAACTCTTTCCCACCTCTAATGCGGAACAGAGACAAGCTGACGGGTCTCCATTATGCTCTAGGGAAACATTCACGTGGGAATCCGTGGGTCCAGTGGAGCTCGTGCAAGGCATCATGAGGGCAGATGAGTATCATACATTGGTTGCAGATCACATACATCCCTTCATGACGACCATGTTTCTCGGAAGGCAGCGACATTTTTCAACAAGACAATGCGTCATGTCACAAGGCCAGGAGTGTGATGCAGTGGTTCAAGGAACACAGTGACAATAGCATAGGTGGTTTCATATGAAAAAATGAATGAAATGGTGGTTTCAGGCGGAAGCCATTGGTACTCAAAGCGTTACTAAGATTTGGAATACTTATTTCGTTTGTCAATCATTCCTGGTATTGAACTATGACACAAAAATGTTGATGTCACACACTTCTGCGACAGCTTTTTAGGAAAAGAACATAAGACTGAATCGGAAAACGGAGCGCAAAAATTCGAAGCTGTGCCTTTTTTTTCCCTAGGGCCTCCAGTCCCCCCTCCCCCTCCCAAAAAAATGAAGCATTGGCTGTATTTTGAACTGGAAGACAGAAAGTTTTGATTATTAATCAGAGACATGAAGAACGATACCCGTAGACCACGGGTTCACCGCAAATGGACTGATGAAGTAGAGTCGAGCTTTGAACATCATTTGCTCGTAAACTATTGAATAAACCAACATAGATGTCCCGTTATTTTCATACTTCTTTCATCCTGTAAAATTTCGTCTTTATCAGGGAGCGACCTTTGGCGGTTTCTACTTGTTAGATAAGAAATGTAAACTTTCCCTTGATCGATGGGTCCTGCACGAATGGAAGTTGTATGAGTACGCTTTTTTAGCTTTTTGTGTTCGGTCGCTGCCTATTTTAGCCGTCTGCTCTGTGAAAAAGCACGGTAGTACTCAGCAGTTTTTTCAGAATTGGCATATACCACGAGTAGTCACTAGCATACTTTGAAATCAGTTACACGAAACATTTCAGCACTGACTTCTAATTTAGTAGATGTTCAGTACACAACGCAAACCAGAGGAACAATGGCTCCTCTGGGTGCACTTGTCAGAGCTTTGAATCACAACGCCACTACCGCCTACCCGGCAACCCTTGTGCTTCGCGATGCTTGTTTCCGCCGACTTCAGAAAAGCGCTATATTACTGTTCTAGAAAAAAGTTTTCAAAGACTAAAGTCCCTAGCGGTGGGCACATAATTGTGCTCTGAAACCTGAAAGCAACACACTACGGGACGCGTATTTGATCAGTAAAAACACATTTGCATTGCAGAATGCCCGACACTCTCTTCGCATAAATGACACAATATAATACTTAAATGCGAAGTGGCACTGCTACGTTGTAGAGATTATGTCTCTGGTACGAATTTCATTTCTCAATTTTCCATTACTGAGCATATTCTTTACAGTGACAAAAAAAATAACAGACGACTAGTCCATGAAATTTCGAGATTGCAGCCGGATGACGAAGACTTCTTGCCACGATATTTCGGCTGACAGCTATTCAACCTAAATATCGTGGCAACAAGTCTACGTCATTCGGCTGCAATCCAAAAATTTCATGGAATACTCCTTACGCTGGAAAATTTCAAGAATGGTATGTATTACAGTTAGGATGCGTGCACTGATTCATGTGGGAAGGGTATTCCAAAGTTGTTGTATCCTCTCCTGGGGCATAACAGTCGTGACTAACCTATGGTATCCTGGATAATGGCACTGGGACGAAGTTAATGTCCGAACTGGTCCACACATGGTCTATTGGGGACACATCTGGGCATATCACTGGCCACTGGACTATCTCAACGTCACGCACAATTCATAGAGACACTTATCATGTGTGGACGAGCCTTGTCTTGTTGAAAACTAGCACCACGTTATTGTCGCGTTGGAATTAACAGATGAGGACACAGGATGTCCGTGAGTTCTAGCCGTGACGTTAAGTCATACCCAATTGCTGCACACACCATGACTCTGGGAGTAACACCATCGTGCCTCTCCAAAACATTGCAAAACGATTATCCTGCCCATGCCGCCGCCATAATCGCAGACGATAGTCAGCTGGGGTAGAACACAATCGCGATTCATCCCAGAAAACAGTGCGACGCCATTTATCAGCAGTCCGTGCTTCCTAGTCATAGCATCATTCCAAACACAGCCGTCTGTGTGGTGGTATTACTGGCACCCTATGCGTGGGACGGTAATTCTCTAGTTCGGCTGCGTTTGTCTCCGACCGATTGTGCGGGATGGCACAGAATGTTCCATAGAGTGCATTACTTGTACGCGAATGGCAGTCACATATGTGAAGGTGTTCGATGTACTTGGTGCACAATACGGTAATCCTCCCTTGTGGTGACCACATGTTTCGACCAGAACTTTTACGACGAGTATGCCTGCCGTCACATTCCCATGAAGTACAACATCGGTCCATTGTCACATTGGAATGGACAATCCTACTAAGGAGCCAAATGGAGATCCCTAAGGAGGCCCTTCCCTGATTCAGTCAGGTGCTGATAACGCTGTCTCACAAAGGTATGCATCATCTCAGTGTGCTTCACAGTTATCACTCAACATCTAATGTTGTTTACACCCAAGGTCTTGTAACGAATCTACACACGAACAACACAAATACATTCTGGTGGCCGTTCTGTCACAGAGGTATAAACGCTAATTATCTATAGCTGCGGATGATGTGCACCCGTACTAAGTTACATTGATCTCTGACCATGTATTCTGGGTGCCAAATTTTTTCTCGTCTAGCGTATTTGTAATACTAGCTATGGAATGCAATGTGCGATAAGTATATTCAAACGTGTTGGCTGCGTGACGTGTAATATAATGCTGTTTATACTACTGTCACGTGTTATAAATCCTTGCTATTTCTCGTACTGCAAGTTGAGATTACTTTCTGCTGCTTCATGTCATTGCAGGCCGAGGATGTGTTGGTGACGGTGGAACAGGGTACTCTACTTGGAACCACGGCTACTAGCGTCTACAATACCACTTACACGGCGTTTCTGGGTATCCCGTACGCGGAACCACCCGTTGGAGAGCTACGTTTCCGGGTGAGTGTGCAGCAGCACAGAGCTCGTACTCATTACTGTTCAAGATGAATTTACTGCTTTTAGTACTTCTGTTTACTTGAATGTCACTTAGACTCTGAATGATAATTGTCTTAAAATTTCCTATGAGATATTAATGACCCAACAAGTAACGACTACATCAGTGTACAAAGGTTAACAATAAAAGTGAAGGGAAGAAAATGAAGAGAAGAACTCAAGAAAACATAGTAAATATAAGTGTTACGCTGCTTGACAGTTGCTAGAGAACGGAGGCATTGTTGAACGAGAATAATCAGAGGCTATGATGGACGACACGGAACATGGTACATAGCTAGTGGAAGTAAATTTAAAACGAGAAATGGTACAACTTTCACCACTTGGGAAAGAACAATAACAGACATAAATAACATTCTTGCTTGACACAGGTCAGACTCGCAACATAACGTCTATATTGGACCCTCAGTAATGAATACGCCCACCTCGGGCACTAATGCACATTTTCCACCTGTTATTGATGCTGGCTACCATACTGTTGAGGAGTCCATGGTGGATATTATCCCTCTCCTCTCTCAAGGCTGTTTTCAGATTTTGTACGGTTTAAGAGGGGATGTTCGTTGGGAAACACCTCTGCCAAGAGCATCCCAGACATGCTCTTTAGCGTTTAGGCCGAGGGAGCACCACGCCATTCTACTTATTTAATACCTTCACTTTCCATTGTGTCCAAATACTCAGAGCTCCTGTGCGGGCAGGAACTGTCGTCCATAAAGTGGTAGTCGAGACCTACCGCATCCCTAGACATACTCACGTGATCCAGAATAATCACTCTGCATAAACGCTGTGTTGTAATAGGACTTCGCTCAAATATATGCAATGGTGTTTGGCCATTGTGCATAATGCCTGCCACACCACAGCGCGTAGGCCTTTCCAATGACATTCATGAACATTCTGTGGTGTGTAGCATGTTCCCCCCCCCCCTCCTTCTCTCCACACTAGCGAGTGGCCAGAACTACTTGCCACAGTGAAGCTAGATTCATTGGAGAACATCACTCTGGACCACTGCTGCTGACCCCAAACAACATGTTCCCTACAACAACGACCTCTTTCCCCACGGTGGAGTGGTTGATGTGGAACAGGCCTCTGCGCATACAAACTAGCCTGATTTAATCGCCAGAAAATAGTTCTGGTGGAGACACGTGTACACGTAACGGTTGCAAGATATACAGCGATCTGCGTAGGAATGAGATGTCTGTTCCGTTTCGTCACTAGGGCTACGTATCGATCCTCTTACGGTGTGGTGGTTCATCTAAGAGCCTCGGCATGTTTTTACATAACATTTCCACCTTGAGGGGCCTTTTTTAATCGCGAGATGACACTTTTGGACTCACCCATTTCTGTGGCCACAGTAGTGACACTTTCACTGGTTTCGACCCGTCCTGCTACTCGTCCACAATCATAATAGCTCAAATGGTGTCTTGCAGACATGTTGCAGTGCTACACGCAATGGCGCACTAATCGATTCCATAACAACCTGTGCCAAACTCCGTACTTCATGGACTGTCGAATGAAAGTAGAGTGTTCGTGCACCGGCTTCGCTGCAGTTAACACGTCCTGCCCTCTACATTTTCCTTTACTATAACTGATCTGGTGTTTCGTAGCAATTTTTGGGTGTTCCGTAGCAATTAGCCGTTGTTCCTTAGCAGGCGGTAGTTGTTCTTTAGCAGCTATCAAGCAGCCTACTATCTACATTTGTCAAGTAGCTTATGTGATTAGATAGCAAGTATAGGGGCAGAAAGACAATAAGTAAAGAATTTAAAACCTAAGGACATTAACAAAACATTATAATCATAGTTTATTGTGAAACAGAATGTAGAAAATGCTGTAAATATGCTTTAACGTTTGTCGCGTTAAGAGTTCAAAAATTGACCAAGCTATTGTCTGTCTGCTGAGTAGTCCAGAAAGATGTTTCAAAAACATTCATCTGATTTCGCAAGACTGCATCGTGTACAAGAATGAAGATATAAACTTGGAGAGAATTTTAACTCACACGTCAAAACTAAATATTTATCTTGTCGTTATAATTTTCCGGTCTATGTGATTGATGATGGAGGTCTTCTGGCGCAGTACTTCGATCGTTCATTGCCCAGTGTGCGTCGAGTCGATATGGGAAGAACACAGCAACAAGAGGTGTTTCGCGTTCTTCCGTTTCAACAGGTGCAATTCAGTTACAAATTGGTGGGTTGATTTTGGTCGAGGGTACAGAACCGCACCTTATACTACTCAAAGTATTCGATGAGAGGATCAGCGTCATCAGGTTCAAGGCACTGATTGTTTACGTAAGAGAAAATCCACATGTTGAGCGAAGGGATCGTTCAAGACGTAGAGCGCATTTTTACAGATTCTTGCCCCTAATTCACAGAACTCTCCTCGTCATGGCAAGCAAAACTTATCTAGTCCTCACATGTCTGTCTAATTTGTTTTGTGTCGTGTTTCTACCCGTGGAGGATTCAATTGCTACAAGACCTTTATGAGTGTGATAAACAAAAATGTGTAGAGCTGTGTGAATTCTTTCTGGGCATGGAGGTCGAAAACCGGGAGGTGGGATAGTCTTACCGGCAACCATTGAAACCGGCAAATTATACCCATTACACGATGGTAAACGCTTAGTTTCGATACGTAAGTTTAAATTCGCCATTCTCCCCTCCAAACAATCGCGCCCTCATCCCATGCTTCTATCTTGCATGTAGAAGGTATAGCTTTGTTGAATTTGATGCATGTTTATGAGTAACTCTGAATTTGCAAATAATTTGGGTAGTAGGTCGAACAATAATATAATTTTTTCATCTTGAACTCCTTTGTACGAGAACTAATATAACATTTATTAATACTGAAAAGAGGTTTGATAGTCGTTATAAATTATTTATATGACTTACGTTTCGTTCGGTATGATTGTTACGAATTTTGAAGGGAATATTGAAGTTGCCTACATCTGAGAATTCAAATATAAAATATTTAGACGAATTTCAGTGAAAAAAAAGCAACAACACGTAATCAGTGATAATACAAATTCTGTCACTAGAAGTAACAGACGTATTGGAGGCAAATTAAAGGCAAATTGGGATGAATCTGTAGATGATACTAATCAAATTCTCTTCATCTATAAATGTATAGAATCTTAACGTATGTGTGGCAAATGAAGTCACATGTGCAAATCACGTGAAAGTTTTGCATCTGTCAAAGAAAAATAATAGTTGCAGTGTTTGATATTACTGACACGTTACGTAGCTCCTAAAGAGTTCAACGACACAAAGTTCCTTCAGATATGTAAATAAGATTAATGTCGCTGAAATGAAATGAACATGTATGCGATCATATCAGCAGACACCAAAAACAAATGGTGCACTTGCAGTGTGGTTCATGATGTCTTCGGATGTTTCTCTTTATTTTTTCCAGGATCCACAGCCGGCAACGCACTGGGTAGGTGTATACAATGCTACTAAATACGGCAGTGACTGCGTACAAGACACGGGAGATGGCTCCGAGGACTGCCTCTACTTGAACGTGTTCGTCCCTGACGTTCCAGGGGAGGGTTCAGGTTTTCCTGTGCTCTTCTGGATCCATGGAGGGGGGTTCACCTACGGCAGTGGCTCAGACCAGCAGTACGGACCTGACTTCCTTGTCTCCTATGGTGTCATTCTTGTCACCATCAATTATCGGCTTGGGCCACTAGGTGTGTATCTAGACCATGGGATAAGCTAAGTTGCTTCTCTTGCTTAGCTGGTAAACTTGATATGGTCTCCACTCTTCAAGTTTAAATTCTCGATCTATTCCACTTCCTTAACTGCATCAACGATCTACAATCAGGTGTGCCACTAAATATAACTGATAACTTAAAAGATGATCTACCTGCAGATAGATTCAAATGGTTCAAATGGCTCTGAGCACTAAGGGACTTAACATCTGAGGTCATCAGTCCCCTAGAACTTAAAACTACTTAAACCTAACTCAGCTACGGACATCATACACATCCATGTCCGAGGCAGGATTCGAACCTGCGACAGGAGCAGTTGCTCGGTTCCGGACTGAAGTGCCTAGAATCGCTCGGTCACAGCGGCCGGCCTGCAGATAGAACAAGTGCCATTGTGCAGTCAATGAAATTGAATTATTGCAGAAATAGTGGTTCAGATGACGTCAGCTAAGGAAGAAATGAAATGCAAGAAAACTTGTTCTGATACCAAAGTAACGTTTTACTGTCACAAGAATATCATACAGTATGTGGAGGTGAATATTTTAAATTTGGTGCAGCGCACAGAAAGAATCATCACACTTGGGATTATGTGCATACACAAAGAGCAGTTTTCCTTTGCTTTACACTAACTTCTGTTATTAACGAAATTCGAAAGAAAGTTTACTGTAATTATTATGTCTTATAAAAATTCGGGCAAGATGGAGACAGCCCGTAGGAAAACTGAAGAGACCTTTGTAGAAAGTGCAGCTGTATGAATATCAACAGCTCAGATGGAAAACTAGTACTAAGCAAAGAATAGAAAATTTAGAAACAGAAAGAGTATATAGAGGGAAAGGGAAATGAACTTGAAGGAAATATTATAGAAAGGGAAGAGCACGTGGATGAAGATGAGACGGGGACACGATAGTGCGAGAATAATTTGACAGAGCACTGAAAGACCTAATTCGAAACAAGACGCCTTCTTTGGGAAAGCCATCCAGGACAAAACTATTCCACCTGGTGGCAAGATAGGCGAAATACCCGCAGACTTCGAGAAGAATGCAATAATTACAATGTGCTGATAGGTGTGAATATTATCGAATTATCAGTTTAGTAAGTGATTGTTGCAAAATACTAACACGTATTATTTACAGAAGAACGGAGAAGCTGGTAGAAACCGATTTCGGAGAAGATCGGTTTGGGTTCCGGAAGAATAAATAGAGACGCGGGGCAATACTGACCCTACTGCTTCTCTTAGAAGATAGGATAAGGAAAGACAAACATACATTTATAGCATTTGTAGATTTACATAAAACTTTTGACAATGTTGACTACAATAAGCTCTTTGCAATTCTGAAAGTACCACAGGGAAAATATAGGGAGCGAAAGTTATATACAACTTGTGCAGAAAGCAGGCGGCAGTTATAAGAATCGAGAGACATGAGAGGGAAGCATTAAAGGAAATCAGGGAAAAATTGGTGAAGGAATTAACGTTCATGGAGAAGAAATAAAACTTTAGGGTTTGCTGATGGCAGTGTAATTCTGTCAGAGACAGCAGAGGACTTGGAAGAGCAGCTGAATGGAATGTAAAGTGTCTTGAATGAAGGATGTACGACGAACATCAACAAAAGCAAAACAAGTGTAAGGGATTATAGCCGAATAAAATCAAGCGAAACTGAGGAAACTAGATTAGGAAATGAGACGTTAAAAGTAGTTGCTGAGTTTTGCTATTTGGGCAGTAAAATAACTGATGATGGTCAAAATAGAGACGGTATAAATTATAGACTGACAATGGTAAGAAAAGCATTTCTGAAGAAAAGAAATTTGTTAAGTAGAAAGTCTTCCCGGGAGATATTTGTCTAGAGTGTAGCCCTGAACGGACGAAAACAGTTCAGACAAGGAAAGAGCAGAAGATTTAAAAATGTGCTGCTATAGAGGAATGCTGAAGATTAGCTGTGTAGATCATGTAACTAATTAGTCTATACTGGGTGGAATTGAGGAGAAAAACATTTGGTGCAGTTTGACTAAAAGATGGACTCGGTTGATAGGACAGATTCTATGACATTAAGGGATAGCCAGTTACGTAATGGAGGGAAATGTAGGAGGTTAAAATTGTAGAGGGAGACCAACAGATGAGTACAGTAAGCAGGTTCAAACAACTGTAGAGTGCAGTAGTTAGTCGGAGATGAAGAGGCTTGCACAGGATAGAGCAACATGATGAGCTGCATCAGATTGATGATCACAACGGGAACAACACCAGGAATACGGGAATTACTTTTTTGTTTCTTTTCATTGGTAGCTCATAAACGACAAAAAACACTTATCTGAAGC
This sequence comes from Schistocerca piceifrons, assembly GCF_021461385.2. NCBI lineage: Eukaryota > Metazoa > Arthropoda > Insecta > Orthoptera > Acrididae > Schistocerca > Schistocerca piceifrons. The sequence continues at coordinate 458,118,919 of NC_060140.1, forward strand.
TGTGTATAAAAATTACTGACAAATCAATAGTCTCTCTGTCTCTGTCTCTCTATTCTTTCAATCTATTCCAGCTCTCTGTGATCCCATTAACCAAAAGATTTCCGTTTGGTGTAATAGTTAAGGAAGGCGGATCTCAAACAGATATGTTTTTGGTGAAATGAATGTCGAAATTCCATTAACCAAAGCACGCCAATTTCTTCCGCCCTGTACTATCTTCAGAAGAATATCCAGATTGGAATCCATAACTTGTGTGATGCCGTCAATCCATCTCATCCTTTCCTGTTCTCTTCTACTTGTGCTTTTGAACTTACTGGCACTAAGGTCTTTTACAGCTAATCATGTCCTCTCACGATGTACCCACAGTATGTCAATTTTTGTTTCAGTGCCAGACCGTTCAAGAAGCATTCTGGCTTTACTTAACTATAATACCGACCTAGTTGTTCTAAGGACTTTCCTCCAACACCACAATTCAAGAAAGTGTATTCTACGATGTTAAACCTTTCTTACGGTTCGGATATCGTATTCTAACTTCACAACTGGAATAACCATAGCCATTACTATACGTATCTTTGTTGTCCTTAACACATTGTTAAGATTGGTCTTTGCCCTTCTACCAAGTAACAAGCGTCTCTTGATTTCGTGGTTGCAGCCACCATCAGCAGTAGTCTGGGGGCCGAGGTAATTGAACGTAGTAAAAACTACCATTGTTCTTCCCCTTACATGTCATGAAGTCATGGATGTAGTTTCCAAATTTTTATTTTCTTCACATTGAACATTAGTTCAGCCTTTGCACTTCCTTCTTTCTCCTTAAGTAAGTGGATCTCTAATTCTTCTTTATTTACTGCCATCAGGATGGTATCATCAGCAAATCAAAGGTTATTTACTTTCATCCCAGGTAGTTTAATTCCGGTTTCTTCTTCACCTAACGCGGGATGCCTCATAATGTGTTCTGCATACATACTGAATGAACATTGTGACAATATGCACCCTTTCCGTACTACGTTCTGAATCTTGAACCATTTAGATGCTTCATACAGAATTCTCACTGTGGCTTCTTAATCATAGTAATTGGACACATATTATCCACAGCCGCTGTTTGTTGTAGACATAACAAATGAACCATTTTCTCGTGACTCATACAGGCACTGATATCCGATTTCTCCCCATACGTGCTGCGTGCGATTCACTACATGAGAAAACGGAGGAAGCGGTACCAAGTACGTTAAATCAGTTAATATCGTCGAAATTTGGAAGCGACGTCAGCACTGTTTTTATTTTTTTGCTGTCATGTCTGTGGTCTGTACCTTTATAAAGGATGTTCTCAGCCAGGAAAAGTGCTAGCATAACTATGTTCGTTGTCGCTGAGCGTAAACCTTCGTTCAGTAATAAGCATGGATAAAGGGAAGGAAGACTGTAGAGTTTCAATAGCGACGCCATTGTCATTTGATGGAAAACAAGTTCGCTATGAAGAGATTGCGGTTGTAATCGGACTTGCAATTTTTGAAGGAACCATTCTGGAAAGTGTGTTGAAATTCTAACTCCACCATGCCTGAACCTACCTATTTCTTGGGAGTGGTGATTGATAATATGAACTATTCCAAGAACAACAGGAGTATTAAAACAGTATCGATTAGACAGAAAAAACGATGTACACTTTGATAACACAGTTGAAACAATAGTGCAAGAAGATAGAGCTTCTTCTGTGCGTCCTTCTTTCCTAGAGGCTTTTGAAAGAGGTAAAAGTTGTGAATAATAAACTACAGATTTTAAAATTCAGTTGGACTGCCTTTCTTGTAGGATATTCATTTTACTATGTGTTGTCATCTCCCGCAATGCCTTATAGTTTTCTACTCCATAGCACTATCAGTATGAATGTATTGTCGCAAATCTTATCTTATTTGTGTCTTGCGTTTCTAATCAGTAGTCTATGAACTACACCTGAAGTGATTCGATGCAGGAGCGATTAGTTTCGGCTCAGAGCGTTCCAAACAAAGTAAAATAAGAGCAGTGGAGCTTCTTAGTTTAGCCTGTTTATTATTAACGAGTAATTTTTAACGTTTCCAGTATGTCCTTCTTACTTTCGAAAGCTTTCTTGACCATTCTCGTTCTACGTAGGTCAAGGATGTTATTCGTAGCAAGTTAAGGAATCTGAATTTATATTTTCGGAGTGTAGAGCTTACATGTATCCGTTATCAGAGAGTTTTTTAGTTCAATTTTAAAGTGCAACACATTATCTACGTGAAACGTAACATTGTCCAGCAGGTTGGGGGATACGTGTATGGAGCACGTATATTCCTTTCTTGTAACGCAATTTTGAATCTAAAGATGCCTTTAATTTGAGTTTGCCTAAGAAGTGACTACGTAACTTATTAGTGAATGGAAATAACTGTGTAAACTACTTGCTTCTGTAAACAACTTTTCTCTTGTATGAAACGTTTATTGAATGATGAAGAACTTAAGGAACTCGAAACATACTAAACATTTGGCACGACCTTATAATATTTTAGAATTTAAAGATTTTTATTCATTTTTAAGGATCAAATCACCACAATGCCTTAACAACACATTAAGTTACCTTTAAAATAAGACATTATACAGGGTGTAGCGGGTATAAGTGCAGATATTTCAAATGGTGACTGAGGACAGTGTGATGAACAAGTTTACATCAGTATTCACTTCATTTACCGACTAATAAATATAGCTATTAGGAGTAGTGTCTTTTTAAGTTAGTTAGTACCTCCAAGCAAAAGCAAGCCACTAGCGCTTCTTTTTCCCTGGGCAGCAGGCCTAGTGTTGAAGTGTGGAGACGTGGACGCGAAGCAATTAGTCTATAGAGACAGGCGTAAACCACTTATTGGTGCACTTACAGCCACCCAGAGAACGTCGTAAAGTTCGTGGGATGTTGGTGGGAAGACTGATCGACGCACAGAAAAGACTACGAACTCTCTGATGTGTGTTCTGTACGTATTAATATGCCACATATATAAATATCTGCACTTACACCCGTTACACCCTGTATAGTAGTGCGGTAACTGTGACGCAGCAGCAATCACTCGTGGCAGGTTTCCTTAGCACCGGCGACGAGGTGGTGCCTGGCAACGCGGGCCTCAAAGACCAGTTGCTGGCGCTGAAGTGGGTTGGGCAGAACATCGCGAGCTTCGGCGGTGATCCGGACCTAATCACATTGCACGGGCAGAGCGCTGGCGGCATGGCCGTCTCCTTCCACATGGTCTCCCCACTGTCCACAGGTCAGTTGCTCCACGTTTACCATGCGCTTTTCAGTCACGCCGTAGTGTGCCGAAATTTTCACCATTTCAGGTCATACACTTTACAATATGTTTGCATAAGCGAATAATGTTGTTGTTTATAACTGTATAACAGTACCATGAAGTAAAGTGCATTGGTTGGTGTTACGTGTGAGAGAAGATAACTATAGCTTCGTCCGACATATAAGGTTGTGGATTGTGAGACTGCTTTGGAAAATAATTAACCAGATGGGTAACCCACGTAAAGAAATTTTTTTTAGTCATCAGTCTCCTGACTGGTTTGATCCGGCCCGCCCAGAATTCCTCTCCTTGGCCAAACTTTTCCCTCAGCCTGGACTTTGCAATTATTTTCTGGATGTATTCCAATTTCTGTCTTTCTCTACAGTTTCTGCCCTGTACAGCTCCCTCCAGTACCATGGAAGTTATTCCCTAATGTCTTAACCAATGCCCTACCACCCTGTCACTTCTTCTTGTCAGTGTTTTCATATATTCCTTTCCTCGACGATTATGCGGACAACCTCATCATTTCTTACCTTATCAGTTCACATAATTTTCTACTTTCTTCTGTAGCACCACATTATGATTCAGTTCTCTTCTATTCCAGTTTTCCCACAGTTCATGTTTCACTACCATCCAATGCTGTGTTCCAAACGTACATTCTCAGAAATTTCTTCCTGTAGTCGAGGCCTATTTTGATACTAGTAGACTTCTCTTGGCCAGTAATGCCCTTTTTGCCAATGGTACTCCGCTTTTTATGTCCTTTTTGCTCCTTCTGTCGTGGGTTATTTTGCTGCCTAGGTAACAGCATTCTTTACCTCCATCTACTTCATGATCACCAATCCTGAAGTTAAATTTTGTCTCCGTTCTTACTTCTGCTGCTTCTCATTACTTTCGCCTCTCTTGGATTTACTCTCAATCCATATTCTGCACTCATTAGATTGTTCATTCAGGTCAGAATATCTTGTAATTCTTCTTCACTTTTACTGAGGATAGCCCTGTCATCAGCGAATCTTGTCATTGATATACTTTCATCTTGAATTTTAATTCCATTCTTGAACTTTTCGTTTGGCTTCGTCCTTGCTTCTACGATGTACAGATTGAACAGTAGGGGCGTAAGACTGTATCGCTATCTTACATCCTTTTTAATCCGAGCACTTCGTTCTTGGTCTTCCTGTCTTATTGTTCCCTCTTTTCTCATGTACATAAATCTAATATCCTATTAATAACTGATTGACAATTGCTAAGGAACAGAGGCATTGTTGGACTGAAATAATCACAAGGGACGATGGCCGACATGGAACAGAATACATATGTAATAGAGGTGGAGTGGTATATTTACGACGAAAAATGGTACAGATTTCACCACATCTGGAAGCAGGATAATAGACATAAACAATGTTTATGTTTGACACAGGTCAGATTCCAAACTTTAAGATGGACATCAGACTCTCAGTAAGGAATATACCCTCCTCGGCCACTAATGCACAGCCACTGGACCTGCTATTCATTCTGGATACCAAACTGTTGAGGAGTCCTGTGGGGACATTGTCGCACTCCTCTCTCAAGGCGGTTTTCTGTTCTTGCACGGTTTTGAGAGAGAATATTCTTTGAGAAATATGTCTGCCAAGAGCACCTCAGACATGTCCTAGGCTTTAGGTCCGGGGAGTACGCAGGCCGTTCCATGCGTTCAATATCTTCACTTCGTGTGTAACCGACACCTCAACGGTCCTGAGTGTACAGGCATAGCCTGTATACAGAGAGTCGAGAACTACCGAACCCCTGACCAGACATTATATAGGATAATCTCCCTGCAATACCCCTGTGCTGTGACGGTATGTCACGCTAAGGTACGCAGCTATTTACCGCCATTGTGCATAATGCCTGGTCACACTAAAGTGAAGTGAGAAAATTCATGGTATAGCGATATGCACATATACAGACGTCGGCACTGTCGCTTATGCACAGTATACAAGGGACAGTGCTTTGGTGGAGCTGTCATTATACTCTGGTGATCCACGTTTCACGTCATGATTATGGCTTCAAGACGGAAATTAACAGATATTGAACGCGGAATGATTGTTGGAGTTAGACGCACGGGACACTCCATTTCGGAAATTGTTGGGGAATTCAATATTCTGAGATCCACAGTGTCAAGAGTGTGCCGAGAGTACCACATTTCAGGCTTTACCGTTCACCATGGACAACGCAGTGGTCAACGGCATTCATTTAACGACCGAGAGCAGCGGCGTTTGCATAGAGTTGTCAGTGCTAACAGACAAGGAACACCGCGTGAAATAGCAGCAGAAATCAATGTAGGACATACGACGAACGTATCCGTCAGGACAGCGCGGTGAAATTTGGCGTTAATAGGCAATGGCAGCAGACGACCGACGGTTGTGCTTTGGCTTGCAGCGCCTCATCTGGGCTCGTGACCATGTCGGTTAGAACCTAGACGACTGGAAAACCGTGGCCTGGTCAGATGATTCCCGTTTTCGGGGGTAAGAGCTCAAATGGTTCAAATGGCTCTGAGCACTAAACTTCTAAGGTCGTCAGTCCCCTAGAACTTAGAACTACTTAAACCTAACTAACCTAAGGACATCACAAACATCCATGCCCGAGGCAGGATTCGAACCTGCGACCGTAGCGGACGCGCGGTTCCAGACTGTAGCGCCTAGAACCGCTCGGCCACTCTGGTCGGCTGGTAAGAGCTGATGGTAAGATTTGACCGTGCCGCGGATCCCACGAAACCGTGGACCCAAGTTGTCAACAAGACACTGTGCCTGCTTGTGGTGCCTCCACAATAGTGTGGGCTGTGTTTACATTGAATAGACTTCATCCTCTGGATGTTCGGATACTTGGAGACCATTTGTAGCTATTCATCTCTCCCTGGAGGCACCACCTTATCGTAGCACTGTCCGTGCGGGTGGGAGAGTTTGCGTGTTCCTGTGATGCTGAGAGCTATACCGGTGGTAGCGTAGCTACTGGCAGGTTCAACCTAGCCGGTCAGGTCTCAGCAGAGGAGCCAGACGAAGTGTGCCTCACAACGACCTACCGTCCTTTCCTCCCTTTCCCTTCCAGCCCCTTCCCTTTCCTTCTTCTGTCAGTCTCTTCATCGGTGTAGGAGGCGGGTAATATCGATAGGTAAACGCTTACGGCTTCTGTACCGACGAAGCAAGGCACCTGTGATGTGCCTTAAGGGCGTATGTCAGGATACTTCCAGCGGCATATGGCCATTCACTGCATCCCCTGCCTCTTGCCAGTCGTATCGGCCCTACGATCCACTGCCAACCAGAGGCGGAGGACGAGAGAGTGGATCCGCATATGCGCAACTGCTTGTCCACTTTAAATACCTTCACGCGCAGATGACTCCGGCAAAGTTTCAATGGACTATGAGCTTTGAAAGTCCTGCGGCGATGGAGTACTGATGGTGAGGCAAGGGTTTGGTGTACCTGAACCTTAGTTGGTGCTCTGCACGTTAGGCGGTCAGACGGTGATGGTCGTTCTGGTACTCGTGAGAGACGGGAGGACTGGTTCGGCAGCTCGTCAGACGACAAAGCAGCCCTATTTAGGATCGCTCTGCTTTCCCTAATCCAGGGAGGGGCCTAGAAAAGGTGGCCTAAACATAGCCCGTCTCAACCCAGCACAAGTGGCAAACTGCGGTCACTTGTTCACTAACATATGTGGTCAAAAAAATAATAAAATAAACAGTTACCTTAAATATCTAATGATTGAAGTCTGGAACGTCCGTACTTTACAGGATAACGACCATAATCAGTGCCCAGAGAGAAAAACAGGACTTATCGCAAGGGAATTTAAGTGAAACACATCTTAGTGACTCTGGACAGTTATGTCAACCGCTCGGAGGTTATACCTACTACTGGAGTGGAAAATCATCCACTGAAAGGGCGGAAAGTGGGGTAGGCTTTGCCATACGCAATAAATTGGCATGTTCACTAACAGAACTCCCAAAAGGTATCAGTGACAGAATAATAACACTCAGACTTCAGCTGGCATCCAAGAAATATCTTCACTTGATCAATGTATACGCACCTACATTGCCATCTCCGGATGAAAAATATAAAACGACATGGATGCATCCGCGATCTAAACACTGGCACCTTCTGGATTATGTGATAGTACGGAAAAAAGATCTTGGTGACGTACTGGTCACACGTGCAATGAGAGGCGCTCAGGGATGGACAGACCATCGAGTCGTGAGGTCCAAATTAAAGATAACTTTGAGGGCACCACGCCGAGCTTCACACAAAATACCAACAAAATTGTCCTGCAAAATCTTGGCCAATGATCGGACTATGAGAGCAAAACTGGATGAAAAATTTGGTGTCGATGGCCTTTTGATATCTGAATCTGCCCCTGTAGATGAACAGTGGAGTGCATACGCTAGCAGACTGCGTGGCTGTGCTTCAGAAGTCTTGGGAAAGCCTCAGAAGAAGCACCAGGACTGGTTTGACGACTCAGATCCAGAGATCAGAAAGCTAATTAATGATTTCAGAACCTCTCTTCGCACCCCTGATGATAACAAGCGTAGAGCAGCGCATTACAATCTTAAAGCGAAGGTACGTGCTCTCAAAGACAGTTGGTGGGCAAATAAAGCAAATGAAATACAGTTATATGCCGACACACACCAAACGGGCAGATTCTTTGAGTCCCTGAAAACTATCTTTGGTCCAAGAGTTGGGAAGATAGCACCAGTCTATAACAAAGATAAAAGTTGTCGGCTGACGCAACAGAGTGACATCCTGTCTCGGTGGGCGGAACATTTTAATGACGTTCTTAATCCCGACCATCAGACAACCGATATTCCATACATAGAAGCACTTGAAGACCTGCCAGTTGAGGAACAACTTGCGGATGCCCCTTCCTACGATGAATTCATTTCAGCACTGGCTAAGCTGAAAAATGACAAAACAGCAGGATTAGATAACTTGCCATCAGAGCTATATAAATATGGGGGGCCAAACATCTAGAAACCATTGTTTGCTCTGATCTTAAGGATTTGGGAGTATGAAATGATTCCACAAGACTGGAAAGATGCTTGTATTTCCAAGATCTATAAAGGCAAGGGTGACATATCAGACTGCAGCTCCCACAGGGGCATTTCTCTTCTCTCAGCAGCGGAAAAAGTCCTTGCCCACATAATTAACACCCGGTTAACACACTTTGCAGAAAAACTGCTACCAGAGACCCAGTGTGGCTTTCGCCCAAACAGAGGCACAGTGGATGCCATATTTGTTGTCAAACGAATGCAAGAGAAAAGCTTAGAGCAACATCGGCCTTTGTTCATGTGCTTTGTAGACCTGGAAAAAGCTTTTGATCGTGTCCCACGGGAAGCTCTCTGGATCATACTAAAGAAAACTGGGTACCCTGACAAAATTGTCGGTTTGATTCGGCAGTTTCATGAAAACATGATGGCAAAAATCCGCCATGAGGACAAGCTCTCAGAACAGTTTCCCGCGACATGTGGTGTAAAACAAGGCTGTGTTCTGGCTCCCACACTCTTCTCACTTTACTTCGCAGTTGTTATGAGAGACGCGACCAAAGCCTGTAGTAATCAAATTAGTCTCGACACAAGGACAGACAAAAGTGTCTTCAACATCTCTCGCCTCAGAACAAAAAGTCGCGTAACCAAACTATCCATCTTAGAGATTCTCTACGCGGATGATGTATGCATGATGGCTAATTCTTGCGAAACTCTTCAGACTTACATAAATCTGCTAAATGCCTCCTGCAGAAGATTTGGCTTAGCCGTTAGCATCACTAAGAGGCAAGTTCTCAAACAGCCACTTAGAGGTCTTAATGCAGATGACTCCAGTATTGAGATAAATAACAAACCCTTGCAAAATGTGTCAAATTTCAAATACCTGGGAAGCCAAATTAGAAGTGACAACAGCCTGACAACGGAAATCGCAGCGCGTATAACCAGCGCAGCCTCAGCCTTCGGTAAGCTTAATGACCGAGTATGGAAATCACATGATCTCAAACTACAAACAACAATTGCAGTCTACAAAGCAGTAGTATTATCCATCTTACTCTATGCCTCGGAAACCTGGTGCTGTTACAAAGCTGACATTAAGAAGCTAGATAAATTTCATCTTCGATGTCTGAGATCAATTCTGCGCATCAAATGGGAAGACCGTGTCCCAAACACGGAGATTTTGCGCCGCGTGAAACTGGCTGGTATTGAAGCTTTAATAATGAAACATCAACTGAGATGGAGTGGTCACATAGTACGCATGGATGACAGTAGGCTACCTAAAGCGGTGTTCTACTCGCAGCTCTCGTGTGGGAAGAGGAGGAAAGGTGGTCAACACCTGCGATATAAAGACACCATTAAACGCCACCTTGCAGCCTGTGGCATTCCAAGCAACCGTTGGGAGGAGCTAGCATTGCGCCGATCGGAGTGGCGATCAACTGTACATAAGAGCATCGAACAATTCGAACAAAAGCGTCTAGTGAACCTGGATGCTAAAAGAGAGCTCCGAAAATCTCAGCTCAAGCCTGTCTACACGTATACTTACAACTCTGCTGGTCAACTTCACTGTGCTTCATGCAACAGGATATTCAAAGCGAAATTCGGATTCGCGAGTCACATCCTAGCCTACTACAACAAGGACAGAGAAGACTGACGGAGTCGCTGTCGCCGGACACGGCGAGGAGGACATCATCATCACTCATGGATGTCATGTTCCGAAACAACGATGCAATTTTTATAGATGATAATGCGCCATTTCACCGGGCCACAGCTGTTCGCGATTGGTTTGAATCAGGGCGAATCGTTTGACCACCCAGGTCGCCCGAGATGAATCCCATCAAACATTTATGAGACATAATCGAGGGGTCAATTCGTGTACAAAATCCTTCACCGGCAACACTTTCAGAATTATGGACAGCTATAGAGGCAGCATTGCTCAATACTTCGGCAGGGGTATTCGAACGACTTGTTGAGTACATGCACTGCGCTGGAGAAAAGGAGGTAGACACCATAGTAGGAGGTATTCTATGACTTTTGTCACGTCAGTGTATAGCGCAATACCAGTGACGATCATGAACACTCCACAATAAATGGAGACCAGAATCAATTGCCACAGTGAAGCGACATTCGTTGGAGAACATCCTTCTGGACCACTGTTGCTGACCCCAACCAACATACTCCCAACACCAACAGACTCTGCGTCGACGATGACGTTGTTGAAGTGGGATACATTTAACAGGCCTCAGAGCATGCAAACCAGCCTCATTCAATCGCCGTGAAATGGTTCTGGTAGAGACATGTGTAATTGTAGTGGTTGCGAGGCCTGCAGCGACCTGGTTAGGAGTGAAAGAGATGTCTCTTCCTCTAAGCCTCTTGCGGTGTGGTGGTCCATCTATGACCACCTGCGTATCTTCGCATATTATTTCCACCTTCAGCGGGATGACGCTTTTGGACACACCCATTACTGTGGCTACAGTAGTGACACTTTGACCGGCTTCAAGCCGTCCACAATCGCCAGCACTGGGATGATGTCTTGCAGGCCTTTGTCGTACCGCATTAAATGTCGCACTAATCGTAATCAAAAAAAGAACTTCGCGGAACACCGTACTCCATGTACTGTCGAATGCATACAGACATTCGAGCACCGGCTTTGCTGCAGTTAACACGTTCCGCCCTCTACATTTCCTTTTACTATCATTGGCCGGGTGTTCCGTATTAATAGTCAGTTGTTTCGTAGCAACTGGCAATTTTTCCTTATAAAATGTCTATTTTTCTTTATCAGCTGTCGTGCAGTGTACTTAGAATACGTGTTTGAAGCTGCAGAATTGATTTCAGCAGTCCTCGAAACTTTAAAATGTTGATACTTTCTCAAAATCGACTGGATTATGAACGGCTTACTGTCATGACGCAATTACTAACCAAGAACTTTCTTCGCCTTGAAATGTTGTGTAGTTAGTTACATGTTCCATAGGTCATAATCACGATAAAGTTTATGATGTGGAACGTTTGGAAAGTCAGAACACACAAAAACTGAAAAAAATATTTATTTGGCAACATGGCGACCTCTTACAGATTTCTTTTCTCTAAGAGCGACTAACTACAAGCATTAAAGAATTCCTCTATGGTATAGGGCGTGGCAGGGAGAAACATCTTTAGTCTACATTTGAGAAAACGTCTGCTATCAGTTTAACATTTTATTTCTATTGGTAGATTATCAAACAGTTTTGCAGCTATGCATTTCATCAGTTTCACTGCCGAAGTTAGTCACCAAAGAGGAGAGCAGTTAATTTTTCCTTTTTACTGTTCTATTTGCTATACTTATGAATTTCGGGTGAATTGTTTATAATAAATTTTGGAAGTGAATAAATGTACTGTGAAGTTGTGGTTCATGTTTCCACCTGCTTCGAGAGATACATAAAAGATGCACATGTGTAAAGCCTACACATAATTCTAATTACTTTCTTTTGTGCATTGAATAGATTTTTGCGTAAGTTAGCAGTTACGTCAGAATATTATGCTGTAAGGAAATATGTAAAATGTCTTAACTTATTGACGCCTATATCCTCAAGATTGGCAATTACTCTTACGGCGAAAGTAGTCGAATCCAAAGAGTTCAAATAAATATAGTAAATGGTTTTCTAATTCAAGTTTTCGTCAATATGATATGTCCTTTTTACCTGATAAGCGAAAAGGCTGCTTGATGCGTTTATCACGCATTCCCCGTTGCGTCTGAATGTAATCACCCCCCACGCTAAGAGGCATAATATGACTCCCATCCACCCAACATTTGAGAACGACAGATAGGATCGCTACACGGACGAAATGTCTACTAACTTCTTTGGAAGTATGTACAAGAAAAATTACAACGGAGTACAATCGAGATTAGTGTTTAACGTCCATTTGAGGTTCAGGCCGCTAGACGGGCACTAGCACAGACAGAGGTTAGAGGAAGGAAGTTGTGTGGCTGCTTAAGAAATCATTCTTAGGAGGTACAGTAAACTTAAATCAGGATGACCATTCAACTCCCGGATGCATCTATAGAAATTAGCTCATATGTTTATACTAATTATGTGTCCAAATGAAGAAGGTGCTATAATCCCAACCATAACAAGCTTTTCATATTTCTAACAGGTCTCTTCTCAAAGGTCATAATTCAGAGCGGAAACTTCATCGGACAACCACTCTCCATGGAATGGGCCCGTAGGCACGCAATCAGACTTGGAGCTGCCCTGGGATTCGAGACTGATGACTCTCAACAGCTGGTTGATTTCCTACGCTCTCTCAATGCAACAGACCTGGTGGTTGATACGTCCTTGGTCCTGACAGATGAGGTATACAAACACAGTGTTTTGCATCTGTGACCATTAAATCATCAACATCAGTACAGGCCATCAAGGATTTAGATTCTAATTTCAGCTGCACTGTATTTATGGAACTGTCGTAGACCTGCAAAGTTTCGATAAACGCATAAACAGCAGTCCAAAATAGGTACTGAATTATTTCTAGATGTGTTCTCTCTGATCCACGTTAAGAGGTTAATTGCTATCTTCATTATCTGTGCAACGATGTTGTCGATTTACGAACAATCAGCACGAAACTGATGCGACGCAGAGTGGTTACAATGCAACGAGACCTCTCACTTGTAACGACATGGTCTTGGAAGATTTGTGGATATCTTTTTTTCTATGGGTGACGATTCATGATCGATAACACAGAGTTACTTTAAAGAATAATTTGCAGCAGTCTAACTGTATTCCCATAAGTAATTAACAGTAATTTCGTACCAAACGAGAAGTGCAAAGTGACGTACTGTACATTATCTTTCAGGTCCTCCACACGACACCTCACATCTCGTTTGTAGTGAGGTATACTTGAATGACTGATATAGCGGACCACGTCATAGAGACAACGATAATATACATTTGGTGAATAGTAGAGAAATTTTTAGAAAAGCTAAATTTCTGTTCTCTTGGAACATGTGATGTACCGGAGCGTTTATGGATACCGATTATTGACCTTAATTGACAAAAATGTATCTAAAATTACACTCTCCAGTAACATTACTGTGACCACCTCTCGAAATCCTGAATGACCATTTTTGCAGCCCGAACTCGCTGCGAGTCATGCAGGTAGAGAGTCAGTGAGGTTTTGGAACGTACTGACAAGGATATGGAATCATGCCGATTCCAGCGCCATAGTCAGCTACAACCGGTTTCTCAATTGCAGATCTGTGACGCTAACAGCTCGATCAAGGTGGTCCCACAGATTCTGGACTTGGTATAAATCAGGGGAGTTTGGTGGCCAGGGCAGTACGGTGGACTAATCCTGCTGCTCTTCGAACAATGCGTGTACTATACTGCGAGCTATATGGCACATTGCATTGTCTTGCTGGTAGATTCAATCGTATCGAGGAAAATCAAACGGCAGATAGGGTTGGACATGATCCCCAATGATAAATGGATACTTGTGTTGATCCATTGTGCCTTCGAGGATGACGAGATCACCCACGGAATGCCAGGATAATACTCCCCAGGCCATAACGCTAGCGGGGCGTTTGCTTTCACACGTTTCACACAGTACACGCCAACGGCCATCTGTCTGATGGAACATAAATTGTGATTCATCTGCAAAGGCCACCTGTCGCCACTCAGAGGAAGTCCAGCTGCTGTACTGGTGTGCACATTCCTGCTTCTGTTGCCGTTGAACAGCAGTCAGCAAGAGTGCATTAACCAAACACCTGCTCCGGCGGCCCGTACGCAGCAATGTTCGCTGCACACCCCTGTCGTCTATGAAGCATGGGCGCAACAGTTAGGTAGTTAGTTAGTTAGTTACGTGTTCCATTGATCAATAGCACGGAAAATCGTTATTATGTGGAACGTGTCAAATGCACGAGAAATGCGCACAGGAAACAAGGTTTTTTTGTTGTTTTTTCTTTACATTATAGTGTTATACCTAAATATTTCTATTATCTATCCGATTCCCTTAAATGGCACAAAATGCATATATTACATCTCCATTTACTCATATTCAAGAATTCATCGATGGTAGAGAAAGAGTTGTCAAGGAGGTATGATTTCTGTTCGTTTTTGAAACTATTACTGTCAGACATTTTATTTAACCTGGTAATATATCAAAAAGTTTTATAGCAGCATATTTTACCCCTTTCTGTGCCAAAGATAGGTTAAGTAAAGGATAGTGTAGGTCTTTCTTTTTTCCGGTTTTGTAATTACAAATGTAGCTGTTGATTTTAAACTGGTCCATGTTGTTGAGAAAAAAATTCATTACTGAGTAAAGGTACTGTGAAGCAGATGTGAGAATTCCTCACCTTTTAATAAGATACCTACAAGATGTGCGACTATGAACCCCACACATTATTCTAACTAATTTCTTTTGGGCAGTGAATTCCTTTTGCCTAAGTGTTGAGTTGCCCCAGAATATTATTCCGTATGACATCAGAGAGTGGAAGTATGCAAAGTATGTTAGCTTACTAATTTCTACATCCTCAAAACTGGCAATTATTCTGATTGCAAAAGTTTCTGAACCTAGTCGCTTTATGAGATCCAAAATATGAATTTTCCAATTAAGATTCTCATCTATATGTACACCGAAAACCTTACTATGCTCTACCCTGGCTACTGACTTCTTTTGATGTGTTATGTTTATTGAAGGATCTATACTTTTTACAGCAGAAAATTGGACGTGCTGTGTTTTTTCAAAGTTCAGAGCAAGCCCATTCGCAGAAAACCAATTAATACCTTTTCCAAAGACCTTATTTGTATCATTTTCTATCGGACTCTCTTTTACTGGATTAATAATTATGCTTGTATCATCAGCAAACATTGTCAGTTCAACATCTTGTTTCACATAAGAAGGGAGGTCATTCACATACATCAGGAACAGGAGGGAACCCATGGTCGAACCTTGTGGAAACCTAATGTAATTTCACCCCAGTTAGATGAAGTGGCAAACTCCTTTGAATCCCTTGAAGCATATAAAGAGACTTTTTGCTTCCTGTTCTATAGACATGACTTAAACCACTCATATGCTGTTCCATTTATACCATAGAACTGTAATTTCTCTAACATAATGTCGTGGTTCACACAACCAAATGCTTCCTACTGATGACATTTTACTATTTAAAGACTCTATTATGTGGACAGTGAAATTGTATATTGCTGCCTCAGTGTAACAGCATTTCTGAAATCCGAACTGTGATTTACTAAGTATCCCATAACTGTTGAGATGGCTAACCACTCTTGAGTACATTGCTTTCTTAAAGATTTTTGAAAATGCTGTAAGCAAGGATACTGGCCGATAATTATTGACATCTGTGGTTTCCCCCTTTTTGTTGAGAGGCTTGACAATGGCATATTTTAACCTGTCTGGAAGCCGGTTCTGGATAACGCCATTTTACTACGCACGATGTACAATGGTACACGAGAAGCTTAGGAACTTAGCTGTTTTGGATATGCTTCCGACCATGGCCCGAAAGCCCTTGATCATGCCCTTTTGGACTCAGATATATCGCTCCGTTTGCTAATTACAACGACTGCACTGTTTTCCGCGTCCCTGCGACGCCTTTACATACCCTCGACTGCTCGTGCTACAAGCTGTCGTCTGCGAGTTGTTATTGCAGGTTGACGTCGATTATAGTCGGTGGTCACATTAATGTGTGCAACATGCCATTGGATTAAATGTGTTCGAAACATATTACATCAAGGAGTATTCGGAGGTAGATTTCATTTTGAGATAGGGTTACGCATATTTCCTGCATTCGAAGAAAGGTAACAGAAGTCGTACCAAAAGTTACTATCTCAGAGTTGTTCAGATCCTTCAAAAAGAATCAACTGATTCTTTGTGGTATTTGGGTATTCTGGGTGAGACGTGGATTTACGATCTCAGTACCGACACAGTAATGAAATAAAATCCTGAAAGTCGGTGGTCCCGAACCAAGAAAGGGGAAATCGACTATGTATCCTGGGAATCAAAAGAATCTTTGCTATTAATAATCTTGAAAAGGGTAAGAAAAAGGTGAACGCTACCCAACTCTCCGGGAAAAACTTTGTAAAGAAATATGTAGAAGGTGGTCTGAATTTGATGTCAGCTTTCATTAAGGCAGTGATAGCTGCTTTGCCTACAGAAAACTGAGAGACTTCTCTTATGAAATAACGCAACATGACATTTAGTATCTTTTGACTTCTACCGATTCCGATATATACATAAATCTGTGACTAGAAATTCAGTACATTCGTTATGGCAGCCGCATCGAACTAATTAGCTGGCATTTTATTTTTCGAAGGAAGTGGGGCACAGAAATAACTGGTTAAAATGCCGCCGAATTACAATTAAACCAAAGATTATAGCTGATATGTCTTGTTTTCTCATGTTCATCAATGTCCGCAATTTTAGGTCCCTGCTTGAGTTACCTGTACTGCTTCTGTCATCTCACTCCTTTGCTACTCCCCATGTCCTCGATAATCGCGACATTGGCCTCTGCTACAGTGAGCTGCTGCGCAAATATTTGCTGTACTTTCTTTCACCTGCTGAAACGTTAGCGACAGTTTATCACTACTCCACTGTTCTTCGCTGTCACTTCAGATTTTTAGTTACGCCATTCTCTAGTTATTCAAAGCCATTCCAGATTTTGGGCCATGGAGAACCTAGCATTTGTCAGTGGAAGAAATGAAAGTTATTGTTTAATGTTCCTTTCACGAAGAGTTTCAAGGCGACGATTTATTACTTGAGATGACTCAACATCCTGACAGGTAAGCCGTATTCGTTTCTGGTTTCAGGAACAGGCGCTGTTCTCTTATTCTCCTTGGTGGCCGCACATTGAGCCAGAATTGGAGGATGCCTTTTTCTCGGAATCTCCTATTCAGATGCTCACCGATGGACGATTCAACCGAGTGCCTATTCTGACTGGGGTCACTTCCGCCGAGTTGGGTTTGTATCCACGAATTTCCAGTGTCATAATAAAAAGCACAGCGTAACGTTGGTGCTAGACGTCTCTGTACTGATAATAAACGTAAATGGTTGCCATTTCCCAGAACAGCCTGCTACCTCTAACGTATTGAGTTTCTCGTTACAGTTAACCCTTTCATGAATAAAATTTATTTAGCATATGTTTGAAAACTAAAAGATCAAAACCTGTCTTCTTTTCTGATAAATAATGTAATTTAAACACAAAAAATTTTAAGTTGACTGATTCTGAAAAAAGGTGAAGTGGGACACGTATGTCCCATGAACCCTACTAGATCCGTGTTTTCGTGTGGTCGTAGGATTTCCAGACCTCAATTTTTGACTTTAGAATAATTTTATAATGATGGAAATTATTAAAAAAAACTAGTACCAAAACACTTTTATTTTACTGACAATGAAAAATATGAAATATGCTACACAAGTTTTCAACATTTTATCATGTCTTTGACGTATCACACACCAATGTTTTCTACATTTTATGAAGTTTTCTGGAGCGTATACGTCCCACTACATACAAATTATTTGCAAACCACGACAACTACTGTTGTGTGTATTAATGTTTCAAAACAATGTCTATTATTTATAAGAAAATACGTAAGATACTTCAGGCATTTTTGGAAAGGAGAAAATGATGATTTGATCTGATTTTCGTGAAACAGACACTCTATAAACACACGTCGCTCCATTCGATCACTTACAGCCTTCGGCATAACCATCTCATGGTATGTAATACACACATCAAAAAAAGTTTTGCATCAGCTCGTTCCCAGAGCTCCTGAAGATAGACGTTGACTGTGGATATTGTATCACAGACACAGTCCCTTTGACTGTTCAGATATGTCACTAAACCCGCACAAAGATATAAACAACCATGCATGAGCAGCGTCTATTAGACGGAGTGTGTCCGGCAGCCGATCATTTCCAGTCATTCCACCAGGAAGGAGGTACACGACTCGTGTTGTCTGTAGTTCAACCATGCCTAGACGGTCAATACCGCGGTTCGATCGCGTCCGCATTGATACTTGGTGCCAGGAAGGTCTCTCAACAAGGGAAGTGTTCAGGCGTCTCGGAGTGAACAAAAGCGATGTTGTTCGGACATGGATGAATCCACAGAGACAGGAACTGTCAATGGTATACCTCGCTCAGACCGCACGAGGGCTACTACTGCAGTAGATGACCGCTACCTATGGATTATGGCTCAGAGGAATCCTGACAACTACGCCACCATGCTGAATCATGCTCTTCGTGGAGCCACAGGACGCCGTGTTACGACTCAAACTGTGCGCAAGAGGCTGCATGATGTGCAACTTCATTCCCGACGTCAGTGGCGAGGTCCACCTTCGCAACCACAACACCATGCAGCGCAGTTCAGATGGGGCCAACAACATGCCGAAAGGACCGCACAGGTATGGCATCACGTTCTCTTCACCGATGAGTGTCGCATATGCCTTCAACCAGACAATCGTCGGAGACGTGTTTGGAGGGAACCCGGTCAGGCTGAACGCCTTAGACACACTGTCCAGCGAGTGCAGCAAGGTGGAGGTTACCTGATGTTTTGAGATGGCATTACGTGGGGTCAACGTACGCCGCTAGTGGTCATCGAAGGCACCGTAACGGCTGTACGATACGTGAATACTATCCTCTGACCAATAATGCAACCATACCGGCAGCATATTGGCGAGGCATTCGTCTTCGTGGGCGACAATTCACGCCCCCATCATGAAAAAAAAAAAAAAAAAAAAGGTTCAAATGGCTCTGAGCACTATGGGACTCAACTGCTGAGTTCATAAGTCCCCTAGAACTTAGAACTACTTAAACCTAACTAACCTAAGGGCAGCACACACATCCATGCCTGAGGCAGGATTCGAACCTGCGACCGTAGCGGTCGCGCGCTTCCAGTCTGTAGCGCCTAGAACCACTCGGCCGCTCCGGCTGGCGGTCATTAGTCCCCTAGAACTTAGAACTAGTTAAAGCTAACTAACCCAAGGACATCACACACATCCATGCCCGAGGCAGGATTCGAAACTGCTACCGTAGCGGCCTCGCGGTTCCAGACTGCAGCGCTTAGAACCGCACGGCCACTTTGGCCGGCCCCATCATGCACTTCTTGCGAATGACTTCCTTCAGGATAACGACACTACTCGACTAGAGTGGGCAGCATGTTCTCCAGACATGAACCGTATCGAACATGCCTGGGATAGATTGAAAAGGGCTGTTTATGGGCGACGAGACGCACCAACCACTCTTAGGGACCTACGCCGAATCGCCGTTGAGGAGTGGGACAATGTGGACCAACAGTGCCTTGATGAACTTGTGGATAGTATGCCACGACGAATACAGGCATGCATCAATGCAAGAGGACATGGTACTGAGTATTAGAGGTACCGGTGTGTACAGAAATCTGGACCACCACCTATGAAGTTCTAGCTGCATGGTGGTACAACATACAATATGTGGCTTTCATGAGCAATAAAAAGGGTGGAAATGATGTTTGATTTGTATTGTAATTTCCGGTACAGGTTCCGGAACTCTCAGAACCGAGGTGATGCAAAAGTATTTTTGATGAGTGTATTTTTCTCCATGTTCCGAAAACATCTAGCTACATCCTATCACTAGGCAGACATAGACGTCCCAAAGCTCCAAACTACGTATTACTTTAGTGGGACAGATTTATCCCATCAGCTACGAAAGGGTTAAGACTAATTATGTACTGTTGTATATTCAATCATAATGGCTGTTACCTGTGTCTTTACCTGACATTCGTGTACAGGTTACAATTTAGTGAACGACGAAGACAAAATCAGCAATCTGAACAACACGTTTGTGGAGTCGGTGGGCCCAAACTTGCACTTACCAACACCAGAGCAGCAAGAGGAGGCAGCTCTTAAACTTAGGGAGTTCTACTTCGGCAACGACAGTATATCTGCGAAATCCGATGCTGACGAGCTTGTGGCTGTAAGTAAATCAGCAACTACACTTAGTGCATACATACTTATAAACTAAATACTTATTTATTTCCCATCATGTACGAGTTTGCTGCCCAGTGGCTACGGGTACATTGTGGTAACTACTACGCACAAAGGAAAGCAGCTTACAGTTTTAGAATAAGGCCTTGTCGTTACATAAATTGCAGGAAAACATATCAGTACAAAATAAAATTAAAGTTAAATGTGAGACCTGAGTTTCTGCCAGCGTAGACAAAGTTCAAATTGAAAGTTTACCGTCTTACCTCCTTGCCTAGGGACGCCAGATGAAAGCTGATGTCGTCAAGCCCTGAATCAAAATTGCGCAACGGATAACTGGGGAGAGGAGCTTGAGAGCGCTACCTAGAGAGCGTGTCCTTTCTGTACGATACTAGGCAAGGGGCTGGAGGACCCACACATAATTTTACAACTTGTAGCTCGGGTGTATTATATTCTAATCTGCACGCACATTTCTACGGGTAAGACGGAATTGCGTTGGCCAAATGTATACCTTCAAAGTCTCCCAATATTTTACATAGGACATTCACTATGTGAGGAGGATAACGGGCAAACTGGGGACCAGATACTTTAACACAGGTTGTCAAATTTCCAGAATTAAACGAACACATTCATTACCTTACACAATCCGAAACTGGAAATAAACGAGTTAGTACAAATATTCAAATACCTCTCTTCCATGCGTGAACATTGAGACAGACGCACTGAGGGTACGTCTGCTCACTTACCCGTCTTCTGTAACACTCCTCCGAATATGGCGGGCACTCGGAGGTCTTCCTGGGCCCCGGTAGAGGGGGTGGTCGAACCACTTGGCCGTGACCAACCTCTCCACCCCATATCTTGTGACACTGGAAAGTCTTTGACTTTTACCTGCCTGTGCTGTCTCTCTGATCCCCTAGCCGGGAGTAAGGTTGACACTACTATACTACAGAACTACTTCCCAACAAAGATTTGGCCACGCTTTACGGAAAGGTGTGAGGAGGATTAGGAAAGTTCATGTGCAGATTCACATCCACGTACAAGAAACGCATAATACACGACACATATAAATACGTATTATGAAGCCTGACACATTTCTTTCCACCCGCCCAAATGGGTTCTGTTGCACCCGCGGCCGGCTGCATCGTGTAATAAAATTGGCTGCGGAGCCGCCTCTGTTTCTACTTCCCGGTGCGAGCGAGCAGCGAAACCTGCTGCTTATAGAGCGGAAACTACTGTACCGTTCCAAAATGACCTATGGGTAAGCGGCCATGCGATGTCATCGACAACCACCGATATTTCGACAGGTGACCACGCTGTCATTTTTGAGGCAAAAATACAGCAAGTAAGCGATGTGCAAGTGAATTTAAAATCTCGGTTTGCAGAGAAAATCCGGAAAGATGACACACACACACACACACACACACACACACACACACACACACACACACACGCACACACACATACACACAAGCTCACACAGAGTAAACACTAGCGCCATCACACAGATGACCGACGACAGAAGTTATCGACAGTGAAAGGGAGAGATTTAATATTTTGCACCGACGCCCAAGCGTTTCCCAGTGGTTGATTTTCTTAGTTATATTGAACAGGGCGTTTTTAAATACATTCAGTGGTTGCAGAGGAGGCTAGGCCCGAGGCATGTCGACTGTTGAAATTTGAAAATTTGTGGTAAGGTCTTATGGGACCAAACTGCTGAGGTCATCGGTCCCTAAGCTTACGCACTACTTAATATAACTTACACTAACTTACGCTAAGGACAACACACACACACACACTCATGCCCGTGGGAGGACTCGAACCTCCGATGGGGACAGCCGCGCGGTCCGTGACAAGACGCGGCTACCCCACGCGGCCCTGTCAACTGTTCACAAAGGCACATCCACCCAAGGGTAATACAACAGCAGCAGATAGGACTGCTTTACGTTCATTTAATGTTGATCTGGATACTGCTATTTTACCTGCGGACAAGGACGATACTACAGTTGTTCTGGAGAAACAGGATAACGTTCAAAAGACGCAGTGTGTACTAAATGATTCAGCGTATCGGAAGATCGGTGCTGACACCACAAATCCTGGTGAGAAGAAATTAACAGCCTCCTGAAGAAAAGTTCCTTGTGCAGGAGACTGTCAAGAGTCTTAATCCTTACTGTGCTGCTCCCCCTGCGCTATAGGGCCTTCCGGAGATCCACAAAGGGAGGATTTCTCTGTGAGTAACATTGGTGCTCCGACATATCGTGTAGAAAAACACCTTGTTACTCCTTTGAGCCCGCTAGTTGGTCGGTACGAGTATCACATTAAGAACTAGGATGATTTCTCACGTCGATCTGCATTATATTACAGTTAGTTTTGATGTGGTCTCTATCTTCAATCGTGTGTCACTGTCTCCTTCGTTACGGTTAATTGAGGTTAGATTTGAAGTAACGAACCAGTTTCGACACGTGGTGACTTCCATTTACTTTTTGTTCAATGACTAGTACTATGAGTAAACGCCGGCTGGTCTGACCGAGCGGTTCTAGGCGCTTCAGTGTGGAACCGCGCGACCGCTACGGTCGCAGGTTTGAATCCTGCCTCGGGCATGGATGTGTGTGATGTCCTTAGGTTAGTTAGGTTTAAGTAGTTCTAAGTTCTAGGGGACTGATGACCTAAGATGTTAAGTCCCATAGTGCTCAGAGCCATTTGAACCATTTTATGAGTAAACAAGTGGAGATCCGAAGGGAAGCCCGTTGTCACCTGTTATTGCAAATTTGTTGAAAGACGTCAGGGAACATGTTTTGGAGTCGGCGGCTTTCAGACGTTTGTGTACGATACATTTGTTGTGTTGTCTTATGGCAGTGATAATCTGAACGACTTTTTAGAAGACCCAAATTCAATCCGCCCGAATATTCGTTTCACGATGGAAATGGAAATGGATGACTGCCTTTCCATCCTTGATGTTTTGGTATGGAGGAAGATTGATGCTACGTTGGAAGATGCTGTTTATAGGAAGCCTACACACTCACTTATATCTACAGTCTGATTATTGTCACCACGCGGCTCGGCGTGAAGGGGTACTTCATACCTCGGTTCACATGGCCCGCGTCATTGCAGATCCTGAAAGATTGTCAGCCGAGTTACCCCATACTGAGGTCATCTTCTATCAGAATGGATAAAGTGAAAGACAGATCAGACTAGCGCTGCGCTATCGACCAACAGTGCACCGGGTGAGTGATGATACTAGCGAGTTGGTACCAAGGTCTACGGCCATTCTGCCGTACGCAGGGGCATCTCTAAGACTGGTCATATTTTGCGGAAATATGGTGAGAAATGTTTTTTATGACCTCCATCTAAGGTTAGGGCCCTTTTAAGTTCCATTAGCGTTCTGGCTTGCTTAGGGCGCTGTCGCTCGTATTCCTTGCTGTTGTGGCATGCCATATATTGGTCAGACTGACAATGACTATCAGTTCTTACAAGAACTGCCATTACAGGTATCCTTAAAAAACAGATAAACAGACACAATTCTATACCATCTTTTTTTTCAAATATATGTTGAATACTAGCTGTACCCATTGCACATCAATAATTTTGTTATCCTGAGTTTGTAAGGGTTCCTTTTTTTCAGCTAGTAATCGAAGTGAGATTTTGCCACCAGAGCAGCACTAACTAACCGCTTCTTCCTTGCATTTCAATGCATCACAGTGCCCACATTTTTTATTCATTCTCCCTCAGATGGCTTATCGATGATGAACGTAGTGAATTAATGGATCACAATGAAGTGCAGTCTCACTGAAAGCCTCCTACGTTCTACGAGTACATGCGAAGGCACGACGTGACTCCGTCTTTCGTACAGCATTTAAATGACGGTGTCGGTGTGAGTCTTGGCTCAAAGGGCTCTGAGCACTATGGGACTTAACTTCTGAGGTCATCAGTCCCCCAGAACATAGAACTACTTAAACCTAACTAACCTAAGGACATCACACACATCCATGACCGAGGCAGGATTCGAACCTGCGACCGTAGCGGTCGCGCGGTTCCGGACTGTAGCGCCTAGAACCGCTCGGCCACCCCGGCCGGCTGTGAGTCTTCAGGTGTCTCAGAAGCTACAGGAGGCGCGTAACACACAGCATCTAAAATGCGATGGTCTTGAGACTTTCCTGATGTCTCTCCAACTCTTAAGACCGCATGATGTTCTCCGCTAAGGTCCGGTGGATCTGAGAGTGATACGAGATCTGTTGTGTTCGAGTAACTTCCGCAGGTCGAGCTCTCTAAGAATTATGTGCTGAATCAGACTTACTTTTGCGACGGATACCGTTAAATAAGCAACATTAATAGGTCCTAATATGTTTCTTGAGGCTTTCCCGCTGTAATAGTTTTAAACACCGTTCTCGGGATTACCGGAGAATTTTATTGGCATATCTCTAGAATATTTCGCCGTAAAAACTGTCCGGCTTCGCCAGAGTGTATTAATTCTTTTTAAAATTCCAGAAAACACGCGCACGAGTAAACATGGGATTCGTACTGTCAAGGAATAATCTATAAGCACTCAGAGTCACCGACCTCCACGGAAGCGTCGTCTGCATCCCGCTCACGTATACCATGTTTACAAATAGTAAGTTCTCAAAAAGTTAAAACGAATTTTCGAAATAGCCTATTTTATTCCTCGGGGCTCAAGCCATACTCATACCACATTTCATATTAATCTACATCATACTCCGCAAGCCACATAATGGTGTGTGCCGGGGGGACTTTCGGTACTACTATCTGATCTCTCCAACCCTGTTCCACTCACGAATAGTGCGTGGGAAGAATGATTGTTGGTAAGCCTCTGTATTGGCTCTAGTTCCTCGAATTTTCTTCTCGTGGTCAATACGCGATTTGTATGTGTGTGTGTGTGTGTGTGTGTGGGGGGGGGGGGGGGGGGAGTAATATGTTGTCTGACTCCTCCTGAAAAATGCTGTCCCGAAATTTCAATAGCAAATCTCTCCGTGATGCACTAAACCTCTCTTGTAGCGTCTGCCAATGGAATTTGTTTAGCATCTCCGTAACGCTCTCTCGCCAGCTAAACGATCCCGTGAAGAAACGCGCCGCTCTTCGTTGGATCTTCTCTATCTCCTCTGTCAGTCCTACCTGATAGGGATCCCAGATAGATGAACAATACTAAAGAATCGGGCGAACAAGCGCCTTATAAGCAACTTCTTTCTTGGATGAGATACATTTCCTTAAGATTCTTCCGATTAATCTGAGTCTGGTGTCTGCTTTTCCTACTATCTGTTTTATGTGGTCATTCCAGTTAAGGTCGCTCTGGATAGTTACGCCTAGATATTTTACGGCAGACGCTGTCTCCAGCTGTTTGTCATCAATAGTGTAGCTGTACAGTAGTGGATTTCTTTTCCTATGAACGCGCAACATGTTACATTTATTTACGTTCAGGGTCAGGTCAACTGTCAGAGTCTGCACCATTCCTCAATTCTCTGCACGTCGTTCTGCAAATTCTTGCTATCTTCTGGCGTTGCTAATTTGATGTAAACAACTGCAACATCTGCGAATAGTCTTAAAGAGCGTGAGACGCTTTCTACTAGATCACTTATATATCCTGTAAACAGCAACGGTGCTATCACGCTTCCCTGTGGTACTCCGGATATTACTTTTGTTGTGGACTGGCAAGACAGCCAAGCCACTAGGAGGAAGCCGAAAGGCACGCGTTTAAGCTCACGCAGGCTGGCCTGAGGTCTCGAACAGTTAAAGGAGTTGAGTCTAGTAAAAAAAGTGCGGAGCTTCTGGAATACTTAACTTTAATCCATAATTGGTGAACATCGCTCTTGACGGTACATGTTTTATAGCATCAATAGTGACTGGTAATGGCGCCTTGCTAGGTCGTAGCAAATGACGTAGCTGAAGGTTATGCTAACTATCGTCTCGGCAAATGAGAGCGTAATTTGTCAGTGAACCATCGCTAGCAAAGTCGGCTGAACAACTGGGGCGAGTGCTAGGAAGACTCTCTAGACCTGCCGTGTGGCGGCGCTCGGTCTGCAATCACTGATAGTGGCGACACGCGGGTCCGACGTATACTAACGGACCGCGGCCGATTTAAAGGCTACCACCTAGCAAGTGTGGTGTCTGGCGGTGACACCACAACTTTAACATCTGTCGATTTAGTTCCGTCAAGAGTGACGTGTTGAGTTCCACCTGCAATAAAATCTTGAATCCAGTTGCAGGTTTGCTCCGATACCTCGTCAGCTAGTATTTTTTTCATTAAACAGCAATGGGGGATGGTGGCAAATGTCTCACTGAAAGCAAGGAACACGGCATCAATCTGAACTCCGTTGTCCACTGCGCTGTGGATGTCATGGAGGAACAGAGCGAGCTGAATTTCGCAGGATCTCTGTTTGCGGAACCCATGTTGATTTCCGCAAAGGTGTCGTTCATTTTCCAAGGACGTCATAGAGCATAAAACATGTTCCACACTTCTACAACAGATTGACGTCAACGATATAGGTTTATAATTGTGTGCATATGCGTTACGGCCTTTCTTAGAAACGGGAATGACGTGTGCTTTTTTCCAGTCGTTAGGTACCTTTCGTTGCTCAAGCGATCTACGATAAATTACTGATAGAAGGGGAGCAAGTTCTTTCACACAATTTTTATAGAATCTTATAGGTAAATCATCTGGTCCTGAAACCTTTCCACTACTAAGCAACTGTAGCTGGTTTTCAATTCCGCGATCGATTATCTCAATATCTGCCATTTCGACGTTCGCACGACGATTTAAAGGAGGGACAGTGTTACGTTCTTCCACGGTGAAACAACTTCGGAAGGCCGAATTCAGTATTTCGGCCTTCTCTCTGTTATCTTCCGTTTCCGTGCCTGTGTGGTCGCCTGAGAGAATGAATAGATGATTTTGAACCATTTACTGACTTTACATACGACCAAAATCTCTTCGCGTTTTACTGAGATCGTTTGACAGCGTCTTACTTTCAGAATCATTGAACACTTTTCTCGTTCTACGATAATGACCGAAGCAGAAGAAACGAATTGAAATTTGTGCTGCGGCCGGGACTCGAACCCGAGTCTTCTTGCTTGCTAGGCAGAAATGCTAACCATTACACCACCACAACACTTTCGTTAACACTGCTGCACGAACTACCCAGGTTGAGTGCCCTCCACAACACAAACTTCCCTTACATTTAATTATAAGATATAAGCTTCTCTCATTGCTCTCCTTACTCTCATTTTAGCTTCGTTCAGCTTTTGTTTGTCAGCTAGGATTTTACTTCTCTTGAACTTGAGATGAAGTGTTCTTTGTTTACGTAGCGCTTTCTAACGCGGCTATAGCATGGTAGATCTTTCCCATCCCTAAAAACAATGTCACACGATTCCCTATTCTGGCACCAATTTTGATGGCATAAATCTTCCAATTTGTACCTGGCAAGTTGAAGTCACCTCCTATTACAACGGCATGATCAGGAAAATTACTAATGATATTCTGCAAGTTCTGTCTGAAGCGCTCTGTAACTACAGATCCTGACGCAGGTGGTCTATAAACGCATCCGATTACCATTTTTGACCTTTCTTTGATACTCAATTTCACCCAGATTAATTCACATTCGAAATGCGTGTTAACCTCGCTAGATTTTATCGAATTCTTTTACTGCAATAAACACGCCGCCACCATTGGCGACTAACCTCTCCTTACAATAAACATTCCGGTCTGGACTTAGGTTTTCGTTCTTTGACGTCTGGCTTCAACCAGATTTCTTTTCCTAATACTATCTGTGCATTATAACGTTCAGTAAGCGATACTAATTTTGGGATCTTTCCTTGGATGTTCCTGCAGTTTACTAAAATCACATTGTTTTCTATCTCTGATCTGCGAGGACCAAGATTCTCTGAGGTCGCTTTGGCTGATTTAACAGGCAAATCATCTTTGCTCCCAAGAGAGGGGTTCTCGAACCTAAAAAAGCCCCATGTGCACGCCACACCTATTCCGCTACACTAGTAGCCGCTTCCTGCGTGTAGTGCACGCCTTACCTATGAAGCGAAACCCTACAATTCTGCACCCGATAGCAGAGGTCGAGAAACTCGCATCCTATACCGTTGCAGAGCCGTCTGAACCTCTGGTTTAGACCTTCCACTCTGCTCCAAACCAGAGGACCACCATCAACCCCGGGTACGATGCTACAAATAGACAGCTTAGTCTGCACCTCGTGTGCGTTGCTGGTTGCCTTCACCAAATCAGCCAGCCGCCGAAAGGCGCCGAGGATGGCCTCAGAACCCAAGCGGCAGGCGTCATTCGGGCCGACATGTGCCACTACACGCAGCCGGTTGCACCCAGTGCACTCGATAGCCGCCGGCAGGGCCTCCTCCACATCACGGATGAAACTTCCCGGCAAACATACCGAATGCACACTGGAATTGTTTCCCGCCTTGCCTACAATTTCCGTGAGGGGCTCCATCACCCTCCTAACATTGGAGCTCCCAATGACTAGCATACCCTCCCTCTGTACTTGTCCGGACTGGACAGGAAAATCGACCGCTGGCCTAACAGGAGAGGTATCCAGTGCTGGCTCGGAGTTATCATCAGCACTGGGAAGCACCGATACTGCTCCCTCTTCCGCCTTCCGCCCAGTGACACGCGAACCCACTACTGTCTGCCACCCACTTTGGAGTGAGGAAGGACCGGTCAAATGTTGCGTATCGGAAGCCGCTGCGACGTCCGGGTCACCAGGGGATTCCAGTCGCACCAAAGGTGTCGCAGGTCTCGTCACTGGCGCCCCAACGTCCCTGCAGCTTCGAGCATTAGCTAGAAGCATGTCGACGGTAGCCAACGCAGATTCCAGCTGTAATTTCATCAAAATCGATTTCGCCGTTTAGTCGTGAAAACGTGACAGATTTACTTCCGTTTTTATAATATTGGAACTGATATTATAGTGTGTAATATGAATCAAACAAGTAAAGGATTGCATAGGCATTGTATTAATTCCGTTGAACTGTATTATGTAGAAAAAACCAAACAACAAAAGCATTTTCAGAAATATGATCAAGATCAAAAGTGAAGACTACATCTAAACACACTCTACATCTACATGGATACTCTGCAAATCACATTTAAGTACCTGGCAGAGGGTTCATCGAACCACCTTCACAATTCTCTATTATTCCAATTTCGCGTAGTGTGCGGAAAGAATGAACGCCTATATCTTTCCGTGCGAGCTCTGATTTCCCTTATTTTATAGCGGTGATCGTTCCTCCCTATGTAGGTCGGTGTCAACAAAATATTTTCGCATTCGGAAGAGAAAACTGGTGATTGGAATTTCATGAGGAGATTCCGTCGCAACGAAAAACGCCTTTTTTTAATGATGTCCATACCAAATCCTGTATCATTTCTGTGACACTCTCTCCGATATCTCGCGATAATACAAAACTTGATGCCTTTCTTTGAACTTTTTCTATGTGCTCCGCGAGTCCTATCTGGTAAGGATCCCACACCGCGCAGCAGTATTCTAAAAGAGGACGGACAAGCGTAGTGTAGACAGTCTCCTTAGTAAGTCTGTTACATTTTCTAAGTGTCCTGCCTATAAAACGCAGTCTTTGGTTAGCCTTCCCCACAAAATTTTCTTTGTGTTCCTTCCAAATTTCATATTAAGTTGTTCGTAATTGTAATACCTAGGTATTTAGTTGAATTTACGGCTTTTAGATTAGACTGATTTATCGTGTAACTGAAGTTTAACCAGTTCCTTTTAGCAGTCATGTGGATGACTTCACACTTTTCGTTATTAACGGTCAACTGCCACTTTTCGCACCATTCAGATAACTTTTCTAAATCGTTTTGCAGTTTGTTTTGATCTTCTGATGACTTTATTAGTCGATAAACGACAGCGTCATCTGCAAACAACAGAAGACCGGCTGCACGAATTGTCTCCCAAATCGTTTATATAGATAAGGAACAGCAACGGGCCTATAACACTACCTTGGGGAACGCCAGAAATCACTTCTGTTTTACTCGATGACTTTTCGTCAGTTACTACAAACTGTAACCTCTGACAGGAAATCACAAATCCACTCACATAACTGAGACGATATTCCATAAGCACGCAATTTCACTACGAGCCGCTGGCGTGGTACCTTGTCAAAAGCCTTCCGTAAATCCAGAAATACGGAATCGATCTGAAATCCCTTGTCAATAGCACACAACACTTCATGTGAATAAATAGCTAGTTGTGTTTCACAGGAACGATGTTTTCTAAACCCACTTTGACTGTGTGTCAATAGACCGTTTTCTTCGAGGTAATTCATAATGTTCGAACACAATATGTTCCAAAATCCTGCTGCATGTCGATGTTAATGATATGCGCCTGTAATTTAGTGGAATACTCGTACTACCTTTCTTGAATATTGGTGTGATCTGTGCAACTTTCCAGTCTTTGGGTACGGATCTTTCGTCGAGCGAACGGTTTTATATGATTCTTAAGTATGGAGCTAATGCATCAGCATACTCCAAAAGAAACCTAACTGGTATACAGTGTGGACCAGAAGACTTGTTTTAATGAAGTGATTTATCCTACTCCGAGGATATTTACTTCTACGTTACTCGTGTGGGCAGCTGTTCTCGATTCGAATTCTGGAATACTTAGTTCGTCATATTTTGTGAAGGCATTTCGGAAGGCTGTGTTTAGTAATTCTGCTTTGGCAGTACTGTCGTCGATAGTATCTCCATTGCTATCGCGCAGAGAAGGCATTGATTGTTTCTTGCCGCTAACATATTTCACATACAACCAGAATCTCTTTGGACTTTCTGCCAGGTTTCGAGACAAAGTTTCGTTTTGGAAACTGTTATAAGTATCTCGCATTGAAGTCCGCGCTAAATTTCGAGCTTCTGTAAAAGATAGCCAATCTTGGGGATTTTGCGTCTGTTTAAATTTGGCATGTTTGTTTCGTTGTTCTTGCAACAGTGTGCTAACCCGTTTTGTGTGCCAAGGAGGTTCAGCTCCGTCGTTTGTTAATTTATTTGGAATAAATCTCTCAATTGCTGCCGATTCTATTTCTTTGAATTTAAGCCACATCTGGTCTACACTTATATTATTAATTTGGAATGAGTGGAGACTGTCTCTCAGGAAGGCTTCAAGTGAATTTTTATCTGTTTTTTGAATAAGTACATTTCTCGCTTATATGTCGAGGATTTGGGGATTACAATATTCAGTCTCGCTACGACAACCCTGTGTTCACTAATCCCTGAATCGGTTTTGATGCTCGTTGTGTACTCAGGATTATTTGTTGCTAACAGGTCAAGTGTGTTTTCACAACCGTTTACTATTCGCGCGGGTTCATGAACTAACTGCTCGAAATAATTTTCAGAGAATGCCTTTAGCACAATTTCAGATGATATTTTAGCGTACCTCCGGAATTAAACATGTATTTTCGCCAACATATAGAGGGTAAATTAAAGTCACCACCAACTATTATCGTATGAATCGGGTACGTGTTTGAGATCAAAGTCAAGTTTTCTTTGGACCTTTCAGCAACTGTATCATCTGGATTGGGAGGTCGGTAAAAGGCCAATTATTATTTTATTCCGGTTGCCAACAATGACCTCTTCCCATACTAACTCACAGGAAGTGTCTACCCAATTTCACGACAAGTTAAACTACTTCTGACAGCAACAAACACGCCACCGCCAACCGTGTTTAGCCTATCCTTTCGGAACACCGTTAGGTTCTTCGCAAAAATTTCGGCTGAACTTATATCTGGCTTTAGCCGGCTTTCAGTGCCTGTAACGATTTGAGCATCAGTGCTTTCCATTAGCGCTTGGAGCTCTGGTACTTTCCTAACACAGCTACGACAATTTACCACTGTTATACCAATGGTTCCTGTATCTACATTCTTCCCGTGTTCAGTCTTCACCATTTGTGAATGAAGCCCTTCTTGTGTTTTCCCGAGACCCTCTGACCGAAAAAACAGCTCAAGCCCACACCAGACTAAATAAGTATTCCAAACACTAAATATTTTTCCATAATTCGCGTAATATTCCTCAGATAAATATCTTGTACTATACCCTTTCCAGTGTAGCCTATGTCCTTCCTTGGCATTCAAGTAATATCCAAACCAAATTTCTTCAAAATCGATTAAGCGGTTTACTCGTGAAAAAGTAGCGGACAGACTTATTTTTCCGTTTATAATATTAGTATGAATTACATCGAAAGGTTTGCATATAATATTTTCAGTTCATAAACACAATGCTACCATACGCACTGTTACATATATACATCCACTCTACACATTGTAGTCAGACAGCGGGACCAGCTTTTTGTGTGTATGCCTCGTACATATTTGCTACATGCGATAATAATCACCTCAGCTGTGAAAACTGCCATTTCTCTAATCACAACATGAACAGATTCAGGGTATTATTCGATTGCTTTTGAAGGTCGTCCAATTTGCTTTTCATCTACAAAATATGATCGTGTGCCATTGTTGGCCGGGAAGCCCCACCCGAGGAAGTTCGGCCGCCGAGGTGCAAGTCTTATTTAATGTGACGTCTCTTTGGGCGACTTCCGTGTCGGTGATGGTGGATGATGATGAGGGCAACACAACACCCAGTCCACGAGGGGAGAAGATCTCCAACGTGGTCTGGAATCGAACCCAGGACCGCCGCATAGTAGGCAACGCGTTTCCACTCAGCTGAGCAGGTGGACTTTCATGTACAATTTTCTCTTATACTGATTTGCATATTGACACCCGTCTGAGAAAAGTATGTGCATTTTCTGTCCATTCTCCGTATATTCACTAATTTCTATTACTAACGATGACTTTACAAGACTAGAAACAACAATTTTCTGGCCAAACATCATGCACAGCGATCGTTTTGATGATTTCATCTTCACGAAATCTCGCAATGGCACCGCAGTCCCCTCTGTGGTACACGGTATAGTGTGATGAGAAAAAATATCTTTCCGATGCGTTATAAAATTGTTTCACTCAGTTCAGTACCTAACAAATGCTGCAAGATTCATGTAAGCTCTACAGGTACGTCAGCTGGCTCAGTTCAAAATATTCAGCAATTATAAACAAAATAACAACTTGGGTGTGATGACCATGTATTCGTAATTTATTCGTGACTGAGATCAGGCGCAATAGTCATGTAAAAGGTGCAACGGTCATGTAAAACAGTTTTTTAAGGATTAGTATAAACGCGCATGACTGTGTAACGGCCCAGTCCGTTAAGCACAGCAAAAATTAACAGGGTTTTAAGACTACAAAAAAACAGAAAGCTGAGAAGCTGCTTACAAACTCTCAACAGAACGAGACAGAATGGCTGAAATATTGTTCACGGCTGTTTTGGAGAAAGCCTGATATACTACTTTGAGGAACGCCATTCCCTTAGATGAAAGATTCTGAAAATGCGTCGCTGACACGGAAGTAGATGAAATATACTCCAAAAAAGCTCTTCAAAACGGATGATACAAATGTTTAGCAATACAATGGTTTTGTAGCGATACCTCACAGACGTCTGGAGTGTGTCTCACAAAACGTTCCTCACAAAGGTGAGCAGAGAATTGTTTCGTTGCAGAACCCGAGTGTACTGACGCTGGGAATGCGCTTTAAAAAGCCTGAAAACTGTGCAGTAGCTTACAATTTGCAAATAAAGACATAATCTCAGTGGAGATCTCCGTAACTTAACGTTTCAAAGAGTTTATATCACAGACCCATTCATAATTTTATAAAATAAACTGTTTGCAACAGTCAGTTTTATGATGAAGTAAAGAGCGTAAAACGACACATTTCCTTTCTATAGATCGTATGATAGCTTTTATGAAATCATTAAAATTTGTCGCGAGTGTGGCTCAAGTCCTAGTAGAGGTGTTGTGAGTTATTTGTGATCCAGCCAGCCAGATACCAGACGCCTTGCAGAGAGCTGAAGTTTGCGAATATCCAAAGTACTTCGCATAGTTGGCAGTAAGTTGATGATAAACGTTGTTCAGTTCTTGTATTATATTGTGCGTCAGGGCCAACAATGTCGGAGCTGCCGCGGCAATTACAGTGACGTTGTGATCAACCCAGGTACGCACTCTTGTTGGTAGCCATCTCTAGATCTGTCTTCTCTGATCTGCATGGTTTGTAATAGAACTCCAAAACCTTTCCCCTCTGGAAGACACAGACAACGGGAAGCTTCACAAGCAAAAATGACTCCAGTTGGGTGGTACGTGGGTGTCGAGTGTTGGAACATCATCCTAACCCTCAAATGCTATGCGTGGAAATGTCAGGATAGTAGGATGACTAGTTCCCAGGCCCCATGGGAAACAATTACTGCATTGTCTAATGGCTAGCTTACGTGGAGAACCATCTAGGTTGTGGGTGTCAACTGTAGGATGCCTCGCTTGTGGCAAATCTTGTATCAGTGAATCACTTTTGCATCTGAAAGTAAAGTTAGTGGTGCAAAACGCTTGTGAACAGATGCCAGGGCTAACTACGGCCAAGGCAACATACCTGAATGTATCTGCGGTAGAGCGTATGCTAATGTAATAGGCACACGTAACGGAATACTCACTTGTAGGTTATTCCTGAATAAAACAGCACAGCTATTGATTTTGACTAGCTCTAGCCGTCGGTAGGAGGTTTTACGCGTCATAATTGACACAGAACTAAAATAACTGCCCACCAGAGATGAATCTTGTAGATTAAAATATATAATTTTTTGTAATTAGCACATAAAACTATAATGTAACTGTGCTTGCGCAAATTTTATGATTTACAGGAGACCACATGTAAATTGTTACCTGAGAGAGAAAATGTTTTGAATATTTTTGTATATATAAACTCACGAGAAAAGCGTCAATGGAAAAAGCTGACGGTTCTAGGCGCTTCAGACTGGAACCGCGCGGCCGCTACGGTCGCAGGTTCGAATCCTGCCTCGGGCATGGATGTGTGTGATGTCCTTAGGTTAGTTAGGTTTAAGTAGTTCTAGTTATAGGGGACTGACGACCTCAGATGTTAAGTCCCATAGTGCTCAGAGCCATTTGAAAAAGCTGAGAAGTCTTAGTAGTGTAACTGAGTAATAGAAACGTTGACATACGAACTGGTGGGAAGATGGACTGGAAATAAGGGCGAAATGGTATGGTAGTGGTGGCTGTGTGATGTGAGGTCTGAGAAACACTTCATGATACAGTTATTAATTAAGAGCTAAAGTTATTAAAGAAAAAAAAACACAAACGTAAGAGGACATAAACTCCTGTGGCACACCACGAATTCTATCCTTATGCCAACCTCCTCATCTCGGAGAACCACTTGTACCCTACATCCTCAATTATTTGTTGGGTGTGTTCCAATCTCTGTCTTCTTTTACAGTTTTTGCTATCTAACACTCCCTCTAGTACAATGGAAATTATTCCTTGATGTCTTCATACGTCGTATCATTCTGTCCCTACCTGTCATAGAAATGCCAAAATTAAGTACGTGTTCAATTGTGAATTGTAATATAGCATACATCTTACTTAAGTTATGTAGAAGATTATTTATTTCGTCCTTTCCACTCTGTATAGTATTTACATGTCGTCAGTGTAAAAAATAAATTTACTTCGGATTTTCATTGAAAAAAAAAAGATTCAATATGATTCATAAATATATCAGCTACCATTCCACTTAGCGAATTGCCCATAGGCAACCCATCCTTGTGGCAATATACCTTATTGTTGAACGGAAAGCAGTTAAATTCTAGTACATTTTCAAGCAAATCAGTGAAGTCTTCTAGTTCTCAAGTATTCACCGTCTTATCCTTCAACAAATTGGGTTTAATAATATTTATTGTTTCTTTAACTGGAATGTTAGTGTAGAGGTTGTTAATGTCCAATGATAGAAACCTTGCATCGTAAAATGTCAATATTAAAATTCTCCTGGGCTATTTTTAATATGGAAATAATTTTCATTGGAGGATACTGTCTTTAAAATTTTATTCACTTTTTGTTTAGTAAATAAGACTTACAGTCAATGTTGTTGTCAATAGATCAGATAGGGGTATCCTGTTTATGTAATTTAGGTTGGGCTTTCAGCATGGGTAATAGCAGATTCATCACTTTCAAATACCTAAGCTTTTTCTTTGGTAAAAACAAATAATTACTGTCATCAGCTAGTTTACTAATTTTAGCTTGGTAGGATCCTTAGTACCCTCACATATATCATCTTCATTAACGAGATCGAAAGTTTTGCTAATGTGCTTATCTTCTCTAGTAGGGAAAAGTGGGTCTTGATTAGGTA
The DNA here is from genome assembly GCF_021461385.2 of Schistocerca piceifrons. Taxonomy (NCBI): domain Eukaryota; kingdom Metazoa; phylum Arthropoda; class Insecta; order Orthoptera; family Acrididae; genus Schistocerca; species Schistocerca piceifrons. Next base: position 458,155,362 of record NC_060140.1, read on the forward strand.
CTATAAATTGTCTAACTGTTAGTTTATTATTTATGAGTTTTAAGGCTTGGGGATCTTCACTAGATTTTTGTTTATTTTCTCATTTTCAATAAATTGCGTAGTTTGCAGAGCAATTTTGAACTGTTCCAATCTACCAAGTGTAGCCATTTTTGTGACAGTCTTTAATTGTGCAATAATACATCTTACATTAATCGATTTAAGTCAGGTGCAATATTATATTTGAGACTTGTATACATTAATTCAGTTGGATTACTTGCAATTCGTCACTCGTGGATAAAAATATATGTATGCTACTTATATTATCATAACTGCTTTGTTATTATTATTACACCGAGAATTAGTTTTCTTCAGATGGTATCTTTTGTTACATCCTGTTGTGTGATTATCTTATCTATGGAAGTGAGGACCACAGTAAAAAATCAAAGGTGAAAGTTGATTGCTCAGAAGCAAATGAAAATCATACATTTCGTAAGTCAGATGTTCTTTTAACTTGTATACCTTTTTAATTTCGCGTTTAATCCAATACAAGCATTTGTAATTCTCAGTGACAGGTAAAACAGCCACCAGGACGCATTAGTGCTGTTTGTGTTTAGTGTTGGTACCAAGTCTGGTAGTGATGTGAAGAATGTCAAACTTGGAGTGATCTCTTTGAAGGGCAAGACGATGTTGCATATTTATTTGAAATAAAGTTATCAGCGTATTACAAGGCTTGAAAGGGTCCTCATTATGAGTCTCCGACTGTCCAGCTAATTGAATTGTGCAATATGTATTGTGGCGTATTCAAGTGGGACAGTGATCTGATGTTGGACTGCATGGGAATGGGATAGGAGGTGTACTCGTTGTCAAGATTCTGTTTAACCAAGTGTGGTCATCACAGGAGAGGATTGACATATTGTGTACTAAACACATTTTAACTCTTTCACGTCTGTGCTTGTCTTTCAGTAACAATCAATGGACTCCCTGTAGAATCCTGGTCATCCCAAGCCATTGGTAAGAACCTAGAACCAGTCTGACTAGGGAATTACCGTCCTACGTGCTGGCTTCCCTGCAACTTCCTCGTCATCCCATAACACTGTTCGCAGAATAGAAGCGGCCTGACTAGAGAATTACTGCCCCATGTGTAGGCTTCCCTTTGCTGTCATGAGTGGGGAGCTTGGACTGGTCATGAGCAGTGTTGTGTTGTCTTCAGCGATGAGTAGTGGTTCTGCGTACCTAAGATGATCATTGTACAGTGGAGACCTGAGGTGAGATACCATACTTAAAATGTTTTGGAGAGGCACAGCAGTGTTACTCCTGGCATCGTAGAGTGGGGAGCCACCAGGTATGAGCTGAGGGCATGACTGGCCGTGATTGATGGACATTTGGTGACACAGTGGTACGGCACTGAGATCCTGCGTCGTTATGTGTGCCTCTAGGGTTTTTAGTGTCGTGGTTCCATTATTCAACAAACCACTCCTCATCCACAATGGGCGCATGTTTCTATGAATGGTCCACTGAGGTATTCCCATCGCCAACTACAGCCCCAGATCTATTCCCAATAAAAGGTGTGAGACCAACACAATTCAACTGTCTCTGTGACAGTATGTAGGACATTAAATACTAGTTATAGCAGTAGTGGGCCATCTTGCGTCAACAGAGAATAGAAGGGCTCTATGACACCAGTCCTAATAGAATCATTACATTTATCCAGCTCAGATGCTCATAACGTCATAGCGATAGGTGTTGCTCATACTGCCAAGTCCTTTGTAAATTTGACACGAGTTTGTAATTATCGAAGTAGCGTACTGACTCTCAACTTGCGAAGCTTCATTGTGTTTTCTTCTCCTCTTCTGGATGCTTCACTTTTCGTCGGGCAGTGTATTTTCGAGGGGGTACCCAAAAAGATCCAGAATAGCATTGCCGTGGGCGGAGCCTGCGTAGTACGGATTTCTGCAACTAGGAGTGTATAGTACAACTCATTAATAGTTCAGTACCGCCTGTGTTGTCGACCTGGCTTGTTCTGTTCATCTGGAGTGATGATTGTTTTGTTAGCGCAGTTTTAGTCTTGTTTCGTTTTTATAATGGCAGTTTTAAGTCGGGCAGTAGTAGCCGACCGAGACAGACGCAGCAACTGGGAAATAACCGATTTTGTGATATTTACGAGTTCCTAACTAGGAACGAATTTTATTATATCATCTGTGTGCTCCAATAGTTTAATTTCTTGTGTTTCTGCATCTAAATTTAATATCTAATTGCCTCAGTTTTCGTTTTCGTCGGAAACTAACCCGCTTTTGTGCCGTATTAAAAGTTCCTAATCAGGGGCAAATTATTTAGTTTCACCTGAGTGCTTCGGTGGTTAGGTATTTGAATATATGCGAATTACTAGACACAGTTCGTGTGTTTTCGTCAGGGTCCACAGTAGAGTTGCGCAGCACGTGCCGATAGTCCGTTTATCTGCATTGTTTAGTTTTCCATGGTCTTTAGTACGGACAGGGACTGCAATTGTTGTGTGCGGATGCGAGCAGAGTTGGTGACACTTCTCTCTCAGCTTCCGGCTGTGATGGCTTCGGTCACACAGCTTGAGGCTGCATTGGATGGGCACCACTGTTGTGGGCCGGCCAAGGGGATCCAAAGAACGTCCAGCACGTGCGAGTCCTCCGATCGGTCCTCACCGGTGGCCAACCCAGTTACTTCTCGCACTAAGGCAGACCCCTCACCTGTGGTCGAGTGGGAGGTCGCCCCAGGGCGAAGCAGGCGACCAAAGACTTCCCAGGGGGCTGCACTTAAGACCTCCCCGGTTTGTCTCACAAACAAGTTCCAGGTGCTGTTTGTGGCTGATACTGTCGCTGAGCCAGGTGTTGTCGCCTGTCCTGTTTCAGAGGAAACCACTCAGCCTGCAAGATCCTGGCAATCACAGAAGGTGGGGTTACTGGTAGTTGGGAGCTCCAACGTTAGTCGCGTTATGGAGCCCCTTAGGGACTTGGCTGACAAGAGGGGTAAGAAAACCAATGTGCACTCCGTGTGCATACCGGGTGGAGTCATACCAGATGTGGAAAGGGTCCTCCCAGATATCATGAAGAGCACAGGGTGCAGCCAACTGCAGGTGGTTGCTCACGTCGGTACCAATATGTGTCACTATGGATCAGAAGAGATTCTCTATGGTTTCGAGCGGCTAACAGAAGTGGTAAAGGCTGCCAGGCATGCTTACAAGATGGAAACAGAGCTGACGATTTGCAGCATAGTCGACAGGACCGATTGCGGACCTCTGGTAAAGAGCCGAGTGGAGGGTCTGAATTAGAGGCATAGACGGTTCTGTGACCATGTTGGCTGCAGATTCTTCGACTTGCGCCAAAGAGTGGTTGGGTTTCGGGTTCCGCTGAACAGGTCAGGTGTCCACTATGCGCAGGAGGCTGCTACACGGGTAGCTGGGGCTGTGTGGCGTGGACTGGGTGGTTTTTTTTTAGGTTAGAGGGTCCGCGGGAACTAAGCTGTGGATCAGCAGCAGCAACTGCAAGAAGAACATTAATTTCCCCCTCTTCTGTCGTCACTTGTTTCCTTCTGTTACGTTGGCTGGGTGTTACACTACCACCTCCACGTAACTGGTTGAAGAGGTTGTTAAATAATTGCCGAGATGGTTGACGTCTATTGGATTATCTTGCTGCATACAACGTACAAGAACGAACTGCGTTCTTCTAACACTCTCCTTACACTATGAGCATGTTGTTTTTTTCTACATTCTTAAATTTCGTCGTGCACTCAAGAGTTACTGTATGGACTGTGACACACTAACTGACTAGTAAGATGCAATGCATTCAAGGAACACACAAGAATATTGTAAGCAAACATAGCATCGTACATTGCAACGACGTAAATTGAATTGCAGAAACAAGTAACGGTGTCCAAATTTTTCAAAATACGATATCTCGTAAAGGGCTCTCATTAGAATACTGCAAACAACACACTGACGTTCTAATTTAGCCTACTTTAATTTGTTAATGTCAATAGGCATTAATCCATTTAAAAAGTGTATATTTGCACATAAATAAACTTTCTAAGTATTACTACAATCTGTTTTATCGGCCTCCGACTACCAATCCACAAGAGTGAAAACCGGCAACTAGCTTCAATGCAACTCAAATCAAATGAATTAGAGAATATTATGACACTAAAAAATGAGATGTGTCATTCAAGCAATTGACTGTCGTGTATCAAAAGACCGTGAAGGGATGTTACAATCTGATGGCCTCTCGCCGTTGAGGATATCTGCTCATGCCTCACAGTGCTGCTCTGGCGTGTACCTTGGTAGCCTAATATTTTTTTAACGTGGTTGTTGATGTGACTACTGTGGCTAGAGCTGGTTTTTCTGGTGCCGTGTGACACCCTGTCTGTCAACGAAAATGTACATTCTCTGGCCATGGGTGGCCTCCATCACAGCTGGAGCCCACTACATCGACCTACCAAACGTACAGGACCAAATTTCATCACCCATCCTCAAACAAGAGGTGCTTGGCGTGTGTAATGGAGTGGAGTAGGTGCAGTAAGATTCTCTTCTTTCATTAAGTGTCGCCGATGGGCTTTTTCGTTTATTGGGATTGTGTGATATGTGCTTTAGAATAGGTAAAACGTTGCTTCTGTGTTTCCTTCCCCACCTTCCCTAGGGAAATATTCAGCTTATGCTTGAATGTGTCCTCTCTCACTATTATCCATTACTCTGTGGGTGGAGTGTTATCGAAGTAACATTTTGATATCATTGCCAGTGCAAAACTCATTGAACTAACGTGATGTTAGCTGTTGACGGTTGTTATTTACAGTTGTATGTGGAAATCCTTCACTTATGAAAATCCATACTATAGTTTACATCAAGGTGTCAGATGTGATAGATGACAGAAAATTAGACACCACTAAGCATAAAAATTACCGAGATGGTCACACTGTCCAAATGAGTAGTTTGGTATGGACCATGAACTGATTTTTTTTCGGTCATGCTGGCTGATGTTCACATTTAGAACATAAGCATCCAGTACTTTCTATCTCTTGCACGCAGCCAACGTTAAATACGTCGCCTAACAGACTATTCCATAGGGGTCATTTCCACCAGCTTGTGTGTAGAAGTGATACCAGTTCCTGCAGAATGTCTAACTAATGCTGTTCTGGATTTGATGGCAGTGTCAACAATCCGTTAACTTAATACATCACAGAATTCACAGTCTTAGTATGTTTGTTATATTTGAACGGATACCTGATTTCAACTTTACAGCAACCATCAGATCTACAAGAAGAAAATATAAATCATGGTGTTTCCGATTTTATGTAATATGAACATAAACCAATTACATACAAATGACAACTTTATAAGTAAACAATGTAGAGGACAGAATTTTTAACTGAACTGACTTAAAATGTGCATGAGATTTAAATAATTACTATCATTTAGAAATCTTGGCACTTGCAGGTGCGCTGGTGACAGATCTTAAAAAAAAAGTACATAGAATATTTAAATGTCAGAATGGAAAGTCAAAAATGTGAACTAAGCTGATGTAAAAAGTGCAATGCAGTGACTAACTTTTGAACTTGAAAGAGTGGGAATTACTTACATATGAATATTAACTGTTGTGTTAAAAGTAGTAGCAGTTATGTAAAATATGCCTGAAAGCACAAACACAGATATGTTGAACTGGATGGTCAAGGTGACCTCAGCGGTTATCTTGCTATTCAGGCAGTCCTTCTACATGCAGGAACCTTAGAAAAGGCTGGGGTGCAGGAGAACCTTTATTTTTCAGTGTAGGGAGGCCACTAGTTTGTACTGATATTGGTGGATCATATTGATGTTGTCACTGGCCAGCAGTCCATTGAATAAGAAAAGAGGGTCACAAAACATTATATAGAAACTACCACAATTAAGTCTGTTGTAACAAGTCTTTATAATTGTCAATTGTGATGATAAAATTCATGTTGTTCACTAAGGGAGTTGATTCTACGAACTTTTCAGGTTGGCGTAGATTTCAGTTATTGATTTTTCTTCCAATACATTACACAGAGTGTCTTTCTGCTCATGAGCTGACTGGATACTGGTTACTGAATACTGGTCATTGAATACCAGTGGTGATGTGTTCACGATATTGTGTTATCAACATGATTGTACAAATATTCATTGTGGTGTGTAATGAAGTTTATGCAAGTTTGGCAGAAATGAACTTTATCACAACAACCACAGATTTGTTTATACGCTACAGAACTTTAATATTATAATTTTTGGCATACTATACTGTATATTCAACTTTAAAACCTACTTTTTATCGTGTGTATGAGAACCCATTGACCTATTTTGTCTGAAACATGTCTGTTATATCATTGAAGCATATACTTCCTTCTCTTCTTCGAGCACTCTTTTTTTCTTTTTTTTTTTTTTTTTTTACTGGTAACCCATTTCATAGATGCCATTGGAGATTTAGTGTAAATACATTCTTTATCATCTTATACAATTTATAGAAAATACTCATGAAATAATTAGTATTGTCAACAACATGTTGCAAAGTTAAGAATTCTTAGAGAATGGCTCTAAACTAGGCTATCTTGGTTTAGCTGTGGGTGAGTCTACCTTGCATTAATAACTACGTTAGTAATAGTTGTATCTCATGGGTAGCAAATTTATATTTTTCATTGCATTTACTTATCACCAAGTCAAGGAAATTTATTTGGATGTGTGTTTCGATATTGACATTAAACATGTCATTAGGTTGTGTTGAAGATATCGTTTCTTCCACTTTTCTAATTTCTTCTGCATTACCTCCTTACAGTAAGATACAGTGGTCATTGTGTCTATAATAACAGATGATTCTTTGTTGTGTAAACATTATCATATTGAATTTATAAACGTTGTAAGGCTTTCGATATATTCTCAGTATTCACTTTTCTGTGGTGTGTTACATTATCTTTGATGGCATTTATGAATTTGTGTACTGGATGGTTTGTGTGATATTTCGCAATTTCAAGCAATGTCAAGCAAGATTCATTTGTAATCCTTGTTTCTTATCTACAGTTGGTTAATTTGTGGCATATTTTTACAGTGTAGGACTGATGGAAAGTGTACAAGCTGTGGAGATACTTATGATTCTCTTTGCAATTGTAAGATGCCTGGACATTGATACTGTTCATTATGGGATGAGTTGACCTTCCATCTTCATGAAATTTAATTTCAGCCCGTAAGAAGGGAGCCCGTTGGTTCATTGTTCAAAATGTCCTATTTTTCCTCATCAGAAAATAAGAAAAAGAACACCAGACAATCAAGATTTTTAGATATCGAAAACAAATATGAAAAAAGGGTGCACATAACAAACACGAACGAGTGCACTACATCTTATACATTCAACTGCATACGAATAAGTGCATATCACAAATATGACGCGAAAAAGAGCGAAGGTAGAATATGACTGATGACTAGCAAGTGGGAATTGTCAGACGAATCATGAAGAACATATGTTTGATAGTATAAAATTACTCGAAATAACAGATAATGATCTACTGAACTTTAATGCTCTTTCACGTGTCGTACACAACTGATGGTAATTAACACTTCACTGTCAAATTTGTTAGCTTTTCAGTTGTGACCGAGCTGAGTGTTCGTTTTAAAATATTTTGTTATACGTTGTTACCAAAACATAGACCGCTCCCTAGTGTTTTCCTAATGTGCTTCTAGAATTGCCTAAGTTTCTTCAGCTCGAAAATTTCGACGACATTGTGATACAAAATAAGAACAGCAGAGTAGGTAACATAATTGTGATGTACAACAACATGGAAACTCTGAATCCGCCTTGATGCAAAACACTTTTTGTTACTTGTTCACTTATTTACTCCCCAAACTAGTTCCAGCGACAAATATCACCTTCATCGGTGCGTTCTTTAAATCTAAAACATGCAGAAAATATCATAGTTAATAAAACACTGTAACATATTATTAAATTTGCACTGTTTGTTTTTAAATATTGTTTTCTGAAGATACTTTCTTACTACTAGAACACACCAAAACTGGATCCACAACACCACCGCAATCCCAACTGTATAAGGCTGACGTACGTAAGTTCACATTTTAGTATTTGTTTACCAACAGTCGCTCACACAGTTGCAGATGACGTGAGGTATGTCGAGAAAAACAGCAACAGAAAAAGTACTGAAAATATGCCGCAAACAGCGACAACAATTCTTAAAACCATATTGTATTGTACAGTAAATAAAGTAGTAATAAAATATCCACAAAAAACAATAGTTAAGACACAAACAGTGCATATGTAATAATGTGTTAAGTGTTTTATTAACCTTGCTATTTTCTGCATGTTTTAGATTTAAAGAACCCACTGATGATGGCGATATTTGTCGCTGAAACTAGTTTGGGGAATAAATAAGTAAATAAATAACAAAAAGTGTTTTGCATCAAGACGGATTCACAATTCTCGTATTATTGTTTTTCTATGCTAGCACGGACCAAATGGAAGAATTCCAAGATAAAGTTACCAGTTGTGATGTGGCTTTACGTATGACTTATGAGAGCCTTGATCATTAGTGTTGAACTAACGGTTCCTGAAGATAACAGCTCATTTTTACTTCCTACAGTGTACGCCAAATGAGAGTTTTATTACTATTTTTTTTGTTTCATTGCAACAGTTCAGCAACGATTTGCGTTTTTTGGAGCCGACTGATGCGCTCGTGAGGCGAGTGACGGAAATGACAGAGCTGCCCGTCTTCTACTATGAGTTTGATTACCGTGGAAAGAATGTAAACGTCACTCAATGGGGTAAGTACTGAGAACGGTGCGCAAACAATTTGATGAATACAAAACTCAGTATTCTAATATATATTTAGAAAATCGTGGTACCTTTTTCTAACTTCTGACGGTTTAAACTTAAGACCACGTGTTGGTGTTTTTCATACGTTTTGTCCATATAGCAGTCATACCAACGTACAAATGAACCACACAACGGAATAAAGGGAACCAGCATGATTGTCAGTATGCGAATATATAAGAGCACCACACAAAAAATTAGTCACCCCAGTGCCACGCGGAGATGAATCGTTGCGCCTTTACAGGTGGCGCAGCTTTCGCGTCACATGCTCAACCGCGTATGCACTGTCTCTACGTGAGCACAGGGCAGTAGCGATCAGTGGGACATTTACGTTCCATGATGCAATAATTTACCAACAGCCGTATGTATTGTAGAAATTTATTTTATGAACTTCTATGTGCTACCAGTTTCGGCATTACATTGATGCCATCTTCAGGTCCCACACGTCATAGTCTTAAAATCGATATACACGGAAGGGGCCATATAACTGTATCCGTGAATCAAATCGTTATGCAACAGCTCTTGATGGCCAGGCGACACAGACTCTGTGTCGCTGGGCCACCAAGAGCTGAAGTACATGCTAGCCGTTGTCCCACGGTCAATAATGGATCAATGAAGATTTATGTTTCAAGTGAACTATGTACGTAAATATGGACAAATTAAAGACGTGACAGAGTGACAAAAAGGGGCAACTGTGTTTGGTTGCGCCCGTGGCCATATGGTGTGTGAGGTTGCTGGATTTTCTTGAGTTATGCGGCGGACTGTCCAGCATATCCACAAACAGTGGTTTAGCTCACGTGGCCACGAAACACGACATCAGAATTGTGAGAGTGTAAAAATCCTGACTGAGAGGGACTGGAGACGCGTTTCGCGGCCTGTGAATCAAAATCGCTTCAAAACCCGATAGGAATGCTGTAGGCCGTGAATGAAGGTCCATCCCAAGCTGTTAGTGAAATTTTAGCGATAGAACATTGGGATGGGAACTGCATGTAATCTCACAAGAGGCCATTGATACACTTGTTTTCAAGACGACACAACGACGTTCATAGGGCTGGAAGAGAATGTAACCAGTTTTCTGAACACTCCCTCACCCTATTACATATCGAATGGTCTGCAAAATCACCTGATCTGTCCGTGGGACATTTCTGAACAGAGGGTCAAACGCCGCCATCATCATCATCATCATCATCATCATCATCATAATCCCCCCAATCTGGGAGAACTGCTTAATGAAATCCTCAGCTTGTGGCTTGACCTGAACTGAACGTACCTATACAGTCTTCTGGACTCAGTTCCTAACCGAATCCAGGCGATTGTCAAGTTCAAGGGAGCAATTACCCGATATTAGATGATGCTTGTAATGCTTACTTTTTTGTCAGGTGAGCTTAACAGTCATGAAATACAAAGCAATAGAGAGGCTATGGTGCTAAGCCCGCCAACAAAGGACTTGTTTTTACACCAGCGGAGGAGTACTGCATTGCCACCTCCCACGTGAGATCTGCCGGTCCCCTTCCCTCCCCCCCCCCCCCACCCTTCCGGGGATAGTTCTCCACAGACAAAGAATTTTCTGCGACTCTGCGACTCTCCCTCCTTCCTGGACCGAGCGCCAACAGACAAAGGATTTTCCCCCACCCTCTTAACTGCTCTGGTGCAGACAATGATGTACTCATTCCCGTCCAAGACGCCCAGGTGTCAGAAGGTTCTATGTTTAACTTTTCGTTTAAAACAATAACAAGCGATTACACCGGTACTGCCTCCGCTGCTCCATGATTCGCGCAAAAATTCGCGTGTAAGAAATTGTGAGATTGCTGGGGAATTCGGTCGCGGGCGCAAGTCTTTTTAGTTGACGCCACTTGGGAGACGTGCTTGTCGATATGATGAGGACAACACACACATCTTGTCTCGAAAGGAGAAAATCCTCGCCCTCGACGGGAAATGAAACCGGTGCCTCGAGGTCAAAAGGCAGCAACGTTAACCACAAGACCACGAGCTGCTGACGTCAGGTCGTTGATAACGAATTAGAAGTTAAAATTACCTTACTGAAGTGTTTAATTTGATATTTTACATTTTTCAATCGAAATCATAGTCTCATACGTCGCTTGTGTCGACATTGCATTCAGAAGTGTCGCTGTCGGTTGTTCACTGGAAAACGGTTCAAAAAGCTGATTCTTTACCTCAGATAGCATCTAATCTTATCTTTTTCAATTGTCATTTTCTGAACTCTCGAGATGACTGGTCCCGCAGATGTCAGAAGCCGATGGAATAAGACCTGTATCGTTTTTTCACGGGAATATTTGCGTGTAAAATCTCTGTAACGCCGGTTATCCTTATTCAGAGCTTCCTGAGCATTTTTAGATAGCGGACCAATCAGCAACGGAGCAGCTTCGATTATGGTATAACCGTGCGTCAAAACTATGTGGGCTGATGTCGGCATCGATCGCTATTGCAGAATATTGTGAATCCGGTGATGCTGGCACCTGACTTTCGAGAAATACATAGTTTTTGCAGATTTCTTGATATGTATGTTTTAGTTCTAGAGTTCTCTGTACAAAATTGGAATAGTTCTGCGGCATTTCTAGAAAACAAATTACTATGCGAAATTTTGATCCTGTAAAAAAGATATTTGGCCTTTTGCGAAAAAAAAATATGGTCACAGTTCCGAATATAACCCCCAAGAATTCTGCAGAAAACCCTAATGACACTGTTTTTTTGTACATAACATTTTATAAGATAATTGCAATAACGAGGGACCCATTTTTACAGTGTGGCCATGTATTTAGCCTGTTGGTTTTAAACTATGCATACAGCTTTTCTGTTGCTGGATACACAATGTCCAATACGCCAGATTTAGATACACAGCAATGTGCCCTAGAGTCTATCGTCTCCTCCGAGAAGTCCAATGTCCAATGTTTGGTTGCTTTACATCGATTTTTGGAGTAAATGCTGATTTCTTTGTATTCCCCACTTGTAGCCAGGTATTTTTTTTTTTTTTAGAACTGATCGTTTTTATAGTCTTCCTTCACAGCAATTGGGTCTTTTTTTGCCAAATACTTCAGTTTACGTCTTTTTGACTTTCATTCACAGTTTTATTTTATGTTTTTGTGCATAATGTATCATGTAAGATAAATTATGTATGTTTTCAGCCCTAAATCTCGATTCCAGTTATTTTTTTTTACTGTACCCTTTTCTACTAAATGACACCAGCTGATACAATCTATGATGCCTGCTGCTTTGTTTTAATAAGCTCCAATACAGTCAGTTTGGTTTTGCATCAGCAGCTGCTACTAGTCTACACTCATAATGCTAATTCCTAACAAATGTAAATACTTTTTGCTTCTGCTCCACTTAACCACGCTAGTGAATTGAGGCAGTCGATTTCAGATATCTACAATACCTTCTCCCCCCCATGAACCATGGACCTTGCCGTTGGTGGGGAGGCTTGCGTGCCTCAGCGATACAGATAGCCGTACCGTAGGTGCAACCACAACGGAGGAGTATCTGTTGAGAGGCCAGACAAACGTGTGGTTCCTGAAGAGGGGCAGCAGCCTTTTCAGTAGTTGCAAGGGCAACAGTCTGGATGATTGACTGATCTGGCCTTGTAACAATAACCAAAACGGCCTTGCTGTGCTGGTACTGCGAACGGCTGAAAGCAAGGGGAAACTACAGCCGTAATTCTTCCCGAGGGCATGCAGCTTTACTGTATGATTACATGATGATGGCGTCCTCTTGGGTAAAATATTCCGGAGGTAAAATAGTCCCCCATTCGGATCTCCGGGCGGGGACTACTCAAGAGGATGTCGTTATCAGGAGAAAGAAAACTGGCGTTCTACGGATCGGAGCGTGGAATGTCAGATCCCTTAATCGGGCAGGTAGGTTAGAAAATTTAAAAAGGGAAATGGATAGGTTGAAGTTAGATATAGTGGGAATTAGTGAAGTTCGGTGGCAGGAGGAACAAGACTTCTGGTCAGGTGACTACAGGGTTATAAACACAAAATCAAATAGGGGTAATGCAGGAGTAGGTTTAATAATGAATAGGAAAATAGGAATGCGGGTAAGCTACTACAAACAGCATAGTGAACGCATTATTGTGGCCAAGATAGATACGAAGCCCACGCCTACTACAGTAGTACAAGTTTATATGCCAACTAGCTCTGCAGATGACGAAGAAATTGAAGAAATGTATGATGAAATAAAAGAAATTATTCAGATTGTGAAGGGAGATGAAAATTTAATAGTCATGGGTGACTGGAATTCGAGTGTAGGAAAAGGGAGAGAAGGAAACATAGTACGTGAATATGGATTGGGGGACAGAAATGAAAGAGGAAGCCGCCTGGTCGAATTTTGCACAGAGCACAACATAATCATAACTAACACTTGGTTTAAGAATCATGAAAGAAGGTTGTATACATGGAAGAACCCTGGCGATACTAAAAGGTATCAGATAGATTATATAATGGTAAGACAGAGATTTAGGAACCAGGTTTTAAATTGTAAGGCATTTCCAGGGGCAGATGTGGACTCTGACCACAATCTATTGGTTATGACCTGTAGATTAAAACTGAAGAAACTGCAAAAAGGTGGGAATTTAAGGAGATGGGACCTGGATAAACTAAAAGAACCAGAGGTTGTACAGAGATTCAGGGAGAGCATAAGGGAGCAATTGACAGGAATGGGGGAAATAAATACAGTAGAAGAAGAATGGGTAGCTTTGAGGGATGAAGTAGTGAAGGCAGCAGAGGATCAAGTAGGTAAAAAGACGAGGGCTAGTAGAAATCCTTGGGTAACAGAAGAAATATTGAATTTAATTGATGAAAGGAGAAAATATAAAAATGCAGTAAGTGAAACAGGCAAAAAGGAATACGACTTGTATGAATATCAAGACCTCAGATGGAAACCCAGTTCTAAGCAAAGAAGGGAAAGCAGAAAGGTGGAAGGAGTATATAGAGGGTCTATACAAGGGCGATGTACTTGAGGACAATATTATGGAAATGGAAGAGGATGTAGATGAAGATGAAATGGGAGATATGATACTGCGTGAAGAGTTTGACAGAGCACTGAAAGACCTGAGTCGAAACAAGGCCCCCGGAGTAGACAATATTCCATTGGAACTACTGACGGCCGTGGGAGAGCCAGTCCTGACAAAACTCTACCATCTGGTGAGCAAGATGTATGAAACAGGCGAAATACCCACAGACTTCAAGAAGAATATAATAATTCCAATCCCAAAGAAAGCAGGTGTTGACAGATGTGAAAATTACCGAACTATCAGCTTAATAAGTCACAGCTGCAAAATACTAACACGAATTCTTTACAGACGAATGGAAAAACTAGTAGAAGCCAACCTCGGGGAAGATCAGTTTGGATTCCGTAGAAACACTGGAACACGTGAGGCAATACTGACCTTACGACTTATCTTAGAAGAAAGATTAAGGAAAGGCAAACCTACGTTTCTAGCATTTGTAGACTTAGAGAAAGCTTTTGACAATGTTGACTGGAATACTCTCTTTCAAATTCTAAAGGTGTCAGGGGTAAAATACAGGGAGCGAAAGGCTATTTACAATTTGTACAGAAACCAGATGGCAGTTATAAGAGTCGAGGGACATGAAAGGGAAGCAGTGGTTGGGAAGGGAGTGAGACAGGGTTGTAGCCTCTCCCCGATGTTGTTCAATCTGTATATTGAGCAAGCAGTAAAGGAAACAAAAGAAAAATTCGGAGTAGGTATTAAAATTCATGGAGAAGAAATAAAAACTTTGAGGTTCGCCGATGACATTGTAATTCTGTCAGAGACAGCAAAGGACTTGGAAGAGCAGTTGAATGGAATGGACAGTGTCTTGAAAGGAGGATATAAGATGAACATCAACAAAAGCAAAACAAGGATAATGGAATGTAGTCTAATTAAGTCGGGTGATGCTGAGGGAATTAGATTAGGAAATGAGGCACTTAAAGTAGTAAAGGAGTTTTGCTATTTGGGGAGCAAAATAACTGATGATGGTCGAAGTAGAGAGGATATAAAATGTAGGCTGGCAATGGCAAGGAAAGCGTTTCTGAAGAAGAGAAATTTGTTAACATCCAGTATAGATTTAAGTGTCAGGAAGTCATTTCTGAAAGTATTCGTATGGAGTGTAGCCATGTATGGAAGTGAAACATGGACGATAAATAGTTTGGACAAGAAGAGAATAGAAGCTTTCGAAATGTGGTGCTACAGAAGAATGCTGAAGATTAGATGGGTAGATCACATAACTAATGAGGAAGTATTGAATAGGATTGGGGAGAAGAGAAGTTTGTGGCACAACTTGACCAGAAGAAGGGATCGGTTGGTAGGACATGTTCTGAGGCATCAAGGGATCACCAATTTAGTATTGGAGGGCAGCGTGGAGGGTAAAAATCGTAGAGGGAGACCAAGAGATGAATACACTAAGCAGATTCAGAAGGATGTAGGTTGCAGTAGGTACTGGGAGATGAAAAAGCTTGCACAGGATAGAGTAGCATGGAGAGCTGCATCAAACCAGTCTCAGGACTGAAGACCACAACAACAACAACAACAACAACAACAATACCTTCTATATTTCACGTTCCCGAAAAGTACATAACGTAGGCGTTACATACATACAAACATATATATAAGCTTAAACTTACGAGAAGCGTAAAAGAACAGAATAATGGCACATAGGAAGACTTTAGTACTCTGGTTTCATTTTTCGGCGGGACAAATCTAACGTTGTGTGCATCTTGTGACACAAACGGGGAGGAAAAGCGACCACATCGAAACCTGGGTGTTGGGCCACGAAATGTCATGATGTCACTGTGATCATTGTTGCCATGGACTACCGGTATGTAACTCCTCATCTTTTAGTGCAAGATTTGACCACTATTCCAAGAGCAACGTTAATCCGTTTACAGTACAGGCTGATTCGTTTTGATTAAAAGCACTGCTTTGCAGAAAATGTGCGTAATGCCAAATTCCTGTGGCTGTAATTGAGATTATACTGCCTGCGGTCAATGGCTGCTGCTAGCCACCCCATCTGTAGCAAACGTGAGCTCGTATGCTGACGGACAGCCGATGGAACTTCACACTAAGAATCGGACAGTGTTCAAAATGTCGTTTGTATTCCGCCAGGTGATGTTTCCTGCTGAATAGGTGGTCTAGCTGCAAGCTTTTGCAATTTCGACGCTTTTTAGCTCATTGGATGACTTTTGTGGACATATGTTCCCATCCTTAATTTGTTACTCAAGACATCCAGCGTCCGTCGGGATTTGTCGGTATTGTTTCGTTACACTCTGTATATCAGTTGCGATGCGAGTAGGTGGAATTGTGGGTGCTACTGGTGCCGATCATCACTTTAGAGAAACTATTGAAGCCGAACTTACATCATTACTTCCCCACTGTATGGTTTCATATTTTAACATTTCAGTGTTTGCACCACGCAAAAAGCACAGTGTTCTATTGCACGTCACACTCAGCATCAAATCTTCCCATGTTTCTCCAGCATTTAATGTCAATGAACGGTAGCTTTGTATCGAAACGAAACAAGTACAACTTGAGCAAAGCATTCATTGCCTTTCAGATTCGAAACCTTGCCAGGTATTCTCCGTTGGGAATCGTAGTAGCTTTACAAAGCAGTTCATTCTGCCAGACATTGATGTAAATATAATAGTATGAAAGCTTAATCATCTGTACTGTTCTTGCATTTGACGTGCTGCTTGTGATAAATCTTTTGTTTGATATGTGATTTCTGTAGAATACGTAAACAAATGATATTGTGTTCTCTAGACGAGTAATTGTCGACCGATTTGTCTACAGAAGTTCTCGAACCAGTTATTTTGTGGCTCAGGTAAACCTGGCAGCACAGACTGAATCGTAATACGAATATCACGAGATAATAATTAAAAATGTACTACCCTTAGTTAATTAATATATAAATCCTTCACTGCATCACAAAGTATTTGTAAAACGGGCGCGTCAGGAAACTTGTGTGAAGAAACTATAGAACAATAATTTTGTATTTTTCAGTACAGCCGAACAGTAAGTATTCTACGATTGGATAATAAACTGGCTTGATGATACACTGTTGTTGTTGTTGTGGTCTTCAGTCCTGAGACTGGTTTGATGCAGCTCTCCATGCTACTCTATCCTGTGCAAGCTTCTTCATCTCCCAGTACCTACTGCAACCTATATCCTTCTGAATCTGCTTAGTGTATTCATCTCTTGGTCTCCCTCTACGATTTTTACCCTCCACGCTGCCCTCCAATGCTAAATTTGTGATCCCTTGATGCCTCAAAACATGTCCTACCAACCGATCCCTTCTTCTAGTCAAGTTGTGCCACAAACTTCTCTTCTCCCCAATCCTATTCAATACCTCCTCATTAGATACGTGATCTACCCACCTTATCTTCAGCATTCTTCTGTAGCACCACATTTCGAAAGCTTCTATTCTCTTCTTGTCCAAACTGGTTATCGTCCATGTTTCACTTCCATACATGGCTACACTCCATACAAATACTTTCAGAAACGACTTCCTGACACTTAAATCTATACTCGATGTTAACAAATTCCTTTTCTTCAGAAACGCTTTCCTTGCCATTGCCAGTCTACATTTTATATCCTCTCTACTTCGACCATCATCAGTTATTTTACTCCCTAAATAGCAAAACTCCTTTACTACTTTAAGTGTCTCATTTCCTAATCTAATCCCCTCAGCATCACCCGATTTAATTTGACTACATTCCATTATCCTCGTTTTGCTTTTGTTGATGTTCATCTTATATCCTCCTTTCAAGACACTGTCCATTCCGTTCAACTGCTCTTCCAAGTCCTTTGCTGTCTCTGACAGAATTACAATGTCATCAGCGAACCTCAAAGTTTTTATTTCTTCTCCAAGGACTTTAATACCTACTCCGAACTTTTCTTTTGTTTCCTTTACTGCTTGCTCAACATACAGATTGAATAACATCGGGGAGAGGCTACAACCCTGTCTTACTCCCTTCCCAACCACTGCTTCCCTTTCATGCCCCTCGACTCTTATGACTGCCATCTGGTTTCTGTACAAATTGTAAATAGCCTTTCGCTCCCTGTATTTCACCCCTGCCACCTTCAGAATTAACGTTGTCAAAAGCTTTCTCTATGTCTACAAATGCTAGAAACGTAGGTTTGCCTTTTCTTAATCTTTCTTCTAAGGTTAGTATTGCCTCACGTGTTCCAACATTTCTGCGGAATCCAAACTGATCTTCCCCGAGGTCCGCTTCTACCAGTTAGTATTTTGCAGCTGTGACTTATTAAACTGATAGTTCGGTAATTTTCACATCTGTCAACACCTGCTTTCTTTGGGATTGGAATTATTATATTCTTCTTGAAGTCTGTGGGTATTTCGCCTGTCTCATACATCTTGCTCACCAGATGGTAGAGTTTTGTCATGACTGGCTCTCCCAAGGCCGTCAGTAGTTCTAATGGAATGTTGTCTACTCCCGGGGCCTTGTTTCGACTCAGGTCTTTCAGTGCTCTGTCAAACTCTGATGATACACTAGAGGAATTATTTCACATCCTGAAGAAAAATCCCTTAGTAATTGTTTGTACCACAAATTCAGTTGTGTAAGTAAAGTTATATTAATACTGATTTCATGGGCAAGATTTTTTCCGAGCCATAGCTATGTATCGCGTTTCTTGTACTGGTAGGGATTCCTATCGCATGTGACAGTTATTTCGAGGGCTCGCATTTCGAGTTTTGTAACAATCGATATTGGCGTTAAGTCCCCTGGAAATTGTTTATCCAACAGGAAGTGATAATTTTAATGGATCGTTCTTGATGTGTGCAGGATGTGCTGAGACAGTAAAAGGTTCTCTTGCAATATATAACAATCAGTCGTTTCTTCCCCCTTAGCGGACAACGCTAAAAGGAAAATACGATAAGGTTTGACAGAAAGTACCAAACAAAAACTAAAAACCAAAGCAACTAGGTTTTCTATTTTTGTATATTATTCATGTAAATAGTAATCACTAATATCATTCAGAAAGAAGTAAATTATCCAGTAACCAAGAAATGTGAAATTAATGTAAATCATTACAAGTAGAGAAGTTTTTTTCTGTTTGCGCTTGTTCACATTGTGTTCAGTTCGGTACTGTAACAATAAGTTTATCCAGCGATTAAGTCTGCAAAAAGTTAGTGCGTGGGGTGGTAAATTTTTGTTTAAGATGTTTTGAGTATTTTTGTCATATCTGAATTGAATTTGAATCATGGCGACAAGAATTATGATTCTATTATTATCCACTGTCATGTTATTCCAGGTGTAAAACATTCTGGTGAGCAGCCCTTCCTCTTCCTCAGAAAGGACACTGTGTACAACTTCGATCCCGACTCAGAGGAAGAGAGAGTGCGCAGGAATATTTTGCGATACTGGACCAACTTCGCTAAGTATGGGTATGTTGAACATTTACTTGCTTTAGTATGCATTTTGGAGTGTGCAAATACAATACAAATGTCCAATAAATAAACCATTTTGTCTCAGAAAATTGAACATTCAGTTGTGCTAAACGAGTCATCTTTTTGTTTGTATTAGCAGAAATCACCAACCATTTCACTGTAAGGAAAAAAAAAAAACCGTCGCCCCGCGAAGGAATTATCCTAATGGGACGGAAATCGGTAGATATGATGAACATGTGCACAAATACAGGATGATTTCACAAAATGAGCAAGTCAGAAACATGTTGGTCCGCCTCTGGCCCTTACGCAAGCAGTTATTTGGCTTCGCATTGATTGGTAGACTTTTTGGATGCCCTCCTGAGAGCTACTGCGCTAAATCCTGTCCAATTGGCGCGTTAGGTCGTCAAAAACAGGAGTTGGTTTTAGGGTCGTGCCATTAATGCCCCAAATGTTCTTAGCTGGGGAGAGACTCGTGTCTCTAGACACGTCTCTCTTGTCATCTGGGCTCAGTTCGAAGCGGAACTCATTACTGAAGTCAATTCTACTTCAGTCAATGAGATTACAGCCCGAAGACGTATCTTCAGACGCAGTGGAGAGCGGCGGGGTAGTAAACTGACTGTCGCCCGCCATACGGCGTGACAACCAGGAGTGATGGTCTGCGACACTATTTCGTTTCATAACAGGCCATCTTTGGATGTCACCGCGGCACTCACGAGTCAGGGGCTCGTACTGTTAGCCAATCAACAGATTGTAATAATACTTAGAAAATGTATTTTAGTACAAACATACACTTTTTAATTCAACAATGCCTGTTGACATTAACAAACTAGAAGTAGAGTAAATTAGAATGTCAGTGCTGTTTGTTTCAGGATTATAGTGGGAGTTGTTTACAAGATAGTATATTTTGAAAGGTTCCAACAGCAGCACTGTTCCAACACCGGCACTTGCTCTCTAACTGTGGTGGTACACACTATAAACACTAAAGAACAACACAAAAGCATACACCAGTTGTGTGGATTCTGACTGGTAACGAGACAGCGTACAAGACTGGTATCAAACGACAGCTGCACACGTGTTAGCATTTCAACGGATATATCTAAGATACGTAGATTCATACCATCGGGTGTATTTAGTATGCCCTTGTAGACAGTGTCTTTCAGCTTTCCCCACAGAAAAAAGTCTACAGACATCAAATCCAGGGAACTGGCTGGCCAAGGTACTGGTCCTCTGCCGGCCGCGGTGGCCGAGCGGTTCTAGGCGCTTCAGTCCGGAACCGCGCGACTGCTACGGTCGTAGTTTCGAATCCTGTCTCGAGCATGGATGTGTCTGATGTCCTTAGGTTAGTTAGGTTTAAGTAGTTCTAAAGTCTAGGGTACTGATGACCTCAGATGTTAAGTCCCATAGTGCTCAGAGCCATTTGAACTGGTCCTCTGATGTGAATCGGGTGCAACCCATGTCGAAGGAGAATCCGTAGGTCACTTGCCTGACTCATACCACATCCTCAGATATTCCGCGGGAACTAACTGCAACTGTAGCAAGAAGAATAATTTCACCTTATTCTGTCGTCAATCGTTTCCTTCTGTTACGTTGTCTAGGTGTTACACTTCCATCACCACGTAACAGGTTGAAGGGGTTGATAAATAACTGCCGAGATGATTGACGTCTATTGGGATATCTTGCTGCGTATAACGCACTAGACCACTCTCCACACAGTATGACCATACGTTTTCTGCACTGGTAAATCCCACCGTCCTCTCAAGAGCTACGGCTTTGACTCTGACACACTAGCTGACTAGCAAGTCGCAATGCACTCAAGGGACACACAAGCACACTGTAAGTAAACGTAACATCGTACCTAGCAACGAAGCGAGTTAAAATGCACAAATGAGGTCGGTGCAGAAATTTTTCGAAATAAGATATCTCGTAAAAGACTCTCACTAGAATTCTGCAACGAACGACAGTAACATTCTAATTTAGCCTAGTTTTAGTTTGCTAGTGTCAATAGGCACTGTTCCGTTAAAAAAAACACACTTTCTAAGCATTATTACAAAATGGTTCAAATGGCTCTGAGCACTATGGGACTTAAGACGGCATCAGTCCCCTAGAACGTAGAACTACTTAAACCTAACTAACCTAAGGACATCACACACATCCATGCCCGAGGCAGGATTCGAACCTACGACCGTAGTGGTCGCGCGGTTCCAGACTGTAGCGCCTAGAACCGCTCGGCCACCCCGGCCGGCTAAGTATTATGACAATCTGTTTATTGGCTACCAATACGAGCCACTGACTACCTATCCTTTTTGTGAAACTGCACATGAATAGCACTTTCCATTTCCGCAATATTCGAGTTTTAGGTAATTCACTCTGTAGACAAAAAACCATCACCCAACAAACTAGTACAATTATATATCTCAACAGCTCCGAAAATGACGAGCAGATTGAAAGAATGTAACTGAGTTAAAAGACATTATTATCCTCTCCTGTATCAACCTTTTCATCTCAGAGTAGCACCTACAAACCACATCCTCAATTATTTACTGGATACATTGCTAGTGTCAATAGGCACTGTTCCGTTAAAAAAAACACACTTTCTAAGTATTATTACAAAATGGTTCAAATGGCTCTGAGCAGTCTGTCATCCTCTGCAGTTTTTATCCTCTGCTGCTCCCTCTAGTAGCACGGAAGTTATTGCCCGATGTCTTAGGAGATGTCCTATCGTCCAGTCGCTTCATCTTGCCAGTGTTTCCCACATATTCCTTTCTTCGCCGATTCTGCGGAGAAACTCATCACTTCTTATCTTACCAGTCCACCGAATTTCCAAAATTCGTCTATAGTACCACATCTCAAATGATTCTGTTCTCTTCCTTTCCAGTTGTCCCACAGTCCATACCTCCCTGCCATACAATTCTGTGCTCCAAACGTACATTCGCAGAAATTTGTTCCTCGAATTAAAACAGATGTTTGACACTACTAGACTTCTCTTGGCCAGGAATGCCCTTCTAGCCAATCCTACTTTGCTGTTTGTGTTCTCCGTGCTCCGTCGGCCGTAGCCATAAGCATCAGAATTCATTAGCTTAATCTACTTCTTGATCACTAATATTGATGTTAAGTTTCTCGCTGTTGCCATCTGTGCTACTTTCCATTACTTTCTTCTTTCTTCGATGTACTCTCAGTCCATATTCTGTACTCAATAGACTACTCTTTCCATTCAACAGATCGCTTACTTCTTGTTCACTTTCACTCAGGATAGCAATATCAGCGAATCTTGTCATTGATATTCTTTCGCCTTGGGTTAATCCCGCTTTTCAGTCTTTCTTTTATTTCCGTCATTGCTTCGTCGACGTACAGATTGAATAGCAGAGGCAAAAGACTTCATCCCTGTCTTACACGCTTTTTAATCTGTGCACCTCGTTCTCCGTCTTCCTCTCTCACTGTTCTTTCTTGGTTCTTGTACATATTGTATATTACCAGTCTTCCCCTATAGCTTACCCACATTCTTTTCAGAACTTCGAACATACTGCACCACTTTGCACTGTCGAACACTTTTTCCAAATCGACAAATCTTATGAACGTGCCTTGATTTTTCTTTAGCCTTGGTTTTATTATCAACCACAATTTCAGAACTGAACCTCTTGTGCCTTTATCTTTCCTTAAGCTAACAAATCCTCAATCTTGTGTTCCATTCTTCTGTGCATTGTTCTTGTCAGATACTTGGATGCATGAGCTGTTAGTCCAATTGTGCGATAATTCTCGCACTTATCAGTTCTTACAGTCTTGGGAATTGTGAAGACGATATTTTCCCAAAAGTCTGATGGTATATTGCCAGTCTCATATATTCTACACAACAATGTGAACAGTCATTTCGTTGCCCCTTTGCCCAGTGATTTTAGAAATTCCGATGGAATATTATCAATCTCTTGTGCCTCATTTGATTTTAAGTCCTCCAAAACTCTTCTAAATTCTGAATTAACACTATATCCACTATTTCACCCCTATCGACTCCTGTTTCTTCTTCTATAACGGCATCAGATCAGCCCTCCCCCTCATAGAGACCCTCAATGTACTCTTTCCACCTATTCTCTTTCTCCTCTGCATTTAACAGTGGAATTCCTTTTGCCCTATTAATGTTACCGTCCTTGCTTTTAATTTCGCCGATGGTTGTTTTGACTTTTCTAAGTGCTGAGTCAGTCCCACCGACAATCATTTCTTTTTCGATTTCTTAACGGTTTTTCATATACCCATTTCACCTTAGCTTCCCTTCCCTTCCTATTTATTTCATTCCTAAGTGGCTTGTATTTCTGTTTTGCTGAATTTCCCTGAACATTTTTGTACGTCCTTCTTTCGTTGACAACTGAAGTATTTCCTCTGTTACCCGCGGTTTCTTCTCCATTTCCTTCCTTGTACCCACGTTTTTCTCTGCAACATCTGAAGTGGCCCTTTTTAGAGATACCTATTCCTTTTCAACTAAACTGCCTACTTATGTACTCATTATCGCGGTATGTATAGCCTCAGGGAACTTCAAAGGTATCTCATCAATCCTTAGTACTTTCTTACCCCACTTCTTTGTGCACTGATTCCTCCTGACTAAACTTCAGCCTCATTTCAACATCACCGCTGCGGTCGCAGGTTCGAATCCTGACTCGGGCATGGATGGGTGTGATGTCCTTAGGTTAGTTGGGTTTAATTAGTGCTAAGTTCTAGGGGACTGATGACCTTAGAAGTTAAGTCCCATAGTGCTC
This sequence comes from Schistocerca piceifrons, assembly GCF_021461385.2. Classification (NCBI taxonomy): domain Eukaryota; kingdom Metazoa; phylum Arthropoda; class Insecta; order Orthoptera; family Acrididae; genus Schistocerca; species Schistocerca piceifrons. Next base: position 458,179,335 of record NC_060140.1, read on the forward strand.
AGAGCCATTTGAACCATTTTTGAGTCCGTATATGCTCCTGGGCGCACCTTGCAATCCAATATCTGACTTCGGAATATCTGCTTGAGGCCGGCGTAATCTGACTGAAATCCTCCTGTATCCCCCGGTCTTTTCCAACCTCCTTTTGTGATTCTTGCACAGAAAATTCGCTATTAACATCTGAAATTAGTCTTTCTCCTCTCTTATTCCTACTACCAAACCCATATTCTCCCGTAATCATTTCTTCTACACCTTTCTCTACAACTGATTTCCAATCCCCCATGACAATTAGATTTTCCTCTCTCTCTTCACGTACTGAATTGCCCGTTCAATATCCTCATATACTTTCTCTACCTCTTCATATTGTGCCTGCTACATCGGCATGTATACCTGAACTACGGTTGTGGGCGTTGGTTTGCGGTCGATTCTGATGAAAACAATCATATCACCGAACTGTTCATGGGAACTCACTTTCCTATTCGTAACGAATCCTGCACCCGTTATAACATTTTCTGCTGCTGTTGATATTACCCTCTACTCGTCTGATCAGAAATCCTTGTTTTCTTTCCATTTCATTTCACTGACCCTCACTATATCTAGACAGAGCCGTAGCATTTCCCTTTTATGAACTTCTAGGTAGCCTACCACGTTCAAACTTCTGAAATGCTACATGCCGACTCGTAGAACGTTATCCTTTCGTAGATTATTCATTCTGTTTCTCATGGTCACCTCCACCTCGGCACCCCCTCTCGGACATCCGAATAGGGGGCTAATCCGGAGTCTTTTTTCCAATGGAAAATCATCATGATACTTCTTACACCGGCAGTCTTTGGCCGCCATTATCAATGATTTTTATTCAAAATTTAAATAGTGGCGAGGTTCGAACCCGGGGCCGAGAACGTTTTGATTACTAATGGAAGACGCTACCTCTTGACTACCGGAATAAGAATCGTAAGGTAGATTGTATACGTTGAAGAGACGTGCAGACATTGGACGGTTTCATACTGATTATACACTCCTGGAAATTGAAATAAGAACACCGTGAATTCATTGTCCCAGGAAGGGGAAACTTTATTGACACATTCCTGGGTCCAGATACATCACATGATCACACTGACAGAACCACAGGCACATAGACACAGGCAACAGAGCATGCACAATGTCGGCACTAGTACAGTGTATATCCACCTTTCGCAGCAATGCAGGCTGCTATTCTCCCATGGAGACGATCGTAGAGATGCTGGATGTAGTCCTGTGGAACGGCTTGCCATGCCATTTCCACCTGGCGCCTCAGTTGGACCAGCGTTCGTGCTGGACGTGCAGACCGCGTGAGACGACGCTTCATCCAGTCCCAAACATGCTCAATGGGGGACAGATCCGGAGATCTTGCTGGCCAGGGTAGTTGACTTACACCTTCTAGAGCACGTTGGGTGGCACGGGATACATGCGGACGTGCATTGTCCTGTTGGAACAGCAAGTTCCCTTGCCGGTCTAGGAATGGTAGAACGATGGGTTCGATGACGGTTTGGATGTACCGTGCACTATTCAGTGTCCCCTCGACGATCACCAGTGGTGTACGGCCAGTGTAGGAGATCGCTCCCCACACCATGATGCCGGGTGTTGGCCCTGTGTGCCTCGGTCGTATGCAGTCCTGATTGTGGCGCTCACCTGCACGGCGCCAAACACGCATACGACCATCATTGGCACCAAGGCAGAAGCGACTCTCATCGCTGAAGACGACACGTCTCCATTCGTCCCTCCATTCACGCCTGTCGCGACACCACTGGAGGCGGGCTGCACGATATTGGGGCGTGAGCGGAAGACGGCCTAACGGTGTGCGGGACCGTAGCCCAGCTTCATGGAGACGGTTGCGAATGGTCCTCGCCGATACCCCAGGAGCAACAGTGTCCCTAATTTGCTGGGAAGTGGCGGTGCGGTCCCCTACGGCACTGCGTAGGATCCTATGGTCTTGGCGTGCATCCGTGCGTCGCTGCGGTCCGGTCCCAGGTCGACGGGCACGTGCACCTTCCGCCGACCACTGGTGACAACATCGATGTACTGTGGAGACCTCACGCCCCACGTGTTGAGCAATTCGGCGGTACGTCCACCCGGCCTCCCGCATGCCCACTATACGCCCTCGCTCAAAGTCCGTCAACTGCACATACGGTTCACGTCCACACTGTCGCGGCATGCTACCAGTGTTAAAGACTGCGATGGAGCTCCGTATGCCACGGCAAACTGGCTGACACTGACGGCGGCGGTGCACAAATGCTGCGCAGCTAGCGCCATTCGACGGCCAACACCGCGGTTCCTGGTGTGTCGGCTGTGCCGTGCGTGTGATCATTGCTTGTTCAGCCCTCTCGCAGTGTCCGGAGCAAGTATGGTGGGTCTGACACACCGGTGTCAATGTGTTCTTTTTTCCATTTCCAGGAGTGTATATTAACAAGAAAGAGATTTCGGTACCAAAAGACATTTCCAGTCGCAGATGTGGACTCTGATCACAGTTTATTGATTATTAATTGTAGAACAACACTGAAGAATTTGCAAAAATGTAGGAAATTAAGGAGACGGTGTAACGTTCCTGCTGGTAATAGGAAAAATGCAAAGTGGATTAATTAACCCCTCAAACTTTCGTAATGTTAGCAGTCACACGGCAAACTCAAATTTTAACCCTCATATGCTTCATTCTGGGTTCCTGATTATAACACTTCCCACCCAAAAGATGTGCCAGTATCTAACAAGATGAATTTCAGCAAGTAGTACCAGCGCTCATTTTCCGTAGCACACCTGAATGCAACTCGCTTACATCTTATCTTGTAGACGTCATCCCAATTAGTTTCTCCTCCGCAGGCCGCACGCTTCAGTGTGAATGCAGGAAACAGTGCATTACAAACTGGCAAATCGGAAAGAATTCAGTGCCACTAAATAATTAAAAATTACGGAATTTAGGAGGCCACTTGTTTTTTATTTCTATTTGTATGACAATGATATAAAGAAAAAATTTCTGAGAGCCATTCTGCTGTCAATACTTGTTTTTGGATACGTTTTGTTTGTAGAACACTCTAAAAGTCACAAAAAATGCTTCACACGATCTCACAGTTCACACGATATCACAAAAATGTTCTTCGAAGCAGCTTTTAACGATTCAATTAATTTTTACTAGAAATCGCATTCGAGACATTAAAGTACGAGCTGCCTGCCCGGAAACCGAACATAGATTCCTGGTGAGCTATCTTAACTAGTGGACGCATGCTGCCTTAGGTCAGTTGTTGCATCTGTGACTATCAAGTCTCAACATCAACTTGAATTTCTGTTTCTTTTTACGTGATGTTTGAAAGTTACTGCTATCAGTGCAAGTAGCGTCACAAGAACAGTTGGAGGTGCATATTAATATTGAAAATGCTGATAGTGATGCCCTTCTGAACAAAGCCTTCCAGGCGAGTCCCTGTTGTCTGTAAGGTTCCAGCACAGGTCTCAAGCTCTTTGACCATCTGTTGCGTGACGTGAAGTGTACGCTTCTACCTTACAGTAAATCTTCCCATGCTGAATGAAAAAAATGTAGCAGTAAAAAATAATGAAATGTAGGAGGAGATGTAGCATAAACGCCACAATGGGACCTGGATAAACTATAAGAACAAGAGATTGTTGAGAGTTTCAAAGAGAGCATTAGGCAAGACTGACTGAAACAGGAGAGTGGTATACAGTAGAAGACGTGTGACAAACTTTAAGAGATGAAATAGTAAAGGCAGCAGAGGTTCAAGTAGATAAACAGACAAGGCCCATTAGAAATCCTTGGATATCACAGGAGATATTGAGTTTAACTGATAAAAGGAGAAAATATAAAACTGCAAATGAAGCAGGTGTGAAATGAGATTGAGTGAAAGCGCCAAATGGCTAAGCAGGAGTGCCTAGAGGAGCAACGCGGGACTACAGAAGCATGCATAAATAGTGAAGAGACAGATACTGCCTATGGGAAGATTAAAGAGGCCTTTGGAGGAAAGAGAAACAGCTATGTGAATATCGAGAGCTAAGATGGGAACTTGTACCAGGGAAAGGTAATGCGTGAACATTGATAAAACCGATGAAGTGCAGCGAAGGATTTCTGACTGGAAATGGAGGAAAAAATGTCCTATTAACTTGGAAATGGACAGTGTGCCTGTGACAACAAAAAGTCGTCCCGGAACACAGTCTCAATAGATGTTCAAAGCGGCCTCCATGGGATGCAGTACACACGGCTGCACATAATCATATTTCGGCTTACACCATGTTGGCGTGCCACTTGTCTGGAGTTTGTACTAGGGCTCGCCTCAATGTCCTGTAGAATCTGGTCCTCCAAATCCGTCACCTTCCTGCAGGATCATCTGTCTGCAAAGGACCCGTGATCACACAAACGCTCAAAAAGGGCTTGAAATGTTGTTTGGTGTGGTTTGTGTCTGTGAGGGTACTTGTTTTGGTGCTACCTCTCGACCGTTTCCATCTGCCTGGCCGTACAAAAACACCATCTCGGCTTGTTGCCGACGTGAAAACCGGACCATACTGCTGCTTTCGGTACGCTTCGTCAGTCACACAGCATGTAACTTACAAGGAACGCATGACATGTAGTCAGACGAACTCATTCATTAACGTCATCTACAACGACAACGATGCACTTCCGGCCATATGGTCATAGGACCTTTTTTCCTTGATTGCAACTCAGGAATCCGTCCCTGCAGTTTGTCGAAATGAACTTGAAGGCAATATTATGCGAAGGTAATAGGAAATAGATGAATATGAGATGGGAGGTACGATACTGTGAGAATAATATGACAGAGAAGATAAAAGATCTAAGCTGAAACAAGACCCCTGGTCAGACGTAATTTGCTCAGAACTGATATCGTTTGGAGAGCCAGCCATGACAACACTATTCCACCTGGTGAGCAACGTGACAGGTGCTGACGGGTGTAAATATTACCGAAATATCAGCTTAATAATTCATGGTTGCAAAATACTATCACAAATAATTTACAGAAGAATGGAAAAGACTGGCAGAGCCAACCTCGGGGAAGATCAGTTTGCCAGCAGAGGTTCCAATAGATAAATAGACAATGCTGTAACATACGAGGAAGTGCTGACTTTATGACTTAGAAGAAAGGTTAAAGGAAGGCGAAACTGTGTTCGTAGCTTTTATGGAAAACTTTTGACAATGTTGAATGGAATACACTCTTTGAAATTCAGAAGATAGAAGGGATAAAATGCGGCAACTAAAAGAAACCAGATGCCAATTATAAGAGTCGAAGGGCATGAAAGGGAAGAGGTGATTGAAAGAGAGAGAGAGGCAGAGCTGTAGTCTATGCCCAATGTTATTCAGACCGTACATAGAACAAGCAGTAAAGGAAGCAAAAGAAAAATGTGAAGGAGGAGTTCAGGTAGGATAAGTAAGAACTCAGATGTTTGCTAGTGACATTGTAATTTTGTCACACAGTAAAGGATTTAGAAGTGCAGTTTCGTGCAATAGACAGTATCTTGGAAGGAAGATATAAGATGAACATTAACAAAAGCAAAACAACGATATTTGAATGTAATTGAATTAAATCAGGCGGTGCTGCGAGAACTAAACTAGGAAATGGGACAATGAAAGTATGAGATGATTTTTGCTGTTTGGGCGGCAAAATAACTGATAATGATCAAAGTAGAGAGTATGTCAAATGTAGATTGGCAATGGCAAGAAACGTGTTTCTGAAGAAGAGAAATTTGTTAACCTCGATATAAATTACCGTTTTCGAAGATATTTGGAATGTATTCTTGTATGGAAGTAAAACATGGAGGAAAAGTAGATCAGACACAAAGAGAATAGAAGCTTTGGAAATGATTTGATGCTACAGAAGAATGCTGAAGATTAGCTGGGTAGTTCTCACTACTAATGAGGAGGTATTGAATAGAATTGGGGCAATAATGTGTGGCATAATTTGACGAAAAGAAGAGACTGTTTAACATGACTCATTCTGAGACATCAGGAAATCTTCAGTTTAATATTGAAGGGAAATGGGGAGGGGGGGGGGGGGGGAGGGAATTGCAGAGGGATATCAAGAGAGCAAGTAAGCAGGTTCAGCAGTTATCTGGAGACAAAAAGGCTTGCTCAAGATACAGTAGCGTTGAGAACTGCGTCAAACCAGTCTTTGCATTTAAGACCACAACAACAACAGCAACAACAACAAACTTCTGAGATAATCTGTTATGAAACCAACGTACATTTGTCTCTTCAATTGACACTGAGAATGCTACGCAACCAGTTGTCAAACGTGTGACATTTTTACCACAAAAAATATCATACATTTGACAACCGTTTGCGCAATATTCTTACAAGGAAACTCCCCATCACATCCGTCTCCGATTCAGTGGTAAGATGGGCCTCTAGATAGCCTGTCAAAAACTGAACACAGATCACGCATGAAAACAGGAAGAAGGTGTGCTGAAGTGTGAAAAAATACAAAACAGAAACAGTGAAAGGTCCAAGTTTAGAAATTTAGGAATATTGAGCGGAAATGAACTGCCCAGAGTCGTGATTAAGTGGTCAACGTGTTGGACTGTGAAGCGGACAAGCTGTGTTCAGAATTCCCTCGTGCCTTTTATTTTATTTTTTCACAACATTATGAACTGTCCGTCCGTCATGGAAATGTTTGTTCCCTTTTTGTAGTCTTGGTAGTCGTCATACTATACACTGGTTATAGAATATAAGTCATGTGGTAAGAATACGTTACCGTCGGAAATAAACGTGATAAATAGTGAGAACAGCCGAGAAACCACATAGACGTCTCACAGAAATGAAAACAACAAATAAACAGGAGTGAACTATGTTACAACAAAGGAATTCAACAGTCAAAGCTTCCAAAACCAAACGCAACTTCAAAACGTTAAAAACGTATGTTCTGACAGAGCATAAAGAAACTGTGTGATTGTAAAACTGTTGCATTCATTTGTTGCTTATGTGACAAACTATTATGTTTTCATCATTTCTTGGAAGTGATTACATTCATATTCATACAAACACCTATATCGGGCAAGGAGTCACACCTCACTCACTTACCTGGGGTACAAATTAGGTACGACGTTAAGAGACTCCTAATATATGACATACCTACTGTCACTAATGCCGTGTGTGACACACCAGGCGTGTTTTCCAACGGAGGATTCGCTTGACTTGTCGCGTTGTCATCAAATGTTTGCGGCTCCTGTTCGAAAGCCACATCCTTTCGGCTGCTAATAGAGTGCTTGTGCAGAATGAACTTTCATTTTAAGTCGCTTCCTTACACCTGACTGTTGCAGGCGGACGTTACACCACGACACAGACACAAATTTCAATGCATATATAAGAGGGCCCAGTGGATATCCCGTCAGAATCTGAACACAGATCAAGCATAAAAACAGAAAGAAGGTGTCATGAACTATGAAAAAATGCAAAATATAAACATTGAACGTTGCAAGGCTAAGAAGTGCAACAATATAGAGCAGCCCGGAAGAGCGACCGCATCGTGGTAGGATGGTCACGGTGTTATATTGTCAAGCGGGCGAACCGTGTTCAAACTTCATTCGTGCCAATATATATATATATATATATATATATCCTTGCACCGTTCAATGTTTATATTTTGCATTTTTTCATAATGTATATATTGGCACGAATGAAGTTTGACCATTCTACCACGATGCGGTCGCTCTGCCGGGCTGCACTTCTTATCCTTGGACCGTTCAATGGTTTATATAGTTTTTCATAGTTCATTACACCTTCTTCCTGGTTTCATGCTTGATCTCTGTTCAGTTTTTTAAGGGCTATCCACTGGGCCCTCTTACCAGTAAATCTGAGCGGGATGCGTTGGGAGTTTCCCCTGTCATCACCGAACCTTCTGAGGGATATTTCAGTGAGTACACGTATAATACCTGGAATATTTGACTGCCTGAAAGTAAAGTGCGAGTGTTACGTTTATCATGTTAGGAAGAACGATGGGAATTAAGTACTCAGATAACGTATATTGCAAACAAGTGCATTTAAAATCTTTATTAGAGGAGAGTACTGGTTGGTGGCACTTGTGTTACGATACCCAGAAGTAATTCCCTGAAGTATACAGACAGGGGCTATGATACATAACACATAGTACTAAGAACACTGAGTGTAGCAGGCGTTAGAGATGAAAAGACGGAAATAATTAACAGTAATTTAGTTCAACAGATAAAATTGAAATGAAATTTTTACTAGTAATTTTTTTCAGATCTTATATTTTTCCCTGAGACATTTATGTCTCTTGTTTATCTACGATAACGACTGAATCAGAAGAAATGAATTAAAATTTGTAAAATTTAATATCGTCTTCGATCTAGACCGAGTCAACATCAGCTTTGTCTTTTGTTTTCAGTAATCCGACCCCAGAGGCAGACCCTGTGGTGTGGGAGCCGTACGACAACACAAACCGCAGCTACTTGCTGATGCAGACCAACTTCACACTTGCCTATGATAAGGACGCAGAGAGGATGGAGTTCTGGAACAAGAATCTTGCGCTACTCCCCTACGCAGACGATCTCTTAGATAATACGAATGCATCGTTTTATGGCGATATGTAGTGGTAACATTCACTGGAGTTCCCAACAGCGTCAAGTGATTTGTGAGAGGAGTTCGTAAAATGCAGGAGTACATCTCGGTTCATAACACCACCGGAACGCCAGTAGACTAACCATGAAATTGTCTATGGGTCCCATTTATCATCCACGTGATGAAAACTGATCGTTACGAAGAACTTCCAAACGTCAATCACTGTAATTATTAAGAGAATTAAGAAATACATGTATTTAACTTCGAAAAGTAATATAGAATCTAAGTTACATGTATAAGTACTACCTGCTTTCCTATAGTGTACTATAGAGGTGGAGGCTGGGTGTGGACTAGTGGTTCTTTGGTGGGGGTGGAGAGTGGTCGCAGAATATGAATACAGCAAGCGGCAGCAACTAATTTATTGGGTTTTAAGTTGGAAAAGAGCAGACACAGCGCCCACAGGAGGCGAGCGGCAGTACACCTCTGCCTGAGACGGACTACAAACCGTACGTCGGAGTCAGCGCTTTCCATCTCTATGGCTCGGCAACGACCTCGGTAGCAGCACATTGAACTGTCTAAGTGCTGTGTCAGGCGGCGGCGCCTCTGCTCTCGTAATTGCAGTCAGGAGGAGCTGTCCTGTGGCGGCCCAGAGTTAGCTTTGAATCGGTGGCTGTCAGGCCGCAGTGGCTCAAAATTGAGAGAACGTTAAATCGACCCCTGGTCCGTTCATTGTTTAGGCTTTGAGGATGGTGGCGGATAAAAATCCGTTCAGAAATTGTGCAGCTGATGCCATTAATCAACATCACTTGCCCTCGTAGTTCTAAACACATTGTGCTACCAGTGTGCCCGTGGCCATAACTGGTATGGATGATGACTGCGGGACACGTTTCAGGAAACAGCCAATTTGACATTTTTGCTTGCAATTACCTGCCTAGAACGCTCAAATGCTGGTTTCTGTGTACTGAACAGGTTTACCTCGGACGAGCCCGGTGCTGTACATAGTAGTTTTTTGGGACAGACGGTGACTCACTTGGCCCGGCTTTGCAGCAACTCCAGAGTGGGGAGCAGTGTTTGGGACTTTATGTCTGGTATCTCTTACCTCGTGTAATGAATCTCCTCAGGGCTCCCTGTGCCACCAGGTAGGAATGAATTAGGAAACATTCGAACCGACAATCCTTACAGGTGAGTGATATCTGCACTCGAAAATCTACAAACTGCTGCACCACGTAGCCTACAACTAGTTGGGTTCTGATTTCTTGTACCAAGTATGCCTGACTGACTTCGGATACCTGCGAATCTGTATCTAGCAAAAACTTGCACATTCAGTTTCCTACACAGCTGGTTAGAGAAGTAGTCTGCCACTGAGTTAGCATAGGGTGCCTCCCGCTGACATTCGCTGGGAACGCTGCACAGTGGCTGTACTGTTCCCTGTTTGATTTAACGTTGGTGAGAGAGATCCACCCCAGAACCCCATTCTCATGTTTGCGTTTTCCTGTGCTGGCAGTCTAGTTCAGAGCCCAACGTATTTACACTTTATACATTGAAACTTGCTACAATATCGTTGGAGATGACCTGGCTGAATACACCTATAACACTTGAACTTGATATTAAAACATACTTTCCTGTCCCTAGGCTTGCTCACGGCGTCTATCATTGCCAAAGCCGTTGGAACTGTTACGGCCTCGTTTAAAGTCGGTGCAAACTCTACGCACACTTTACACGTCGTCTCAGAAGACAAACCTCACAAAAATGCTTCTGGCACCCTTTGTTCTGCCTCTGCCCTATTGGAATTATCGTCATCTATCGGTTCATACATATTAATGTTTATCTTCCTTATGTGATCCATAAAACTCTCCAGAAACTCTCTCTGTTTTTGAGTTATTCCCTTCAGTTGTTTCCGATAGTGTGCAAATGTGTTCTGGTCCATCCAAAATAGACAACAAGATACATAAAATCCATACGTGTCTGAGTACGTAATACATACTGTTGGGGGAAGCAGGGCAATAGACTTCATGTAAGAAACTGAAACTGACGCACATGGAGCATCCTGGAAGGACTGACTGTTTCGAAACTCATCGTGACACATCACGTACGCCCTAGCATCACCAGCTAATTATAGTCGAGCCATACTTAACAACTGCTCGTCATTTAAATTCCCTAATATTCCCCAGATTTACACCACAGTGTAGTCACTAATGATACCATTCTTGCGTCTAAGACTGATGGGGACATGTTAGGAATTGGCTGTTCCCTTCTTTCTTCGCTAAGTCTGTGTATCTCACTATATAAATACACATTATCAGCCTGCACTTTAGTTAATTGGTGCAGCAAGTGATGAATTGTTTCTTGAGTTGACACTTCTTCACTTACTGCCAATTTGCACAACTATTACTACCAGGAATTTACAGTATACCTAGGAAAACAAAACAGAAAAGGCAAAATCTTCCTAATGGGCCTATGCAACCCCACACACTTACTTGTACATTTTCGTCGAACATCACTTCTGCAATGCCCCTGTCATCGTCCTCATTCCAACCTTCAACAGGTTTTGTGGTATCACTTGTAAAAGCATGGGCTAGGTATAGGCGAGCGGAGGATGGTAGGTGGTAGGTGGTAGATGCAGAACTACCGGTGACAAATTTACTTCTAAGTTGGATGGGCAAGTCGGTAGGGGGTGAGTTTCTGGCCGGGACGGAGTGGCAATTGTGTGCCTAGAATAAGTGCTTTCTGTCAGTACGGCTCGGCACTGACCTAGCTAGCAGCGCACCGTACTGCCTCGGTGCTACATCAGGTGGCTGTGACCCTGCTCTCATAACTGCGATAGAAGGAGCCAGCGTGTGGCCCAGGGTCGAACGTGGGACCGGTGGTCGGAGGGTGGTGGCTGGCTCAGTCCGACCATAGTGGGTTAAGACCATACAGTCTGTGGCTAGACCCCCGGCTGACAGTCCCGTCGGGATGATGGAAGAACGTTGGCAACCTCGCAGTAGCAGCCTGCACACAGTAGACGTTGATGCCCAGTTGTCGCAACATGTCTAAGCTGCACCCTGGCTGGACAACCAATTTTTATACACAACAATGCAGGTCTTGTTGCAGCTGAGGTCAAGCACGCGGCCTGTCAAGTGCTGTTAATGATGGTTATTGCTCCCTGTATCTTGGTAGTAGTTGCAAGGCCAGTGGCATAGTGTAAATGCTGAGCCAGTGATTGTCAGGAAGTGCCTCGATTTCGCCACTGGGCTCGGACATGATCCCATGACGCTACAGTACAAAGGAGATCTGGAAAGTATTTCTTATTACTGTTTTATTTAAACCGGTGATTGAAATGTCGTGCTGAGCGGCACAAGAAAGTCCAAGATATAATAAGTTTACTGAACAAAACAAACTCTCGCTCCGGTTGTAGGTAATTAGAAGGTAAGAATACAGTAGCAAGAGTAACAGAATGGGTATTGAATAATTGTGGCTCAAAATAAGGCAAGACTGCACTAAGAGCCCAGGGCACTGGTTGGACAGAAAAAAATCCTGCCTGAAGCCAACACGGGAATGACCACTTGCTGGTTCCTCAATGACCTCTGGCTATATGTTAAGTTCATGGCTGAAAAGTCTGAGTCCGAGGATGACGACTGTCCGTGTTTAGGTCCAACAAGATAGCAGTTAGAGCTTGGACCGAAAACAAAGCCAGCAAGTCCTATTCAGTATACCTAGGAACTAACGACCCTGGATATCAGTCAGTGAGAGAGTCAGGGAGAAAAACCTACGATTTCTGGCAACGGAGATTATTGCTAAGGACGGATTTCGAGAGCAATCCTGTTTGATGGGGTTAGTAGCCCCCGTTGTCTGGCCCAGCGAAGATTCTCGAAGCCTGACTGACTAGTGCTTTTTTTAAGGGTGGAGCCCCTCCACACCCACACCGACATGGAGGTCATCATAAGAAATCTACTTACTGTTCCCTCTGTATTTGTTAGTTACTAATCGAGGCCTTCACGGGATGTGGAGCCGTGATGTTATCCATACGTCTGGGTAGGTTTACCCACTAGTACGGTGGCATTGAGGAGATAGATGGTGGGCGAAAGGCGAAAGAAGGGTAGCGGTTTCATGGGCAAAGGGGTAAAAAACAGTGCCAAGGCAAGCGCCAAGGGAAAAAACCTCTGTGATAGCCTGGTCGGATAGTAAGAGCAGTAGCGATTTTCTTGCTAACAGTGACTGATCATCCAAGGGCGGGGTTGTTCTTACTTTTGGGTATCGCTCAATGCTCGGTAGCGTCGTCGTTGCTTAGGTCGTCATAAATAGTGTCAGTCCTATCGAGGAGAGGTACTGCTGCGCTGGGCACCTGCAAAGTTTCATGGGCCAGCTGCAGCTGTCCCTGTAACAAGCCAAGGTCGTTATATGAGTGGTCGATTGGCCCTAAATCGATCGCACTGTGGTTGGGTTTGTGCAGTACGGCTTCACTGCATTGCCAACTGGTCAGCTAGTTTGCGACTGGCAATAATAGTTAGCTTTGCTGTGCTATGTCTGTATGTTGGTGCTACCTGGTGCTCTCCTGTCGCCGGCTTACATAGCTGCCTGCGGCGGAATATTGTTGGCACTCTTTCCTTGCTACGCGGCGCGCGGACTCGAGCAGGTTCGGTGTCGGTGGTGCCTTCTGTAGACGCAGGCTTCGCCTCCTGGTGGCCGGTCTTGAAGGCATCGAGTCGCATTTGCTATGCTGAGGCATGCAGTGGCAGTGATGGTTGCCCACGTGATGGGTCTGCCCGACCGGTTTCTGATCTATTAGGTGAGAGCCTCTGACATAATGTGACTGATGCCCTATTTCTTACTGAGATGTTACCATCAAAGTACATAAAAAACATTCTCCAAAACTACTGGATACATCAAATTTGTAATTCTGTCACTTCAGGGATTATTTTGTATGAATTTTTTGCTCCGTGTGCGTCAGTTTCAGTTTCTTACATGAAGTCTATTGCCCTGCTTCCGCCAACAGTATGTATTACGTACTCAGATACGTATGGATTTTATGTATCTTGTTGTCTATTTTGGAAACCAACACTTGTAACCAGACATTAACTAAAAATTACATAGATAAATTTGTTTTGTGTCTTGTTGAAAGATTCTCCAATTTTACGATATTTTAGCTTAAATTTGCTGTCTCACTAATCTACAAATGCAAACAGGCTCAATCAACTATATTACCTGATGTAACGACAGTGTTTTCATTAGTGATGCGTTTGTGGCAGTCCAACTTCCTGACTGACAATGTGTTAGAAACAAACGTTATCCATTGTGGGTTGGTTGCTGGTGAGTACTAAATATAGCACATTTATGAAATAAAGGGAACAATATAAGACAGCTGTGAAATTCGCTTGGTATAAATATGTATTAAAAACGTTAAATTGGAACAATGCGTATAACTGACAACTTCTCAGGAAAGAACATGTACAAAAATGAAGTGCTATTCGCTTTCAGCTTTCCCTAAATAATTTACAAGATTTCAGTTTTCACTAACAGTTGTAAGCAAAATCATTGCGTTTAATCAAACACAGGAACAAGCTGGCTTTAAAGGTGGATATAGCACAACTCGTCGATTGTAAATCTTGACTGATAATGAAGAACACAGCATATACTATTAATTAACATCGTGATGTAGATTTATAAATGATGAGAAAGATTTTGACTCGATTTCAACTAGATCTATGCTAACAATACTTAAGGAACAAAGCATTGACGCAACTTATATTAACCCACTCAAGAAATTTCACTGACAACTTAAAAACATTAGATCGCTGAACACCATAAAAGTTGATACTACCTGGTGACGTTGCACGCATTTGACGTGGTAAGAAAAGTATGAAAGCAGAGCAGAGAAAAATGAGGAATCATTGTACGGGTCGCAAATTGGGAAATCACTGACTTAAGCGACTTTGATAAAGGGTAGGTTATGATGGTCAGGCACATAGAAAAGAGTATGTCGGAAAAGACTGAGCATCTCTCTAAAGTGGTTGAAGGATGCTGAAACTACGTGTTTCGGAGAAAATCGTTAGCGCACATTGTTGAACAACGGGTTCTGCAGCAGATTTCCTATGTACCCTCAACTACACTGTCAATTACGACTGCAATGGGCACGGGATCATCGATATTGGATTGCTGATTAATAAAATTCCCTAGTGGGATTAATCGTGTACAGATGTGCCGCCATCTAGGGGATCTGTTGCTCTAAACCTGCACTGCACCACTGACCTAGGTCGGTGGAGGAAATATTATGCGATGGATGACATTAATCTGGTCTTCCCTGGGACCTGTGGTAATAATAGAAGGCACCAGGGCGTGTGTGGATTATATGAACATTATTGTGGAGCACTTGCTTCCCGTCATGCTTCGTATTGTTGCGACTTCTGCACCACTTGTTAGCAGCAGACATTAGCAGCAGACACAGTGGCTGCGCCAAAGACTGAAACGGCGTGGATGGTTCAAATGGCTCTGAGCACTATGGGACTCAACTTCTGAGGTCATTAGTCCCCTAGAACTTAGAACTAGTTAAACCTAACTAACCTAAGGACATCACAAACATCCATGCCCGAGGCAGGATTCGAACCTGCGACCGTAGCGGTCTCGCGGTTCCAGACTGCAGCGCCTAGAACCACACGGCCACTTCGGCCGGCGAAACGGGGTGGAGTTTTACAATTATTTATTGAACTTTCTTTACAATTTCTCCCTCGTCGTCGCTGCCCAGCCCTGCGGATTCCTCCACCTGGCTGCTGCTGTGTAGATCCTCCGACAATGCGCGCCACGCGCTCCGCTGATCGCACTCGGGAGCCTCAGGCCACCAGTGCTCAGCTGAATCCAGGATGCCCTGTGGTTGAGATGAACTCGTCGCCACCTGGCGCCCCAGTTAGGCACGCCCACGGAGCCTCATCGCCGTGAGGTCAGCTGCCGACGACTGCTGCACCGGCGGCTGGGAAGCCGTCAGTCGCGATGTCCGCGAGGTCCCGTCATGGACGGACCACGCGCCATGGCGCTGCGTTGCCGTGAAGTCCGGACGTCAGTCCCCAGCGGCGCCTGTGCCCAAGACCGCGCTGCGGCCGGTCCTGCTGGAAGTTCTCGCTGTAGTTAGTCAGCCATGGTGCCGACCGAACTCGGGTTGACCTTCAGAGCTGAAGTTGACATCTGGTGGTGAACGGATGACTCCTGCGAGCTGGAACAGACTTCCAGAATCGTCACCTACGAAGATTGAACATTCAGACACGTACCACGTACGTCCTCAGATCCGAACTGCTTCCTAATGGCTTCTGTCTGTTGCTGCCTGCACTCCACTATATAAATCCGGCAGGAGGACGTTTTTTACCCTCGGTGGTAGCTTTTTGCTATTACTCCCGCAGTATATTGCAGCGTAGCTTAGCGTGCTGGACTCACTTCCCCTTACTCAGCACTCTCCAGGCTTCGCTCGGCGCCCGGTCTGTGTACGTCCTTGCGTCAGACTGTTGGTAGACTGCTGCTGTCAGCAAGGCTATCTGTGCGTGCTTATTTCGCAACGCCTCGATCGCCGGCGTGCCTCTGTTTCGCCATTCTCCACTGCGTGAAGGAACACTTACTACATGTGGCCGCAACAGTATGTTCCACGGCGTTTGATGGCGTTTTCCAGCAGTATAACTGTCAGTGTCATAAGACCAGAATCGTGCTACTATGTTTTGAAAGCATGGTAGCGAAATGAAGCTGATGTTCTGGCCACCAAATTCGCCTGATCTGGAACATTGTTGGCTACCAGGTTGTGCCCGCTCGTCACCTGCCAATAATTCGCGATAACTGCTAGACATGTGTGGGTAAACGTCGACAAATAATAAAACAATTTAGCAGAGCAAGTTTTCAGTTAGGCTTCAAAGTCAATTGTAACAAGTGTATAACAATCTGTAATGAACACATTGATGAATAAATTATATCGATAAACGATGGTGTTACAGCGCTAGGTAGTAAGCTTTCATATCTAGAGCAGCTGAAGGAAACGACTGAATGGACAGCAAGAGAAATAAACTCGACTCAGTGATTTAGTTTCCAAAACTAAAATGTCGTGTTCCTGAAATTGTAATTTTGAAGTCTGTGTCTATTATCAGATTTGATTTGTGGCAGCGATGCATTGACTTTGAGTGCCAGAAAGATTCAAAAATTGAGGCTATCTCATAGAGAAACAGCAATATTCATGCTGGGAACTAGTTGGGAGTCCAGAAAACAAATAAATTGGTGAACGAACCCAGCACTGTGGAAAACATAATTATGTAATGAAGATTAAATGATGGTGAGGTTATGTGGGTAGTCGAATAGATAATCAATGGATCAAGGATGTACCTTTCAGGGCTCCAAGAGATAAAAAGACACTGTGAAAACAACGTGATGGGGGACGAGTGGTTGACTTTAGAAAATATGGATAGGTACAGGAGAAGACAGTAATATGGAGAAGTCTCAGAGAGGCCTTTATCCAACATAGGATGTCGAATAACTGATGAGATATACAATTACACTCCTGGAAATGGAAAAAAGAACACATTGACACCGGTGTGTCAGACCCACCATACTTGCTCCGGACACTGCGAGAGGGCTGTACAAGCAATGATCACACGCACGGCACAGCCGACACACCAGGAACCGCGGTGTTGGCCGTCGAATGGCGCTAGCTGCGCAGCATTTGTGCACCGCCGCCGTCAGTGTCAGCCAGTTTGCCGTGGCATACGGAGCTCCATCGCAGTCTTTAACACTGGTAGCATGCCGCGACAGTGTGGACGTGAACCGTATGTGCAGTTGACGGACTTTGAGCGAGGGCGTATAGTGGGCAAGCGGGAGGCCGGGTGGACGTACCGCCGAATTGCTCAACACGTGGGGCGTGAGGTCCCCACAGTACATCGATGTTGTCACCAGTGGTCGGCGGAAGGTGCACGTGCCCGTCGACCTGGGACCGGACCGCAGCTACGCACGGATGCACGCCAAGACCATAGGATCCTACGCAGTGCCGTAGGGGACCGCACCGCCACTTCCCAGCAAATTAGGGACACTGTTGCTCCTGGGGTATCGGCGAGGACCATTCGCAACCGTCTCCATGAAGCTGGGCTACGGTCCCGCACACCGTTAGGCCGTCTTCCGCTCACGCCCCAACATCGTGCAGCCCGCCTCCAGTGGTGTCGCGACAGGCGTGAGTGGAGGGACGAATGGAGACGTGTCGTCTTCAGCGATGAGAGTCGCTTCTGCCTTGGTGCCAATGATGGTCGTATGCGTGTTTGGCGCCGTGCAGGTGAGCGCCACAATCAGGACTGCATACGACCGAGGCACACAGGGCCAACACCCGGCATCATGGTGTGGGGAGCGATCTCCTACACTGGCCGTACACCACTGGTGATCGTCGAGGGGACACTGAATAGTGCACGGTACATCCAAACCGTCATCGAACCCATCGTTCTACCATTCCTAGACCGGCAAGGGAACTTGCTGTTCCAACAGGACAATGCACGTCCGCATGTATCCCGTGCCACCCAACGTGCTCTAGAAGGTGTAAGTCAACTACCCTGGCCAGCAAGATCTCCGGATCTGTCCCCCATTGAGCATGTTTGGGACTGGATGAAGCGTCGTCTCACGCGGTCTGCACGTCCAGCACGAACGCTGGTCCAACTGAGGCGCCAGGTGGAAATGGCATGGCAAGCCGTTCCACAGGACTACATCCAGCATCTCTACGATCGTCTCCATGGGAGAATAGCAGCCTGCATTGCTGCGAAAGGTGGATATACACTGTACTAGTGCCGACATTGTGCATGCTCTGTTGCCTGTGTCTATGTGCCTGTGGTTCTGTCAGTGTGATCATGTGATGTATCTGACCCCAGGAATGTGTCAATAAAGTTTCCCCTTCCTGGGACAATGAATTCACGGTGTTCTTATTTCAATTTCCAGGAGTGTATAATCACCATTCACAATACCCAGTTACAATTTTGATACTGTGCTAACAAATACTCATATACCCGTAATTTAAGTAGATTCTCTGTATTTTACTATGTCTACTTGATACAATTTCGAAGTCTTGAAAGCCACGTGACTTACCTGCAGTTAATAGTTACTGATTTTTTTATTCCCTTTAAATTATAACTGTGACTCATTCACAAGAAGAGGCTTATGTTCCTAATATGCAAGTCACTAACATTACACATATTTGGTCATTATACGTCAGGGCTTCTGCATTAAATACGATTGTTAACATCATTGCTTAGTTTTTCTTTTTACTTTAACAAAGGCATCAGTTGTAAAATTCCTCTTCGCCTATCTGTTTATTGTCTAGTTTCCTTCTAACCATGGATATCATCACAGTTATTGCAAATTTTCGGTAAGCGTGGTTATTAACATGCCAGTTCAGCATTTACAGAAGAACAGTAGTGATTATATAATTTTTTTTAAAAGTGCTATCATCAGTATGGTACCCACAAAATGTACTTCGAGCTGCAACTGAAGAAAAATTATGCAGCTGTGTGACAGTTTTAATTATGAAACGAATTTAAGCAAATTTTTTACGTTATTTCTATCATAATCCATGAAGGGATCCCCAACTATAGAAAATTTAACGATTGATGAGTGCTTTCTGGAACAGAAAGATTTATAAAATAAGAATAAATGGGTATGTTTTATCAGAGGTACAGTGTAAATAGGTGTGTTTTATGGTAGTGCCAAAGATCAGTTTTTAAGAAAACTACAAAAATTTCTGACCTGTTTTGACCTCTTCGTTCACACTATCTTTCCATGACCTTGAATTACGAAATTACATTAGAACTATGAAAGACATTTTGAATATACCATAGACATTGTGAAGTTTCCCAATCAAACCAGCCGTTTATCTTCAGTCATTTATATCCCTGTTGGGGACTCGTATTGAGTCCCTCAATTATAAGCTAGTAGCGAGTTGAAGCACCAACAAATGTTTCTGTTTAACCCTCGTAGCGCTGAGAACAACCCAGGTATCATTAGCCTCGGATGGACACCAGGTAAGAGTGCACCTGCCACCCTGCAGGTGAACACTTTTCAGGCAAATCGGCTCTTGAGCGAAGTCCTTGTGGCAAACTATTTACATCGGATGGCAGGTAAGAGGACAACTGTCGCCTCGTAGCGTAAGTTAGTGTTGTGAGATGGTCCATCTCACGTGAACATCTTTCAAGCACATCTAAACTTGAGCCAAGTCGACATGGCAAACTATTTATATAGTCTAATTATTTATGGGAAAATTATTGGAAAACTAAGTAAGCACGAAAGGAAAACTCTTTATACTTACCTGTTCAGGTACTGTAAGTTGTAGAGTGAATCGTATGCAGTTTATAAAACACGTAAATGACGAAGTGTTTTCCAAGAGAGGAAGACGGTGGCCGAACTTGTACGAACTTTCGTAACTGTGACTATTATTCAATGTGGAGTCAGTCGGCATGTATACACTGGTACAGTAAGATCTCTTTAATAACATATATTAACAAAGTATAAGCATTTTTCTGAAACTGTGAGCTTTTATGTACAAATATGTGAGCAAAGAATTTTGGTTGCAGAATAAGTGACGATTAATTATTGTAATAGCCGCTGTGTTTTATTTTAAGTGAAACCTTGTAACGATAACGTTACCTAATCCTAAATGGACGAATATTAAAATGCACTACGCACTGCAGCTACACAGGAGATGAAATAAGGTAGTCGAAGCTAGGGAAGGCCTAGGGAACAATGCCGTACAGCTGTCTCATAAATAGGGAGCGATGTCATGTTACTCAAGCGAACGGATGCACCATGAGTACAACGAAAAAATAGGAGCGTTTGGTGGTGCTTTAACTCATTTGCTAAACAGTCATGATTTTTGTGATTCGTAGTAGTACCTTGGGCGTACGCCATATTTAGCGTTTGAATATTAGTATTTAGAATTGTGAACAAGTATTATGCTCTTGAACGAGCCAATAATTACAATTAAAACAGCGAAGTACACATTTTAAAATTCTCAGCCGATGAATATAAATCGGTAGCTATGAACTGCATATCGGTGATCAAGAGAATTTCACTTCAAGCATGCGGTCTGTGTAACTAGTTTCTTTTCTAACGTTTATTGATGTCAACAGATAGTTGAGAGTATGTGGAAATTTATGTCTGGTTCACAGCATAAGTTTTGTCAATGAGCATAAAGAAAATGTTCAACATTTCTTACGTTTCCCAGTTGCATTCTTACGACGAAGGCGATATATTGTTGTAAATGCGTACAATAGATTTGAAAACTGTGGCAACAGTAACTGCGCCTGTAAGTAACTCGGAAAAAGTGCTGTACCTTTCCAACTTTCAAATTGTTCTCCGCATCTTTCCAAAGTGACGTGAGTTAGCAAGTTGATTAATTCTTGTTTGCTTTAAGGCCAATGATGTCTTTTGATATTATCCTGGAAATCTACAAATAGAACGGGGTAACTCCATTGTCTGGGCAATTGTCAACATTTAAATACAGCTGTATTATCCTGCGAAATCTACGAATAGAACAGGGTAATTCCATTGTCTGGACAATTGTCAACATTTAGATACAGCTACAAAATGGAAAATGATAAGGAGAAAAGATTACCGTTCAAGAGAAATCTCTAACTGAATGATATACTTTAAGTAGGGAAACTAAAAAGAGTTGTGCATCACAGTTACTACAGATAGAATTTTTTTTTTCTGTTCGTTCTAGTTTAAGCTTATAGCAACCAGAGTACATCTTGTGAGTTGCGTTGGAGAGAATATCCCGTTCCTGTAATAATGTATGATTTATCTGGTGTATGCTTCTGTACCAAGCTTGCTTGTTTTGTAAACTGTCTGTAGCTCACGTACTCTCGAAGTACACTGCTTTTCCCCTGCCTCGCTCTCATATTTTGAAGTCTGTCTTGTTATTCATTTCATTGACGAGTTGCCTATATGTACACACAGCTGTTTCCGTTCTTACTAACCTGTTGATACCACTGTTCCTCTTCCCCCTCCCTCCCCCCCTTTAATACTAGGGAGCACGTAGATACGCCGCCTCCGTACATATGGTGTTGATGTAGAATTCAAAACAAATGTTTCCTTATTATCATAGCAGCAACATCTGTTGTCACTATAACCTTGTCAGATGGCTGTGTATTCTTCAAGAACTGTGCAGTGTGATATGCTTGTTACACCACTTACTGTCAGCAGCAAATGTTAATAGTGTGATTACTCTTTTCCATGTGACATATAAGTTGAATAATAGTCTTTGCTACTTTGTCATTTTGTAGTGTTGAGTGGGAAGTGTTAGCAGATGAATGGCCAGTTGTTACGTCGGAGATTTTTCAATGTAATTATTGGTTCAATATGAATGCAATGTATATCATTTTCTCGGATTTTATGATTATGAACCATCTTGCAAAGTTCTTATTTTTGTATACTTGTGTGAATATTTAAATTGTTTTCGTATTTGTTTTTCTATTCAATGTTCTTTTGAATTTTAAGTGGATCAGGTTTTAGCCAAATATTGTTTGTAGCGTTGAAAGTCACCTTATGCTGCTGTAACCATTAGCAGAAATAAGTGTTACATTATTAATACTTAAGGCCTTTTGTACAATTACCCTGAAAAGCTCTAAACATAAATGTGAAACTGTGTTGATAAATATTCTGCCTGCCTATGCATCAGATATTAAGACATTTTATCAATAGCCCATATGCCTATGACTTGAGTGACGGAATGACGAAGGAGCTCTATTTGTGATATTTACGTGTGTTGTCAAGTTTGCTTCTTATTGTTTCCAAAAGCGTATTACTCAAATAGTATTTCAGCGCTTTCTTTCATTGCAGGCGAGCTGTTCATAGAATTCACAGATATTTGTGAATAATTTGGTTGTTGTCATAGTTTAGCTACACTCCAGCAACACTTCAAAACTGTTATTTACAAATGAGTGGTATTACATTCCATATTTTGTATATGGTTATTAAACCAAATTTTACCGACAGATTTTTCAAATACACACTTAAATATCATAACTATATTGTCTTGTGCTTGTTCGCAGTTTCTAATTGATTCTTCACATATACTTAAAAGTACAACATGTAAATTTTGTATTTTCGGTTACTCTGATAATATAAATTTAATAATAATACTAAATCTTTGGGACAATGATGCTCAATATTTCACGCACAATGCAATACATTTGAAAAAATGACAGCCTTCATTCTTTTTTAATGTAAGAAAACGTAATTCTCAGTAATTTCAATTACATGAGATGGATTATTACTGCGATATTTAGCGCCTAACATTAGTTAAGTGTCTGGGGTGCGATTTCGTATGACAGCAGGAGTACTCTCGTAATTTTCCCGTTCTCCCTAACAGCAAGTTTGCACGTTGCTCTCTACGCGTCCTGCCATTCACGAACAGCATTCCAGGGGTGTTTTCCAACGGTGTAACGCTCGCCCATACACCGCTATTGTAACCAGTGTCATCCACAACCAGCATTAATCGTCTCTGTGTTGGCTGACCACGTGCAACAGGCATGGAACTCCACCACATCAACTGACATCCGCCACCTGTACAACACAAGGTATGCAGGTTTGCATGCTTGCATTCAACATTCTTCGGGTACACCGCTTGTTAAGGTAACAGCTTTTCACATTGTAATGGCTTATCTCTCGGTTGCATTACCTTGTGATCTTGTGATGTTAATCACTTAAATACGTTACCTAAACAAATGTATTACCGGAATTTCATTACTCTACATTAATTAATTTTTGGTCCTGCGACTTTTTCTTCCGTCATTGTATGTATGGATGTATATAGTGTATTTCCTACATGACTGAAGATAGAGACCTGGAGCAAATTTTAACTTACGCATCGAAACTCAGAAGTTACCGTGGAGTCTGTTGTAAGTTTCCCGTTCATGTGGTTACCAGTCTGGGTCTCCCAGGTGCAGCTAGATCGCTAACCCATTCGTTATCCATTGTCGTCGAGTCCATATAGCGATAACTCAGCAAAATAAAGCGTTTTGCGTTGTCCTTATCAACAGTTTGAATTCAGTTGCAGGTTCGTGGCGTAATCTTAGTCGAGAGTCTGGCACGGCACCACCTGCAGGTCAAAGCACTTGGCGATGGCGTCAGCATTTTCAGGGCACTAATTGTTAAGATATGGGGCAATCCACAGGTTATCACCGTTTGGTCGATCAATATGTAGAGCGAATTTCTTAGTATTTTGCATGTATTCTACAATACTCGTCATGCCAGCAGATGGAGGTGAGAAACGAGCAGACTTTTGTGAATTCATTCTGTGCGTGTAGATTGAAGACTATTATTTCCTGCCAGTTTAGTGTTCAGTATGAGGTTAGATTCCATTTCAGTGCAAAAGTGAACCGACATTTCGTAACTGTATGGAGAACACAGCAGCCGCATACTGCAGTTGAGCGCATGTGAGAATCTTGAAAACTTCATGTCTGATTCGCAGTTTCCCAATTAAAAAATTGCACCACGTTGTTTTTTGCGAAGAAGATTCTTACAGAACTCATATACCTGTGTATGTTGAAGATCTGACTTTTTGTGAAAATATGGGATATATGAAAGATCGTATGGCATTGATGGCCGAGAGTTCCAATATGGGAGAAGTTCGGCCGCCGGGTTGCAAGTCTTTTCAGTTGACGACACGTATGTCGATAAGGTGAAATGGTGATGACAACGTCCAGTTCCCTAAATAAGAAAATCTCCGAGCGGGTCGGGAATCGAATCAGGGCCCACTGTATGACATTAAGACGCGCTGAACACTCTGCTAAGTGAGCGGACATATGTGAAAAATATCATTTTTCGACAAGATGGAGCAACATCGTAATGCCGCATGAATTCAAGAGCATTTATTAACATTGAGGGGTCACAATGACGAATCGTCCGTAAGAGGTGTACAGGTCTCGTATTTCAACATTGCACTAGTGGCCTACAATGTCACCTGATGTCACAGTACGTGAATTTATTTATTTTTTTGTGTTGTGGTGGTGGGGGGAGCTTGAGGAAGACTCCGTGTATGTGCATTCGCTTCCAGCACCTTTTGGTGAAATGCTATACCGCATAGCAAGAGCAGTGAATGCAGTGATACCAAATAGGCTCGCAAAAGTATGGGACGAGAAAATTGAACATTTGCACTAAATAAACGAAACCTTCGATCCTAAACGTAAATGTAGGAAGTACACAAAGATGGTATGTGCATCCATGTACAAGATAAGGGGTTCCTAGCCAAGCAGTGAAGGTCCAATGGATATCGCCTGACTACTGTCTCATCCTCTGCCTTGCGGCGTTATGCTGATGTGGTATGTAGCGGCATGTGGTCAGCACGCCGCTCTCCCGGCCGTTTTGCAGACTTTCCAGACCGTGGAGCCGCTGCCTCTCGGTCAAGTAGCTCCTCATTTGGCGTCACAAGACTTAGTGCACACTGCACCAGTGCTGCCACCAAGGAAAAATACTTTGCAGTACCGAAAATCGAAGCCGGGCCCTCTACATGGCAGCCATCTATGCTGAGCAATTAGCTACTGAGGCAGAAGGAGACACGCCAGTGATATGTTAATGTAAAATAAGATAGTTCTTAGGAAAATAAAATTTTTTGTAGGCGTATGCGTAAATTAAAACTAACCACAAAGCTTCTATCTTCATCAGTTTAGAAGATAAAGTATTTCGACGTTGGGTGGATATTTTAGAAACACTACGTACTACTACGCCTTGAAAGAATAATTCAAATTGATCTATTCTCAGAAAATATCTAGAACAGTGTATCTGCAGTAACTGATGACGATTGATGATGAATGCGGTACACTTAGTCCCACTATCCTCTGACGAGGAATTTCTTCGTAATCAATTTATGGTTGCTTGCTTAGACCATTCTGAAACCGCTGTGGCTCAAAACAATATGAAATAAAACTTCCTGGCAGATTAAAACTGTGTGCCCGACCGTGACTCGAACTCAGGACGGGCACACAGTTTTAATCTGCCAGGAAGTTTCATATCAGCGCACACTCCGCTGCAGAGTGAAAATCTCATTCTGGAATATGAAATAAAATTTGTGAATCTGCCGAGGTACAGGTGGGCGAGCGGTGCTAGGCGCTACAGTCTGGAACAGCGCGACCGCTACGGTCGCAGGTTCGAATCCTGTCTCGGGCATGGATGTGTGTGATGTCCTTAGGTTAGTGAAGTTTAAGTAGTACTAAGTTATAGGGGACTGATGACCTTAGCAGTTAAGTCTCATAGTGCTCAGAGCCATTTGAACCATTTTTTCCGCCGAGGTGGTCCTCTATCCTGCAGGATCCTTAACGATATCAATATTAAGGCTGCTTCATCAAAGATGGACATATTTTTTAAATTAAGGGGTGATAAAATAATTCAGTATTCGACTCCATCCCACTATCACTGTCATTGAAGACAAAGAGAAACTGAACTATTCTAGTAACTGATGCTTCCTCTAGCACACACATAAAATTCGATACTGTAATATTTTCACTGCTCTGGCATATGACGGTTGTTTGCTACCAAATTATCTTTAATTGAATAAGGTCTATCAATAATTGTTATAGTGTTTAACAAATCATGAAAATACTGGAACAACGGTATAATATGCTAGCCAGAAAAGATAATGGAGGAAGAACACTAGTTTTAATTTGCAGTTCATGAGTTGTTCAAAGGTTTCATGTGACAGTAATGTAAATTAAGATTTTTTTTTTGGTAAACTATGTGCTTCTGAGGAAACCGTTGCAAGAGATCACCAACATCTACATAAGAATTTTCAGCTGACATGGATAAACAGGCAAAATTTCTCAAAATAAATGTACCTTGAAAGTATGTAACTGCAGTGCAATCCTCTCATAAAAACAAATGTACCTGCTGCTGCAGCTGAACCAACAAGGAAACATTAACGCCTTGCTCCACTCTGCAACTGGATCAATATGAGATCACCTGTAGTGTAGCCAGGTAGGTGAGGTACTGTTGCTATCCCGGCAGCCTGTGGCTGAGCACCATGATGCTTGGCACCGGCTTCATTACCCTTCTGCTTCTTCACAGCTCGGGTTATGTCAAGGTAATCTTCATATAGTAGGAGTCTTAAATTCTATTTGCAGAAATTCTAATTATTTAAGTCTTTGCGTGTTTTAGGATGCACCAATTACAATTCTTCACAAATACCACTCTTGTAATTTTATAAGATTTTGTTCTTTAACTTCACTGATACTAGACGTGAATCAGCAAAGGGAAAAAAGTATACACGGTTGTAATACTAACGCTGTCCTGCTATAGAGGTTCCAAATCACTAATAAAAGGTAAAGCACGTAACTCAAATTTCAGTCACACAATCTGAACTTTACAACTCCAATACTAATATGTGAAACTGACATGTAGTCAGTGAAGTAAGTGATCGGGCAGCATAATGCATAAAAAGCCATTTTATTTAAGATTACAGCATGTGAAGATCATTGGGTATCTAAGGCTGCGCTACAGAGATCGCTGCCACGAAGGAGATCAGATATCAATTAATAGCCTCAACAAAGTTTATCAGCTACCAAAACTATGGATTTATAAAAAGTTACATTCCTGTTTTTATAATGAAAAAAATGAATAATATTTACGTTTACGGAAATGGAAAGTGTGCTCTGTGAAGCAGCAGTCCGAAACTGTTCAAAGTTCATGGTGATGTTTATCACATAATGGTTATTACAGGATTAAACTTTGATTCAGCTGGAACAGACGCCCACCATCAACATCAGTACGTGATTGTTAGAGGAACGAATAAGCTCTTGTATTTTTTATGACATGGAGGCAATCGTGCTCCGAATGTAGCCTCGAGGAACCTATTACCAAGTCTGACACAAATGATCTGTCAGTTAACGAAGATTGCCAGCTTCATGCTGGTATGAAAGTGTAGTATAGGAGGGTGAGTCAAATGAAAACCTTAAATTTGTAATAAAAAATCGAAATTTCGCGCCGTTATCCTGTAAGTTGGTAAGCGTGCTACAAACTGCGTGCAGAATGGCCTGTAGGTGGCAGCATAGTGCAGATGCACACATACCGTCGCAGTATCAGTATAAAGATGGCCGCACCACTTGCGACTTGCACCAGGGAAGAACAGCGTTCTGTTGTTCGGTTTTTGCGTAGTGAAGGTGTGAAACCTATTAAAATTCATCGATGAATCAAGGTTCAGTACGGTGACGCATGTTTGTTACAGCAGCAAGTCTAGGAATGGAGTAGGAAGTTCGCAAATGGTGTGAGTTCAGTGGAAGATGCTCCTCATCCAGGTAAGGCACAACGAATTGTGACTCCACCGAACATTGCAGCATAGTGAAGAAAAACCGCCGAGTGACACTGAATGACATTGCAGCATGTTTACAGATTATTGTGCATGATGTGCTCTACACAAAGTGTCTGCAAGATGGGTGCCACGGCAGCTGACTCCTGAAATGAGAGAACGACGTATTGATGCTTGTGAAAGAGTTTTTTGACGCTTTCCTTGCAAGAATCGTTACTGGGGACGAAACCTGGGTTCACTTCCACCAACCAGAAACGAAGAGAGCGAACAAGGAATGGCGCCTTTCCTCATCACCAAAACTAAAGAAGTTTCGAACAGAACCATCAGCAGGGAAGGTTATGCTGACGCTCTTTTGGGACGAAAAAGGCGTAATTTTGGAGCAGTACATGCCTAGAGGGACCACTGTCACCAGTGCATCAAACACAGATCTCGTAAAAAAATCCTCTGCGGCCTGCAATCAAATAAAAGCGACGTGGATTGCTGACAGCAGGTGTCCTTTTGCAACATGACAATGCAAGGCCCCACACTGCCCGTACAACAGTTGCAACAATTACAGACCTGCATATTGAGAGTCTTCCTCATCCACGATACTCATCAGACCTTGCCCCAAGTGATTTCCGTATGTCTGGACCACTCAAAGACGCAATGGGAGGAAAGAAGTTCCATTCTTATGAAGAGATACGGCACGTGGTGCATGAGTGGTTGTGCGGACTACCAAAAGAATTTTTTTTTTCTAAAGGAATTCATGCACTTTATAAGCACGGGAGGACTTGCATTGAGCGTGGGGGAGATTATACTGGAAAGTGATACAGCTTGGTACCACTTCTGCACAATAAATAATATTTTTAAAAATATTTAAGGTTTTCATTTGACTCACCCTCGTAATTACAGATTAATAGTTTTCCTTTACCCTGCTTCTTGCGAAATTTCACGTTTCTAGACCAATGGGGAGCACCATAGAGGTTCGATGAATGAGTTTGCGAGCATCAAAATATTTTATATAAATGGTTGTATCTTTTGATTCCATTGACTTAGAAGCTTACGTGTATTACACCGCCAAGAGACTGTAGATCTTAATACGTGACATAAATTCAAACTTGATACGCCTATGGACAGAGGTACAGTCCGATGATAAATCATAAACAATATTTTTTGGTGTGAGATAATTACAAATTAACAGTTTCCTCTTTTTTCCTTTAGTTGTACAGTGAAACCTTGCTTCTTGCCAAATTTCAAGATTCCAGGTCAACGGGAAGTACCCTCTAGGTATTGAGCAGTGAGTTTGCGAACACAAAATATGTGACACAAATAGTCGTATCATTTGACTGCATTAACTAAGAAACTTAAATATTTTACACCGAAAAGGGACCGTAGACATTAGTATTTGGGAAATATTTCAACTTGATATGTCTACCTGTTACTGAGAAAAAGAGTTTTTAACAGTCGGACCGACAGACAGACGGACAACAAAGTCATCCTATAAGGGTTCCGTTTGTGCCGAGTGACGTGCGGAGCCTGCAAAATTAAGTACATTGTTTATTATTTCAACAGTAATCGACATAGCTGTAAATACATTTTTTCTGTTGCGAGACAAACGGTCAACGTGGGCCCACCCACATGTTGCCAAGGTTTTTTTGGTTACGCAGCAGGAGTTTCGCTGGGAAGCCCCTACAGATCCCCCATACAGTCCGAATCCCGATATCTCTACATGCGAATTTCATATTACTCGAGCTCTGAAGAAAGGCATTTGTGGCCGTCGATATGCATCGGACAAAGACGCACCCGGCTCGGTACAATCATGGTTCCTTGGGCAACCGCTAACATTTTTCCATGAAGGCACTGACCGTCTTGCCTCACAGTGGAATGAAAATCTGAACAGATAAGGCGATTACTTCTGAAATAATAAACAGTTTGCTTACTTGTTCCCCATCTGCCTCATCTTTAGGATTCCGTGCCTCTGTCGGTGAAAATGGAACCCTTAGAGGATCACTTTGTTGTCTGTCCCTCAGTCTGTCCCTCTGTGCGCCTGTCGCCTGTTTAGACCCATCTTTCTCAGGAACAGGTACGAAACTTATGTCACATACTAAGCTCTATAGTCCCTTGGCAATGTAAAAAAATTTAAATTTCAGAGTCAGTGCACTCAAAGGATACAGCCATTTATGTCACATATTTCAATACTCGCAAATTCACTCATGAAAATCTTGTGATTAGCCTACAGTCGTGAAAATTGGCAAAAAGCAAGGTTTTACAGTAAAAGTAAAAGAGAAAAATCTGAAAGTAGTTAACTTGTAATTATGTAACACGAAAAACATTCTCAAAAGCCTTGGGGCCCCCAGAACCTCTACCTTGCCAGTAACGACGCCGACAACAGGCAAAAATCTTCGATATTCTCGATTCCTGAGGGCGATGTGCTATCTATAAACATAACTAAGTTCATACGGAACCGTCGCAGCACGAGTGGTACCTGCACTTGGCCAATTTTTTCATTTGACTGTCTCTTAAAATACCTTCCTACACCACGACTCCAGGAGTTAGAGAACTGTGAGCTCCAGAACCACTGCTGCCTGTGACCTTCCACCATGTCGTCTGTAGCTACTTCGGCTTCGTTCAAATCACCACATAAACAAACGAGACCCATCGTTGAGCACCGCAGAATGCTGCTAAGTGTCCCAGCTGACTCTGACCCTAGACCACGTTAGTCTCTGTTCCCTGCGGCATGGTGACACAGGTAAAAAAGACGCGTGGCAACTCGAGATCTCAAACGAGCTTCCTGTATTCTGCTCCAGAAAATTCTTTGTTACGTTCTGCCTGTAATCACTGCCCGAATTTCTGCTGTGTCCTACTTATCACAGTGCTGTCCTACCTCCATCCAGGTACCATGGTTCTGCAGTCACTGTAGTACATCCAACACAGTGCGCGTACTGTCAGTATAATATTTCCATATGGCCCGTTGCAGTGCTTCGACGCATCTCAGTCGTCGAAAGCTGGCAGTAAGCTTCCTGTGCACTTCCTCTAGGCTTTCCGTGCTGTGATATGCACCTAAAAAGTTCCAGTACCGTTAACCGTTTTACACGAGCGACTTCCTTGTCAAAGTTGACCACCCTCAGTGCGTGCGCCTGGCTTCCTGCGTATAAAGGAGCAACCAGCCACAACATGCTTGTGTCTGTGACGTCAGTGACCTATAGACTGTGCAGAGTGTGCTCTAAATATCCGATTATACTGCACACTGCGCATGCGCAGAAACAAGGGACTGTGGCGGCGTCTGCTAATATCGCACGTTAACGTATGCTGGCCTAGCTTAATTCTACTATAGAAATCAAGTTTGTAGTTTCGTGTCGTCTTAATGTTTATTGTGTTGTTTGCTTCATTTTCGTGACAAACTGTGAAGATAGACAAGGTCGTGATATTTTTCCTTCTAGTGTTCTCCCACAATAGAGATGAAATATCTGAAACCAAATTTGTATTTACGTTTTATAAAGAAAAAAATCCACACCATACATAAATAAGAACGTGAACAGATGAATGTGTTTCAATGAAAATCATTGCAATAGTTGAAAAAATCAGACTTATTTACAGAGAAAAATAATTTTCATTCTTATCTGGCACTTACCAATAAAACAAGAGGTAAGGGATAAAATAAAAAGGAGCCATTTACTGCGTTCGAGGTATTGTTCACAAATTTATATATTCTCAAACAAAAAAATAAATGTATATGTTCTAAAATGTTTGGATGACACTTTTCCTGTTCTTTCAGTTCTCAGAAGTGTAAAGAATTTACCACACGGCCTTTGAGAACATCCACTGTGAATTCTAGTCTATTATTATGGCTGGATCCTATATTTTGTTACTATATTTCGAGTTTTTCGTAAAAAGGAGAGTCCCTCATATCCTCAGTTTCACCGTTCGGATGCCAAACTGCACAGCAGACAGCTCTCACAAGACACACAATTTTGGCACTGACGTGGGCGAAAATGACCACTGAACTCAATACAGGAAAAAACGCGCTGCAGTAGACTCACTTGTATCGAGTAGTCAATTGAGACAAGAAAACCGATCTTGTAAAAGGGGCTTTGTACACAAGTGCTCACATCATTTTTCGGCTGTAGAAAGAGATTTTTTTCTTTACTGAAAATACTGGAAGTAAGTTCTCACAAACTTGAGATTTTAATCATTATATCCTGCATACATGGAAACATTGGAGTATCAGTTTGGTGGCGTTAATTGAGCTACACTTGATTTTCCCGTGAGCGTAGTCACCTCTGAAACAAATAAAACTGTCATATTTTTTTAACTGTTATATTAGACCTAGAAACAAGATTCAATGACACAGTTTTTTTTATTTATAAATTTTTATTCTCAATATTCCACATAAACTTGACATTGATTACAGCAAGCCATGTTAGTTGATTTGGTTCCTCGCTTTTGTTTGAAATGCTACCACAGTCAGAAATACACTATCACATCTGTAAGTTATACTGAGTGACATCTGTATAGTTTACGTTTTTTTCAGGACTGATAGATGCTATTCACGTACTTTTCTTTTTATCAAAATCTGTTTACAGTATACTGTGTCCCGAACTTCTAGATATGGTAGTCTGTTCTGGATATGGTACTATCTGAAAATATTCGTTGACTGAAAACTGTCCTAGAAGTCATGCATCTACTTGCGATTTTTCAAATCAAGGCATTGTTATAACTGGGTAGATGTCAAAAGAAATAAATAGAAGAGTACTTTTGTGAAACAAAATACACTTTTCGAAACGGAGTCTTCAATGCATGTGGAACTGAACATTTACAATCAGTATATACGACCAGGTTTAAGAACATACAGCAGTGAGACCGGAATATTAAATGCGAACGGCATTCAAAAACAAGGTAGATGAGCAAAAATGGGGAGACAAATGACGGGACTGGCAAGGAAGAAGAGAAGACAAATTAATGTTTCCGAAAAAACACTGGAGTGGAAGACGTAATTATTATTTCAGTGATAATGAAAGATGCTAAGGGAGAAAGACTTGTCACACAGTACCTCAAGTGTGCTCTTGTTTTATTTGATTAAAATATTTTTTATCCTTACTAACGAACTGCAGATTTCAGCGGTTGACAGATTCTCATGCTCCGTTTACATTTTGTGGTGGAATATTGTAAAGCATCCACTTGTGTCCTGGCTGAGTACCTTTCTAACTTGATTATATGTTCAAATAAGTGACGCAGCCAGGCATCGTTGAGGTCAGCCCTACTTCTTTGTCTAAAATGCTCAAAGGCGTGCATACGTACTTGGAATCCTCGGCCTCACTGAATGCCGTGCTTGGCACTTGTAAGGCTAAAATTTCATTTGCTGTCTCCTCGTCGCCATTTTAACACATGTTTACTCCCAGAAGGAAATAAAAGATATTTGGGAATATTTTTATCTCTAGCGGTTGTTTACATTGGGAAACTTACTGTTTACACACCAGATGTCGATCTAACAGAAGTACAAAAGGGACTACATTACTTTATGCAGAAATAATTTGACACTTGAATTGCAGCACAAAAATCAAAATTTGCTACTGCGTGACGTTATTGTTACATTACCATGAATAACAAACAAATAACAAAATACGAGTTATGGAAGAGAAAATTGATGAAATTCTAATAAAAACTGTCAACGGCTCTGAAAGACCAGTCATTCCGCCTCTCAAATAACTTTGGCGGTTTTGCGTTATTAAGTTCGGCGGAGTATCTTCCTCTGCCTGCATTTGCTAGTATTTTCTATGATCATATTTTCCGTATCAGGCCGGCATATCACACTGGGAACCTGAATCTGTGTTTCTTTACTCTCACCTTAACTACGACAGTAAAATATGTACCTATTCCCACCTGTCCCAAACATGAGCTCTTGTTCATTTTGAGTGCATGTGGGTGTATTAACAGATGCATGCAGCTAGAGAAATTCAGGTGGAAGCTGTAAGTTTAACTAAGTAATAGTAGCCTGAGAAGGCGGCTGAACGTTATTTTCTAAGTCAGCTATTGTCGTAACACTCTCGTGCGACTCTGTGTCACCAAAAGCGACCGCGTGTTCCTAGGCGTGGTGTGGCTGTGTGGTTGGCTGTTTCGCATCCGGCCGTTGGGACGCCATCCTCATTCAGCCTTTGAACGCTTAGGAAAATTTTTTGGTCGAGAAAAGTGGGCGTTTTCTCTGGTGTTGTCTGACTGGAGCAAACTCTAGCTCTAACTAAAAGAAGCAGTTCTGGGGCTGGTCAATGTGCCATCACCAAGTCTGGTCGCTCTCTGTATGCAGGAGCGAGTAAATTCAAGTTTAGAGAGAATTTGCAGGGACTTGGACTAGAGCAGTCGCAACAAGCTGTCGCTGCTCCGTGATCAGACAAGCTGTGATTTTCGGATGTGAGTTAGATCGATTTCGAGTTATGTTCCTCTATAAAGTTAAAATTCCATCGTTAGGAGCAGTGGGGAATTTTAGTAAGTGACGATTTCAGCATCGGTTTTGCATGAATTCGGATGGACCCGTCTTCAGTGTTTTATCGGTTACGAAGAACTTCATTCAACGTATAACCAGTGATTACCTTTGTCCTTGTCATTAAGAGTCATGAGTTGGCTTTGATGGTCAGAAAATAACGGAAATTGATGAATTTTGGGTTTGCATCTTTGTGTGTGAATAAACGCGCGTCCTTTTGCTGATAAATGATAGTACGTCATTATTGTTTGGTCGAATAGAAACATAGTTTAATTTTTTTAAATATTTCTCATGTAAATGTAGCCTCAGGAGTACGCTCCATTTGTGAAATAAATGTTAATAATGCAGCTACTGAGTCCGTTATACTCTCCCTCAAAGTGCACGTGAGCACATGTCCCCAGGGCCCGTAATGTTTAGCGTTCTGTTCCGTGTAAGATAAAGTTACTTAACATGTTAGCAAAGTATGGTTCCTGATTGGTCGTTCTGGGTTTCAGTAATTAAAATTCCGTTCCGCAGTGTTTCCCTTAGGATAGACACTACGGCTACGATTTCAAATAACATCGGCTGCTTGACACTCAAGGGCGGATTAATTGTGTTAATTACGGTGTTTGTGCGAGGTTAGCGATCAGCCACCCAAAGTCCTTGTTATTAGGCGAAGTGCTACACTTTTATCAGAACCAGTGTTAAGTCTGTCACAAGAAGCAAATGAAACAACAATGTACACCTGCCTAGGTTATTTACGTGAATAAATTTCGAAAATTACAAAAATTCATCACAAGGAAGATTTTTTAATTATGCTAGTTCCGACAATCGTTGCTGCGCTATTTTCAGGGTGCCTGTCTAGTGGCCACTCAGCGAGTAGAGGCAGTCTGACGTTCAGTACGTCACGCACACTGACGAGCGTACCATTTCCTATTTGTGGCACTCTTCTACTTGTTTAATATTTCATTTTGGTGTGCGTTCAAGATGTCGAAATAAAAAATAAAAAAAATGAGCGCTGTGATGAATTAACACATAGCTAAACAGTTCAATATCACCGGTTTTCAGGATGACCGATCTGTTGCGAAGTGCAGCATTTATAACGTATCAGTAAAAATGATGAAACGTATCAGCTAAACCGTGTACTGCAACATGTGGAAATTGCAAATCACAAAAGTACAGTGAGACGGTAGTTTATTGGTGAGACACTTCAGATACAAAAATTAAAAATTAGTTTTTGACTCATCAGCGGGTTTCTATCTAGTGGTTGTCCTCTTTTTCCAAGCTTGACCGTTCCATTAGGTGCACTCGATTAGAGCACTTTAAGAAACTTACACTTTCAGCTGCTATATGAAGAAAAATAGCCACAAATTGGACGAATAACAGCTGCTGATCGAGTAAAACGACTGTCAGGCGGAACACTTAACGTTGTAACCTCCCCACAAAAAATAAAAATAATATAATATATAAGAATAATATTCACATTTAGTGTAACCTCAAAACAGAAAAATTCTGAACTTCTCAACAGTAAAAATTATAATTATGTCGTTCACATTCAGTGTAACGTCCCAACAAAAAATAAATTCAGCAACCTGGTAATAATACAATTTAACTAACCTCTCAATTAAATTGTTGCTCACTTATAACTTTTCAATAATTGACTGTGGATTTAACCTGGTAAATTTGGGACGTCAGCAGTGCTGCGTCATGGCCCTGAAAGATCATTCTGAATAAAAAAGAAAAATTCTTACCTCAATGAAGTCGCCGGATAACGCATATATATCTGCTTTTACAATAAACTTTTCTGGCACAGCTCTGTGCAATGCTGGCCGATAGATTTGTCATTTACAAAAGGAACAACTGATTTTACTTTTACAATAATCGGGATGATCATGGATTGGAGAAATTAGTAAATTCTTTAAATTGAAATGAATGGTTGTTAAATGTTACTTTTTGTGAGAAAGATTATTATTAGGACATTTTTAAAACATTTACATGGGACTTGAGATAACAATACTACATATGCGCGAGGCTGCTTTTACCTTATACAATAATGCTCAGGGTCCGGCATCGCTGCACCACGACCGGTCCAGCCAACACGATACACCAGACCAGACTAGACTGCTCGCTAGCAACAACTTACTCCTACAGCTACACAGTTCCTACTGCAGTCAACACTGCTCTCTGGTCTGAGATTCTCTTATACCTTACATATCGCAGGCAGCGCGTGAGCAATACATTGAAATGACATCTGGTCGGACCTCTTACATAACCCTCCACTGGGGGGGGGGGGGGGGGGGCAAAAATTTGGCAGCGATGGTGAGTCAATTGGACTTGCCACTTGCCATGAGCAACAAATTTTTCTAAAATCTATTTAGTTACTAAGTCTACAGTCACAGAGTATATACATTATTGATAAGTGCAGAACATATTAAGTAATGAAATACAGTGCACCCGCACTGAGTACAGAATATATCAAGAAATGACAAAATGTATGTGCAATGAGTACAAAAGATATTAACAAATGACAAAGTGCACCCGCACTGTATAAGTCTTTAGCAATTTTTACATAACATATCATGGAGTTAAATAAAGTGCACACGCAATGAATACAAAATATATTAACAAATTACATAAAGTGCACAGGCACTGTAGAAGTCTTTAGCATTTTTACAACATATCATGGAGTGAAATAAAGTGCACACACACTGAGTACAAAATATATTAACCAGTGACGTAAAGTGCACACGCACTGTAGAATTCTTTAGCATATTTAGAACGACTGATCATATTAACAATTGAAATGAAGTGCACACGCACTGTAAAAGTCTTTAGCATATTTAGGAACTAGGAAAGGAATGGGAAGGATTGCATCATGGTTGTAGCACAGTAGGTTGCACGTAGTTGCACCGAAAGTCCGTATCTTTCTACAGAAGCACAACACCAAGTGAGACAATCTGAAGTTCTCTTCCCTGAAGTATTTATCAGTCTAGCCAGGACACTGAAATGTTGTATTAATATTGTATGTTATCATTTTGGTAGTACATTAGGTACACCAAACAGTAGGACCATAATGACATCTCCATCGTTCAAGGTGGTGGACACCTTGATATGTCAACACCACATTCTTGTAGAATCCATACTCTCACATCAACGTAGAATTAGTGCAAAAACCAAATGTAGTGCTCCATGATCTTGAGGATGGACAGGACAAACGGATATTGCAGTAATTTCTGGTAATTAGGTCAGAAGGTGTAGGACATTAAGTCTTACGCTCGTCATCATTGAGAATTACACTAGTCTATCAACCAATTTGAGTAATTATTGGCATTCATTGGCTATTTACACAGCATTTAAGTAGTATGTATGGAGTATTACAAAACATTATTCATAAGTCATCTCAACATAGTAATTATTGGCACTCATTGGCCAGTTACAAAGCATTGTTTTATGCATTATTCAGAAGTCATCATTCAAAATGAGTTAATTATTGGCATAGCATTTATACATAATTCATCTAATTACAGTAATCAATGGCATTCATTGGCAGTTACTAAACATGTAGCAAGTACTGAATATTACAAAACACTATTCATAACTCATCTGATTGCGGTAATTATTGGCACTCATTGGCTAGTTACAAACTATTCATATAATTTTACAAAATATTATTCAGTATTATTCAGAAGTCATCATTCAAAACAAGAGTTAATTATTGGCATAGCATTTATAGAGTATATCAAAAATATTATTTACATAAATTATTGGTGTAACATTTATGCATTATTAGAAAAAATCATTCAGTATTACTCAGAACTCATCATTCAAGTGACATAGGACATATTTAAAATGTAACACACTGTAACAATTACTCAAGGTCTGTGGTCCAATAATACATAGATATAATGGATTCAATATATATGAGAAATTTGCATTATATTTAGGACTAGAAATATATTCTAAACTGGTAGCATTATTTGGTTGTATACTGGTAATAGTTGGGAGTGGTAATAGTTTTTTTTGTGTTAGCAATGCATTGCATTGGGATCGATAATTGCTGGGGCATGAAAATATATGCTTTTGACTTATTGCTGGAAATAGGGATTAATAACGTCATTCGTCATGAGACAGCTGTAGCAAGGTTATGAAACAAGTAGAGTATATGTGATCACATTCATGAATGATACACACAAATGGATAAAAAAATGCAAGTACTAGAACAAGTTTAATGACTAACTGCTTATAGCACATTGATTTCATGAATAGCTTCTCCTGGAAAAAATACAAAATGGATTATTGAGCTGAAAGAAGAAATGCATATTATGCTGAAAAGTAGTGAACTTCGAATTAACAGGTAATGAAACGTGTACTCAATATGTATGTACTCTAGCTGTCTTTTCCAAAACATTCAGTCATTATACCATGCGACATAAGACATACTGTTAAAAGGAACTGCAACAAATACTTAAATAACTACATAGCATTTCTTAACTAATAGTAAATATATATATATGTCATCATTATTCTCATCTGCAAAGAAAAACTTCATTATTCATATTACTATAACTTCATCACTATCATCACCTGCAAAGAAAAACTTCGTTATTCATATTACCATATTCTTCATATAACTATTCATCATCATTTATTATCATCTGCAAAAAATAGACACTTCATTATTCATATTCATATTACCATTTACTTCATATAACTATTCATAGTATAGTGTTTCTTATTTCTAGCATATTTCATCACTAAAATTAACATGTGTAGTTCTGTCTGACAGTCTGCGTCAATCGCCTCGTATTCTGAAAGAAAAATAATAGTCAAGACTGCTACCATACGATGTGTATAGTATATTCTGGTTAATGCTTGTTAATTCTGATCCATTTACTCTTCCTGACAAGATATTCCATTTTCTTTCGTTCATTCCGATGGTAAAATTTCCATTTCAGAGTAAACCACTATGGTTCGTTTAATTTATTCCTTGTACATGTTATCGCTTTCTGAAAATGATGAATAAGGATTAATATCTTGCATTTAAATCATATACCCATTAGATAAAAACTTGTTTCTTGTGATACAACTAAGCATAGAGCATAGCATGACAGAAAACGTATTATGTCAAAAACATAGACAGTTTTCAAGCGCAAAAAATGTACACACAGTATCATAATGTAGTAGCAAAAACTGTAGAATAGTCAAGATATTGAGATATCATCAGGCAAAAATGTCAAAGTCAACTTGTTTGTTACACCTTAAAGATTTCTTAGTTAGTGCACACAAAGAAAAATCTACTTTCGATAGGAAAACAATCATACATACACAAAAAATGGAAAATGTGCACGGTCTGATATATAATGACAAGAAAAGCAACCTGCTAACCTTACCTTGCCGGGCACTGGCCAGGAAAAAATATGATAATCATCAGTAAGTGTTCATATAAATATAATTGCATAAGTGGTCATATAAAATTCAGGAAATGGCATTACAGTGTGAAAAATCAAAAAGTATATTCATTCAATAAAGGGTTTAATATTGGAG
Source organism: Schistocerca piceifrons (assembly GCF_021461385.2). Lineage (NCBI taxonomy): Eukaryota > Metazoa > Arthropoda > Insecta > Orthoptera > Acrididae > Schistocerca > Schistocerca piceifrons. The sequence continues at coordinate 458,219,136 of NC_060140.1, forward strand.
ACATGGTGATTGCCTTTGCTTTTTCTGGTTCTCAAAGTTTCGACGTGTACTACATTGGGGTGAGGAATGCTGCGAATTCGATATGGACCTGCGTATAGAAGCTCAAATTTACTGCATCTACTCTTTCCCCTGTTGGATAAATAGTGCATACGTACTAATATCTTCTGTCCTATGTGAAAGTCGCGGCGTGTACAAACCTGTTTTTGCTGTCTTCTCCGGCGCTCTGCGGCACGTTTGATGTTGTTGAGCGCAATGTCAATTATTTCATGGTGGCGTAGTCGACGGGATGTAGGACAAGATACTAGTTCTTTAATTTTGTTAGGTGGTTCAACATTTTTCAGTATAACAGTCGGAGATAGCATAGTAGATTCATTTGGTATGGAGTTAATTACATCCTGGAATGAGAGTATGTGTGTATCCCAATCAATATGTTTTTTATGGTAGTATATTCTACATAGTTTACCAATTTCTTTCATTAGACGTTCACAAGGGTTCGAAGAAGCGTGATACTTGGATATGTAGATCGGAGAAATGTTTCTTGTTCGTAACATACGTGTCCATATAGCAGATCGAAATTGTGGTCCATTGTCAGAAATTACTTTCAATACATGTCCTACATGGAATAAAAAATGTTTTACAAATGCATTCGAAATAGTTTTAGCAGTAGCTTTGTGTAACGGAGTGAAGGTAACAAATTTCGAAGTGAGTTCAACAGCGACAAAGATGTAACAAAAACCTCTGTTAGTTCTGGGAATTGCACCAAAAATGTCTACAGTGGCCATGTGTCTCAATTTAACGGGCACAATGGGATGTAACGGAGGAATATGTGAGGTCGTGTCTGATTTAGCTTTCTGGCAGATATTACATGGCGCAAAAACTCGTCGAATACGTTTCTCCATGTTAGCAAAATAACAGTTCTGTCTCAGTATAAGAAAACATTTTCTTGCTCCATAATGTGCGTAACTTAAATTAGTATACCAAATTAATTTGTTAACAAGTTCGTCAGGAATGCATAGTAACCAATTGTTGCTGTCAGTGTGAGAGCGGCGAAACAGATTATTATTGCGTACAGTATAATGGTTTCTAATGGTAACATTATTCCTATCTTGCCAAAGGTGTTTAATTTCTTTCCATACGTTGTATTTGCTCTGCTCCTGTGGTATGTCTCGTAATGACGACGAAATGAAATTTTCAAATGCTACTTGCTGAATATACATGACGCTAAAATTTGCTTGGCAGAAGTTGGTTGCGATGTCTTGCTGATTGTTGCTGAGAGAACGGGATAGTGCTTCTGCTACAATATTTTGTGTACCGGGAATGTGAACAATTGTAAAATTAAATTCCTGTAAATAAAGTTTCCATCTGCTTAACCTGTCATGTGTAAATTTTGCGGAAAGTAAAAACTGTATCGCTCTATGATCTGTGTAAACAGTAGTATGTCTTCCATAAAGAAAATCTCTAAATCTCGTAAATGCCCATACAACACATAATGTTTCAAGTTCTGTAACAGAATAATTGCGTTCAGCAGGTGACAGAATGCGACTTGCAAAGGCGATGTTTTTAATTACTGTATTACCGTCTTCTTCAATTTCCTGAAAAATGTGTACGCCTAAAGCGGTGTTCGAACTGTCGGTGGCAATGTAAAAATTTCTGGTAGGATCTGGGTGTGATAAAAGTGGTGCATTCAACAAAGCTTGTTTCAGATTAGCAAATTCAGACTGTGCTTGGCTATCCCAGGACCAAATAGCGTTTTTACCCGTCAATTGGCATAATCTAGGGGTGTCTAAAGCAGAGTAATGAATAAATTTACGGAAAAAGTTAATTAAACCCAAAAAGCTGCGTAGTTGTTTCTTCTTCGTAGGAACAGTAATGTCACGTAAAGCTTGAAGTTTTTCCGGGTCAGGCGCAATGCCTTCAGCTGAAATTACATGTCAAAGAAATTTTATGGAAGTTTTGCCAAAGTGCGATTTGTTAAGATTAACTGTGAGTCCTTGTGCACGAAAAGTTTGGAACAGTTGTTCCAGAATCAGATTATGTTCAGACCAGTTAGCTTCTGTGATAACGATGTTGTCTACATACGTTGTGATTCTGTCTTTCATGCAAAAGTGTGTATCGGATGTCGTCAAAACTAATAACATTTTCGTGAACAAGATTCTGTGTGTCAAAAGTATGGCTTACGTTGCTGGAAGATGTAACCTGTACTGTATCTAGTCAAATTCTTTCTGACGTGCTATTATTTGCGGGAGGATGCTGTGGCATTTCAACTATTTGTACTGTTCTGTTGTTTCTTCCTGACGTATTACGTTCGGGATGATACCGACTGTCTGGTTCATTCATGATAATCTGTTGTTGCGGATAATTTTGCTGCTGGTAAGACCGACTGTTACGCTGAAAATTGTGCTCATTACTTTTACGTCTGTCATGATAGTCATTGCTATACAGCGCATTGCGATAGGAATTGAAATGATGTGTTTTCTGTACATACTGATTTCCTTGTTGCTGCGCGTTACTGTTTGGTGGAGCGGACGCTATACGTGTAGGCGGCGAAACATTAAACCTTGGTTGACCTTGCAGACTACATTGTTGGTTAGGTATGCTAGCCGGCTGGTTTTGATGCTGTTGCGGAGAAAAGCCTCTATTGTTGCCAAAATGTGTTTGCTGTTGCTGATAATTTTGTACATACTGATGATTAAAATTTTGTCTGTTATTAAAATTACGCTGGTAGTTCTGGAGTGTCTAATGAAAATTGTCATTTTCGGTAAAACTTGTCATATTGGGTTTTCTTTACACGTTTCTAATCCTACATAGATCGATAGTTGAAGAGTTGTTTTGATAGATATAAAGGATAGTAAAAAAGAAGGCAGCAGTGCAGAAAACTAAAGATGAAATAGCACTACTACGGCTCGGGGCCCTGTGCACGCTACGGCACATATTCATCGAAGTGTAATGAATCCCCTGAGGTCACTTACGCGCTGCAAATAAATTTTAGTTTCTGCGTTACAGGCAGTGCCGGTGAAAATTCAAAAACAAATTGTTGTATCCAGTCCAAGGGGTGAATCTGTGTTCTGTCATTTTTTAATACCTTAAATTTTCTCACGGATAGAAAGTGCTTGTAATCAAAATTATCGTCTCTGTATGTATGAACAGGTTCAGGATTGTATGATAATCTATTTGTCTGTGAGTGTTCGGAATCTAACTCACGTACTCTCTGTAAATTACCTAAATTACACTGGCTGTGTGAGTCTGACAAATCTTCGGAGAGTGGCGTATGCTGTGATGTGTTAAAGGCTGAAATATTTTTTATCTCTGTCAATTCGTGCTGTAAAGATGACAATTTTCTACGTAATGTATTATTGGACAAACCTATCTCACTGATCGTCTGCTGTAAATTTTGGAATTCGGGTGTTTGATTAAGCAAAACTGGTGACGTATCGTCTGATTTGGTGTCATTATTATTTTCGGTAACATCAATACGACTGGCCAATTCATCATATTTTTCAGTCAGTGCTTTTACCTGATCATCGTTTTTAGTATCACAAGCATTAATTTGTTTTTGTATTTTACGTGTGGTTTTGTTCAATTTCTTAACGTCTGCTTTGATTGCATCGGGATCCTGTATTAGTTCCAACTTTTCAAGTCTGTTGGTCATTGTCTGAAAGTCTAATGTGTGTGTGTCTGTTTTTGTTTTAAGATCGGAGATTGCATCATGCAATTCGGTGTTCAACTGTTTGATTTCGTCTGATACTGTAGCAATATTGTTGTCTACGTATGTTTTTGCTTTCGTAAACAATTTACGCTTATCTTCCTGTCTCCGTGCAGTAATTGTTTCCATGACTTGTTGCTTTCCTTTATTCTGTTCCTGTATAAATTTACGGTAACGCGTTTCACTGTTTTGTAGGTGGTGGTTAAAACGTTCGTCAATTTGGCTGTTCTGTTGGTCAAATGTCGTGTCTACTTTCGCATCCAGTGTGCGTGAAAGTTCTGCTGACATTAATTTAAACTCGTCGCGTAACTGTGTTGCGTTTTCAGAACATTGTTTAGCGACTGCACTAATTTCATCTCTAAGAAATTTAGTTGTGGCTACATGTGTATTATTTAATTCTTGTGCCACAGATCTAATTTCTTCACTATTGTTCCTAGCATAAGCCTTAATTTCCTCACGTAATTGTTCTTTAGTACCATGACATTGCACGGCAACGGCTGCAATCTGTTCACTAAGTTGTTTGAAATTGTCGTCCTGTCTTTCATTCTGTTGTAGCAATACTGTCATAACTTGATCCAAGCCAAAATTACCGACTCTTTTTTCTGTGCTGTGTGACGGTGTATCTGCATGTGTCACGTTTTGTGTAACCATTTGGTCATTGATTCACAAAAAGGTTTGCCAGTTGTATGTGCACTGTTAGTCACCACATCGGAATCAAATAAATCTGACATAATTTGAGTATTTTGTTCATTTTCGTTAGAAACATTTATCTGTTCACTGTGTAGATTTTGCAAATCAGGTGTGTTAAACTGAGCAGCGTTCATTGGATCGGAACGTACCGCGTCATCAATTGTTAAATTTACTGTGGACATAATTGAATTTGTTTGCCCATCATTAGGATTTAACTCAATACTAGTGATCGGCAGGCACTGATTATCTGTAATTAGACGATTATCACTATTACACTGAGTGTTGCAAGTATTATCGGTCAAATTATTCGAGTCGGCTATTTCACCCATTGCACATTGCACATAACAGTTTTTCGCGGCATTTTACGCAAATCAAAATGTGCTTACAAAATGAAACAAAGACGAAGCAAAACTGGAACAAACACAATTACAACAAAGAGCAATAAATTGCCGATGATCTGTGAAAGAGTGACAAATTAGTAAATGCGTTGCGCCAGATGCAAACTACATTTAAGTAAATAAGAGCAGATATATAACTGACTACTTCTCAGAAATTCACAAAAATACGATCCTGGCCGGTTGTCGCCAAGTGTAACCTCCTCACAAAAAATAAAAATAATATAATATATAAGAATAATATTCACATTTAGTGTAACCTCAAAACAGAAAAATTCTGAACTTCTCAACAGTAAAAATTATAATTATGTCGTTCACATTCAGTGTAACGTCCCAACAAAAAATAAATTCAGCAACCTGGTAATAATACAATGTAACTAACCTCTCAATTAAATTGTTGCTCACTTATAACTTTTCAATAATTGACTGTGGATTTAACCTGGTAAATTTGGGACGTCAGCAGTGCTGCGTCATGGCCCTGAAAGATCATTCTGAATAAAAAAGAAAAATTCTTACCTCAATGAAGTCGCCGGATAACGCATATATATCTGCTCTTACAATAAACTTTTCTGGCACAGCTCTGTGCAATGCTGGCCGATAGATTTGTCATTTACAAAAGGAACAACTGATTTTACTTTTACAATAATCGGGATGATCATGGATTGGAGAAATTAGTAAATTCTTTAAATTGAAATGAATGGTTGTTAAATGTTACTTTTTGTGAGAAAGATTATTATTAGGACATTTTTAAAACATTTACATGGGACTTGAGATAACAATACTACATATGCGCGAGGCTGCTTTTACCTTATACAATAATGCTCAGGGTCCGGCATCGCTGCACCACGACCGGTCCAGCCAACACGATACACCAGACCAGACTAGACTGCTCGCTAGCAACAACTTACTCCTACAGCTACACAGTTCCTACTGCAGTCAACACTGCTCTCTGGTCTGAGATTCTCTTATACCTTACATATCGCAGGCAGCGCGTGAGCAATACATCGAAATTACATCTGCTCGGACCTCTTACAACATACTTAATATTTTAGTGCGGCGTCTGACTAGAGATCCAGTGAAGCCTATGTTTTGTTAAGACGCTTGCTTGAGGAAACAACCATTTCTACCGTGATGCAGTGATTCAACATCGGATGTTGCAAGACGTGGCCTGGTATAGTGAACTGTGATCGAGCAGGGCCCTTGCCTAGAGATCGAACTTCTTGCATGTTATTTGCGTTTTCCATTGTGAAGTCTACTTCTGTAGCTTGAAACACGTAGCGTGCGTTGTGTGAGGTGATCATGGGCTTTGTGAAGCATTAAAAGGGGGGAATACTCATAGCGTTAAGAAAAACTTGAAAAAAAGTTGCTAGCAGACTATGAATACACGACAAGACTTTCTATATCACCTTCCGATATCAACACTACATGGACTACTTGGTTGAAAGCATTAGTATTTGTTAGTAATAATTGTCAGGGTACATTCTTTGATAGATGATTTTTAAGCTCTAAGAAAGGCTAAAGAACTACCAACAGTTAAATAAGAAATGCAAGATGATCTTAGCGTCGTACAAGGACGCTCCTCCCCAAAAACAGCTATTAGAAAACTAGGGGAGTAACGTCTGGGAAAAAATCGACCGTTTTGCAGACGTGGAGAATGCGATGGAAGATTTTTGATATAAGAAAAGCCTCAAAAAAAAAAAAATAGCTTGGCCTAATTCTTGCGACTCTTTCACTGAACATTTGAATTAACAATTCATAGTAGGCCCTGTCGTCCCATAGGTAAAGTAACGTGCACAGTAACCGTGGTTTTTGCCCCCAGCATGCTACTAACTTGAAGGACACACTTTAATGTATTTTGAGATTAATATTCAGGTCCGAAAGATATAGCAAACGTTGGGAAGAGCCTGAGGACTTTATGAGGATGTGAACTGTGGAAAACTGGACACCCGACTAGCGTTCTTACCTGCCTCAAGTGCGAGTGGTGAAGAGTAAGAGACGACAGCCCGCGTTCCAGCAGCGTCGGCGACGGTGGATTACGAATGACCTTGTGGTGCGGATGGTGAAAATTAATATTTGTACCACACGACTTAACGCGAGGCGGAAAACTTAATTTCCTCACCTCGTCAACATTTGCTAATCAATCCGTAAAAACCAGACAAAGATGGCCGCCTATGCCAAGGTTTTCGGACTAACAGTCCATTTCCTTTGTCCCATACAGGACGACTGGTATCGACCACGATCTGATGCGACTGGACGAAGACAGCAAATCAGGAGGGGGCCATTATTATACGCTCGGTTTGAGAAAAAATGTAAGACAAGACGCGCTAAATCTGCATGTTACCAACTTCCTTGTGAGCAATGCACCAATGCCTGTCTCTATCCCACAAGACGCGAGAGGGGTGTTAAGCAAGCACTCGGTTGGCATCCACCGTGTGGAGGAGGGAAGAGTTTTTAACGAACCGAGAAGGCACACAGTGCAGGAGAAATTGCAACGAAGTAGCCCGCTTTCGAAATGTGCAATGGTTGCTTCTTATTTGCCGGCATCTTGTGGGTTTCAGTTATATGAATGACTACTGCTGCCAAACACAAACTCTGGGTACAATGACTCCTGTAGCCAGAGAAATTATGGATACCTCTCATTGCTCTTTAGAAGAAAAGTGAACATGTAAAATTCACCCATAAATTTTTAACTAATTATAATATACGTATATAATATTATATTCTATACAGTGTAATATAGTTACATACTTATTATAAAACAAGTTAACTGATTATAATATCAAAAATTAAATTACGTAAATGATATCCTATAATTATCACTGAATATGTGATGTGATAATTTATCGGAAGCTCTCGATATTTGACGTACTACAAGCGGAGCCGAGACGAACGGGGAATCACTCTAGTGATGATACGACTCAGAAATGGGAAAATCCACTCACATAGGGGAGTGTGACGAACGACAGATGGTTGGCGGCTGGTAATGAGCATTTCGGAAACTGCGAAACTGATCGGCTAAATCGCATGATACTGACATGAACACATAAGGAAAGTGGTTGACGGACGATGGAAGCACGAGTGGGCAGCAGGGTGTAGGACGTCCACGCCTCTTCACAGAATTTTGAGATCGGAGGCGCCTTGCTTGCTCTGAAAAGCAGAATAGGGCGCTGTCTGTGGCAGATCTGAACTCGAACATTATGAATCACCTCGAAGAGAATGCCTTATTGACACATAACCAACATGGATCCAGAAAATATCGTTCTTGTGCAACACAGCTAGCTCTTTATTCCCATGAAGTAATGAGTGCTGTCGACAAGGGATCTCACATCGATTCCATACTCCTAAATTTCCAGAAGGCTTTTGATACCGTTCCTCACAAGCGACAGTTAATCAAATTGCGTGCATATGGAGTATCGTCTCAGTTGTGTGACTGGATTCGTGATTTCCTCTCCGAGAGGTCACATTCCGTAGTGATAGACGGTAAATCATCGAGTAGAACAGAAGTGATATCTGGCGTTCAGCAAGGTAGTGTCATAGGCCCTCTGCTGTTCCTGATTTATATAAATGATGTAGGTGATAATCTGAGCAGCCCCCTTAGATTCTTTGCAGATGAAGCTGTAATTTACCTTCTAGTAAAATCATCAGACGATCAATTCCAATTACAAAATGAACTAGAGAGAACTTCTGTATTGTGCGAAAAGTGGCAATCAGCACTAAACAAAGATAAGTGCGAGGTCATCCACATTGGTACTAAAAGAAATCCGATAAATTTTGGATATACGATAAATCGCACAAATCTAAGGGCTGTCAATTCGACTAAATACCTAGAAATTGCAATTAAGAGCAACTTAAATTGCAAGACCACATAGATAATATTGTGGGGAAGGCGAAACAAAACCTGCGGTTTGTTTGCAGAACACTTAGAAGATGCGACAAACCCACTAAAGGGACAGCCTACATTACACTTGTCCGTCCTCTGCTGAAATACCGCTGCGAGGTATGGGATCCTTACCAGGTAGGATTGACGGAGGACATCGAAAAAGTGCAATGAAGGGCAACTCGTTTCGTGTTATCGCACAACATGGGTGAGAGTGTCACTGATATAATACGTGAGTTGGGGTGGCAGTCACTGAAACAAAGGCGGTTTTCTTTGCGGCGAGATCTATTTATGAAATTTCAATCACGAACTTTCTCTTCCGAATCCGTAAATATTTTGTTGACACCCACCTATGTAGGGAGAAATGATCACCATAATAAAATAAGAGAAATCAGAGTTCGAACGGAAAGATTTAGGTGTTCCTTTTTTCCACGCGCCATTCGAAAGTGAAATGATAGAGGAGTAGTATGAAAATGGTTCGATGAACCCTCTGCCAGGCACTTAAGTGTGAATTGCAGAGTAACCATGTAGATGTAGATGGAGTACAATGCAGACGCAGAGTCAGTAGTATTTCGGAGCACACTGTTCAGTGTACACTCTTGAATAAGGAACTCCGCTGCAGACAACGACACCGTCAGTTACTGTTGCAGTGGATACCTGATAACGGAGACTGGACCGTGGACCAATGGGATCGTGTCACCTGGTCCGATGAGTCACATTTCTTGTTATACTAGGTCAAAATTCGCACCCAGATACGATGTCGCCGGCCGCTGTGGCCGAGCGGTTCTAAGCGCTTCAATCCGGAACCACGCTGCTGCTACAGTCGCAGGTTCGAATCCTGCCTCGGGCATAGATGTGTGTGATGTCCCTAGGTTAGTTAGGTTTAAGTAGTTCTAAGTCTAGGGACTGATGACCTAAGATGTTGTTCCATAGTGCTTAGGGCCATTTGAACCATACCATGTCGGTCGGGCGAAAGACAGCTCGAAGCATGTACCTAGTAACGAACGCAAACCTGCGGGGACACTGTTATGATGTAGGGGACGTTCCCCAGGACATCCACGGACCTGTGGTAGTAACGGAAGCCTCCATGACACTATGGTATAGTGACAAATGTTGCGGATTACCTGCATCCCTTTACGCTTTGTCTTCTTAGGCGGCTGTAGCATCTTCCAACAAAGCAACTGTCCGCGCCACAAGTCCAGAATCGAATAAGAGTGGTTGCATAATAGACAACTTACATTGATGTCTAGGCCACCAGATTCACCTGATCTGAACCGTAGAACACATCTAGGACGATGTCGAGCGCCAGTTCCGTGACCACAAACCATGGGCCCTTAATTTACGGAAATTGTGTGACCTATGAGTAGACGTCTTGTGCCACATACCGCCTAAATGCTTTCAAGGTCTTACAGGAAAATGTGAACCAAGATGCTATCAAACAGGAGGTTAGAATGTTTGGCTCATTAGTTAATTCTTAGGTTATACTTAAGTACGGTGCTTGATTTGTGTCTGTACGCGGCGGTGAAAAAGAAGCTTTAAAATAACGTTTCAAGATGTATAATTTTTAAAAAAACCTGGGAAGTCACAATACCGGAACTTCTTTTCTTTATAAATGAGGCACTGCTTAAGTATATTAATTAAGTATACTTTATGCACTGATGGATCTTCTCTAGTTTTCGCTTACAACGTACTGGACAAGGCGCTCCTGGACATAATATGAGCTGACATGACGTGTTTTAAGATTTTCAGGAAGCACTTGAGAGAAGTTGAGCAATTACGTCAAGCTAACAGATTTGTAGCAGGCTGCCTATGAATGGTAAGAATTTTTGGTTGACAGCCGGTTCACACATGTAATTTGTTAGTAAGTTTCGAAATACTGAATTATAAGCATATTCTAATTATTGGGTGACGTACACGATATAAAACGGGCTACTTCAGCCAAATATGCTTATTCCACATTCATATATTTACAGTTTCATAATGCGTGCAGTATATTCCAACTAAAGATGATACAATCCGGAGACAAACTTTACCATGTTGCGGCAACTTAGTTACATATTCTATACATCAATTGAACGATTCCTTGATCGAAATGGTGTTGATCGAGTCAGTTTACAGGATATGTATGAATGATTAATGTGAACAACAGTGAACGTATTGTTATTTTAGTACCAATCATGCATGTACATATAGTGTTAAAGCAGAAATTCGTTAATGGAATAGAAGAATTTGTCCAGGTGAAACGGATTAAGTTATATTTACCTAACTGTGAGACGTGTCATTGAAAAAATAATCAAATATTGTTGTTTCTGCATATTGAACTCCTTTCTGAGCCACTGACAGCTTTAATAAAGAATAAGAAAGATCATTTTGCCTTTTAGTGTTGTGGGTATGGACATCACTGTTTCCTCAAACTGTAATGGATTACTCATGACGGATTTCATTAGTCAATATTTATAAGTATATTGTAACGGCCCAGTTAAAATGCCTTTCTCGTTGAACAGGTACCTACAGAAAGTATGTGGGTGAACATCATATATTAATCTTACTGTTTGCTTTTGTGCAGTCAATACATCCTTTCTAAGTGAAGAGTTGTTCCATGAAATTTTTGAATAAGTCGTTGTTGAGTGACAATATGCAAAATATTTCAGGAGGTTGATTCGTTTGTTTCCAAGATCAGCAGATGAATGAAGAGCAATAATTGCTGAACTTAATTGTTTGAGATGCTCTGTAATAGTCTTCTTCCAGTTCAAGTCTTCATCAACACGTACAGCCAAAAATTTGGAGCATTCTACTCTGTTTACTGGCTCCTGCTCATCTACCTCCATTCTTGGTATGATTCTATTCGTTGTACAGAAATGAATGTAGTGTTTTTTTTTTTTTCAAAAACTTTGCGAGGCTCCATTTTCTGAGCACCACTTTATAATTCTTTGGAAAATATCATTTACCATCTATTCTGTTGCTTTCTCTCTATCAGGATTTATTACAACACTAGTATTGTAAGAAACAGGTACCTATCAATTCTGCATGTTGAATGTTAAGCGGAAGACTGTTCACGTGTATAAGGAACAGGAGTGGATGCAAATTTAACAGTTTGAGGCTCGCTTTGTGCTTTTCCACCAGTCACTAAAATTTTATACCCTTCCGACATTGTTTGAATTATTCGGCACAACCGTTTGCATTCTGTTTGATACGCCTGATTCAAACAAGCTGTGTGTAAAGCCATTAATTCTATAGAAGCTGTGTTTATCTAACAGAGTAACATGATCTACACAATCAAACGCCTCAAAAGATCACAAAAAACTGGCGATCTTTTATTATTTAAGGCTTGTACTTGTTGATGGGTGTATAAATACCACTCTCAGTCGAATAGCCCTTCTGGAATCCAAACTCTGATATGCTAAGTAAATTGTCTCCTCTTAATCGTAAGACTACCCTTGAGGGCAATAATTTTTCAATATTTTCGAAAAAGATCTCCGTAAGGAAATTTGATGATAATTATTTAAGTCTGTTGTGTCACCTTCCTTATGAAGAGGTTTCACAATTGCATATTTTAACCTGTTTGGATAAATTCCCTGCTCCAGTAACGCATTACAAATATCACTAATGAGAGTACTTATTAAGTTGGAACAAGTTTTCAGAATTATATTTGCAATTCCATCAACACCTCATGAGCTTTTGTTTTTTAGAATTTTTATACTTCTACGTATCAATTTCAGTGACGGATGTTGGTGCTACATCTAGTTGCCTAAAATTTTTTGGACGGACATTTTTAATATATCCTCTTACTTCTTCAACTGAGCTGTTTAATCCCATTTGTTGTAATCACCTCGAACTCATTCCACAGTCTGTGCAGGCTGAGAACGTGCTGGTGAGCACAGAGCAAGGACAGCTGATGGGGACGACGGCCACGAGCGTCTACAACACGTCCTACACGGCCTTCCTGGGGATCCCGTACGCGGAGCCACCCACTGGAGAGCTTCGGTTCCAGGTGAGTTCACAGCGCTGGCCCTCCAGGGCGCCCCTCACGATGTTCGTTCCTAAGCATTGTGTCTGTGTCTTTCACAATTCTAGATAGCGTGAGAAGACTTTAACGCTCAGTAGGCGATCAGTATGGAATAACTGTAAGAGAAAATTAGAGACGATTCTGATACTGCTGTTAGACTCCTGCATCAGAGGTAACGTAATCCACATGATAATACATGTGTCATTCTATCGTAACAAGTCTTCGGATTTTATTTCCACAATATTCATACACTACTGGCCATTAAAAATGCTATACCACGAAGATGACGTGCTGCAGACGCGAAATTTAACCGACAGGAAGAAGACGCTGTGATATGCAAATGATTAGCTTTTCAGAGCACTCACACGAGGTTGGCGCCGGTGGCGACACCTACAACGTGCTGACATAAGGAAAGTTTACAACCTATTTCTCATACACAAACAGCAGTTGACAGGCGTTGCCTGCTCAAACGTTGTTTGATGGCTCGTGTAAAGAGGAGAAATGCGTACCATCCCGTTTCCGACTTTGATAAAGGTCGGATTGTAGCCTATCGCGATTGCGGTTTATCGTATCGCGTGGTTGCTGATCTCGTTGGTCAAGATCAAATGACTGTTAGCAGAGTATGGAATCGGTGGGTTCAGGAGGGTAATATGGAACGCCGTGCTGGATCCCAACGGCCTCGTATCACTAGCAGTCGAGATGACAGGCATCTTATCCGCATGGCTGTAACGGCTCGTGCGGCCACGTCTCGATCCCTGAGCCAACAGATGGGGACGTTTGCAAGACAACGACCATCTGCACGAACAGTTCTACGACGTTTGCAGCAGCATTGACTATCAGCTCGGAGACCATGGCTGCGGTTACCCTTGACGCTGCATCACAGACAGGAGCGCCTGCGATGGTGTACTCAACGACCAACCTGGGTGCACGAATGGCAAAACGTCATTTTTTCGGATGAATCCAGGTTCTGTTTACAGCATCATGATGGTCGCATCCGTGTTTGGCGACATCGAGGTGAACGCACATTGGAAGCGTGTATTCGTCATCGCCATACTGGCGTATCACCTAGCGTGTTGGTATGGGGTGCCATTGGTTAAACGTCTCGGTTACCTCTTGTTTGCACTGACGGCACTTTGAACAGTGGACGTTACATTTCGGATGTGTTACGACCCCTGGCTCTCCCCTTGATTCGATCCCTGCGAAACCCTAATTTTAGCAGGATAATGCACGACCGCATGTTGCAGGTCTTGTACGGGCCTTTCTGGATAGAGAATTGAAAACGTCTGGTCAATGGTGGCCGAGCAACCGGCTCGTCACAATACGCCAGTCACTACTCTTGATGAACCGTGTTATTGTGTTGAAGTTGCATGGGCAGCAGTACCAGTACACGCCATCCAAGCTCTGTCTGACTCAATGCCCAGGCGTTCATGGCCGTTATTACGGCCATAGGTGGTTGTTCTGGGTACTGATTTCTCAGGATCTATGCACCCAAATTGCGTGAAAATGCAGTTCTAGTATAATATATTTTTCCAATGAATACCCGTTTATCATCTGCATTTCTTCTTGTGTAGCAATTTGAATGGCCAGTAGTGTAGTGTTTTTTTCATGCTGAGAAAGACTCCTCCAGAAATTCTGCACAAGGAAGCAGCGAAATGGCAACTGGGAAGGGAGTAATGGTTCTTCCACTTTTCGCCCTCAGTTCTTCTGTAATTAGGCTATCAATCTGTCTGTGATTCAAAGTGCTCAATGTTGTGTCATTTGTGCCAAGGCTGCCCTGCAGTGACCACCATACGGACACACGTCATATTGCGCTTCATTCATGATGCAATAGACACAGTTTTACCGCTTCATTACAGTAACTCATGTGTTAGCTCTATGCTGCGCATTTACTGAGATGACACTGTCATCGCTTGCATTAGCTGTTATTGTTTGCAAGTTAAGATAATTCAGTTACAAGACATATGGAGATCAAACGAAAGGAGTAATAAAAAAAGATAAACGAAATTCTTTGCGGCCTTAACGACAGTGTCAGAAGAGAGGAAATCTTGTTGGTACTGCAGACTGCAACAATAACGATATGTTGCGTTTCAGTCCCACAAGGAAAGACAATATCTATGTAGAAGCAAGGAAAATGGAAACCTTTGATGAAGAAACGAAAATTCAGTCTTCGAAGGAAGATACTGTTGGAAGAAAAATTGGAACTAATTCGGCCGATTTTCAGAAGCCAGTAGTCACTTTATTTACACTGGGTATTCTGCCGCACTTTGTTCACATATGACTGATGTCATTGAACTAAAGACACCTTCGGTCTTACCAGTGGCATCGTCATCATCGTCATCATCATCATCTTCATCTTCTTCTTTTTCTTCTTCATCATCATGATCACTGGGAAGCCATTCCCCTTCCCTCCTACCTCCAATCAACCAAAAATTTAAGATGGTGGAACTAAGTAATTGTGTTAATGTAAAATTAAAAACACTTTCCGCCTACTGCTTCTCTCTGCCCCCTATCCCCAATCAATCATCGTGTAGTATTAAAAATGAAAGAACCAATCAAAAACTCCAAGATGGTGGAAATTGCCGAATTGTGTTAGTGGGAAATTTAAAAAAAAAAAATAAACCTTCCCTTTTCCAGCCAGTCAGAGAGCGGGTTTGAAATGAGGCATAAATAACCTCCACTTGAAAGTCAAAGGTATACATTATTTAACAATGGAAAATCCAGTTTGGAACGTAACAATATTATGAAAAGGGAAGCTGATACTCACCATATAGCGGAGATGCTAAGTCGCTGATAGGCACAACAACAAAAATGTCAAAATATATTGTGACAGCCTTTTTGTGGACATCTGCGACTTAGCATCTCCGCTTTACAGTGAGCAGCAACTTTCCTTTTGCTAATATTGTTATATATACAGTATTTACATATCTCTGGCTAATATAAAAACGATACCTAAAAATAGTGTCAAATTACATTATTTCCAAACGACATTTTTACGTACACATCACACACACACGCACGCACACACACAAAAACACGCACACACGTGTTCTCCTCAGTGTATCTCGGCCGAGCGCCTGCACGTACCGACCACCTGCACAACGATTCTGATAGGCGGATCCTGGACCCAGTAGGGGCCAACTTGGCGGCAAGCGGATCGCAATTTATTCTCTACCAGAGCCCGGAAATCACAGCAGTTTCAGTGTGTGACACACCTGTTCGCTGGTCGTACCAAGGACCAATTTGGCTCACTTATACGACAGAGTGCGCAAGGATACCAAATGTCAAGACTGGTAAACCAAACCTAGTAAGTGTGCCCTCGGCAAATGAGCGATCCGAGATGTTTCAAGGCACACTGTTGGTACACTGTCAAGTCACACTTCACCACAGGCTCCCCAGTCTAAACAACTTGCAAATGAAGTCAGTTTCAGGACAGGTTCCAAGTACCCATCACACATACCAGAGCCTCGACTAGAAGTGCTTTCCAGACAAAAGTCCCACATCCGAGAGCTACGTACCTCTCTAGAAAAAAATTCCTTTTTCCTGCAAAGTGCATGAACGACACCGCCTTCACCCCATCTTGACCCAATCACAGGACTCTAGAGGCGGTAAATCTCCCATCCCACACGACAGCACAAACTCAAACAAAAAAAAAAAAAAGAACTGCCAATTACTGGCTTTTTTTTTCCGCAGAGGGGGATGATGATTTTCTCCGACGTCGTGTTACTTCCCACAGCAACAAGCGAACAGATACAATCTTAAAGATCTGTATGTAAATCACCTGTGCCTTGGAGCTTGTTAGTGCTAGCTATGAGGTATAATAACGATTCTGCCTCTAAACGTTTCTCGGATGGCAGAGTTTCTTATACAACCGAGGCGGCTGATGAAAGTGGTTCACAGAGCTATTTGCAGTATCGGCGAACACGAAAACTAGTGATTTTTTTCTACGCGTGGCTCTGCACACAATGCCTGGTTTATGACTCCACTGTGTAGACACATTCCTTCAGACTGTAACCCCCAGCCCAGACGTCGGCTGGTGCCAAGGCAATTATCGCAGCATTGTTCTGCTGGAGACCTGTCTCAATGAGAGGCTGCCCTGTCTGCCCCGTACAGCTGTGGGCCTATCCAGCAAGATTTACTGAAGGATGGGCTCGCCGCCAATTGCTCTGAACTCCCAATATGCCGTTTCTATGAGCTAAGAACCATAAAAATACCTCATGCTTTTAGGGCCCTACCAGGCTCCATCAACCTCTGCTCATGCCGTTAACTTTCTAGAGTCTAGCTCAAGGTGTGTCAGGTTGTAACAAAATTTTTAACAATTTCCCGTATACGAAAAATAGGTGAAAGAGTAACTGGTCCCCTGTCAAGGCGTTAGAGATGTGTGCAACCGGCCGGTACACCTGAGATCTGGCAGCTCTGCAAGACCTTGTTGCGATGATGACAGAATCCTCGCCCAACGACTCACTGTACTTTCGTTCACTGGCAAGTTTCCATAAACATTCTGCAAGCGCCTGTGATTATCTGTGATGCTCTGGTTTTCTGCCAAAAGAACCTGAATGACAGCTCTCTGCTTGGAACACATTTCCATTACAAAAAGAAAAAAAGAAAATGGCTCTGAGCACTATGGGACTCAACATCTTAGGTCATAAGTCCCCTAGAACTTAGAACTACTTAAACCTAACTAACCTAAGGACATCACACACACCCATGCCCGAGGCAGGATTCGAACCTGCGACCGTAGCAGCCTCGCGGTTCCGGACTGCAGCGCCAGAACCGCACGGCCACCGCGGCCGGCACATTTCCATTACAGATGCCATTTTGAAGGCTACGTATAGCGCCACCCTTGTCTGAAATTCAGGAAACTGTAAGGAATGAAGCGGGAATACTCCACAGTGTCCCAAACAAATTTTTCATTTCTTCAACCGAAATTGGCCAAGAAAAGAAGGGTGGCATTACTTACTGAACGCCGCTCAGACTTAATGGCGATAATTGGAAGGGGGGGGGGGGAGAGGAGAGAAGAGGTTTTTTTTTTATTTCCCAATAACACAATTTGGTTAGTTACAACATCTTGAACCTTTGATTGGCTCTTCCATTTTTCATACTTCACTTTTATTGGTTGGAGGTAGGGGCAGGGGAGAAGATGGGGAGGGGAAGGGACGTGGCTCGATGAGATCATTGGTAAGGAGAGCACGGATTGTCACATGAGGGATCGAGGATGCTGCCATCTTGGAATTTGCGACATTGGTCTCACATCTACAATACACAGCACCAAAACATCATTGCACACTCTCCCTTCCCTCCCACTCCCCCAAATTAAGTGAATTTTCCTAGCATACCATTCATTGAAGAGTTTCCATGACAGATTGCAAGCATTATTCATGCGAAAGATACCTAAGGTAGTTGTTCCACAAACGATAAAATTAAAGACAAAATCATAACTTAAAATTGAGCTGGATGGCGCAAGAATAGTTGACACATGTAATATTGTCACAACACTTTTATTAGCGAAATGAAAATTTTTCCAATTTTGCACTAAGTAGTATGGTCCATGGAAATGCATTTTACTTCATCACTTGTTCACTCCACTGCAGCAGACAACTTCGCGAAGGCGAGTGCACGTATTCCTTACAACTTTGCGCCGCACAACTTTATTTATCTCGTTGCACAGTTGTACTATTCGGGCACGCATTGCCACGACATTCTGTGATCTCAAAGGGAAAAGATTCTCTTTCAGTTATCCCCATAAAAAACTTCACAGGCATTTAAATCTGGACTTGAAGGAGGTCAAAAGAATGCTCCATGATAGCGATACGAGTAACGATGGGAAATCACAAGATTGCAGAATATTTTGTGTAGAAAATACAGTAAAGCATTAGACATGCTGTGTTGCGCCATCTTGCATAAACGACTGTGTGTTCAAATGTTCAAATGTGTGTGAAATCTTATGGGACTTAACTGCTAAGGTCATCAGTCCCTAAGCTTACACACTACTCAACCTAAATTATCGTAAGGACAAACACACACACCCATGCCCGAGGGAGGGAGGACTCGAACCGCCGCGACCAGCATGACTGCAGCGCCCCAGGCCGCTCGGCTAATCCCGCGCGGCACTGTGTGTTCATTGGAAGATTAGTAGCAAGAAGATATGACACAAAGTCAATTTCAAATATTGTCTTGTATCGGTCAGTCTGACAGTTTCATTGAAAAACACAGGTCCGATTAGGCCGTGACGTATAGAGTTGCCCACACTATCAATTTTCCCTCATGCGTGGTGTCTTCAATAACGTAAACACCTTTTGGTTTCCTGAGTTTCTCCTGGCGTATACAACTTTCAAATAACTTCCGGGAATTCAGCCAGGTAACACTTTCAGCGACCGCCGATATTTCGGCGGGAGAAATCCTTGCCATTTTCAAGGCAAACTGCAACGGACAGGCGGCGTACATGCAAATTTAAAACGTCGGTTCTCGGACTGAGGCAGAAAAGATAATACACACACTGAACACTAGTGCCACCGAAGATGACCAGAGTCAGAGCTATCGATAGTGAGACTATGAATTCGCAAGTGAGGTAGCATTGACTCTGTCCCTCTGTTTTTTGACAAGGGAGAGAGCCGGATTCCAAACAGAGTTTAAACAGAAACCTCCATCCCTGTTAACAAGGTTGCTCTCTACTTTAATCTCAACTGCCTCCCTAATAACACTGTCCCAATAGCTGGACGTGCATGCCAATATCTCGGTGTTATTATATAACATGGGGTGACCAGTATCGAAGCAATGTTCGGCAATAACAGATCTATTTGGCTGCTGTAATCGTGTGTGCCGTTTATGCTCAGTACATCGGTCCTCCACAGTCCTGACAGTTTGACCAGTATACGCCACGCCGCAGCTACAAGGAATGCGATATACACCCGCCTTACGCAGTCCGAGATCATCCTTAACGGAACTCAAAAGTGCTCTAATTTTAGATGGAGGTCGGAAAACACATTTCACATCGTATTTCCGTAAAATAGGACCGATCTTGTTGGACGTGTCTCCAACTTAAGGCAAAAAGGCAGTAGACTTAGGTGTTGACTCAGAATTATCATCAATCACCCGATGTACAGTTGGTCGATAGCGCAACGCACGTTCAGTCTGTCTATCACTATAACCATTTTGACGAAATGTAACTTCAAGATGGGACAGCTCAGCTGGCAAAGTCTCAGCGTCAGAAACGACATTTGCCCTGTGTACCAAGGTACGAAGTACCCCTTCACGCGGAGCCGGATGGTGACAAGTATTAGCCTGTAAGTACAAGTCGGTGTGAGTACGTTTCCTGTAGACTGCATGTCCCAATGATCCATCTTCCTTCCTCCTAACCAACATGTCAAGAAACGGAAGGCAACCATCCTCTTCTACCTCCATCGTAAAACGAATGTTCGGATGGATGGAGTTCAGATGTTCTAGAAAGACATTCAAATTCTCCCTACCATGAGGCGAAACAACGAAGGTATCGTCAACGTATCTAAAGAAACAGGCGGGTTTTAAAGGCGCCGACTCCAATGCACGTTCCTCGAAGTCTTCCATAAACAAATTTGCGATCACAGGAGACTACGGACTACCCATCGCAACTCCATCTGTCTGCTCGTAATACTGGTCATTAAATAAAAAGTAAGTGGATGTCAACACATGCCGAACGAGATTAGTTAATTCAGCACCAAACCTGGCCTCAATTAACCGCAACGAATCAGACAGAGGAACACGAGTGAAGAGAGAGACCACATCGAAACTCACTAAAATATCAGAGTCATTCAACCTCAGTCTCTCCAAACGACGTAAAAAATCAGCTGACTTCCTGATATGATGTTCACACCGACCTACTTGTGGTCTCAACAGAAAAGCAAGATGCTTGGATACACGATATGTCGGAGCGCCGATGTTACTCACTATAGGACGGAAAGGAACCCCTTCCTTGTGAACCTTCAGAAGGCCATATAACCTAGGGGGAACGGCACTATAGGTGTTAAGACTCTTGATAGTGTCCTGCGACAAACCACTTTTCTTCAAGAGGCTGTTGGTCTTTCTCTCAACACTTTTTGTGGGGTCAGCATCGATTCTGCGATACTCTGAATCAGATAGTAAACGTTGCATTATTTGTACATAATCATGTTTATTTAAAACAATGGTGGCATTGCCCTTGTCAGCAGGTAAAATAACAATACTAGGATCAACTCTGAGAGAGCGTAAAGCAGCCCTCTCTGCTGCTGTTACATTACTCTTGGGTGAACGAGCCCTAGTCAAAACACGGCATCCCTCCCACCTAACCTCCTCTGCAGCGTCAGGACGTAGTTTGCAAACTGCCTGTTCAATTGAACTAATAAAATCAACTACGAGCAAATTCTTCGGAGTGGGTGCAAAATTTAAACCCTTCCCTAGCACGGATAAGGTTGCGTCGTCAAAAGATTTCTCTGTGAGATTTATCACAGAACGTCGAGATATAACATCCGACTCCGCGCGATGAAAACGTTGAACTCTGCCAAATGCCGGGCAGTGACGGAGTTGTATTCCCAGTCGGCATGGGTCCATGAGGCACCGTCAAACCAATCCCAAGTGAAATCAGACACTTCAGATGCAACCATTAATAGAAAACGATACAATTCTTTGGAAACAGAATCCAAACGTCGACGAGTAAAACGAATCCTTTCGCGAACAAGAGCCAAACCATTACGTTGCTTGATACGATTGGCGGCAGCAGAATTAATATGGTGCACAATCTTAGCAAATGTTGAGACATGATTTTCATCACGACACCACAATAAAAATGACAAAGCACATTGCAGTCTAACTCGACAGCTACGAAGTTTATCCAACTTACGTAAACATCGATACATTTCCTCCCCGTAGAGGTAAACAATGTGAGACCTGGCTTGGCAAACATGATTATGTACAAAAGATGTAACGTTTACTATCTGATTCAGAGTATCGCAGAATCGATGCTGACCCCACAAAAAGTGTTGAGAGAAAGACCAACAGCCTCTTGAAGAAAAGTGGTTTGTCGCAGGACACTATCAAGAGTCTTAACACCTATAGTGCCGTTCCCCCTAGGTTATATGGCCTTCTGAAGGTTCACAAGGAAGGGGTTCCTTTCCGTCCTATAGTGAGTAACATCGGCGCTCCGACATATCGTGTATCCAAGCATCTTGCTTTTCTGTTGAGACCACAAGTAGGTCGGTGTGAACATCATATCAGGAAGTCAGCTGATTTTTTACGTCGTTTGGAGAGACTGAGGTTGAATGACTCTGATATTTTAGTGAGTTTCGATGTGGTCTCTCTCTTCACTCGTGTTCCTCTGTCTGATTCGTTGCGGTTAATTGAGGCCAGGTTTGGTGCTGAATTAACTAATCTCGTTCGGCATGTGTTGACATCCACTTACTTTTTATTTAATGACCAGTATTACGAGCAGACAGATGGAGTTGCGATGGGTAGTCCGTAGTCTCCTGTGATCGCAAATTTGTTTATGGAAGACTTCGAGGAACGTGCATTGGAGTCGGCGCCTTTAAAACCCGCCTGTTTCTTTAGATACGTTGACGATACCTTCGTTGTTTCGCCTCATGGTAGGGAGAATTTGAATGTCTTTCTAGAACATCTGAACTCCATCCATCCGAACATTCGTTTTACGATGGAGGTAGAAGAGGATGGTTGCCTTCCGTTTCTTGACGTGTTGGTTAGGAGGAAGGAAGATGGATCATTGGGACATGCAGTCTACAGGAAACGTACTCACACCGACTTGTACTTACAGGCTAATACTTGTCACCATCCGGCTCCGCGTGAAGGGGTACTTCGTACCTTGGTACACAGGGCAAATGTCGTTTCTGACGCTGAGACTTTGCCAGCTGAGCTGTCCCATCTTGAAGTTACATTTCGTCAAAATGGTTATAGTGATAGACAGATTGAACGTGCGTTGCGCTATCGACCAACTGTACATCGGGTGATTGATGATAATTCTGAGTCAACACCTAAGTCTACTGCCTTTTTGCCTTACGTAGGAAACACGTCCAACAAGATCGGTCCTATTTTACGGAAATACGATGTGAAATGTGTTTTCCGACCTCCATCTAAAATTAGAGCACTTTTGAGTTCCGTTAAGGATGATCTCGGACTGCGTATGGCGAGTGTATATCGTATTCCTTGTAGCTGCGGCGTGGCGTATACTGGTCAAACTGTCAGGACCGTGGAGGACCGATGTACTGAGCATAAACGGCACACACGATTACAGCAGCCAAATAGATCTGCTATTGCCGAACATTGCTTGGATACTGGTCACCCCATGTTATTTAATAACACCGAGATATTGGCATGCACGTCCAGCTATTGGGACAGTGTTATTAGGGAGGCAGTTGAGATTAAATTAGCGAGCAACCTCGTTAAGAGGGATGGAGTTTCTGTATAAGCCTAGAATGCATATACAGGGCATCCGTGGCCCTTGTATATCTTCATTTTTTTTTTAAATTTTGTAATTTTTTGTTTGATTTCAAACTGCTTTCTAGTACTCTTCCACTAACACTGTGACATTCCTCCTATCAAGTATGAACGAGATACCTTTTTAAGTTTTTTGTATAATTCAATACGTTTACCCATACACCGTGAATGCATAAACAGGGCTTCAGAAGCCCTCACACATTTATAAATATTCTTTAGCCTATATTGTCTTCAACATTTGTTTGGGAGCAGTTATTAATTCAACAATAACTGTAGTGGTATTTCCAGCAACAGGAGTGCCAACAGCAGCAGTAGCTGTAGTAGTAATAGTATAACTAAAAAATAATACACACTACTTTCACATATTGGCGATGTAGGTGTATTATTGAACCTTTTGCTATCAAATGTTTTATTATTGCATAGTATTGTTATCCTGTGCTGCTCTTGTCAGCCTCATTGTTACTGTAGTTTGTTTGTTGCTGCAAGGCCCATATTGTTACGAGTATGACTCGTTTAGTGCTGCACAAGCTGCTGTTGGAGAGACACGCCGTTTGCTATGGCTTCGACACGTAAAGCAAGAGAGTTAGTACGTGCAAATGCAGCTAATTTTGAAAGTGTTGTGGCTCAGTGGTTTGAAGAAAATGATTCTTGCGACGAAGGAAATATTTTTGAAGATGAAGTAGTGAAGAATCAGCCAATGCACCTGCAGATGTGAATATTGAGGCAGATGGCAGTCCTTCCGATAATATTACTTCATCAGAGTCTGAAAATGAAGAACCACCAGAAAAAGGTATAGAAAACCACACATACATTTGTCGGAATGGAACGATTTGGAAATTAGGTCCTCCTGCAACTTTTCGTACGCCTGTTCATAATATCGTAAAAGAAGGCACCTGATCCAGCCCGTGGTTTGAAAACCTGTAAAGCTAAGGATGCCTGGGACTATTTCATCTCCAAGGAAATACTAAAGGAAATAGTCAACTGCACAAATATTGAAGGCAGAAGAGTGGCTGCTTTACGTGGTAAAACGTGGAAAAACGTTTCACTTGCTGAAATGGAGGGTTTTCTTGGTCTTTTACTGCTTTCTGGTGTTGAGAAGAGTTGGGATGTCCCTATTAAAAAATTATTCTTGGATGATAAGGCAAATCCTACATATAAGGCCACCATGTCAGTAAATAGATTAGAGGATATAAGGAGAATGATTAGATTTGATGACAGGCGTACCCGTGAAGCTCGATCTGCAGATGACAAACTTGCAGCTGTTCGCTATGTATGGGAACTATTTCTTGACAAGTGTAGAAATAGAATGATTCCCAATGATTCGCTCACAGTTGACGAACAGCTAGTCCCATTCCGTGGAAGATGAAGCTTCACCCAGTATATGCCCTCTAAACCAGCCAAGTATGGCATAAATATATTTTGGTTATGTGATGCTACATCTGCATATGCTTTAGACGGAAACGTTTACACGGGAAGGAAGCCCCATGAACCTATTCAGAAAAATCTTGGATTGAATATGATGGAAGATCTTGCTAAAAGCATTGAATGATCATCAAAAAATATTACTGTTGACAACTTCTTTACTAGTGTGCAGCTGGCTGAAGAGATGCTTCAGAAGCAAATTACAGTGGTGGGAACAATAAAAGAAAATAAAGCAGAAATTCCTAAGGAGATGAAACCATCTGCCCAAGAGCGATTCATTCCTCTTTGTTTGTATTTAGAGGTGACATTACAATGGTGAGTTATGTTCCCAAAAAGAAAAAGTCTGTAGTTCTCATTACCACAATGCATCACGTCAGAAACATTGATGAAACTCATGCAAAAAAGAAACCAGATGTAATAAAGTTTTATAACTCTACGAAGGGTGGAGTGGATTAAATGGACCAGAAAATTCGTTATTACACTTGCAAGAGACAAACAGAAGATGGCCATTTGCATTATGGATGAATATGATGGACGTCGCAGCAATGAACAGTGAAATTTAATTTTCCGCCCAACATCTGATATACCATAGTGGAAGAAGTGATAAAAGGCATTTGTTCATAAGAGATTTAGCAGAGGAAATGGTAAGACCACTAATGGAACTTAGTATTCAGATCCCTAATCTTCCAAAGAAAATCGTTGATGCCATGCAAAGATGTGATGTTCAAAAAGATGTCATATTGCCAAACCAACTACCTGTTTCAGGAAAAAGAAGAAGATGCAATTATTGTCCATATAATAAACACAGGAGAAGTGCTATGACATGCATTAAGTGTAAAACTAACATTTGTAAGGAACATAGCGGGGTTCTATGTGCTTCTTGTTTGTCACATGTTGAAAACTAAGAAAAATGCAATTTTATGTGAACAATGAATAATAACTTTTTGTCAAAATATAGCCTATATACATAATATTGTGAATAATGAGTATGTTTTAATTGAAGAAATTGGTTGTAATGAATGTTATAAAATGTAAACTGCAACTTGTAAGTGAATTAATAAAATTAATTGTTTACGTTGTATGTAAATGGACGTAACTAATAAAAATTCACTATTAGAGTTTTTTAAAAAATTAATAAAATGTTAATCAGGCCCATCAGATCCTGTTACTGTACCTTAGGAATCTTCCAATATGACAATAAATTTGACAGAAATAAATTTAACTCCAAAGAATGATTATATGAAAAGAGGAAAATTTTAAATTAGGGCAGGGCCTTGGAAGACCTGCATATGCATTCATATGTGTTTTCGGCACCATGCCTCCTAGGATTAAACTCTGTTTGGAATCCGGCTCTCTCCCTTGTCAAAAAACAGAGGGACAGAGTCAATGCTACCTCACCTGCGAACTCATAGTCTCACTATCGATAGCTCTGACTTTGGTCATCTTTGGAGGCACTAGTGTTCAGTGTGTGTGTGTTATCTTTCCTGCTTTAGTCCGAGAACCGAGGTATTAAATTTGCATGTACACCGCCTGTCCGTTGCAGTTTGCCTTGAAAATGGCGGGGTGTCCTCCCGCCGAAATATCGGCGGTCGCTGAAAGTGTTACCTGGCTGAATTCCCTGAAGTTATTTGAAAATCTTTTGGTTTTTCTCTACCCTAAAAATCCAACAATTTTGTTTATTTACTGTTCTATTAGGTGGAAATAAGCTTGTCTTATAACCATGTGCTGAACATTATCTCAAAAACGATTCAAATGGCTCTAAGCACTATGGGACTTAATATCTGAGGTCATCAGTCCCCTAGACTTAGAACTACTTAAACCTAACTAACTTAAGGACATAACACACATCCATGCCCTAGGCAGGATTCGAACCTGCGACCGTAGCAGCAGCGCGGTTGCGGACTGAAGCGCCTAGAACCGCTTGGCCACAGCGTGCGGCGAACATTATTTCATCTTTTCCTTCTGTCCATAATGAATACCCCAGTCTTCTCTATTCGTTCTGCTCAGTCAGCTGCTGTAACACAGTCATTTTGTAAGGGAAGAGCGCGAGGTTAATCTGTAAAATTCTTTGTACAGAACGACATGATATCCCCATTCCCCTTGCTGCCCGCTGGGATGATCTGGGTTGACCTCGTTGAATGACGATCCGTAGCGCTGCGGTATTTTCCGGAGAACGAACAATGGGTGCCCGAGGTCGTTTCCCTTCGAACAAACTACATTCTTCCTAAAATTTTCTCGTTAATCGGAGAACTGTGCTGCTTGATGGAACCCAACGCGTGTGGAATATTGCCATATGTCTTCTTTGCATTGCTATGCCACTTTTCTATTCAACATAAAGGAGCACTGTCTTGACATGCTATTGAACAGATAAACGTCCATGCTCGGTCATGGCAAAGCGCCTAACTGCAAATCAAGACACTAGCGATACTGCAGCAATACGATATCTACCGACATTTCCATGAAACAAAAGACGTTGCAGCGAAATCTGAATGAAGTATTTCTTGATGTATAACGTTTATTCAGTGTTAAACTGTGTCAACTATTCGTGCGCTACCGTGTAGAATGAAGTGTATCACACATCTTGCATCAATAAGCTGAAATGCTCTACATGCTCTAAATTTTTACCTGACCAAAATGATAGGAGTTTCAGCATACAGTGTCGAAAATACGTATGCACTCAATATCAAAAATCTAAATAAATCAACATTTGCTGCGCAGATGGCCCGAAATTGACACACAGAGAATAGCATTGACAAAGAATTAGAGGTACTACATTTTATTGTGATAGGAATACAGTGTTCGTCTTTCATTCTGGAAACATCACTCAGGCTGTGGCTAAGTAATGTTTCTGCAATATCCCTTCCTCCAGGAGTGATAGTCCCCTAAGTTTCACAGGGGAAGTTTTTTGACGTTTGGAAGATAGGAGATGAGCTACTGAGGAAGTAAAACTGTGGATAGCTCAGTTTGTAGAATACTTGTCCACGAAAAGCAAGGGTCACACGTTCAACTCACGGTCTGGCAATAGCTTCCATCTTACAGAAAGTGTAATATCTTTACTGGATTGTATATTCCGTTTAAGATTTTCTGTTGCATATAATTCCTACGCGGTATATCGGGTGGTTATAATTAAACTTTCCCTGTTTAACACATTATAACACGGAAACTAATTACCATACGAGGGCCAAACTTGGCAGCATAAATGTCAAGGACATGGGAAGATAAATAACGCGGAATCAATTCAATTGAAACACTTTTAAAGTGCTGCTATGGCACATCACACCATTACGCCTGCAAAAGGGGCACAATATGGCGCCCATTAGTGCCCAGAAGAGTCTGAAAACGCAGAATTCCATTCTGCAAAACAGAACGAAGCATGTCCGCAGGTGTGCTAGCTACCTCTCTTGCTTTGCTGCGCTGCAGATCGGCACATGTTTGAATTTTTCCCCGTAAACCCTGTCTTTCAGGTATCCCACAACCAGAAATCACAGGGAGTGAGATCAGGTGATCGTGCCGGGCAAGCATTTGGAAACGGTCGGCTGATAATTCGATCGTTTCCAGATGTGTTTCGGAGAAGCAGGTAAACTTAACAAGCTTTGTGCTATGGGGCCCCATATAGCACGAAAACTGTTGAGTTTAATGCGTCTCTCTCCTGTAGGGCGGGTATGACATGCTGGCGAAGCACATCGCAGTAACGCTGGCCAATCACACTGCACGTCCTTGGTCCTTGAGCGCCAATCTGTTCAAAAAAGAATGGGCCAATGAGGAACGTAGCCGTGAAGCCACACCATACGGTGATACGTTCGCCATACAGAGCAACTTCAGATGCACAGTGGCCGGAGCTGAAGATCCTCGCACTCGGCAATTCTGTGTGTTCACCTCACCCGTCAGAGAAAAATGAGCTTCGTCTGCCCATAGGATGGTCCAGGCCAGCTCTCGTCAACTTCAATCCTTGCGAGGAAGTGGACAGCGAAGTCAACACGTTGTTGTGAGTTCTGTGGTGCAAGCTGCTGTGCGATATGGATGTTGTATGGATATCTTTTGAGAATGGTTCTAAGCACCTTCCGTATAGTGGACCACGGGATGTTCAACCGTCGTGATACAGCGCTAGCACTGCCTGACGATCGGGAACTGCGCGCCAACCACCTGTCGTGCAACCGGTTGTCGGCCTCTTCCCGGAGTGAAGCCCAGTTCTCAAGTTAATTCGAACTTCTTCCTCAAGCTCCTTTCAGCCGGCGATATTCTCGAAGTGCAGCTGCAGGATTACTGTTGCTGTGATAATGGAGTTTCACCAATAGCGCTCTGCTCCTTTTGTCCAAGCTTATGTTGACACATCAACAAGCGCACTGCTACTGGTCAGGTGTGTGAGACTATGAATCACGGTGACTGATCACGGCACCTGGTGGCCATAGTTGGAACTGAATGGTGGTGGTGAGCCAAATGGAAATCGTACACCTCATACTCCAGACATTAGTGCTACAAAGTTTGGTACTAGCACGGCAATTAATTTACGTGTTAAAACGTGTTGAATAGGGAAAGTTTAATTCTAACCTCCCGGTATGTCCGAGATAACATTTTTTCATCTTTCTGGTCGATTCCAGTTGTCCTTCTCTTCCCCTACTTTGTTCATTACTTCTTCCTTCATAAGGCTCTCAGTAGCCCTTCAAACCACATCTCAAAACTTTAAAATGGCTTTCTTCTTTTTTTATTATCCATGATTCACTATAGTATGACATCCACTTAAGACATTATATTTAGCATATCTTTACTCAGCTCCATTGGATTTCTTCTTCTTTTTTTGCTCATCAGTCTACTGACTGGTCTGATGCGGCCCGCCACGAATTCCTTTCCTGTGCTAACCTCTTCATCTCAGAGTAGCACTTGCAACCCACGTCTTCAATTATTTGCTTGACGTATTCCAATCTCTGTCTTCCTCTACAGTTTTTGCCCTCTACAGCTCCCTCTAGTACCTTGGAAGTCATTCCCTCATGTCTTAGCAGATGACCTATCATCTAGTCCCTTCTCCTTATCAGTGATTTCCACATATTCCCTTCCTCTCCGATTCTGCGTAGAACCTCCTCATTTCTTACCTTATCAGTCCACCTAATTTTCAACATTCGTCTATAGCACCACATCTCAAATGCTTCGATTCTCTTCTGTTCCGGTTTTCCCACAGTCCATGTTTCACTACCATACAATGTTGTACTCCAGACATACATCATCAGAAATTAAGGCCGGTATTTGATATTAGTAGACTTCTCTTGGCCAGAAATGCCTTGTTTGCCATAGCGAGTCTGCTTTTGATGTCCTCCTTGCTCCGTCCGTCATTGGTTATTTTACCGCCTAGGTAGCAGAATTCCTTAACCTCTTTGACTTCGTGACCATCAATCCTGATGTTAAGTTTCTCACTGTTCTCATTTCTACTACTTCT
Source organism: Schistocerca piceifrons (assembly GCF_021461385.2). NCBI lineage: Eukaryota > Metazoa > Arthropoda > Insecta > Orthoptera > Acrididae > Schistocerca > Schistocerca piceifrons. The sequence goes on from NC_060140.1 coordinate 458,249,109, forward strand.
CATTACCTTCGTCTTTCTCCGGTTTACTCTCAAACCATACTGTGTGCTCATTAGACAGTTCATTCCGTCCAGCAGATCATTTAGTTCTCCTTCACTTTCACTCAGGATAGCAATGTCATCAGCGAATCGTGTCATTGATATCCTTTCCCCTCGTATTTTAATTCCACTCCTGAACCTTTCTTTTATTTCCATCATTGCTTCCTCGATGTACAGATTGAAGAGTAGGGGCGAAAGGCTACAGCCTTGTCTTACACCCGTCTTAATACGAGCACTTCGTTCTTGATCGTCCACTCTTATTATTCTTCTTGGTTGTTGTACATATTGTATATGACCCGTGTCTCCCTATAGCTTACCCCTACTTTTTTCAGAATCTCGAATATCTTGCACCATTTTATATTGTCGAACGCTTTTTCCAGGTCGACAAATCCTATGAAAGTGTCTTGATTTTTCTTTAGCCTTGCTTCCATTATTAGCCGTAACGTCAGAATTGCCTCTCTCGTCACTTTTTTTCCTAAAGCCAAACTGATCGTCATCTAGCACATTCTCAATTTTCTTTTCCATTCTTCTGTATATTATTCTTGTAAGCAGCTTCGATGCATGAGCTGTTAAGCTGGTTGTGCGATAATTCTCGCACTTGTCAGCTCTTGCCGTCTTCGGAATTGTGTGGATGATGCTTTTCCGAAAGTCAGATGGTATATCGCCAGACTCATATATTCTACACACCAATGTGAATAGTCGTTTTGTTGCCACTTCCCCCAATGATTTTAGAAATTCTGATGGAATGTTATCTATCCCTTCTGCCTTATTTGACCGTAAGTCCTCCAAAGCTCTTTTAAATTCCGATTCTAATACTGGATCCCCTATCTCTTCTAAATCGACTCCTGTTTCTTCTTCTATCACATCAGACAAATCTTCACCCTCATAGAGGCTTTCAATGTATTCTTTCCACCTATCTGCTCTCTCCTCTGCATTTAACAGTGGAATTCCCGTTGCACTCTTAATGTTAGCACCGTTGCTATTAATGTCACCAAAGGTTGTTTTGACTTTCCTGTATGCTGAGTCTGTCCTTCCGACAATCATATCTTTTTCGATGTCTTCACATTTTTCCTGCAGCCATTTCGTCTTAGCTTCCCTGCACTTCCTATTTATTTCATTCCTCAGCGACTTGTATCTCTGTATTCCTGATTTTCCCGGAACATGTTTGTACTTCCTCCTTTCATCAATCAACTGAAGTATTTCTTCTGTTACCCATGGTTTCTTCGCAGCTACCTTCTTTGTACCTATGTTTTCCTTCCCAACTTCTGTGATGGCCCTTTTTAGAGATGTACATTCCTCTTCAACTGTACTGCCTACTGCGCTATTCCTTATTGCTGTATCTATAGCGTTAGAGAACTTCATATGTATCTCTTCATTCCTTAGTACTTCCATATTCCACTTCTTTGCGTATTGATTCTTCCTGACTAATGTCTTGAACTTCAGCCTACTCTTCATTACTACTATATTGTAATCTGAGTCTATATCTGCTCCTGGATACAACTTACAATCCAGTATCTGATTTCGGAATCTCTGTCTGACCATGATGTAATCTAATTGAAATCTTCCCGTATCTCCCGGCCTTTTCCAAGTATACCTCCTCCTCTTGTGATTCTTGAACAGGGTATTCGCTATTACTAGCTGAAACTTGTTACAGAACTCAATTAGTCTTTCTCCTCTTTCATTCCTTGTCCCAAGCCCATATTCTCCTGTAACCTTTTCTTCTACTCCTTCCCCTACAACTGCATTCCAGTCGCCCATGACTATTAGATTTTCGTCCCCCTTTACATACTGCATTACCCTTTCAAAAATATCCTCATACACTTTCTCTATCTGTTCATCTTCAGCTTGCGACGTCGGCATGTATACCTGAACTATCGTTGTCGGTGTTGGTCTGCTGTCGATTCTGATTAGTACAACCCGGTCACTGAACTGTTCACAGTAACACACCTTCTCCCCTACCTTCCTATTCATAGCGAATCCTACACCTGTTATACCATTTTCTGCTGCTGTTGATATTACCCGGTACTCATCTGACCAGAAATCCTTGTCTTCCTTCCACTTCACTTCACTGACCCCTACTATATCTAGATTGAGACTTTGCATTTCCCTTTTCAGATTTTCTAGTTTCCCTACCACGTTCAAGCTTCCGACATTCCACCCCCCGACTCGTAGAACGTTATCCTTTCGTTGATTATTCTATCTTTTTCTCATGGTAACCCCCCCCCCCCCTTGGCAGTCCCCTCCCGGAGATCCGAATGGGGGACTATTCCGGAATCTTTTGCCAATGGAGATCCGAATGGGGGACTATTCCGGAATCATTTGACAATGGAGAGATCATCATGATACTTCTTCAAATACAGGTCACATGTCTTGTGGATACACGTTACGTGTCTTTAATGCATCCTCATGTCGTTGATCATTGCTGATTCGTCCGCCTTTAGGGGCAATTTCCCACCCCTACGACAAGAGAGTGCCCTGAACCTCTATCCGCTCCTTCGCCCTCTTTGACAAGGCCGTTGGCAGAATGAGGCTGACTTCTTATGCCGGAATTCTTCGGCCGCCAAATCTGATTATTTATCAAAACTTGGGCAGTGGCGGGGATCGAACCCGGGACCGATGACGTTTTGATTATGAGTCAAAGACGCTACCCCTAGACCACGGGTAACCCCTTCTACTTGTTAGTAACTTCATCATCTTTTCAAACTCTCTCTTTTCCATAGATACCTTACCGATTATTTTTTCTGTGTGGCTTCTGTTCCACATCATTAAACATCCCAGATACGGAAATGATTTTACTTGTTCTACTTTTTTGTCTAAGAATACGTTGCATTGGGGCTTAATTATAAAATGAAAATAATTTCAGTAGCTGTGTGTGTCCGGCTACGAAGTCTCGTAACCGGTTGGCCCTGACTAGTATTAGTACGCAATCTGACTGCATAAAATAGCAATAAAGAATGAAGAGAAATTTCCGTTAACACAATTGATTAATTAAGTCCCCTGCAACTATAAAAGCTACGAAACAACAAAGGACAAGTGTAACTGTTCTGTGTGCGATAGTGTGATTCAACGTACATGTATCTGGCACGGTTCTTCCTCAATACGACAAGATATTTGTAACACCATTTACAATGGACTAATTAAAAAAACCAGAAATACTATAATTGCACACAGAAACCAGAATTACAAGTCTAATACATGAACACGAGCCAGATGCTTTGTTGACTGAACCTGTGACCAAGAGGCGCTATTATTAAGGAGATTTGAAATTTAAAAAAAAATTGTTACCTCCATATATATTGACGAAAGATACACTGTGATCATTGCAACATCTTCCACATATACATTACACCAACCGAACAGCATCTACTCTCTCACCCAGCAGAACAATAACTGCACACGACATGCTCTCAACTAGCACTGCTCTCGACATCGTCTGAACAAGCACTGCCCACGGCAACCTCTGAACTACAACTGGCCACCGCAACCTCTGAACTACGACTGCCCCAGTGGAAGCGGCGGAATAATACTCTTTGGCGCAATCTCTGGCGCTGTGACTCAGTGTAGTCACCTTTCAATGTTAACTAGATCTTCCTTCTTGCTTATTATTATCAATTATGTCTTTTCTGTAGTTTTCTTTTCATGCTGTACTACTTGTCACTTTTTGCAAATTCTTTGGCATCTGGTCTAACTACCTTCTGATCCCAGCGGCACTACACGATCATCCGCGTATTATACAGTCTTTACCCCTTCTCCTTCAATAAAAAAGCTTCTTGCGTCCTCTACGGCCTTGGCTGTCAATTCTTCTCCATATTTGTTGAATAGCTTCGATGATAATGAGAGTTCTTGACTAGCATTCTGTAATGTGGCCATTTTCCTCTAAACATACTTCAAAGGATGATATTCAAATTCCCTTGATCAATTAGTCGATCAGTTACACTGCCCTCTAATCGCAGACCTATATTAACATTAACGGACTCAGCATACAGGAAAATTAAAACAACCTTCGGTGACATTAAAAGCAAGGGCGATAACATTAAAAGTGCAACGGGAATTTCACTGTTAAATGCAGAGGAGAGAGTGGATAGGTGGAAAGAATACATTGGAAGCCTCTAAGAGGAGGAATATTTGTCTGAAGTGATAGAAGAAGAGACAGGAGTCGATTTAGAAGAGATAGGGGATCCAGTGTAAGAATAGGAATTTAAAAGATCTTTGGAAGACTTAGATCAAGTAAAGAAGAAGGGATAGATAAAATTCCATCAGAATTTCTAAAATCATTAGGGGAAGAGGCAACAAAACGACTATTCACGTTGGCGTGTAGAATGTATGAGTATGGCGACATGCCATCTGACTTTCGGAAAAATATCATCCACACAATTTCGAAGACGGTAAGAGCTGACAAGAGCGAGAATTATCGCACAATCAGCTTACCAGCTCATACATCCAAGTTGCTTACAAGAATAATACACAGACGAATGGAAAAGAAAATTGACGATGCGCTAGATGACGGTCATTTTGGCTTCAGGGAAGGTAAAGGCACGAAAGAGGCAATTCTGACATTGTGGTTAATAATGGAAGCAAGACTAAAGAAAAATCAAGACACGTTCATACGATCTGTCGACCTGGAAAAAGCGTTCGACAATGTAAAATGGTGCAAGATGTTCGAAATTCTGAAAAAAAGTAGGGGTAAGCTATAGGGAGAGACAGGTCATATACAATATGTACAACATCCAAGAGGGAATAATAAGAGTGGACGACCGAGAACGAAGTGTTCGTATTAAAAAGAGTGTAAGACAAGGATGTAGCCTTTCGCCCCTGCTGTTCAGTATGTACATCGATGAAGCAATGATGGAAATAAAAGTAAGGTTCAGGAATGGAATTAAAATTCAAGGCGAAAGGATATCAAAGATACGAATCGCTGATGACGTTGCTATCTTGAGTGAAAGTGAAGAAGAATTACACAATCTGCTGAACTGAACGAACAGTCTAATGAGTACAGAGTATGGATTAAGAGTAAATCGAAGAAAGACGAAGGTAATGAGAAGTGGTAGGAATGAGAACAACGAGAAACTTAGCGTCAGGATTGATGGCCACGGAGTAGATGAGGTTAAGGAATTCTGCTACCTAGGCAGTAAAATAACCAATGACGGTCGGAGCAAGGAGGACATCAAAAGCAGACTAGCAACGGCAAAAAGGACATTCCTCACCAAGAGAAGTCTACTACTATCAAACATAGGCTTTAATTGGGGGAAGAAATTTCTGAGAACGTATGTCTGCAGTACAGCATTCTATGGTAGCGAATTATGGACTGTGAGAAAACCGGAACAGAAGAGAATCGAAGCATTTGGGATGTGGTACTGCGGACGAATGTTGAAAATTAGGTGGACTAATAAGGTAAGGAATGAGAAGGTTCTGCGCAGAATCGGAGAGGAAAGGAACCTGTGGAAAACACTGATAAGGAGAAGGGACTGGATGATAGGTCATCTGCTAAGACATGAGTGAATGACTCACACGGTATTAGAGGGAGCTGTAGAGGGCAAAAATTGTAGAGAAAGACAGAGATTGGAATACATCCAGCAAATAATTGAGGACGTATGTTGCAAGTGCTATTCTGAGATGAAGAGGTTAGCACAGGAGCGGAATTCGTGGCGGGCCGCATCAAACCAATCAGAAGACTGATGACAAAAAAAATTAACATTGTCAGTCGCTGTTTTTCACTTCTCTGTTTGCTTTTCTACTTTTAGTATTTATTTGGTGGAGGCTTCGAGGACCTGAAAGCTTAAGTGTTGGATGCACGAGATAAGGGTCCTTTTTAGAGGAATTTTCCGCTATAAAACTATTAAGATACGGGCAGGCGTCTATCCGCAGGTAGTGAGCTTGACCTCCTTGTGCCCCCAGCTCACTCTCCAGGCGGTTAGCAGAACACGCATTCTTCTGTCGAAAACATAAAACTCTCTAGAAGCCTTTTATCCAGGTAAGAGATCTCTAGGTTTGTGAATGTCCGTTACGCTGTCCCAACGTAACACTCAGTTTCAACTTTTAGAATACAGCGTTCTGGTTGGATCATTCTGTCGTTTTCGGGAGAGCCCTCTCTATTACGCTGATCCAAAGTGCGGTTTTTCGTTCATCAATTTGAGAAACATGTCAAGAATCGGGAGAAGTCTCCTCGCTCCAGCTGCCCACCTCTGACCGATCGATTGTAGTATAATGATACAGGAAATAGCAGGAAACTGTTTAACGCTGTTACGTATTTTTCTTTCGTTGGAACTCACATGCTCCTGGGAGGCTATTTCCGTTTCTGGTATCATGACAACCGATTTACAAAAAGCATTTGGAAACAACACTTCTGTTCAAGCTATTGTAAGCACTTTGCTTTAGACTTTGTATAGTACAATCCACTTCAGGCTTTTTTTAAAGAGCTCAGTTTAAGTCAGAAGAGATGACTGATAGGACAAGCCTGGAAGGACGTCTGTACTTAAGCACTAATAGTACAAAGAGAGGGCGGAAGTCATATTCTCCAGCCACCATTGGCGCCAGCTACCTTATTCACTTTCTACGTATTTTCATTCACTCCCTTAAGGAGCCTGGTTTCTAAAGTTATTTATCCAGCTTGCTGCTCTCAATTTTGACAATTCTAAAGTGCTTGCTCCTATCTTTTGGTGTACTTTCTATATGTAATTAACAATTAACGTAATCACTGGCCGTGTGCGCAAATTTTTAATGTAATTGTTTTATCCACCTGTGCCAAGGTTATACTTTATTGCTACACCCCATTATTCATTTGTCAGTGTTTCTTTATAAATATCAGGAGGTACTTATCATGTCTAAAGGTAATAAGTCTAATTGTTATTGTGACTGTTTGTTTTCATTTAGAGCTAGAAATTCCTCCTCCCGTTAGCATGTCTCTGTGAGTGATGTGGCACCCACGTGTTTCATGTTTAGTTGCCATACCCCTATTAATATTTTTTTCATATAAGACATTTTCCTTTGTGTGGCAGTATCTTCTTTTTAAATTAATCTGCGTGATCATTTTGGGTGGGTCCTGACTCTGTTGGACATCAGACTCTCCATAACCACTTCCATTGCCCATCTCTTCCATCGCCTCATTCCTTGTTCTGTCACTTTCTACTTCGTGTACACCTCCTTTATTGAACTTCTATCATCCCAGTCTATACCCACAACTTTTAAGATGTTCATCAGTGTACTCCAGCTGTTTCTATCGAACTCCATCCCTGGTCGACCAAATAAAGATGCACCTCCTTGCTCGTTTTTGTTATTTCCTCAGTCATCCTCACACAACCTACAGCAACTCTTGTTTCTTTTCCCCATTTTCCTCATACTAGTTTTAGGTAAATAAGCTCTTTATGAATAAATAGGTGCTAAGACGAGCCGAACCACCGGAAATGGGTAAATCCCAAAGCTGGGAATTTGGACAATTGTTGCTACCATGGCCTTTGTACAGTTGATGCACCAAAAATGGTGGAGTGTCAGACAAGTTGAAAAATGGCTCCTTACAGTCTTATGAGAGTCTGTAATAATTTACAGTCAGGTATTAAAGCAAATCTGAATATAACTGCAATCTGAGAAAAACGAAGCGCACCTAATGATACAACAATATTTCAATATCTTTAAAACTACAGAGGTATATATTTCCCAGTGAACCTTTGAATTAACAACTTTTAAATGCTTCATGCGATTTCAACAAACGATATCTCAGATGACGTCATAAAAGTGGTCCCGTGTTCGTGGACACCACAACTGAAAAGAGAAACAAAAAAGGCTTCTGAGAAGCAGACATAAATAACTGTTTAAACCATATTTAACAACAATCTGTCGTCACTTGCACAAGAATACTGGCTTATTTATTCATGGAGAAATACTTATCTAAATTTATTGTGGATGTTATGAGTGTGATAAATGTTAGTAAAATTTTTTAAAGTATTGTTGTAACACATTACTTTAGTCCACAAAGTGGGCACATTGAGTCGCATGAAGTCTGTGGAACGTAAGAACGATGTACTTTTGGTGGGGATGATGTTCATCCAATGGAAAAGTAGACAGTAGCAGAACCTTATGGGAACCAAGTGGAGACTGGGACTTTTCGTGAGAAGAGCTCAAGGGAGCGATTCATGACAGTTTTTTGTTTGTGCTGGCTGAAGACAGACTTGCCTGTCGTAATGTGCATCATTCAGCTGTATAGGTGATAGATTATGGGCAGTGAACAGTCGCTAAGAGAGTTTAACTTTTGAGGTCGCTTTTCGCTTGGATCTTGAAGAGGACACTTAGACGTTTGTTCTGGAAGAAGGCAGACCAGCCTGTGGTAACGTGTGACATTTGTTTCTGTTAGTGACAGACACTGGGCGGTGAACGGCGGTTACAATACTGTAACTTTTGAAGGGGCTTTATATTTCAAGAGGTCTGAATGTGCTACAGAACAGGACTAACTTTTTCTGCTTCTTTTGCGGAACTGTGGACAGACAGAGTATGAATTAAAACCGTTTGTACCACGTTTGTCAACTTGTGAATCATGTTAACTCTCAACTGTTTTGAGCTGGCGAATATTTCGTGTATTGTCATTCGTATATCTTAAATTACAATCTACTTTGATTTTGCTACCATTCTCGTGAAGCTCTCAATATAACTTTACTGCATTTGGTAAGGCTATTTTCTTTCTGTTAACTGAATATCGTAGGACCACTTCTAGTTTATTTGAGATGTTCTTTCTTGAACAAACAGTATTAAACATAATTCTCTTTCGTCTAGAAATTACATACGAAAGCACAGAACCCTTGTTTAACTTTTATTTTGTGCATGGGCCAAGTACAGTACGAGCAATCATAGGTAAAGGAACAACTAGTTTAGTTGCATAGGACGCTGTTTAGAAGAGCAACTACTCAACAGTAAGCATCAGGTACCGTCGCATATTCCGTCTCTAATGGCATCATTGTTGATGGGACAGTAATATTCTCTCGTCGTGGGCCAGCTTAATCAGGATTTACCATACAAAAGTACAAAAAAAATTCCATTTTAAAAACACTGATAAAAAACATTTCATACTCATGTTATTAAGTTATGTTGTGTTATGTTACGTTATGTTAACCAGGGACCTAGAAACGACGGAGAGGCTCCGTCCCCGCCGCAGCCGCAGTGGTCCGCAACCCCACGACGACTATCGCAGTCCACTTCACCCCTCCGCCGCCCCACACCGAACCCAGGGTTATTGTGCGGTTCGGCCCCGGTGGACCCCCCATGGAACGTCTCACACCAGACGAGTGTAACCCGTTTGTTTGCGTGGTAGAGTAATGGTGGTGTACGCGTACGTGGAGAACTTGTTTGCGCAGCAATCGCCGACATAGTGTAGCTCAGGCGGAATAAGAGGAACCAGCCCACATTCGCCGAGGCAGATGGAAAACCGCCTAAAAACCATCCACAGACTGGCCGGTTCACCGGACCTTGACACAAATCCGCCGGGCGGGTTCGTGCCGGGGACCGGCGCTCCTTCCCGCCCGGAAAGCAGTGCGTTAGACCGCTCGGCCAACCGGACGGGCATGTTATTAAGTTAAGTCAGTGACGGTATTCGATAGGTTTATTAATTTTCTGCCCTTCTTCGACAACTCGTAATATCATGTACAACCGAACGGAAATGAAAGCATCTTTCCACGGAATTGTTTCTTCGTATTCTCCGCAGGCTCCACGGCCAGCAGCAGCCTGGGAGGGCGTGCTGAACGCTACGCAGTACGGCAGCAACTGCGTGCAGAGTACGGGCACTGGCTGCGAGGACTGCCTCTACCTGAACGTGTACGTGCCGGGCACGCCGGCGGAGGCAGCGGCGCTACCTGTGCTCTTCTGGATCCACGGTGGCGGGTTCGGATCTGGCAGCAGGTCAGACCAACAGTACGGACCAGACTTCATAGTCTCCTACGGCGTCATTCTCGTCACCATCAATTACCGCCTCGGGCCGCTCGGTATATACATGAAACAAGGAGATAATTTCTCTACCCAGAAACGCTATTTTTAATATGTCGTCATTGAATGCATTTATTTTTATCTTTTCGTGTAATGCATCGCCAGGCGCGGATCATTGTGAGACAGGTATTTGAGCCAGGCCCGAATCGAAAATATGCAGACGATTAACAAACATTGCACTGGTATACCGGCCAACTTGAGTGTGGCTTTTAGGCGGTTTTCCGCGCTCTTTTATGCAAATGTTGAGTTGCTCCCCAGTGTCTGCCTCAGAAAGCACTACACATTTACAGTAAAAATATGATACCATAAAGAACCAAGTTTACACCAGGGACAGCCACGACCTGCAAAATTTAACACTTGCCCAATGTGTTGCCTGAATGTGGTCCGAGGTTCGGCCTGTCTCGGCATTATTCGGTACGTCTCGGTATTGCTATATCATTCTCGGTATAGCGCGACATTCCATTTAGCAGTCCGATTCGACACTTTCTTCCAGCACTTTGTGTGGCTTGTTTTGGTCGGCATGATTGTCTTCAGTTTATCAGAATAGTGATGTAAATGTTATTTATCCTTCACTATTTGTTCACGGTGAAACAGGTACTTATAAAGAAAATTGTGAATTTTAACGTATTATCCAAGAGCATAAACGATATATCGTTTACAAAGATGTACGTGTGAAAGAACGCTTGCGCTATCGCTGAGGCAGAGTATGTGTAAAAAAAGAGCTTATGTTACCTAGCGCAGTGGTTGCTCTGGGGTGGCAAGGGTTCCGCGTCAGAGGCTGGCAGTGTCTGTTGCGATGCTGAAGTAAAATTAAGGAAATGCTAGAAATACACTACTGGCCACTAAAATTGCTACACCAAGAAGAAATGCAGATGATAAACGGGTATTCATTGGACAAATATATTATACTAGAACTGACATGTGATTATATTTTCACCCAATTTGGGTGCATAGATCCTGAGAAATCAGTACCCAGAACAACCAACTCTGGCCGTAATAACGGCCTTTATACGCCTGGACACTGAGTCAAACAGACCAAGTTAGGCGAGTATGATATTACTGTCGAGTTGCACAATTCCCTCAACTCTAGTAAAGGCGTTGTCACCTGCCGTGATTTAATGGATATCGATGTCGACGAGCTGAAGCAAGAATGGGCAACACAGGGGATTGTAGACGTGGAACAAAGGACACGTAGGAATAATGGAGTTATTGAGAAATCTGCCACCTTCATTGTGACTTTCAATTCGCCTGTCTTACCTGAATACGTTCTGGCTGGTTTCCTCCGACTTAGGGTTCGGCCTTATATACCTAACCCTGTGCGATGTTTCAAATGTCAGCGATCTGGCCATACGACAATGAGTTGTGGGGGTGAAACAACCTGCGGTATATGTGGCAAGGCAGCTCATGAAGCTGGGACCAACTGCACATCTCCAGCGCTGTGTATCAACTGCTCTGGAAGCCATCCCATCTGGAGCAGAGACTGCCCCGTCTTTGCGGAAGAACGAAAAATTCAGGAGATCAAGGTGACAAAGAGGCTACCTTATGTGGAAGCCAAAAAAGAGTGTAGGGCTACAAAACCCCCTGTCTTTGCCACATCCTATGCCCCCTTGGTGCACAACCGTGCGTCGCAAGTAGACGCTTCGACGCAGACCATGTCCAGCGTAGCAATATCCTCCACCAATACCTGTACCTGCGTTTGTACCTGCCAGAGCACTCCCAATAACGGTATAGCTATTCAGGCTGCTCCGCCTGCACCAACCGCTATTGCAGAGAAAGCTACAGTGAAGCCTTCGAAGACCCTCCAGAAACAGAGTGCCTCTCCACTTCCCCCATCCCCGACTTCCACAAAGAAAACGGGACCAGGGAAAGGGGCACGGCGTTTGACGTCAAACCTGCCAAAGGCACCATCGGATGTCGTCATGGCATCCCTGACTGATGAGGAGGAAATCGTCATGGATTTTGATACCTCTTCCCCAGAACCTGGCAGCCTCTCTGCTGCCACTCGCTCTACAAGTGCCTCACCAGCGCGGTGCAAAGACATGGGGAAATCTAAACCGAAACGCTGATATGGCTCCCATACTTCAGTGGAATCTGAATGGAGTCAGACCTCGCTTTGCAGAATTGCGGCTATTAGTACAGGAAAGCCCCTTTTGCATCTCTTTGCAAGAGACACATTTTAAAGAGACTGACACGCCTGTACTTACAGGATATCACATGTACAGGAAAGACGACCTGACTGGTAATAGGGCTCAGGGTGGGGTGGCAGTGTTCATTAAGGACACATTACACTCTTCACCTGTGACCTTAACCACAACGCTACAAGCGGATGCAGCTCGGATCCTGGCCCAGGTTAATGTTACAGTGTGCTCTTTGTATTTACCACCCGCTGAGCTCATTGACAGTGAAGCCCTCGCACGGCTCATAGATCAGCTACCCCGTCCCTTTCTCATTTTAGGAGACTTCAATGCTCATAATGCATTATGGGGTTCCAACAAAACCTGCCCCAGAGGCCAGATGATTGAGCAGTTGATCAGGACTTCCGACATCATACTGCTGAACACAGGTCAGGCCACGCATTTTAACACCGCTTCAGGTTCGTCTTCTGCCATAGACCTCTCTATTTGTTCGCCTGTGCTTGCGGACATTGCTCAGTGGGTCGTAGACGACGACCTTCATGGCAGCGACCATTATCCTATCTGGCTCCATCTGCCAGTTGAAATGGGTCGTGCCGCACAGCCGCCGAAATGGTTGTTCCGGAAGGGAAACTGGACGCTCTACCGGCAGTTGGCTGTTTTTGCACGGTGTGAGGACGTCCAGGATTGGGTGGATCACATTACGGCGGTGATGCACCATGCCGTTGATGTATCCATACCAAAGTCAAGGGAACACCTGTGAGGCAGCCTGTCCCTTGGTGGAATGACGACTGTCGTACCGCCATCAGAGACAGGGGGGCGGCATTGAGGAGATTCCGTCGGTGCCCCACTGCTGCGCATCTGACAACTTTCCGGATAGCACGGGCGCGGGCGAGAAAAATCGTTAGGGAGAGTAAACGGAGGTCTTGGCGTGAGTTCCTGAACTCCATCAATAGGTCCACATCTTCAAGCAAAGTATGGGAAGCCATTAGGAGGATCTCAAGGCGATACTCTCGACCGCCACTAGCAGCTATACGTGAGCGGGGGTGTCTCCTAACATCTCCGAGAGACATCGCCCGGGCGTTGGCAGAATCTTTTCAAACTATTACGGCCGATTCTAGCCAGGACCCAGAATTTCTGCGCTATCGGGGTACACAGGAGAGGGCTGGTTCTGATTTCCGTTCACAGAACGCTGAGGAATACAACCAGCCTTTCTCTATGTGGGAGTTGGACTCTGCACTGTCCATATCTGGGGATACCGCACCTGGTCCAGACCTGATATCGTATAGCATGCTGCAGCAGTTGGATCTGCGGTCAAAGGAAGTCCTCCTTCAACTTTTTAATGAAATTTGGAAGACAAGCGACTTTCCTAGTTCGTGGAAAGAATCGATTTTAATTCCCCTTTTAAAACAAGGGAAGGATCGGACCGAACCCAGTAGCTACCGTAGCATTAGTCTCACGAACTGCGTCGGAAAGACATTTGAGCGTATGGTCAATAGGCGCCTGGTGTGGGTTCTCGAATCCAGATCCTTACTTACCCGCTGCCAGTGTGGATTCAGGAGGTATCATTCCACCCTAGATAACCTGATCCTACTCGAAACAGCGATACAAGATGCTTTCCTACGTAAGCAACACCTTATCGGGGTTTTCTTCGACCTGGAGAAGGCGTATGATACTACCTGGAGGCATACCATTTTGCGGCAGTTTTATGAGTGGGGTTTCCGTGGGCGTTTACCCACACTCATCCGATCCTTTCTGTCGGACAGGTATTTTAAGTATAAGGTTGGGAATGTCCTGTCTGACCGTTTTAAGCAGGAGAACGGTGTCCCTCAAGGAAGTGTCTTCAGTGTGACAGCTCTCGCAATTGCCATCAATAGTATTGCGTCCACAGTACGACGGCCCGTGCAGTGCTCCTTGTTTGTGGACGATTTCTCCATTTTCTGTGCGTCTTCCTCCCTCACAGCTGCTACACGCCAATTACAGCTGACACTCGTGCGATTGGAGGAATGGTCTAAGACCACGGGCTTTAAATTCTCTCTGGAGAAGACCGTTTGTGTAGATTTTAACCGTTCCCGTTCTCTTTTTAATCTCCCTGTTTTAAAACTAGGAGACACTGTTCTCCCCTTTATGGAAAAAGTGAAATATCTCGGGCTTATTTTTGATGAGAAACTCACATGGTTGCCACACTTAAAGGATCTAAAAGTCCGCTGTTTCAAGGCTTTAAACGTCCTTAAATGCGTCAGTCATAGATCCTGGGGCGCTGACAGGGCACGTCTGCTCCAACTTTATAAGGCCTTTGTGCGACCTCGACTGGAATACGGATGTCAAGCTCATGGCTCTGCAAGACCTTCCTACCTCAAAATGTTGGATGTGATTCACCATGAGGGTATTAGGCTTTCAACGGGGGCTTATCGCACGAGTCCGGTTGCTAGTCTGTGTGTCGAGGCTGGAGAGCCTCCGCTGTCCATCCGGCGTCTTCTCCTCGTGGTACGGCACGCGTACAGGACCAAGTCCACTCCTCTTTCATTGGCGTCCGACACTTTTTCCCAGCCGGCACTGGCACGTCTCTTCCGCCACCGTCCGGCGGCAACAAAGCCGTTTGGCATCCGTGCAAAGGAGAGTCTCGAGTCAGTACACCTGGAGGGCATTAAGGTACTCCACCACGGATGGAGTAGGGGATCTCCCTGGCGACTACAAAGGCCAAGATTACTTCTTGATCTGGCTGCTTACAGGAAGTATTGTACCCCGGACCACTTTTTTAAAATTAAACTTACTGAGATTTTAGAACGTCATTCCGATTTTATTCCTGTTTACACGGATGGGTCTAAACAGGGGGATTTTATGGGCTGCTCTGCTGTGTTTCCTGATACTGTCCATCGGATAGGGCTCCCAGAGCAGTTCTCAGTTTACTATGCAGAACTGTTTGCCATTCTGCAAGCATTAGAGCATATGCGCCGACATCGTGGCACGAAATTCATCATCTGCTCCGATTCCCAAAGTGCTCTACACGCTCTTGAACAGATGTACCCAGCAGATCGGATGGTGCAAGAGGTGCAGGACGCACTCCTGCTCTTGCAACAGCAGGGTAAGGATGTAATTTTCTGTTGGGTTCCGGGGCACATAGGGATTCCTGGAAATGAACTTGCAGATGCGGCTGCCAAGGAGGCTTGCTCCATCCCACCTCCTGCTCGCTGTTCCGTTCCCCTGCAGGCCATTACGTCTTTCGTGACTCGGAAGGTCATGCGTTGGTGGGAGGCTCAGTGGCTGGACGTGAGGGATAATAAGTTGCGAGCGGTGAAGGATTCTGTCCGACCGTGGCTCACCTCCTTCCGACAACGACGCACTGAGGAAGTAGCCCTTACATGGCTTAGAATAGGACATTGTCCTTTGACACATGGTTTTCTGTTACGTCGTGAGGAGCCACCAACATGTCAGACATGTGGGACACAGCTGTCGATACGACATATTTTAACTGAGTATGTTTTATATGCGGGTTTGAGGGAAGATTTCAGTTTCCCACCAGACCTACCCTCTCTTTTAACTAATAATGAGGCGAGTGTCGCTAGAGTTTTACGTTTTTGTGTGATGTCTGGCCTTCTTCCCAAAATATTGGGATTGAAGTCTTAATGTGCTGTCCAGTGGTTTGGTCACCCATTATTTGTAAGTGGTCACTCAGCCACCGTTAATTATTTTTACCTGTTTGTACTGCTATTTTATTTTTAGTTTTATCTCCCTGTTTTGATGAGTTGTGTCCAATCTTGCAATTTGAACAATACCCATTCTCTCACAATTCGGCTCTGAATTGAACTTTTGGGAACGGGCGCTGATAACCTCGCTGTTGTGCGCCCTAAAACATTAATCATCATCATCATCATCACCAAACAGAGCTTGGATGGCGTGTACAGGTACAGCTGTCCATGCAGCTTCAACACGATACCACAGTTCATCAAGAGTAGTGACTGCCGTATTGTGACGAGCCAGTTGCTCGGCCACCATTGACCAGACGTTTTCAATTGGTGAGAGATCTGGAGAAAGTTCTGGCCAGGGCAGCAGTGGAACATTTTCTGTATCCAGAAAGGCTCGTACAGGACCTGCAACATGCGGTCGTGCATTATCCTGCTGAAATATAGGGTTTCGCAGGGATCTAATGAAGGGTAGAGCCACGGGTCGTGACACATCTGAAATGTAACGTCCACTGTTCAAAGTGGTGTCCGAGACGTGAAACCAATGACACCCCATACCATCACGCTGGGTGATACGCCAGTATGGCGATGACGAATACACGTTTCGAATGTGCGTTTACCGCGATGTCGTCAAACACGGATACGACCATCATGATGCCGTAAACAGAACCTGGATTCATCCGAAGAAATGACGTTTTGCCATTCGTGCACCCAGATTCGTCGTTGAGTACACCATCGCAGGCACTCCTGTCTGTGATGCAGCGTCAAGGGTAACCGCAGTCATGGTTTCCGAGCTGATAGTCCATGCTGCTGCAAACGTCGTCGAACTGTTCGTGCAGATGGTTGTTGTCTTGCAAACGTCGCCATCTGTTGACTCAGGGATCGAGACGCGGCTGCACGATCCGTTACAGCCATGCGGATAAGATGGCTGTCATCTCGACTGCTAGTGATACGAGGCCGTTGGGATCCAGCGCGTTGTTCCGTATTACCCTCCTGAACCCACCGATTCCATATTCTGCTAACAGTCATTGGATCTCGACCATCGCAAGCAGCAATGTCGCGATATGATAAACCGCAATCGGGATAGGCTACAATCCGACCTTTATCAAAGATCTGAAACGTGATGGTACGCATTTCTCCTCCATACACGAGGCATCACAACAACGTTTCACCAGGCAATACCTGTCAACTGCTGTTTGTGTATAAGAAATAGGTTGGAAACTTTCCTCACGTCAGCACGTTGTAGGTGTCGCCACCGGCGCCAACCTTGTGTGAATGCTCTGAAAAGCTAATCATTTGCATTTCACAGCATCTTCTTCCTGTCGGTTAAATTTCGCGTCTGTAGCACGTCATCTTCGTGGTGCAGCAATTTTAACGGCGAGTAGTGTATTATTATGGAATATCGTTGAAAAATTTGTCTACATATTGTTACATCGATCTACAATAAGGTAACCAGTATTGATGTATTTATGCGCTTTTGCTGTAGAAAGAATTTGAATGAGACCAGCTTTATATGTAACCCCAAATTTTTTATTGTATTTTTTATAATGATCATTTGTTCGCGTAAATGTAATTTTTATGGTATGGCTTAACAATTGCAAGTCAGTTTCACAATGTGGTAAGATTTTCAAATAAGATATTACAGTCATTCTCCCCAATCATGCGCCGCCTCTCATTTCCAAGTCGTTTTATTTAAACAAATCCTCAACGTGTCTCAGTCAAATATCTTGCATTTTGGCTTTTGCAACTGTGATTAGTTTGATATTGCTGAGAGCAGAACAACGCGCTACCCAAGGTGACACCAGTACGAGGTAAGGAATATAATTAACACAGTTCATAGATTTTTTGCACAGGGACCACTTTTGTACTTATTCAGATTTAGAGGACCGTAGTAAGATCGAGTAGATCTGAATGTACTTGCCTCTAATTTGTCATTATCGCGCACAGGTTTTGATTATTTTGGGTTTACTGGTATTCCTTTCTTGCTAATAGACAGATTGTTCAAAACAGATACGCAGTCAGCTCACCACTTGATAAAACTATTCTTTGTTAGGCATAAACATCACACCTTACTTAAGACATAAACGTTACAATGGTATAAAGGAAATTCACAGTCCAGTGGCTGTTTGTTCAAAAAGGTGGAATCTAACGATCTATCGTCGGAATCCTTTGAAAATGAATGGAATCTCATGGGAGAAGGATGAGAACTTCCAGTATCTATTACGTAGTCGCATAATCGAATGGTACCTCAAATTTGCTGTGAAACGGCATGCGGGAAGAATATAAAGATTTAATTATCGCTGAAAGAGCTAACAGACGATTTGTGCGGGATTCATAGGTGTGCACATCAAGAAGCACTCTGTGTTAGTTATGCAGACATGGAACACTTGATGGAATTGTTGGCGTGAATAATGCGTTTTCTGAAGTCGCTTACATTATCGTCAGTTTCAATATTTTTTGATGGTATTGAGCGAAGAGTGTGGAGACCTTATATATTACTGCAGATTCCATTTGTTAAGTCAAAGGACGTGCCTGGAACGATCTTCTATTTAAGACCCGCTTTTGTTGAATTTCTGAAGGAAAAAAGAAAGCAAGAGCAAAAATTAGAAGATCCGGAATGGACTGCAGACTTCATAGTGCAAGCAGAGTTGTCTGCAGACTACCCTTAGTACGACATTGCAAGGTGAGAAACAACTTTTTTCTGACTTCATGACGAAAGTGGATGTATTTAAAAATAAAATCCCATTATGAATGGTACAACTTCTGACAAGGAACACCGTCCATTTACTTAAGTTCACTGGGGTTAAGGAAACCGCGCTATTTGAACAACATACTGTGGCGTTGAAAGAATTACAGAAATAGCTTTCTAAGCGCTTAAGGACCATTCTAGTCATACAACTGTTTTGAGCTGTTTGTAGATCGTTTACCATTTCAGTTGAAAGCGCGTCAGTGCAGTTGCAGATGGAAATGCTCGATTTGTACTGTAACTTACGTTTGAAAGACAAATTCTTTTACGTTAAAACGTGCGGGAGTTCTACGTTGTTTCCTGCAGGAAGAGTGTCGACGTCTCCAGAACGAGGCTGCAAACGAGATATCAGTGTTTCGATCTCTCTCTCTCTCTCTCTCTCTCTCTCTCTCTCTCTATATATATATATATATATATATATATATATATATATATATGCGTGAAAGGCTTTTTGCTGCTACAGAACTAAACAAGTTACCATCAAGTGACAACATAATGACGAAAGTCTGCGAAACTGTCTACATCTTTCCGTCTGCCTATAGTTTGTACTAGATATAAATTTTATTATGTCTTATACTAAACTTCGTGATCTATCTTCTTGTGAAATATGAAACAAACCAGTATGTCGCATGTGGCACTTTCACATTACACCTCCGCCCCCCCACCACGTCTCACGATCCTCTCCGCTCTCAGCGTGGCGTGGTGGAGGAAGAAAAGTGTACTCAGGCGTGAGAGACTGGCACGCATTCAACAGCACTGCACCTGAACAGAATTCTTGACCATCCCTGGTTTACAAGACTCAAAGACATGTGATCAACACAACTTCTCTCATCTGCTTCAACATCTGCATCTACATGAACATCTCTATCAACTTGGCTGCTCCGCCATTCACACCTCTATATCTATATCACAGCAGACCACCTTATTGTGTGTTGGATGGTGTCTTTTCTACCACAAACTGAGCCCTCCAACCCTGCTCCAATCGCAAATAGCGCGTGGGAAGAACGATTGTCGGTAAGCCTCTGTATTGGCTCTAATTTCTCGAATTTCCTTCTCATGGATATTCAGAAAGACGTATGTGGAAGGGAGGAGGAGGGGCAGTAATAAGTTGTCCGACTCTTCCCAGAAAGTGCGCTATCGAAATTTCGATAGTAAATCCCTCCGTGATGCACAACGCCTCTCTTGTAACGTCTGACAATGGAGTTTGTTGAGCATCTGCGAATCGCTCTCATATCGGCTAAACGATCCCGTCACGAAACGTGCGAGCGAGGTGGCGCAGTGGTTAGCACACTGGACTCGCATTCGGGAGGACGACGGTTCAATCCCGTCTCCGGCCATCCTGATTTAGGTTTTCCGTGATTTCCCTAAATCGTTTCAGGCGAATGCCGAGATGGTTCCTTTGAAAGGGCACGGCCGATTTCCTTCCCAATCCTTCCCTAACCCGAGCTTGCGCTCCGTCTCTAATGACCTCGTTGTCGACGGGATGTTAAACACTAACCACCACCACCACCACGAAACGTGCCCCTCTTTATTCGATCTTCTCTCTCTCTTCTGTCAGTCCTGCCTGGTAGCGATCCCAGATGGATGAACAATAATCAAAACTCGGTCGAACAAGCGCGTTATAAGTCGCTTCCTTCGTGGGTGAGTTATATTTCCTTAAGATTCTTCCTATGAATCTGAGTCTGGCATCTGATTTTCTCACAATTTGTTTTATGTGATCATTCCACTTAAAGTCTTTATGGATAGTTACTCCCAAATATTTTACGGCAGATACAGTTTCCAGCGGTTTGTCATCAACAGTGTAGCTATACAGTAGTGGATTTCTTTTGTTATGTATGCGCCATATGTTGCATTTATTTACGTTCAGGGACAATTGCCAGAACTTGCGCCATTCATCAATTCTCTGCAGGTCATTCTGCAAATCGTTACTATCTTCCAGCATTGCTACTTTGTTATAGACAACCGCATCATCTGCGAAGAGCCTTAGGGAGCATCCGATGCTTTCTCCTAGATTATTTATACATATTGTAAACAGTAATGGCCCTATCACACTTCTTTGGAGTACTCCGGAAATTACTTTTGCATCTGTCGATTTCGTTCCGTTAAGAGCGACGTGTTGAGTTCTGTTTGCAAGTAAGGCCTGAATCTAGTCGCAAATCTGCTCTCATACTCAATAACCTCGTATTTTCTTCACTAAAAGGTAGTGCAGGACGGTGTCAAATGCCTTCCTGAAGTCAAGGAACACAATATCAACCTGAGTCTACAGCGCTGTGGATCTCATGGAGGAACAGAGCGAGCTGAGTTTCGAAGGGTCTCTGTTTGCGGAATCTATGTTGATTTTTATAGAGGAGATTTTCCTTCTCCAAGAACGGTGTAATTCTTGAGGATAAAACATGTTCCATAATTCTAAAACAGCCTGCCGCCAACTATGTAGGTCTATAATGTCCTAAGGCATTCTTAAAAACGGGAATGAACTACGCCTTCTTCCAGTCGGCAGGTACCGTTTGTTGCTCTAGGAAGTGCGATGAATTACTGCAAGAAGGAAGCAAGTTCTTTCGCATAATCTTTGTACAATCTTATAGGTATCTCATCTTGTCCTGACCTGATTTCGCTACTAAGCGATTGTAGTTTTTTTTATTCCGTGATCGATTTTCAATATGTGCCCTTTCGACATTCGTACGACGGTTGAAAGGAGAGACCGTTTTACAGTTTTCCGCGTTGAAACAATTTCGGAAGACCGAATTCAGTATTTCGGCCTTCTATTCATTATCTTCCACTTCTGCGACAGTATGGTCACTGAGTGAATGAATAAATGATTTTGACGCACTTACTGATTTTACATACGACCAAAACAGGGTTTTTACTCTCATCGGCTGACAAAGTTTTGCTTTCAAACTCATTGAACTTTTCTCTCATTGCTCTCCTTATACTCATTTTCGCTTTGTTCAACTTCTGTTTGTCAGCTAGATTTTTACTTCTCTTAAATCTGAGATCCGCTAACGGCAGACCGTTTTGTATTATCGTGAAATAAGGGAGATAGTGCACAGATATGATGCACGAATTGTGGAGGCAATCATTAAACCGAAGGCTTTTCTCACTGCGTCAGGACCTTCTTATGAAATTTCAATCACCAAATTACTCCTCAGAGTGTGAAAATATTTTGTTCGCGACCACCATCAAAGGGAGAAATAATCATCACAATAAAATAAGAGGAATCATAATTAGCGCGGAAAGGTTTAAGTGTTCGTTTTTCCCGCGCGCTGTTTGGGAATGAAACGGCAGAGCAGTAGCTTAAATGTGGTTCGATGAACCCTCTGCCAGACACTTAATTGTGAACTGCAGAGTAATCACGTAAACGTAGATGTAAATGATACACTGATGACCCAAAATATTATGACCACCTGGTTAATAGCTCGTTTGTCTGTCTCTGGAGTGAAATGCATCACTGATTCTGCGTTTCAGGGATCCGACAGGTTGTTGGTTTGTTTTTGGAGGTATGTGACATTAGATGTCTAGGCACAGATCATGTAATTCACGTAAATAACAAGCCACTGATTTGAGTTCCTGGTGATGGCGTCCGATAGAGAACCAGATGGGTTTCATAGGCGAACCCCTTATCCGGTATGTCAACGTGAATTCCCTATAATGCTCCTCAAATTACTGTAGCATGGTTCTGGCTCCGAGACACGGACAGTTGTACTGCTGAAAGATGACATCACCGTCGGGGAAGACATCAAGTATGCAGGTGGTTCGCCGGTGTCAGCGCGTCTTCGGTTAGTGCCACAGCTGCCACGCAAGCGCAGGAGAATGTCTCCCATAGCATAAAACTGTTCCCGACAGCCTGCGTCTGTGGCGCGCTGCACGTCTCCATCCGCCTCTTACCTTAATGACGGCGTCTGTGGAAACGACCATCGACCGAGTGTATCAAAAATGTGATTCACCCGAAGAGCATACGCGTTTCCATTGATCGCTGTTTGCATCCCGTTGATTCTGCGCTCACTGCAGTCGTAATTGACGATGTCGTTGACTCATCATGTGAACACGTAGGGGTGGTGTGTTGCGGAGCTCCATGTTCAACAACGTAAGATGCATGGTGTGCTCCGAAACACTTATGCGTGCACCAGCATTGTGCTCTTTCGGCAGAGATGCCGCAGATCACCCTCTATCCTACTTTACAGAACAGACAAGCCTTGGAAGCCCACGTTCTGTGTAGACTCATGGACGTCCAACCTTTTATTGCCTAGTGTTTGTTTCACTGTCCTTCTACCTCTTTCCGTAGATGCTCACGACAGTAGCACGTGAACATTCGACCAGATTCGCCGTTTTACTCGTTCACAGGTTCTGCGTAAAAGTACTCTGCCTTTGTCAGAGACAGTTATCTTAATGGATCTCCCCATTTGCAGCCCATATCTTTGCTAGGCTGATCACTCGTCCGAGTCAGCTCCGCTTAAATAGTTTTGCTAGCGCGTCACGTGCCCGAAACGCCACCAGGAAGCATCCATCGTCGAGCTGGGCAGTGGTCATAATGTTTTGGCTGATGGGAGAGAGTGCATTGAAGTCAAAAAGACAGGATGACTGTAGCTCCAACATCTCGTCCGTTTACAGCACTACACATTCCTAGACGTAAAATACGATGAAAGACAGCACCATTAATGTTTGTTTACGTTGTCCCGGCTAAAAGTTTAGGCCAAAAACATCCATGCATACTCAATATCTTATGTAACGATCTAGAAAGGAAAACATTTATAAATGTGGTTTATTTCACACCATTGATCACGATTTAAGTCAATAAAACACAATGCGTATGATGATATAGATACGCATTTTCTAGTAGTTGCAAATACGAGTTATAAATACCGTTAGTAACAGAAATGATATAAACATACTACAAAGACAGCTCTTGCTTTGAGAATTTGAGTTCATAATTGTACATTAGATGCACTACCAGTAAAGCATGATTACAGGAACATAACGTACCGTTCGCACAGTGTAACAGCCACTCGTTGTAGGTTTCCTCAGTACGGGAGATGAGGTCGTCCCTGGCAACGCTGGCCTCAAGGATCAGCAATTGGCGCTCAGCTGGGTGCAGCGCAACATCGCCAGCTTCGAAGGAGACCCCGACCTGGTGACGCCGTTCGGACAGAGTGCTGGGGGCATGGCCGTCTCCTTCCACCTGGTCGCGCCTTTGTCGGCAGGTAGCTACGCTATGTCATTTGTTTTGTTTTTTATCTTTCAACGATTCAATATTCTCTAGCCTCTTCAAAATTCAAATTCACATCTTTCTACATGCTACACTTTATAACAGCCAGTATTTAAATTTACTTGAAGATATAAGGAGATGGAGCACTGCGTATGAGAAAAGTTCCCAGTTACGGTAAGTTTCCAATACAAACACGTATGTCGTCATCAGTCATTCTTCAACCACTGCAATATAAAAGCCTCTTCCAGAATGCGATTAGTTGTTGTTGTTGTTGTTGTCTTCAGTCCTGAGACTGGTTTGATGCAGCTCTCCATGCTACTCTATCCTGTGCAAGCTTCTTCATCTCCCAGTACTTACTGCAACCTACATCCTTCTGAATCTGCTTAGTGTATTCATCTCTTGGTCTCCCTCTACAATTTTTACCCTCCACGCTGCCCTCCAATGCTAAATTTGTGATCCTTTGATGCCTCAGAACATGTCCTACCAACCGGTCCCTTCTTCTTGTCAAGTTGTGCCACAAACTCCTCTTCTCCCCAATTCTATTCAATACCTCCTCATTAGGTATGTGATCTACCCATCTAATCTTCAGCATTCTTCTGTAGGACCACATTTCGAAAGCTTTTATTCTCTTCTTGTCCAAACTATTTATCGTCCATGTTTCACTTCCATACATGGCTACACTCCATACAAATACTTTCAGAAACGACTTCTTGACACTTAAATCTATACTCGATGTTAACAAATTTCTCTTCTTCAGAAACGCTTTCCTTGCCATTGCCAGTCTACATTTTATATCCTCTCTACTTCGACCATCATCAGTTATTTTGCTCCCCAAATAGCAAAACTCCTTTACTACTTTAAGTGTCTCGTTTCCTAATCTAATTCCCTCAGCATCATCCGACTTAATTCGACTACATTCCATTATCCTCGTTTTGCTTTTGTTGATGTTCATCTTGTATCCTCCTTTCAAGACACTGTCCATTCCGTTCAGATGCTCTTCCAAGTCCTTTGCCGTCTCTGACAGAATTACAATGTCATCTACCTACTCCGAATTTTTCTTTTGTTCCCTTTATTGCTTGCTCAATATACAGATTGAACAACATCGGGGACAGGCTACAACCCTGTCTCACTCCCTTCCCAACCACGGCTTCCCTTTCATGTCCCTCGACTCTTATAACTGCCATCTGGTTTCTGTACAAATTGTAAATAGCCTTTCGCTCCCTGTATTTTACCCCTGCCACCTTTAGAATTTGAAAGAGAGTATTCCAGTCAACATTATTAAATGGTTCAAATAGCTCTAAGCACTATGGGACTTTACATCTGAGGCCATCAGTCCCCTAGAACTTAGAACTACTGAAACGTAACTAACCTAAGGACATCACACACATCCATTCCCGAGGCAGGATTCTAACCTGCGACCGTAACAGCCGCGTGGTTCCGGACTGAAGCACCTAGAACCACTCGGTCACAGCGGCCGGCTGCGATTAGCAATCCAGCATAATGTTCTACTATAAGTAATGCAACACATTCTTCTCTCGTCCAATTTCGGTAGAATAAAATGCGGAATTTGTTTTCGGACATCGTGGAATATTACTACTTCAGCTCCTACAGTTTCTTGAAATTCCTGTAGTTGACGGTGCTGTATGTAACCTTCAAAATGGAGTTTGTAACGGCGGTGCGTTCCAAGCAGACAGCTCTCATCGGGTTTCTTTTGGCAGAAGACCAGAGCATCGCAGATATTCATCGATGCTTGTAGAATGTCTACGGAGACCTGGCAGTAAAGCACGGTGAGTCGTTGGGCGAGGCCTCTGTCGTCATCGCAACAAGGTCGCGCAGACCTGTCCGGTCTCTCGCGTGCCGGCCAGCGGCACGCACTTGTGTCTCTTGCAGTGTTGAGAAAAGGGGAGGGGGGGGGGGGGGACACTCCCAGTCGAAGTGATCCACGGATCACAATCAAACACCTCACTGCACAAATGGACTCAAAGGTGTGTGCACGCTGGGCTCCTCGCTAACTACACACCATCCGACCTCCTCTGTTTGGCCTGATGAAGGATGCGCTCCGGGGAAAGCAGTACGTGAAGGGGAGGTTACTGATGCAGCAAGAGTGGTACCATGTGTGCGTGTAAGTCCACCCGGTAAGGTGGCGTAAGGACGTCGCATTGGATGGAAATTATTTTGAAAAATATGGTTTGTAATATTAGTAATTTTCGTCTCACAAACATTAATTTACGCTCAATAGTACACGCCTGATGGACTAAAGTTACCGAACAATTGTAAAGTAAAAGAAATGAACCATCGCATAGCAACGACAGAATCTATTATTCTTTATCTTCGCCGCTCTTGCGCGGTGCCTGTAAATCTCTACGTACATGTATCGATTAATGATATAAAAAAGAATTCTGTTGTTTCAAGACAAATGAGGCATTTGGCGCCTCACCTTTTACTGTTTGTATTCCATGAAAGGCGGACGCGGACTTGCTGCGCTCCGCAACGGTATTTTATATTTCATGTGAAAATATTGAGTGAATATGCTAATTGTTATTTTTCCAATCAGAAAACATGTAGTTTCTTGTAACTGATTACGAACAGACAGCATCAAGAGGACATTTTGACTGTTATGTATAAAGTATTTAACCACAATGGTCATCTATTGTAATTTAATATGAAAAGTTCATCACCAGAAATTACGATCACGCTGATGGGCCGAACGCTTCATGAGGCAGAAGGAACATTATCTTTTTCCTATTATTTCTGAACCAATTTGTTTTAATTGTGTATTGTTTCATTTCTTTTAAAGTCTATAAATCTTCTGGTCCCTTAGTGTTGTTCCAGGTATGACTACATCGCGAATATAAAAATGCTCAGAAATGATGTTTCCCTTATTCAGGTATTTAATGCTCAACGTATGTTATAATAGTGTAATCAATCCCTGATTCAGTTGCCAAGTGGTCCACCAAAATATTCACTTTTTCGTCATTTTTTAAAAAAAAAATATAAAAAAAAATTCTTTTTCTTTTTGCCCCCCCCCCCCCCCCAAGAGCAACGCTACAGGTTTCGTAGCCAGAAGGGTGGGTAACAGTATGGTGTATTGGAATTCTGGATAAAACCAACCTGCTTCCAGAAAAAAATGTGTTGCATTACTTACTGAACACCCCTCGTATTTCCCCTCTTTGGCTATAGCGAATAGCACCAATTGACAGAATACACTGGAGGAGGAAACTTGTAGAAGAAGAAGAAGAAGCTGGCGTCACAGCTTCACCTTCCATTAAGTCGACGTCTGTCTAGATTCTTGACAGCCTGGATAGCTCAGTCAATTACTACAATGCCAGTGAAAGACAAGGTCCTGCGTTCGAATCCCTGAGCCGCACACAGTTATGATTTGTAAAGAGTTTCAATCGGATTTCTTATTTCGATTATTTCAACTACAATCGAATCATGCTTCAGTAAATCTGGTCAGTGCTCCATGACATCATACTCGTGGTCGCTACGTCCTCTACCACTGCCTGTCCTCCCACTAATTTACACGTGTTTTGTTCCTTTCAGTTATTCAAAACACTCGTTACCTCTGCCCCTTTGGCGTCTCTCAGTTTATGAATGGCCTCCACAATGAATTGGAACTCCACAATGTTAAAACGGAATCTACACACTATTTACAGACATTCGTCTTAGGTTCATTAAAACTCTGTTCTCAAATAAGACAGGGTTTTCAAGGAAAGCAGCTGGTATATACTGATGTGATTAGGAATATAACAATCAAACAAGAATTGGGGCTTAAAAAAGAATGAACAGGTCAAGGAGTATAGAAACACAGAGAGGTCATCTCACAAGAAAGTGTGAAAATTTAATGTCTAAAATTGTAATGAATCCTCCAGCAATAGGGAAAAGGTCAATATATAGGAAAAGGAGAAGAGATTAAATAATAAGTAACCACGAACAACAGATGCACTGAGAACCAATCAGGCATATGCCTAATAAACGAGGAAACAAGAAGGGATGAAGAATAAGATATTAAATTTCCCGAATGAACTCAAGCCAATTTATTCTCTTCTTTGTTTCTTTTACCGTTCATGTGCTCGATATTTTCAGTTGTTATATACAAGAATTAGAAGGATTGATCTATACCTCGTTGTTAATATCCACTCTTTTAATTTCAGAAAACTAGTACAATGACGGAAAAAACCACATCAAAAAATAATTAATGTAGACTAATGAAATTTCGGGAATAAATTTGTTAGGTAACATATTTAAGTGATTAACATTGCAAATTAATGTAAGCAGAACGTAAGACATTGCAAATGTGAAATGCTGGTACATAAATAACCTGTGTAACCGCCAGAATGCAAGCATGCAAACGTGTATGCGTTATGTTGCACAGGTGGCAGATGTCAGTTTGTGGGATGGAGTTCCACGCCTGCTGCACTTGGTCGATAATACTGGGACGATTAATGCTCATCAAGTTTCCTTACAATAGGAATGTGTATGCACTCAACGACTGTGATAAGACTTTCAAAATGATGGAGCACAGCAATCAGTCGTCCTCTCATTTCAGGTCTTGTTAAGCAAATCTAGATTTCGGCTAGTGCCTAGCCAATATCCATCCACTACTTCATAGTTTCAATGCATGTCCTAGTACGTCAGTCCCCCGTTGTTCGGGCTTCTGTCACAGTTCGTTCGTTCAAGATTAGTCTTGAGATATACCTTGCAAACAGTTATTTCCCGTGTCGTCCGTATCCTGACAGCCACAGCTTCAAGAGGAGTTTGAAGGGGCACTGGTTCACTACATACCAAGTTCAGGACATAAACACAAACTCCACCTGACTATTATATTCGCTATGGTTCTTGTAATATCCCCTGTAGCCGAGAAGGGCAGGGGTCTGCATTGCCGGGAACCAGGTCTCCTGGAGGGCAATGCAGAAAGCAGGTGTAAGACTAACAGTTGCCATAGCTCAGCTAGGTAATAGAAAAAACCACCGCAATTCAACTGGAGGATGACGTGATCGTGAGACTGGGACGGCATGAAACACTCAATGAGGCAGTCTACGCCTCAGGGTCACCAGTTGCCACCAACTTATATCCTGAACATGTTATATTCATTGTGTCTGAGGGTCCGGCGAGATCTAGGTCCTCAGACGCAAAGCTTGTAGGCAGCGGTGGTGTGGGTGCCATCGCAGTTCCCTTGCTCTCGGGGGTGTTCTTTCTGGATTTCTCTCGCTGATCCTTGGGTTTATCTGGCTGGGAGGGCTTCACTGATCCAGTCTCCAGGACTGAAGATGATCGTGAAACTCTACAACCAGCTGCTTCTGGGCACTTCAGCCAGTGGCAGTTGTCATCTTTCCCACTAGCAGAAACCTGGGAAGGGAGTGACCCAAGGGACCCCTTACTAGTGAGAGGAGCTGAAGAAGACAGAGGTAGGTGGTGTGGGGGCAACACAGAGGGAAGTTTCCCCTACTATCAAGAGGGCAGATCTAGTCTTCCAGCTCTCAGAGCAGACTGGAACTCGGGGAACTGACGGGGCTACAACTGTTCTCATAGCGGCGGCAGAAGAGGAGGTCATAGCCACAGGATGTAGGCATACAAATTTCCTCTTGGCCTCAGTTTGGTCAGTCGGTCCAGGGTCTTGAATTCCATGATTTTCCTTTCTCGCTGTAAAATCCTGCAATCTGGTGAGCAAGGGGAGTGATTCCAGAATGAGATTTTCACTCTGCAGCGAAGTGTGCGCTGATATGAAACTTCCTGGCAGATTAAAACTGTGTGCCGGACTGAGACTCGAACTCGGGACCTTTGCCTTTCGCGGGCGAGCGCTCTACCAACTGAGATACCCGAGCACGACTCACGCCCCATCCTCAAAGCTTTACTTCTGCCAGTGCCTCGTCTCCTACTTGCCCGCGAAAAGCAAAGGCCCCGAGTTCGAGTCTCGGTCCGGCACACAGTTTTAATCTGCCAGGAAGTTTCAAAGGGAATTATGCTCTCCGCAGTTGACACAGTTGGGAGGTGGGGCACATGGAGTATTGGGATGGGATGGACGTCCACAATCTCGACCTGCGATGCTATAAGTACAGCGCGAAGACATATGACCGAACTTCCAGCATTTAAAGCACCACATTGGGGAGGGATATAGGGCTTTACATCACAGCGGTAGACCATCACCTTGACCTTCTCGGGTAATGTGTCCCCCTCAAAGCCCAGGATGAAGGCACCGGTGGAAACCTGAATATTCCTTGGGCGCTGATGGATGCGCCAGACGAAATGAACTCCTCGCCGCTCTAAGCTGGCGCGCAGCTCGTCGTCAAACTGCAAAAGAAGGTCCCTGTGGAATATAATATCCTGGATCATATTTAAGCTCTTATGAAGCGTGATGGCAACTGAAACATCCCTCAGCTTGTCACAAGCGAGGAAGCCGTTTTTATCAAGACTGACTCTGAACGAATTTTGGACAAGCCTTCCACCTCCCCAAACTTGTCTTCTAAATGCTCTACAAAAAACTGAGGCTTCATCGAAACAAAGGAGTCCCCATCAGTTTTCATACACATGAGGTACCGGGGTAAATAAGGTTCGCTGCCATCCTTAGCCTGGCATTCCTTTCAGGGTGTGGCCAGAGAGGGGGACGATTTAGGATCATACTTCCTTGCATTGTACTGAGACTTGGAACGCTTAGAGACTGCTGGCGTTTGATCACCAGCAAGTGATGATGTGGCACGCTTCATCGCGCGTCATACGCCCTGATGCCACCCACTCCGACCAGGGGCCCACCCCACAGGCGCCACCCAGCCACAGCAAAGGCCACCTGTCAGGATGTGTATTGTCGGGAGTCCCGATGACCCAGAGTGATGGGCATCTACGCCTTAGCATATGTGGGGAGTTAACAGCGCAGGCATCAGCAAAGCGATCCCTGTGTAGTCAGGGGGCTACAACCAACAAGGTACATGGCAGCCTCACCACAATGGACTGGCTACCATACTGGAATAGTCCCCCATTCGGATCTCCGGGAGGGGACTGCCAAGGGGGAGGTTACCATGAGAAGAAGATTGAATAATCAAAGAAAGGATAACGTTCTACGAGTCGGGGCGTGGAATGTCAGAAGCTTGAACGTGGTAGGGAAACTAGAAAATCTGAAAAGGGAAATGCAAAGGCTCAATCTAGATATAGTAGGGGTCAGTGAAGTGAAGTGGAAGGAAGACAAGGATTTCTGGTCAGATGAGTATCGGGTAATATCAACAGCAGCAGAAAATGGTATAACAGGTGTAGGATTCGTTATGAATAGGAAGGTAGGGGAGAAGGTGTGTTACTGTGAACAGTTCAGTGACCGGGTTGTTCTAATCAGAATCGACAGCAGACCAACACCGACAACGATAGTTCAGGTATACATGCCGACGTCGCAAGCTGAAGATGATCAGATAGAGAAAGTGTATGAGGATATTTTTTGAAAGGGTAATGCAGTATGTAAAGAGGGACGAAAATCTAATAGTCATGGGCGACTGGAATGCACTTGTAGGGGAAGGAGTAGAAGAAAAGGTTACAGGAGAATATGGGCTTGGGACAAGGAATGAAAGAGGAGAAAGACTAATTGAGTTCTGTAACAAGTTTCAGCTAGTAATAGCGAATACCCTGTTCAAGAGTCACAAGAGGAGGAGGTATACTTGGAAAAGGCCGGGAGATACGGGAAGATTTCAATTAGATTACATCATGGTCAGACAGAGATTCCGAAATCAGATACTGGATTGTAAGGCGTACCCAGGAGCAGATATAGACTCAGATCACAATATAGTAGTGATGAAGAGTAGGCTGAAGTTCAAGACATTAGTCGGGAAGAATCAATACGCAAAGAAGTGGGATACGGAAGTACTAAGGAATGACGAGATACGTTTGGAGTTCTCTAACGCTATAGATACAGCAATAAGGAATAGCGCAGTAGGCAGTACAGTTGAAGAGGAATGTATATCTCTAAAAAGGGCCATCACAGAAGTTTGGAAGGAAAACATAGGTACAAAGAAGGTAGCTGCGAAGAAACCATGGGTAACAGAAGAAATACACTCCTGGAAATGGAAAAAAGAACACATTGACACCGGTGTGTCAGACCCACCATACTTGCTCCGGACACTGCGAGAGGGCTGTACAAGCAATGATCACACGCACGGCACAGCGGACACACCAGGAACCGCGGTGTTGGCCGTCGAATGGCGCTAGCTGCGCAGCATTTGTGCACCGCCGCCGTCAGTGTCAGCCAGTTTGCCGTGGCATACGGAGCTCCATCGCAGTCTTTAACACTGGTAGCATGCCGCGACAGCGTGGACGTGAACCGTATGTGCAATTGACGGACTTTGAGCGAGGGCGTATAGTGGGCATGCGGGAGGCCGGGTGGACGTACCGCCGAATTGCTCAACACGTGGGGCGTGAGGTCTCCACAGTACATCGATGTTGTCGCCAGTGGTCGGCGGAAGGTGCACGTGCCCGTCGACC
The DNA here is from genome assembly GCF_021461385.2 of Schistocerca piceifrons. Taxonomy (NCBI): domain Eukaryota; kingdom Metazoa; phylum Arthropoda; class Insecta; order Orthoptera; family Acrididae; genus Schistocerca; species Schistocerca piceifrons. Next base: position 458,281,326 of record NC_060140.1, read on the forward strand.
TGGGACCGGACCGCAGCGACGCACGGATGCACGCCAAGACCGTAGGATCCTACGCAGTGCCGTAGGGGACCGCACCGCCACTTCCCAGCAAATTAGGGACACTGTTGCTCCTGGGGTATCGGCGAGGACCATTCGCAACCGTCTCCATGAAGCTGGGCTACGGTCCCGCACACCGTTAGGCCGTCTTCCGCTCACGCCCCAACATCGTGCAACCCGCCTCCAGTGGTGTCGCGACAGGCGTGAATGGAGGGACGAATGGAGACGTGTCGTCTTCAGCGATGAGAGTCGCTTCTGCCTTGGTGCCAATGATGGTCGTATGCGTGTTTGGCGCCGTGCAGGTGAGCGCCACAATCAGGACTGCATACGACCGAGGCACACAGGGCCAACACCCGGCATCATGGTGTGGGGAGCGATCTCCTACACTGGCCGTACACCCCTGGCGATCGTCGAGGGGACACTGAATAGTGCACGGTACATCCAAACCGTCATCGAACCCATCGTTCTACCATTCCTACACCGGCAAGGGAACTTGCTGTACTAAGAGGATAATGCACGTCCGCATGTATCCCGTGCCACCCAACGTGCTCTAGAAGGTGTAAGTCAACTACCCTGGCCAGCAAGATCTCCGGATCTGTCCCCCATTGAGCATGTTTGGGACTGGATGAAGCGTCGTCTCACGCGGTCTGCACGTCCAGCACGAACGCTGGTCCAACTGAGGCGCCAGGTGGAAATGGCATGGCAAGCCGTTCCACAGGACTACATCCAGCATCTCTACGATCGTCTCCATGGGAGAATAGCAGCCTGCATTGCTGCGAAAGGTGGATATACACTGTACTAGTGCCGACATTGTGCATGCTCTGTTGCCTGTGTCTATGTGCCTGTGGTTCTGTCAGTGTGATCGTGTGATGTATCTGACCCCAGGAATGTGTCAATAAAGTTTCCCCTTCTTGGGACAATGAATTCACGGTGTTCTTATTTCAATTTCCAGGAGTGTACTTCAGTTGATTGATGAAAGGAGGAAGTACAAACACGTTCCAGGAAAATCAGGAATACAGAAATACAAGTCGCTGAGGAATGAAATAAATAAGAAGTGCAGGGAAGCTAAGACGAAATGGCTGCGGGAAAAATGTGAAGACATCGGAAAAGATATGATTGTCGGAAGGACAGACTCAGCATACAGGAAAGTCAAAACAACCTTTGGTGACATTAAAAGCAACGGTGGTAACATTAAGAGTGTAACGGGAATTCCATTGTTAAATGCAGAGGAGAGAGCAGATAGGTGGAAAGAATACATTGAAAGCCTCTATGACGGTGAAGATTTGTCTGATGTGATAGAAGAAGAAACAGGAGTCGATTTAGAAGAGATAGGGGATTCAGTATTTGAATCGGGATTTAAAAGAGCTTTGGAGGACTTACGGTCAAATAAGGCGGAAGGGATAGATAACATTCCATCAGAATTTCTAAAATCATTGGGGGAAGTGGCAACAAAACGACTATTCACGTAGGTGTGTAGAATATATGAGTCTGGCGATATACCATCTGACTGCCGGAAAAGCATCATCCACACAATTCCGAAGACGGCAAGAGCTGACAAGTGCAAGAATTATCGCACAATCAGGTTAACAGCTCATGCATCGAAGCTGCTTACAAGAATAATATACAGAAGAATGGAAAAGAAAATTGAGAATGCGCTAGATGACGATCAGTTTGGCTTTAGGAAAAGTAAAGGGACGAGAGAGGCAATTCTGACGTTACGGCTAATAATGGAAGCAAGGCTAAAGAAAAATCAAGACACTTTCATAGGATTTGTCGACCTGGAAAAAGCGTTCGAAAATATAAAATGGTGCAAGCTGTTCGAGATTCTGAAAAAAGTAGGGGTAAGCTATAGGGAGACACGGGTCATATACAATATGTACAACAATCAAGAGGGAATAATAAGAGTGGACGATCAAGAACGAAGTGCTCGTATTAAGAAGGGTGTAAGGCAAGGCTGCAACCTTTCGCCCCTACTCTTCAATCTGTACATCGAGGAAGCAATGATGGAAATAAAAGAAAGGTTCAGGAGTAGAATTAAAATACAAGGTGAAAGGATATCAATGATACGATTCGATGATGACATGGCTATCCTGAGTGAAAGTGAAGAAGAATTAAATGAACTGCTGAACGGAATGGACAGTCTAATGAGTACACAGTATGGTTTGAGAGTAAATCGGAGAAAGACGAAGGTAATGAGAAGTAGTAGAAATGAGAACAGCGAGAAACTTAACATCAGGATTGATGGTCACCAAGTCAATGAAGTTAAGGAATTCTGCTACCTAGGCAGTAAAATAACCAATGACGGACGGTGCAAGGAGGACATCCAAAGCAGACTCGCTATGGCAAAAAAGGCATTTCTGGCCAAGAGAAGTCTACTAATATCAAATACCGGCCTTAATTTGAGGAAGAAATTTCTGAGGATGTACGTCTGTAGTACAGCATTTTATGGTAGTGAAACATGGACTGTGGGAAAACCGGAACAGAAGAGAATCGAAGCATTTGAGATGTGGTGATATAGACGAATTTTGAAAATTAGGTGGACTGATAAGGTAAGTAATGAGGAGATTCTACGCAGAATCGGAGAGGAAAGGAATATGTGGAAAACACTGATAAGGAGAAGGGACGGGAAGATAGGACATCTGCTAAGACATGAGTGAATGACTTCCATGGTACTAGAGGGAGTTGTAGAGGGAAAACTGTAGAGGAAGACAGAGGTTGGAATACGTCAAGCAAATAATTGAGGACGTAGGTTGCAAGTGCTACTCTGAGATGAAGAGGTTAGCACAGGAAAGGAATTCGTGGCGGGCTGCATCAAACCAGTCAGTAGACTGGTGAGCAAAAAAAAAACCATACTGGATACGAGGTGTAAAGAATTCCATGGTCCTCGTCGGGGCAGAAAACGACACTGCATAATTAGTGGAGGAAAACGCACCCAGGAAGGTGTCCTCACTCAAGAGATGGAGGATGAGCGGGACTGCAATGCTATGACGAGAAAGTGGGCTAAAGATCTCAATGGGCGATGAACACGATGCACCTTTTAAGGCGCCCTTCCCGAATTGGCTCGCTCTTCGGGGAAATTTTGAAAATTGTAGGTCAAACCCTACAGGGGACCATCACATAAAGGCTGAAAGGTGTGAGACTCCTTTTAGTCGCCTCTTACGACAGGCAGGAATACTTCAGGCCTATTCTAAACCCCGGGCCCACAGGGGTGGTGGTCGTCCGGAGTATGGTCTTCTTGTGGCCATACATTCTCATGACCATCGCTGATAGCAGTCATGTTCAGAGGCTACAGTCCTGCCAAGCCACTCTGCAATATCGAAGAAGGAACATCCAGTTTCACGTAGCCCCATTACACATCCCCATTCAACTTCAGTGAAGTGTTGATAGCGGTTCCTTTGTCACCTTAAAGACAATCTTGACTACCGCGACCAGTCTCAAAGGTAACCAATGTTCATGAATGTTACAGTGTGTATTTAAAGCAAACCCGATTTGCATCCTCATAGTGGCGTTACTTGCGCCCCTCTTATGCGACTGGCGCAAAATCTGAATAGATATCATCTATCAGATCTAGAAACAGGCCTACGAAGTTTCGTTTTTGCCACAAAACTCCTTTTTGGTGCTACGATTTTTTCATCCGTCTTTCTATATCATGTTCGCGACAATGTAGTTAGTTTTCACCTCTACTCGCATTCCATTTCTATTGAACCCATGTATTATTTATTAAAATAAATTTTTGCAGACAAACGAAACAGAAGAATGATGCCACTAATATAAAGCGATATGTATCAGATTCATGGATTCGTACTCTATCGTTTCAGTATAATGTTTTAAAATCCTGTTCAAAGTAGAGGGTAAAACATTATGTAAAGTGGATTAGACTTGTGTAATGCGTTTCCAGCTTACATTAACCGTTACTCTGAGTTGGAGATGCCGAATCTCTACTAGTGGAAAAACGACGAAAAATTTGATGAAAAGCCCACGCAAATTAATTGCACAGGTTGTATATATTATATGATCATATTATCACGGTCATACATCTGTGGAAATATTGTCTTGGTCAATAATTTCATCATGTTTCATAGCCTTCCCTGCGTATAAAACCGCTTGCAGTCGTGTCTGAAAGTGTCGGATGTCATCCTGGGAGATATGGTTGTACGCTGCTACCAACAGTTGTTGTAGATAACTAAAAGATGTTGCTAGTAATGCAATGCAACTTCATAACGAACCACAGATGCTCAGTGGGGAACGAGTCGGGAAACTGCGCTGTCAGAGGATCTGCTAAATACCTGGGATAGCGTGTTGGTTAAAAGGAGACATATTTGCACGGGCCTAGTTCTGTTCAAAAAGCAAATATCCTTCACGTTAGAGGAACGGAAAAAGAAAGGGCTGAACTATTGTCGGGATAGTTCCACAATATTAAGTCTTTATTCACCAAACTGCACAGGTAAACCAGGGAGGGAAAATTTTCGCCGCCTGTATTTTGCCGGATAAGGGAGGCAGGTTATACGCCTGAAGATCTAAGACCAAACAACATTGTGGCTATTTCCTAGGCTTCATTCGAAATATCTTCACAATGTCTCATGGAGCGACTGCACTGACACTCTTCATTGCGACCTGTCCGTCAAACGGCAACGTTTAACTGAGATGACTCCCTGCTGGCCATGGTTTTGACCATATCCCTTTTCTCTTATCATTGTCAAACTCTCAATTAACGAGGAAAATTGCTATTGCGCGCAAAGGCGACGTAATCTGTTCCTTGGTCACTCCAAGCTAACAATGCTATACGACATTAGACGTGGCTAAGGCTGTGACACGCGATGGTTTAAATAGTCATTGTGGAATTCCAACTACCCATTTACTACGAAGAGCTGCAGCTACAGCGAGAGATGTGTGGGATAAAGTATGGTAGAAGTCATCCAGAGTTAGGGACAGGATCTATTGCAAAAAATCCTTTCACTACCATTCGTCCCTTGCATAACAATTTTCGATGTCCATGATGCATCAGAACCGCCAGCGCACGCCTAAGGTTCAGTAACGGCAGCTTCAAGAAACTTCCGCATGACATAAGTTTTACAAAGGATTTAGTTAAAGATTAGGTGTGTAATTACACAACAAATTGTTTTGAGCATGTGAAGGTGGAGACTAGGCATTTTTTTTCCACCCTTTGTACAGTTCTACTGTTAATATTTTCTTCGATTACACAAGTGTTCTGTTGTGAAATATACTAAAACCGAACTGTCTGCTGCTAACTTAATATCTTTAGCAGAAGAACTACAGTGGGTGGTCGAATGATATTTGCATATTCCGCACTAAATAGCTGTTCTGAAAGTTTCTCGATAGGCGTATTTCTTCGCAATCAACCAGCGTTAGTGTTTTCAGCAATTCTGTTGCAAACTCTCGCGAGACAGACAAACATGTGACCGTTCAAGCTTCTCGTCAAGCAAGCATATATACAGGGTGAGTCACCTAACATTACCGCTGGATATATTTCGTAAACCACATCAAATACTGACGAACCGATTCCACAGACCGAACGTGAGGAGAGGGGCTAGTGTAATTGGTTAATACAAACCATAAAAAAATGCACGGAAGTATGTTTTTTAACACAAACCTACGTTTTTTTAAATGGAACCACGTTAGTTTTGTTAGCACATCTGAACATATAAACAAATACGTAATCAGTACCGTTTGTTGCATTGTAAAATGCTTATTACATCGGGAGATATTGTAACCTAAAGTTGACGCTTGAGTACCACTCCTCCGCTGTTCGATCGTGTGTATCGGAGAGCACCGAATTACGTAGGGATCCAAAGGGAACGGTGATGGACCTTAGGTACAGAAGAGATTGGAACAGCACATTACGTCCATATGCTAACACCTTTTTATTGGTCTTTTTCACTGACGCACATGTACATTACCATGAGGGGTGAGGTACACGCACACACGTGGTTTCCGTTTTCAATTACGGAGTGGAATAGAGTATGTCCCGACATGTCAGGCCAATAGATGTTCAATTTGGTGGCCATCATTTGCTGCACACAATTGCAATCTCTGGCGTAGTGAATGTCGTACATGCCGCAGTACATCTGCTGTAATGTCGCCGCAGGCTGCCACAATACGTTGTTTCATATCCTCTGGGGTTGTAGGCACATCACGGTACACATTATCCTTTAACGTACCCCACAGAAAGAAGTCCAGAAGTGTAAGATCAGGAGAACGGGCTGGCCAATTTATGCGTCCTCCACGTCCTATGAAACGCCCGTCGAACATCCTGTCAAGGGTCAGCCTAGTGTTAATTTCGGAATGTGCAGGTGCACCATCATGCTGATACCACATACGTCGATGCGTTTCCAGTGGGACATTTTCGAGCAACGTTGGCAGATCATTCTGTAGAAACGCGATGTATGTTGCAGCTGTTTGTTACAACACGCAACTGAACGTCGGAGGTTTCAAGCGTCAACTTTAGGTTACAATATCTCCGGATGTAATTAGCATTTTACAATGCAACAAACGGTACTGATTACGTATTTGTTTATATGTTCAGGTGTGCTAACAAAACTAACGTGGTTCCATTTAAAAAAACGTAGGTTTGTGTTAAAAAACATACTTCCGTGCATTTTTGTATGGTTTGTATTAAACAATTACACTAGCCCCTCTCCTCACGTTCGGTCTGTGGAATCGGTTCGTCAGTATTTGATATGGTTTACGAAATATATCCAGCGGTAACGTTAGGTGACTCACCCTGTATAATGCCTTCAACCAAAGTATTTACAGCGTAGTGTGAAACTGATAAAAGTTTCTAAATATTTACTTTTTAACATATTTCACTTGTCAAGGCAGCTTTCTTATTAGCAGCTTCCAATGGTACCAATCAAAAAACTGTGGAGATGTACAACCATCGTAGACAACTGCTACACATGGTATTATGTGCAGAGTGACATATGTATATCGCTGCTTGATACTTCCCAGTAGTCTCCACTCTTCTTGCCTATGTGCACTTGCAGATGATCATCATTGACTTCGAGGCAGAATCTTCTGTCGTCAGTGAACCCAACACTATGCCAAGCTTCCCACCAGCTATGTCTTTCATATCATAGGAAGCGATTGCACGCTGGTTCACCGTTGACACTTCAGGTCCTACAAGCTGAAAGCTGGGTGATTCTCCAGGAGAACCATTCATCTACCCAATATCCTCAATGAAACCACACCGCACTCTAGCGGTCCAGTGTGCAATAACCACTACAGATGGGTGGAGGAGTCGTTCTTAGAGTTTGTCGGCACACTGTGGGTTCCATGGATTGCTGAGAGGTACAGGAATCCATCTGATGAGAAAATGACTGCAGCAAGGCAGTCGTCCATCTGGAAAACGCTGTGTGCTACGAAGGCCTCAGTTCAACCCCAGGACCAATAGCGCTGCATGTGGACTCTCTGAAGGGATGACGGTGGAGCAGAAGCAGGCTCATGGCGAAAGTCAACACTGAAGCGGACTCTGACTCGCTAACTTATCCATTATGTCGGATGACGTGCCCAGCCAGAATGCCAGTATTTATACGTGCCCAAGCGGGTTTGTCATAGTGTGAGTGTCACAAATGTCACGTACGCTGCGTACCGGAGCCTCCCTGGCCTGGTTACACGTTGGTCACAAACTCTCAGGCGAGCACCAGCTGGTTTTATGAAAGTTGGGTGGTTATGGCATTTTTCATGCGATAAAGGTTATTTCTTATTTGGATTTAAAGTTTAAATTATTTTTGGTTACTTTTAAGTGGGTGCTGTGGTGCAGCATATTGCACCAAGCAGCTGCCTGTGGCAATGTACCGTCCTGCGTTGGCTCGCGTCATTAATGCGTGAACCAACACAGAGTTTAAGATACCGAACTCGCGTTCAAGGGTATCTTTGGAAATCTTGGGATCGGAGAAGGCAAAAGAAACGGATAACATTACCTCGAAATTTGCAAAATAATCGATAATGTGCTAACCGAGCGATTATTCCAGTTAGCCTGCATTTTTTTTCCTTGCTCGTCCAGATGTCTTTGAGGTTACGGAACAAAACTGGAAATGAGAACGTTAATTTCGTTCGAATGTATGTGAACCTTCAGTGTTGCTAAAATTTCGTCTTTGTTTTTGTTTCTAAGTTCAAGAATATTATGAAGAGTACATAGAAATGTAAGAAAAATCTCAAAAGGGAAGGACACAAGGCGCCATTAATTTGTCGGTATTAACTAGTGGAATGTCAGCTGGTCAGGCTTAATAAATAAGCTAAGCTGTTTAAGAAACTTGGTCCTCTGAAATTTCATTTCAGAATATTGTATATATAATTGTCAGCAACATGCTGACGTATGACTATCAATAATATTTTTAGTAGAAAACCGATTTGGATCAGTTATTTGTGGCTTATAAACAAGAATCATTTTAAGTTTGGCACTCTTTTATTTAAGGAATAATTTTCATTTTGTCTATTATGTGGTCTCTCTAGACGCACTGTTAACAAAACCATTAACCACTGTATCCTGCAACTCAAAGGTTTATTTGATTTGGCTACAATTAGGAGTATTGTTTTGACAATAACGCACAACTTCCGGTAGTTGAATTACTAATAATGTCTCTGCAAAGAGAACTGTGCACTGAGGTGATCGTGTCGGGCCTCCTTTTCCCCGACCTAGTGCAGCAACTCGACCTGGTATGGACTCAACAAGTCTTTGGAAGTCCCTCTAGAAATACTGAGCCATTCTACCTCTATAGCCGTCAATATTTCCGCAAGTGTTGCCGGTGCAGGATTTTGTGCAGGAACTGACCTCTCAATTACGCCCATATGTGTTCAATGGGAGCTATATCGAGCTATCTGGGTGGCCATATCATTCGTTCGAACTATCCAGAGTGTTCCTCAAACCAGTCACAAACAATTGTGGTTCGGTGACGCGGCGCATTGTCATCCATAAAAATTCCATCATTGTTTGGCGGCACGTGGCCTCCAAGTGGCCGAACGAAACCATTTCAGTCAATTATCGATTCAGTTGGGCCAGAAAATCCATTCCATTCAATGTAAAAACAAAACACACCATTATGGAGTCACTATCAGCTTGCACAGTGCCTTGTTGACAACTTGGGTCCATGGCTTCGTAGGACCTGTGCCACTCTCGGCCCCTACCATCAATCAGCTCTTTCTTGCCAATGTCTGGGCTCGTGTGACCAGGCCGCGATTTTCCAGTCGTCTAGGGGCCAACATATATGGTCCTGAACCCAGGAGAGGAGCTGCAGACGGTTTCGTGCTGTTAGCAGCGGTGCTCGCGTCGGTAGTCTGCTGTCCATAGCCCATTAGCGCCAGATTTCGCCGAACTGTCCTAACGGATACGTTCTTCGTACGCTAACACGCCATTGTTACTACGGTGAAAGACCCTCACCATATCAGTTATATTAATTACAAATCCTGCAGAAGAATTGGATGAGTCTCACTCACAGAATGAAACGTATGCTACGTTGAAAAGTATCATCTGCCATATGCTTGACATTATTAAACAGAATACAGAGATTTCTTTAGTTAACATCGCAGTGAGAACAATAAGCTATGAAGCAGCAGCACTAGACGTTAAGAGAACGAGTGATGCACAAAACTTTAAATATCAAACTTCGCGTTGAATAACGCAATGAAATTAGCAGTAAAATCAACAAAACCGACGATGAACAAGACAATTTAGTCACGCTTTATCAGAAGAATTGTCAACACAATAAAAATGGATTATTTGACGAAATATTTACAATGAAAAGAAGTAAATCCAGTATTTTACTTCTGGCATCATTTAAGACGTCCACCTATTATCGTTAGCGATAGCACTGATATATCTCTTAATGAAAGTATGCAGACTTCACAGGGTATAGCATTTTTTATTGAAAAACGGTTAGTTCGTGACAAAATGTAACGTAATATACCAGACGGGAGCCACACAAAATCACTGTTTGAACTATTTTTTTTTCTTACGTTTTCTGGGTCATCGATCTATGAGTGATTTGGATGTGGCCCATCATGATTTCCTCACATAGCCCAGTCTTTTCATCTACGAGTATCATCTACACCCCGTCTCCACAGTTACTTTCTTTTATATTCTTCTGTATATGTATTTATCCTCCATGGCTCCCTTTAGTATTACGGAAGTTATTTCTTGATGTCTAACAAACGTTGTTTCATCTTATCGTTTCCTGCAGCAAATGCTGTTCACATATTCCTGTTCTTAAAGATTCTATGGAGGATTTCTTACCTTATTTGTTCATCTAATTTTCATCATTCTCCTTTTACACCACATCTCAAATGACTCGATTATCTTCTTCTCCAGTTTTTCCACAGTCTATGACTTACTTCCATATGATGCTGTGCTCTGTACCCGGACCAGAATAACGAAGTGAGTGACATCTAACTGTTCACAGGGCTGCTACCTCAGCAACAGCCGATTAGAGAACGAACTTGGTCGCATCTCCTGTTCCTTTCACCCTTGTCAAATCTCTCTGCTATTCCAGGTAGCGCCTCGCCTGATGTAGCCAGCTGCGTATGACACTCGCGGCTTGTAACGTAAACAGCTGTAGTCGTTTCGTTGCGTGCTTTATTGTTTTGTGGGGCGAATTTGTATGGCACTACAGAATGTCTGAAGCTTGTATTGGAAGTGAGCAAAAAGGTGTGACTGCTATACGGAATATTCAGCGATCTGCCCATGTTTTGCGTGGTCAATGCACGTGAGTGTGTGCTCGGTGTGGGAATATTTGGAGAAGGAGAGAGACAATGGTGCAACTCTATTGCCTGTAACGAAAGTAGTCGAAAGGACTGCAGACGCTTTGAAGACACATTAAAATACTATCATCAGCATTTGTAAGGAGAAATATTGTGCAGAATGGGAAGAGCTTAGTTCCCCCAAACTGGAGACACCCTGTACAAAGAGAAGGACGCATAACAAAATGGACTCTTTTCAACAAGATTCTAAGATTCTCTTCGTCCCCACATACATGGATATTACGAAAAGAACATCCAACTATAAAAAATCTGTGTGGTACTCTTCGCGAGACATCTTCACTCTGATTCACATGTATTATTTTTCTTGTTTGTGGTATCTTGTGTTCCGTATAAGTCAGTAAACTATTTCGTTGTTTCCACACCTCTTAAAACATAACAAATGCACAAATTACAGCTTTTGAAAAATCCTTTAATACTACGCAGATGCTAATGCTGTCTACCCATTAAATTCATTCGATATGTGCAAACAGTTCTTCGTTATTCTGCCTCAATGATGGAAAATATAAATTTCGCAAAGGAAAGAGGAAGTAAATTTTAAATATGGGTTTTTAAATTCCACCTTCTGTACACAATCTATTTCTTTAGTCCATACCCGAACATGTTTCAGCACCTATATTCATCTTCTTACAGTCTCTATTTATGTCTGAAAGATGCCTTTAAAAATAATAATGCAATCAAATTATTTGAGTTACAGTGCAGTAAGCATCTTCAAATGGGTTTCGACTGATGTATGTCATCTTCTAACAGGTCTCTTCTCAAAGGTCATAATTCAGAGCGGAAACTTCATCGGACAACCGCTCGGCATGGAATGGGCCCGGAGACACGCCTTCAGATTGGGTACTGCCCTGGGATTCGAAGCTGATGACTCTGAACAGCTAGTGGACTTTTTACGTTCTCTCAACGCTACTGACCTTCTGCTAGACACCTCACTCTTCCTGACAGATGAGGTACAGCATACACTGCTCCAGTCACAATTCGCATAATGTCAACTTTTGTGAATGAAAGTAAGCGTTGTAACGGTAAGTTGTAGTTCTGATAGGACTTAGTTATTCCTCCTTGTAGTACAAGTTTCCCTCACCGGTAACAATTATGAAGAAGAATGGTCGATGTTGCTTACGAGCTACCTAATGAATACCGAGCAAACGGTCACCAGCTAAGTTTCCTGGCTTGCACTTCAAGTGTGCAATCATAATTCACGATGTTGGTAATTATTGTGCTGATCAACAAAGCCCAACGTAGGTTAGAGTTCAGCATATCTCCACCAAGCAGAACGGTATAACTAATGGTGGCTTATTGCTCACTTCAAATTGAATCTCTTAAATGACAGACTTTTTCCCTTGTCGTGCTTCCTTTAAAGACATTCTCCTTGTAGGTGGTACCGATGTTTCGGATTCTCTCCACATAATTGTTAGAAAAGAGGAATTTGTACACCTGTTGGTGTTTTTTGCACTAGAAACCACATTTTCTTTAGTATACTAAAATAAATTTTTGTTCAGTTGTAAAAAATTCAAAGCATATTGTCAATCAGGACAGTTAATGAATAAAAGGTGGAAATAATGAACAGTGGCCTAGCAACGTAGTGTTGCGGTGATGTACAAAAACATTACCAATATTTATTTTAATTCTTTTAGTTGGCGTTTTTGTCGTGTAGCGTAGCCAAGACACAGTTGTCCTGGCTGACGTAATTTAGATCGCCATTTGAACTGGATACGGTATTGTTTTTATCGTTTAGCGGGGAGATATACTACGTGTACAATGATATACGAATACATGTTTTAGCAATTACGCCGCTTCAAGAAAGTAACCAGAAATTACAATTACAGGAGCAAATGCTGTTCTCGTATTCTCCCTGGTGGCCACACGTAGAGCCTCAGCTGGACAGCGCTTTCTTCTCGGAGTCTCCTATTCAGGCACTCATCGACGGACGTTTCCACAGAGTGCCAATTCTGACAGGCGTTACCTCTGGCGAACTTGGTTCGTAGCCATGAATTTTCCGGACTGACGAAAGAAATTATGTTTAATCGTAGAACGCAAATTCTGTATAGGCATCTCGCTATCCATTAATCACTTGAAGCTGCACATACATTAAACTAACTTTCCCTTACACTTTTCAGACTACTAGGTAACGCATTAGAGTCTACCTAGTATTTACAGTCAAACTTTATTCAGGTTATCACTGAATACGTTTTCGATGGTGTATCTGTAAGCTATTCCAACACGATTGCTGTAGCATATTTAGATTCTAATTGACTGGTTACTTACCTAAATTCATATTACAGGTTCAAATCTTCTAAATGACATAGAAAAAATCAATTTCCTCAACAACCAGTTTGTTGAATCAGTGGGACCTAACGTACACCTACCTACAACGGAGCAGCAAATCGACGCAGCTCTTAAACTGAGAGACTTTTATTTCAGAAACGAGACTATCTCTGCAGATAACAATCCTGATGATCTCGTGATTGTAAGTAACTTCCTGTTCACATATTTTTAATCATGAATGTGGTTAAACCGACCTGTCATCATAAATATTCCCAATTCTTTAAAAGAGATTTTTTCTGTGCTGGATTTCGATAGCATCAGCATAGAGACAAAATAAGAACGTCTGATTTATAAACTGGAGTATACAAACCGCATTTCACATCTTTTTCACAGTTACATTCTAAAACACCGTTCAAAACCCGTAGAATATTGAAAGTAATTCGATTATATTTAAAGTTTCTCTTCGCCGGCTTTCTTCTAAACCCTAATCTTTCCCCTTCCTCTATAGCACTTAAACCATTCAGATGTTACATGTACCTTCTTTTTTCCCTAAAACCTCTTTCTTGTCTTTCGCACACTGTACCTTATACCGTAATCCTCCTACTTTTCGAAATGTAGCTGATGTGGGACGGGAAAAAGCTCACGTTGCAGCACAAGTTGAAAACTGTTAAACTTTATCTATTTGCCCCAGAACGAATTTTCTCTCTGCAGCGGAGTACAAACGAATTTTATTTCACCTTTTTGCACTTTGTTTTTATTTATTGACGGGTATTAGTAATGAATCCCCATGCTTTCCGTGCCATATTCCTACTTCAGTCAATGCTTCTTTATAATTTTTGTTTTTCCTTTGGTTGTCAGGCACAAAATCAATGTAAGTTATGATTTTATATTCGTTAAATAATATAGAATAGAATGCAAAGATCAACATGTGGAGCTGGTTTTCATTTGTGAAAATTTTTTTTACTTACTCCCAGATTTGTGTGTGATGCCGTCTGTAGCCATTAATCCTTCTGTTCTGGGCCTACTTCGGTTTTCTGAAGCCATTTATTTCTTTGTGCCTATCTTCCTGCTTTTCCGTTGTCACTGTCGCAAGCTGTTCTTTTGCTGATTTTGATGCTGGCATGACAGCAATGAGTTTCTGATGTACCAGTTTGTGGCCCAATTCCCTTAACACTCCCATAACCAGCCATTTTCTACATTTGCATCTATATCCATACTCAGCAAACCATTGTGAAGTGCATAGCATAGGGTACGTCCCGTTGTACTAGTTGCTATGGCGTTTCCCCGTTCCGTTCAAGTATGTGGCGTGTGAAGAATGACTGTTTAAGTGCCTCTGGATGTCCTGTACTTAATCTAATCTCGTTCTCAGCGTCCTTGTTGGAGCGATGTGCATAGGGTTGCAGTATATTCATAGACTCATCATTTAAAGTCAGTTCTTGAAACTTCTTGGGATAATTTACGTCTATCTTCTAGCCTGCAAGTTCAGTTCTGTCAGAATCTCTGTGTCAGTCTCCCGCGTGTCAGATAAACCTGTGAACATACGTGTTGCCCTTCTCTGCATACGTTCAATATCTCCTATTAGTTCTGTTTGGTACGGGTTTTACACTTTTGAGCAGTTTTCTAGGACAGGCCTCGCGAGTAACTTGTAAGCAATTTCCTTTGTAGACTGGTTGCAATTTCTTAGTATTCTACGAATAAATCGAAGTCTGCCACTTGCTTTACAGGCGACTGAGTCTATGTAATCGTTTAATTTGATGTTCCTACGAAGTGTTGTACCCAGGTATATGTGTGAGTTGGCCGATTCCATCGGTGACTCACTAATATTATAATCATTGGGTGCTACGTTTTATCGTCATGTGAAGTGCGCAGCTTTACATTTCTGTACATTAACTGTTTTCGTATCTCCCTTCAGGCAAGCTTATAATAGACCGTCAAGCTTTCTTTGTCTTCGGGAGGACCGGGCGGCAGGGATGCGTTCGGGAGTCGCTTGCGGTTAATTCTACACTTTTGGAGTGCAACAGAGTTCTGGACGATGGAGGCGGGTAGGCGTGAAATCAAGTTCTTAGATTGATAACGAAGAAATCTGTGGTGGGAGACTGTATCCTTTATGTAGTGCCCACAATAAGCGGTACACAAGCAAACAGCCAATGTATTAACAAACGAACAAAGTTTGTTTGAATAGAGAGAAACTTAATAATGAGAAATCTTGGGACTCTTGAAACAAACTACAGTCTTCTATTTAAGCACAAACAGTCTCAGAAGAAGACAACAAAGTTTTCTAATTTTGAAATATCTTCCTAAAGGAAAAACCCATATGAAGTCTTCTGATTGAAACATAAACATAGTCCAGATTTCTGATAATGAGGAAAACCAAGTGCTGTACTGAGTCTTGGCTCTAAAAGATAGGAAAGAATCTGTGATCATAAGTTCTTAACACATTTCAGATAAGCACTGTCGGAGGAAATTTCTTGAGTCACTTAGAGAAATAACTAAGTCTATTCAAAGTGCACAACACATTTGGGGTACTGACAAAGTCCGACAGGGCTTCTAAATCTGACAACGCAATCCGGTGGAAAACGGTTAGAATCTAAGTTTCAGAGAAGAAGTTCTATGTCTGGTGAGGCCACACAACAGGGAACTACAGAAGTATTCCGAAATCTAGAATCAGTTTTCCTGTTGAGGAGGGAAGACAGAGACCACTTGCAGGATTCAGGGCGAGGAGGCTGGCTCGAATGGCGATCGCGGCGTAACGACGACCTGCGAGAGAGCTACTGATTGTGGAAATGCAATAAGAATCCGGCACCTGACCCAGAAAGCTCGTTCGGTGGGACTCGCTAACTAGGGCCCAAGCACTGCCAGAAATACAGACCTCGCTGCCAAGATACATTCTGTCTTGCTTCCTGTTACGTGGCTAACGTTAGAAAGAGATCCAGAAACCACTCCTGGTGCATTGGTCGCCGTCTGGTGTTCGTCTGTGCCGCAGTAGCCCCCGAACAACTTCTGCAGCAAACAGGCTGCCTGCGTAACTGGAATGTAGTTTGGGTTGCAGACAAAGTAGGCGCTAACACAATTAACTTAACGCATTACAATGGAAAGAGATGCAACTTACTAGCAAAACTGGCAGGAGAGAACCAACTGAAAGCCGTAGTTACCGGCATCTCACCAACCCAGATTACTTTCACACTTAAGCAAACATCAAAAATAAAACTCAACAGTTCAGAAAAGAAGGAAATGAGTAGGAAGAGAAACAGCTATTTAGAAAATGGCCCTGAAAAAACATAAATTGCATGTGCAGTTGATAGTGATGAAATAGACGGTGCTCTTAAACAAGTGAAAAACCATATGGTACCAAATGTGGGTGGCGAACTAGCAAAATTAAAAGAAAAAACAAATCTGTTTCATGGAAATAGTTGACTCTGCAAAACTACAGAAAGATGTGGAAGGAGGCAATGGTGATTGTAATACTTAAACCAAGGAAAACCACAGACGATCCGAAGAACTGTACATCTATCTCTCTGTTATGTACAACTTACAAACTGTTTGGGTAGTGGCCTCGAGACTACAGCCACTTATCGAAATCCTACCAATCTGGATCACTGTGCATCTCATCAATAAAGAAGGTAACAGCAAGTTGAACCTTAAACTCAGCGGAGAGCCAATTAAACAGGAAAACACAGGGAAGTACTTAGGAGCTAAACTTGACTATACAATTTCCTTCAGGCACCACCTACAGGATGACAATTATCGAACTATGTGAAATAAAATCGTCATAACTTCTGAACGGTTTGCATTAGAACCTTCAAACTGTACGGTTGGCCGCGGGGTATAATGGGAATTAGTATGCGCATTGTTGTTTGGTTTAGCGACGAAGCGCGCTTTCATTTCGGTGTGTTCGGCAACAAGTAAAATTGGCGCTTTTGCGGGCTGAGAATCTGCATTTCGCGATCGAGAAGTCTCTTCACCCTCAATGGGTGACTGTGTGGTGTGCAACGCCCAGTCACGGAATAATGGGTGCGATATTCCTTGATTGAACGGTGACTACCGAACGGTACGTGAAGGCTTTGGAATACGATTTCATCCCCATTACCCAAAGTGACTTTGATTTCGACAACTTGTGGTTCATACAAGACAGAGCTCGACCCCATTGAAGCAGGAGAGTGTTTGATGTCCTGGAGGAGTACTTTGCGGCCCGCATTCTGGCTCGGAAGTGGCATGGGCTTCGATTGGCAGCCACATTCTCCGGATCTGAACACATGCGAGGGGGGGGGGGGGGGGGGGCTATATTAAAGACAAGGTATACAGCAATAATCGCAAAACCATTGCTGAGCTGAAAACAGCCATTCAGGAGGTCATCGACGACATCGATATCCCAACACTTCAGCGGGTCGTAAGGAATTTCGCAATTTTTTCTGTTCCACATTGAAGTGTTGGCAGAAGAGCCAACACCGGGTTGCTAGAGGAGGCCGAAATGCACGCGCTTAATTACACGCAGACTGGCGTGAGGTCTGGAACAGTTAAGGGAATTAATAGTAGCAAATAAAGTACGTAGCTGTTGGAATACTTAACTTTAATCCATAATTGGTGTACATCGCTCTTGACAGTACATTAATAACTATCTCAATAGAACTGGTAATGGCGCCTTGCTAGGTCGTAGCAAATGACGTAGCTGAAGGCTATGCTAACTATCGTCTCGGCAAATGAGAGCGTATTTGTCAGTGTAGCATTCCTAGCAATGTCGGCTGTACAACTGGGGCGAGCGCCAGGACGTCTCTCTAGACCTGCCGTGTGGTGGCGCTCTGTCTGCTATCACTGACAGTGGCGACACGCGTGTCCGACGTATACTACCGGACCGCGGCCGATTTAAAGGCTATCACCTAGCAAGTGTGGTGTCTGGCGGTGACACCACACACGCCATCGCCAATGATGGAAGGCATATCGAACATATCATAACCTAAATCCAAAAATCTGTGGTAACGTTTACATGTCGAGTAAAGTGTGTGCACGGCGTAGTGTGTAACTAATTTACGTTTTTTCATGTAGTTCAATTGGAAGAAGAAAAAGAACACTGAATTCCAGAAACTATAATAACCAAACACTCTGCGCACATCAGCATTTGCACTGGTATCTAGTGCTGCAAAATACTGTACCCCAGTATATGCAACGAACGCCTAACCAATAAGAGTTGATGTAGATCTCAGTGAATCGACGAAGATCATAAGTGGCTCTCCGAAACCGATCCCCAAAACCTGGCTATCAGTGCTAGCAGTATTCAACCACCAAACATCAGACGGGAAGCTGCAATAAAAAAAGAGTCGAAGAAGATATCAAACTAATGCGATCTCCCAATTCATCATCATTTACACACAGAGGATCGACTGAAGTCGAGAACACCTGTCTGGAAAACCACCCAAAGCCTAGAACTTTTGAAGAATAAACGGATTGCCAGGAACACTGGCAAGGAACAAAATGGATTCCTTATTGCTGATGTGATTAAACGACTTCCTGCATCGATCTTCCAAGAAGACTCTGGACAATATTATACTGCAACGGCTGCTGTAAAATGTTTATGAGAAAGTAGGTCTTGCGAATGATCCTTTCTATGAGTGTCGTGAACATGAAACTATGACCCATATTTTAAATTGTGTAATTTACAGTTACATTGGAGACGGAATTAAAGACATCCACAGTGTCTCCAGAGAAGGCCTCTTCAACATATGAAGTCACTAGAAATTGGAATTTTGTTTCTCTGACACATTCCGTTGTTTTTCTTCACTATTCGGTAGTATACCACATGGAAACCGTTCGTTGTAATCCAAATTAATGCCATCATATTGCAATAATGCCATCATATCGTAATTTTTCCTCTTGCAAAATTTGTAATGTTTTTAATTAGGTTACTACCGAAAGATTAAACATGAAGAGTAGCAGTTTCGTGAGAGTTGTCGTCATAATTCGTATAGCTTTTCGCACAAACCAAATTTTTTTTGCACCTAAGTGTTACTACAATATCTAGTTCATTACACATAGTATGCATATCACGATTTCTGCAGTGAATTTGGTTGTATTGCAATAGTTCAGCAACGACCTACGCTTCTTGGAGCCAACTGACGCTCTGGTGAGAAAAGTGACAGAAGTTGCCGACCTGCCAGTCTTCTGCTACGAATTTGACTATCGCGGAGAGCACGTGAACGTCACACAATGGGGTAAGTACGAAGAGGCTACACAAACGTATTTTAGGAGCACGTTATTTTATGTAACATTTCGTTCAATTAGAATGATATTAAGAGATAACAGTTTCAATATATTTCCTCTGAAATTATGCAATAATACTTCCATTTTTTGCACTTATTAGTACTAAGACCTAAGAAAAATTCCGTGTTATTTCAATTTTTCTTTCGTTTCCGAAGGTGCTTGCAGATAAGTTGAGATAACTCACAAATTAAATTAAACGTAACGTGATACTATAATGAAAAATCACTGATTGCTGTTATTCCATAAGACATTATGTCTGTTTTTGCAAAGAAAATCGACTAGTCTATAGTCATTTTTTAACTGAAAGGAAGTTGAACGTGGTCTCTTCCAAGACAGACTCAATAACAGAATGCTTATTTTTCATTTGTGTTTCATCGACAAATCTTCTCTCCGACTTGTACAGTATATAGCAGAATTCTGAGATGCTTCTGATCATATCATACTCAAATAGTTCTCATTTCTGAAAGAGTTTTGCGCACAAATACGTCTTGATATAACATGTGAATGGTGGATGTTTATTACATTTTTTTCCTTTCCGAAAGTTCGTTACTGACAGATCTGTCAAAAGTAAAGAGAAATATGCTCTCTTAGCGGTACTGTCAGTGATACTTCAGTAGCATCAGTAATCATCCAAAAGTGGTTAATTTTAACTCGGAAAGAGCCATGGTGATACAAACTAAATTACGTGATTATTAAACATGATAGTCACCACTTCTGACTGTAAAAGAAATAGTCATTGAGATTGCAAATTCAAGTGTTCCTTAAGCGTGAGAATGAGAAAATTTGAAATTTTGAATGTAAAATTTGGCAGCCGTAAGCGCTAAATACCTTTAATGTTGTTTATCTCTGAATCCTCTATTTCTAGTAATATTAGACACTGTCTGACAAAAAAATAATGCATCCGGAAGACATGGTCGGATGTGAAAATAACTTCGTACACGTACAAACAGTCGGTGCCTAAGTAAATAGTTCTAGATTTGCAATTCTATGTGACAAGTAGCGCGACCACCAGAGCCCATTAGTAATGTTCAAGTTTCTGTTATTACCATGCCTGGTTGGGTACATAATAGAAGTGGTCGACGTCACATGTTGCGCTAACACATCGAAGTAGATATTGTCAGGACCTGGCAGAGTTTGAAAGGGGGCTCTGTTTAGCCGGCTGGTCAAAACGTGCAATATCAAGATTTGTGGGGCATTCGGATGTAACGGTGGCTCGATGTTAGACCGCATGGGAACATGAGACTAGGCACACTCGTCGGCAACGTATAGCCATTACAAGGGCGAATAGCCGTAGGCTTACTACTCACCATGCATAACCCGTGAAATTTCATATCGTTTCCTCTTCCTTTTTACTTTTTGCTGTCATGCACTGTATTAATGATTGTTAGGTTGGAAAAATGCATATTGCCTTTAGTCTGTTGATTACAGACGTTCCTAGCTTAAAACTCATTAATGTAATGGTAACTACGTTGTTTTATAATTAACGTGAAGACTGCTAACAAATCTTCATCAAACTACTGCATTATGAGAATTAGATTCCGCCTGATAAAACAACTAACTTAACCTTCTTATTACCCAAATACGTTGCCCCGTAATGCATTCGTCATCAGTGTTGTCATACTTTATTGATTATAAATACAATATTTTACGGTATAATTCCTGACTAGAAAATTCAATGTACCATTATTTTTTCTGTTTTAATCTGTGACGAAAGTGTTTGTGCGGAACATTAAGATTTTATGTTTTTCATACTCAGGCGGGACCCAGTTTCTTAAATTTAGACATAAGCTGCGCCTCTCCTCCTTGTCTTGGCGTTCTGTCAGTAAGGATCGATGACATCGTGGAGAGGCATGAGGTGCACACATAACCGCCGGGCAGCATATTTGTAAAATTAGACGACTGATAGAGAGCGTGTTGTACCTGCAGTTGCACATGTCACGTGTCTATTGAGGTATCTTCTATAGAGACTAAGAGACCGGTAAGCCAGACCATTACGACAAGTTGATTAATAGCATGTTGGTCCACATCTGGAACGCAGTTCAACAACGGCTCTACGTGAAGTGAATTCCAGAAGTCCTTGGTAGGTTTCCGGATCTGTACACACAGGTCACGCAATTCCCGTAAATTGAGAGCAAGCGACCAGTAACGTCCCAGGTGTGTTCCATTGGGTCCAGATCAGACAAGGTTAGGGACCAATACATCAGCGTTAGCCCGCTATCGTGGTCCTCAAACCACTGTATCATGATTGCGGCCTTGTGGCACGGACAGCTACCTTCCTGGAAGGCGCCACCGCCGTCGGGAGAGACATCAAGCATGAAGCGGTAGAGGTGGTCTGCACTAATGTTCACGTAGTTCATAATTGTGAAGGTGTCTTTGATTACTACTACAGATCTCATGGAAACACAGATTAATGTCCCCCATAGCATAAAACTACGCCCATCAGCGAGCGTCCGTGACGTGGTGCATGAGTCGAGCAGCCATTCGCCCGGAATCACGAGGAATGTGATCCACCTCCTAGACGACACGTTTCCGTTGATTAACGGACGAGTTTCGATTACCTGCTTCCCACAGCAATCGTAATTGAAGATATTGTTTGGTCAACATTTCAACACGCCTGGGCCGCCTTGCGCGGAGGCCCATGTCCAACAATGCACTTGAACGGTGTGCTCCGAACTTTGACTGTACGACCTTTCCACTCTGTCGTCAGACCTGTGATAGACCACCGCCTATCCCGCTTTAAAGAGCGGACAACTCTCCGAACTTCACGTTGTCTCCTACTTTAATCGTTCTTCAGCCGCTTGCTCACGACAGCTGCACGCGAAAAACTGACCAGCTTCGCCGTCTCCTACATGCTACATCCCAGGCGCCTGGCCATAATAATCTGCCCTTTGTCAGAGGCACTTACGGCAGTTGATTTCCCCAATCGCGATTGTAATGATTCCTCGCTCGTCTCTGCTCCGCTTATACACCAAGCGAGGTGGTGCAGTGGTTACCACAATGGACGCTCATTCGGGAGGACGGCGGCTCAGGCCCCCGTCCAGCCATCCAGACTTAGGTTTTCGGTAATTTCTCTAAATCGCTCCAAATAAATACCGGGATGGTTCCTTTGAAAGAGTATGGCCGATTTCCTTCCCCATCCTTCACACAATCTGAGCTTGTGCTGCGTCCCTAATGATCTCGATGTCGGCGGGACGTTAAACCCAATTTTCCTTCCTTCCCTCTGCTTATATAATTTCTGTACCGCGTCGCTTATCCAGAGTGCCACCAGGCAGCGTTTACTCTTGCGGCGGCCAATGGTCATAATATTTTGTCTCATCAGTATTAATTTCGATTTGAATTTATAGGATAATTCATTCGTATGGGTTTAGTTTACGTTTAAGAGGTCTAATTAATTTAGTCTTTTGGACGCGAAGCTGTTTACTCCAAGACTATTAAAACACACAACAGTATCCATACAATCGCTAAATAAGAAGATATTAGGTATGTAATACAGATATGCAGGGTATTAGATAATGAAACATTGCTGTTGCGAACTACATGTATTGGAAACATCGATGAACAGCAAGACAGAATCCCTACAATGATTAACTGAGAAGAAAGAAAATACTTACCATCTGCTCAGACATCAAAATTGTGGTAGGCTTGTTGCCTTGGTACCATTAAACTTACCTGTTCTTCGGGAGATGACTAGTCAGTGCTATACAGTGAGACAAGTGCTTATAAAAGTCAATGGATTCCCATATCCGGGAAGAGGCTGCAGCGTGGTATACAGAGGCAGGTAGGGGCGAATACTGGGATGCTGCCTAGCATCTATAACCAGAGCAACCAGTGTGGCTCGCGTCAACATAGAAGTGCGATTAATCTCAGATTATCAGTATAAAGACCCGTGATGCTGTCAGCAGGCGAGTGTGGACAAGATGGTGCTAGACATTCGCAGGTATACCATCACAAAGTAGCAGCGGCTAGTAAGGTATCTTCACTCTTCCTCGCCCTCAACATGACAGCCCTCCAATGACGTCCTTGTCTTGGATTATCGTTGATAAATTCTCCAACCAATGGGGCTCGGTATTACAAACTCGTGGCTTTCATTAGGTCTTCTAGGTTCCAACTCTGTTCATCCGTCAAACGACAAATTCCACCCCAAACACGTTGGCAACGGAAATTTCTAGGTTTAGCTGCAAAGTACTTCTAGGATCAATAGGCTGCGTTCGATTCTTTGTTTTCTAGTGTCGCTTTTTGTGATTTTGTTCCATCCAACCACATTCGTTCTTCAGAGACCGACGTAAACAAAATTCAAGTAGACGGACAAGGGTTCAGTGTGGTATACCAAGAACACGTCTGCGGTAAACAACTGACAAACAGATATCCGGCCATTTCCCGGAAGGCATCATCATGTTACGATTTCTATTCATATGAATCGTAGAATTTCTCTATAATCGTGTGCAACTGTATCGTATGCAAATAAAATCATTTGTGTATCAGATCACTATACTCTTACATTTACCATCACATACTTACATTCCTATTCCGGGAGCAGAGAATTTCTTAAAGCAAGAAAGTCTGCACGGACCTCTGAAAGTAGGAACTGTATCAAATCCCTTTCCGACACAACCTGTCATACATATCGGCCGTTTGATCAGCACAGTGGAAGAACTGCATTGGACACCAGCAGCACGAGTTGAACACAAGTCGTCGGTCATGTAATTCTGCTTGCCTGCAGGGCACTCCTGAATTTCTGCCAGACGTAGGTACTGACAGTAGTTGAAAGTCTGGTACGGATAGGGTAGGAGATACGTCAATGAGTGGAAAGTTTCATGGTTGTGACCCAGTGGATACAAAGTGCTTGCAGACACTGTAACATTAGTAACAGTTGCCCTCTCTTCCATTCTAAACTAGTATTTGTATTAGTTTCAATAAATTGCATCCTTCCTCGACTGTGAATTCTATTTTGTTTATTGGGAGTTTTAAGTACTCAGTAATGTTCTTGTCGATAAACTATAACGAACAATACATTGCACAATAGCATCTGTAAAATCCTAGCTGTTTTTTGTTGTACTTTCCAAACCTATAAAGTTGGACGAAAAATTTATGTAGTTGTGCCACTTGACTCTTCCAAATTATTTATAAGTATTAAAAACGTCATCTTTTGGTAGCCAGAACAGAGTTGTAATGTGTGTATTTTTCATGATTTATTTCACATGTCTATGAAATTGAAAACATTGTAACATTTTGTGAGAGAAAAGGTATAAGGATCTTTTACTTAACTTTTGTACACTGTAAAACCACCTTAAAGCGACCACCTGTCAAAACCTGAATAACCAGCTTTTGCAGCGCCGACCACAGCGTGATGTGCAGGAAGAGTGGATGGGATTCTAGAAGATATCGACAGGGATGTGGAGCCATGCCGACTCCAGTGTCGTTGCCAGCTGCGCTAGGTTTCTCGGTTGAGGATCTATGGCGCAAACAGCTCGGGTGGTGTGATTCCGTAGATTCTCGACTGAGTTTTTCCGGGGAGCCTGGTCAAGGGAGTACGGTGAACGGCCTGGTACTCTTCGAACAACGCGCATACAATGCCAGCTGTGTGACACGTGGCATTGTCCTGCTGGTAGATACCATCGTGCCGAGGATAAATATGGTTCAAAGGGCTCTGAGCACTATGGAACTTAACATCTGTGGTTATCAGTCCCCTAGAATTTAGACCTACTGAAACCTAACTAACCTAAGGACATCACACACAGACATGCCCGAGGCAGGATTCGAACCTGCGACCGTAGCTGTCACGCGGTTCCAGACTGAAGCGCCTAGAACCGCACGGCCACACCTGCCGGCGAGGATAAATAAACTGCATATAGGGGTTGACACGGTCACCAAGGATAGATGAATTCTTGTGTTGAACCATCGTGCCTTACGGAATGACGAGATCATCCAGAGAATTCCGCAACATTCTCCAGACCATAACGCTCCATCCTCTGACCTGCAACCTTCCGATGATTGTTGCAGGAAGTCTGTTTTCAGACGTTTCACACCATACACTCCAACGGCCATGTGTCATTTGAAACGGCCACCTGTCGCCACTCGGTGGACGTCCAATGGCACCGACAGGTGCATGATCCAGGTGTCTGCTGCGGAGGCCGATACTTAGCAACGTTCGCAGAACGATTGGGTGCATGATCCAGGCTCCTGCAGCGGAGATCCACAAATAGCAACGTTCGCCGAAGGATCGTTGAGAAGACGCTATTGGCAGCCCTTTGGTTCATCTAGCCCGTCAGCTGCTCAACAGTTGCAAGTCTAGTAGGCCATACATAATTCCCCAGCCGTCGCTAGCTTCTGTCATTTATGGCTCACGGTGCACCACAGTTGGCTTGGCGTCAGTTCTGAATTGTGCCACTTTGCCATACACGCTATACTTTAACGACGGCGGGATACGAACAGTTTACAAACATAGCCATATTGGGAATGCTTCCATCTTAACCCGAGGGCCAGTGATCATGACGTTTTGGACATCGGGGAAATTACTCTGTTTCCGTATTACGACAGGAACTGCATTGTTTTTCCGTGTTGAAGCTGTGAGGACAGGTCGCACACGCCAACACGTCCGCGCAGCTGCGATACAAGCCACCAGCGAGAACTGCCGGGGCGACCGAGCGGCAGACGGCGTCGCGGCACAGTCCTCAATCGGACCCGCTCACGGCAGGCGCCCACCGAGTCGTGCTTGGGTAGCTCAGTCGAACGGTTCAGCCATGCTGAGAAGGGGTCGTGCGCGGGGCTCTGTGCGACGCTCCACAAGCGGGCCGTTGTTTACTTGGCTCACGGTGTATTGCAATGTAAGCGGATCACTTCGAACGACGATTGCGCTTTCTTATAGAAAGGCCACGATTAAAGTAACGTTCCATGCCCAGTACTCATGACCTAAGGCATACGAAGTAGAGCGTTTCCTGCGTGAAGAAATGCATGTCGATCCACTGGAACTTGTCGGTATACATCTTTCGTTCGTCTCCAGCACAGTTTACCTGAACTTGTCGGCTAAGCAGCGTGCGAACGACTTCTTCGCCGTTCCACCGATGAATACAGTTTTTACCACTCGGATGCCAACATGGGTGTAGTGACTGTCGACCATGCATGACTCGTAGTTCGGAACATACGAGTCTTCGAGCTGCCGTTTGAATTTCCGGCCACGGTTTTCGTGAACGCACTGCAGCCTTACAGGGAATTATTAAGTCACGTGGAAGGAAAGTGGCCTACGTTCGAAACGCTTCATGTACTGAATGGAGTGCGTCAGATGCGAATCGAACTGCGTAAACACATCCCATAGTACGTGACCGTTGGTGGCTGTCGAGAGATCGTCATTTATGACGCTCAACCACGTTCTTGTTCAGGGTGCTGGCAGGAAGGGCATATACGTTCTGAATGTCTGCAGCGACGCCTCTTCCAGATACCATGTGTAGACACGACGACTCCATCGCAACCGACAACGCTGCCTATTACATAAGTCGAGGCAGCGAGGAACATGTCGGAGGCGGACGTTGTTCCTTTCCATTTGCGACCCCCGCAGGCCCGGTTTCCGCGCCCACGACGACGCAGCCTCCATCGGTACCGTCGCCGTCTTCGACAGCAGCGACTACGTCTCCACCCCAGCTGTATGAGTCAGGAGAGCATCAGAAAATCGATTCGAGCTCGGACACGGACATGTGGGAGGCGGCTACTGTGTGTCGCGATCCACAGGACGCGGACACGCGTTCCCGCAAGCAGAAGTCGCCCAAGCCACGAAAGAAGGCTGTCTGCAGGAAATGATTCGTGAGATGGTGACACGTTGCAGGAGGATGAGGAAAATCCATCTGCGGCCAGGCCTGTGGACCTCACTCCAACGGTTCCCGGTTCGCTGCTGGCAACGTCCGCCCAACGACAAAACCAAGTTGACGATAACTCATCTCACCGACGAGCCCCCTGGCGATTTTGCGGTTAAGACATCGGATGAACTTCATGCGTCGCCTAACATACCACACCTCTACCTTGGTGACTGGGCGTCCGAGATGGAAAGAATGATATCAGACTTGATCGACAACCAGATGCCCGCGGCCGGCGGATCGGCGGACGATAATCTTGTCTCAGCCGATCAATAATACAGACGGTGCGTGTGACAGGGACGGTCAGACGGACGATGAGAAGTATACTGGCTTATACGACTGCAGGATACGTCATCGCACTATAAAATGACCCAGGTGTATCGGATAGGTACAGTCAATGTCAACGGTATTAGTTCCAGGATCAAAACTCATTTGTTAAAGGATATAATTAGGGCGGCGGACATTGATATCGTGTTTCTTCAAGGGATACAGCCTGAGCTGCGCCTGGATGTTTATGGATACGAGTTTTACGTCAACCCAACATCTGACGGTGGTGGTGGTGGTACGGCCATACTACTACGCGATGGCATCGAACCAACGGATATTCAGTTTTTGCCATCAGCGAGAGGCATTGCGCTCACCATCGGTGCAGTCCGCCTTGTGAATCTGTATGCCCCGTCTGGTACCGCGCAGCGTAGAGAGCGAACAATCTATTACCCCACTGAGGTGGCTCCATTGTGTCAAGGCGCTACAGAGCACCTGGTGGTGCGCGGGGACTATAAAAGCGTCTTTCGCCCTGAGGATCAGATCCCTCACCATGCCCCATGTCCAGCCCTTCGTGCTATGGTCAGAGATCTCGCTCTGCATGATACACGTACGCTAATTCATTGTGACCGACGCGGATACACACACTTCACCAGCCACTCGGCCAGCAGGTTGGACAGTATTTATATCTCCCGGGTCTTCGGGCTGCAACTGTCGGTGCTGAGCTGTGGTCCACTGCATTCGCCGACCATCAGGCCTTAATCTGTGCCGTGACTCTGCCACAACAGAGGACCTTGGACTCTTAACGTTAACATTCTCCGCGAAGAGGCTTAGCGTGTAGCCGTCATTGATACCTGGCACAAATGTGAGAGACGGTGTCATACATATGATTCCACGACAAGATAATGGACATACTGCGTCAAACCAGCTCTTCGCCGCACGCTCATGGCGTATGGGCGAGACAGGGCGCTTTTGGCTCCTATCCACCTCTGAGTATTACCACACGGTCTTGCGGGAACTAGCGTCGGAACAACCTTGGCCGCTGTCGACACCGACATGCAGTGTTTCATTTGTGGTACGGCTACCGACTGCTGGCTCCTCACACGGCGCATGTTGGCATTGTTGCTGCGACGGACGCCTCAGTCCTTAGAGCCCACCAAGCTGATCCATCCCGACGTCACTTACTTCCCTGCTACTCGTCATAACGCCACGGTTTGGGTTAAGGGTATGGCATTGTCATACTTTTTTAATGAGAGTGTTTCAGGATTGTTAGATTACTGGCAATATTTAACGAGTAACTACACGATTTTATGGTGCAAAGCGTCATATGGTACGCTCTTTGAGAATACTTTGGGGTCGTCGTTTACGCGCCCTCCAGACCACTGGGGTGTACCGGGTGTGAGAATAGACTGAGATATCGCACATTATGGACTGATGAGAGACATCAACGGTAATTATAGGGTGTTTCACCCTCACTGAAGAAGAAGACGACCAGGACATCCCAGCGTCTAGCTTCTGTGGACACTCCCGAGAAAAAAAAGATAGAACAGAAAAGAATTACAAATAAAAACATAAGAACAAATGTACAACAAATAAAATATTGTACCCCTTTCTTTATCCTTTTCTTTTTTGTAATAAAATGTTCAAAGGCATATTTAAGTTTTGTTCGTTGACGGAGCCTGAAGTGGTGGCGCACGACCGTTCTACTTAGCTTTAGGGTGAAAGTGGCGGTGACACTAGGTTTGTTTTTAGGTTAGGTAGGTTTTTGGGGGTTGTTTGGGTGATAGGGGCCAACGCCTGAAGTGGAAGAGGTCTAAACACTATCATTTAAAAAGAAAGAACAAAAACAAAATAAAAATAGAGAAAGGGGGTAGACTAAAAGAGAAAGTCGGTAGAGCACTTGCCAACGAAAGGCAAAGGCCCCGAGTTCGAGTCTCGGTCCCGTACACAGTTTTAATCTGCCAGTAAGTTTCGTACCAGCATACACCCCGCTGCAGAGTGAGGATTTCATTCTGGAAACTTTTGCAATACCTGCAGTTCAATAAATTTTCTAATTTGGAAAACTGCACAAGTCTTACACAACGTAGCGTTTTTATCCGCATATCTGAATTTGATTTTATTTTACATCTTGGATGCTCTATATTTAAGAACAACTTCAGAGTATTCTTTCAAATTTCAGGTGGTAATAACTAATAGAAGAACTGAAAACGATTTTGCTTTAAGTAAACCTGGATTAACAGAGATTATGTTACGTCGTCCTGTAGTGTTTAATTTAGACCAGTGTAAAAGTTCTATCAGTGTTACTCAAATTCTCTTAGTTTTATACATTCACCATTTGGCTTATATATGAAGAAACTAGTTAGTGACATCTAACGATGTTAACACACAATGTATTGGAACATCGCCCTTACACTGCTAGGTGGACCCTAAAATCTAGAGGCCACGGGATTCAACTTGATTTATGGAAATATGATGTAACTAGGTATTTATGATCTACGATTAACTTTATGTTTAAAGGTGCAGTTATGCTCTTGTTTATAATTTTCGAATGCGTGACGGTTGTAAATATATTAACTTGTATATGCACTTTGCTTGTTTTGCGTCAGTCAATTGTTATCGCCTGACGATGACCTAAGAAAGTGAATCAGTCCCTGGATACATTAAACTCTTTCAAGTTTAGGCAAAACTTATTTATATTGGCCACCCCTCCCAAAATTATGTTCATTACGTCTGTTCGGTCTGATAAATATACCCCAGTAATTAAAATAGATGAAAAGAATGTTGCACAAAACATGTTTTAGATAGGCACCGTAATTTAGAGCAACACTTAGCCTCCATTCCGGAATTAATTGAGAAGGTTAGAAACTTGCAGTTTCCAATTTTTTCAGGCGTGAAACATTCTGGTGAGCTGCCGTTCCTCTTCCTCAGGGAGGATACTGAGTACAACTTCGATCCCGTGTCAGAGGAGGAGCAAGTGCGTCGAAGGGTACTTCGATATTGGACCAATTTCGCTAAGTATGGGTATGTTGAGTATCAGGTTGTACAGTCTTTGTCTTACCGTAAAGAAATAACATACACTAAGCTTCCGTGAATAACATTCATGTGATATGAAGTGATACGGAAAGTCCACGCGTGGTTTTAAAACTTGTAGGATAACATGCTGATTCTTTTCCTTTTCGCTCAATATCTTAGAAACTTTTCGAATTATGCAAGCTAATCAAGTTGTTTTATTTGAAGTTTTTAAATTCATTTTTATAGCTCCCCAATCACTTCCTGGAAAAGGAACTAATAATGGGGGACGAAAATATTGACAAACTGGAACACTGAGATGTGCGTGAATAGCTTAACTGATGAAGGTTTTCCCCGCTAATGTCAACAGTTAGACAGAAGTGCGATTCAGCACAGTGTTAGAGTCTGTCAGAAAATTATGATAATCATTTCACCGGACGTTATTATATGACTAACAAAAACTCGGAACAACAGAGTTACTTGCCGCTGTCCCTTTTCAAAGTTTACAGAGCGAGAAGGTATACGCCAGTGTTAGGAAAGCAGGCTCCTGATGAGTCATTATGCAGGTGGTCAGGACACAGGACCCTGAGAGGCCTTTCAGATTCAGAGTTCCTGTGATATTCCTAATTTCCATGAAGCGACTTTCACGATGGTTCCTCAGCCAAGGACATAATACTTATAATAGCAGGCTCTTATTTGTCTCGTTTGATTTGTACAGAACGACAAGCATGCCAATGTTACCTAATGTTTTCATACTTGGTATTGCTGTCTCGCCTGCAGTGGCTCAAGCTAAGACATACGAGCTATATTAAATGAAATTTAAATCAGGCACAGATGCTGGCTATATCAATCAAACAGTAGCTCTCTGTTAACAAAATAATAGCCTAAGGCGGCAGGATGTTAATATTTGCTGCCTCCAATAGCTACATTATGATGCACTACATGTTATATTGCAACCGACATCGCCTTTACAAGTATGGTAATGTCCGCAGTGTCTAAACCACACATGTAAAGGTCGCTCCACGAACGTGTAGTATTCTGAGCATATTTCCCTGATTTTTGCCTTGTTGACTGTAGACTCCTGATCACCATTACCTGTAACTATTTAACCAACAGAGTGAAATGAACCTACAATAAGCAGCGTCAACCACAGTGAATGCAACAATGTTCTGGCTGTCGTTTCCATATCTCAAGTTCCAAATGTTATTAATTGATTTCACATTTAAAGACAGATGCGGATAGTCTGACGGTTTCATGATCGAGCGTGTTGTACGTAATTCACTCAGGTTATTAAAATTCGCACTGACTAGAATGTTACTCAATCCTTGCTTACTTTCACCAGAAAGTAAATCACTTTCAAAGCTAACACGATTTTGACTGCTCATAAGAAGCGAGTGAAGACACTCAGAGCAACCCAGAATTAACGACGAAATACAAGAGTACAGCTGAAGTCGCTCTTTTCTCTTCTTGAGAACACACTGTCAGGGAGTATGTAAATGATTAGAGTTGCAGTCCTCTGTGCAAGCAGAGTACCAACCAGAGTGCATTACTGTTGTTCAAGTTTAGAGTTTTTACCAGGCCTGATAGGGTATATGGGAGAGGGGGGAGGGGGGGAGGAGGGGAGCGTGAACAGTGTTAGATGTAGAGTGAACATGCAAAGGAGACAAAGATGGCGCGTACTCGTATGAGACAGCGTTATCAGCACGTGATAGAATATGGAGCCTCACTGTGGGTCTCCACTTGGCCAGCCAGTCGAGTCGTTCAGTGTCCAGATTTGTGGTGCATTCGGATATGACAATGGCTTGATGTTGACTTTATGGCAACGTGAGGGATGGCACATTCGTCAAGGTATTGGTCGACGACGTCTGGTCACCACAAAGGAGGATAGCCGTCTTATGCACCAAACTTGTCATTGTCCCTTCACATCTGCTCCCTCTATCCGAGAACAATAAATGGACTCCCTGTCACATTCAGTGTCGTCCAGAAGCACTGGTTGGAGACAGCAACAGCCGGGCCTTAGGTAGGTGGCTGATAATATCAGAAAACAAACGACGCTGTTTGGCGCTGAAGTTGCTCTTTGCTCTTTTTGAGAACTGCTGTATAGGAAACTTATTGCCACAGAACGGCGACGGCCTGGTGGGATATAATGAGATATCCGAACACATGGTCCACTGAATAGAGGGACTGGCCGTCGCTACTGGTTCCTGGACACCGGAGGCTGTGACGGTACGTTCAACTCCGGAAGGCTTTAACGGCACTGGGGCTAGGCGCATGAATAGTTCGGGCCGAAAGTGTAATGCGTGATATGGATGAAATGCCCTTTGTGTACAGTAGGGGCACTATGCCTTGTAAACGCTCTAATTTTTTTTTGTCAGTGCACATCAACTGAATTAGTAAGATATATAGTTGGAGAAGATAAAAATGAAACAAACCGAGGAAATGCCCATCTTCCATTTGTGGATGCCGAACCCGTATTTTTGGACAGGAGGATGGATGACCAGTTCCTTTCCTTTGGTACTTTGGCTTTCAATGAATGTGGTTGTCCAGCTCAGAACTCTGTTGTCCTTGCTCAGGTCTCAGCAAAAAATAAAAAGTCAAGCCGCCACCAGCTCAAAGGTTGTTTTCAACACCACCGTGCTTTAGAAGCGTGGTACTGCTAAAGGTAGTGCTACATTGTCTTTCTCCCACCATTAAACTGTCTTACTTAGAGTTATCAGGGGATTTACATTTTAACACAGACTCCGAACGACAGTGCAGCTTGACATTTTTGAGGTGAAAGAGAAGAAAAGTGAGAGAAAAGAAAATCTTGAGGTCGATTGGGAATTTGCTGCTGACACTTATCAGCGGAGTCAACGGCGTACACGTACACAGCACGTACTATGGGGGACCCTTATATGAACATTCGGTACCATGCTATTACGTATTACACGATACACATTTCATAGTACAGTAAATGTAAAAATACAACTTTTAGTGCTCTATATTGTCTCAAGTAGCATTGTACAAATGATATGCAAAATTTAACACACCTTTTTAGCCAACTACAGTTCATTTAAATGCAGGTAACAAGAATCTTTATTTAGTGGAAAAGTATCTTATTGTAATCATCAGTGTGACGAATTTACAGAAAAACTATTATTTCACTTGTGTAACTATCAGACAGTAATCATTTAGAAATGTTGGTGTAAAAATCAGTTCAGTCATTAAACTGGAAATTAATTCTCAAAATTCGATTATTTCATAAAACGCGAAAATTAATGTTTTGAGCAGATTTATGGCTAACTGATGCAGTGAAAGTTACATTCAACCTCAAGAGATTATGTTTCTATAAAAATTCAAATCAGATTCATTGAAATTAATTCTGTACTTTCGAGTTCTAGAACTTTCTGTCATGAAGAAACTATTATTTTCATCATTTGGTCAAGACGAGGTTATTTTGTATAATTTTAACCTCAAAATCTATTTTCACATTATGTAAAGTACTCCAAACTATGTTAGCAGCAAAATTCCTTTTTTTTATATCAAGTACTGTTAGTCACACTTCTCAATCAGAATTTCGATACTAAATTTGAAACGCAATTTTAGAAATAACATATTGTTATAATCAGTCATTTATTATCTTCAAAATTATAACTGAAATTTCTTATGAAACAATCGATTTTAATAGTAACTCAATTTATGTCACTTTGTTGAAGAATACTTTCAAAGAACTTGTAGTGTTAAGAAACTATGCAAGCAGTGAGCCTAACAGCTGAAGGGTGGCAGCAGACCGGCAGTAGAGTGGCAGTGGAGTGGCAGTTGTTTTCAGTTACTTCAAGTACATGATCTGTAAAATCAGTTTTCTTAGCTGTGCACTGTACGAATGTTCTGGACAATATAAACATCAACACAAAATGTTAACTATGCGTTGGTGTAAACAATTAACTTTTAAAATTGACTCTTGTGATTTCTGCAGTAAAGCAATTAATATTTTCCACTCCAATTAATGTCGAATGGCGGAGAAAAGTCGTCGAAACCAACAAGATAAGTACACACTCTCAATAATTTAATTGACCTTAACACAGACCCTTAATCTACGAGTATGTTAAACAAACTGAAACGTCCCCTTTGAACAATTCTACATGACTGTGCTTAAACTGACACACAATATTTTGTTAGCGCAACGCAATCTGACTTTCAAAATTCCCTACAAAAGAATGGCCCTGACTAACATTAAACTATACCTTTCACAAATCACTTACCTCACAAAAATCTTCGCTGCTCAAGCTACTGGAATACAGCGAGCGCCACTACTGCCAGCTAAATAAAAGATTCAAACTATGGAAGGCACTAACTACTGATAGGGATAGTTAGCAAATGGAAGATATTAATAGAGAACAAACAATGTATTTACCTTGATATCATCATATATAAATATAGCAGTTCATGACAAATTTCAAAACTCCGCCATCTCTCTCCCCACATCCACCACTGCTGGCGGCTCACCTCCAACTGCGCAATGCTACGCGCTGTTCACAGCCAGCTGCCTAACACTACAATGGCGAGTATTACAACAATGCAAAGCAGCCACAGACTGCACACAGCACAGCCAGTGATTTTCATATTGAGCGCTACGTAACGTTGCCAATAAGAAAACATAAACAGCCTACTTACATAGCCCCCATGCTCCCCACAAAAAATTTTTACAAATGGTGTTGGGCACTGGCCAATACAGATTTGAAAAAATTTTTCATAATTGCAATAACAAAGATATCAAATGCACACACTTATTGATACAATGTTGGTCAAAAGCTAAAAATTTCTGACAGTCCATAAAGAAAGTCCAGATTGTTCATCACAGTAAAAATGCAGAGTTTTTCTCAAAGTCTGAGCAGTAAAAGAAAATGCACACAGAAGTAGTGGATTTCCATGCAGTCTTGAAGAAGTAATGTTGTCCTTCCAACGGAAAGACAGTGCTGACTCGACATGCAGACAGGTAATGGGCCACAACAGAGTAAACCCACAGCAGAGTCAGTCGACGTTTTGAAGAATATTGGTAGTTAGGTCATCACAGAGCAGACCCACTGTAGTCCTGGTAGAAATTATGGTATTGGTGGGCCGCCAGAGGTGCAGACCCACTGCAGTCCTCGTAGAAATAATGGTATTGGTGGGCCATCAAAGATGCAGACCCACTGTAGTCCTTGTAGAGATGGCTAGCAGCAGGTGCACAATCACCATCGAAGATTCTTGCGGAGAATATAGCAAGTCCATAACCACCACTTGTGCACTCACAAAAATTTTTTTGGAAATGTCTTTAGAACCAGCAATGCTGTTATCCAGTCCCTTGCTGAATTATTAACACACGTGCAAACACTATCAGTCACTACTTCTCACATATTGTCCATATACTATGACCAACAGAAACGTGTGCAGTGAAATGTAACTTACAAGTTAATAATAAGATGAACTGGTGTCAATTACAATTTTATAACATGAGAATACAATTACAAAGGTACAAAATACATCACTAAAAACATAATAATAGAGATAACATTTGTAGTAATAGGGGCTTTACAACAGAATAGAAATAAACATATACATCAGTGTTACAGGAATTATGACATGAGTACATACATAAAAGATCAGAATAACTTTCGAAACATCAACTTCACACATGAGCATTAAACAGAACAGAGTAAATAATGTCTAAACATCTTTACAAAGTAAATAACACATTATTAATGCCAATTGTATTTGAGGATAACAGTATTCCTCATCATAGTGAATGTAACTTAGTATTAGAAGAGAAAAAGTTCTATGAAACAGTACACAGAGACAGGAAGAAAACAAATACACAAGGGTACACAAACATATAGTGGGATAACACAAAAGTGAAAGGACAGGGTTTGTTTTACTGCAGTATTTTGCATGGAGATCTCCCTTTGTTCATCATTATTCCAAAAAAGTCCTATCTAAGCCTGCTTTCTGTATTCTGTTCATATTTCTTTCAAAATAATTATTTCTGATTGTACAATACTCATTTGGGCCCAAATCTTTTTCATATAACTTCGCAATGCATTCTTTACCTATTCTCCATAGTCAGTTTCGTATATAGTCTACCCCCTCTTAAGCTAACTTAAATCTACTGAGCTCAGATGCTAAACTAAGGGACGAGGCAATGCAGCAGCACATAAAACAATTAATATAAACAGCAATAAAAAAAATGGAAAATCGCAAAGCAAGCTACAGTAAATCTAAATTACCAAGCAATTCAACATTATGACTAATATGAGGCAATGCGCAGCAAACAAAAAAATAAATCTGGCTTAGCAGAGTAACACAAATTAAAGTTCAGTAGCACTATGCCTGGCAAACAGCAGCTTATATCTAAACATGACATAGCTCAAGCAAAAAAAATAGTACACTAAAGATAACAATGCAGAAAGGGAAATGTATAATCACATCTTAATGTCTAAGTAATTAAAGTGGTGCACCATAACAACTTATTGTAAAAAAATATTACCATGTACTTGAAAAGAAAATTATGTGTCCAGTTACTGTTACTAGTCCCTTCTTATTGTTCTTTCCTTTCCAAGTGCTCCTTTTTTTAAAGAATGTGGATTACAAAATTATCATTTAATAGATCTGTTGACAGAAAGTGTTCACATTAGCAAATGCATCTAAGTTTATTTTATAAAACTAATGCTGTAACACAGCTGGAAAACAGGTATCAAATGAAATAAGCAATTACGCAAACCAAAGCATACAAATATCATTCAATAGTCATGTGACATTTCATAAGTCAGTAGCTCTCAACTCTCGTAGAAAGACACTTGTCATTATCAGGTTTGCAGATGTAAGAATATTTCCCATCAGTTTATAAGCATTTCAGTAAGTAGCAGAAAGTAGGCGCTCCACAATATAATCATATGTTTCCAAGTAATGAGCGTGTCTTATTTACGATGCTTTCCACAAAGGAATGTCAATAGCGAGGTTAATGGTCTCTCTTTTTTTTCTCCACCTGCGCCTCTGAAAGGCACTAATGGCTTTTTTCCAGGTGTCTGTCGCGCAGCTGGGTGCCCACGACGCATTACGTGCAGGTGGTCACTTAACTTTCTTACGGAAATATTTATGACAGCAGTTTCCGCTACAGTGACAGTCTCACATAAAAATATTTCACAGGTCAAGAATTAGCGTTGCAAATCTGTAGAAAGAAAATCCTATAAATATAAGTGTCCAAATAAAATATTCGTCAGCACTGTGATACAGTCACGCATTTACGCACATTTCATAACTCTTAAAGTACGATTCTTGGTTTCCAACATCCTGTTTCACAAGTCAAGAGTCCCTACCCACTATTCATTACTCCTTACCTTATTACACATATACGTATCCATCGACACTCGTCAATATTTCGTCATTATAAATATGAAGCATAATCAAATAACTCATATAGCCTCAGCCTATTGATCATAAACATACCTCAACAGCATAATACACATCGTCGTCGTAAAAATAACATCATTACACCTCAGTCAAATCTCAAAAACGTCGTAGCTTTCTGCAATAATTTCAAAACCTAAAAAAAAATTCTCTGCTCATTTCAATAGTGTCATCTACCTCAAACGTACTTTAAAATCATGCTCCCTTACCAAATATATCATTCAAAACTCTCATAGTATCACAATGGTTCCGAAAAAATATGAACAGTTTACAAAGTACAGGCAAAATACAATTTCGTAAGTGTGAAGTAATCCAACTCTGTAATTGCATAAACATATGTCACTGATGTAATAAAAAAAGTTTATCTCTCAGTTACATGATCAGATAGCTGTGTAATTTGTGTGTTAGAGAAATATGGTACCGATGTGTAAAGTTGTATAAGCAAATACCATATTAGCTAGGGTTCCTTGTGGTTGTCACACACATGGTACACAAAGTAAGTGTGTACCCCCCTGAGGATAAATGTAATTATACCCTCAGGTGTTACAGATGTATCACGGAAAAACTTCGTATCATTGTACTTCAAATATCTTTAAAAATAAATGTTTTAAGTACAAAATTAATCACTCAAATGCGTGTCCTGTAGCGCTAAATGTGCGTCTTGCTGTAAGATAATTCTGTGGAAGTGTCGTAATTATCGTCCTCTGAAAGCTAAGTTCTGCAGAAGTCAATGTACTTACCTCATGATAAACAAAAGTGAAATGTTTTGCGTATAGATATCTTAGTTATTACGCTTATTGCCATGATGAAGAAAGTACTGTGCTGTAACGTATTGTTGTGCTACGGAAAAGGCAATCTCATTGTAGCTATACCACAAAAGTTACTACTAAAACATGTTTTACTTTGCAGAATAAAACAGAAAAACTGTGCAGAAATAAAACAGAAACACTACAAAAGCAACATTGTAAATTGTCACTCATTAGTAGCGTCGTGATAAAAATCGTGTAGCTGTCACATAAACTAACCACTGTGTCGTCTGGTATCTCACAGAAAGTACATTAAACCCAGAATGTATTTTCAAGTAAACCAAAATGTTGCATTAAAATCTCATTAGCAGTACCAGTATGTGTCCTAAGTATGTAAGCCTGATAGTCGTTATGTAATCGTGCAACTAACAAGCAAGAATGTACAAATACAACACTGTGTTGTCTGTTCACTATAACAATGCATTCGTAATTTCTGTTTAAAAATGTTCCCTAGGTTCTAGACTGGATATTTAACTTCAAACATTGTTGCATGTTAACAGTTTCTTAAGTCTGACAAAGCATACTAGAAATGTGAAGTGAAAAGTTTTATGGCAAAGACAAAGTTAAAAAGCAGATTATCTTTCAATAAACGGTTTTACATGTGAAATGTGGTGTAAACCTTTACTCTTCCTAGTGCACAGAGTTTCAACTTCAAAGCAATTATCATGTTGTATACATCGGTAAAGAATGCTAAAATTTTTCTCCAGGCTAGCGTCTTATGTTATTTTTCTCGGAGCCAGCGGGC
This sequence comes from Schistocerca piceifrons, assembly GCF_021461385.2. Classification (NCBI taxonomy): domain Eukaryota; kingdom Metazoa; phylum Arthropoda; class Insecta; order Orthoptera; family Acrididae; genus Schistocerca; species Schistocerca piceifrons. Next base: position 458,320,739 of record NC_060140.1, read on the forward strand.
GCACGCGGCTGCCTGCTGTGCGAGTCATTGTCTGTCTCTTTGTTGGCGCGCGTCGTTATTGGGATTAGGAGACCTAACTTCTACAAATTCACCTCCTCGAGAGGGCCCTGCTCTGTTTGAATCCCGCCAGTTCTGATGCAATTCAGGTCTGTCGTTACGATCACATCGTCTGTCGTCATGTCGGTAGTTCCTGTAGTTTCTTTCTTGTAGGTTAAGTTGTGGAGAATTTCTCCCTGAATCGTAACTGCGCGCTGAACTGTTGTGTCTGAAGTTATTCTGTCTCCCTTGATAATAATTATTTTGGTTCCCATATTGTCTGTTTCTCTGATTGTCTCTGTGATAGTCGCTACCGCGGAGAGGTGATCTTTCCCTGTAATTATTACTACTCTGCCAACGGTTGTCGTACGGGTGGTGTCTATTTTGGTCACGATTTGCGTTGTAAGAATAGACCAGTCGTGTCCGGTTATTGTTTCTGTCGTCACGGAATTGTGACGGATGTGACCTGTAATTGTTGTGTCCTTGTTTTCGCGTTCCGCGATTATCAGTGTTAATTTCTAGTTCTTGTAACAGTCCCTGAAAAGCTTCAATGTCGTCTTTGCAACGTCCTGCTAAAATAATATGTCGTAAATGTTCAGGCAGTTTGATTAAGCAAATGCGGATGAGTTCTGAGGGGCTGTATGGGTTTGACAGGTACTGATTCTTGTGCAACATGTCTTCAAAATATTTCACAAGACTGGAGAATTCAGATTGTTCGAAACGTTTCATCATTATGATGCTATGTTTTACTCGGTCTTGTGTGGCTTGAGACCAATATGCTGAGAGGAAGGCATGGTAAAACTCTCCTTCACTGTGGCAATCGTGAATTACCGATCGCATTCTTACAGCTGGTTCATTCTCCAAGTAGCCACACATAAATTCTAATCTGTGTTCTAACGACCAGTTGGGAGGAAAACAATGCGTGAATTGATGGAGCCATGCTTGTGGATGAATGTCGTTGCCAGAATTCTTAAATGTTTTGAATTTACATGTAGTAATGAACAGCTTATAGTCAAAATCATCATGTCGGCGAGTCGCATATCGGTCATTGTTAGGTTGTGTCGGCCGTTCCATCTCAAAATTCGGTGCACATTGCCAATTTCTTTCATAACTTCCGAAATGCCCTGTGTTATTATTTTGCGGCTTTTCCGTGTTTCTAAGTCCCTCTTCCCGTGTTGGAGCGCCAGTGTCCTCTGAAATACGTAATTCTTGTATTACCTGTGTCAGCTGATCTTGTACTTCCCGGATTTCTCTTTGGTGTTGTGTATTAATTTGATTCTGATTTTGTTTGAATTTTCTTATTTGTTCATACTCTTCTGTGTCAGTGAAGGCAACGGGTCTTGTGTCATTCAGATCATCATCTACCTTTGTAGATAAGTTAGTGACCTGATCCGAAAGTTTGGCTACTTTCTCCGATAGTGAACACATTTCCTCAGTGTGTTTTTCTGAACCAAGTTTCAGAGTGTCCATTTGTGTTGAAATCGAATCTACTGTGTCCTTTAAGTTTTCCTGAGTTTTTGCAAGTTGCGTAACCGAATCGGTAGATGCAACTGAGTCAAATTTAGCTTGCAAGGTCTCATGATTTTCATGAACAATAATTTGCAGTTCTTTTATGGCTGCTTCGTGATTCTGTAATGCATTTTCATGCCGCGAAAAAATAGGTTGAAAATGCTCACAAATTTGTGTTTTTACGTCATTACAGACTTTTTGACATTTCGATTCAATGTTATCTAACTCAGTAGTTAAATCTTCACGTGTTTGTTCAAGTGTTTGTTCCAATGAGTCTAACTTTTTAAGATTTTGTTCCACTGTGTCTAACTTTTGAAGCTTTTGCTGTGTTTGTCTCTGATTTTGTTCCATTGTGTCTAACTGTTGCTGTGTTTGTCTCTGATGTTGTTCCATTGTGTCTAACTTTTCAAGCTTTTGTCCCATTTGTTGCATTAATTGTAATAACAATGCACTGGTGTCTGAAACATGTTCCTCAGTGCTTTTCGGCAGTGAAGTTGCACCGGCAACCTTCACATTTTGACAAGTGGAAAATGTGTCTTGACTCATTTGAGAAAACGGTGGGAACCCAAAACCTGAGTCTGCAGTATTTGCAATATTGTGTTCTGTCATTCCCGATTCCTGAGGCGAGCTGTTGCCGACCAATCGATCGATAACGCTTCCCTGTTCACTACCTGTTTCACTGTCTACACCATTATTTGCCGCCCGCTCCATTTCCCTATGCGCAATTACCAAATTACTACTTTGAACATTAGTTAATTCATTACTCTGCGGCGCTAACACACTGCTTTCGTCTTCACTGTCATTTCTCAGTTTACTTTGGAGCCTAGTATTACGTTTTTCACGCGCCATTATTGTCACAGTATTTCACACGATAACACAGAAAAGCGCAATTTGAAGAGCAAAATGAAATAACATAGCAATGGAAATAATGTCTACTTAATTGCCAGCGCAGCTGCGAAATACTTGGTGCAAATCTACATGCATGCCACAACTGTTTTACTGTACAACAATGAAAAACTACAACTACAAAGGAAATTCTCTCTATAATTACGCGCTAGCAATAAACAATAGCTACACTAATTACACAAACTACAAGAAAAAAATCAGAAGATTCCAGTGAGGTATCCTAGGCTAAGGGTCGACATATGAAACGTCCCCTTTGAACAATTATACAAAACTGTGCTTAAACTGACACACAATATTTTGTTAGCGCAACGCAATCTGACTTTCAAAATTCCCTACAAAAGAATGGCCCTGACTAACATTAAACTATACCTTTCACAAATCACTTACCTCACAAAAATCTTCGCTGCTCAAGCTACTGCAATACAGTGAGCGCCACTACTGCCAGCTAAATAAAAGATTCAAACTATGGAAGGCACTAACTACTGATAGGGATAGTTAGCAAATGGAAGATATTAATAGAGAACAAACAATGTATTTACCTTGATATCATCATATATAAATATAGCAGTTCATGACAAATTTCAAAACTCCGCCATCTCTCTCCCCACATCCACCACTGCTGGCGGCTCACCTTCAACTGCGCAATACTACGCGCTGTTCACAGCCAGCTGCCTAACACTACAATGGCGAGTATTACAACAATGCAAAGCAGCCACAGACTGCACACAGCACAGCCAGTGATTTTCATATTGAGCGCTACGTAACGTTGCCAATAAGAAAACATAAACAGCCTACTTACAAAACATTTTAACTAGAATCTGCTAAAAAGTGTCAGAAACATTCGTTCAAAAAGTTCCGAACCTGATTTTATTGCTGATGTATAATGTACATGGTCTAGGGGTAGCGGCTTTGATTGGCAATAAAAAACATCTTCGATCCCGGGTTCGAGCCTTGCCACCATTTAAATTTGAAATAAAAATCGTCAGCAGTGGTGGCCGAAGACTTCTGGCATACGAAGTCGCCCCTCATTCAGCCAATGACCTTGTCAAAGAGGGTGGAGGAGCGGACAGAGGTTTAGGGCGCTCCCTTGACCGTTCGGTGGAAAAGTACCCTAAAGGCGGAAGAGCCAGTAATGATCAATGTCATGAGGATACAGAAGGCAATGGAAACCACTGCATTAAAGACACATATGTGTATCCAAAGGGCACGTGGCCTCAAATTGGAAAAGAGCCATGATGATTTCTGCATTGGCGAAAGATTCCGGACTAGTCCACCACTCGGATCTCCGGGAGGAGACTGCCAAGGTGAAAGTGACGATAAGAAAAAGACTGAATAACCAACGAAAGTATAACGTTCTACTAGTTGGAACGTGGAATGTCAGAAGTCTGAACGTGGCAAGAAGCTAGAAAACCTGAAAAGCGAAATGCTAAGCCTCAATCTAGGTCCAGGGGTTCAGTGAAGTGAAACGGAAAGAAGACAAGCATTTCTGGTCAGATGAGTACAGAGTAACATCAACAGCGACAGAAAATAGTATAACGGCAGTAGGATTCTTTATGAATGGGAAGGTAGGGCAGAGGATGAGTTACTCTGAACAGTTAAGTGATATGGTTGTTCTCATCAGAATCGACAACAAACTAACACCGACAACGATATTTCAGGTATACATGCCGACGTCGAAAGCAGAAGACGAAGAGATAGAGAAAGTGTATGAGGATATTGAAGGGGTAATACAGTGCATCAAGGGCGATCAAAACCTGATAGTTACGGGGCATTGGAATGCTGTTGTAAGGGAAGGAGCAGAAGAAAGGGTTATGGGAGAATGAAGGATTGGTACTAGGGATGAGAGAGGAAAAAATTGATTAAGTTCTGCAGTAAATATCAGTTAGTAATAGCAAAGACTGTTCAATAATCACAAGAGGAAGAGGTATACTAGGAAAAGGCCGGCTGATACAGAAATATTTCAGTTAGGTATGTCATCTCCAGACAGAAATACCGAAATCAGTCATTGGATCATAAGGCGTATCCAGGAGAAGATGTAGACTCAGATCACAATTTAGTAGTCATGAAACGTAGGTTGAAGTTTAAGAGATTAGTCAGAAAGAATCAGTGCGCAAAGAAGTGGGAAATACTAAGGAATGAAGAGGTAATCTTGAAGTTCGTTGAGGCTATAGAGACTGCGACAACGAGTAGCTCAGTAGGCAGTTCATATTTTTAAAGAGGAACGAACATCTCCACAGAGGGCAATCACAGAAGTTGCAAAGAAAACCGTCGGTATAAGGAAGGTAACGGCGAAGAAACCATGGGAAACAGAATCAAAACTTCAGTTGATGGATGAAAAAAGGAAATACAAAAATGTTCAAGGAAATTCACGAATAAGTGCAGGGAAGCTAAGGCGAAATGGGTAAATGAAAAATATGAAGAAATTGAAAAAGAAATAATTATCGAAAGGATTGGCCCAGGATTAAGTAACGTCAGAACAACCTTCGCTGAAACTAAAAACAAAGACGATAAGAGTGCAATTTGAATACCACTGTTAAATGCAGAAGGAAGAGCAGATAGGTGGAAAGAGTACATTGAAGGCCTGAAGGCCTCTTTGAGGGAGAGGACTTATCTGATGACGTGATAGAAGAAGAAAATGGAGTCGATATAGAAGAAATAGAGGATGCAGTATTAAAATCAAATTTTAAAAAAGTCTTTGGAAGGCTTAAAATCAGTTAAGACAGATTGGATAGATAACATTCCATCAAAATTTCTAAAATCATTGGGGGAAGTGACAACAAGACGACTATTCACGTTGGTGTGTAGGACGTTTGAGTCTGACGATATGCCATTTAACTTTCGGAAAAATATCATCCAGACATTTCTGAAGATTCTAAGAGCCGACAAGTGCGAGAATTATCGCAGCATCAGCTAAACAGATCATGTATCCAAGTTGCTGACAAGAATAATTTGCTGAAGAATGGAAAAGAGAACTGAGGATGTGTTAGATGACGCTCAGTTAGGCTTTAGGAAAGGTAGGCGCACCAGAGAGGGAATTAGGACGTTGCAGTTGGTAACGGAAACAAAACTAAGGAAAAATCAAGGCACGTTCATAGGATTTGTCGGCCTGGAAAAGGCCTTTCACAATTAAAAATGGTGCTAGATTTTCGAAACTCTGAGAAATATAGAGGTTAGCTATAGGGAAAGACGGGTAACATACAATACGTACAAGATCAAAGAGGGAATAATAAGAGTGGAAGACCAAGAACGAAGTGGTCGGATTAAAGAAGGGTGTAAGGGATTTCGTCTTTCGCCCGTAGTGTTCCATCTACATATCGAAGAAGCAATGACGGAAATAAAAGAAAGATCCAAGAGTGGGATAACAATTGAAGGTGAAAGGATGTCAATGATACGATTCACTGATGACATTGCTACCCTGAGTGAAAGTGAAGACAGCCGCCCGGAGTGGCCGTGCGGTTCTAGGCGCTACAGTCTGGAGCCGAGCGACCGCTCCGGTCGCAGGTTCGAATCCTGCCTCGGGCATGGATGTATGTGATGTGCTTAGGTTAGTTAGGTTTAATTAGTTCTAAGTTCTAGTGACTGATGACCTCAGAAGTTAAGTCGCATAGTGCTCAGAGCCATTTGAACCCACCATTTTGAAAGTGAAGAAGAATTACATGATCTGTTGAATGGAATGAACAGTCAAATGACTACAGAATATGGACTGAGATTAAATCGAAGAAACACGAAAGTAAGCGGAAAAGAGAACAGTGACGAACCTACCGTAACATAAGGATTGATGGTGACAAAGTAGATGAAATTAAGGGATTCTACTATCTAGGCAGCAAAATAACCAATTACAGACGGAGCAACAAGGACATAAAAAGCAGACTAGCACTGTCAAAAAGGGCGTTCCTGGCCAAGGAAGTCTGCTAGTATCAAACATAGGCCTTAATTTAAGTAAGAAATTTCTGAGAATGTACATTTGGAGCATAGCAATGTATGGTAGTGAAACCGGGAAAAACCGGAACAGAAGACAATCGAAGAATTTGAGATGTAGTGCTCCAGACGGATGTTGAAAATTTGGTGGACTGATCAGGTAAGCAATGAGGAGGTTCTGCGCTGAGTCGAAGAGGAAAGCAGTATGTGGAAAACACTGAAAATTTGGGACCAAACTGCTGAGGTCATCGGTCCCTAAGCTTACGCACTACTTAATCTAACTTAAACTAACATACGCTGAGGACAACACACACACCCATGCCCGAGGGAAGACTCGAACTTCCGACGGAGGGAGCCGCGCGGACCGTGACAAGACGCCGCTGACCGCGCGGCTACCCCGCGCGGTGGAAAAAACACTAACAAGGAGAAGGGACAGGATGATAGGAGACCTGTTAAGACATCAGAGAATAACTTCTTTGGTATTAGATGGAGATGTAGAGGGTAAAATTTGTAGAGGAAGGCAGAAATTGGAATATGTCCAGCAAACAATTGACGACGTAGGTTGCGAGTGCTACTCTGAGATGAAGTTGGCACAGGGGATGAATTCGTGGCGGAGCGCATCAAGCCAGTCAGAAGACTGATGACTCAAAAAAAAAAATCGTCGTCAGCGCGGTAGATACTGTTGCAGCTTGAACTAACAACGGTAAACAACAGAAGTGCTTGCAACTAGTCAGTTGCCAGCAAGCAGTGTTATGCCGTGGACGTATGACAGTAGTGTTCCAAGGCTGTTGTGTCACAAATCGCATTGGAGCAACATTGTAAATCAAGTGTTGAAGACATTCTCCAGAACTTTTCAAAGAAAAGAAAAGTGTCAGTAATATTTCTCCTGCATACCTTGACTCCCTAACAAAAACAACCACTCCTGGACGCCTTCCCCGATTTGATTCAAATTGAAATGCAAGATGCGGACATTTCATCTCGGGAAAAAAATCATCACACGCGATGAAACTTGGTCGTATCGATACGAACCTATCACAAAAGAACAAAGTGCAGTTTCACATGAAGGGAGAGTGCTTTGACGAATTAACCAACATTTAAGCTAAGAAGAAATTTTCTTACAATTTCACGTGATTGTGTGAACATTCTGTGTGTAGTACGCAGCACGTCCTACTGCCAGTTTTACTGTTCGAATGGTATCTGAAGTAAGTGATCATTCGACAAGAAAATTAGTCTACTTTGCTTATTTCTATTCGGTTATGTCGTAGAGTATTATATTTTGGGGTAACTTTTCCCATTCTAAAAGGATATTTTTGGCTCAGAACCGGGCAGTTCGGGCAGTAAGTGGTGTAAGTTCGAGAACTTCTTGTCAACCCCTGTTCACTAGTCTGGGTATTTTGACATTGGCCTCACAATATATATATTCTTTACTGTCGTTTCTTGTCAATAATATCAGCTTATTCCCAAGAATTAGCAGCTTTCACTCAGTTAATACTCGGCAGAAATCCAACCTGCATTTGGATCGCACTACCTTAACTCGTGCAGAAAGGTGTGCAGTATACTGCTCCATCAATTTTCAATAAGCTACCACAAGAATTCAAAAATCTTAGCAGTAATCCACACGCTTTCAAATCGAAACTGAAGAGTTTCTTCATGGGTCACTCCTTCTATGCTGTTGAGGAGTTCCTTGAAAAATTAAGCTGATTCTTATGTTATATCGTTGATTGCGTTTACTTAAACTTATGGCTTGACTTTTTTGGGTTCATAAACATTTTGTTTTATCTGTTATTACTTTTATGTTGTAATTTCATTTACTGACACGTTCTAGATCTTGGATATTTGCTCCTCAATTTGGTCCTACGGAACTAGACGTGTATATAAATAAATAAATAAATAAGAGCTCACACATGTTTGAGCCTTGCGAGGCACACTGTTGTTGGTGTGCCGCGCATTAGTACGGCCCGCATCTCGTGGTCGTGCGGTAGCGTTCTCGCTTCCAACGCCCGGGTTCCCGGGTTCGATTCCCGGCGGGGTCAGGGATTTTCTCTGGCTCGCGATGGCTGGGTGTTGTGTGATGTTCTTAGGTTAGTTAGGTTTAAGTAGTTCTAAGTTCTAGGGGACTGATGACCATAGACGTTCAGTCCCATAGTGCTCAGAGCCATTTGAACCATTTTTGCATTAGTACGTCGAATGTCTGTTCGCCGAGGGACAGCATTTTGTGAGACCCTGTGTATGGTGGCTAGAGGGTTGGATGTATGGTGTTATCACGTATCATTACAAACTCACGCTGGTAACGGTCCTTGTGATAAAGATCCATTCTTGACGTGCGGTGACGGAGGCAGCACATACATGCTCTGAGAATTTGTTTTGTGAATAAAACGGCCTTTCCCTACTGCTACTTAATTTATTTATCCCATATAAATAGCCGGCCCTGGTGGCCGAGTGGTTCTAGGCGCTTCGGTCTGGAACTGCGCCACCGCTACTGTCGCAGGTTCGAATCCTGCCGCGGGAATGGATGTGTGTGATGTCCTTAGGTTAGTTAGGTTTAAGTAGTTCTAAGTTCTAGGGGACAGATGACCTCAGATGTTAAGTCCCATAGTGCTCAGAGCCATTTGAACCATTTTTTATCCCACACAAATAAATTAAGGAGCAGCAGGAAAAGGTAGTTTTATTTACAAAACAAATATTTATATGCTTGCTGCGGAGGATGGCCACGCATACAAACTTGTTATGTTCTGAGTATGTTTACGAACTTGGTTCACTGGTGTCGGCAGGTCAGTGTGTGCTGTGTCGAACGTAGGCTGTGCGGATTCCACGGGAAGCAGTAGAGTTTCGCCATATGATAGCTCGGAAAGTGACTAATGGATCTCGTCTTTATATGCCAATCGAATGCCGAGGAGCACCCGTGGTAGTGACTCAGACCAGGACCCACCGTGGCACATCAAAGCTGCCTTCGTAGTCATCTCTTGACCAGCGTTTTCCTTTGGGGGTGGAAAGATGTGCGCATGCGATTGATGCCACACAGATGGCACAGGGCTGTGAAGAGGAGTGACTTGAACTGCCGGCCCTGATCCATCGTGATACGTTCTGGGATCCCAGTGCACATGATCCACACTTCTATAATGCGCGCGCCTTCGTTTCTGCTGTAATATGGAAGGTGAGTACCGCCGCGACCCAACTTGATGTTCTATCGATGACCGAAAGCAGGTACAAGAAGCCTTCTGATTGAGAAAGGGATCCTACTACGTCATATGTACGTGTTTGAAACGTTCTTTGGGTATCGTAAAGCGTCCGGATTGTGGCTGGGGGTGTCGGCCTGTTTTGCTTCCTTGACGAGCTAACCAGCCTTGTGCCCAGTGTCTGCAGTCTTGCTTAACCCCATCCCACACAAACCTGTCTGTGACAGGCGTGCGTTCTGTTTCGTGGGTGGCTCGACATGTATAGTCTGTTGAAAATGCCTCGCTGCGTGCTGAATGGCACGATGGGCTGTATTCTGTCTTTCACAGCAGTGTTAGCTCGGTACTGGATAAGGTTTAGGGTTCAATTCGAGATTGGTCGTCTGACCTGTCATGAGTTCGTCGATGGAAGAATCATTGACTTATTCTGTGGCCATAGGTTCGCAGTCGTTTTGTAATGAAACTGAACTTATCCGCGATTACGTTGTCTGCCCCTAGAACAGGCAGACGTCAGTAGTGTAATGCAAAATCAGGTCTGGGTGGCGGAGACGGCGCGGGGTGACGTCTTGATGGGGCTTCTTGATTGTGTTCACAAGCAGCTTATGGTCGGTGTAAACAGTTATGTTGCGCGTTTTGTGTCTTCTCGAAAATGTTTGAGCACAGCGTAGCTCATGAGCAGTCCGTGATTAACGGCATACCACTTACACTAGGTAAGTATTAGTTTCTTGGAGAATAAACGGACGCGGTAAGTCGTAGACGATTTGCTGCGGAGTGGCCCCCACTGCGATGCTACTAGAGTTTGCTGCAAGTCGCGCATTCGCTAGGGTGACAGCGTTAAACAGTTGTTGTTTCGATATGTGAAAGGCTTTTTTCTTGCTTGCCATCCAGTCGACCTTTTTATTGCCGTTTTTTGTCCTCTCCGGGAAGCGCGTCTGTCTGCAGCGACTGAAGTAGCCGCATATGGTAGGTTACGACGGTAAAAGAAGTTTAATGTGCCGAGGAAACGACGTAAATCGTGCTGCGTCTCCCGTAGAGGCAACATCTGGGTGTGGCTCAGGAAAGTGACCTCAACTTGTTTGGGATTTAGCCTCGTTAATGATAATTCTCATCCCCCTTCACGGAGGTTGACTAAGACCGGCTCTAAATGAACTGAGTGGTCTTCGAGGTTATTGGAACAGATGAAAACATGGTATAAATACGTGTAGCAGCGTGGGAGGTGGAAAAAGAGCCATTCAGTGAATCTCCGCCGCGTTTGGGCTGCATTCTTTATATCATGTGGCATATACAGATACTCTAAAAACCTTTTATTTTAATCAGCAGTCTTCTGACAGGTGTGTTGCAGCCAGCCACTAATTCCTCTCCTGTGCCAACCTCCTCATCTCAGAGTAGCACTTGCAACATACGTCCTCAATTATTTGCTGGATGTATTTCCAATCTCTGTCTATCTTTACAGCTTCTACTCTCTACCGCTCTCTCTAGTACCATGGAAGTTATTCTCTGATATCTTCACATGATCCGATCATTCTGTCTCTTTTTCTTGCCAGTGTTTTCCACATATTCATTTCCTTTCGATTCTGCGCAGAACCTCCTCACTCCCTACCACATCAGTCACGCTAAGTTTTCAACATCCGTCTGGAGCACCACGTCTCGGATACTTCGATTCTCTTCTGTTCCGGTTTTCCCACAGTCCATGTTTCACAACCAAACAATGCTGTGATCCAAAGGTAAATTCTCAGAAATTTCTTCATCAAATTAAGGCCTTTGTTTGATACTAGTAGATTTCTCTTGACAGAAACGCCCTTCCTGCCAGTGCAGTCTGCTTTTTATGCTTCGTCCGTCCTAGGTCGAAAAATTCCTTAACTTCATCTACTTCGTGACCATCAATGATGATCTTCCGTTAAGTTTCTCGAGGCTTTTCTCTTTTCTGCTATTCCTCATTACTTTCGTGTTTCTTCAATTTACTCTCAATTCATCGTCTGTACTCGACTGTTCATTCCATTCAGCAGACCATGTAATCGTTTTTCACTTTCACTGACGACAACACTGTCATCAGCGAATCATATCATTGATATCCTTTCACCATGAATTGTAATTCCACTCCTGAGCCTTTCTTTTATTTCCGTCATTGCTTCTTCGATGTGTACAGTAGAACCCCTCTAATCCGACCTTGGATGGTCCGTCACTCCGGTTAGTCCGACCACGCTCAGGCTCGCGAGCCTGTGCCGACTTGTCACTGACTGGACGCCTGTGGGGCCATTGTTGCGCTGTGCATATTGTTATGCTGTACGTTATTGTGCAGTTTTATCCTTTGTTGGGTTTAAAAAACGTCGTTGTTTGCTTTATTCCGTGTTCTCTACAGTAGTTATTACTGTAGATTCATTGTGTGCACAGTTGTCTGTTTTTCAGCATGTCTAGTTTCAAACGTAAGCACGTAACTCTTTCACTAAATGAAAAATTAGCAGTGCTACAAAGACTGGACGAAGGAGTATCGCTCCAAAAAATTGCAAAGAAACTGAATGTAAGTGTTATGACAATTAAGGATTGGAGTAAGAATCGGAAAGACATTGAATCTTACACAGTTACGATTGATGGTGAAACCACTCTGAAGAATCTCAAAACATTAAAAAAGCCTAAACCTGAACTGCTTGATAACGCATTGTGGATGTGGTTTTGTCAAGAAAGAAGGAAAGGAACTCCAATATCTGGGCCAATTCTCAAAGAAAAAGCGAAGTTTTGCACAAAAAACTGGAAGCCGAAAGAAAATTTGCTGCCAGTGAAGGCTGGATTAATCGTTGGGAAACTCGTCATGGTGCCCGATTTGTTTCTATTTCCGGTGAAAAACTACCTGCCGATGCCGCAGCTGCTAAGGAGTTTTCTGCTAAGTTTCAAGAAATTGTAGAAGAAAAGGAACTGTTACCCTGCCGAGTGTATAACATCGACGAGACAGGGCTGAACTTTAAAATGTTGCCAACAAAAACTCTCGCAGCTTCAAATGAATGCGTGGTAGGAACGAAATTTATAAAAGATAGAATAACAGTCATTCCTTGTAGCAACGCAGATGGTTCCCACAAGCTCCCCTTGTTCGTCATTGACAAATCTAAGAAGCCAAAGGCATTCAAAAATATAAACTTATCTTCCTTGCCGGTTTATTAGCGCAATCAAAAGTCTGCTTGGATGGACTGCAACCTTTTTAAATCCTGGTTTTTCGACGAGTTTGTGCCATCGGTCGAAAAAGATTTGAAGCAAAAAAATCTGCCTGTTCGTGCTCTACTGCTGTTGGATAACGCACCATCACATCCATCTGAGGAAGATTTGGTGAAAGGGGATATGAAAACTCTTTCTGCCTCCTAATGTGACCTCACTCATCCAACCAATGTATCATGGCGTTATCGAATGGTTAAAACGGCGATATCGCAGAAAGGATATCAGCTCAATCTTGGACAAATCTGGAGGAGGTCATAACTTATTTGAGGCAATGAAATCCCTGAACATCAAAGATGATATCTACACAATCGCTGCAGCATGGGATGAACTGAAACCTGACACACTGCGGAAATTGTGGCGTAAGCTTTGGCCACAAGTTATGACTGAAAATGAGCATACTGAAGATGAGCAAAACAAGGACGCAATGGAAATCGTTAAATATCTACAAACTCTGGAGGCGAACGTCCCAGTCAATGAAGTTGAAGAGTGGATCAACGAATGTGACAAAGACTGTGACACTTTTGTAGAGCTCAATGACGACCAGATTGTTATCGCTGTTAGCCAGGAAACTGTGAATGAGAACTCGGACGGCGAAGACGAACCCCCCACCCGGATTTCACACAACGATGCAAAAAACGCTTTTGACATCGCCCTTCAGTACATCGAGCAGAATTCATCTCCAATGTACGTTTTGTGGATAAAAAAATGGAGGGGCACTGCAGCTAAATCTAGTATAACATCTGCTAAACAAAAATGTATCACTGACTTTTTTCCAAGTAATTTGTTTTCGTTTTTACTGTAAAAACAATGCATACAGTATAATCATTTTTTTAGTTTATACATACAGTAGTTTATTTCTTTGTGAAAAATCTTTTTATATACAGTGCAATAAACATTTTTAGTGTACGGTATATATCGTTTATACGTTATTAAGTACAGTACAGTACTGTTATTTGTTTGTCGTTTTTCCTTTTAAAACTAATACATATTTTAGTTAATATATTGTTTAACAATGTGTAAAAAACGTCTTTTTATATTACTGTAGACGTCTTTTAGTTCTTAAATCGTTTAATTTTTTGTAATAAATGTCTTTTTTATATTTTTTGCAATAAATATTAGATTTTTCGGATAATCCGACTTTTTTTTTTCGTTCCGACCATAGTCCCGGTCCCGAAGGTGACGGATTAGAGCGGTTCTACTGTATTTTGAAAAGTAAAGGTGAAATATTGCACCCCTGTCTTAAATCCTTTTTAATCTACTTAGTTCTTGGTCTTCCACTCCCCACTGGACAATAAAAGCGGTTTTCACAACGTCGTCTGGATGCATTGTAATCTGCAGGAACAGTGCATGACGCTGAACACCGTGGCTCCCGTCATTGTACGAGTATAATCATGCGTGTTAGGAATCGAATATCTGTAATGAATTGTCCTAGAATTAAGAACCCCGTAATCACCGCAGGGCTTCATGATATCGTCCTTTTTCCAGACAAGTTTGATCCTGGAGGGCCCACGGACTGTCCCATGATCGCATGACCCCTGCTTAGAGCAGTTCGTCAGTAGCGTTCTTCGCGATCTGCAGAACCACTGGACACAGGCTGAGAGGTTTGTGACGGCCGGGTGGGTCTTCTGTTATAACGACGCATTGTACCGTCTTTAACCCTAGAACGGCCGGTCGAAAAATAATTTCAAGAATGATCGGGCTGGGTCTGTGGGATAATTGGAAAACATACTTCTTTCTAGTACTAAATGTAAGAAAACTGGAAATACAAGTATTTTTGATTGAAATACGAATATAAATGAGAATAACTTATAAAACTAAGAAGCAAAAATTTTGAATTTTCATTATATAAATAGAAATTGTGAATGTAATAAATAGTTTGTGAATATCGGCCTCTAAAATCACCATTTTTCAAAACAGTCGCCACGAACCAAACATAACCACACCTTTCAAACTTTGCAAAAGTATTTAGTGTTGATTTCCTTGATTCTGCATCTACATGGATACTCTACAAATCACATTCAAGTGCCTGGCAGAGGGTTCGTCGAACCACCTTCACAATTCTCTATTATTCCAATTTTTCCAATCTCGTATAGCGCGAGGAAAGAATGAGCACCTATATCTTTCCGTAAGAGCTCTGATTTCCCTTATTTTGTTGTGGTGATCGTCCCTCCCCGTGTAGGTCGGTGTCAACAAAATATTTTCGCATTCGGAGGAGAAATTTGGTGATGGGAATTTCGTGAGAAGATTCCGTCGCAACGAGAAACACCTTTAATGATTTCCAGCCCAAATCCTATGTCATTTCTGTGACACTCTCTCCGATATTTCGCGATAATACGAAACGTGCTGCCTTTCTTTGAACTTTTTCGATGTACTCCGTCAGTCCTATCTGGTAAGGATCCCACACCGTGCAGCAGTATTCTAAAAGAGGAGGGACAAGCGTAGTGTAGGCAGTCTCCTTAGTATGTCTGTTACATTTTCTAAGTGTCCTGCCAATAAAACACAGTCTTTGGTTAGCTTTCCCCACAACATTTTCTGTGTTCCTTCCAGTTTAAGTTGTTCTTAATTGTAATACCTGGGTATTTAGTTGAATTTACAGCTTTTAGATTAGACTGATTTATCGTGTAACCGAAGTTTAACGAGTTTCTTTTAGCGCTCATGTGGATGACCTCACACTTTTCATTATTTACGGTCAACTGCCACTTTTCGCACCATTCAGATATTTTTTCTAAATAGTTCTGCAGTTTGTTTTGATCTTCTGATGACTTTATTAGTCGATAAACGACAGCGTCATCTGAAAACAACCGAAGACGGCTGCTTAGATTGTCTCCAAAATCGTTTGTATAGATAAGGAACAGCAAAGGGTCTATAACAATACCTTGGGGAACGCCAGAAATCACTTCTGTTTTACTCGATGACTTTCCGTCGATTACTACGAACTGTGACCTCTCTGACAGGAGATCACAAATCCAGTCATAACTGAGACTATATTCCATAAGCACGCAATTTCACTACGAGCCGCTTGTGTGGTACTGTGTCAAAAGCCTTCCGGAAATCCAGCAATACGGAATCGAATTGATAACCCTTGTCAATAGCACTCAATACTTCATGTGAATAAAGAGCTAGTTGTGTTTCACAAGAGCGATATTGTCTAAACCAATGTTGACTATGTGTCAGTAGACCGTTTTCTTCGAGGTAATTCATAATGTTCGAACACAATATATGTTGTAAAATCTTGCTGCATATCGACGTTAGCGATATGCGCCTGTAATTTAGTGGATTACTCCTACTACCTTTCTTGAATATTGGTGTGATTCTTAGCATCCCCCCCTCTTCCCTGGTTGTGGATCTTGAACTACTCTTTGTTCTTGGGTGCTCGGGAATTTACAGGTAAGCATGAGAATTTCGCGCTTTAGGTTCGGCTGGGTTTCATGCCTTGGGTTCTGAGGTACTCTCTTCCGACTCAAACCTTATCTCTGCCTGTTCGCCCAGATGACAGAGGATGTTCGCATTTTTTTATGATTCCGGATCACTAGGAAACACTTTCAGCCGTGGCAAACCACACTGTTGGGCGGTATTTATAGAGTGGTGGTAGTCTGTGATAGTTAACACTCGAAGCTGAAGCTTATGGGACCCACGTATGGGATATCAGTGTAGGTGACGATGTCGCAATGTTGTTCATAACGTGCCCCTGGTGGCGCGGTAGTTTAAACCTATGTACCGCTAATTGAAGGGCTTCTGAGTCGTGCGCCCCGGTCAGCATTCGTTTCGTGGGATAGGGTGCTTGCTGGCCGGTAAAACCGATGCGCAGCTGGTTGCGGCGGAGCGGAATGCGGCTGCTCTTACCCAGAATGCGAAGCGGTCGGCATGGAACCGGCACTTGCACCGTGTTGTGGTAGACACTGACACGTTAAGTACTTTGTGGGGCCAAGGTCCGGTTTCAGCTGTGGCGGAAATGTTGCGTAGTGTAGCCTGTTCGTCTGTAATCACAGCTGGTAGCGTTAAATGACACCCGCGTTATTTGCAGCAACAGGTTTCTACAATGGGACGTTGACTGTTTTCTTTATATTTTTATTGTGAGAGTAACTGTTGGGCTGTCTCATCGCGGAAAACACTGAAAAATAGCGTTGAACTTCTTTGACATCCCTTTGAGTGTATTATTAGTAAGATTTCTTTCATTTCAACAAACAATAGCGCTCCTATGTCAAAACTTTAAACCTTCCTCTATACAGTGACATAGCCGATGTGTTCCTGTCATTTATAGTTTGTAACAAAAAAAGTGAAATCTTCCTCAACACCTGCGGATACTCGCTTTGTATCTCTTCCTGATGCTGGAATTTTCTTCTTTATTTTTATACTTCATTACGATAACTTTTCGAGTAATTACAAATCATTTATTACTTTTCTCTTGAGCATACTGCGCAGCCTGCTCCTGTGTTCATGAAACCTTCCTTGGATACGTTATGTGGAAGTTCTGATTGTCCAACTGGCGTACTTTAATGAGCTCTTCATATTATAAAACAATTTACGAAAATTCGTATATTTGACCGCAAATATCTGAACGGACATGTTGTAATGAGTCTGCACGAACTCTTGCTGTTGGTAAAGTACGGTTGCGCTGCAGGATGGTTGACAAAGAACTGTTTCCAAGACGTAAAGATTGTATCTGCAGGAAGAGGTTCTGGACGGCCTTGTCCTGGTCTTCAAATATCTGCTACTGCGTGATAAGGAAACAACCTTCGTGCCTGTCAAGAACCTTCAGTGACTTATCGCCTTCTAACTTTCTGATGTCTCGATACGCCGCGAGTTCTGCCTCGTCTTTCTCGCTCGTCCCGGAATGAGCATTTGCACTGTAAACAAACCACTCATGAAACTGTAGTACTTGAAAGCTGCTCCCTCAAAACTCTAGTCGTGTTACTCAACACGTAAATCGAGAGTCCTGTTGCCATCCTCCATTTCATGGAGTAATTCCAAGCGCCTGCAACTTTCTTCCTATCATATGTAGGCTCATTCTCTAATTACTTTGACTTCTCTATTATATGCAAGTAGCAACGAGTGGTACATTTTGTGGAGAGACATACACAGTCTGATCAAAAGTATTCGGACTCTTAGTAGTGGACATGGGGGAGTGTCCATCCTGCGCCTTCGTGACGGCTTCACCTCCGCTGAGGACGCTGTCAATGAGGTGTCTGAATGGCTGGAGGAGTTGTGGCCTATTCTCGCTCGAGAGCCGTTGGGCGTTGGAGGCTGGAGCGAATTCAACGTTCTAACTCATGCCGAGGGTCTTCCATTCGGTTCAGATCGGGACTCTGGACGGATCAAACAATTTTAGAAACGTTACTGTGCACGTGTCATTGCCTCACAGATATTGGAATTGACAGGGTGCATTGTCGTCATGATATAACCATAGTCTCCGAATTGTTCTTCTACTGTGCGCAGTACATTACACTGAAAACTACGTTCATATCCTTCCACAGTTAACGGTTTCTTAAGTGCAATAGGGGAACCACACCCTAACAAAGAAACACACCGTCACACCGTAATACTGTACTTCATTGTTAGCAGTACACATGATAACGGGTAACGTTCTCCAGCTATCCGCCAAACCCAGCCCTTCAAGAGGGTTACCGCAAGATATAACGAGATACACCACCTAAAAGCACTCTTTTCCATTCATCCACCTACCAGTGGTGTCGCTCTTTACACCACCTCGTGTGTTGCTTAGCTTGACTACAAAAATGTGGGTCTAACGAGGAGCTGCATTGTACCCCATCCTTCTTAACTCCCTACGCAAAGTCATTGTTTTAACTGGACCGCTAGTATCGCTTTGGAAGTCAAGGGTGATTCCTTACTCTCGTTTCATGCGATTTTTCACAACTACCCTACACAATGTTCAAGGTCTCTGTCTGTCAGCCCGCATCTCGTGGTCGTGCGGTAGCGTTCTCGCTTCCCACGCCCGGGTTCCCGGGTTCGATTCCCGGCGGGGTCAGGGATTTTCTCTGCCTCGTGATGGCTGGGTGTTGTGTGATGTCCTTAGGTTAGTTAGGTTTAAGTAGTTCTAAGTTCTAGGGGACTGATGACCATAGATGTTAAGTCCCATAGTGCTCAGAGCCATTTGAACCATTTTTCTGTCTGTCAGTGTATGATATCTACCTGGTCTTAGTATAGCGTTTCCGTTTCACAGAAACATCCCTAATAGTCGACTTGGGCAGCTTTATGAGGTTTGAAACGTACCCGATGAACCTGTTACTCAGGTGACATCCAGTAACTAGCCCACGTTCGAAGTCACGCATCTCTCCTAATCGTCCCATTCTGATGTTACTGCTTCTCTGCTGATTGCACTATACTCCCGATCTCCTTTTGTATTGGCGGGTCCGCTTCTCATGACATCTAGTGGTCGGTTCCATATTACATGTGGACTTCCGAATTCTTTTGATCTGACAGTATACGAGTAGATCCACAATTTCTGCCGAGACTGGCAGTTTAAGTGGTCGTAGTTTCTTTGATACCATACATTACAGAGAATTTGAGCTGTTCTAAACTGACTGTAAGACACTTATTTCATTACAGAGCTAGAGAAGCATCTTACTCTTAAGAGAGGAAAAGAAATGGTTGAAATGGCTCTGAGCACTATGGGACTTAACTTCTGAGGTCATCAGTCCCCTAGAACTTACAACTACTTAAACCTAACTAACCTAAGGACATCACACACACATCCATGCCCGAGGCAGGATTCGAACTTGCGACCGTAGCGGTCGCGCGGTCCCAGACTGTAGCGCCTAGAACCGCACGGTCACTCCGGCTGGCTTAAGAGAGGAAGCTCAGTAACGTTTTACAGTACACCGTCACTGTAGACCTAGTACCGGAGGACACAGTGAAAAAACAAATAAGTAATGCCAACTCTTGGCAAGGCCTAGCATTATGTTCCCAGGACGTACGAGTAGCCTTGATTTCTACGTCCCTGACCAGTACCAGTGTACGGTGGGCATATCATTTTGATTTTTGTAAGTTATCGTTGTGCACGTCATAGACAGAGCAAGTTACGTTACTGTTAAATAGTCTTTGGTCTCGTAGTGGCACCGTCCTCCCCTCTGCAGTGTATGATACCTACTTAATTGAAGTGTGGTAGATGAAAGACGTATTCGGTAGTGCTGTGTTGACTTGATTGTACCTATTAAATGAAAAAAGATTTATTGTAAAGGACAGCAAGGATGAATGTGATGCATATATTGGAAGGTGTAAAGTATATAAATTTTGAGTAATGTTATTATTTTTGAAGATAATTTGAGGTAAGACTGCAGCACCGCGCAGCTAGTAGTGATTATTGTCAGCTACTTAACTTGCTCAGAGATGAGAAAGACGCCACCTCATTTCCCTGAACCGTGCATTAACATATCAACCTGTTTGAATTTTATAGAAGTTCACTGTTAACATTGTACCCTTTTAAACCATTGTTCACTTTCTTAAGCACAACGCTGTTCGGACAAATGTTTCGTGTGAAGATTACGCGAAGTTTCACTCTGTGTTTTTGGATACATACTTCATTCTAAAATCGTTATCTTGGTATATCATTTTATAGGAGTAGTTACTCTCCCCATCCCGTTCTTTAAAGAAGGTTTATCATTACGCTTTACCACGTTGCACCGTATGGTGACAACAGTTTGTATTTTGTTTGGAAATTGTGTAAAAGTAGAAATCTAGCTTAGCCACTGCCTGCCTGCTGTTTGCTGTTGTGCTTTCGATAAATTTGCAACAATGTTGTCAAGACACGAAGTAAGTGAAAATATTGATAAGGGCAAGGTAAAAGTTTTGCTTCAGTAGTGCATTTAATATGAAAACAAGTTGTATTCACATCAGTCACAGTGCTATTCAAATTAGGTTCTGTTTGTCAAATGTTGGCGTATAAATTTAAGTTGTATAACAGTTTGTGGGTACATAGTTTCGGTAGTACGTAGATTTTTTTATAGATTGGGGGGTAAATTTGGGCTAAATTTCACACAGAAATGTATAATAGGCTGCTTACCCTAGCAGTTCCGGCTTGTTACGCACTCCATCACAGGAATGAAAGAGAGCACGTCAACTGAGTCTGCGGCGTCGGGGAAAGGAGATGTCCGAAGCCATACCTAGTGGATGACACCCTACTTGTCAAAAACGTGAAGACCAGTGCGAGTATCTGCGACAATTAAGCAGGCCGCGTCTTCCGAGTCTACAGGAGCGTGCCGTGGGTGCTGCAGCGCTACGGATACGGAGTCATAGACTGCCGTCGAAGCAGTGACCCCCATCACGTACAGATGAAGAAATAACAAAAACATGAGCCTAACACCTAATGCCTACCAATGTCTCACTATTTCTACCGTTTTTTACCATGACTTATAACATTTTTTATTAGCCTAACACCTGTCTGTAATTAGGCAGTTGCTGGCCGGTGTGGCCGAGCGATTCTAGGCGCTTCAGTCTGGAACCGCGCGACCGCTACGGTCGCAGGTTCGAATCCTGCCTCGGGCATGAATGTGTGCGAAGTCCTTAGGTTAGTTAGGTTTAAGTAGTTCTAAGGAGCTGATGATCTCAGATGTTAAGTCCCATAGTGCTCAGAGCAATTTGAACCATTAGACAGTTCCTTACCTTTTTCAGTTTCATTCTTGTCTCTTTCTCTAGATGCCCTTCCTTTTATTATTTTTTTTCCTTTTTGCATAATTAAATATTTTAGCGTAATGTGGTGTCTTGTTTCGGTGATGATTTATAAAAAGAAACCATTTTATTAATGAACTTCGGATGTTAGTTACAACTGTGAAACACAGCCATTAGTAGCTTGAAGGATGCAGGTCACATGCAGAAGAGCTGCTAATAAATAAATGAAAAATAAAATACTAAACAATCAAAATGTAGATGTCAGTGTAACAATCGTGTTACATTCTTGAATATTCTACGTCAAATTCGTTGCTCCACAGGAATCCCACTCTAGCGCCAGACCCTGTGATCTGGGAGCCGTACGACAACTCGACTCGCAGTTACATGCTGATGCAAGCCAACTTCACACTTGCACACGACAAGGACGCAGAGCGCATGGGCTTCTGGAACGAGAACATCGCGCTGCTGCCGTACACCGATGACTTAAGAGGGCAGAAGTTCGAGTTTTGAGCTGTGTCTGTATTAACAAGAACAAAACTTCACTGGTGAAACGAAGTTACAAAACTAACTGAAATTAAAAGAGCGTTGTGTAATCGTCACCAAGTGCATGACTTTTCACTTGCTACAGAAGGTAAACGTAACAGTGACGTCTTGTGTCCAATTTTGCACCAACACAATTACATGGCCCAGCGTACGTAGGACGCTGCTCATGAGTTCATTCTCTATTTGAAACCTTAATAGTCGCCTTAGAAACACTGAGATTAACGTGTCTCGAAAGTTTTATGCTACGATTATATTCATGAGGAAACGTAGGTTCTTTTTTGTTCTGCGTGTTTTTCTTTTTAAGGAATTTCCGCCATGTTACTGTTAATTGTAAATTGCACTGTTAATTGTTCATTGTGCGACAACTGGTCTGTAAGAGCAGAAATATGTTTTTTCTACGATGGCACGTCACAGACAAGTCAGACAAATCTTAACATATGAACATGAATTTGAGAATGGCTCCAAATGCCGAAATCACGATTTTGTGAAGTAAATAAACAATTAACACTCAAACGGCGCAAATTTCTTTAAAAAAATTCTATACGACTGTGGTCCCCCACGAATAAAAGATCAGTGATTATTGTTTTTAGGTATCGTCTCTGAGTTACGTCGCAGTATGCGTTTCACGTGTTTAGCATTGTGTCGCCTCTCGTGTCGTCCATGTACAACATGAGACCAGCGGAAAATTGCCGATGTTAATGCATCCACTCAGCCGTAACAGTAACGAAGTACGTGGCCACTTTATTCTAGTGGAATTATTCGATCAACTGTATTGAAATATTAGATAATGATAGAGGGGATCTACGAGCTCACCACGAGAAATGTGAGCAGTCTGTGACGTCATGTCAGCTTATAACGACTGCGTATTTTTAACATAACTGACGGTAACTGATGCACTTGTTCTGAGGCGGCAAGTATACCTTTCAATCTGTTGGTGAAGTGCGCGCTGATTATCTACCAGTTTACAGTAGATTTCCATGCTTTCAAGTCCACGTAAGGTAACCGTACATTACTAAAAATTAAATAAAACAAGTTCTAATCACTTTATTTTGACATTCATCACCAAACTTCATGAAAAAATTGGAACACAGTAATTGTAGTTGCTTTGCTCATTCTCGGCTTACTTTTACAAAGATGCTGAGCATATCATGGGACCACAGTTTCAGAATACAAAAAGAACGTAATTCATCTATAAAGTAATTCACAAACGGTAGTAACTTTTTAATTGTCATCTCGTAAAACTAAATTTACGTAACTTGGTGCAAAAATGGGTTGTGGTGCACAACACAAATGTCCTGTTTTCTAAATTGGACAGTGCTGTACTGACAAGCAACTACAATTGACACTCTACTGCACAAATGCTGAATAGGTTACTCAGTATAAGGTCACCAGCTTGTGAATTCAGTCACCAGCTGATGACACTTTATTAAGTGCCCTACTCAGCATGTGTGCTGTACTGTTCCAGTTACATAATATGGTTGCATACTTCCTGCACGACTTGTTGCCTCATCTCTAACATGTAACTGTGTTACTGAATAGAAGGAAAGGCGCGACAGCTATTTTCACTTGGTTTGTTGACGGGCATATAAGTGAATAGTTGTCGCTCATGTTTCCAGTTGTATTTATATAACTTTTGGTGAATTTCTACTCAAGATAAGCCGTTAATTGTTAATCCAACACCCTTAGATGACATGCGATCTTAAGATGCAAGCCATTCGCTATATGTCAGTTATATACTACATTTCAATGAGTCAGTTATTATGTTCCATAGAAGCTGCTACCCTGAAATGTGTTTTGGGAGCGGAAGGGAATGGGGAGGATGGGATAGTGTCCCGTTCTGCCCAGTCGTTTTTTGATGTAAGTATTGAAACACATATGTAATGTAGCAGCGATGGTGAGGCATGATAAAATCTTTGACCAGAGAGCCTAGTCTGCGCTTGACCGCGCGAGAGTTCAGTGCTGTTGCAGCTGAGTTACGAGAGAGAGCAGTTCAGTTGCAGTCGAGTTACGAGACAGTTCAGTTGCGGGTTAGCAGTTGTGTGTGAGCGTCGACATGGCATTCTGGTCAAGATTCAGGACGAGGAATATTATTTTTAAATAAGATAATGAAGCAGCATTGCGCTCAGCTAATGATGTAAATTAACTGTAACTAATTTATTCAAGAATCGCCCCAACAATAATTTTGTTTTTAAACCAACCATTTTTAACAAAGAATCCTTTTTTGAAAGAATATTTGCCTTACATTTCCATAAACAAAAGTTCCCTTTAACTTCAAAAAAAAAATATATTTTGCGATGCATTTCCTCCAAGCTATGGCGAAAAATAAGAGCAGATGCAGTTTTACTGAGGTAAGAATTTGAGTTTAATTATTGCACAGGGCCTAAGATCGACATATCGGTCTATTTGCATTTTCATTGTGACTGAGATTTTATTATCACTGAATTGACTTTCATTTTTGTGGGCAGCTTACATTTGGGTCAGATTGCTAATTTTCATTTAATTGTCATTGTCATTAAATTTATTTGTGGGGAGCTTACACTTAGCTCTATGTCGATTTACATTTGAGTATTATCTCTTCCATTTTTGCGGGGAGGTTACACTTGGCGACCCTGCCAGGATCGTATTTCGTTGAGAATCTTTTGAAAAACAGTCAGATATCTGCTCTTATTTGCTTAAATATAATTAGCATATGGCGCAACGCTTTTACTAATTTGTGAATTTCTTTCCTTAGATCATCGGCAATTCTTTGCTCTGTTGTATTTGTGTGTTGTTTTTGCATTGTGCTTATTTCATTTGTGAACAATTTTGACTTTAGCAAAAATGCCGCGAAAGACTGTGAATAGTGTATCGCGAGGTATTATGAACGAAATTACCGACTTAAACAACGTGATTGATAGTAATTGTGACATGCAGTGTAATGATGACAATCCTGCGTTCACTGACAATCAGTGCGTTCCAACTACTAATGATGTAGATCTTAATGATGAACAAGCGAACTCAATTGTCTCCTCTGTTAATCTGACGACAATTGATGACGCGGGGCGCCCTATTGTAATGAGTGCTACCCAGCTTAACACACCCGGTTTCGAAAATTCAAATAATGTACAGACAAAATTTTTTAATGAAAATGGACAGGGTACTGAAAATACGACGGATTTATTTAATTCCGAAATAGTGTCTGACAGTGTACATCCGACTGATAAACGTTTTTGTAAATTACAGAATGACCAAATGGTCACACAAAACGCGACAATTGCAATTACATCGTCAAACAGTACAGAAAATGGAGTAGGTAATGTTATTTTAGATCAAATTATGGCATTGTTGCTACAAACGAACAAACAACTTAGTGAAGATCTCAAACAACAATTTAGTAAAAGATCTCAAACAACAATTTAGTAAAGATTTCAAACAACTTAATGAAAAACAAGACAACAATGATGAAAATCCAAACAACTTAGTGAACAGGTCAGACAATAGAATGAAAAACAAGACAATAATAGTGAAGATCTCAGACAACTTAGTGAACAGGTCAGACAACAGAGTGAAGATTTCAGACAACTTAGAGAACAGAACAAACAGTTTAATGAAAAATTAGACAACAATTCCAGGCAGCTTAGTGAACAAATTACAGCCGTTGCCGCGCAGTGTCATGACACTAAGGAACAGTTACGCGAGGAAATTGAGGCTTGTTCAAGAAAAAGTAGCGAAGAAATTAAGTCTGTTGCTCAGGAATTAACGGAATTGCAAACAGCTGCAACAGAAACACTCAGAGACGAAATTAACGGAGTCGCTAAACAATGCTCTGAAAAAGCTACACAATTACGGGACGAGTTTAAAGCAATGACGGTAGAACTTTCGCGCACAATGGACGCAAAGATAGACGCGAAATTCGAACAACAGAACACTCAGATTGACGAACGCTTTAATCTGCACATACAAAACAGTGATGCGCGTTTCCGCAAATTTATTGAGGATCTAAATAAAGTAAAACGTCAAGTAATGGAAACAATCACTGTTCAGAGACAGGAAGACAAACGTAAAATGTTTGCGAAGGCAAAAGCATATGTAGACAATAATATTGCCACAGTGTCCGACGAAATCAATACCATCAAACAGTCGAACACAGAATTACGTGACGAAATTTCGGATCTTAAATCGAAAACAGACACATACACAAACGATTTTCAAACGATGACCGACAGACTCGAACAATTAGAACTAACACAGGATTCCGATGTCGTCAAAGCTGATGTTAAAAAACTGAACGAAACTACACGTAAGTTGCAAAAACAGATTAATGCCACTGACACTAAAACCGATGATCAGGCAAAAATACTGACTGAAAAATATGATGAATTGGCCAGTCGTATTGATGCTATCGAAAGTACTAATGACAATAAATCAGACGATACTTCACCGGTTTCATTTAATCAAACACCTGAATTTCAAAATTTACAGCAGACAATTAATGAGATCGATTCGTCTAATAACACCTTACATAGAAAATTGTCAAGTTTACAGCAAGAGGTAGCAGAGATAAAAAGTATTTCAGTTAATAACACATCACAGCAGACGCCACTTTGCGAACATTTGTCAGACTCACGCAGCGCGTATAATTTGAGTAATCTACAGAGAGTACGGGACTTAGATTCCGAACAACCACAGTTCAAAAGATTCTCTTACAATCCTGAACCTGTTCCATCACACAGAGATGATAATTTTGATTACAAACATTTTTTGTCAGTGAGAAAGTTTAAAGTGTTTAAAAATGATAGAACACAGATTCACCCACTAGACTGGATTCAACAATTTAGCTTTGCTTTTCCACCGACTTGGCCCGTTACGCATAAACTTGAATTTATTTGCAGTTTTTTGGAAGGCGAACCGGCAACTCGTATGAGGCCGATCGCGAGACAATGTTATTCAATAGAAGAATTTCAGAATGCTTTTCTATCAGCGTATTGGTCGAAGACGACACAGCGCGGAATTAAAGATCAATTAATTAGTTTACCAAATTATGAGAACTCCAATTTTCCCAGTGTCACACAATTTTTTGAGCACATGGTGCAACAAAACCAGTACCTAAGTGAACCGTACAGTGAATCTGCACTCATTCAATTATGTATCTCTAAGTTACCACGGTCATTAAGAGTTTCACTTCTAACCGGTCAGCAAAAAGAAAATATTTCAGCATTCAGAGATCTGTTACAGCTCTTGGAAGTACAACAATCTGATTATTCTTTTGTAAATAAAAATTTTTCTTATAATAACCAAGGTGAACAAACATACAGCAATTATGATCAGGCACGTAATTTCAATAGTAAAAGTAACAGACGTTTTAGGAGCGACAACCATCAGAACTTTAATAACAGACAAAATTCCAATTCTCAATACCGTCAAAATTATCGGCAGCAGGAACCATATTTTAGTAACAATAGACGTTTTCCACCACAACAGCATGAAAGTCAACCGGTTAACATACCTAACCAACAATGGAATGCACAAGGTCAACCAGGCTTTAATGTTTCGCCGCGTGAACGTATAGTCCCTGGTACAACAAATAGTAACGCACGGCAGCAAAGAAACAACTACGTACAGAAAACACAGTATTTCAATTCCTATCGCAGTGCACCGTATAGGAATGACTATCACGACAGACGTAAAAACGATGAGCACAATTATCAGCGTACATATAATAACAGTCGGTCTTACCAACAGCAAAGTCATCCGCAAGAACATATTCTCATGAATGAACCCGACAGTAGGTACCATCCAGAACGTAATACGTCTGGAAGAAGTAATAGAACTGTTCAAATAGTAGAAGTGCCACAGCATCCTCCTGAAAATAGTAACACGTCAGATAGAATTTGACTAGACACAGTAAAGATCGCATCTGCCAGTAACACAAGCACTACTTTAGACACGCAAAATGTTGTTCATGAAAATGTTATTACTTTCGACGACATCCGAGACACTCTTTTACAGGAAAGACCAGTTGTTCAGAAAACTATTTCACATCCTGTCATCGAAATTAAAATTGGTTCATCGAAATTTTCAGCAGTAATTGATTCTGGATCACCTATGTCAGTTATAAATGAGGAAACTTTTAACGAGTGTAACAGAGAGAATACATATCCTACATTACCATCAGGCAAAACGAAAGTGAAAGGAGCAGTATCGAGTAAAGGAGTAGACGTTAAATTACAGACGCATTTATCATTTTGTATTGGAGGTCATACTTTTCACTCAAATTTTTGGATTGTTCCTTTATTGACAACAGACGTTATTTTAGGTACTAATTTTCTCATACAACACGACGCAGTGGTTGATTTTCAGAATTCCTATTTAATGTTGAAGGATGAAAATGAGCAATTGGCTTTAGAGTTTCAGCATTCATTATCGGCAGAAGAAGAAACAATTAATTGTATAGAGGTCATTTCCGTATCACGTAACATAGATTGTAGTTCCACATTGTTCACAGATACGTACGTACATAACTATAACATTCCAGACGAAGCTGACTACGACGTAATGCAGATGATTTCTGACAAGGTTAAACAAAGCAGTGCAAATACAGACGACGAACGCACGCAACTACGCAAAATTCTTTTACAGCAAGCTCCAGTTTTTGACAACATTCCTGGTACTATGTCCGATTTTATGTATGAATTTCAAGTCAAACAGCACGACACATTTAAAGCAAAGCATTATCCCATTCCGTATATTCATAGAGAGCAGGTTAAAAAAGAATTGCAGGATATGCTTGACCAAGGAATTATAGAACCAGCAGTTAGTCCGTACATAAACCCGCTACATATTGTTAAGAAAAAAGATGGCTCACTTCGCCTCGTACTTGATTCACGTCACATCAATGACTAATTATTAATGAAACAGATCGACCACAGACATTAGAAGAACTACTACAGAAGTTTCACGGTACAGCTATTTATTCCACGTTAGATTTGAAATCGGGATTTTGGCAAATTCAACTTCATCCGAATTGCAGAAAATACACAGAATTTCTTTGTTTTGGCGACTGTTATCAATTTTGCAAATTACCATTCGGTTTAACTATTTCTTCAGCAGCCTTTATTCGCGGTTTGAACACAATACTTCCAACAGAACTTAAAGACAGAATTACGACGTACGTAGACGACATTCTTATCGCAGAAGCTAACTGGTCTGAACACAATCTGATTCTTGAACAACTGTTACAAACTTTTCATGCACAAGGACTCACAGTCAATCTCAGTAAATCGCATTTTGGCAAAACTTCTATAAAATTTCTTGGACACGTAATTTCAGCAGAAGGCATTGCGCCTGATCCGGAAAAACTTCAAGCTCTACGTGACATTACTGTTCCAACGACGAAGAAACAACTACGCAGTTTTTTGGGCTTAATTAACTTTTTTCGCAAATTTATTCATCACTCTGCTTTAGACACACCTAGATTATGCCAGTTAACAGGTAAAAACACTATTTGGTCATGGGATAAGCAAGCAAAATCTGAATTTGTGAACTTGAAAGAAGCTTTGTTGAATGCACCACTTTTATCGCACCCAGATCTTACCAGAAATTTTTCCATTGCCACCGACAGTTCCAACACCGCTTTAGGGGTACATATTTTTCAGGAAATTGAAGAAGATGGCTCAAAAATAATTAAAAACATCGCATTTGCAAACCGCATTTTGTCACCTGCTGAACGAAATTATTCCGTTACAGAACTTGAAACATTATGTGTTGTATGGGATTTTACGAGATTTAGACACTTTCTTTATGGCAGACATACCACCGTATACACAGACCACACAGCGATACAATTTTTGCTTTCAGCTAAATTCACACACGATAGATTAAGTGGATGGAAGCTATATTTACAGGAATTTAATTTTACGATTGTTCACATTCCCGGCACACAAAATGTTATAGCAGACGCACTATCGCGTTCTCTCAGCAACAATCAGCAAGACGTAGCAACCAACTTCTGCAAAGCAAATTTCAGTGTCATGTACATTCAGCTAGTTGCATTTGAAAATTTTATTTCATCATCATTACAGGACATAGCACAAGAGCAAAATAAAGACAACGTGTGGAAAGAAATTAAACACCTTTGGCAAGATAAGAATAATGTTACGATTAGGAACCACTACGCTGTACGCAATGACATTCTGTTTCGCCGCTCTCATCCAGACAGCAACAATTGGTTATTATGCATTCCTGACGAACTGGTTAACAAATTAATCTGGTATACTCATTTAAGTTATGCACATTACGGAGCCAGAAAATGTTTTCTTATACTGAGACAGAACTGTTATTTTGCCAACATGGAGAAACGAATACGACGAGTTTTAGCGTCATGTAAAATTTGCCAGAAAGCTAAGTCGGACACCACTTCACATATTGCTCCATTATATCCCATTGTACCTGTTAAATTAAGACACATGGCCGCAGTAGACATTTTTGGTCCGATTCCGAGATCTAACAGAGGTTTTTGCTACATCTTTGTCGCTGTTGAACTCACTTCAAAATTTGTTACCTTCACTCCGTTACGCAAAGCTACTGCTAAAACTGTCTCGAAAGCATTTGTAAAACATTTTCTATTTCATGTGGGGCATGTGATGAAAGTAATTTCCGACAATGGATCACAATTTTGTTCTGCTGTATGGACACGCATGTTACGAGCTAGAAACATTTCTCCGATCTATATATCCAAGTACCATGCTTCTTCGAACCCCTGTGAACGATTAATGAAAGAAATTGGTAAACTGTGTAGAATATACTGCCACAAAAGGCATATTGATTGGGACACACACATATTCTCATTCCAAGATGTAATTAATTCCATTCCAAATGAATCCACTATGCTATCTCCGTCTGTTATACTGAAAAACGTTGATCCACCAAACAAAATTAAAGAATTAGTAAACTTTCCTAGATCAGGTCGACTAAGACACCACGAAATAATTGACATTGCGCTGAACAACATCAAACGTGCCGTAGAGCGCCGGAGAAGACAGCAAAAACAGGTTTGTACACGCCGAGACTTTCACATTGGACAGAAGATATTAGTACGGACACACTATTTATCCAGCAAAATAAAAGGTAAGTGCAGTAAATTTGAATTTCTATACGCAGGTCCATATCGGATTCGCAGCATTCCTCACCCCAATGTTGTACACGTCGAAACTTTGAGAACCAGAAAATCGAAAGGAAACTACCACTTATCCAACATAAAACCCTTTATTGAGTGAACATACTTTACGATTTATCACACTGTAATGCTATTTACTAATTTTTTATGAACATTTCTGCAATTATATTCACATGACTAATTATTGATGACTATCGTATTTTTTCTTGGCAAGTGCCCGGCAAGGTAAGGTTAGCAGGTCGCTTTACTTGTCGTTACTCATCAGACCGTACACATTTTCCATTTTTTTTGTGTGTGTGATTGTTTTCATGTTTTGTTTGTATGCACTGTGAAATAGTTAAGGTACAACACACCAGTTGACTTTGACATTTTTTGCCCTGTGATATCTCAACATCGTAACTGTTTTACATTTTTTTTTTTTGCTGCTGCATTGTGATATTCTTAGTACATTTTTTGCCTTTGAACACCGTCTATGCTTTTGACATATTACGTTTTCTGTCATGTTATGGTGTATGCTTAATTGTGTCACCATTAACCAGTCATTATTTAGTGGGTATATGATTTAAATGCAAGACATTAATCTTTGTTCATGATTTTCAGAAAGAAATAACGTGTAAAGGAAATAAATTAAACAGAAATGGGAATTTCACCTACGGAATAAACGAAAGAAGATGCAATAACTTTATGAGGAAGAGTAAATGGATCAGGATTAACAAGCATTAACAAGAATATACTATACTCATCGTAGAATAGCAGTCTTAACTAATTTTTTCTTTCAGAATACAAGGCGATTGATGCAAGCTGTCAGACAGAACTACATATCTTAGTTTTAAGTGATGAAATATGCTAGAGATAAGGAATAGTTGTGTAATGAATAATGAAGTGATTTTTTGCAGATGATAATGAATGCTGATGAAGAGTAATGATGAAGAATATGCTGCTATGAATAATGAAGTTTTTTCTTTACAGGTTATGATAATAATGAAGTTATGATAATATGGATAATGAAGTTTTTCTTTACAGATGAGGAAAATGTCGAAGTTATGTATTTATGCTATGTGGTTATTTAGGTATTTGTTGCAGTTTGCTTTGACAGCAGGTGTTATATTGCATGGTATGATGACTGAAGGTTTTGGAAAGGACAGCTATGGAAGACATTTTTTATACACATTTCATTACCTGTTAATTCGAAGTTCACTACTTTTCAGCATAGTATGCGTTTCTTCTTTCAGCCCAATAATCCATTTTGTATTTTTTCCAGGAGAAGCCTTTCATGATAGTTACTAAACTTGTTACTTATTAAGCCTATACTAGTACTTGCATTTTTTTTTACCCACTTGTGTTACAACCTTGCTACAGCTGACTCATGACGAATGACGTTACACATTTTTCATTTACAG
The DNA here is from genome assembly GCF_021461385.2 of Schistocerca piceifrons. Classification (NCBI taxonomy): domain Eukaryota; kingdom Metazoa; phylum Arthropoda; class Insecta; order Orthoptera; family Acrididae; genus Schistocerca; species Schistocerca piceifrons. The sequence goes on from NC_060140.1 coordinate 458,353,207, forward strand.
GAACAATCCAGAAGCAACTTTTTTCTTTTTTTTTTTTTCTTCTTGCTTTCCCTTATAATTACCCAAAGCAATGCATTGCTAACTATCTATCACAGAAACAAAAAAAATGTATTACCAGTCCCAAATAATGCTAAGTTTAAGAGAATTCTGAATAATACTGATCAGCTCCGAATAGTATGTCACTTCAGTAATGACTTCTTAATGATACAAAAAAAATATAAAATAATGCTTTGTAACTGGCTAATAACCGCCACTGTTTATTGTAATGAGACTACTTATAATGCCCATGATTATTAATGCTATGACTGTAATTTACTGATTTTTAATAATGACTTCTTAATGAAAAAGGTGTGTATCACCAGTTTCAAATAATGCTACTCATTTAAGAGAGTTCTGAGTAATACTGAATGATGAACAATGTTTTATACTATTTAATACTTGCTGGCCACTGAGTGCCAATAATTAATGTACCTTAATTAATTATGTTATGGTGTGGGTTCCTGTAGTCATGTCCTAGTTCATGAACCACGGGCAACGTATGAGTGGCCAAGTAAGTGGTCCCGACAGTCGGGATACCAGTTACTTTGGAATAAGGCTGGGCATCTCGGACATATTCTGAGTCGTGGTCACCTTTGTGATCATACGGCAAAGACTACCAAATCCACCGGTTAGTCCCTCAGCCGTTAGGGGTAAAACCCAATGGGACTCGGGGCAAGTAAGGCTAGCAACCTGCTTCCCTGGTACTTTAAATATGATGCTGCAACAATCAGAACAAAATGCCTCGGACCGTTGGAGGTGACGGAGTCCCACCTCTAACTGACAAACCAGGGACTCCTAAGATACGACTTGGCAAACAAATGGTAATGAGATGGGGAGCTATTAATATCAATGGGGGCTACTCTGGGAAGAAGGTAGAGCTGGCAGAGGCTGCAAGTAAGATGGGGCTGGACGTTTTAGCTGTTAGTGACATTCGGGTAAGGGGTGAGAAAGAAGAGGAAGTGGGAGAATACAAGGTCTACCTGTCAGGAGTCAAAGCAGGAATAGCATAATGGGGTGTAGGGCTTTACGTCAGGAAAGAAATGGAACCCAGCATAGTTGCAATAAGGTATGTAAACGAACGACTGATATGGATAGATTTGACAGTGTCTAGCAAGAAAATTAGGATTGTGTCAGTATATTCGCATTGTGAAGGGACAGATCAAGATAAGATGGATAGTTTTTATGAGGCACTTAGTGATGTAGTTGTTAGAGTAAAGAACAAGGACAGTGTTCTGCTCATGGGTGATTTTAACGCCAGGATTGGAAATCGAACAGAAGGGTATGAAAAGGTTATGGGTAAATTTGGAGAGGATATGGAGGCCAACAGGAACGGGAAACAACTCTTGGATTTCTGTGCCAGTATGGGCTTAGTAATCACAAACTCCTTTTTTAAACATAAGAACATTCACCAGTATACTTCGGAAGGCAGGGGAACCAGATCGGTCATTGACTATATAATAACAGATCAGGAATACAGGAAGGCTGTGAGGGACACACGTGTATTCAGGGGATTCTTTGACGACACTGATCATTATTTAATCTGCAGTGAAATTGGGATTGTGAGGCCGAAAGTGCAGGAGGTCAGGTCCATATGTAGGAGGATAAGAGTGGAGAAACTTCAGGATAAGGAAATCAGGCACAAGTACATAACAGCGATCTCAGAAAGGTACAAGTTAGTTGAATGTAGTCAATTACAGTCATTGGAAAAGGAATGGACAAGGTACAGGGACATAGTACTAGAAGTGGCTAAAGAATGTCTTGGAACAGTAGGGTGTAAAAGTAGGATGAAGCAAACAGCTTGGTGGAATGATACAGTCAAGGCAGCCTGTAAAAGGAAAAAGAAGGCGTATCAAAAACGGCTGCATACCAGAACCCAGGTAGACAGAGAAAGTTATGTTGAAGAAAGAAACAAAGCCAAACAGATAATTGCAGCATCCAAGAAGAAATCGTGGGAAGACTTTGGAAACAGGTTGGAGACTATGGGTCAAGCTGCTGGAAAACCATTCTGGAGTGTAATTAGCAGTCTTCGAAAGGGAGGTAAGAAGGAAATGACAAGTATTTTGGACAGGTCAGGAAAACTGCTGGTGAATCCTGTGGATGCCTTGGGCAGATGGAGGGAATATTTTGAAGAGTTGCTCAATGTAGGTGGAAATGCGATCAGTAATGTTTCAGATTTCGAAGTAGAATGGGATAGGAATGATGATGGAAATAGGATCACATTTGAGGAACTGGAAAAAATGGTCAATAGATTGCAGTGCAATAAAGCGGCTGGGGTGGATGAAATTAAGTCGGAACTCATCAAATACAGTGGAATGTCAGGTCTTAAATGGCTACACAGGATAATTGAAATGGCCTGGGAGTTGGGACAGGTTCCATCAGACTGGACAAAAGCAGTAATCACACCAATCTTTAAACATGGTAACAGAAAAGATTGTAACAACTACAGAGGTATCTCTTTAATCAGCGTTGTGGGTAAAATCTTCTCAGGTATTGTTGAAAGGAGAGTGCGAGTATTAGTTGAGGACCAATTGGATGAAAATCAGTGTGGGTTTAGGCCTCTTAGAGGTTGTCAGGACCAGATCTTTAGCTTACGGCAAATAATGGAGAAGTGTTATGAGTGGAACAGGGAATTGTATCTATGCTTTATAGATCTAGAAAAGGCATATGACCGGGTTCCTAGGAGGAAGTTATTGTCTGTTCTACAAGATTATGGAATAGGAGGCAAACTTTTGCAAGCAATTAAAGGTCTTTACATGGATAGTCAGGCAGCAGTTAGAGTTGACGGTAAATTGAGTTCATGATTCAGAGTAGTTTCAGGGGTAAGACAAGGCTGCAACCTGTCTCCACTGTTGTTCATATTAGTTATGGATCATATGTTGAAAACAATAGACTGGCTGGGTGAGATTAAGATATGTGAACACAAAATAAGCAGTCTTGCATATGCGGATGACTTAGTTGTGATGGCAGATTCAATTAAAAGTTTGCAAAGTAATATTTCAGAGCTAGATCAGAAATGTAAGGACTGTGGTATGAAGATTAGCATCTCCAAAACGAAAGTAATGTCAGTGGGAAAGAAATATAAACGGATTGAGTGCCAAACAGGAGGAACAAAGTTAGAACAGGTGGACGGTTTCAAGTACTTAGGATGCATATTCTCACAGGATGGCAACATAGTGAAAGAACTGGAAGCGAGGTGTAGCAAAGCTAATGCAGTGAGCGCTCAGCTACGATCTACTCTCTTCTGCAAGAAGGAAGTCAGTACCAAGACTAAGTTATCTGTGCACCGTTCAATCTTTCGACCAACGTTGTTGTACGGGAGCGAAAGCTGGGTGGATTCAGGGTACCTTATCAACAATGTTGAGGTTACGGATATGAAAGTAGCTAGGATGATTGCAGGTACTAGTAGATGGGAACAATGGCAGGAGGGTGTCCACAATGACGAAATCAAAGAAAAACTGGGAGTGAACTCTATAGATGTAGCAGTCAGGGCGAACAGGTTTAGATGGTAGGGTCATGTTACACGCATGGGAGAAGCAAGGTTACCCAAGAGACTCATGGATTCAGCAGTAGAGGGTAGGAGGAGTCGGGGCAGACCGAGGAGAAGGTACCTGGATTCGGTTAAGAATGATTTTGAAGTAATCGGTTTAACGTCAGAAGAGGCACCAATGTTAGCACTGAATAGGGGATCATGGAGGAACTGTATAAGGGGGGCTATGCTCCAGACTGAACGCTGAAAGGCATAATCAGTCTTAAATGATGATGATGATGATGATTAATTTTGCCATTAATTATCTCCTGTTTTCAATTATGACTTTTCATATTTTGGTAACTGGCCACTGAGTGCCAATAATTAATGTCACTAAATGAATTATGTTATTAATTATGCCATTAATTAGCTCCTGTTTTCAATGATGACTTTTCATGTTCTATAACTGGCCACTGAGTGCCAATAATTAATGTCACTAAATGAATTATGTTATTAATTATGCCATTAATTAGCTCCTGTTTTCAATGATAACTCTTCATGTTCTATAACTGGCCACTGAGTGCCAATAATTAATGTCACTAAATGAATTATGTTATTAATTATGCCATTAATTAGCTCCTGTTTTCAATGATGACTTTTCATGTTCTATAACTGGCCACTGAGTGCCAATAATTAATGTCACTAAATGAATTATGTTATTAATTATACCATTAATTAGCTCCTGTTTTCAATTATGACTTTTCATGTTCTATAACTGGCCACTGAGTGCCAATAATTAATGTCACTAAATGAATTATGTTAATAATTATGCCATTAATTAGCTCTTGTTTTCAATGATGACTTTTCATGTTTTGGTAACTGGCCAATGAGTGCCAATAATTTGTATAACTCAATGTATTATGTTAATGCTAGGCCAATAATTGACTCTTTTTTTTTAATGAAGACTTCTGATGAACATTATTCTGTCATACTAAATATGTTTTGTAACTGGCCAAAGACTGCCGCTGTTTATTGTAATACGATTACCCATGATGCCAATAATTTAATTTTATGAACATTATTCGGTAATACTAAATACATGGTACAGAAATCTTCAATAACTGGGCTATGAATGCCGCAAACTACTAATGTAATTCATAATCAAGACTAGTCTGTGACTTAATGTCCTTCACCTTCTGACCTAACTACCTGGAATTACTGTAATGTCCGTTTGTCTTGTCCAACCTCATGATCATGGAGCACTATATTTGGTTTTTGCACTAATCCTACGTCGGTGTGCCTTGTAAGAGCGTGGTGTTGACACGACATGCTGTCCACCACCGTGAGCGATGGAGACGTTATTATGGTCCCACTGTTTGGTGTACCTGATGTACTGCCAAAATAATAACATGGAAGATTACTACGACATTTCAGTGTCTTGGCTACGCTGATAAATACTAATGGAAAAGGAACTTCACATTGTCTCACTTGGTGTTGTACTTCTGTGGAAAGATATGGACTTTCAGAGCAGCTATGTGCAATCTAAAGTGCTATAACCATGATGCAATCCTTCCCTTTCCTATCCTAATTCTTGTCACATAGTGAAAATCATTTTTTGCTAACATCATTTAAGTTCATGGCCTATACATTTTTTTTCGATTTGCTGAACTGCAGTGCATGTGCACTCATGTCACTTGTCAACATGATTTTTTGCCATTATGTTTATTTGTTCTGAAAATGCTAAAGAATTTTTTCAGTGAGTGTGCACTTTGTTATCTATCAAATAATTTGTATATACATTTTTCTGATTTGCTAATATGTTTTGTACTCACATTTTGTCTTTGCCTGAAATGTTTTGTACTCGGTGCATGTGCACCACATTTAATTTATGTACTACATTTGAATATTCTGTAAATTGTAAAAATTGATTAATTAAAGAAAAAATTTCTTGCAATGGCAAGTCCAAATGACTCACCATCGCTGCCAAATTTTTGCCCCCCCAGTGGAGGGTTATGAAACACGTATGTAATGTAGCAGCGATGGTGAGGCATGATAAAATCTTTGACCAGAGAGCCCAGTCTGCGCTTGACCGCACGAGAGTTCAGTGCTGTTGTAGTTGAGTTACGAGAGAGAGCAGTTCAGTTGCAGTCGAGTTACGAGACAGTTCAGTTGCGGGTTAGCAGTTGTGTGTGAGCAGTCGGCGGGCGTCGACATGGCATTCTGGTCAAGATTCAGGACGAGGTATATTATTTTTAAATAAGATAATGAAGCAGCATTGCGCTCAGCTAATGATGTAAATTAACTGTAACTAATTTATTCAAGAATCGCCCCAACAATAATTTTGTTTTTAAACCAACCATTTTTAACAAAGAATCCTTTTTTGAAAGAATATTTGCCTTACATTTCCATAAACAAAAGTTCCCTTTAACTTCAAAAAAAAATATATTTTGCGATGCATTTCCTCCAAGCTATGGCGAAAAATAAGAGCAGATGCAGTTTTACTGAGGTAAGAATTTGAGTTTAATTATTGCACAGGGCCTAAGATCGACATATCGGTCTATTTGCATTTTCATTGTGACTGAGATTTTATTATCACTGAATTGACTTTCTTTTTTGTGGGCAGCTTACATTTGGGTCAGATTGCTAATTTTCATTTAATTGTCATTGTCATTAAATTTATTTGTGGGGAGCTTACACTTAGCTCTATGTCGATTTACATTTGAGTATTATCTCTTCCATTTTTGCGGGGAGGTTACAATATACACTCCTGGAAATTGAAATAAGACCACCGTGAATTCATTGTCCCAGGAAGGGGAAACTTTATTGACACATTCCTGGGGTCAGATATATCACATGATCACACTGACAGAACCACAGGCACATAGACACAGGCAACAGAGCATGCACAATGTCGGCACTAGTACAGTGTATATCCACCTTTCGCAGCAATGCAGGCTGCTATTCTCCCATGGAGACGATCGTAGAGATGCTGGATGTAGTCCTGTGGAACGGCTTGCCATGCCATTTCCACCTGGCGCCTCAGTTGGACCAGCGTTCGTGCTGGACGTGCAGACCGCGTGAGACGACGCTTCATCCAGTCCCAAACATGCTCAATGGGGGACAGATCCGGAGATCTTGCTGGCCAGGGTAGTTGACTTACACCTTCTAGAGCACGTTGGGTGGCACGGGATACATGCGGACGTGCATTGTCCTGTTGGAACAGCAAGTTCCCTTGCCGGTCTAGGAATGGTAGAACGATGGGTTCGATGACGGTTTGGATGTACCGTGCACTATTCAGTGTCCCCTCGACGATCACCAGTGGTGTACGGCCAGTGTAGGAGATCGCTCCCCACACCATGATGCCGGGTGTTGGCCCTGTGTGCCTCGGTCGTATGCAGTCCTGATTGTGGCGCTCACCTGCACAGCGCCAAACACGCATACGACCATCATTGGCACCAAGGCAGAAGCGACTCTCATCGCTGAAGACGACACGTCTCCATTCGTCCCTCCATTCACGCCTGTCGCGACACCACTGGAGGCGGGCTGCACGATGTTGGGGCGTGAGCGGAAGACGGCCTAACGGTGTGCGGGACCGTAGCCCAGCTTCATGGAGACGGTTGCGAATGGTCCTCGCCGATACCCCAGGAGCAACAGTGTCCCTAATTTGCTGGGAAGTGGCGGTGCGGTCCCCTACGGCACTGCGTAGGATCCTACGGTCTTGGCGTGCATCCGTGCGTCGCTGCGGTCCGGTCCCAGGTCGACGGGCACGTGCACCTTCCGCCGACCACTGGCGACAACATCGATGTACTGTGGAGACCTCACGCCCCACGTGTTGAGCAATTCGGCGGTACGTCCACCCGGCCTCCCGCATGCCCACTATACGCCCTCGCTCAAAGTCCGTCAATTGCACATACGGTTCACGTCCACGCTGTCGCGGCATGCTACCAGTGTTAAAGACTGCGATGGAGCTCCGTATGCCACGGCAAACTGGCTGACACTGACGGCGGCGGTGCACAAATGCTGCGCAGCTAGCGCCATTCGACGGCCAACACCGCGGTTCCTGGTGTGTCCGCTGTGCCGTGCGTGTGATCATTGCTTGTACAGCCCTCTCGCAGTGTCCGGAGCAAGTATGGTGGGTCTGACACACCGGTGTCAATGTGTTCTTTTTTCCATTTCCAGGAGTGTATATTGTAAGGTGTCCGCGTTTTTCGGGCCTTATAGAAGCTTCATACGTACGATACAGAATAAAATCCCCAGAAAATAAATCTATATTGTTAACAGGAAGTAATTATGGCAATCTCATGTACCGAATAACGAAACAATGGCATTGGGAAACCCAAAATTAATATTAACAAAAGAAGGCCCAGCTGCAGAGCAGAAAGAAATAAGGCGAGAACAATATAATACCTCTTAGAATAAACACAGCCGAGACTGTGGGTAAATGGTGATACTACATTAACGAGGCTAGAGGCGACCCGGGAAAGAAAAATAAGAATTCACCTATAATGAGGAAGCAGTTGGTCGAAGCTATACTGTGTGACGTAGTAGAATCGTGGTGGGGAGATTAACGTCATATAAAAGCATTTTGAGAATTAAATTAACACACAGAGAGCTCTCGCAGCGGGCCACACACATGCGTGTGGTAAAATTAGCGAAGACGTTGAGACTCAAACTTTACGCTTGCGAGTGAGGGTGGTACGCTTCTGCATCTTGGTGACAAACGTAGAGTGGTAGTTCATATTCCTGCGGGTATTTTTGTGGGCTGAGATTTGTGCACGTCGCTTCATCTCACAGCGTGTGTGCAATTGCCATTAATTTCGACTAGCGAAAATTTAACGTTCTACAGAATGCATGAAAGTTGAGACTGATTGAATTCAGTCAATGCCAGAGTAGGGAATTAGCGTTTCAGATCCAGCTCGGAGACAACGCCGCTGCAGTTAATTAATTTGTTCGGAGTTGAAAGTAATTAAACCCTCTTGTTGTTTATGACTTGAATCTTGAAAGCTTTGATAAATTAAAATGTAGAATGAGAAAGGGAGAGGTTGTATTAACATTTTAGGATAAATCGCAAACTTGTCATTTATATTAATTTGAGTTTTCTTGTCATGTCACAGTGGCATTTTAATTAACTTTGAGACAGGGCCAAAGTTGTTTAGCTATGTGGAATGTCTGTTTACCACCTTGGGCTTGAGACAACAGTTAAGATACATTATCCATTGTTGCATAAGATGTGTTACCCACTTGCACGAAAACCATAAGATACATCACCCTCTTACAAATGGCGAGCCTGCCAGGATACTGAATAAACAGCGTTCTGCTCAGATAGAAAATACAGGATTCTGAATTAACAGCATTCTGATAGTTTATTGAGGGTATGTAAAAAGCTGACGCAAGTTGGAGAAAAAAATTTTCATTTACATGTGACTCAACTGTGTAGTAGTAAATAAGTTAAGTACATAAGTAAAGTGTAGATAGAAGTGTATTTGTGTATATTTTAATTCCTGGCGCAAAATTATTGTTGTATTGTGTTTTGTTGAGTTGTGTCTCAACTCCAATAACAAAAAAGGCTAAAGGAAAGATGGGGAAATGGATTGAATATAAGATTGTGTGACTGATATTTTGGGGTAAAGTCAAGTCTTATAATCTGATGTGATCGCGTAGTCAGGTTCGAAAAATTCGCGAACAGCATCGCTCAGAGGAACGATCAGAAATGACAGATAACAATAGGTCAAGGCAGAGAGAGGTCATGGCAGATATTCATAGGATCGAGTTGAACACGCAACAGCCAGATCAGCGTGAACAACACGAAACAGAGAACGTAGAAATACCGAATGAGACCGAAAATGTAACACATGGTGTTCAATCTGGTCAAATGAATGAACATGAGAACAGCGGTGCACATTATTCAGATATAGAATCCGTTGACAGTAATTTAGAGTATGTAGAACCGAACTTGATCATATTGAATCAGACAGGTCTGCAATCACATGAAAGATCGAGTGTTGGTGCACCTACACTGTGTTCAGAAGAGAAGTAAACGTTTCACGAAAAACGCGAGAGGGAGCGGTTACATTAAATGACAACAGGTGAAAATGATGTATGAGTAGAAAACGCCAACATATTTGGTATGTTGCAGGGGTTATTACAACAATCTCAAGTATCAGAAAAAAGACGCATAACTCAAGGACAAAAACAATTATCAGGGAATTTAGAAGGGTGCATAACTCAAGGGCTAAAAGAGTTAGATGGTGCATAGCATTGGGGCTGAAAGAAACTAGCAAAGAAATACAAAAAATGCATAGTAATATACTAGGTCAATTAGATGAAATCCGAACTGAAGCTCAAACCCTTGTTAGAGGGGACACACAAATGAGAACAGACATTGACACTGTCCAAGCAGACATGAATACGTTACAATAAGATTTGCAAAATGTGGTAAAAAAGTTAAAAACAGGTCGAAGCTTTTGCCATCAAAGCATAGACGAAAGCGAGACATCTCATTGCTGAAACGATGTCTCACAAAAGAACAACAGCTGCATTAAAGAAATTCTATGTTCATATTTTAAAGATACAAGAGAAAAACGAACATCAATTTCAGCGGCTCAGAAAGGAAGTTTTGTGCTCAATAGAAAGTCGAGGAGACGCGGGAAGCGTTAGTGGGGAGTCGCAAACGACGAGAGAATTCACTTTAATGTCGGTAGATAATACTGTGAAGATGGCAAATTCAACAGCCGCCGATTGTATGACAAACAACAACGCGAAAGTATGGGTGAAGTGAGACGGAAAGGCACATGTGAATGTCGGTCGGAAACCACAGACAGAGATTGGGACATTAGTCCGAAACAGCATATCCCAGAGCAAAATGGTACCAGTAGGGAACGATGTGGTTTGCGACCACTTGTTCACGAATGAATAACAGGTCAGTCAGGAATACGAGAATGTTGCTTGCAGCAAGTTTACCTACGACAAGCACGAAGCGTGACATGCGCAGCCCAAGCAATAGCGACAAATTGCGCAACACCACAACATGTAGGACGAATACCGATGGGTTACAGTACAGTATCTCACTAGCCAGAATCTCTCACAAGACAAGATACAGAGCCGGTAGCGGGTGTTATGCATGCATATTGCACAGTGAAACCTACAAGTGATTCTGCGGTACAAGTGTCACAGAATGAGCCCAATTACACAAGTTTGTGTATATTTGATGTAAACATGGTAACCACTTTCTTACAGTGCACAAATACCAGCACTATAAGGAAGATATAAATAGACTACATCCTTGAACATTTATTGATCAGTTCAAAGTAGGAATACCAACACACTGACCTGTGAAACATAAACTAGATTTCTTTTGCGCACACATGGAAGAAAATATAGCTGAAACCATGCAGAAAATAGCAGAAACTTGCGATTCGTATGACTCGTTTCGAGCAGCCTGAGGCGCAAATGAGAATCAAGTATGGCCTATTGCAAAATGTCTCATTCCAAAACTTGCGAAAGAAAACCGCAGTCAAATTCTTTGAGAATATGGCAAAAAGAAATCAATTTTTAGACAGCCCATATAGTGATGGAGAATTGATACAGATATGCAAAACTAAACTGCCAATGAAATATCAACAAGCACTGATAGGACGTGGCGGCGATAATGTTGAAACTTTCAAAGGTGTTTTGCGAGAAGATGAGTTCATGTATGAAAATGATGCTCAAAGACATTACGAGCCAGGAGAGAATAACTTTGAAAGAACAAGTAATAAAGAGACTAGTAATGGTAGCAAGGGTAGATCGCTAATGCGATTGAATTCTGGACGAAATGGAAATACTTACGTAAGTAGGAATAGTGAAAATACAGGACCACAACGTAATGTGTATGGATTTAATAATGGTAATAATTGGAACAGGACGAATAGGGACGAGAATAGGTATGGCAATTGGAGACTTCGGGAAAACTGACAGACTGATTTTAATCAACGGTCGCCAGGTCAATGGAGAACAAGTAGATGGGGAGGTGGTGTAAGAACGCAACCACAACCAAATACGCCAGGTAATTACAGGAAAAATTAACCGCAGATGGAGGTTGAATTACGACCACAAAATCCAGGGAAGCGCACAGAATGACAGACGTCAGGTATTGCAAGGGTTCAAGCAGATAATACATTCTCTGCAGAAAAGAGTAACGAAGAAACAGCAGCGATAAACAGGTTAAAGATGGACAGGATTCAAAACTGGAAACAGGAAAGAGAGAAGGATCGTCAAAAGTATCAGGACCGATACTTCAGATAGTAAGGAAGTCACAACAAAAGTGTTGGGACGAGATAGATTGGACAGATACGGACGTTGAGGAAGAACTCTTAACTTTACATAATCATGAACCAAGTAATAATGAGGAAGCACTGGTGTATATGGCGCAGATGTTTGATTCTGCACAAATGAAAGGCGATTCTCAACAGGATAATACACGTCCTAATGTAATTATTCACTGTGCAATTGATCAAGACGATAAAATAGAGCTAGTGTAGGTTAGAAAGCAAAAAGGAAAGTACGAACTAGAATACCTAATCAAAAGTTCGATACGCTGCAAGATTTGATAAAATCCTTCCATCAAACCTTGGAAGGAAAGCAGAAAGAGTCGGAAGCGTTATGGATACAGGGAATCGAAAAGAATAGGGAAGAACAGGTGGATCATAGTAAGGCCAATGATAGGGCAAATATTTCGTCTAGACCGAAAAACGAACGAAACAATAACGTATCTGAACAGTCTGATAAATCAGAGTCAGGGGTATATAATTGTGGCACACATGAGGACATGGTATGGCAATATTACCAAGAATATGTGATCACCAAGCCAGATACAGGAAACTGCATCGCAATAAATAACGACGTAGGCGAAAATGTGAATTTGCAACCTTCAGTGGCAGATAACAAAGATGAAAACGAATTGTTGAATCAAGGTGTGAGTACAAACACACCTAATGCATAATATAACGAATCCCCAGAATCTAAACGTGAGGTACTATCACATTTAAAAAATAGTTGTCATGGTTTAAAGTCCAAATGAAATACGATCACGTGTATGTGTGATGAGGAGATAAAGGCAAAAGAGAGAGCAAGCTGTCAAAATGACGTTTTAAATCTAGATTGGCTAAGTTAGAAGCTGATCTAAAAGCAGCAAGAATACAGTTGCATAATTTGCAAAAGGGAAATACTTCTCCCCAAACTTTCGAACAAACACAAATACATCGATTCAACTACGAAGTAATTGAGGATGTATGAATGGAAGAAGTCAAAGACAAGAGTACTTCGAAGATAAGTCCGATACTGCGAGTAACAGTAAAGGGTATTGGTGTTGACGCAATTATAGATAGTGGAACCGAGTTAACAACAATATCAGAGCAGTTATTTAATAGTGACAGTAATGACCATGACGTATACGAAAAGAATGAAGATCCTGAAGTGATAAAAGTCAAACATAAATGGAAAGAAAAGAAATTGGTTGACATTCTGCAGCACTATTTGCTGAAGAATGGCGTGCTGATCTACAGTCACATTGTAAACTAATTTTACACTAATTATAAGGCATGTAGCCATGAGAATATAAATCAATAGATCATGGATAATATAGAACAAAGACAGATTTGTTACAGGTTGCAGCAGAAATCAAGATGCAGACAGGACAAGTTTCAAAAACAAGTAATCATTCAAAAGTTAGGTCTCATAATGCTAATCAATTAAATTGGTAAACTAGGTCAGAAAAGATTAATAAAAGGAAACTAATAACATGACAAACTAACAAACTAATCCACATACCATCAATTCATACTCATACATGAAGTGAAGGAACCGTAAAACCAAAATAATGCAAAGACATATAAATGATAAATTTATGTAAAGTAACTAAGAAAACCTTATTTAAAATCCAACATTTAAATATTTATTGTGTTATTCATGTACATGTTCATTTATGCAAATATTTATCTAAAAGTCTATATAATTACTTGATGTAAGCTCATATTGTTGCATTATCTATGTAATTAAGTGATGTAAACTGTATTGTAAAATTCATGTAAAGAAAATTGTAAGTAGTGGTCAAGAGGTGAAGATGATGCAGAGCCACGTCATTACTAATGTCTGGGTAAGGAAGGAGCAGCCAAGCTGATGTTAAAAACGCAAAGTCACGGGAAGCTACAGATCTGAGTTAGAGTAAACGATTGCGCAACATGGCGTCAGCAACAAACCAACTACCGAAGGAAAGAATTCACTGCCTCACGCCTTACATGAAGGTGGATAACGAAGCAGGTGGATGTTCAAGAATGTGCCTCACCCCATTTGCCGAAAGGGTCAGGGAAAGACAGCAATTAGGACACCTGGGATGCACACATGTAAGGAAGGTAAGCAGACGTCATTAGCAACAACAATAGCGACAGGAAACAAGCTAAGCTTCACATTATCATCACGACCACCTGGGAAAAACAAACACCGAGTATTTCTCTTAATTACCTAATGGACAAGTCTATATCTGATGGCCGATTTATCACTTCTGTGATCTATTCAAACTTCATATCTCATAACAGACATAACTGGCAATCCTTTCAAGTAATTTACTGAACAACAAATCCTATCTCTATGCCCAAGAAGCGCAAGTTCCAAAGAAGAAGATATGAAGATACACCAAGAAACGAAGAGGAGAGAGGTTACCAAGATGAGGGCAGAAGACAGAATAGAAGATTCTTATTTTCCCAATCCTTACCTTGAAACCAGTATATGTCGCAAATCAACTACAAGTAACATTCAGCAAACCTTAACAATTAATATATTAAAAAATAAAGGTGATCAAACCTTCTAGCAGAGCCCATATTTGGACTTCATACATCATCCTGCAACTATTGTTGAGGAGATACATTCAACACTCTCGATGGCAACTACACGAAAAAGGAACGAGGACACCTAACTCATTACCTCATGACAGTGCCTTGAACGAATTGACCATGTAATAGCACTCGTAATCAACAACTCAGAACTGTAGATGTCAAATGATCTTCAGCAACAGCAGAGTCTACAACTGACTATAATATCAGTGACCACTAATCAACAGTAGCACTTTCGAATAAAGAAAGTTTGATCTCTGCATCACATGTGGTAGAAGGCACAATAGACCTCTAAATTCTTCTGTGGAGTTTATCAAATGTCAAAATTTTCATTCAACAGCTAAAATTTCTGTAAAAATGTATCAACAGTACAAAAAATGCCATGTCTATTTCAAATGTCACAATGTTATTTTCTACACACACAACCATCAAACTGATGCCCAAAACATGATTATGAACTTCCAAATTAAGTGGCCCAATGTTATTTCTACGTCTAAACAAATCTGGCTAAAAAATAACATCCCAAAAAGGCAGTTGACATTCTTAGCAATGCCTAAAGAAAGCAATGTAGCAAAACGCGCCTAATCAAGCAGAAAGTACACGTTGGGTAAAATACTAAGCTAAGCAGACAAACAAACAAAGAAATAGGAACTAAATCATTAGTGAAGGACGTAATTAATTACATGCACAATAAAGCCCCAAATAAAACATTACAGCATTTAAATTGTTTTATGAAGCTTGTCAGGTGTCGCAATGGTATCTTCACATAAAAAATAGGGAAAGGGTGTTAGTATTTCAATCATAGGGTACGTTATTGCTGGTTCAAAAAATGGCTCTGAGCACTATGGGACTTAACTTCTGAGGTCATCAGCCCCTAGAACTCAGAACTACTTAAACCTAACTAACCTAAGGACATCACACGCATCCATGTCCGAGGAAGGATTCGAACCTGCGACCGTAGCGGTAGCTCGGTTCCAGACTGTAGCGCCTAGAACCGCTCGGCCACTCCGGCCGGCCTATTGCTGGATCATAGGACGAATCATCACCTGTAGTGTTTACAGGTTTTTAGATAATGTTTCGCCTTAGCAAGCACCATTTTATAAGGTATGAAGATAATGCACCATATTCTACGCTACTAAACGTAACCGATGCTATTAACGGTCTAATACTGATTTTTATTTGCATTTGATATAGGCCTACTAGATATTATGTCCAAAACAAACTTTACAGTAATGTTACAATATTTAACAATTGGAACCGTGGTGCCAGGGCCCTCTAAAACTGTATTCCAAATAATCAGCTAGTACACTAATCACCCAGGACATTATGATCACCGACCTGCTATTGATTTAAATACCGTCCAGGAATAGCAGCGTCCCCTGGCGTGGAATGACTGCTAATCAGACATATGACGGCGCATGTAATATCAGTGAGCGTGCTGTCCATGTCTAGAATGGGGAATGCGCGTGATCTGAGTTTGACTAAGGGCAGATTGTGATGGCCTTGAGTTTCGGCACGAGCATTTCGGAAACTTCACGACTTGTCTGGCGTTCGAGGAATGTTGTGGTGAGTGTCTTCAACACGCGGTGAAACGAAGGTGAAACCACGTCAAGATGTCGTGGTATTCGGCGACCACTCCTCATTACAGACGTCGAATGTCGTAGACTGAGCAAACCTGTAAAACAGAACAGGCGGGTAACTGTGGTGGAACTAACATCAGACTTTAATGCTAGGCGGAGTACTGCTAACGACAGACATCTGCAGCCGACGACCCATCCATGTACCAATGTTGACACCACCAGATCGGCCACTACGACTGAAATGGAGACATGACCATCGGTACTCGACGTTTGCGCAGTGGCAGAACGTTGCATGATCAGATGAATCCCGCTACGTTCTTCATCATGCCGATGAGAGGGCGCGAATCCGTCGTCTTCTATGGGACAGTTCCTTGACACCTCTGCTAAGGGACGTCGATTAGCTGATGGAGGCTCCATTACGCTCTGGGGGCATTCACAATGGCATCCATGGGTCCAGTGGAGCACTTTCAAGGCACCATAACGGCAAAGCAGTATCGTACACCAGTTGCAGACCACATACGCTGCTTCATGACGATCATATTTCCCAATGGCAGTGGCATTTTTCAACTAGATAATGCGTCATATAATAAGGCCAGGAGTGTGATGGGTTGTATCGAGGAACATGGTGGCGATTTCCGGGGTCCATTTGATGTGCTGAACTCCACGTTGCCAGATCTGATCCTGATCTAACACATCTGGAATGTGATTGAACGTGGCGTCAGTGATCTCAGTGATCATAACCTACCTCCCAGGAATTTGCGGCAATTAGATGACTTGTGTGTGCAGATATGGTGCTAACTCCCTCCAGCGACCTACCAAGGCCTCATTGGTTACATGCCACGACACATCGCCACTTTTATCCTTGCCAGAGGTGGTCATATCAGCTATTAGGTAGGTAGTCATAATGTTCTGCCTGATCAGTGTAAATTACACCAAAAATCTTATGAAAATACATGACGCAAAAAGCACACACTCACATCTCACTTAGCCACAAGAAAACACCTTTTTAGGAAGAAAGAAAGAAGGTGTTTTGACAATAACTTTATCGTTCTGAATCACATACACTGCATGTTTTCGCAACGTGTGGGTATAATTTTGCAATACTCCAAACATCAAATGCAAACACACATGAACAAAGATGGTAGTGGTAGCGCAAGACGGAGATGAAATACAATCAAACAGAATGGTGGAACAAGATAGAGGAACGTCTCAAAAATACAATCTTTACCACTGTAATAAAATTATTTATCATAATAAGTAAAGATATTAACTGCACACACACACACACACACACACACACACACACACACACACACACACACACACAAATACATAAACAGGTTGCTTGCCATAATATGCTGGTATAACTACAAATCTCTAATTATGAATGAAATTTCAATCTTTACAAAAAAAATAAAAGTGTATTATTTCTTAATATATGTAAGATTTCAAGCACAAAACAGAAGCTACTACTGTGAGAACTTAATAGTTCTGTAAGGTTAAAAAACAGTACACATTGGTTGTGTATTGGAACTGCTAATAAAGCTTACAGATGAAGCAGTACTTGTTGACTACAGAAGTTCGACTATTATACCACAAGTTGCAAATCCTTAAAATTAAATATTGCCACATGTGAACTGTGTATGCTACTTATTAATTACACATGAGTCACTTATCAGCACCACTAAAATAAATTAAATTCAACATTTGTATCTTACTTATCTTACTTTAAAGCATATATTAAATTCAGCAAAATACGTAAAAATTTGTTCTACAGAATTGCAAAACATACATGAGCACTACAACTGATCTAACTGAGAGCTTAGAATTCACTTGTTGACAAGAATTACCTAATTAAACAATGATACTCCCATGTATAAATTCATAAAAAACTCGTCTCTAAAACCGATACCAATGTCAGCCAAACATTATAGTGACCCTTTGTTAGGGTATTAACATAAGTAGATACAGTTAGCTAGTTAGTTAGTCTCTTGTTCCATATATGACATAACAATGATGTGGAGTACATCAACAGTACAACATAGGACACTTATACACAACTAAAAAAATTTTTTTTAATGTATTTGTACGGCTAATTCTGGCCATTTACAAGTGTTTTCTTTAAAAAAAAGAGTAATTATCTGTTCTCAGTCATTTCAGGATGGTATAGGAGGAGTTCTTAAAGAGAAACATATTTTATCTACTTTTGAAAATACTTTTGCTGTATGTGAAACATTTTATTTCACCAACTTCTGTGAGTAAGTAGATTCATTAAAGGCTAATGCAAATCATTTTTCTTTCTAGTTTTGTGCTTATAAATATCGCTATTACTTTCAAGCATTGACTGATTACTGATAACAAATTTCATACGTGAATAAATTTACTGTAAAGTTCTCATTAATATTTCTAGCTGCTTAAAAAGATGTCTGCAAGGTTTGAAAAAATAAATGAAGAAACTCCAATGAAAAAAGCAGTGGGAGAATTGATGGAAATAAACCAAAAAGAAATAAATGCTGTGGTAGATATTTATCTCCTGCAGATGTGTGAACTCCACACATAGAGGAATTACCTCAGAATATTATTCCACAAGACATCAATGTAGAAAATTTGCAAAATTCATTAACTTACTGACTTCTGCATCTTCAAAGTTTCCAGTTGTCCTTATGACAAAAGTAACTAAAGCTACATGTTTTCTCAAGTGTGCTACATTGCTTTTCCAGTTTAAGACTTCATCTGTATTCGTATCTACATACAATTTTCTACCCATTTTCTTATTTCTCAATGATGTACTAGGTTAATGGGATGTGTATTTTTGTACAGTACATAAATTGATGAACCATATTTTTTTATTTTCAAACTTTAAAGGCACTACATTTGTGCAAAACCATTCAGTTACTTCATTTACTGTTATTATTTACTCCCTTGTTTGGTTTTGCAACAATGTTTGTATCATCTTCAGACAGGATTAATTCCACCTCCTGATTTAAATAAAATGGCAGATCATTAACATAAAGCAAGAATAGTAGCAAGCCCTGTTTGTATTACTCATACTGTCTATGGTAACTTTCTCATCCTGTCACTTAAATAAGAACTAAACCAGACACCTGCTGAACCTCACACATGATATAAACTTCAGGGGTACGTAATGGGCTTGGGACTAGAAAATCGATTGTTCTGAAACACTATTCTCTTAATCTACAGTATTTGATCAATATTGTGTGTAAATTTTTTCTTGATAGCAGCATTAGAAAAAATTCTTGGCTTTGGCATCAAAAATTGCAATAGGAGTATTGTACACATGCATGAGTGATCTTGATATGGATGTCACTAGATTCAGGCTTACTGATTTAGAGATTCTCTGCCAAGCTATAAAGCTTTGATGTTCATGTGTTAGCTGCAAAAATACGGACTGCATGACTGCTGCCGGTGAAAGAAGATTGGGGTAGCTAGTTATCATAATTTGTAACTCCTGTGGCTACAAATTTTCATTCACCTTCTCCAAAAAAACTGCCAGTGGTACCTATTAAAGCAATTTTAGTATTGCATATGCTCTGAGATGCCTTGGACAGGGTAGGGAAGGAGGTAATTTATTGTGTGGTTTCCTGAACATGGCTCTAACTTGTACGAGGTTTGAAAAAATAAATGAAGAAACTCCAATGAAAAAAGCAGTGGGAGAATTGATGGAAATAAACCAAAAAGAAATAAATGCTGTGGTAGATATTTATCTCCTGCAGATGTTACTGACCCGTTTGTTACAGTAGATGGGGCCTGGATGAAAAGGAATACACATCTCCACATGGGGTCGCATCTTAATTGGCATTGACTCAGGTAAAGTCTTAGATGTAGAAATTACGTTTAAATAATCCCATCAATGTGCATCAAGAAAAATGTCTGACAATGAGAAACTGTGGCAAGGAAAGCATGCAGTAACATGTTCTAAAATTTATAGTGGTTCAGGCAGGAGCGGGGAGGCCTCTGTAGTTGTGAGGATTTTCTCCAGCTCTCAGTATCAGTATGGTGTTAGAAATACTAAATATTTTGGTGATGAGGACTTTTCTTTCTACAAAACTATGACAGATAAAAAACGAACAACCCTACAGTAGAAAAATTGAAGTGTGTTGGCCATGTCCAAAATAGGCTTGGTGGTAGTCTCCGCCACTTGCTGAAGGAAATGAAAGGTCAGGTGCTTGAGGCGGCAAAATCATTAGGAGCGAAAGGGAGCCTTACTCTGAAAGAAATTGGTTCTCTTCATTATTTTGTGTGTGTGTGAAATCTTATCGGACTTAAGTGCTAAGGTCATCAGTCCCTAAGCTTACACACTATTTAACCGAAATTATCCTAAGGAAAAACACACACACACTCCCGCCTGAGGGAGGACTCGAACCTCCGCTGGGACCAGCCGCAATGTCTATGACTGCAGCGAGTTAGACAGCTCGGCTAATCCCGCACAGCTTTCATTTTTTATGGGAGAGCTATCAGCAAACAAATAAACAACTTAGATGCATTGAGACCTACTGTGTGGGCATTTTTTTCCCAGAAACTATCCACTGACCCAACACCAATGCATAATCTGTGTCCAAAAGACAATTGGTTTAAGCAGAACAGAAGAAATGGGATGTATTCATGTAAACACTTATTACTGGAACCCGTCATAAATGCAATTAAGCCTGCATTCAGGTTTCTTACAAGCTCTGATTTCTCTGATTTACTGAGAAATTGTTTTCATGGGAAGGCACAGGAAGCAAATGAAAGCCTCATTAATTTAATTTGGAATAAATGGTCAAAAAGGACATTCTGTGGACTTGAAGTTCTGAAAATAGGTGTCGATAATGCTGTTTTACTTACAACCATCTTAGAACACTACAATAACATTTTAAAATCCATTGCATGATTCGAATTTGAGTTATGGCTTTTTGTAAAACGCAATAAAAAATTAAGAATACACATTTCTGGCAAAATATTAATCCTGCTATTTTTATTATATGTCTTCAATAAGTCACAGAAGATCACAATTGATGATATCTTATCATTTAAAGATTTTACTAAGTACACAGTAAATGCATAAATACCTGGATCAGTACAACGGCAGTTTTGAAATCCAAACAGTGATGTATTCTGTTACTAGACAGTTGTGTAACAATCCTGTAGTATATTAAAGTGTTAAATTATTAGAAACTGGTGTGAGAAGTGACACTGGGTGGTACTTATTGTCATCTGCAGTGTCACCCTTTTTATAGACTGGCTAAAGAATGGCATACTCCAATCTTGCTGGAAAAACACTCTGCATTAATGAGCCACTAGGTAAGTGACTAACAATATTACATATTACAGGCCCACATCTTTTTAATGTCTTATTGGAGATATTATCCATCCTCTATAAACTTTTACTTTTGTAGAGTCATGACGAGCTTCTATATTTCATATGAGGGCATGGGATTTTTATTTCATTAAATGTTCTCTGCATCTTCAGTATATTGTTTCACTTTTTCTTCTGAACTGTTTGCACCAATTTTCTCACATATTTTTAAAAAGTAATTGCTAAAAATATCTGCTACAAAAGAACTGTCTTCTACAACGTTCCAGTTCTATTTAATAAAAATAGTATCATCTTCTATGACTCCTTTCCTTGTCTCCCTTTTAGCAACATTGCATACTAATTTTATTTTATTATCTGATTTGTCAGTTTCAGACAAGATTAATTTTTTACAACTTTCCCCAATATATCAGAGTATTGTTTATAATAAAAAGGATTCTGGCTATTTTATACAAGTCCTTTTTCCATTTTGAAGTGGCTCTGATACCTGTAGTGATCCGTAGCTTCCTCAATGGCACATCATTATTAAATTTAATTATCTTTTTAAGAAAACTGTTATCAAAAGTGGATACAAACTCATGAACAAATAAGCTGAATCTAGAGTTGGATTTAGGCTCATTGTAAGCTTCATCCCATGTCCACATTTAAAGCTTTCCTTAAAATCTTCTTTAATTTTGTGACTTATCGGTCTCACTGCTTTCTTACAGTTTTCCCAACTGCATATGGAACTCAGTTATATAATGTTACTAACTTTTAATCGTGTGATCTGACAATCTGTTTACCACTAGATAGGCTTGTGGCTCTTTAACATTCCTTTGTCAAATGAATTATTTCGAAGGGCACTACTGCACTGAGCAACTGTGGTATAAGTGATATCAACTTATAAGCACCTCTAAATTATTGTTCCTGTCAGAGTTCTTCCAGAAATTTACATTAAAATCGCCACAAATCAACAACTCTTCCTACTGCACAAATGGGAGTACAATGATTCATCAGACGTTTTCATGAAAATTTTCCAAATACCCAGTGGTGACCTGTACACTGTTGATCTATCCTAGCCAACTACTGGACAAAACATAAGAACGCTCATTTCTGTCGTGGAAGGACTGTGGACACAAACACAGATGATCTCAGATAAATTATATATTATTTATTCAACAATAAATTATCAGCAAATAACAGTCTGAATAATTTACAAAATTCCTAAATGACAGCACTCAATGAACAGCATAACCTCCAAATAACCAGCCC
This sequence comes from Schistocerca piceifrons, assembly GCF_021461385.2. Lineage (NCBI taxonomy): Eukaryota > Metazoa > Arthropoda > Insecta > Orthoptera > Acrididae > Schistocerca > Schistocerca piceifrons. The sequence continues at coordinate 458,375,722 of NC_060140.1, forward strand.
CTATGGTCTTGCTAACTGCTACTTTCAAAGAATTCATTAAGACATATCTGTTACATGCAAAATCTAAAACACACATATATTAAAAAATTACAAAATGTCACTGGCAAATAATCATTGACATAATTAAAAGGAAATCTGCTTGACACTTATGAAGCCAGTCTTGGAGTGAAAACAAAATCAAATTAGTTGAATTTAGGAAACAGTAATAAAACTTAATATTCAATAGAAGGTTATGTCCAGGAATGTCAAACAAAAATTTCGCTTTATCTTGTAGAATTTTAATGCTTGCAACTTATATGTAGCCAATTTCGGTTCAATACAATCAGTTGAAGGGAACCAGAAGGCATTATAAGCTACCTGCAATCTTTCTTAACATGCTTCAAGCACCATAAACGTTAAAATTCAAGACGAACTACAGAAAGTTTAGCAGTAGTAAAATAAGTGGATCAACACAATAAGAACGTTTAAAAAGATAATGTTTGAACAAACACATGAACATAATCAATTTAAAAAGATTATGTTTGAACAAACTCATAATCAATTTTAAAGAGTTTAATCTCCATTCTTAAGACTAACAAAAGCCTAGGACCAGTCATATTCAGGATCATATACACACCTGGACATTCAGAGCACAAATGAACCCTTTCTTCTAATGCCAGTGAAAAACAATTTTCATGCAAATGTGACGCTCACCGTGCACTGAAGGGTTCTTTTGTACTCCTGGTCATCGGCATATTGACTGCTCTGGGCACTAGACCAGGGAAGACTGCTTCTTAACAAACCTGTGGAGAGTATGAATCATTAGGAATCACAGTATTAGTTGTCTGTTATCTGTAGACGGTAAATGCTTGCTTACTACCCTGCTTCTTAATGTTCAGATCGCGAAATTGTAAACTACTGTCAGTTTCGAGGTCCACGGCCAACTCCGAAATGCTACAGGCATCGTTGACGTTTTTAGTAATTCATCAATATCTTCATCTGAAATGGCAACAGGCAACAAAGTATTACTTACATAAAGTTTACAACGAACCATTTTACCCTTAACGGCTTGGTCAGACAGATCGTCACTCAAGAAAGAAATTTACTCTGAATGCACAACTGAAAGGCAACGAAATGAGATTTCTTAACAACTCTGTAGAATTATTTTAGGTCAGAAATATGGTTATAACTTTTTAATACTTCTATGACGGAACAGCTAGAAGTTGTCGATTGTAGTTTAAGGAAATGAGAAAAAGCAGGTCATTAATAAAACAGAAATACGGTGATGTCAATAATTGGATTTACACAGTAATGCAGAGGACTTGTCAGTTCCCGATAAGCTCCAGACCTCTGCAGAAACGTCAACGTGACACTCTTGGAGCCCACAGCAGAGCATTAGGTTTTGGCCTGATGCAGTGTACGGTGTGAGACAAAACGGCCACTGACAGATGTGGACGATTTTAACGTAAGACGAGGACCCACAGTACATTGTTCTTTTATTTAATGTCCCCCCCCCCCTTAATATTCTGATGAAGCAACATGATAATATTGTTTCTTCTATCATTATAACATGAACAAGGAATCACTGACAATGTAATTTCCTTTAACGTTGTTTGTCTGAATTCTGCATTTTTCCTGCAGGTTGTGTCTCGCCTAACCATTATAAATACAGGAATTTGCCTTTGTGTGCTGGTGTACCCCTCCCCTCCTTTATCTTTTCTGCTGACAGATCTGCTAACTAGTCCTTATCCCTACCATTCAAGTGAATGCCACAAGCACAGTGTATCCCCATCTTCCTATAACCACAACTACAAGAACACCAGATTTATCATTCATCTGAAGCATCACACTCAGCCCCATGTTTACGTGCTTTATAGCAGAGGTAGCCCAGGGGCGGTCCTGGGCCACAGAATCTCCACAAAACCCATCCTCGTGTGCTCAATAGCTTCTTCTATTACGTCCATATCACGCCCAGTACTGTATTTTTTGTTTTTAGCCAGGCTGTTCCCAGCGTCCCCTACTATGTACACCTGATAATCATTGTTAAAATGCTTACATATTTGTCCTACGTTTGCTGCTAACCTGGCTAAGACTAGCACTTGGTTTCACAAAACTTGTGACCAGATGTGCTGCATCCAGTTTTTCCTGCAGCTCCTGGTTTCATCCTCTCATGAGCGCTACCCATCAGCAGAAATCTTGTTTTCATGTTCTGTATTTCACCCCACTTATCAGTAAATTTCTTGAAATTGTTGTGTTGCACACTACCTTTCTCTAAATCTGTATAAGGCTCTTCCTTCTCTAATTCCGGCAGCAACCAATATATATTGCACCATTGAATTTCGAATTTGCTAACAAAACTTTCCCTTGGTTGTCCTTTTCCTTGTTGCCTTTTCCCAGTAGCCCTTCTCTTTTGCCCCTCCTCCTTTTTTTAAAAAAAAATCTCATTTTTTTCGTTTTCGTTTGTTGTATCTGCTCGGGGCAGACGTCACAAGACACCTGTTTCTGCTCGTCGTTGACCCATCAACTCAGTTTTTTTTTATTACAGAGGGCAGCTAACCCTCTGACCGAACACACTGAGTAACCGTGCCGGCTCCCCCTTCAGCTGTCGTAATTCAGTTCTCATGGTTTCAAACTCTGCCTGAATGGTACAAAACTTCACCTCCTATTCTTTAATTTTCCAGTCTTTTTGACAGAACCTGCAATTCCATGGAAAAGCTCCATCGCTCACAGAATTCTCTTCACCACTGAAGTCCCCCTAATGTAACCACAACCTAGAATTTTCGCGAAACACTCTGTGTTTAACTAATCTGCTACATCAACATGGCTGATAGATTTTAATGGTATGTAATATGAAATAAATGAAAACGAAAATTATGTTACTCTTTTTGAAAGATTCGTGCACGCCTAAAATTACGACAGTAGGCGCAACAAGAAAAATAAACTTTTTATAACATTTTACCTTATTTCATATGAAACATTTACATGGTAATGTAATTAATTACATCCTTCCTCTAGCTGGTAGTGACTCAGACTCCTTATTACTTTGTACCTTTGTCTGCTTAGCATAGTATTTTAGCCAACAAGTATTTTCTGCTTGGTCAGGTTCGCTCTGCTACATTGCTTATTTTAGGTCTAGCTAAAAATGTGAACTCCCTATTTAGCACGTCATTTCCGAGCCAGATGTTCTTACACATAAAATATTGCATTGGCACTCTTACTTTGAGAGTTCAAAATTATCTTTTAGGCCATATTTGACGAATTTGTGTGTGTGTGTGTGTGTGTGTGTGTGTGTGTGTGCGTACGCGCGCGCAATGGCGCTTGGAAAATGAAATTGACACTTGACGTAAACATTCCATTTTTTGTATTGCTGGCGATATTTTACGCACTGAATTCACACTGTGACATTTGACAAGAGCCATAGAACGATTTAGATGTCAGAATAATTAATTTGAGTGTTCATTAGACCTTACGCCACATATGGTACAGTAATTGCGTATTGCACATTCACTAGTTCTGCTTAACCTGTATGCTCATTGCACAGATATTGTATGTGTGTGTGTGTGTGTGTGTGTGTGTGTGTGTGTTTGCTGATGTACTTTAGATGTGGAAATACTGCAAGTTGCACGCTTTACACAATTTTTAGGATAAACATTCATGAAGATGACACAAAAATTCGTTATTCATATACACTCCTGGAAATTGAAATAAGAACACCGTGAATTCATTGTCGCAGGAAGGGGAAACTTTATTGACACATTCCTGGAGTCAGATACATCACATGATCACACTGACAGAACCACAGGCACATAGACACAGGCAACAGAGCATGCACAATGTCGGCACTAGTACAGTGTATATCCACCTTTCGCAGCAATGCAGGCTGCTATTCTCCCATGGAGACGATCGTAGAGATGCTGGATATAGTCCTGTGGAACGGCTTTCCATGCCATTTCCACCTGGCGCCTCAGTTGAACCAGCGTTCGTGCTGGACGTGCAGACCGCGTGAGACGACGCTTCATCCAGTCCCAAACATGCTCAATGGGGGACAGATCCGGGATACATGCGGACGTGCATTGTCCTGTTGGAACAGCAAGTTCCCTTGCCGGTCTAGGAATGGTAGAACGATGGGTTCGATGACGGTTTGGATGTACCGTGCACTATTCAGTGTCCCCTCGACGATCACCAGTGGTGTACGGCCAGTGTAGGAGATCGCTCCCCACACCATGATGCCGGGTGTTGGCCCTGTGTGCCTCGGTCGTATGCAGTCCTGATTGTGGCGCTCACCTGCACGGCGCCAAACACGCATACGACCACCATTGGCACCAAGGCAGAAGCGACTCTCATCGCTGAAGACGACACGTCTCCATTCGTCCCTCCATTCACGCCTGTCGCGACACCACTGGAGGCGGGCTGCACGATGTTGGGGCGTGAGCGGAAGACGGCCTAACGGTGTGCGGGACCGTAGCCCAGCTTCATGGAGACGGTTGCGAATGGTCCTCGCCGATACCCCAGGAGCAACAGTGTCCCTTATTTGCTGGGAAGTGGCGGTGCGGTCCCCTACGGCACTGCGTAGGATCCTACGGTCTTGGCGTGCATCCGTGCGTCGCTGCGGTCCGGTCCCAGGTCGACGGGCACGTGCACCTTCCGCCGACCACTGGCGACAACATCGATGTACTGTGGAGACCTCACGCCCCACGTGTTGAGCAATTCGGCGGTACGTCCACCCGGCCTCCCGCATGCCCACTATACGCCCTCGCTCAAAGTCCGTCAACTGCACATACGGTTCACGTCCACGCTGTCGCGGCATGCTACCAGTGTTAAAGGCTGCGATGGAGCTCCGTATGCCACGGCAAACTGGCTGACACTGACGGCGGCGGTGCACAAATGCTGCGCAGCTAGCGCCATTCGACGGCCAACACCGCGGTTCCTGGTGTGTCTGCTGTGCCGTGCGTGTGATCATTGCTTGTACAGCCCTCTCGCAGTGTCCGGAGCAAGTATGGTGGGTCTGACACACCGGTGTCAATGTGTTCTTTTTTCCATTTTTGCTTTGCCAATGGCGGAACTGAGGACCTGCTGTTAGCTAACCTGTATTACGGTAAACTGATGCTCGCTGTGGAACGCTGCACCTTGTGACTTTGTTTCCGCAGGCCCAGGACGTGCAGGTCACCGTGCAGCAGGGTACGCTGCTGGGGACCGTCGTCCAGAGCGTCTACAACACGACCTACACCGTCTTCCGTGGGATACCCTATGCCGAGCCGCCAGTCGGGGAGCTGCGCTTCGCGGTGAGTAAGGTGTCATTGCCCACTTCTCAGCTGAAGCTGTTCCGTAGCTACAGCATCCTTTTAATTGCTACACCATAGTCTGCAAAACCGCTATGAGTTAAATGGCACAGGGTACTTGCAATTATATCTACATCTAAGTGATACCTATTTGTGAGACCTTATACGACACTGCTCAAGTTTCTCCCGTCAGCTAACAGTTGACAAGTAGCAGACTTTCTTTTAGATATACGAGGGTGTTTATAAATTAGTTATACAAGAGTGGCCTTTAACTGGGAAAAAGTATATACCAGGGTCACTCCAAAAGAAATGCACACTATTTTTGTAAAAATACAGTTTTCATTCTGCATGTGTGAAACTTTTACAGTGTGTAGATACATCCTTTCCGCTTGTTTTCAAACTTAGTTCAATCAGTTCCCGTGAGTGGCGCCGTCACATCATGTCTTCAAGATGGCTGCTACACTTGACGTTCGTCGGAAGCAACGTGCTGTCATGGAATTCCTGTGCTACGAAAACGAGACAGTGAGAAACATCCACAAGAGGTTGAAAAAGGTGTATGGAGATGCTGTTGCCGATCGCAGTACAGTTAGTCGGTGGGCAAGCAGGTTACGTGATGAAAGCGGGCATGGCAATATTGAGGATTGTTCTCGTAGCGGCAGGCCTCGTACTGCACACACTCCAGACAATGTGCAGAGAGTTAACGAATTGGTGCCTGCTGACAGACGCGTCACAGTGAACGAATTGTCACGTTACGTTGGGATAGGGGAAGGAAATGTCTGCAGAATACTGAAAGGGTTGGCGTTAAAAAAGGTTTGTGCCAGATGGGTTCCCAGGATGTTGACAGTGACTCACAAATAAACTAGAAAAACGGTATGCAGCGAACTTTTGGAACAGTACGAGAATGATGGAGATGAATTTCTTGGAAGAATTGTGACAGGTGATGAGACATGGCTCCATCATTTTTCACCAGAGACGAAGAGGCAATCAGTGGAGTGCCATCATGCAGATTCGCACAAGGGGAAAAAAAATTCAAAACCACATCTTCTGCTGGAAAAGTTATGGCTACGGTGTTTTTCGATTCCGAAGGACTCTTGCTTGTGGACATCATGCCAAGTGGAACCACCATAAATTCTGATGCAAATGTGACGACACTGAAAAACTTCAAGCTCGACTGAGCTGTGTTCGACCACATCGGCAAAAGCAGGATGTTTTGCTGTTGCACGACAATGCACAGCCACATGTAAGTTAAAAAACCATGGAAGAGATCACAAAACTCGGATGGAGAACACTGAAACACCCGCCTTACAGTCCTGACCTGGCTCCATGTGACTATCATCTCTCTGGGAAACTGAAAGAATCTCTTCACGGAACAATTTTTGAAGATGATGACTCCCTTGCGCATGCTGCCAAACAGTGGCTCCAACAGGTATATAGGTTCCAAGATGGCGTAAGGCAGTTGAGAGGAATAGAAATTGTGTGGAGAAATGAAAATATTGTTCCTAAAGGATGTATATACACACTGTAAAACTTTCAAACATGTAGAATAAAAGGTGGATTTTAAAAAAAATAGTGTGTATTTCTTTGGGATTGACCCTCGTAACTTACAGAAATGTTTGGTAATGTACTGAATGCAATATATCTTCAAGGTTCATTTACAAATGTTCCGTGTGAATACCTTAGGAATGACTGCTAGTCAGATACACGCACGGTGCATGTAGTATTAGTGAGCGTGCTGTCCGTAAACGGCGCGATGTGTAGCCATGCGGTCTTAAGCGCCTTGCCACGGATCGCGCGGCTTCCCCCGCCGGAGTTTCGAGTCCTTCCTGGGAAATGGGTGTATGTGTGTGTTGTTCTTAGCGTAGATTAGTTTAAGCAGTTTGGCCCCATAGGAACATACCAAAAGTTTCCATTGTCCGTGATCTATCTGAGGTTGACCGAGGGCAGATGGTGATGGCCCAGAGGCTCAGCACAAGCATTTCGGAAACTGCTTGACTTGCCGTGTGTTCGAGGAGTGCTATGGTGAGTGTCTTCAAGGAGAAACGACATCCCGACGTTGGGGGGTTGGTCGGCCACTCCTCACTATAGTTGTTGGATGACGTTTGCTGCGCAGACTGGTAAAACAGGACAGGCAGTGAACTGTGGTGGAACTAACATCAGACTGTAACGCTGGGCAGAGAACAAGTATGTCTGAACACACAGTGCACCGAACACTCCTAACGATGTCCCATCCATGTGCCCATGTTAATACCACGTCATTGACAATTACAACTGAAATGGGCAGAGTGAGCATCGGGACAGGACGTTGGTGGAGTGTCAGAGCGTTGCATGGTCTGATGAATCCTAATACCTTTTTCATCATGCTGATGGCAGGGCGCGAATCCGTCGTCCTCCAGGGTAACAGCTCCTTGACGCCTGTATAGCCGGATAGAGACAAGCTGGCGGCGGCTCCGTTATACTCTGGGGAACATTCACGTGATCCATGGGTGCAGTGGTGCTCGTGCAAGGCACCATGACGGCCAACTAGTACCGTACACTAGCTGCAGATCACGTACACCGCTTCATTACGATCATGTCTCCCGATGGCACTGGCTTTTTCAGTAAGATAGTGCACCATGTCATAAGGCCAAGAGTGTGGTGGAGTGTTTCGAGAAACGGTGGTGAATTCCATTTGATGTGGTCACCCCCTTACTTGCTACACCTAAACCCGACCGAACATATATGGGATGTGACTAACGTGGTGTCAGAGCTCGTAGCCCCGTCTCTGGAATTAGGTGACTTGTGTGTCCAGATGTGGTGCCACCTCCTCCAGCAACCTACAAAGATCTCATTGCTTCCAAACCTCGCTCGACTCGTCGCCGCTGTTATTCGTGCCAGTACGGCTATTAGGTATCTGGTTCAAATGGTTCAAATGGCTCTGAGCACTATGGGACTTAACTTCTGTGGTCATCAGTCCCCTAGAACTTAGAACTACTTAAACCTCACTAACCTAAGGATATCACACACATCCATGGCCGAAGCAGGATTCGAACCTGCGACCGTAGCGGTCACGCGGTTCCAGACTGAAGCGCCTTTAACCACACGGCCACACCGGCCGGCCAGGTATCTGGTCATAACGTTCTAGCTGATCAGTGTATGTACCTTACATGTTCAGGAATGTCCATGTAAAAAGGTAACATTCTAGTATAGATCGACCCCAGTGCACTCCTTAAGAAAGACTCCTGACGCATTCGCAGGATCCCCAGCCAGCCGGTGTCTGGGAAGGGGTACGCGACGCCACGGAGTACGGCAGCGACTGCATACAGCCCGACGGCAGCGGCTCCGAGGGCTGCCTCTACCTGAACGTGTACGTGCCGGGCGTCCCAGAGCAGGGCGCCAACCTGCCCGTGCTCTTCTGGGTGCACGGCGGGGGCTTCTACTACAACAGCGGCTCCGACACGGAACACGGGCCCGACTTCCTCATCTCCTACGGCGTCATCCTCGTCACCATCAACTACCGGTTTGCTCAGCTTGGTATGTACACGTACCCCATTACGTATTCATCTAATACGTGCGTTTGTGTTTAAGGATGTATAGATTGTGGAGAATTGTCAAAGCGAAGTACGGCAGGGACACTGACGTGTTGTTAATCAGTGAAACACGGATTCCTATTTACATATAGTTAAACATTCAAAAGATAGGCAGTTTAGGATGCAAAATAAGTATTCGTCCGCAATACTGAAAATGACACCCTAAACATGGAATGCTGTGATCAGTTCTTGGTACACCCTCTTTATAGTCTTGCATCCACATTGGGATGGATTTCACCAGAGATGTTGCTTGCACGGTAATTTTGCGCCATTGCTCTAGAAGAGCGGTGTTTAGATCATTTGTATTCATGTTTTTGTCGAGTGCATGCCACAAATTATTTATTGGATGAATTTCTGCAGACTGCTGTCGTGTCGGCATCCAGCCGGGAGCGCTATACAACAGCCACAGCCTTGCATCCGCAGCTGTAAGTTGTGAACGATTATCCTGTGTGAAAATACAATTCTCAGAAAGGACCTTACTATTCACACTTCGGGATATATGTGATTTTTAGGATGTTTGTGTTAACGTTGACTCATGTAATTCCGTCAATAAAAACAAAAATCCCCCAAACCTTCTGCACTCTTGTAGCTCCAGACAAGTACTTAACCTCCTCCACGTACACAAGTCTTTTTTTCCATTGTTACTCGCCATTTGGTTTAAAGAGCCCAGATCGTCTCTCGTCAGTAAACACAACCTTTTTCCAGAATTCAAACTCATCGATCCATGTTCTCTGGCAAATGGAACCCGCTTTCATCTGTGCATTTGTGTGTTTTAGTACAGGTTGTCTGGCCTCCATATACAGATTCATAAAGCACATTTCTTATAGTCTGTGCTGAAGCAGGTTTTCCCATATGCGTTTTAATTATAATCGCGAGTTTTTCAGCAGTTACTTTTTGCTTTTTCTTGACATCTCTAAGAAGTTGGTTTTTTTTTTCATATTGGACAGATCTGCAGGATGATCGCTTCGTGATTGGCTTTCATACGATACGTTCTGATTATACCTGTATATAAAAGTCCTCACTGTACTAGTATTTCTGTCAATGATCTCTACGATTTCTTGGAGATATTTTCCTTTTCGAAACAAGCCGATGCAGGTTTCTCTCCCTTCTTTTGTAGTTTCACGACGTTTTCGACTCTCTTCCTTACACATCGCGCAACAACTTTTAAAAAGAAGAGCGAACAGTACACTACAGTGGATCACTCAGAACTGGATAAGGAAAGGGAGAGGGGCGCGTGACAGTGCAGCAGCGTACCTGTGACCTTGTTTACTAGACGAATACTTGTTTCTCATAAACTGGAACTTGGTTGTAAATAGCGTGTATATCTTGAGAAATTAAGCAGCATGTGAACCTAAAGCAGCGTTTCATTTTTAAACGTACACTGACGGGAAAAAAACTGCAAAACAAACAAGGAATTGTGTCACATAAAAGAAAGTTGGTAACCATGCCTCTATAACTGAAACATGATGTCTATTCAGATTTCACGCCTGTGAAGATTAGTCTGAGTTCCTAAGAAACGTAGGAACACATAAGTCAATGCTGACTTTACAATTTGTCTTAGAAGGTAAACTGCAGAAAAACAATCATACATTTACGACATTTGTAATTCAGAATGATACTTTGACAGTGTTGACTGGAATTTACTCTTTGAAGTTCTCAAATTGTCAGGGATGTAATGAGATTCGAAGGATATGAAAGACAGGAAAGTAGCTGCCAAAGGAGTGAGACAAGGTTCTCGTCCATGCTCAGAAAGAAGAAACAAATACAGGGTGATCAGAAAGTCAGTATAAATTTGAAAACTGAATATATCACGGAATAATGTAGATAGAGAGGTACAAATTGACAAACATGTTTGGAATGACATGGGGTTTTATTAAAACCAAAAAAATACAAAAGTTCAAAAAATGTCCGACAGATGGCGCTTCATCAGATCAGAATATCAATAATTAGCATAACAAAGTAAGACAAAGCAAAGATGATGTTCTCTACAGGAAATGCTCAATATGTCCGCCATCATTCCTCAACAATATCTGTGGTCGAGGAATAATGTTGTGAACAGAACTGTAAAGCATGTCCGGAGTTATGGTGATGCATTGGCGTCAAGTGTTTTCTTTCAGCATCCCTAGAGATGTCGGTCGATCACTATACACTTGCGACTTCAGGTAACCCCAAAGCCAATAACCGCACCGACTGAGGTCTGGGGAACTGGGAGGCCAAGCATGACGAAAGTGGCGGCTGAGCACGATCATCACCAAACGACGCGCGCAAGAGATCTCTCACGCGTCTAGCAATATGGGGTGGAGCGCCATCCTGCATAAACATCGTACGTTCCAGCAGGTGTTTGTTTATCAGCCAGGCTGGGGATGATGCGATTCTGTAACATATAGGCGTACCTCTCACCCGTCACGGTAGCAGTTTTGCTGTCTAGCGCGATCTGTCGGACATTTTGAGAATTTTTTTTGGTTCCAATAAAACCCCATGTCATTCCAAGCATGTGTGTCAATTTTTACCTCTCTATCTACATTATTCCGTGGTTTATTATGTTTTCAAACTTATACTGACCCGGTACTTTAAAATCTTCCGAAGACTTTGTAATTCTGCATGAGACAGAAAATAATTTGGAAGATAAGTTCAACAAAATTGATAGTGTTTTGAAAACAGGTTATGAGATCAGGATCAGTAAACATAAAATAAAACTAGTGGATTGTAGTCCAGTTAAGTCAGATGTTTCTGGAAGAAATAGATGAGGAAAAAAGAGGTTATAAAATTACTAGACCAGTTCTACTATTTGGGCAACAAAATAATTGACGGTATTGGAAGTAACGAGATATAAAAGTTGGCCTTGCAATAACAAGAAAAGCTTTTCTAAAAGACAGAAGTATGTTGACATAAGATATTCATGTTTTGCTGAATGTAACGGAAGTGAAAGTTGGATGACAAACAGTAGAACAAGGCATAGAATCTTTTAAAATTTGGTTTGAAGAAAAATGCTGAAGATTACTTTGTCAAGGCCTGTGAGTGAATTTACCTGTGATGTTGTCAGTTAATCAACATTTAAGGCTATAATATTATATAGAAATTATCGTAAGTTAGTGGAAGGTAGGATTTTCATGCATAACTGACAAATAATAAGAGCGTAATTCTGTTTTGATTCTCGAGTGTGTTTTTTTTAGCAAGATTCTACATTAATTGCCCGCGATCGCGATCATCAATTTCAGTAACAGATAAGAAGTCGTAAAACTGTCTACCTGCCATTGTGTGAGAGCTCCCTGGGCTTATTACGCCGCTACTCTGAGATGGAACATTCTCAAGTCCTCGTGTCCAGCTTGTCTTCGACTTCCGATGGACACACTCAAGATAGCGGCCAACTGCAGAAAATACGAATACCCTCGCCATTCGTTTTTCCACATATGTTTGATCGTTTCCTTTCAGAATCCCGAGGTGTCAGTTTCTTTTAACCTACATAAAAGAAACAAATTCATTTTTGTTTATTGGGTAACCTATTTCACCCATCTCACATCCTAATTTACTATTAATTGCCATATGCGCTCGTAACAAGTTCCGATAGTTTTCATTGTCAACATCATGCTACCACCAGCACACATCTGTCCTATCACTGACATGCTGTAATTAGATGATGTCGTCTCTTACGAAGAGTTCAGTAACAAGGACGGAGAATACGGAAGTTGCGCAGTAGAAGCAACTGAAACTTTGTTGCTTACTACGGAATATAAATAATGAGACCTTACCAGTGCCTGTGAAATGTTTTCAATGTGAGACGCGTTGTTTGTTGCGGGCTTTCTCACTACTGGCGACGCCGTCGTTCCCGGCAATGCGGGTCTCAAGGATCAGCACCTGGCGCTCACCTGGGCGAAGAAGAACATCGCCAGCTTCGGTGGCGACATGACCTCATCACTCTGTGGGGCCAGAGCGCCGGCGGTGTGTCTGTGTCTTTCCACCTCGTCTCCCCACTGTCCACAGGTAGGTGCACACCGGCTTTTGCCCTCCCCTTTTACAAATTCTCAATAAATTGTATATTAGCAGTTTCATCACTGCGTGTGGAAACAAGCGAGTTAAAAATCAGTCGCTTCCCAGCAGTCTCGGGGTCAGGGTTAGTGCTAATCGCAAACGACGCCAGATTGAACCCCTTGATGGAAGCACCGCCGTCACACACCGTGGCAGCTGCACTAACAGGAACAGGAGTGGCGTGGTGGAGGGGGTAACAGTCAGCTTGTATAGGAAGCCGACACGGGCAGAGTAGCAGTCACCAGGAACCATCTCAAACTGGCAAAGAGTCTGTTGCCAGAAATACGCTAGAGATCTTCTCATTTTTATAATTTATAATTCAACATTAAAAATCCAGTTACACAGAGGCATGCTGGTGTCACTATATGTTATAATGATTTTTTGTGTCTTAGGATCGAAAAATTTTATTGTAATTTTTTCTTTCTTTAAAATCTTTCACCTAAAGCAAATTTCCTTCGATTATTTCTCTGGTATAATTGAAATTGTCACTTTTCTCTTTTCTATGATTGTCACTGAAACGCATTCATGGTGTCAATACGAGGTTTTGTTGTCTTTGCAGAGATTTTTGTAGTTGCTCTAATCACTGTTTTTCGAAAGAGAAATCTTTCATGCAATAATTATTATTTTCTGTGGTGAATTATTCTACTGCTTTCGGCATTTCACATGTTGGCTTATCATTCACTTGATTCGATGAAAATTTAGGAAATCTAAATACTAATTAATAAACTTAGTCTTGGAGTTTACTGATTAGGATTACGAGGTGAATTTGAATAGTTATTGATGAACAAAAATCATGTAAATGTGCATTTCTTATTTACTAATATCGATTTACAAACACGACTTCTTAAAAATATTTTCAAGGGTGCGAGAATTCCCGTTATCATTTACTTTTGTACAAGACAGCAACATTTTCGCAGATCTCTTCTCAAGAATTATCATCCAGAGTGGGAACTTCAACGAACTGCCAGGTTCTCTGGAGCTGGCCCGTCAGAACGCCTTCAGCCTTGGCGCAGTACTCGGTTTGGAGACAAATGATTCGCAAGAGCTGGTGGACTTCAGCGCTCTGTCAACGCTACAGATCTACTGGTGGACAGCTCGCTTGTTATGTCAGATGAGGCGCAAAACTTGCTGTTTTTTGTCCTTTTTTATTATACAAAGGGAAAACGAAATAGTTATATCACAATCTGCATGCAAATGTCAGACATGGCAGCTATGCATCTACGGAAATTTCGTAATAATACTGATCATCACTACTCATGAACAACAGTATGTAAATTCTCATTCTATGACTACTCAGACAGTTCAGTACGTTGACGATTTGATTTCCTAAACCTCTCATTGTAGCACTTTAAGCGGTAACACACCTAGTGACATCCCAAAAACTTTCTGATGGTCCGTAGATGGGTATGTTTAATCATCATGGCATTATTTCTTCTAAATTCCATTGGTTTCTTATAGTCTATCTTTTCAAACTATCATTCACCGTTACATCACAAACGGAAACCAAAAATCTAGAATTTGCAAGACATGGGCAGAACAGTCAGAATCTCTTAACGTGGGCTTCCATAGCAGCGGAGACCGCGTCAGCCGGCCGGTGTGGCCGTGCGGTTCTAGGCGCTTCAGTCAGGAACCGCCTGACTGCTCGGTCGCAGGTTCGAATCCTGCCTCGAGCATGGATGTGTGTGATGTCCTTAAGTCAGTTAGGTTTAAGTAGTTCTAAGTTCTAGGGCACTGATGACCACAGATGTTAAGTCCCATAGTGCTCAGAGCCATTTGAACCATGTGAAGACCGCGTCAACTTATCCGATATATCTGTCTTTTCGGCAACTGTTGAAGAACCAATGTCAAGGATCTGATGGATGACCCCATAGCCAAGACACTGTCCGCCCCGATATCTGAGTGGTCAGCGTGACGGATTGCCGTCTTACGGGCCCGCGTTCGATTCCCGGCTGGGCCGGAGATTTTCTCCGCTCAGGGACCGGGTGTTGTCTTCATCATCATTTCATCCCCATCCGGCGCGCAGGTCGCCTAATGTGGCGCCGAATGTAATAAGACCTGCACCAAGGCGGTCGGATCTGCCCCGCAAGGGGCCTCCCGGCCAATGACGCCAAACGCTCATTTCCATAGCCAAGACACTAACTAGAGCCTAAGATCTGCACAATCTAGATTAAATCCCGACGCGGTCAAGTGACTGATACCTAAAGCTCCTGGTCCTCGATAATTTACGACAATCTCACGACCTGCAAGGAATTAAGTCCGCTATAAGAATAACCAGTGATACCAATTCACTCACATATCTCCACGCCAAGCAACGGGCTGACAGAAATATGGAACTCTTATAGATGCCACAAAGCAAATGAGAACAACTCGGTCCATTTTGTATAGATTTCAAGACTATTACAACAGAAATAATAGTGAACGTTGATATAAAACCTTTGTTCACTAATCGTGAAAATAATTTTGCATCTACAAGAAAAACTATCTTGATGTATCTGTGACATGGCGACGGATTACATTGTGTAAACCTGCCGTATTTTAAATCGCGGATAAAATTTAATGAGCAGTTTGGCAGCGAAGATTGTGATCTGCACTGTCAGCCGTAGTACAGATACGTTTGTGGAAACTTTCGAAAACGTAGACCACGGCTTTGCTTCACTTCACTCACAGTTTTGACTTCTATGTCCAATGAAACTTTCAATGTGGGAAAGTGGAGAAATGGAACATATTAACTTTTACAAAAACTTCAATAACGCACCTCCAAAAACGTCATTTATAATTGCAGTGGAAGCGAGTAGCGCACTATCGATCCTGCACGATGTAGAGTACAGGACGATAGAAGGTACAATAAGTCACAAAATATTCAGGGCCCTACACATACGAACCGTCACATCATTGTGCAGCCCAAACAAGTATCGAACAGAAATCATTGGTTACACAGACACGTCAGATCAGTGACACAGTCACTAGGAAACCAGAGCTGGTACACCTATGAACGTTATTACATGCTATAATACGAATAAAACAGTATACTTCATCAGGAGAAATCCAAGTAGCAACACAGACGAATGAACCAATGTAACTTTGTTCGTCTTATTGCTTAAATGTGTTACTTAACGGCAGAGCCTCATATTACGAATGGACGAAAAAGTAATCTTTTATGGTGACGGCAAGTCGATCAACGATGAAGTGAGAACTCCGTTGCGGCTCCGGTGCAGCTTACTTAAGAGAATTAGGCCGAGTATTAAGCATACACCGTCTGCCCAAAAATTTCCGAGACTGATTTTATTTCTGGCGTATAAGCGACGTCAGCGCAGTAACTACGGTGGCAGCCTGAACTAACAACTGTAAACAACGGATGTGCAGTCGACCAGTCAGTTGTGAGCAGGCTGTGTTAAGTAGTGGACATGCGGCCGTAGTGTGTCAATGTTGTTGTGTCAGTGATAGCAATGGAGAAGCATCTCTAAATCACATGTTCAAGATAACGTCCAGAACGTTTTGGATAAAAGTGTCTACAAAATTTGAACAGCACACATTGACTCCCTGATGAAAACAGTGACGCGTGGACTCCCGCCGCGGCTATACTGAAATGCGGAAATTCACATGATGGTTCAACGCTCTGACGAACGTAACTGATATTCAAGCCAATGTGAGGTACGAGTTCATCAACATCCCAAGCAAGGACTTTTTGACAGTTTGACATAGTTGAATGACTGTTCTGGGCGTTTTACTCAAGTGGGGGAAGACTATGTAATGTAACCGAAGCATTAAAACTACCGCCTTAACTTTTCTTCACTTTTTATTGAACCATTCTCTAAACCTTTTGGACTCACGTGCTATATGTCGCCAAAATGAGTGGGTGGTTGCCTGTCGATGACGAAAGTTGATACCACGGTTGCTGTATGGAAGACTTATGAATGTCGATGAAACTAGCATACTATCAAAATAACCAGCAAAAAAGTAAGGACGCTATAGAGGTCAGAGAGCCTAATACCATTTATAGAGACCACACAGGGAACCGCTAATTCACGAAAAAAAATGAATCGCCGAAGAACAGTTGCTCGAGAAAATAATGAAAATGCAATATTGTCTTCAGTGAGTCACAATCTAACATTAGCACATGGCAATTAATACGTAAATCGCGAATTAGACTACTGTTTGCCGAATTTTGAAACGTAGAAAATATCATCCGTTTCATATTTCCCTCCATCAGGAACTTCATGGCAATGAAGTTCCTATACTTGAGTATTGCTCATCAGTGTGGGATCCGTACCAGATCGGTCTGACGGAGGAGATAGAGAAGATCCAAAGAAGAGCGGCGCGTTTCGTCACAGGGTTATTTGGTAACCGTGATAGCGTTACGGAGATGTTTAATAAACTCAAGTGGCAGACTCTGCAAGAGAGGCGCTCTGCATCGCGGTGTAGCTTGCTCGCCAGGTTTCGAGAGGGTGCGTTTCTGGATGAGGTGTCGAATATATTGCTTCCCCCTACTTATACCTCCCGAGGAGATCACGAATGTAAAATTAGAGAGATTAGAGCGCGCACGGAGGCTTTCAGACAGTCGTTCTTCCCGCGAACCATACGCGACTGGAACAGGAAAGGGAGGTAATGACAGTGGCACGTAAAGTGCCCTCCGCCACACACCGTTGGGTGGCTTGCGGAGTATCAATGTAGATGTAGATGTAGATGTAGATTTCCAGAAACGAGGAACTTTTTGTCAGTTTTCGCTTCAGTAAACACAGAAAGACCTCAATTTCTTTTCTCTAGAATTGTTCTCTGTCGAGTCGACCGTCACGAACCACGGTGCTATTATTCGACATAAAAAGTGCTATTAGAATGTGGAATGACGACATTTGCTACGCCAAGTTGAACATCAGTGCCCGTGGAATGTGACTGGAAGAGGTGGTCCAGTGTCTTGGCTTGCGAGATCGCCAGTTCTTCGTGATTTTGTTTGTGGGGTTATTTGAAGAGTGGTAAGTTAAGAATGAGGTGCCAACAACGCACGATAACATGATTCAGCATATCACCAATGCATGTCAGAAGATTACATCGGAAACACTTCCCAGATGTGTCATCATTCCATGTGTGGATACATAAGTGCATCGAAGTGGGCCGCGACGTTTTTCAGCACTTACAATTAAATAATTCTTACAAGCACCCCTTTGGTGAGAGGTGAGAGGGCACTCCTCAAATAAAGTTTTTACACAATTACTGAACTTGACTGGCTTTGTTTTTTTGGTGCAACGCATTTTTTCTCGAAATAATACCGTTTCTGAACGGAGTTTTGTTTCTTGTCAATTACAACGCCACCTATCGTGCAACGAAAGAAGGCGTTCCTACAAAAGCCTCATATTTTTTCCCGTAGAAACCGCAACTGCAATAAAAATGGGATGTTCGTATTTAAAACTTCAAAACTCCCCCTTCCCCCCAGTCCTCCCCCCATTCTCCTATCCGCATCCCCTAGGGGTGGGACTTGAGGGTGGGGGTATTGATATTGGTATTGCAGGATAACATTTTTAAATATACTGTAGACGTATGTTTGCATTTTTTTAATCCGATTGTAGTTTTTGAGATATTTCGTTGTCTCAAGATTAAAAAACCTCGCCCTATATAGCCAATCTCGACTCGGAGGTAGCATGGTGGGTGGTGGAAGATTTTCATCGTCACTATTTGACCAGCAAGAGGAAGACAGGAGGGAAAAAGACAAGCTACTACTCATACAAGACACAAATCAGTTTAATGACCTACCCGTAATTCCATTATGCCTTTTTTCAATAGCACAAGCTTAACAAGACGGTTAAGTTACGGAAGATACACACATACCGAAGTTTTTATCAGTACCCTCCAAAGCCTCGTGCAAGATGAGATAGTCAACTCAAGAACTATTCCTAAAACTGAACTGCAAACCTGCCGAGAAATTGTGGGCAGAGATGTACACAGCTACCACATTGTTTATTGTCCTTTTGAAAATTTTGGAAGAGGCGGATAAAACGGTGTAAATCTTTGGTATTCCTTCTGAATTGTAGAGATCTCGAGACTGATCGGGAATACTTGTAGCTGCAAAAATCTTACGCAAGTAACTAATAGTGCCGCTAATGTGCAGCGTCCAAATCTTTACCATCCTACAGGGTATCCGATTGTGAGTATATGAATCCTGATAATTCAGACTTATTTATTGCTTCAGTTTCCTTTCTGATTGTATCGAGATCCCCTATCTCTTGGATACAGACCAGAAATTTTGTTCTTTCACAATTTTTTTGTTTATTTCGAAATGTTGCATGTAACATACACAATAGCTGTTTAATATAAGGCAACAAATTGGATGTTGTTGTGTCCGATTTCAGGAGAAGCAGCTGTTTTCGTACAACGTGTGGTGGCCTCACATCGAGCCAGACCTGGAGGGCGCACTGATTTCAGAGTCTCCAATACAGAGGCTCATTGACGGTCGGTTCCTCCAAGTTCCGATCTTCACTGGAGTGACATCTGGCGAGATAGGTTAGTATCAAGTTTTTATAAAGATGAATTGCATTATGCTACTCATTTCGCATATCGTTGGAATGTAATGTCCTAACGGCGACGAGTTTATTAGAAATGGAGCAGAAGCCTTAATAGAGAAAGGATGAAGAATTAAATAGTCCGCATCTTCTCAAATAAATTAAAGAGGGAATATAGATTAGCAGGCCTCCAACCAGCGATGAAGGAAAAGCTTTTCATTAAGAAGCTGCCGGCACAAATGAAAAAAAAAAATCCCACAACACTATGATATTCTTGATTTTTTGCAGCCTTGAAGTTGTCGGTTGATGCTATAGTCAAATTATCAACCATTTGAGCATTTTTATGGGTATCATCCATGTACCTAGAGAACCTAAATTTTTCAGATCTTTTAACACTTACCAAGGTATCATGGCCGTACCGTAGGTGCAACCACAACGGAGGGGTATCTGATGAGAGGCCAGACAAACATGTGGTTCCTGAAGAGGGGCAGCAGCCTTTTCAGTAGTTGCAGGGGCAACAGTCTGGATCATTGACTGATGTGGCCTTGTAACATTAACCAAAACGGCCTTGCTGTGCTGGTACTGCGAACGGCTGAAAGCAAGGGGAAACTACAGCCGTAATTTTTCCCGAGGACATGCAGCTTTACTGTATGATTAAATGATGATGGCGTCCTCTTGGGTAAAATATTCCGGAGGTAAAATAGTCCCCCATTCGGATCTCCGGGCGGGGACTACTCAAGAGGACGTCGTTATCAGGAGAAAGAAAACTGGCGTTCTACGGATCGGAGCGTGGAATGTCAGATCCCTTAATCGGGCAGGTAGGTTAGAAAATTTAAAAAGGGAAATGGATAGGTTAAAGTTAGTGAAGTTCGGTGGCAGGAGAAACAAGACTTTTGGTCAGGTGATTACAGGGTTATAAATACAAAATCAAATAGGGGTAATGCAGGAGTAGGTTTAATAATGAATAAAAAATTAGGAGTGCGGGTTAGCTACTACAAACAGCACAGTCAACGCATTATTGTGGCCAAGATAGACACAAAGCCCATGCCTACTACAGTAGTACAAGTTTATATGCCAACTAGCTCTGCAGATGTTGAAGAAATTGATGAAATGTATGACGAGATAAAAGAAATTATTCAGGTAGTGAAGGGAGACGAAAATTTAATAGTCATGGGTGACTGGAATTCGTCAGTAGGAAAAGGGAGAGAAGGAAACATAGTAGGTGAATATGGATTGGGGGAAAGAAATGAAAGAGGAAGCCGCCTTGTAGAATTTTGCACAGAGCATAACTTAATCATAGCTAACACTTGGTTCAAGAATCATGAAAGAAGGTTGTATACCTGGAAGAATCCTGGAGATACTAAAAGGTATCAGATAGATTATATAATGGTAAGACAGAGATTTAGGAACCAGGTTTTAAATTGTAAGACATTTCCAGGGGCAGATGTGGATTCTGACCACAATCTATTGGTTATGAACTGCAGACTGAAACTGAAGAAACTGCAAAAAGGTGGGAATTTAAGGAGATGGGACCTGGATAAACTGAAAGAACCAGAGGTTGTACAGAGTTTCAGGGAGAGCATAAGGGAACAATTGACAGGAATGGGGGAAAGAAATACAGTAGAAGAAGAATGGGTAGCTCTGAGGGGTGAAGTAGTGAAGGCAGCAGAGGATCAAGTAGGTAAAAAGACGACGGCTAGTAGAAATCCTTGGGTAACAGAATACTGAATTTAATTGATGAAAGGAGAAAATATAAAAATGCAGTAAATGAAGCAGGCAAAAAGGAATACAAACGTCTCAAAAATGAGATCGACAGGAAGTGCAAAATGGCTAAGCAGGGATGGCTAGAGGACAAATGTAATGATGTAGAGGCTTGTCTCACTAGGGGTAAGATAGATACCGCCTACAGGAAAATTAAAGAGACCTTTGGAGAGAAGAGAACCACTTGTATGAATATCAAGAGCTCAGATGGCAACCCAGTTCTAAGCAAAGAAGGGAAGGCAGAAAGGTGGAAGGAGTATATAGAGGGTTTATACAAGGGCGACGTACTTGAGGACATTATTATGGAAATGGAAGAGGATGTAGATGAAGATGAAATGGGAGATAAGATACTGCGTGAAGAGTTTGACAGAGCACTGAAAGACCTGAGTCGAAACAAGGCCCCGGGAGTAGACAACATTCCATTAGAACTACTGATGGCCTTGGGAGAGCCAGTCATGACAAAACTCTTCCATCTGGTGAGCAAGATGTATGAGACAGGCGAAATACCCACAGACTTCAAGAAGAATATAATAATTCCAATCCCAAAGAAAGCAGGTGTTGACAGATGTGAAAATTACCGAACTATCAGTTTAATAAGTCACAGCTGTAAAATACTAACGCGACTTCTTTACAGACGAATGGAAAAACTGGTAGAAGCGGACCTCGGGGAAGATCAGTTTGGATTCCGTAGAAATGCTGGACACGTGAGGCAATACTAACCTTACGACTTATCTTAGAAGAAAGATAAAGAAAAGGCAAACCTACGTTTCTAGCATTTGTAGACTTAGAGAAAGCTTTTGACAACGTTAACTGGAATACTCTCTTTCAAATTTTGAAGGTGGCAGGGGTAAAATACAGGGAGCGAAAGGCTATTTACAATTTGTACAGAAACCAGATGGCAGTTATAAGAGTCGAGGGGCATGAAAGGGAAGCAGTGGTTGGGAAGGGAGTGAGACAGGTTTGTAGCCTATCCCCGATGTTATTCAATCTGTATATTGAGCAAGCAGTAAAGGAAACAAAAGAAAAATTCGGAGTAGGTATTAAAATTCATGGAGAAGAAGAAAAAACTTTGAGGTTCGTCGATGACATTGTAATTCTGTCAGAGACAGCAAAGGACTTGGAAGAGCAGTTGAACGGAATGGACAGTGTCTTGAAAGGAGGATATAAGATGAACATCAACAAAAGCAAAACGAGGATAATGGAATGTAGTCAAATTAAATCGGGTGATGCTGAGGGGATTAGATTAGGAAATGAGACACTTAAAGTAGTAAAGGAGTTTTGCTATTTGGGGAGCAAAATAACTGATGATGGTCGAAGTAGAGAGGATATAAAATGTAGACTGGCAATGGCAAGGAAATCGTTTCTGAAGAAGAGAAATTTGTTAACATCGAGTATAGATTTAAGTGTCAGGAAGTCGTTTCTGAAAGTATTTGTATGGAGTGTAGCCATGTATGGAAGTGAAACATAGACGATAACCAGTTTGGACAAGAAGAGAATAGAAGCTTTCGAAATGTGGTGCTACAGAAGAATGCTGAAGGTAAGGTGGGTAGATCATGTAACTAATGGGGAGGTATTGAATAGGATTGGGGAGAAGAGAAGTTTGTGGCACAACTTGACTAGAAGAGATCGGTTGGTAGGACATGTTTTGAGGCATCAAGAGATCACAAATTTAGCATTGGAGGGCAGCGTGGAGGGTAAAAATCGTAGAGGGAGACCAAGAGATGAATACACTAAGCAGATTCAGAAGGATGTAGGTTGCAGTAGGTACTGGGAGATGAAGAAGCTTGCACAGGATAGAGTAGCATGGAGAGCTGCATCAAACCAGTCTCAGGACTGTAGACCACAACAACAACAAGGTATCATATTCTATGACACCACGAGTTATCAGTATTCAGAGAAAGGCATGGGTTCTTGTCCAGTGTCCGTTTGTGGAACTAGTCTCCAACAAGCATTCAAAATTAATGTCTATCTTCTCACTATTTCAAAGGAAACTACATACATTTTTTCTCCAAATATACTAGCTATATAACCTCAACACTCTCCACTTTTATCAATCTCTGTCACTCGCAGGAATATCAGTCGCTCTTGACAACTGCTTTAAAATAATTACTTAAAACCGTGGTACAATGTGGCTATGCAATGTGTATACCACGTCACAAAACTATACATTTGACAGCAGTTTCCCTGTTAAGATTGTCTGCTACGGTAATTCGTGTAAAAAAATCAGGACTTGAGCTTCATGTATCCAGTTATGTGTTTCTAAAATGAACATATTAATAAGTCATGTTCCCTTGCCGTTTTTCAAAAGAGATAAATGCCAAAAAGATCATAATCTTGCAGTTTGTTCACTGTATCTGTACAATCAGGCGAAAATGCTCTACGACAGAATTTTCAAGGCACACTACTAGACAAAACAGAAATTTCCATACAATACTTTCATTCCTAAGCGATCACCCGCAAAAAATTTCTGATGTCTCTCAGACTTGTTAGAACCCGAACAAAAAATTCCTATAGCTCGCGAACTTGCAAAAATAGGAAAATCAATATTTGACGTTACGAAATGTTGTAGACGACAACATTAGAAATTCACTATGTGATGGTTCTGACCCGTAGGCTTAATTATAAATTATCACATAATAAATTAAGGAAATACTCTCTGAGAAAGTTAAACAATCGTCCCGTCTTCACAAAAACAATAACGAAAAGATTAATGTCTTAGAAGGAGTGTCGTTCAGTCGCTAGAGCAGCAATCAGACAAAAGTTACAGGTTCTTAAAGATAAATTGTATCTTATTTTCCCTTTGCGGGACCTTCTGTTTATCCAGAGAGAACATCTAAATATACGTCCGCATGCTTAGCTGGGTGGTAACGCGCTTGCCTCCCGTGCAGTGGGCCCGGGTTCGATTCCCGGCCGGGTTGGAGATTTTCTCCGCTGGTGGACCGGGTGTTGCGTTGTCACCATCATCATTTCATCCTCATCACCGGCGCGCAAGTCGCCCAGTGTGGCGTCGACTGAAGTAAGACTTCCACTTGGCGGCCGTACTTCCCCGAATGGGGCCTCCCGGCCAACGCTGCCATACGCTAAATTCCATTTTTGCATCTAAATATACAAGAGGATAAATAGAAAACTTCATGATAAAATTCGTCTTCTACCGTTTATAAAGCGTTTTTACATTTCCAAGTCACAGGTTCATCATCCACTGATGCACTGTAAGGGCTCTTCATTGCGATGACAGCACCCTGTGGAAGTTACAGAACGTTCTTAATTTCGGTTTGAGAAACTGTGGTCTTGAAATATAACAGAATCACAGAATACATGTAGATTTTGTTAAAACTTACAGTATTCCCAATCAGTCCAGAATGTTTTGAGACTGGATTAATAAAAAAGTGAAAAAATTTAAATTGGTTTTTTAAGCCTTAGATGCCCTATATAGTTTCCCCCCTCCCCCCCCCCCCCCCACTTGAGATTCAGTACACAGAAGCTCGTACGACCGTGTGAAACCGTCAGAAAAGTCCTTCTTTGGGATGTTGTTCAACACACGCTTCCCATTCGCTTGAATGTCGGCTATGTTTCCAAAGCGTCGACCCTTCGTGGAATTTATGCATTCATATCGTGGTAAGTTCGTAATGATAACACGAAGTGTCGTCACCTGTGGTCTGGGGAATGTTTTCGTAGTGTCCCCTCGGTGATGTCGTAAGTGAGGTATCCGTGTTTCGCATTTCAGTAAAGACACGGCAGGCGTCCACACGTAGCTGTATTTGTTCAGGAGGCAAGGTGTGTGGTTAAAACTTTGCACACACTTTTCTCTTCCTCAGAACCTTTTGGACAATGTCTTGAACACTTCCTTGAGAGATGTTGTTCCATTGTTATTTGTGACGCAACAGTGTTGGAACACTACGGCCGCATGACCACCACGTAATACTGACTGGTCGCACCTGTCTGGTCGAATGTACATCTTTTGTTTACAGTTGTTAGTTCAAGCTACCACCTTGCTTCCAGCGCTTATACGCCAGGAATAAGTTCGGTCTCGCAACTTTTTCGAGAGATGGTGTACCTGTGAATTTTACATGTACTACTACACACATAATTTGCCGGCATATTTTAATTTTTAACAAAAAAATACATGCTTTCTTCTGTAATTCCTAAATTATTCCACAATTCCGCATACTGAGATTAAGAGCACACTATAATTTCCATCACCAGATTCTCAAATCCGCAACTGCCGTCGATATATTTACGGCATAGTCACGTTAATGTGACCACCACCTATGGTCTACGTCAACGTGCAATAACCACTCACAGACGCCAGGTAGCAGCACTAGCAGTGGAGGGTATATAAAACATACTGGGTGGACGCGGAAATAGGAAAACTGAGCAATTTATTTGTTGTCCGAAAGGGCATGAT
This sequence comes from Schistocerca piceifrons, assembly GCF_021461385.2. NCBI lineage: Eukaryota > Metazoa > Arthropoda > Insecta > Orthoptera > Acrididae > Schistocerca > Schistocerca piceifrons. The sequence goes on from NC_060140.1 coordinate 458,401,229, forward strand.
CATTGGCTTCCGGACCAAGGGTGGAAGCATTTGCGAAACAGTTAAGTTTCTAAACTGTTCACGGCCCGCCATGGTTAAAGTACACCACGCATGGGAAAATAGTCCTATCCAAAATTGGCACCGAGGCAACTGTTGTGTACCATAGCCCATAGATGACGTGGTGAAAGATGGTTACCGAGATATGTGCGGGCGAATATACGTGCAACTGTTGAGAAACTGTCCGACCAGGAGAACCAAGTGGCTACCAACAGTGTCTCCTCAGGGCCTTCACATCAGGCACCTGTTTCATGCACCCAAGCTGACTGCTGTGCGTTGGTGACGAAGGTTGGTATTTGCACTCCAATATTGCAAATGGACGTGCTCAGAGTGGCGATATGTTTCACTTTTAATGCTTCATCCGACAGATGGCCGTTAGTGTGTACGGTGTGAAATGTCTGAGAGCAAACACCTTGATACAAGCATCAGAACAGTCTAGGCCGGAGGAGGGAGCGTTATGGTCTGGGGAATGTTTTCGTAGTGTCCCCTCGGTGATGTCGTAATTACGGAAAGCAAAATGGGCCAACACAAGTATTCATCTATCATTAGGGAGCGTGTCGATTCCTACATGAAGTTTTTTTTTCCCTTGGCATGATGGCATGTACCAGTATGACAATGCAACGTGTCACATAGCTCGCAGTGTACTTGTTTGTTCGAAAAGCATCAAGACTAGTTTACGGGACACCCCTGGCCACCAAATTCCCCGGATTTAAACCCAATAGAGAATCTGTGGTATCACATCACCTGGCTATTCGCGCCACGCATCCTCAGCAGAGAATCCTAGTACAGCTGGCTACGGCACTGGAGTAGCTGTGGCTCCATATCCCTGTTGCTAATCTACCGAACCTCAATGACACTTCCTGCACGTCTCGCAGCAGTCCGCGCTGCGAAAGGCTGTTATTAAGGCTTTTGACAGGTGGTTACATTAATGTGGCAGAACATTGTACTTACTACGTGATCGTTTGTTTGTCTATGGTTGTAGGCTCACGTATCCGTTTTATGTTTGAGATGATCTGAACTTACTAAATAACAAACAAACACTTTGAGTTTGTTCAGAACAAAAAGACATCATGCTCCACTTTCACCTAGCGTAGTCTGTGTTGCCACTATACTGTTTACTAAAATCGAATTATCAGAATCACTGACGCAGCTAACTCAACCCACTAGAACTGTTCACCACAGGAGCCCACTTTCATAGGAGGCCGTCTCTTTTATTATGGTGGCTTGTTACGTCATTACTAAGGTATCAAACAAGACCTATGTCAGACTTACGACAGACATTATGAATCAATTTAATGTTTCTACAATCTCCAGTGACGCTAAAAAACGGTTTAGCACACGATTCAGTGGATCTAAATAGAGTTTGTGGTGATTGAACTGTGGTGATGTGGGAACAGAAGGGCTTAAAACGCACAAAACGAAAATCATTGCGAAATAAATCAAAATTAAAATCACGAAGACTGTGCAGGCTGGTTCTTAAGTTATCGAAGCATTTATATTGGAACATTGTCGTTTGGATAAAACAAGTTATCTACATAGACGTATATTGGCTATGATACTTCTTTTACTTCAGAATGATTTTCAGGAACGTGTCAAGAAGTAAGTTCAGAAGTGCTCTCACGTCAGTGTATGCAGGATTAGTTGATGGAATCCATGCCCCACAAAGCCTATTATCTCTCTGCGAATAAGAGGTGGTTCTCACTTTCAATATACATTAGTAACGCAGGGAATAATTTCTAAGAGACATACCAAATACGAAAACTTAAAACACACGAATAAAACAGATAAAGCAAATAAAAGTAAAATGATCGATGGGGAAAGGGACAGACACTTCAGGCAATTTTACATAGTCACCCAAAGTGTATGTTACGTTTCACCAGAAAAATTACTCGAAAATTACATGAAAATTTAATTACGGTGACCAGAAGGCCACGTATCTGAAGCACTAGATTAGAAATGGATCAAGTAGTTGCTATCGATCTGAGAGTTATGAAAAGAGCGGAGAGTTCGATAGTATTATATCACAACACGAATTCATATTAACTGGAAAACAAACAGACGTCCGCCCACACGATTATCAGACGTACAGGCTGACCCCAAAAGTCCGTTAACATCTGAAACTCCACTAATTTACGAAATAACCTAGATACAGAAGTAAAATTTGACACCAGTGCAAAAACTGAACAACAGATGACGCTGGACAGCAACACGTTAGCGACGCCGCATGAGGGTGCGAGGTCTGTCGATACCTTACGGAATAGCATCATCCTGGATGATAAACACCTGCCGGGAGGTACGACTTGCATGTAGGATGGCGCTCCACCCCAGATTGCTACACGTGTGAAAGATCTCTGGCCGAACGTCGTTTGGTGAAGATCGCGTGCTGAGCAGTCACTTCCGCCATGCTTGGCCTCCCAAACTTCAACCCGTCTGTTTATTGGTTGTGGGGTTACCTAAAGTCGCAAGTCTACCGCGATCATCCGGCCTCATTTCGGGTGTTAAAAGAAAAACATCCGACTCTAGCTTCTCACCTTACCTACTGAAATGCTTTACGGTGCTTACAATCCCTCTTTCCGTTTCGTAAACTCTTAATATGTACTGTGGTGAATATAAAAATTAGAAGAGAGACAGGGCGATTATAATGATGAGATGAACGACCAAAATCGGCGAAGCCTTCGTTGTAGAGTTGTCTTTAAGACCACGATGCGTGACCGTGGACATATGATTACTCACGTTTGTCCGTCAGAATTAACTTTGCAATGAGGTGACACAAATCGTCATTGTGCTTCATTGTCATGTAATTAAATGATGACAGGTTCGTTTTCTAGAACGTGCAGCGAGCACTTAGGGCTGCGACAACGGCGGCCTGTTCTTTCCAACATGGTATTAACACGACCAATAACAAATATTTGCTGAAAACGGTTAAAAATCGTTAGATGGGGACAAGGAGGAAATTAAATAATACAAGCGAACAAAGCAAATTTTCAGATTTAAATAATTCAAGATAGTTAAATAGTCGTAGTAAGATATCATCATATGTTACATCGTTTCATTAAGACAGCGAGTACAAGACAGTCTTTAGACACTATCATTTGTTATATCGGAACAAATAAGCTCTTGGTCACAAGTATTAAGTCAAAATTGACTTAGTTTCGACGCTACTATGAGCGTCGTCTTCAGAATTAGACTAACTGTTCTAAAACATATTAGGTATATAGTATAGTAATAAAACTAAAGTTTGTACTGACTGGAAAAGATGCAGTGCTTACAAGTCATATATTAAAAAAGATCTGAGCCGGAAAGTCGACGTCATGAACAGTTGTGAGATGGCGAGCCGCTAAGGGCTGCTCATACTGTGAACAAGGGTACTATCATTTGTTATAAAACAGGATCGTATTATAAATAAATTAAAGAACGTATCGGGGAGCTGCGATAATACTAATAAATTGTGGGATTCCATGCTGTTCACAACATCGTCCCTTGACAGCCGAGATGCTGAGCCTTTGTTGTAAAGAACACCGTCTTTGGTAAATATCATTTTTTATGCTAATTATTGATTTTGAATCATATGAAACGCAATCTGTTGGTCATTCCATGCACTTTTCTATTTCAATAAAACCTCGCTTAATTTCATGCATTTGTGTCAATTTCTGCCCCTCTAACTACGTTATTCCGTGCAGTATTGAATTTTCAAATGTTAACGGAGTTTTGGATCACCATGTGCATTACTCTTCACTAGCGCAAGGATCGTCATCAGTCCTATGATCTTGAATGCACAAACTAGATAAATTTCTCACCATCTATCGCAATTACAATACACATCAATAAATGGAAACTTAGTATCAATTTGGGAAAGACATATTTCTGCTTGTGTGTAGGAATGAAGTAATCATATTAATCTCTAGTACCGTGGCTCACAACGCAATTTTCACACAAATTCACACTACACTGTTAATTACCAAGTACATATATACAAGAACTTTACCTACTAACAGTTCTTGACTACCGTGTTATATTAAAAGACAAAGCAACGCAGATGCAATGCTGCTTTCAGAATAGGAAGAAACAGACAATTTACACATATAAATAATTACAGCGAAACATGACGTTTGAATGCCTGCATTTAGGGAGTGGATTAATTTAGGGATCTTCGTCATATGGGTTTTAAACTGCGATGTTTTCAGTACATTTCGTTTCAGGTCATCATTGAGAGAGCTATCATTTTTATATGTCTTTACTACGTTACATTAGTATTTTTCAAATTACATCTACGAGTTTCATTATCTGCTTTAAGTATATTGAATACTAAACAACATGGTTACGGCTTAGATAAAATGTATTTTAGTAATTTAACTTCCTTCAGTCAGGCACAATGAGTTTAAACGTGGAATCCTATCGCAGGTTGTATGCCTGGGGGTAAAGACAACCTTTCACTCACTGGACTATTATACTGATACAAACTAGTAAATCCACTGGCTATAATCTTTTACAGTAGTAGCTGAAAGTTACACATTGTCTATAGAAAAAGGTAAACGGCAGATTGTTGTGAGTAGTGCCGTAGTGTATTAGCTGCATCGCGGAAGTTGCTCATAAATATTTTTAACTGGCTCAAAATTTCTTGTGGGAGAATAACATTACCGTTTCTGTCAAAGTCAACCACTTTGGGCTATGAAGCAGTGTACCGCACCCATGACAGTTATCGACATATCTGCAACGAACTCTCGCTCGTTCTAAACGCTCCGTTGCTGTCATCTCCGCATTCGTAACGCCATGTGGGTTTTCTTGAGCAACGGTAATTTATTATTGTTTTTCTCCTGGATCTCGTATTGTTATTGATATATTACAGATATATGGATACATGTCATCTACCCCTAACAAGAACCAATGATCATATATCACTTTTACATATCATTCATGAAATAACAATTCTTCAATGACTTTAGAAAATTTATGCTACAGCTTTACGATAATCACAAAGTTAAATAGACATCCTTATTTTTTATAGCAGTATAGAACTTTTTCGTACCGAAGCAAAACAAAATTTCAAATATTTCATATGTATTTGATATTATATTGTAGTTTTCTTCTCCGTGATACTACAGAAAAAACACTAAAGTTAGTATCTTGCCTTTAACCATTACTTACTGATAATCAGTTGACACCTTACTTATTTGTTGTCCCACGTGTCTTCGAGGTATGTCAGCATCACAAAATACTGTGATGGATTGCTGTTAAGGTGGTTACGAGATGATCATAAGAAGACTAGAGAGAGTGACAACAGAAAAATAGTTGGAGTATGCTTCCAAGATTCTATGGTACGATAAGACGAGTACTCGTAAAATATGAAGCTTAGGATGCCACACAGGGGTCTGTGGAAAGACAGTAACTTCTGCAGAGAAAGAAAACAGAATGACAACTGCTTCATTGGAACAGAAGATGATTTTAATGAAAGCTCAATTTGCAAACTCATTTTGAAAGATGGCAGTACATAGCTGCAAACATGAACTTTCACGATCAAACTAAGTACAGCAGTCCAGCCATTTACTTGTATATACTTGTATAAGACACTCGTCCACACAACCTAAAATTAATCTATCTGGCAAAGCAAGTGTATTGCCAGACACCATTAGTTGATAAGTTTTAACAAAGTGTTCTACCACTTGTTGTGTGTCCAATAACATTATTTTCTACTAATAATGTTGTAAGCGTCTATATCACCCAAACTGGGATACGGTAGAGCTTTAACCGAATATTCTGAATACCACTAACGCTTATATTATAGGGCTTTCAAAATACAATTTTTTCGTCCTGCCGTCGTAAGTTTATATGCAAAATCTGAGGCACGGAGGAAAAGTGTGTGACATTAACTGGACAACAAGTTTCTTGTAGAGACAATGAAAAGTAAAGTACAGTAATATCAGATGACAGCTACCGAAAGTAAAAGTTATTATTTCGACTGGCAGTCGAGACAGCATACAGTTCCATTGTAACGAAAACGAAGATCGTGATTTCGTAGTAGAAATTAACAGCAGGAATGCCGATAGTGACATGTGAGATGCAAGTAGCAACAGAAGAAACCAAGTCGTGACATTGTTTCTCTGTTTGTTACAACTTAACACACATTAGAGTGATTTTCACTCAATCAGTGTATAACAGCGCTCTACTCAAAACAATTCCGAAGTTTATCGGATTTGTTTTTCCGTCTGTCTCGTCCTCAAACTGAAACACGACAATGTTGCCATCTGGCCGGGAATACAGACTGTAATGGGTAGTAACAGAGCTGTTAACTACACAGACTTGCAATGTAGTACTACGTCAATGAATACACTGTGACACGGCGTCACGTAAAGATTTATCGCTATGTCGCTATTAATTAATTCTGTAGACCATTTTTGACGGCTAATGATATGCAGAACTTGTCCTGTATCTCAAAGCTTCCTTTTCTCTATTAATTTCAGTCATTTGCTGTGATGATATGTGGGAAACGCAGGCTGTAATTTCTCGGTGGAAATTATTGGGAGCTACCTGCTTTTGGCTTCATCATATATGTTTCAAAATGACACGGAAGTTCACAATGGGTGAAATGTTCAATTCACTTCTATTGTACATCGGAAACATTATTCATAATCCTATTAATACTGTAATTTACGAAAATATGTGAAAATACGTTCATTAAAAGAATGAAACCAATGTTTTTCCCTTTTTGTATCGTGCTCCGACGATCAATAATAAATTTTTCATACGTTACAACTTGGTATCTTGTTAAATACTATTACACTGACTGCAATATGCAATAAAATGCAGACGTCGGTTACCAGTGTCACTGCTATGACGGCTAGTGGGTAATGGAATTTTTGTTCACAGGTTCAGGAATATTAGCCAGTCCAGACAAAATCAGCACACTGAATAATCGCTTTCTTGAATCTGTGGGACCAACTCTGCATTTGCTAACTGTGGAACAACAACAGGAGGCAGCTGCAAAGCTAAGGGAGTTCTACTTCGGAGATGGGGTCATCTCTACAGATAATCCGGAGCCCCTTGTTAATGTGAGTGCATCTTGAAATTCCCTAGTATTGCAGACATTTCTTATCGCATAATACAAGTCTTTCGCTGATTTCCCTCACCTTATCAGCTTCAAAGCACTTTCAAAATCGTTCACAAAGAGGAAAAACAGCTAAGAAACCTGGGTCTCAGTCGCCGTCTCTAGCTACACCATCTTACTGTGTTTGCCATGAAGAGCTTCATATGAATGTCGCCTTGGTTCCTTCAACAAACATAACGATTCATTCCCTCATACATCTAGTTAATTCTCTTCCTGATGATGTCAAAGAGACGTTGACCTGTTCAGATTTTATTCTTTTAATTTTTTAAAATTGCAGTAAAGCTAATTAGTGCAACCTTTCTCATATGTATTTCAAAAATGCCATGATTAGAACAACTTTGTGTCTGACAGATTGCAGTGGCGGGAGGCAGAGTTGCTAGCCGGTTAGCCAGCCGCACTTTACAAGGCTCTGCATGTGCCTACAAAACAGGCAACGCAGCAAGTATGTGGTGTACGAGAAATGACCTGATTGGCGGTGGCTGGCCCCTACTACTCGGCTCGCTGAAAAGTCAAAGTTATTTTAATCGAAGAACAAAATAGTGTTCCATTTTTCATTACCAATTTACCTTGTCAGGTTAGTTTATTTGGTTACTGGGAACAAACTACTAAGATCCAACATCTCACAAAAGGTTCGCCGCTGTCACCTTCACTGTTAAAGTAGGTATCATTTATTCTAAGAAACGTCCCCATTCTCCGCAGGAACCTTCCTGGAAGTCGCATGCAGTTGTTCATTGGAATCAAAGACAATCTACATCTAGAGTGGCTGACAAAAAGTTGAACAGGATCCAACTGGAAACGATTTTAATGTCTTAATCACTGAATACCTCGATCAGTTACGAAGAGTAGAACTTAGAGTTCGGCATACATTAGGCTTGTCGTCTTTACTTGTGCTACAATACTTTTTTTCTCTTTAAAGTTAGAATCAACTTAAGAAATGAAAACAAAGCACTCTGTGACTTTAGTGGACGAGAACTGTTTACCGGGCTTTGTTCCCCACATAAACCGCAGTATGTCTCAAAAGAGTAAAAAGAATGAGTTCGGCTTAACACTCTCAGGTTCAAAATGGCGCACTATCTATTTCTATACTCCGCTTGGAACTCATCCAAATGTATATGGATGATTATCATCTTTCCAGAATGAGATTTTTACTCTGCAGCGGAGTGTGCTCTGATATGAAACTTCTTGGCAGATTAAAACTGTGTGCTGGACCGACACTCGAACTCGGGACCTTTGCCGTTCGAGGGCAAGTAGAGCACTTGCCCGCGACAGGCATAGGTCCCGAGTTCGAGTCTCGGTCCGGCACACAGTTTTAATCTGCCAAGAAGTTTCATATCAGCGCACACTTCGCTGCAGGGTGAAAATCTCATTCTGGAAAGATGATAATTTTTTAATCAGCAAGAAGTTTGATTATCACCTTTAATTATGTGACTGAGAGTCAAGGGTTAGTCCAGTATCTTTAAACACTCAGCACATCCACAGAAATAGTTCACTAGCACTTTTAACTGCCTATGTAAGAGTGAGATCTACTTGCAATAGTGTTCTTACTGATAATTCTGTTTGTCAGTACATTTAATCATTTCTAGCCCCATCTTCACAACAAACAGTCAGAAATATTAATAATACAATCCGTTGATTTGCTGTAGCCCTCTGCATGAGCCACTCGTGTGACCAGCGTGCGCCCTAAACATACAACATCCACCTGTGCTGTTATTTAGTTCACACTAAGCGAAAGTTTAGCATTTTTTAAAACCAGAACACTCATATCTTCAGTCTTTTGATGGTAATCACAACAGTAAACGTTGCGTCATCCTTTCGACTGACTGATCACATTCGCTGACCCAGAACTTATCTCGTTTGCTTCAACTTCATTTCGATGCTACATGTTATTATGTTCTTTTACTATATAGCTGGACTTTTTGAGCCAGCCGCTGTGGCCGAGCGGTTCTAGGCCCTTCAGTCTGGAACCGCGCTGCTGCTACGGTCGCAGGTTCGAATCCTGCATCGGGTATGGTTGTGTGTGATGTCCTTAGATTTTTTTTTTTTTTTTTTTTTGTTCATCAGTCTACTGACTGGTTTGATGCGGCCCGCCACGAATTCCTTTCCTGTGCAAACCTCTTCATCTCAGAGTAGCACTTGCAACCTACGTCCTCAATTATTTGCTTGACGTATTCCAATCTCTGTCTTCCTCTACAGTTTTTGCCCTCTACAGCTCCCTCTAGTACCATGGAAGTCATTCTCTCAAGTCTTAGCAGATGTCCTATCATTCTGTCCCTTCTCCTTATCAGTGTTTTCCACATATTCTTTCCTCTCCGATTCTGCATAGAATCTCCTCATTCCTTACCTTATCAGTCCACTTAATTTTCAACATTCGTCTATAGCACCACATCTCAGATGCTTCGATTCTCTTCTGTTCCGGTTTTCCCACAGTCCATGTTTCACTATCATACAATGCTGTACTCCAGACGTACATCCTCAGAAATTTCTTCCTCAAATTAAGGCCGGTATTTGATATTAGTAGACTTCTCTTGGCCAGAAATGCCTTCTCTGCCATAGCGAGTCTGCTTTTGATGTCCTCCTTGCTCCGTCCGTCATTGGTTATTTTACTGCCAAGGTAGCAGAATTCCTTAACTTCACTGACTTCGTGACCATCAATCCTGATGTTAAGTTTCTCGCTGTTCTCATTTCTACTACTTCTCATTACCTTCGTCTTTCTCCGATTTACTCTCAAACCATACTGTGTACTCATTAGACTGTTCATTACGTTCAGCAGATCATTTAATTCTCCTTCAGTTTCACTCAGGATAGCAATGTCATCAGCGAATCGTATCATTGATATCCTTTCACCTTGTATTTTAATTCCACTCCTGAACCTTTCTTTTATTTCCATCATTGCTTCCTCGATGTACAGATTGAAGAGTAGGGGCGAAAGGCTACAGCCTTGTCTTACACCCTTCTTAATACGACCACTTCGTTCTTGATCGTCCACTCTTATTATTCCCTCTTGGTTGTTGTACATATTGTATATGACCCGTCTCTCCCTATAGCTTACCCCTACTTTTTTCAGAATCTCGAACAGCTTGCACCATTTTATATTGTCGAACGCTTTTTCCACGTCGACAAATCCTATGAAAGTGTCCTGATTTTTCTTTAGCCTTGCTTCGATTATTAGCCGTAACGTCAGAATTGCCCCTCTCGTCCCTTTACTTTTCCTAAATCCAAACTGATCTTCACCTAGCGCATTCTCAATTTTCTTTTCCATTCTTCTGTATATTATTCTTGTAAGCAGCTTAGATGCATGAGCTGTTAAGCTGATTGTGCGATGATTCTCGCACTTGTCAGCTCTTGCCGTCTTCGGAATTGTGTGAATGATGCTTTTCCGAAAGTCAGATGGTATGTCGCCAGACTCATATATTCTACACACCAACGTGAATAGTCGTTTTGTTGCCACTTCCCCCAATGATTTTAGAAATTCTGATGGAATGTTATCTATCCCTTCTGCCTTATTTGACCGTAAGTCCTCCAAAGCTCTTTTAAATTCCGATTCTAATACTGGATCCCCTATCTCTTCTAAATCGACTCCTGTTTCTTCTTCTATCACATCAGACAAATCTTCACCCTCATAGAGGCTTTCAATGTATTCTTTCCACCTATCTGCCCTCTCCTCTGCATTTAACAGTGGAATTCCCGTTGCACTCTTAATGTTACCACCGTTGTTTTTAACGTCACCAAAGGTTGTTTTGACTTTCCTGTATGCTGAGTCTGTCCTTCCGACAATCATATCTTTTTCGATGTCTTCACATTTTTCCTGCAGCCATTTCGTCTTAGCTTCCCTGTACTTCCTATGTATTTCATTCCTCAGCGACTTGTATTCCTGTATTCCTGATTTTCCTTTCATTAATCAACTGAAGTATTTCTTCTGTTACCCATGGTTTCTTCGCACCCACCTTCTTTGTACCTATGTTTTCCTTCCCAACTTATGTGATGGCCCTTTTTAGAGATGTCCATTCCTCTGCAACTGTACTGCCGACTGCACTATTCCTTATTGTTGTATCTATAGCGTTAGAGAACTTCAAACGTATCTCGTCATTCCTTAGTACTTCCGTATCCCACTTCTTTGCGTAGTGATTCTTCCTGACTAATGTCTTGAACTTCAGCCTACTCTTCATCACTACTATATTGTGGTCTGAGTCTATATCTGCTCCTGGGTACGCCTTACAGTCCGGTATCTGATTTCGGAATCTCTGTCTGACCATGATGTAATCTAATTGAAATCTTCTCGTATGTCCCGGCCTTTTCCAAGTATACCTCTTCTTCTTGTGATTCTTGAACAGGGTATTCGCTGTTACTAGCTGAAACTTGTTACAGAACTCAATTAATCCTCCTCCTCTCTCATTCCTTGTCCCAAGCCCATATTCTCCTGTAACCTTTTCTTCTACTCCTTCCCCTACAACTGCACTCCAGTCGCCCATGACTATTAGATTTTCGTCCCCCTTTACATACTGCATTACCCTTTCAATATCCTCATACACTTCCTCTATCTGTTCATCTTCAGCTTGCGACGTCGGCATGTATACCTGAACTATCGTTGTCGGTGTTGGTCTGCTGTCGATTCTGATTAAAACAACCCAGTCACTGAACTGTTCACAGGAACACACCCTCTGCCCTACCTTCCTATTCATAACGAATCCTACACCTGTTATACCATTTTCTGCTGCTGTTGATATTACCCGATACTCATCTGACCAGAAATCCTTGTCTTCCTTCCACTTCACTTCACTGACCCCTACTATATCTAGATTGAGCCTTTGCATTTCCCTTTTCAGATTTTCTAGTTTCCCTACCACGTTCAAGCTTCTGACATTCCACCCCCCGACTCGTAGAACGTTATCCTTTCGTTGATTATTCAATCCTTTTCTCATGGTAACCTCTCCCTTGGCAGTCCCCTCCCGGAGATCCGAATGGGGGACTATTCCGGAATCTTTTGCCAATGGAGAGATCATCATGACACTTCTTCAATTACAGGCCACATGTCCTGTGGATACACGTTACGTGTCTTTAATGCAGTGGTTTCCATTGCCTTCTGCATCCTCATGTCGTTGATCATCGCTGATTCTTCCGCCTTTAGGGGCAATTTCCCACCCATAGGACAAGAGAGTGCCCTGAACCTTTATCCGATCCTCCGCCCTCTTTGACGAGGCCGTTGGCAGAATGAGGCTGACTTCTTATGCCGGAAGTCTTCGGCCCCCAATGCTGATTATTTATCAAAATTTAGGCAGTGGCGGGGATCGAACCCGGGAACGAAAACGTTTTGATTATGAATCAAAGATGCTACCCATAGACCACGGGTCCTTAGATTAGTTTGGATTAAGTAGTTCTAAGTCTAGGGGACTGATGACCCTTAGTGTTTAGAGCCATTTGAACCATTTGGACTTTCTCACTTTCTTCCTTGTACAGCGATTGTGTGCAACTGACGCTCTCGATGAGCACTTCAGGGCACTATCTTACAATCCCAGCACAACCATCACCTTACCAATAATACAGTTATAGTAAGCTCATACCCCGCACGAAAAAGAGTTCGTACATAGAAATTGACGTTTTGGCAAAAATTATAACAAGAGGTTGCGAACACATATACGTACAATAGAATTTACAGTTCCTACTAAGGTCAACAAATAATATTTTAATTTCCTTTTATATTGGATCAAATGTGTATGTTCATGTATATATCTAATACTAAAATTGGCTCCGCTGACAGTAGCAACAGGCGTGCACTCCAAACATAAAGTATGTTATTTGTATAACATTAAATGAACGTATGTAACTATATCTTTACTATCAAAACCATTATCAGAATTACTTAAAATTAAAAGTGCACTGGCTGTGGCTGTTGTTACTAATATTTCTGAGTCCTTCTGTATTACTCAAGCTTCTGTTTCATACTATAATTTAGGGGTTACGGTCTGATTATGCTCGTATACAAGTTTTTATTAGACTGAATTCCACTTATGGTATCATCATAAAAATAAAGTACTCCAAACCATGATGCGCATATTTCCATGATTACACCTTTTGGCGGAAAAATAATTATTCGGTTTACAGATTCGTGTCTGTCACAGCATATATATTTATATATTTAATATCTCGTACGTTTATACTTATTCTAAAAGTGCTACGAATACGAATTTCTGTCGATATGTCACCCTCTCGTGGACTGATGATTTATATGGGCAATTACAGTTTGCTGTTGACTTCTAGGAAAATATTTGATAATAAAGTCATGTGTCTTATGGCGGTTGAGGTGCAGTGTGAACGCAGCCAAGGTAAAGAATGTTGAACAGTTTTATTGAAAGGTACATGAACCTAATAGTCTTCCTTTGGGTAAAGTTAATTACTACAACAGTTTGTGAAATTTCCTTTCCAAAAACAGGAAGCTGTGGCGAATGTGTCCGGCTGTAGCTGACGCTGGGGAAGCATCTGGAACAATGGCTGAAGACCTTTAGAATCATAGAAATGCCTCAAAGCTGTTTAATAAGGCGTCTCTGCATCTGCTATATGTTGGAGAGCAAAGATATGACTTGAGGCGTCTCTTCCCCGTTGACAACGAAAAGACATTTTGACTCAGAAATGTCTCTGTCAAGGTCTACGTGACATAGAAGTGTCACGCAAACACACACTGTCAACGTGGGGCGAGGAATGCGAGTGAAAGTTCTCAGAAAAATATCTTATCTCCACTTGTTCTGGGACTTACATTATACAAATCCGAACTTCGACTGAAGGCCGAAAGAGTCAAAGTTAAATATGTACTCACAAGTAGACCAAAATGAAGTAGTGAAGATCGATGGCCGATGTTAAGTTCTTGGTCTAATGCAGAGGCCAAATCCTTTTGATGGTTGTGACAGGAACTACTTACGATCACACGGCCTGCGGAAGTAAACAGGTTCATGGGGCTGGTAACCTCTAACAGGGCTCGCGCTGCCGCCTGCTGACCTAGTCAGCGTGCGTAATTGTAATTCTGTCATCTACAGATGTAACCCCTTCTGGGTTAGGTAGCTTGCATACTACAGTTGTAAAAGGAGTTGCAGGTCTGCCGGGTGAGCCGTCCATGCACCACATCCCTCCCCCATGTGAAAGATGAGAGGATGGTGCTCATCTCTAAGACTCGGGAGTTATGTGCCCGCCCAGGGATCTAGTGATTCAGGAGGCTGTGGGCGACATCAATTGAAGCTGGAGGCCGCAACCCTGTGGTATCAATGACAGGCTGGAACAAAATCATGAAAATGCTCTGGCAAGGAGGCATCATGTTTGATGGGATGCATTAGGCTGATCTAGTTGGAGGGATGTGGATCTAGTGTGCAGTGTCACTACTCCAAAGGCCGACCCAAAAGGAGGGTGATTACAGCTGGCGTTTAGTGTTGGAAACATTCTAGACGTCCAACGGCCGTTCCTTATGCTGGGATCCTGGCCCAACTGCGAGACTGACATGGGCGGACCTTGAGTGGCTGGCAAAAGTTGCAGCAGGCAAGAGTCGAGTCCTCTGAAGCGAATCCGTAAGGAAACCAAACGCAGACATACAGGACACAGATGGCTGTAACTGGTGCGAAAGAGCTCTGAAAGGAATGTGGACAAATTGCACCCCGAGGGCAGACGTGAGGACGAGAGCGCTTGTAAAGGAAAATTTCGGCTAGCAGGGGGCAGAAGTGAATGAGGGAGAATATGAAAAGTTAAAATCTTGGTCTGGAGGATCTACGAGAATGTGGAAGCACAGCAAACGGAAAATGATGGTGCTGGGAGAGTCGAGATGGTTGCGGTAGCACTTGAGATGTAAAATTTATATGCCCAGAAAGCAGAAGAGTGTACTTGTAGGGGAGAAGTTAATGCAGAAGCACTTTAGATTGAAGGGTATTGTGCCCAGATGGCATAGTTGGCTGCAGAAGCGCCGAAAAAGTAGGAACACGAGTGCAGTCAAAAAAACTTGTGCTGAGATGAAACACAAACGCCTAGATCCGACATTTCAGGTGTGAGTAAGACATAGGTTAGGCTAGGAGGAAGAGAATCGGCTAAAATATACAGGTCTGCTGTTAAGAGACTTTGGAAGAGCTATATATGAGGGCAGTTGTGGATAAAGGTACAGGCGTTGTAAAGCAAACTACTGTAGTGCAGTCCAATGGTAGTTGAACCCTGGAGAAACATATGGAACGGCAGCTGCGGTCGTCCGAAGTCATGATGACGCTGGCCTAGGATTCTGACTCCTTTCCAAAAACAGGAAGCTGTGGCGGATGTGTCCGGTTGTGCCTGACGCTGGGGAAGCATCTGGGACAATGGCTGAAGACCTTTGGAATCATAGAATGCCGCAAAGCTGTTTAATAAGGCGTCTCTGCATCTGCTATATGTTGGAGAGCAAAGATATGACTTGAGGCGTCTCTTCCCCGTTGACAACGAAAAACTCGGAAATAGACATTTTGACTCAGAAATATCTCTGTCAAGGTCTACGTGACATAGAAATGTCACGCAAACACACACTGTCAACGTGGGACAAGGAATGCGAGTGAAAGTTCTCAGAAAAATATCTTGTCTCCACTTGTTCTGGGACTAAGCTCTGGAATCAATGGAGGCATAAAGATCCGAATATCCATATCGCCAATTGAAACTAGGATGTTAAATTGGACCCAATAGAGACACAGAAATGAGACCACAACAAAGTTAAAAACTGCAGCGCCAAAGAAACTGTATTCAAGTACAGAGATATGTAAACAAGCAGAATACGGCGCAGCAGTCGGCAATGTCTATATAAGACAAGTGTCTGGCCCATTTGTTAGATCGGTTACTGCTGCTACAATGGCAGGTTATCAAGATTTAAGTGATTTGAAGGTGGTGTTATGGTCGGTGCACGAACGATGGGACACAACGTCTGCGAAGTAGCAATGAAGTGTGGATTTTCCAGTACGACCATTTTACGAGTGGACCGTTAATACCAGGAACCCGATAAAACATCAAATCTACGACATCGCTGCGGCCGGAGAGAGATCCTGCAAGAACGGGACCAATGACGACAGAAGAGAATCGCTCAAAATGACAGAAGTGCAACCCTACGGCAAACATCAGCAGATTCCAGTGCTGAGACATCAACAAGTGTCAGTGTGCGAACCATTCAACGAAACATCATTGATATGGGCTTTCGGCGCCGAAGGCCCACCCCTTGATGAGTGCACGACACAAAGCCTTACATCTCGCCTGAGCCTTTCAACACCGACATTGGACTGTTGATGACTATAAACATGTGCCTAGTCGGACGATTCTAGTTTAAAATGTATCGAGCGGATGGACGTGTATGGGTATGGAGCCAACCTCATGAATCCATGGACCCTGCATGTCAGCTGGTGGAGACTCTGTAACGGTGTTGGGCATGTGCAGTTGGAGCGATTGGAACCCTTTATACGTCTAGGTACGACTCTGACAGGTGACACGTACATAAGCATCCTGTCTGATCACCTGCATCCATTTATGTCCATCGTGCATTCCGAAGGATTTGGGCAATTTCAGCAGGACAATGCGACACTCCACGCGTTGAAAATTGCTACAGAGTGGCTCCAGGAAAACTCTTCTGGGTTTAAACACTTCCACTGGCCAGCAGACTCCCCAGACATGAGACTTATTGAGTATATCTGGGATGTCTTGCAACGTGCTGTTCAGAAGAGATCTCCACCTCATCGTACTCTCACGTATTTATGGACAGCCCTACAAGATTCATGGTGTCAATTTCCTTCAGCAATACTTCAGACATTAGTCGTGCCTGTGCCACGTCGTGTTGCAGCACTTCTGTGTGCTCGCAGGGTCGCTACACGATATCAGGCAGGTATACCAGTTTCCTTGTCTCGAGTGTACATACACCAATATACTTCTCCATCGGACTGAAGTTACTCACCTCTATGGTTTGTGAAACTTGGCGATTAGCAATGAATTTACACAAGTCCAAACTTAGGCCGTAATGATGAAAATGTCAGTGTTTAATATTCATCCATAAGTAGACCAAAATAGCGTAGCGAAGGTCGACGGCCGATATCAAGTTGTTGTCTCTGATGCATAGGCCAAGAACTTGTGATGTTGGTGACAAACGCTGGTGGCTCCCACCGTCGGCCGGGCTGGCGAGTGGCACAGTGTTGTATGTGGCGAAGATTCTTAATGAGGCTCTAGGTGAAGAACTGTGGGTGCAGTGCTGCCAGTCGCAGATGTCAATGGAAGACTGGCTTGGAGCAAAGTTGCACCGCCCTAAAAGCCTAAAAGCACTAAAGGAACTATTTGAGATCACGTGGCCCACAGGAACAGAGAGGACGATGGGGTCGGCAATCTCTAGCGGCTCTCATGCTGTCGCCTGCTGGCCTAGTGTGGGTGCACGACTGTAAAAACATCAATAAAAGTTTTGCATCACCCCAGTTCCCAGAACTCCTGAAGATAGACTTTGGATATTGTATCTCAGACACAGTCCCTTTGAATGGTCAGAGATGTCACCAAACCCGCCCAAAGATGTAAACAACCATGCATGAGCAGCGCCTATGAGACGGAGGAGGTCCGACAGTTCCACTCATCCCACCAGGAAGGAGGTGTCACGGCTCGTGTTGTCTGTAGTTCAACCATGCCTAGACGGTCAATACCGCGGTTCGATCGCGTCCGCATTGTTACTTTGTGCCAGGAAGGCCTCTCAACTAGGGAAGTGTCCAGGCGTCTCTGAGTGAACCAAAGCAATGTTGTTCGGACATGTAGGAGATACAGAGAGACAAGAACTGTCGATGACATGCCTCGCTCAGGCCGCCCAAGGGCTACTACTGCAGTGGATGACCGCTACAAATGGATTTTGGGTCGGAGGAATCCTGACAGCAACGCCACCATGTTGAATAATGCTTTTCGTGCAGACACAGGACGCCGTGTCGTTAGACTCAAACTGTGTGCAATAGGCTGCATGATGTGCAACTTCACTCCCGACGTCCACAGCGAGGTCCATCTTTGCAAGCACGACACCATGCAGCGAGCTACAGATGGGCCCAGCAACATTCCGAATGGACCGCTCAGGATTGGCATCACGTTCTCTTCACCGATGAGTGTTGCATATGCCTTCAACCAGACAATAGTCGAAGACGTGTTTGGAGGCGACCCGGTCAGGCTGAACACCTCAGACACACTGTCCAGCGAATGCAGCAAGGGGGAGGTTCGGTGCTGTTTTGGGGTAGCATTATGTGTAGCCGAAGTACGCCGCTGGTGTTCATATAAGGTGCTGTAACGGCTGTACGATACGTGAATACCATCCTTCGACCGACAGTCCAACCATACCGGCAGCATATTAGCGAGGCATTCGTCTTCATGGACGACAATTCGCGCCCCCATCGTGCACATCTTGTGACTGACTCCCTTCAGGATAACGACATCGCTCGACTAGAGTGGCCAGCATGTTCTCTAAATATGAATCCTATCGAACATGCCTGGGATATATTGAAAAGGGCTGTTTACGACCAACCTTTCTGGGATTCAAAATGGTTCAGATGGCTCTAAGCACTATGGGACAACATCTGAGGACATCAGCCCCTAGACATAGAACTACTTAAACCTAACTAACCTAAGGACATCACACACATCCATGCCCGAGGCAGGACTCGAAACTGCGACAGTAGTAGTAGCGCGGTTCCGGACTGAAGCGCCTAGAAACCGTTCGGCCAGAGCTGCCGGCCCATTCTGAGGGATCTACGCCGAATCACCGTTAAGTAGTTGTACAATGTGTACCAACAGTGCCTTGATGAACTTGTGGGTAGTATGCCACGACGAATAAAGGCATGCATCAATACAAGAGGACGTGCTACTGGGTACTAGAGGTACCGGTGTGTTCAGCAGTCTGGACTACCACCTCTGAAGGTCTCGCTGTATGGTGGTAAAACATGTAATGTGTGGTTTTGATGCGCTATAAAAAGGGCGGAAATGACGTCTACGTTGATCTCTATTCCAATTTTCTGTACAGATTCCAGAACTCTCAGAACCGAGGTGATGCAAAACTTTTTTTGATGTGTGTAGTTCTGCCATAAGTTGAAGTAACTCTTTGCCATTTGCATATCACAGGAGTGAGAGGGGTTGCAGATCTACCAGGCGAGCGGCCCATACATTACATAAGGTTTGAGGAGTCTCAAGTGTCGAATAGGCCGGTTGCTCCTGAATTTGAATGATATTGAAAGGAAAACCTCTTCGCTTATGTTTCCAGTGAAATGAAAATTAGCATAAAGAAGATTTGATTTTTACTGCACTGCTACAATCAGTGCAGGAACTTGCTCAGTTATCTTGGTTAGTTAATAATGCCACAAGTTCAAACTTCTCTTACAACAGATCAACAGCAAGCTGCATTTGGCACGGTGAAAACACATCATAATTTATTAGATATTTATGATTTTAATACCTATTTTGTTTTCATTAAACAGTTCAACAACGACAAGGTTATGTTTGCGACAACAGACGCTCTCGTTAGGAAAGTCACTGAAATCACTGATCTTCCGGTTTTCTACTACGAGTTTGACTACCACGTAGACAGCGTTAACTCTTCAGAATGGGGTAAGTAAAAAGAATAATACAATACGCCGTTAAAAAATGATTAGTAACAAAATCAGAAACTGTCATCGGGCACTATCGTAAATATTACAGTGAAAGGGTACAGTACCGCCCGACATTGAAAATAGGTACAACATTCTTCGTTATTCTTGTCAGAACAACATATTTTTGTGATTATAACTCAATTTCATTTAATACACCGAAGCCGGAAACCAGTGTAGGAAAGAAGGACAATTTATTTATTTAAGTGATCACATGTGCACGCCCACAAAATAAATCCCTAGATCCAATTTGGTGAGATCTGTGAAATGAATGAATGTATGGTCGTCTGCTAATCGCAGATAGTGAATGTGCAATATATGATCAGCTTTGAGACGGTCCTTTGGTCACATTTGGTGGAACCAAAGAGGTGAAATTTACCGGAGCTTTGAGCGCCTGAAATGTGGCTGACCAATATGGTAGCATGATGCTTCCCCACCCCGGCGGAGGGGCGAGATGACCTGAAGAATGGCCATGTTTCAGAACTCTGGCGCTGGATCTTGTGTTGGTAAGACCTGTCTTAGGTGTACTCCGTAAAGACAAAAGAGTGGAGACATGGTATGCATGTGAAATACTTAAGAGTAGTTTGGAATAATAATTTCTCTACTTCAGGAACTTTTGTGGGGAGAATTAAACGTCAGGCAGGTAATATTAAGGGGATTGTAGTAATCTTCAGAAGTGACCAACGGTCACAATGAAACCACGTGTAGCAATATGTTGAAATACTTGCGAGTGCTTGTACTAAGTTGAAATACGTAGTAGTACTAAGTTGAAAGCGTTTCTGAAGAAGAGATATTTGTTAACATCGAGTATAGATTTAAGTGTCAGGAAGTCATTTCTGAGAGTATTTGTATGGAGTGTAGCCATGTATGGAAGTGAAACATGGACGATAAATAGTTTGGACAAGAAGAGAATAGAAGCTTTCCAAATGTGGTGCTACAGAAGAATGCTGAAGATTAGATGGGTAGATCACATAACTAATGAGGAGGTATTGAATAGAATTGGGGAGAAGAGGAGTTTGTGGCGCAACTTGACAAGAAGAAGGGACCGGTTGGTAGGACATGTTCTAAGGCATCAAGGGATCACAAATTTAGCATTAGAGGGCAGCGTGGAGGGTAAAAATCGTAGAGGGGTACCAAGAGATGAACACACTAAGCAGATTCAGAAGGATGTACCTGTAGGTTGCAGTAAGTACTGGGAGATGAAAAAACTTGCACAGGATAGAGTAGCATGGAGATCTGCATCAAACCAGTCTCAGGACTGAAGACCACCACAACAACAACAACAACATTAGCAAATGCGCCCAAACAGGATCAACGTGCTGTTATTCTTTTCTTGGCTGACGGAGGACGAACACCGGTAGACATCTATAAGAGAATGACGAATATTTATCGGACATCAAGTCCGTCGAAAAATACTGATTGGAATAGTGCAACAAGTTCCCTGATGGTTGGCGTTCTACACAAGACGTCTGCCAATCTAAGGTGGCAACAAAAGTTACGCCAACTCAACTGCGAGACAAACGAGCACCTGCTGTTTGGTCCTGATCTGACACCATGTGATTATCACCACTTCGGTCCCCCAAAAAAAGCCTTCAAACTTCGACGATTCATGTCGGACGAGGGTGTGCAGCACACAGTTGCGGACTTCATCACGCGACATGGTGTTTTACCAAAGGGTTACCTTCAACTTGATGCGTCGGTGGGATAACTGCCTCAATCCTCACGACGATTTTGCCTCGCTGGCAAACAGATTCTGGACTGCATGGCTTTCGAACGGTTGTTTTTCAACAGTCTGCTAACGTAGCACCACTATCAATGACTACATCTAAATCTACATCTACATCTACATTTACATCTACATACATACCCCGCAAGCCACCGCACTGTTACTGATGGAACTAGTTGTTTCTTTTTCTGTTCCACGAGAAAACAGAGCGAGGGAATAATGTTTATATTAAAAGAGGTGCCTTGCCCATTAAATGGGATCGAGAATCAAGGCCTCCGCTTTCACGTGGATTTTGCTCACAATTGCCCTATCAGTGTGACTTTCCCTTATTTAGAAGGGAGGACTGTTGATGAATTTCATACAGATCACCACGTACAAGAGTGGTCGGCGCATAAAAAGGATTAGGGCCTGGCGCATGGATCGTCTATGTGACTGCATAAAAAATATCCACCACGATCAAACAAAAATTACTCATTGGATTTACAATTAATTTTATCGTCTTAAGAGGAGCATTTTCATTAGGGGCTCTGCAATGCAAGCATTTCCTTGACATTTCTATAAATGGGGTTAACACTTTTCGTCGAAAGTTGGATTAAAAGCCCAACAATTTATTATAAATCGAAATTACACTCGTACAAACGAAGTACAATTATTGAGTATACATATTTTGTTACCTATTGACGTTAATGCAAAACTGGGGGGCATAGGGGGAAACGGCCTAAATTCAGCAGTCACTCACAATACTAGCGTAAGAAATGGACAAGGAAAGGTGGGAGCTGACCATTCAGAAATTAATTTACTCTATTTAGTGAAAGGTAAGAGACGGGATCCAATAGCTAATACATGAATATATTGGAAAGGCAAACTAGGAACTACTTGTGGATGCACGTTATTAAAGCGGCCTCCCGTCCGTAAACTATTAAAATTCATAAAACTCGTTCTGCATCACCTTGATTTACGAATACGAATAACAAGAAACGCGGGCCATGCTACTTCTGGTTCAATTTAGATATCGTGTGCAGTACTTCTCGCCACGTGTTCACACGTGGGCGACAAAGAAGGAAAAACCTAACACACAAAGGCCGTTATGAAATGTTCACTAACATCACGGAGTATAGGTAAAGGAAAGACATTCGCTGAAGGCGAAGTGGTTAAAAAGGAGGTTGAATTATTGAATTATACCGAACGTGGTGACTGAGAGTCCCACGTATATTCTGCATACTGCAACCGACCAGGCTCTGACGCCAAGTCCCAAAACAAAATGGCGAAATGAGCAAGAAATAAAAGCAGTGAGGCGCAAACCCTCCCGAAATTAAAGGTCACCTAACGCTTTAATATGTATTCGCGACTTAATCCACTTCTGCACCTAGCAAGAGAACGCATGCTTTCCAGCTTGCAACCGTCTTCTTCTGGATCTCGCCATCGGCTCTTCACGACTGCTAACCGGCTAACCGCCTACCGGCCGTGGCCCCAGCGGAGCAGGGCCTTGTGGGGGTGGAAATTGGCGCAGTTTTCGCCGGCCAATCAGGGGGCACGGATCCGTCGCCGAACTAGCTGCCGTTCAAGTGGACATTCCTGACTTGGCGGAATGACTCGTGACTGGATAGAAGCTCGCCAGAGTGGCCGAACGGTTCTAGGCGCTACAGTCTGGAACCGCGCGACCGCTACGGTCGCAGGTCCGAATCCTGCCTCGGGCATGGATGTGTGTGATGTCCCTAGGTTAGTTAGGTTTAAGTAGTTCTAAGTTCTAGGGGACTGATGACCTCTGAAGTTAAGTCCCATAGTGCTCAGAGCCATTTGAACCATTTGAGCTGGATAGAATTTAGTCATGGAGCCGTCAGGGAGGCCTCTTCACAGAGCCAAACGTCCAGGAGAAACTGAGTTTTAGGTTGGTACTACTACTTAGAAGAATAAGAAGGACTACTTTGGTTTCTCCAAGCCATTCAAACTACCGGCCCATGTTTCCAAGCTAAAAGGTCAGGGCGGGAAAAGGAAAGCCAACATGGCTAGCTGATGGAGACTGCTGAATATGGAAAAATAGAAATACCTTGCTCCAATCCTCTCTCCAGTTTCTTTACGCTGTCGTACTGAAAAAATCAGCAGAATAGCAGGCATGCTATTGCCGTATTAGTAATGATAATAATAGGACTACAATATCGTAAATCGTAAACAAGTGAAAGAACTGCAAGGTAGATGCACGTCTTTCAATATGCCTCCGAATAAGTCCTAATTTCTCGTCTCTTACCTTCGTGGTCCTTAGGCGACATATCTGTTGTCGGCAGTAGAATCTTCAGATGCCAGTTCTCTAAATTTCCTCAGTAGCGTTCCTCGAAAATCAGATCGCCTTTCCTGCAGGGCTTAGCATTTGAGTTCCCGAAGCATCTCCGTAATAGATGTGTTGATCGAACCTCCTGGTAACAAATCTAGCAGCCCGTCTCTGAATTACTTCGATGTCTTCCCGTAATCCGACCTGGTGCGGATTCCAAACACTAGAGCAGTGATCAAGAATAGATCGTGCTAGCGTCCTGGATGTTGTATGAGCCACACTTTCCCAAAATTCTCCCAATGAACCGAAATCGACCATTCCCCATCCCTACCACAATCCTCACGTGCCCGTTTCACTTCATATAGATTTGCAACGTTATGCACGGCTATTTAAACGGCGTGAATGTGTCAAGCAGTACACTACTAATACTGTACTCGAAATTTATGCGTTTGTTTCCGCTACACATTCGCTTTGACTTCATTTTTCTGCATTTAGAGCTAGTTGCAGAAATTTTGTGTAAGGTATCTTGGATACTTCCACTGTCACTCAACTTCTACATCTTCCTGTACATCATAGCATCATCAGCAAACAATCGCAGGTTGCTCCCCACACTGTCGGCCAGATCATTTATGACACAGAAAATAATAGCGGCCCTGTCACCCTTCCTTGTGGTATCTTGACGATGCCCTTGTCTCTGATGAAAATTCTTTTGAACTTTGCGCTGGGCGTGAGATTCGCAATAAACGCAAGCTACGTAAGCGGCCAATACCCGAGTTCTCTTTGAAAAACCAAATTGCGATTCCATCAGAATCTTATATAGAGCACTAAAGTTTCTGTAATTTTGTGAAAATGCTGATATGAAAAATGTGTCATTGACTGATGCCTGTAATGGAAGTAAGGAAGCCGTTCAGCAACTAACGAAGGAAAGAAAAGAGCACGGCCGCTCATCTCTGGTAGCAAAAAGATTAATTTAATGTCTCATGAGCTGGGAGAAAACTGCCGTCCTAGGTTACAATGTTTTGACAGCGTGTCTGAAGACAAGACTAAGTATTTTAAAGGAATTCAATTTAATGGAATCTGTAGATTTGCAGAATGTTCATTTATGTGGTCTCATTTCTGCACTTCCATTACAGAGCAACCAGATTTAGCAACGCAACCTTTTGGTCCATTCTGTTTCCTCTCAGAATATAGAATACTCTTTTCTTAATAATCTGTATAGGTAGAGAACTAATGTTTATTCCTTACGGACGCATTGTTTTCAAAGTTTAGTGGGCCTGAGAACAACTTTAAATCCGCAGACTGAAAAAAAAGACAACGCTCAACTCTGCTCCACTTTTTTTCTACGTATTAGGTCTACAACGTTGCTTCCGCCGTTTTGCAATAAATGGGAGTGGCAGAAAGTAGTGGCGTAGTTGGTAGGTCGTAAGTGCCATACAAAAAGCTTAGGCATTTTTAAACATAACACCATCAAAATATTAGTCGATTTTTTATTGTTTCATAAAGTTATTCTCGATTGAATATGTCAACTTTCGAGTCCAATTCTGATCATTTGTCGAAAGTTTTAATTTTGTAATTTAACATGAAGAAATCCGCTGCTGAGGCTCATAAAGTGCTGTGTAAGACTTACGGTGAAGCACCTTTTAGTGAAATAACGTGCAAAGAATGGTTTCAGTGCTTCAGCAACGGTGATTTTAACGTCGAAGATTGGCATGGCTGTGGAAGAGAGGAGGGTTTTCGAAACTACTGAAACCGAAGGAAACAATCGCAGGGGATAGTTATCGAAAGCAACTGATGCGTTTGAGCCGAACCCTGAAGGACGAACGGCCACAATACAGCGACAGACATGAAAATATGATTTTAAAGTATGGCAATGCCCGATCCCATGTCTCAAAACCCGTCACAGCATACGTGGAAATGGGAAGTCCTACCTCGCCCGCCGTATTCTCCAGCAGCCTCTGACTACCACCTTTTTCGATCAATGGCACACGGCCTTGCTGACCAGTATTTCCTGTCACATAAACAAGTGCAAAATTGGATCTCCTCAAACGAAACCCAGTTCTTCCATCACTGGATTCGTATTCTGCCCGAAAATGGGAGAAAATGGTTGCCAGCGGTGGACAATACTCGAATTGTAAATGTTGTGTAAGTTTTTGACAATGTTGCCTCGAACTTTGAGAAGAAACTGCGAAAGAAAAGTTTTAGACCTAAAATATCTACCTCAGTTTGAAGAAATACATTTTACAAGCATCAACGGAATCCGAAGCCCATGACTATTTTAAAAATTTATTTCTAGTACTCACTTTACAGCTGTAAGGAATTTAACTCCTTTATTGTTGCAGGTGCCCCGCACTCTAGTGATTTGCCTTTCCTTTTCTTAAGAAAGGATACGGTGTATAATTTGGATCCCAACTCTGACGAAGACAAAGTGCGCAGAAATTTACAACGATGCTACACTAACTTCGTCAAGTATGGGTAAGTAATCTTTATTTGTGAAATTTGTGTAATTGCACCTTTGTCAGGCATCGTCATCGATACATAAAATGCAGTATATTCGTACTTAGAAAGCCCAATGAATAGGACCTGCGGTGAATAAGGTGAATCATGAATGAGGCAGAGTAATCCTTGCTTATATAATCCATCGGCACACAACACAGAACTCTTTGACGAAACCTAAGTTTACTATTGATGCTTAAACAATAAACAAAGTAATAATAAAAAGGATGGTGTTAGAAAGGAAACAAAAAAAGAAATAACGTGTTATCGAAGACTGATGTTTTAGAATTTCATACTTGTGTCCGCTCGCCCTCACAGTCTCTAAAGGAGAAAATATAGTTTACTGATTTACCGGTTGCACATATCATGAGTATCGACTGTACTTATGCATTAAGGCCGTAACTCAAAATATACTTTTCAGGTTAGTTTTCTGGATGGTAATGAATGATAGAAATAAAGAACGAAGTTCTGAAACAATTCCAGAACTTGTTTCGAAATCATGTAGCCTTCTCACTTAAACGTCTGTTGTATCATACTGAGAGGCGTGAATAATTTATGGAGAAATCTTAACAGATGAATGTCGTTTTGAGTTCGGTCAGCGAGGAGGCTTTTCGAATACGAAAATGAATACATGCATATAGTCAGCAAATATTAGTATGAAAGCCGCAAATTACGGCAGCATTCGGGTGCATTCATCTATAAACTATGGGTTATCTTGTTTAAGCTTTACTATATGAATATAATTCCTCCTGTATGATAAAGTTTCAAAACAGTAGTTCTTTCAGTTCCACCAAACGATGGTGAGATGCATACCTTTAGCTTCCATAGTGATGGAGGACGTGGGGACGTCAACTACACACATTTTCATGAGCTGCTACCATTTAAATGGCGAAAAATAAATACTGTTTATACCTTATTTAATTTACATATCCGAACATGTGTATTTATTAGTTTCCAAATTTAATTACAATCGACAATGAAGCCACAAGGCTTCATCTTAAAATGTAGACTACGGCTATCGATTTACAGTCCATCTGCATGCCTTATCATCGGTACTGATCATAAAAATTTCATGTCTTTTTTACAGAAACCCTACTCCAGAACCTGATCCCGTGGTCTGGGAACCCTACAACAACTCGACTCGCAGATATATGCTCATGCAGGCCACCTTCACACTTTCGCATGACAAGGATGCGGAACGCATGGACTTCTGGGAAGAAAATGTACCGCTGCTACCTTACGCGAATATCTACTCTAAGCGAAACCTTTAACACAGGACCAATGCATGAAACTGGAACAATTACAACTTGTAAATAAATAATAAATAAGTAAACAGTGGTGTTGCATTGTTGACTGAAACATCCCAAAGGGTACTTCAACTGTCTAATATGAAAGGATTGCCACTTTGCTCGCATCGGCACAAATCATTGCGGAGTGTGAGCCGTATGCCATGAGTGTGGCTCTTCATTGTGGATGGTTGTGATGAGTGTTCGTAGAGCGAAATGTTTTGTTTCTGTTGTAAGATGATAGAAGCAGAAGGTGAAACTCAGAGCTGACACAGCTTCCTCCTCCCGACTAGCAGCAAAGGAATAGCTGAGTTTAAGGTGACCATCCGACGGACGGATGACCATCAAAAGTGTCTATAATTAAATAAAAAGTAAGTCAAAAGGTAAGCGTTGACGTTTAAATGTAAATCAGCTTATAAGTGTAATACTGCCATGTGAATTCTAAGTGACTTGCGGGGGGAAAAGGGGGGGGGGGGGGTTACAGAATGAGTAATGGATAAAAGTATTTTAGTAATACTGGGGTCACTCACTCACATCTAACCATACCGGAAAGTGGGTCGAAATATTTAACGACCGTGTGCCTAGGTTGCACGTATCTGTTTCCCCTTATCTCCTCTTTGCTGCACCCACAAACTGCAATTGCCGGCCGGTGTGGCCGAGCGGTTCTAGGCGCTTCGGTCTGGAACCGTGCAACCGCTATCCTGCATCGGGCATGGATGTGTGTGATGTCCTTAGGTTAGTTAGGTTTAAGTAGTTCTAAGTCTAGGGGACTGATGACCTCAGATGGGTTGGGTTGTTTTGGGGGAGGAGACCAGACAGCGAGGTCATCGGTCGCATCGGATTAGGAAAGGAAGTCGGCCGTGCCCTTTCGAAGGAACCATCCCGGCATTTGCCTGGAGCGATTTAGGGAAATCACGGAAAACCTAAATCAGGATGGCCGGACACGGGATTGAACCGTCGTCCTCCCGAACGCGAGTCCAGTGTGCTAGCAACTGCGCCACCTCGCTCGGTACGACCGCAGATGTTAAGCGTCATAGTGCTCAAAGCCATTTGAACCATTTGAACAAACTGCAATCGAGTCCTGTGATTACTAGATTTAATTAACAGCAGGTTAGGGGAGCATGCACGTAATGTGAACGACAAATGTCTGGTAAAGAGCCAGATATATTTTTATCAGTAAACGTTTAAGTATGGACTACACTGTTAACAACTGTTTTTATAAGCAACATTATCAAACTGAGATAACACTTCACTCACAGAGGACTGCTTGCATTGCAGATCACTCACATGGTTCGTTTGCTAGTACCTCGATTATTTGAAAGTCACTTAGTTAAGCTTTTGGTTGTGGACATAGTTTCTTGTAATCAACGCTTGGCCGGCCAGAGTGGCCGAGCGGTTGTAGGCGCTACAGTCTGGAACCGCGAGACCACTACAGTCGCAGGTTCGAATCCTGCCTCGGGCATGGATGTGTGTGATCTCGTTAGGTTAGTTAGGTTTAAGTAGTTATAAGTTCTGGGCGACTGATGACCTCAGATGTTAAGTCCCATACTGCTCAGAGCCAGCCAATCAACGCTTGCTCATCCTCATGATGGTGGCAAGCACTTTCACGAGTGGGCGCGAAACCGTTCAACGACGCGCCTAGCTGTTGATATCCCGATCTGATATACGAAGGAAAGCACCTCCAGTCGTGAATTTTTAATACACGCTGTTTATAGGTCACTCTCAGAAATCGACTGAATGATGATCAAATACAAGTTTGTTGATTCCGTAGTTGTAGGTGTGCGGGAGAAGGTTACTTCGACGACACGAGACGCGAATACGGAAGGAGCACTTTTCATAATAATCCACTCATATTTTCGCTGACGAAAACTGATATAAAACACATAACTTCCATGCTCAACGTTTCAGCCGTTTTAGGCAATGTAACAGTCGCCGTTTTTGTAGGCCATACGACTGGCGATACCCGTGGCGCCCAAAATGGAAACTCACGCTCGACTCAGTAACAATTTTCTCGCTCTCGAGAGAAGCAACAATCGGTTTTGAGACGTCGTTCGCGGCCCGCTCCGTGGCTCTCGCCGCGCTTTCCTTCACGGCAACTTCAAAAATCAGTTGGCTCTGAGCACTATGGGACTTAACATCTATGGTCACCAGTCCCCTAGAACTTAGAACTACTTAAACCTAACTAACCTGAGGACACCACACAACACCCAGTCATCACGAGGCAAATATCCCTGACCCCGTCGGGAATCGAATCTGGGAACCCGGGCGTGGGAAGCGAGAACGCTACCGCAACACGGCAACTCCGCGACCGGTTATTTTTTAACTGAAAGGAAGTTGAACATAGTCCCTTCTGAAACGTAGCGAATAACGAAATACTTCTGTTTTCTCTGTTTCATCGACAAATCTCCCTTGCGCCTCTATTTATTTTTCTGACTCGAACCATGAGAAATAAGCGATTACCTGTACAGTATTGGCAGAATTCTGAGATAGTTCTAGTTATACCTTTCTCAAATACTTTCCACTTTTGAAACACTTTTGGCACATATACGTCTGAATGTAACATTTATTGTGTATGGTGGATATTTATTACATTTTTTCCTTTCGGAAAATTCGTTGAGGACAGATCTGTCGAAAGTCAAGAGAAATATACTTTCTCAGCAGTACGGTTTGTGACACATCGTCCAAAAGTGGTCAGTGTTAATTCAGAAACGACGACGGGTATAATCTGAAGTATTTGATTATGAAACATGATGGTTACCACTCCTGAATACAACAAAATATACATTGCCATTGCATACTTACGCTTGAGAATGAGAAAATTTGGAATTTTGGTGGCAAAATTTGACAGCCATAAGCGCAAAATTCCTTTAATATTGTTTATCTGTGAATCCTCTGTTTCTAGTTATATTAGACACTGCCTTACCACAAAAAAAAAAAATGATGCACGCAGAAGACATGGTCGGATTTGAAAGTAGCTTCATGTCGGCGGCTACGTAAATAGTTCTAGAGTCTCTATTCTATGTGACAAGTAGAATGACCACCAGAGTCCACTAGTAATGTTCAAGTTTCTATTATTACCACGCCTGGTAGTGTACATAAGGGACGTGGACGGCGTCATTTTCAGCGAACACTTCGATGGAGACAGAAATGGCGTTTCTTCATATGAGACTGTCAGAACGTGGCAGAGATTGAAAGGGTCCTCTGTTTAGACGACTGGTCGAATCGTGCTGTATTCAGATTTGTGGATCATTCGGATCTGACAGTGGCCGGAAGTTAGACTGCATGGGAACATGATGTGAGGCATACCCGTCAAGGTTCCGGAAGACAACGTGTAGCCATTACAAGAGAGGACAGCCGTATGCTTGTTATGCACCGAGTATAACCTTTGAAGTTTCATATTGTTTCCTCCTCCCCTTCGTTATTTGTTGTCATGTAGTATATTAGTGATTTTAAGGTTGGCAAAACACGCATTGGCTGTTGCATACAGATGTTCCACGCCTAAAATTCATTAATATAACGGTAACCACGTTGTTGTACAATTTGCATGAAGACTGTTAACCCATCCTCATCAAACTACTAAATTATGAGAGCTAGGTTCCGCCTGATAACGCAGTTGACTTGATCTTTGTATTACCCAAATATGTTGCTGCATAATTCATCTGTCATAGGTGTTGTCATATTTTATTGACATCGTAAAATACATTTTTACGGATTAATTCGTGACTAGAAAATTCAGTCTGCCAACATTTTCTTCTCTTGTAATCTTTGCGACTAAAATATTTGTGGATAATATTAAGACTTTATGGTTTGCATAACGGGTGGAATCCAATCTCTTACTTTAGACACAAGCTACCCCTTTCCTCCTTATCCTGACCTTCTGTCAGTAAGATCAACCAAATCATGGAGTAGCATTAGGTACGGACATGACCGTCGAGCAGCAAATCTGTAAAGTTAGATGATTGCTAGAGAGCGTGTTGCTTCTGCAGTTGCAGAAATGAAGATCATGTGTCTGTTGAGGTTCTTCTATACAGACAAAGAGACCGGTAGAGCCAAACCATTATCAAAGTTGCTTAATAACGCGCTGGTCAACATTTGGAACGTAGTTCAACAGCGACTCTGCATGGCGTGAACTCGATAAGCCCTTGGTAGGTTTCCGGATCTCTACACACAGGTCACGCACTTGCCGTAAATTACCAGCCGGTTGTTCATGGACGCGGTGCTGGCGCCCGATAACGTCCCACACGTTTCCCACTAAACTCCAGGCAGGTTCAGGGACCAAGACATCGACGTTAGCCCGCTATCGCGGTCCTCAAACCACTGCAGTACGATTGTGGCCTTGTGACACGGACTGGAAGATGCCACCGCCGTCGGGAAAGACATCAAGCACGAAGCTATACAGGTGGCCGGCAACAACATTCACGTAGTTCACAGCTGTCGTGGTGCCTTTTATTACTACCACAGATCTCATGAAAAACGGATTAACGTTCCCCATGGCATAAAACTAAACCCATCAGCCAGCGGCCGTGAACTGATGCATGTTTCGAGCACCCGTTCGCCTGGATGACGGCGTATGCGACCTGGGATCACAAGGACTAGCGTTCATGTGATATAACAAGAAGACGCCTGTCGACAAATAGCTAACAAACAGCACGCAAAGAAAATCACTTGTATATCAAATCACTTTACTCTTACGTTTACCACCACATATGTACGTTCCTATTCCGAGAGCACAGAATTTCTTCAAGCAGGAAAGTCTGTACAGACCTCTGAAAGTAGTAACTGTAAGAGATACCTATTCAGTTCAACCTGTCATACATCGGCCGTACTGTCAGAACAGTGGAAGAAATCTATACTAGACTCCAGCAGCACACACGTTTGAGACAAGCCGTCGATCGTGCAACTCTGCTTGCCTACTGGCCACTGATAAACATAGGTACTGATAGTATTTGAAAGTCTAGTTCGGATAATGGAGAAGATGCGTCAATGAGAGGAAAGTTTCATGCTTGTGACCTAGTGGATACAAGCTGCTTGCAGAGAGTGCAACACCAGTAACTGTTGTCCTGCCTTGCATTCCAAATGAGTGTTGTATTAGTTTCAATAATTTGCATCCTTGCTCGACTGTGAATTCTGTTTTGTTGTGTTGAGAGTTTTAAGTGTTCAGTAATGTTTTTGTCGATAAGCTATGACGACGCAATACACGACACAGTAGTACCTGTAAAATTCTAGCTTTTTTTTATTTTGTACTTTCCAAACCTATAAGATTGGACGAATCATTTGTTTAGCTGTACCCCGGAAAACGGATTTGTACGCCACACGTTAGTGGCCAGAGCCCCATGGCTGTTTAAATTATTTACAAGCGCTAACACACCATCTGTCGGTAGCCAGAACAGTGTAATAATGTGTTTATTTTACATGTACATGAGATTTTTTATGATTTATTTTACATGTATATGAGATTGAAATGAGAGAGAAAAGATATAAGATACAAGGATATTGTACTTTAGCTTTTGTACACTGCCAAATCACATTCATATGACCACCTGTCAAAAGCCTGAATGACCATTTTTTGCATCGCCAACGACTGCGAGACGCGCAGGAAGAGCGAATGGGATTCTTGAAGTTATACACTGGGATGTGGAGACGTGTCGACTTCAGTGTCATTGACAGCCGCGCTAGGTTTCTCGGTTGAAAACCCTTGGCGCGAACAGGCCGACTGAGGCTATTCCACTGATTCTCGATTGGAGTGAAATCCGGAGTTTGGTGGCCACGGGAGTACGGTTAAATCGTCGTGGTGCTCTTCCTACAAAGCACATACTCGTATACTGCGAGCTGTGTGATATGTTGCATTGTCCTGCGGTAGACGCCATCGTGCCAAGGAAAAATGAACTGCATATAGAGGTGGACACGGTCCCCGAGGTCAGATACACACTTGTAGTGACCCATTGCACATTACAGAATGACGAGATCACCCAGGCAATGCCAGGACAATAGTCTCCAGACAATAACGCTCCCTCCTCCGGCCTGTACCTTTCTGACGACTGTTGCATGGTGTCTTCTTCCAGAGGATTCACGCCGTACACTCCAGTGCCCAGCTGTCGTCTCAAAAGGCCACGTGTCGCCATTTAGTGGACTTCCAGAGGCGGTATTGGGGTGCAAATTCCGTTGTCGCCAATGAAGAGCAGTCAGCACTGGTGCACGATCCAGGCGTCTGCTGCGGAGGCCCATACTTAGCTACGTTCACTGAACGATCGCTGAGGAGACGTTGTTGGCACACCTTTGATTCACCTGAGTGGTCAGATGCTCAATAGTTGCACGTCTATTCGCCCTTCACAACTTCCCAGCCGTCGTTTACACCTGTCATTTTGGCTCGTAGTGCAGCACAGTTGCCTTACGTTTTGGATAATATCATTTTGCTATGAACGGTGTACTTTAACGACGGCGGCATGCGAACAGTTTACAAACCCAGCCTTATCGGAAATTTTTACACCCTTGGCCCGAAAGCCGTTATTCATGCCCTTTTGGACGTCAGGTAAATCACTCAGTTTCCGCATTACGACAACGACTACATTGTTTTTCCACTTGGTCGCATTTATCTGAATGGACCGTCCAATTCTATATGACAGAGTTTTGTTAAAGTCAATTTATTATCGATGTTATTGAAGCAGTCACAATGTATTGTAGAGCAGGACAATAGAAGGTAGCTGTGTTTTTGGCTGAGTATGATTTTTATACGTGTTAGACTTGTCAAAATAATTGACACGCTTAAGGTATGAGCCAACAGTACTGTGTAAAAGACAAAAACGTTGTACGAAATGACATGGTTTCAAGAACGTAGCCGATTACGAGAAATTGGCTGATTTAGGAAGTTACGTTGAGAATGAGAAATTGACAGAGTTACGTGGACTGCTATCGTAAAGATGAGTGTAGGATAATACTTCTACCTGTGATGATATAGTTATTTTTTATTCAGTGTGTCATACATAAAATGAAACGGTGACTGATTTATATGGCCTGCTGTTGGAAAGCTACATGTAACTTTATACTTTTGCTCTCTGCTGTTCGAGTTAACATTTTAGTCAATGCGTCACATATAAAACTTTTGCAGTTACTTCAGTGCGTCTTACCAGATATTGAAGTACAGTAAAATGTTTCACAGTCGAAATCTGTCCTTACAGTAAACATTTCATTTATTAAATAAATTTAGTGAAAAATGAATATGTCAATTAAACTATTCTGGAATGACTTCCCAGTAATGATTCAGTTTTGTTTTCGTGTTTTTAAATCTACAGCTACTGTTGCATTTATACCTCATAAAGTGCTCAAAAAGCATTTAGAGTTGGTTGAAATAAAAAAAAGACATCATTTTTCTGTAATTAGTGCTACGATAAACGCCACTGAAACAAAAGGTGAAGATTTCTTATTACTGAAGTGATGCTCATCAGGAAAGACTGATAAAAGTGATTCATTGCTTTCTTTAGCTGCGAAATTCTAAAAGTGAAAAAACCGTTTTGAAGTCTGTGAACAAATTATTACTGAAAAGCTTTGACGTAATTTTCCTCGTTTATAAGAGCGTATAGTACTTTGGTAAAATCAGTAATACTAAATACGAATAGTAGTTTTTACAAGGCACGTTCCTTTTCTTCTCAGATAACACTAATGCATGACTTATCATCACTGTAAAGTTCAACGAAGAAATTTTTGAACCCATGCAAGTGCTTGCTACAGTGTTTCTTATGTTATTGCTTTGTACATTCTTGTGTGTGTAAATGCGCAAGTAGTCATTGCTAGGCAGCCCATTTTTATTGTAAATTTACTCTTAGGTAAGACAAACAATTTTCTGAGACGTTTGTATGAAAACCATGACTTGAATTTTGCAAAACTGTCACTCTGCGAAACAACTTTTACAATCCTTGTTGTACAATTATTTTTCTAATATGGAAAACATAGGTGTTACATAAAGTAGCATTTATCCACATATCTGATTTGAATTTTATTTTGCATCTTCGATGCTCTATATTTAAGAATAACATCAAAGTTTTCTTTCAAAATTTCAAATGGCGATAAGTGGCAGAAGAATTGAAAACAATCTTGGTTTACACAAGACTTATTTACCAGTGACTATATTACATTATTCTGTGGTGTTTAATTTATGCCAGTGACAAAGTTCCAGTAGTGTTATATGCACACCATTGGCCTATATGGAAAGAAGCCAATGGCATCTAACTATGTTGCTACTCAGTATATTGAAAAATCGTCCTTCTGCAACATAAGTTAACCCTAAAATCTAGAGGCCATGAGATTCAACTACACTTATGGAAATTTGATGTAACTAGGTAGTTAGAATCTATAACTTTGTTTTAAAATGCAGATATAATTTTGTTTACATTGCTACCTCCTCACTATTTGTTTCTGTATGAAATTTATCCCAGCTTTACTTCCCAATCTATAAAAGCCTACATATCGTCAAAACTATGTACTCACAAACTGTTATCAAAGTTAAACTCATTTGCTAATCTTTGACTGAACAGAATTATATTTGAACTGAACTGTAATTGGTCTGAATACAATTTACCCTTATATTACATGTGCGACTCAAGTAAAACAATTATCTGGCCCTAATCAAAATTTCCACTTACCTCATGTCTTGACAACATTGTTGCAGATTTCTCCAAATCACAACAACAAACAGCAAGCAGGCAGCGGTTAAGCTAGATCCTATTTATAAATAAAATTTCCAAACTATTCTCAAACTGTTTCATACCCTATAGTACAATGTGGTAATGTGCAATGATAAACAATGTGGTGAGAGAGTAACTATTCCTGTGAAATGATATTTCAAGACAACTACTTCAGAATGAATTATGCATTCAAACAGACAGAGAAAAACTTCATGTGATCTTCATACATAACATATGTCTGAACAATACTGTACTTAACAAACTGAACAATGATTTAAAGAGGGTGCAATGTTAACAGAGAATTTCTGTAAAAATCAACAGCTTAATTAGTTAATGTTACTGCGTGACTCACGGAAGTTGGATGGTCTTTCTCTCAGCTCTGAGCGAATGAACAAAGTTGACTAGCTCACAATAATCATTCTGATGAACTAGCTGCATAGTGCTGCAGTCTTACCTCAAGATCCCTCTCTTCAAAAAAATTACATTATTCTAAATTTGTATTCCCTTCGCTTTGTAACATATACATCTTATTCATCATTGCTGTTCTTTACAATCAATTTTTCTTCATCTAACTGATACAATCACAACTTCACACAGCATTATTAAATGCGTCCACACCTACCACATCTCAACTAAGAATGTATCAGACTGCACAGAGGCAACGACTGTGCCATGACAAGGCCAAAGAGTGTTTAACAGTAACGTCGCTTGCTCTCTTTCTTATGTGCACATCAATAATATATAAAAATCAAAATGACATGGCTACATTACATATCCTCCCCCTTCCTCGAGTAGAATTTTGAACATGGGTCATTTCAGATAGGACTGAGCCAAGGACAAAAATCTAAACGTAATGGATAGGAACATACAAAACATCTTTAATGTACAAGAATGAGTTAAAGAACTATAAGTATAAAATATTTACAAAATTCAGGAACATAGGAATGAAGTAATCAATAGAATTCACCACAGGTAGTTTATCATGTTTTATGATGTCTGAGATCACTCTGCACGGGCTATATTGAAAGTTTGTTTCACATTTTGTATCGAAGTAATATTGGTGATCTACACTATTCTTGTAGCACACAGGAAGTAGGTTAGTGTGTCTGTATCACATAAGGCCTACATTTCTGAAGAACAGTCACATATGTCAGTAGTGATTTGTATGATAAAAGTAGGTAGAAAAGTGTCTTTGTTACAAACAGCCAAACTTTCTTTAGATGGTTGCAATAATGTCAGTGTTGTGGGAAGCTATGTGGAAGCAGACTCTGTGAGACTAACCACAGTTCTCAGCTGATAAACCCACACATTCGTAAACAGTAAAAATATCGTAGTACCTACTTGAAGCAGACTGTAGATGCATTGATAACTCCAAAGTCATCTAGTAGCATCGAAGAGTTCCTAGTCAGTTGCAGCTTGTATCAGTGAAATATGACAACATGTGACAGAGAATATTTCATTATAGAATCAGTAGATTGGTTGGTTGTTTGGGGAAGGAGACCAGACAGCGTGGTCATCGGTCTCATCGGATTAGGGAAGGAAGGTGGCCGTGCCCTTTCAGAGGAACGGTAGAATCAGTAGACACATTTCTATTGATTTGACAACTCTAAATCATTTGTGGTCAGTGGTCAATCAGTTACAATTTGTTACATTTAGAATATACCTATATTAAGAATATACCTATATTAAGACAGGAGTAATAATATTTCTACATCTACAAAAAGTAAGAAAAATGCCACCATGGTTTTACAATAATGAATTACAGAAGCATCAGACAAGTTCATCATGTGAAACAGTGCGTAGTAATAGGCATGGTAAGAAACAATTATTTGTGTGCAGAATGACCTACAGAAAATTCTAAATCCATTGAAATAAATATGTATGCATAAAATATGTAAAAAATACCGAAAGTGTAGGGAGTAAGGTAGAAAGAGACACATGAGGATAGTGATCACATACTTGAAATAATATATATATAAAGAACAAAAATATATAATTAGCAAGAAACATGGATTACTGAGTAACCAAGTTACTTTACGCAGTCAGTCAAACGTCAGCCTGTTGTTATATCTAATACGGTCAATAATTAACGTGCTATCTAGCTACTATGTTTCATTCTTTAGTTAGTAGACCTCTTACTCATTTTTGTCATTTTTTCATTAAACTCCAACAAATACCACTGTTTACTTTATCTCTGTGCTTCTTTCCGTCATATATCTTTATAAGTTCATGTTATTCGGCTCCATTGCCTTATCTAAACATTTGTCATCCTGGCCCTACCTAACCATTTCTCATATTCCATTTTTGTAATCATTTCTTTTTGCTCTTTCTTATCTTTTTCTATTTGTTTCCTTCTTAAATATCTTTCATGACTTATGAGGGTTTCCTATATTACTACACTTAATATAATATTATGCTAATGGCGCCACATCCTTTAGTAACAGTTCATACAGATAATATGCATTACAAACAAATTCAATAAATGACGTGAGTGTAAACGGCAAATACAACCTGAAAATTCCATAAGCTAAAGCAATGCACGTTATTATGTTACATCGTATATAAATACAACGAGACAGTTAGTCTGAAATGTCACACATTAGAAAAAATTTATAAAAGAATCTTAGTCTACGCCATGGCAAAAAAGCTGAAAAAAATAAAAGTAAAAAATCATTAGTATCCCTGCTTATTGTCTACATGTCACACCTCACTAGTGATGAATTTTATCTTCACTTCCAAAACTTGAAATTTCCCAAACATCTAGACTGATGGACAATATTGTGGTGACATTATTTCATACATATGTAAAGTTTATCTGTTACACAAAAAAAGGCAGATAAGCTATACAGAATTCAGTAGAAGTTAAATTTTCGCATACATGTAGCTATATAGGGAATAGAATAAATAAATTACAATTGGCAGTATTAATGCAAAAACACACTACCACAAAGACAAATCACAAGTTCAGTGAGGTACCATACGCTAAAAATGTGTGTCACAGTACAGAGCAGCAATCAATGCTGAGCCACATGTTTTTAAAACATTATCCACTCACAAATGCAGACAAAAATATGCACTTCTCGAATTAGTGTAAAGTACCACTGTTAGATGTTGTGCTGCTATATGTTTAGAAAAACGTTGAATAATTTGCATCATATAATCATTAACTCCACATAAAGAAATAGCTGTGTAGTCTAAAGGCACGTTATCTTCATTCACTATTGTCATCCAATCACATCTTTTCAAAAACTTAGCTTTTATGCTTACGAAATACACCCACATGGCACTAAATTGGCTATAAAAAGAGACGTGGTCCCTAAGCCCCAAGCATTACTCGCTCATTCTCTACATTAATCATCATAATCGTTGCCTCATTCTATTAAAGTATGCACATAAATCTCGTAGTTATCTCCTGTACCTCACCAACATACACTCCTGGAAATTGAAATAAGAACACCGTGAATTCATTGTCCCAGGAAGGGGAAACTTTATTGACACATTCCTGGGGTCAGATACATCACATGATCACACTGACAGAACCACAGGCACATAGACACAGGCAACAGAGCATGCACAATGTCGGCACTAGTACAGTGTATATCCACCTTTCGCAGCAATGCAGGCTGCTATTCTCCCATGGAGACGATCGTAGAGATGCTGGATGTAGTCCTGTGGAACGGCTTGCCATGCCATTTCCACCTGGTGCCTCAGTTGGACCAGCGTTCGTGCTGGACGTGCAGACCGCGTGAGACGACGCTTCATCCAGTCCCAAACATGCTCAATGGGGGACAGATCCGGAGATCTTGCTGGCCAGGGTAGTTGACTTACACCTTCTAGAGCACGTTGGGTGGCACGGGATACATGCGGACGTGCATTGTCCTGTTGGAACAGCAAGTTCCCTTGCCGGTCTAGGAATGGTAGAACGATGGGTTCGATGACGGTTTGGATGTACCGTGCACTATTCAGTGTCCCCTCGACGATCACCAGTGGTGTACGGCCAGTGTAGGAGATCGCTCCCCACACCATGATGCCGGGTGTTGGCCCTGTGTGCCTCGGTCGTATGCAGTCCTGATTGTGGCGCTCACCTGCACGGCGCCAAACACGCATACGACCATCATTGGCACTAAGGCAGAAGCGACTCTCATCCTTGAAGACGACACGTCTTCATTCGTCCCTCCATTCACGCCTGTCGCGACACCACTGGAGGCGGGCTGCACGATGTTGGGGCGTGAGCAGAAGACGGCCTAACGGTGTGCGGGACCGTAGCCCAGCTTCATGGAGATGGTTGCGAATGGTCCTCGCCGATACCCCAGGAGCAACAGTGTCCCTAATTTGCTGGGAAGTGGCGGTGCGGTCCCCTACGGCACTGTGTAGGAACCTACGGTCTTGGCGTGCATCCGTGCGTCGCTGCGGTCCGGT
This sequence comes from Schistocerca piceifrons, assembly GCF_021461385.2. Classification (NCBI taxonomy): domain Eukaryota; kingdom Metazoa; phylum Arthropoda; class Insecta; order Orthoptera; family Acrididae; genus Schistocerca; species Schistocerca piceifrons. The sequence goes on from NC_060140.1 coordinate 458,441,855, forward strand.
CCCAGGTTGACGGGCACGTGCACCTTCCGCCGACCACTGGCGACAACATCGATGTACTGTGGAGACCTCACGCCCCACGTGTTGAGCAATTCGGCAGTACGTCCACCCGGCCTCCCGCATGCCCACTATACGCCCTCGCTCAAAGTCCGTCAACTGCACATACGGTTCACGTCCACGCTGTCGCGGCATGCTACCAGTGTTAAAGACTGCGATGGAGCTCCGTATGCCACGGCAAACTGGCTGACACTGACGGCGGCGGTGCACAAATGCTGCGCAGCTAGCGCCATTCGACGGCCAACACCGCGGTTCCTGGTGTGTCCGCTGTGCCGTGCGTGTGATCATTGCTTGTACAGCCCTCTCGCAGTGTCCGGAGCAAGTATGGTGGGTCTGACACACCGGTGTCAATGTGTTCTTTTTTCCATTTCCAGGAGTGTACTTCTTATCATTCTATTACAACATGAATCATATTTGCTGTCTTCGTCTGAGCATGCACTTCAAATAACACTTCCCTGCTCTGTTTTCGTCCACTTGCTTCCATATAAAAAAACACTTCATGGTTTTAATCGTAAATATTAAAGTTTAGTAAACACAACTTCACTGCCTCGCAGTAGATCCTGAAAAACTTCTTCTGTAACAATACTTATCACTCTTCTTTCCAGAATACACAATTACCATCCTAACAACCTGTATACCCCATCAAAAGTGGTAGAAAATGTTACGTCTCTGTATTATCATCACAGTGTACAGCCAAAAATACTTCTCAAGTGAACAGCACATTCCTGGTAAGCTGTGTCTCCTCTCAGAGCTGGTTTAAAAATGCTGTTACTGTTCATTTTAATAGAAATTATTTATTCTTATTCCGATTCTAGATGAAATTTTGACGTTCATAGCACTTCGTTTAGTTTACGTGTCGTGGCAGCAGATCGCTCGATTTGTTGCGTGATAGATTAAGTTTGTTGCGTGATGATAGTCCCCAACTCTTGTCAAAAGCTGACTGCCACGCGACAGGAGTCGCTCTGACATGTGGTGCAATAGCATTGTTTATCGCTAAATGTTGCTGTGCGCTGTAATGCAGGAAATATTGTCGAATAGATGCATTTAGTTCTATCACTGGGAACAACTTAAGTAAATAGAATTATTCTGTATGTGGTTTTTTTATTAGAAATATGATGAAGTCCCTTGCTCTTGCGTGTCCCAATAGTTTGTTTCGTCCTGTGTTGCTTCCTCGTCGTTCATTATCTGATGGATTTCGTGATCTGACTTCAACTATTTCTATCTGTTGCGCTGTTGCTCTTCCAGAATTTTGCCACTGTGAATAATGATGTTGATTACTGTGATTGTGTTGGTTGCTGCTTGCACAACTGTAATGCCATGCTTTTCGCGGATTTTATATGCCTGAAAATTTACATCTGGGTCAGAGAACTGAATGTGTTTATTATGTTTGTTATGGTAGTTATGGTTAGGCCTATTCTCGTTACCGTAATTTCTGTGATGTTCCTAATTATGTTCATAGTCAGAGCTCCGGAAATTACTTTTATCACAGTAATCATTATTCAACTGCGAGAAGTGTGCGTCGCTATGGACGATGTCTGTTATCCTAACTGTAATTGTTTCTGTGGTTGTGTTTGTTATGCGAGTTGCCATTTTTTTTTCACGTGGTACAAACGCGTCTTGAGTGTCATACTTTCTGTTGTGATTGTTATTGTGTCTTTTCGTTAAACTGTTGCCACTGTCCAATTCTAAATCATCTTTGCATCTCTCGGCCAAAATTACGTGTCTCAAAAGTTTATCCCTTGTTAAACAAATGCGAATTAGCTCTGGCGGACTGTATGGGTTTTATGCAAACTAGTTACTGCGTATCATGTTTTCGAAGTATTTTGATGCACTCGAGAAGTCAAGACTGTTCGAAGTTTCGTAACATTATAATGTTTTACCCGATCATGCGTGGCCAGCGACCACTAGGCTGATGAAAATGATCGATGAATATTTACGCTTTGGCAATCTCTCGCATTCTTGCTGCTGTTTCATTTTCTGGATAACCGCAGATAAGTTCTAATTTTTTTTTTGAAGTGGCCAATTTGGCGGCATGGAATAAAAGAACTGATCAGTCGAAGCTTGGGGACGAATTTCGTGTGTTTAATTCCTGAAAACTTTGAATTTATATAGTGTCAAAAAGTGTTTGTGATCGAAATTACCATTTCTGTGCGAACCAGATTGTTCTCTATTGCACCACATTGGCGATTCGTTAACATATCTGCATGTGTTATATTGTTCTCGTGGAAAATCACCCAAACGCCATAAAATTGTATGGTCACCAAAGTTTTCTGAATATGAATGTAAAGGGCTAAATTCGTCTTTTTCGTCTTCCCGGTTTAGCTTTCTTTCAGTACGCTCATCTTTTCCATTCATGGTGTTCCTATAACGCTTAATTTCCCGGCAGATTTTCTTTTGGTTCTCTTTAAAATTTATTATTTATTGAGTGATATTCTACTGTGTCTGAAAATTGTACTGCCATTTATCATTTAAATCTCTTGCATTCGTTGACAAATCTGCCATTTTCATTGTCAGGTGATCAACTTTTTCTTTAATTGTACTTACTTGTTCTTTTTGTGCTTCAGAATTTAATGTCAAAGTTTCCATTTGTTCGCTAACTTCTTTTATCGTTAGGATGTTCGTCCTGTTCTTCTATAACTATCGCACTCGGAACTACAGTGTTCATTTTAGCTAGCAACTCGTCCTTGCCATTAGACTGATTTTGTTTATGTTCTGTTTCAAGGTCACGTGAACTAGTTGCTACACTACTGATTATTGGTTGAAGGTCATCTTTAATTTCTTCCCTAAGTTGTTTCCTATTCTCTTCCTGTGATTTTCTCATTTATTCCCTAAGTTATTTACTATTTTTTCCCGTGATTTCCTATTCTCATCTTGTGTTTCTTTAAGCATCTGACGAACTGATTCTAGAAAATTTTATCGGACTGGCGCAGTGTGGTTCTATATAACTGAGCACTGAAGGTGATGTGTGTTGTGTTCGTTCAAAAGACACTGACGCAAAACCTGATTCTCATGTGTCTGTTTCCAGTTGTAAGGTTTTGCACAACTGCGGCGACTTTTGTAAGCTTTCGGTAGACTGTGATGACTTATTCCCGACTGACTCTATTCCAGAAGCTGCGTGTTCATTGCCTAACGTTTGTTCTGTTTCATTATTGTTCGCTAAATTGCTTAGTAATTGTGTATCCGTGCAGTCACCGCAATCTCGTGCAAACTATTGGTATTTGCTTATTGTTCAAGGCGGTGTATCTCATCCAGTACCGTATATTTATTTTGCAACACTCTCTGTTATCTTGTGCTAAGACAAATTTTCATATTGTTTTCTAAAACAAAACTGCTGTAATGACTAAACCAATAAAAATAAAACTGAACTACTGAGCACGCAAATACTCAACAATGAAAACAATCCACACAATACCTGTACTATTATGCCGACAGTATGTGTAACAAAGTAATCAATAATCGTCACACGACACAAATTTTCACAAATTGAACACAGAATTTTCACTGAATTGCCTGAAAAAGACGCACAATATTAGTAAAATTAGCACAATGGTATTTTTAGTTTCAATAATTCCAGCACTGTCTGACTACATATTACCAAAAGAACAACCGAACTAACCTGGCAGAAAGGTCGACAAATGTAACCTCCCTACTATATTGGTTTCTGTATGAAATTTAACCCAGATTTACTTCCCACCCTATAAAAGTCTACGTATCGTCAAAAATATTTACCGACAAACTGTTATCCAACTTAAACTCATATGCTAAATTTCGAATAAACAGAACCTAATTTGAACGGTAACTGGTCTGAATACAACTAGTCTTTATATTAAATGCGTAACTTCAGTATAACAGTTACCTCTCCCTAATCAAAATTTCCACTTACCTCGCATTTACAATTTTGTTAGAGATTTCTCGAAAGCACAACAGAAAACAGCAAGCAGGCAGCGGTTAAGCTAGATTTCTATTTCTAAATAAAACTGTTTCGTACCACATGGTACAATGTGGGATTGGAGAATAACTATTCCTATGAAATGATATTCCAAGGCAACTACTTTAGAACGAAGTACTCGTATGTATTCAAATGGACAGAGAAAAACTTCGTGTGATCTTCACTCATAACATGCGTCTGAACAATACTGTGCTTAACAAAGTGGACAATGATTTAAAGTGGGTGCAATGTTAACAGAGAATTTCTATAGAAATCAACAGCTTAATCAGTTAATGTTACTGCATGACGCGTGGAAGTGGCGTAGTCTTTCTCTCAGCTCTGAGCATAGGAACAAAGTTCGTCACCTACAACACTTCAACTAAGAGTGTTTTAGACTGCGCAGAGCCAAGCCTGTGCCACGACAAGAGCAAAGATTGTTTAACAGTAACGTAACTTGCTCTCTCTCTGAAGGGCAATCGATAACATACAAAAATCAAAATGACACGACCACCTTACAATATTTTCCATATCCACCGCGGTTGTAAATATACCAACTTGCTCATGTACTTTGCTTATTTTTGGGTCAATAAATTACTATCGCCTAAGGGTAACCTAAGAAAGTGAATCAATCCCTGAATACATTAAACTTTGTCATGCTTACGCAAAATTTATTTATGTTGGTCACTATTTTTTTGCTGTTTGTCTGATAAATATACCCTAGTAATTAAACTAAATGAAAAGAATGTTGCACAAACATGTTTTACATAGGCAACGTAATTTAGAGCAACGCTTACCATCCAATCTGGAATTAATTATGAAAGTTTGAAATTGGCAGTCTCCATTTTCTTTCAGGCGTAAAACATTCCGATGAGCTGCCCTTCCTGTTCCGCATGGAGGACACTGAGTACAACTTCGACCCCGCGTCAGAGGAGGAGCAAGTGCGCCGAATAGTACTTCAGTACTGGACCAACTTCAGTAAGTATGGGTATGTTGAGTATCACACTCTACAGTCTTGGTCTTACCATAAAGAAATAACATACACTAAGGTTTCTTAAATAATATTAATGTGATATGAAATCATACGAAATATCCATCAGCCCTATATTGTTTCAAATACTGAGGTCGTGCAGTGTTACAACTTGAAGGACTACATTTCGATTCTTTTCCTTATCTTTCCGTATGCTAGGAATCGTTCGAATTATACGTGCTAATGAGCTTTTTTTTACTTTGAAGCTCTTAAATTTCTTTTTATAGCTCCCAGTCACTTCTTGGGAAAGGAACTAATAGTGGAGGAAGGAAATATTGGCAAACTGAAACTTTGAGATGTGCATGTATAGCTTAATTTATGAGAGTTTTCCCCGCCAATGTTAACAGTGAGAGGCTGAAGTGCGGTTCAGGACAGTGTTAAAGTCTGCCAGAAAATTTATGATAATCATTTCGCAAGATCTTATTGTATGACTAACATAAACTCAGAACAGGATTACTTGCTAATTTCCCTCTTCAATGTTGACAAAGGAGGAAGGTATAATCTAGTGTTTGTAAAGCAGCCTCTTGAGCAGTCGTTATGCAAGTAAGTTTCTACGGTAGTCGGGACACAGTACTCGTAATCTGTATGATCGGAATTAATATTCCCGAGAGTTGTTTCAGATTCAGAGTTATTGTGATTTTCCTAGTTTCAGTGAAGTTACTTCCACAATGGTTCTCGCAAGGACATAATACAGGGTGTTTATAAATGAATATCGGGGTTTTAACGCTTTATAATATTTATTATATTAAACTTACAGTTACAAATGATATGTCAAATGAAAGAGCAACTCAAACAGATTTACTAAGAACCTTATAAATGTTCAATGTGAGCACCATTTGTCACACGGCACACATCAAATCTATAGCCGAGTTCTTCCCAAACGTTAATAAGCGTGTCTTCAGTTATTGTAGTAACAGCTGCTTCAATCCGATTTCTTAATTCAGGGAGATCTGCTGGTAGCGGAGGCACTTACACACGATCTTTGATGACGCTCCAAAGGAAAAAATCGCACGGTGTTAGGTAGGGTGAACGTGGAGGCCATGCAAAGCCAGGCTTATCATTGGGCTTCTTGCGGCCTATCTAGCGCTTGGGTACAATGAAGTTCAACCAATGTGACAAATGGTGCCCACATTGAACATTTATAAGGTTCTTGGTGAAACTGTTTGAGTTGCTCTTTCATTTGACATATCATTTATAATTGTAAGTTTAGTGTATTAAGTATTATGAAACGCCGGTATTCATTTATAAGCACCCTGTACTTATAATAATAGGCTCTTATTTGACTCTTATGACTTTTACATAACGACAAGAATGCCAATACTACCGAATATTTTCCTGCATGGCAGTGGAGGAGTTTGTGCGGTCTCGCTTGCACTGGCTCTATCTAAGATATGCGAGCTATGTCCGATGAAATTAAAGTCGGGCAAAGATGCTGGCTACAGCATTCAAGCATTAGCTCTCTGTTAACAAAATGATGGCCTAAGAAGGCATGATGCCTGTCATATTGCAACCGACATCCCCTTTACAAGTATGGTGATGTTTGAAGTTTCTAACCATACATCTAAAGGTCGCTCCACGAACGTGCAGTATTCTCAGAATATCAGCCTACATTTGCCCTGTTCACTGTAGACCTCTGATCACCATTACCTGTAACTATAGAACTAATAAGAGTGACACAAGCTGCGACATCGTCGCGGATAAAACAGTGACCCGAATATAGAATAAATTTCCTTTACTTTACTTCTATGGTCACAAATTTTTTGTCCTCAGACTACCGATTTCGGTCTGTATTGACCATCTTCAGATCTGTTTTATAAAAATGTACTGCAGTAGGACGTTCTGAAGATGGTCATTATAGACCGAAACCGGTAGCCTTATGACAAAAATTTGTGACCACAGGCGTAAAGTAAAGGAAGAACCTACAATAATCAGCATCAATCACTGTGAATGTGACATTGCTCTAGCTGCCTTTTCCATTACCTCAAATTCCAAGTGTTGTTAATATTTCATATGCGGATAATCTGATGATTTCATGATCGAAGATCTTGTACATAATTCACTAAGATTTTAAAAATTCTCGCTGACTAGAATGTTACTAAATTCCTTGGCCGGCCGTGGTGGCCGAGCGGTTCTAGGCGCTTCAGTCCGGAACCTCCGGAACCGCGCGACTGCTACGGTCGCAGGTTCGAATCCTGCCTCGAACATGGATGTGTATGATGTCCTTAGGTTAGTTAGGTCTAAGCAGTTCTAAGTTCTCGGGGACTGATGACCTCAGATGTTAAGTCCCATAGTGCTCAGAACCATTTGAACCATTTTTCCATTCCTTGGCTACTTTTACCAGAAAGTAGACCACCTTCAAGGCTAAAACGATCTTGACTGCACTTAAGAAACGAGTTAAGGCACATAGAGCAGAATTAACGACGCAATAAAAGAGTACAGCTCAAGTCGCTCTTTCCTCTTGTTGAGAACACCCCGTCGGCAGGTATGTAAACGATTAGAGGTGCAGTCCTCTGTGACCACCACAGTGCATTTCTGTTGTTCGAGTTCAGCGTTTTTATCAGGCCTGATAGGCTACATAAGGGATGTGAACAGTGTTAGATGTTAACACTGCGAAGGTGACAAAAATGGCACGTACTCGTACGAGACAGCGTTATCAGCACCTGATACAGTTTGGAGCTGGCCTCATTGTTGGTCTCCATCTGGCCAGCTGGTAGAATCGTTCAAGAGCCAGATTTGTGGGGCATTCAGAAGTGACAGTGGCCCGATGTTGACTGCATGGCAACGTGGGGGAAGGCACGCTCGTCAAGTTTCCGGTCAATGACGTCTGGGCACCACAAGGGAGAATAGGCCGTCTTATGCACCAAGCATATCTGCTTCATATCTGCTCCTGCTATCTGAGAACAATAAACGAACTCCTGCCACATTCTGTGTAGTTCTTTTAGATCGAACAATAAGAGGGGAAGATTACATCCCTATCTTACATCCATCTTAATCCAAACACTTCGTTCTAGGTCTGCTACTCTTCACCAGGTAATAATGCCGGTTTTCACAGCGTCGTCTGGGTGCATTGGAATCTGCAGGTACAGTCGATGACACTAAACACCGTGGCGCCAGTGATTGTACGAGTAAAATCTTGCATTTTAGGAATAGCGTAACTGTCCTACAATTATGAACCCTGTAATCATGCATCGCTTCGTGGTACCGTCTTTCTTCCTTACAAGTTTGATCCTGGAGGCCCACGGACTGTCCGACGATCACACGAATCCCGCTTACATCAGTTCATCAATAGCGTTCTTCGCGATCTGTAGATCCACTGGACACAGGCTGAGTGGATTGTGGTGGGTGGGTGGGTGGACCTTCTGCCGTAACGAGTATTACACTGTCTTTAAAAACGATCGCATGTGCTAGGGAGTGGGAGGTGGGCGTTGAGGAAGCGTTGTTTATCAACAACGCGCGTTGCATTGTACTAACCTGGGTCTGATTGTTGTCCAGTGCCGGCAGTGTTGACGGGGGCGGGGCAGTACCTTTGTCGTGATTATGGCTGGCCAGCGGCCCGTTTGATGTTACCAAATGCTGTGTGAATAACCACCGCAGGTAGTCGCGTGTCAATGCGAGTGCTGAAGCAGTAGCTTCGATGCGGTGTTTAAGAGTCGTAGGTTTTGTGATTGACCTCCGAAGATTCACAAACAATTTTATATTCCCGCCAACCGCAGCTGTTGAAAGGCACATGTCATTGACAACATTCTCTGAATAGTAACTTTTGACTAAGGAGTCTCTCTTTGTCGTTCGTGCGAGCCGCTTTTGCCTTGCCCTGCACTGGTCTACTCTGCTGTCATACTGATTCAGGTAAATTTTAATTAATGGGGCACATTTACTTTTCGCTCGCCATAACATTGACGACTTTCTCTGAATAGTAACCTTTGAGTAGCAGCGATGTCCGCCCCGATAGCTGAGTGGTCAGCGTGAGGGCCCGGGTTCGATTCCCGACTGGGTCAGAGATTTTCTCCGCTAAGGGGCTGGCTGTTGTGCTGTCTTCATCATTATTTCATCCCCATCCGGCGCGCAGGCCGCCCAATGTGGCGTCGAATGTAATAAGGCCTGCACCAAGGCGGTCGGACCTGCCCCGTAAGGGGTCTCCCGCTCAATGACACCAAACGCTCATTTCCATTTTTCTAGGAGCGATGGGTATGCCAATGATCCTTTAACATTGTTCACCCTATGATGCGGCATAAAGCCGCGAAACCGGTCGTGTTTTAATAAACAACAATTTTATCAGTTGTGAGCGGAATTCTTCCTGGCATCAATCAAGGATTCATTGATGCGTCGTAAGGGTGATGTTTACAGTGTGAGCGCAGTCTCAGAGGGACTCCGCATAGGTGTCGTTGAAGATACGATGTTTTGATGGGCAGGTCGCTTCACGTCGGGTCATAGGTGGAGAGGTTGGTTGGTTGGTTGATTTGGGGGAGAGTACCCTTTCAAAGGAACCATCTCGGTATTTGCCTGAAGTGACGAGGGTGCGATGACACCGTCCACATGATACCGTCGTATGACGTGTGAGCGTGGCTCGTAGGCACCCGGTGGAAGTTAATTGGCACGTAGGAAATCGATTCCTAGGAGCGGATTTGTGATGTCAATTACATAGAAGTTCCACTGACACGTATCATTTGTTTCCAGGCGAACGGTGATTGACGTCGTGCCGCACACCTGGATCTCGGTGTCACATCGGTGAAACTTCGGCGTGCTACCGACCGGGAGTGAGCTAAAAGTCCGATCCTGTATCCATGAAAAGTACATATGAGCGACGAGTTAAAGGATGAAGAGATGTTCGCGTGGCGGCGTTAGTGGAGTACCTGTATCTGTGCTTTGCCGGAGTGCCGGAGACGGGTTTGGTCGTAAGCACTGGCCGGACTGTCTAATTCCAGCCGTGGTTGGCGTTTGGGTAACATCTGCGCAGGGCGCGGCACTTCCGACGTGACAGCCGCTCGCTGTGAAGGCGTTGGTGTTGTAAAAGAGCGTGGAGCCGGAGGCAGGGGCTGTGTGGCGCTGCCTGCACCGGCAGTCGAAGTTCGGCGCTGTTAGGGCGGCATGGAGTTCGTCCGTCATCTGCTCACTCGAGCGCGGGACGTTTGAGCACTGTGTGTTAATGGCGTGGCGATGATTGACGAACCACGAGCAGGAGTCGTTGCTCGAATAGTTCAACGGCGTGTGTTATGGCGAGCTGCAGGTCCGTTGGTAGGTTGATGAACCATGGAGTCGACAGAGCTGCTTCGAATAGTAGGTTAGTCTCAAAGCACGTTCATAGCCGGCACCAGCATTGTGAAGGTTCGTCGGGTTGTGGATGCTGGCCATTCAATGCCACGCTGAGTTATTGTTCAGCAGTGCAGGAAAGTCAGTTTAGCAAGGCCGTTTCAGCTGTGTCGTATTTATTCGTGTTTGGCGGTGTCATGACTATATTCCAGATTGTCTCTGCGTTTTCGCCCAGATCACAGAGGATGTTCGTATTTTTTATGATTCCGGATCACTAGAAAAAACTTTCAGCCGTGGCAAACCACGCTATTGGCCGGTCTTTGTTGAGTGGTGGCAGTTTGTGGTAGTTCACACTCTTCGAAGGTGAAGCTTGTGGGACCCACGTATGGGATATCAGTGCAGATGACGAAGTCGGAGTCGGTTGTTCATAACGTGTCCCCTGGTGGCGCGGGAGGTTTAAGCCTGTGTAGCTCTAATTGAAGGGCAACTGAGTCGTGCGCCCCGATCAGTGTTCGTATTGTGGGATAGGGTGCTTGCGGGCCAGTAAAACTGTTGCACAGCTGGTTTCGGCGAAGCGGAATGCAGCTGCTCTTAGCCAGAATGCAACGCGGGCAGCATGAAACCAGCAGTTGCACCGTGTTGTAGTAGGGACTGACACTTTAAATAGTTTGTGTGGCAACGTCCACTCTGAGCTGTGGTGGAACTGTTATGTAGTGTAGCCTGTGCGTCTGTAATCACAGCTGGTGGCGTTAAATGACACCTGTGTTATTGCAGACAACACTTTTCTACAATGGGGCGTTGACTGTTTTCTTTACATTTTTTATTGTAGCAGTAACTGTTCCTGTCTCATCTTCGAAAAACACTGACAAATAGCGTTGAACTTCTTTGACCTCCCTTTGAGTGTATTATTAATAAGATTTTTTCATTTCAAGAAACAAACAACAGAGCTCCTGTGTCAAAACTTTGAACCTTCCTCTATACAGCGACATGGCTAATGTGTTCATGTCTTCCATAGTTCGTAATTAAAAAACTGAAATCTTCCTCAACATCGGCAGATACTCGCTTTGTATCTCTTCCTGATGCTGGAAATTTCTTCTTCATTTCTACACTTCATTCCTGTATCTTTTCGAGTAATTATAAGTCATTTATTACTTTTCTCTTGAGCATACTGCACAGCCTGCTGCTATGTTAATGAAACCTTCCTTGGATACGTTACGTGGAAGTTCTGCTTGTCCAACTGGCATACCTTAATGCATGCACTCTTCATTTTATAAAACAACTTACGAAAATTCGTATATGTTACCGCAGATATAGGGATGGCGTAAGGATGTGGCGACCCCATCGCCCAGTGGGAAACCACTGCAATCAGCCACCAGAGTACTGGTGGGAAAACCATAGCATTTATAAGGTATGGAGGAAATGCCTAACCTTCAACCCCGTACAACTGGGCCCCCTCTACGGTTCACAATCGTAGTTATAACTCGGAGCTTGCTTCACACAAGGTTGAACAGCTTTGACAATCAACCATGGAAGGAAATCTTTTAAGGAAAATTCCACCGCCTGGCAACAGCCAGGAAATACTGCATTCGCATACGGAGGGTAGTCACTTAAAAGATAACTTACATGAGTCGGAGCATCTGAAAATATCCAAGACTGACAGCAGACTGAAACTTAGATTCAACACAGGACAGATAAGTAACATAGCGACACACAATATAAATTCTCTCATTCAACTAGGTAAAGTCAAAATTTTGACAGACGAAATGGATCCACAGGGGATTCTGATAACCGGACTTCAAGAAATGAGAAACACTGATCAAAAACCAATGGAATCACAAGGATACAGAATTTACAAGGGAATACCACGGAAAAGAACAATGAAGCAATGCCCATAATTCGAAACAGGATTCGTGGTCAACCTCAAAATGATAGATTCCATAACAGAATTCAAAGCACAGCCTCCTAGTTTCTCAACATTAACTATAAGAGCGGAAAATGGAACATACACAATAATAAATGTCCATGTCCTAACTAATGACAAAAATAATAGAAAAGACCACAGAGAAGATGTGACGGATTTCTGGGAGCTTTTGGATCAGACAGCAACAAAAATCAGACAAAAAATTTTAATTGGAGACATTAATGCCCAATTAGGAAGGGAAAAGAGATTCAGAGATGTAATAGGGAAATGGCCAGCACAACGAAGCACAAACCAGAATGGCATGAGACTGGTGGAATTCTGTAGAAACCATGACACGATCTCAAAATCAACATACTTATGAGAAGGCCAAATAAACTTAAAACCTGTAAACACCCAGACTGGACAAAAGGAGAATGGCAGTTTGAACATGGATAAGAACTACCACAAGGAAATCTACAATGTGAAAGTCCTGAGAGGAACTGACACCGGAACAGATCATTACTTGATAAAAATAAAAATTAGATTCACCCCAACGAGAAAGAAAAATCCCACCCAAAAAAGAAGAGAACCTATGACCCTCGTAAATTGATAAATAACAAATAATACGAAGAACAAAGTAGGAATATAAAAATAACAGATGATCTGGATGGAATACTTCCCCAATTGAAACAAATAGCTGAACAAGTAGCCCCAATAAATTCTAGGAAAAACACCAATCGTGGAATGACGAATGTGATAAAACAGTGGAAGATAGACACCACGTTTGGTTAAGGTATCAGAGTCATAAAACAGAAGAATCTTACTTCGAACTCACAAAACAAAGAAAGATTACTCAAAAAACGTTAAGGAGGGTTAAATGTCAATATTAAAAAGATATACTTTCTATAATACACACAAATAGTTAGAAAACAAAGTCACTGGATTACTACAAAACATTTAGCAGACAACTCCATAGATATGATGTCCAAAAACTAGTGCTAAAAGATAAAAACAATAAGATGGCCTATAGTGATAAAAGAAATTCAGAAATTTTAGCAGGATCTTTAACGAACTACTAATTTGCGAGGATCCTCATGAGCTTCTTGAAATAAACACAGGAACTCCAATAAAAACTCCACCAAAAATATAAACCCACCAACAATTCAGGACGTCTACAAAGCTTTGAGCTAGCTCAAGAACTACAAAGCAAGTGGATAAGATCAAGCGTTTGGAGAACTCTGGAAATATGCAGCAGAACCCGTGAAGATATTATTACATCAATGCATAGTTAAAATCTGGATCGGGAAAGAGCTACCAGAACATTGGATTGCAGCTATCATACACCAGTTACACAAGAAAGGAGAACAATCGAATCCCAACAACCACAGAGGGACTTCCGTATTGGACTGCACATACAAAATATTGTCAAGAATTCTCTACAATTGCTGTAAAGATCAACTTGAAATGAAATACTGTACAGGGAACTGGAGCCCATCATAGAGACTATAGATAAAAAGAGGATTTCTTTCTTTGGCCCCATAATGAGGACACCAGAAACCAGATTAGCAAGAAACATTATGCAGAAACTGTGGAATCTGCAGCAACAAGTAGGATGGATCAAGGAAATTAAAGAGGTTATGGGAGAACTAGATGTAACCTTGGATGTTCTGCAAAACAAGGCAGAAAATCTAAAGAAATTAAAAGACAATAAAATAAGATTTAAACCAAAAGTAGAAAAACGACACACAATGGAAAGGGTGTTTACAGATGAGGAAAGACAAGAATGATCAGAACGAATGAAAAGATACTGCGCAGTTAAAAAAGAACGAAACATGCGCTTACGGAAGAAGAGGACCAGGAAATGATTGACTAAAGTGGTCCAATGAGGCCGTAAAAGCAAATAATACTAATAATAATACCGCAGATTACCTTCTTCCCCAAATATGTGAACGGACATGATGTAATGAGTTTGCACGAGCTCTTGCTGTTGGGAAAGTACAGTTGCACTACCAGATGGTTGACAAAGAACTGTTAGCAAGATGTAAAGATTGTATCTGCAGTAAGAGATTTTGGACGGCCTTGTCCTTGTCTCCAAATATCTGCCACTGGGTGATAATGAAACAATCTTCGTGCCACACAGGCACCTACAGTGACTTATCGCCTTCCAATCTTCTGATGTCTCGATACGCCTCGAGTTCCGCCTCGTTATTCTTGCTCGCCCCGGAATGAGAATTTGCACTGTAAACAAACCACTCATGAAACTGTAGTACTTGAACGCTGCTCCCTCGAAACACTAGTCGTGTTACACAACACCTCAATCATGATTCCTGTTGACGTCCTCCATTTTCAGTACTCTGTAACATGTCAAGCAGCAACGACTGCTGCATTTGTGGAGAAACTGGAGCACCTGAATTTGTCATGATAGAGTGCCTCGATCATACACAGTTTGATCAAATGTAACCGGACACTTATTAGTGGACATTAATATGGGAGTGTCCACCCTGCGCCTTTATAACAGCTTTCAATGAGGCGTCTGAATGACTAAAGGAGATGTAGCATGTTCTCTCTCAAGAGCCGTAATGATGTTGAACGTTGGCATCTGGAGTGAATTCAACGTTATAACTCATTCCATTGATCTTCCATTGGGTTCAGATCGAGACTCTGGACAGGCCAATCTATTTCAGAAACGTTGTTGTCCACGAGACATTGCTTCACATGTGATGCGTTATGACACGGTGCATTGTCATGATGATACAACCATCGTCTCCGAATTGTTCTTCTGCAGTACGCAGTACATAACACTGTAAACCATGTGCATATCGGTCCACATTTAGCTGTTTCTTAAGCGCAATAAGGGAACCACACCCTATTCACGAAAAACACCGCCACACTGTAACACGGTACTTCATTGTCAGCACTACACATGATGACAGGTAACGTTCTCCAGGAATTCGCCAAAATCAAGCCCTTCCATCGCATTACCACAATCCAAAAGCAATGTTTTCCTTTCACCCACCTTCCAGTGGTGTCGCTCTTTACACCATCTTATGCATTGCTTAGCATCAAATATCGAAGTATGGGTCTTATGAGGAGCTGCGTTTTACATTTGTACCTCACTCTTCTCAACTCCCTGTGCACAGTCATTGTGTTAGCACTTTGGTACCCAAGTCTCACTCGTTATGCTCGTTTCAAGCGATTTTTCACAACCGCGCTACACAATGCTCGGTGGTCCCTGTTCGTCAGTATATGAGACCTGTCTGGTCTTGGTATAGCTGTCGTTGCTCCTTCGCGTTTCCATTTCACAGTCTCACCGCTAACATTCGACCTGGATAGCTTTATAAAGACTGAAATGCACCTGATGAATTTATTACTCAGGTGAGATCCAGTAACTAGCCCAAGATCGAAGTCACGCATCTCTCCCCACCGACCCATTCTGTTGTTAATGGTTCTCTGCTAATGACACTATACTCCCAACCTCCTTTCCTATTGGCGGGTCCGATTCTCGTGACATCTAGTGGTCAGTTCCACATCACATGTGGACTTCCGAACACTTTTGATCACATAGTATGGATACACAATTTCTACAGAGACAGGCAGTTTAAGGGGTCGCAGTTTCTTTGATAACATACGTAAGACTCTTATTCCATTACAGAGCTATATAAGTATCTTACTCTTAAGAGGGTCCACCACCGTAGCTGAGTGGATAGCGTGCAAGCTTGACATGCTGGAGGGTCCTGGTTCGATTCCCGGCTGGGTTGGAGATTTTCTCCGCTCAGGGACTGGGTCGTCTTCTTCTTCTTCATCATCATCGTCATTTCATCCTCATCGACGCGCAAGTCGCCGAAGTGGCTTCACCTCAAAAGACTTGCACCAGGCCATCTGGTCTACCGACCGGGAGGCCCTCTCCACATGACATTTCATTTCACTCTTAAGAAAGGAAGCTCGGTAGTATTCTACAGTACCTCATCACTGCAGACCTAGTATTGCAGGACACAGTGAAAAAACAAATAAGTGATGCCAACTCTTGGCAAGGGATAGCATGAGGTTCCCATGACGTACGAGTAGCCATGACTCCTACGTCCCTGACGAGCACAAGTGTACGGTGGGCACGTCGTTTTGATTTTTGTAGGTTACCGTTGTGCACGTCAGAGAGAGAGAGAGAGAGAGAGAGAGAGAGCAGGTTACGTTACTGTTAAACAATCTTTGATCTTGTTGTGGCACAGTCTTTGCCTCTGCGCTGTGTGATACCTGCTTAGCTGAAGTGTGGTAGATGATGGACGTATTCGGCAGTGCTGTGTTGACTTGACTGTATCTATTAGATGAAAAACGATTTACTGTGAAGGACAGCAAGGGGGAACGTGATGTATATATTGGAAAGCGCAGAGAATATAAATTTTGAGCAACGTTATTTTTGAAGAGAAATTTGAGGTAAGACTGCAGCACTGCGCAGCTAGGAATGATTATTGTCAGCTGATTAACGTGCTCAGAGCTGAGAAAGACACCAACCCACTTCCCTGAACCAAGTATTAACATATCAACTGATTAACATGTTTGAATTTTATAGAAATTCTGTGTTAACACTGTACCCTATTTAAACGATTGTTCACTTTCTTAAGCACAACGCTGTTAGGACAAATGTTGCGTGCGAAGATTACGTGAAGTTTTACTTTGTCTTTTTGAATACATATTTCATTCTAAAATCGTTATCTTGGTATATCATTTTATAGGAATAGTTACTCTCCCCATCCCATTCTTTAAAGAAGGTTTATCATTACGCTTTAACACGTTGCAGCGTATGGTGACAACAGTTTGTATTTTGTTTGGCAATTGTGTAAAAGTAGAAACCTAGCTTAGCCACTGCCTGCCTGCTGTTTGCTGTTGTGCTTTCCAGAAATTTGCAACAATGTTGTCAAGACACGAGGTAAGTGGAAATTTTGGCTAGGGCAAGATAATTGTTTTACTTCACTTGTGCATTTAATATAAAGAAAAGCTGTATTCACACCAGTCACAGTGCTATTCAAATTAGGTTCTGTTTGTCAAAGGTTATCATACGAATTTAAGTTGCATAAAAGTTTATGGAGACAGTTTTCATAGTACGTAGGTTTTTTATAGATTGGGAGGTAAATTTGGGCTAAATTTCATTTATTAATTTATAATAGGGGGCTAACACCAGCAGTTCCAGTTTCTTACCACTGTATCACAGGAATGAAAGAGTGTGCGGCGTCGGCCAAGGGACATGACCGCAGCCATACCTAGTGGATGACAACCTACTTGTCAGAAACCTGAAGGAAACTGTGAACATCTGACAGATTTAAGCAGGCCGCGGTTTTCTGAGTCTACAGGAGCGTGCCGTGGGTGCTGCAGCGCTTCCGATAAGGAGTCAGGGATTAACGGTGGAGCAGTGATCTCCATCACGTGCAGATAAAGAAATAACAAAGATGAGCCTAACACCTAGTAGTATTTCATTATTTTTTTCACCGTTTTTTACCACGAGTTGTAACATTTTTATTAGTGTAACACCTGTTTGTAGTTAGTTACTTGCCTTTTTCACTTTCATTCTTGTCTCCTTTTCTAGATGACTCTTTACTATTTTTTCTTTTTAAATGATTAAATATGTTACCGTAATGTGGTGTCGCGTTTCGGTGATGATTTATAAAAGGAAACCATTTTATTAATTAACTTTGGATGTTAGTAAGAACTGTGGGACGTGACCATTAAAAGCTTCAAGGGTACAGGTCATATGTAGAAGAGTCGCTAGTAAATAAATAAACAATAAAATAGTAAACAATCAAAACGTAGATGTCAATGTAACAATCGTGTCACATCCTTGAATATTCTATGACAGATTCGTTGTTCCACAGGAATCCCACTCCAGCGCCAGACCCTGTGATCTGGGAGCCGTACGACAACTCGACTCGCAGTTACATGCTGATGCAAGCCAACTTTACACTTGCATACGATAAGGACGCAGAGCTCATGAGCTTCTGGAAAGAGAACATCGCACTGCTGTTGTATACCGACGACCTGCGAGGGCAGAAAATCGAGTTTTGGGCTGCATCTGTTTTAACAAGAACAAAACTTCACTGTGGAAACGAAGCTACAAAACTAATTGAAATGAGAGTAGTATTGTGTAATCGTCACCAGGTGCATGAATTTTCACTTGCTGCACAAAACAAACGTCGCAGTGACCTCTTGTGTCCAATTTTGCACCAACACAATTACATGGCCAAGAGCACGTAGGACGCTGGTAGTGAGTTCATTCTCTCAGTTTGAAACCTTAATTAAACGTCTCAGAAACATTGAGCTTAACGTGTCTCGAAAGTTTCATGCTGAGACTAGGAAGTATGCAGCAGACCTCAGTAGTTACTGTGCCTAGAACAGTTGCAAAGTCGAAGAGGAAGAAGAAGGTTCTGCTGTTAGGTAGTTCTCATGGCAGAGGTGTACGCCAGCAGTTGCAAGAAGTGCTGGGGAGTGAGTACCAGGTCACCAGCATTGTGAAGCCTAATGCAGGGTTGGCTCAGGTGACTGTTAACATAGGGGGGTTATGTAGGGATTTTACCAAAGGGGATCAGGTAGTGATTGTGGGTGGGGCTGGTAATAGTATTGATAGGGATGGGGAGTATAACATAGATGGTGACCTGGAAAACATAGCCACTCAGACTGGCAACACGAATGTGCATTTCGTGGAATTGTTTCAGCGTCACGATCGGCCTCATCTTAATACAGCCGTCAGGCGTAATAACATGAGACTTGGGGATGCGCTGATGACAGAAGGCATGGGTCACATTTCAGTGGTGTCGGTGGAGTCTATCAGCAGGACGGGTTTCACTAGACATGGCCTGCACCTCAACAGGTATGGGAAGGGGAGGTTGGCAAAGCTTATAGGTGACAGCATAGGTGGGGTTGGTGGGATCACTCATGGGAAAATTCCTGCAGTAGTGGGTGTTAGAGCTGCACCTTTTTTAGATTGAAGTCAGCTGATAGGTATTCCTGCTTCAGGGAAGTCTCTCTAACAAGGTAATCACTTTTGACAAAGCTTAGGTATCCGAGTAATGAGGGAATTAGTATATTTCATCAAAATATACACGGTATTAGAGATAAAGTTAGTGAACTGCTTATAGATGTTGACTCTGAAATTATTGGTATATCTGAACACTTCTTAAATAAGAAGATAATTCAGAGGCTTCCTTTACCAGGATATAGGTTGGCTGGCAGCTTTTCGAGGAGCTCTTTGCGGTGTGGAGGAGTAGCCATGTATGTGAAAAACGGCATCCCATTTGAGTCAATTGATGTTTCAAAGTACTGCACTGAAAAGGTGTTTGAATGTTGTGCAGGTGTGGTTAAATTTAACGGAGCCAAACTTCTAACTGTTGTTATTTATAGATCCCCAGACTCCGATTTCACAACATTTTTGCTAAAGCCAGAGGGGGTTCTTCGTTCACTTTATAGGAAATACAAAAAGTAAGTTATATGTGGTGACTTCAATATTAATTGTATAGGTGATTGTGCAAGGAAGAGGATGCTGGTAGACCTCCGTAATTCATATAATCTTATGCAAACCGTATTCTTTCCAACGAGAGTGCACGGGAACAGTAGAACAACCATAGACAACATTTTTGTTCATTCCTCATTAATAGAAGGGCATTCTGTTAGCAAAAAGGTGAATGGCCTTTCAGATCATGATGCACAAATTTTAACTTTAAAAGATTTTTGTGCTGCAACACGTGTTAAATATAGTCATCAGCTGTTCAGGAAAGCTGATCCAGTTGCTGCAGAGACCTTTGTAAACCTTATAAAGGAACAAGAGTGGCAAGATGTTTACAGCGCTGATACAGTAGACGATAAATATAATGCTTTTCTCAAGACTTTTCTCATGCTCTTTGAAAGTTGCTTTCCGTTAGAACGTTTAAAACAGGGAACTAGCACAAACAGGCAGCCTGGGTGGCTGACTAGAGGGATAAGAATATCTTGTAGAACAAAGTGGCAATTATATCAAAACGTTAGAAACAGTCAAAATTTAAATGCAACAGCCCATTACAAACAGTATTGTAAGGTGCTTAAAAATGTTATTAGGAAGGCAAAAAGTGTGTGGTATGCAGATAGAATAGCTAAGTCTCAGGATAAAATTAAAAACATATGGTCATTCGTAAAGGAAGTTGCTGGTCTGCAGAGACAGGTCGAGGATATAGAATCAGTGCGTAGTGGGAATGTCCGTGTTACTAATAAGTCGCATATATGTACAGTATTTAATAATCACTTTCTGAATATACCAGGTGAACTAAATAGAAACCTAGTCCCAACAGGGAATCATATGGCGCTCTTAGAAAAAAGTTTTCCGAGACTATTACCTGAAATGCTCCTCCATGATACTGACAAGAGGGAGATTGAGTTAATAACAAAATCACTAAGGACCAAGAACTCTCTTGGATATGACGGGGTATCTAGCAGAATACTGAAGTATTGTTCTATGTATGTTAGCCCAGTTCTCAGCCATATCTGTAACTTTTCCTTTAGGAGAGGTCGGTTTCCAGACAGATTAAAGTACTCGGTAGTGAAGCCACTTTATAAAAAGGGAGACATTGATAATGTTGACAATTTTAGACCTATTTCTATGCCATCGGTGTTTGCTAGAGTTATCGAGAAGGTTGTATATACAAGGTTACTGGAGCATTTAAATTCACAAAATTTGCTGTCAAATGTTCAGTTTGGTTTTAGAAATGGTTTAACAACTGAAAATGCTATATTCTCTTTTCTCTGTGAGGTTTTGGATGGATTAAATAGAAGGTTCCGAACGCTAGGTGTTTTCTTTGATTTAACGAAGGCTTTTGACTGTGTTGACCACAAAATATTACTGCAGAAGTTGGACCATTATGGAGTAAGGGGAGTAGCTTACAATTGGTTCGCCTCTTACTTTAAGAACAGAAAGCAGAGGGTAATTCTCTGCAATATTGAGAGTGGTAGTGATGTTCAGTCCCAATGGGGAACTGTTAAGTGGGGCGTTCCCCAAGGGTCGGTGCTGGGGTCACTGCTGTTTCTTATTTATATAAATGATATGCCTTCTAGTATTACAGGTGATTCAAAAATATTTCTGTTTGCTGATGACTCCAGCTTGATAGTGAAGGATCTTGTGTGTAATATTGAAACAGTAACAAATAATGTAGTTCATGAAATAAGTTCGTGGCTTGTGGAAAATAATTTGATGCTAAATCACAGTAAGACCCAGTTTTTACAGTTTCTAACTCACAATTCAACAAGAACCGATATTTTGATCAGACAGAATAGGCATATTATAAGCGAGACGGAACAGTTCAAGTTCCTAAGCGTTCGGATAGATAGTAAGCTGTTGTGGGAAGCCCATGTCCAGGATCTTGTTCAGAAGCTAAATGCTGCTTTATTTACCATTAGAACAGTATCTGAAATAAGTGACACTTCAACACGAAAAGTAGTCTACTTCGCATATTTTCATACGCTTATTTCGTATGGTATTATTTTTCGGGGTAATTCTTCTGATTCAAAAAGGGTATTTTTGGCTCAAAAACGGGCTGTTCGAGCTATATGTGGTGTAAGTTCGAGAACCTCTTGTCGACCCCTATTCAAAAATCTGGGAATTCTGACATTGCTCTCACAGTATATATTTTCTTTAATGTCGTTTGTTGTTAGAAATATTAGCCTATTCTCAAGAGTTAGCAGCTTTCACTCAGTTAATACTAGGCAGAAATCAAATCTGCATGTTGAATGCACTTCCTTGACTCTTGTACAGAAAGGAGTGGAGTATTCTGCTGCATCCATTTTCAATAAGCTACCACAAGAACTCAAAATTCTTAGCAGTAGCCCAAACTCTTTTAAGTCTAAACTGAAGAGTTTCCTCATGGCTCACTCCTTCTATTCTGTCGAGGAGCTCCTGGAAGAGCTAAAAAATTAAGCACATTCCATTGTTACATTGTTGATTTTCTTCATTTAAACTTACGACTTGTCACCTGAATATGTTTTTTTATATTTCATTTTATCTGTTTCTAATATCATGTTATATTTTCATGTATTGACTCGTTCCATGACCATGGAGACTTCTCCTTAATTTGGTCCCACGGAACAATAAATAAATAAAAATAAACATTCTTGAGGAATATGAGTTTACTTTCGACAAACGTCGGTTTTTTTTTAAGAAATTTCCGCCATTTTACTGTTAATTTTACATTGTACTGATAATTGTTGACTACGCGACAACTGGTCAATACGACCAGAAACATATTTTTTCGATGACGACATGTCACAGATAGGTCAGACATATCTTAACATGTCAACATGCACTTGAGAATGACTCCAAAGGCCGAAATCACGACTGTGTAAAGTAAATAAACAATTAACAATCAAATGTAGCAAATTTCTTTCAAAAAATTCTATACGACTGTGGTCACCCACGAGGGAAAGGTCAATGATTATTGTTTTTAAGCATCGTCCCTGAGTTATGTCGCAGCATGCGTCACGTTTTTAGCATTGTGTCGCCTCTCACGTAGTCTATGTACAATATGACAACAACGCACAACTGACCCTCTCAATGCATCCACTCAGCCGCAACAGTAATGAAGTACGCGGTCACTTTATTGTAGTGGAATTATTCGATCAACTGTATTGAGATATTAGATAGTGATAGAGGTAGATTAAAACTAACTACAAAAAGGTGGCCATTTCAGGAGATGGGACCTGGATAAACTGACTAAACAAGAGGTTGTACAGAGTTTCAGGGAGAGCATAAGGGAGCAATTGACAGGAATGGAGGAAAGAAATACAGTAGAAGAAGAATGGGTAGCTCTCAGGGACGAAGTAGTGAAGGCAGCAGAGGATCAAGTAGGTAAAAAGACGAGGGCTAGTAGAAATCCTTGGGTAACAGAAGAAATATTGAATTTAATTGATGAAAGGAGAAAATATAAAAACACAGTAAATGAAGCAGGCAAAAAGGAATACAAACATCTCAAAAATGGGATCGACAGGAAGTGAAAAATGGCTAAGCAGGGATGGCCAGAGGACAAATGTAAGGATGTAGAGGCTTATCTCACTAGGGGTAAGATAGATACTGCCTACAGGAAAATTAGAGAGACCTTTGGAGAAAAGAGAGCCACTTGTATGAATATCAAGAGCTCAGATGGAAACCCAATTCTAAGCAAAGAAGGGAAAGCAGCAAGGTGGAAGGAGTATATAGAGGGTCTATACAAGTGCGATGTGCTTGAGGACAATATTATAGAAATGGAAGAGGATGTAGATGAAGATGAAATGGGAGATACGATACTGCGTGAAGCGTTTGACAGAGCACTGGAAGACCTGAGTCGAAACAAGGCCCCAGGAGTAGACAACATTCCATTAGAACTACTGACGGCCTTGGGAGAGCCAGTCCTGACAAAACTCTACCACCTGGTGAGCAAGATGTATGAGACAGGTGAAATACCCTCAGACTTCAAGAAGAACATAATAATTCCAATCCCAAAGAAAGCAGGTGTTGACAGATGTGAAAATTACCGAACTATCAGTTTAATAAGTCACAGCTGCAAAATACTAACGCGAATTCTTTACAAACGAATGGAAAAACTGGTAGAAGCCGTCCTCGGGGAAGATCAGTTTGGATTCCGTTGGAACACGCTAGGCAATACTGACCTTACGACTTATCTTAGATTAAGGAAAGGCAAATTTACATTTCTAGCATTTGTAGACTTATAGAAAGCTTTTGACAATGTTGACTGGAATACTCTCTCTCAAATTCTGAAGGTGGCAGGGGTAAAATGCAGGGAGCGAAAGGCTATTTACAATTTGTACAGAAAGCAGATGGCAGTTATAAGAGTCGAGGGCCACGAAAGGGAAGCAGTGGTTGGGAAGGGAGTAAGGCAGGCTTGTAGCCTCTCCCCGATGTTATTCAATCTGTATATTGAGCAAGCAGTAAAGGAAACAAAAGAAAAATTTGGTGAAGGTATTAAAACCCATGGAGAAGAAATAAAAACTTTGAGGTTTGCCGATGACATTGTAATTCTGTCAGAGATAGCAAAGGACTTGGAAGAGCAGTTGAACGGAATGGACAGTGTCTTGAAAGGAGGGGATAAGATGAACATCAACAACAGCAAAACGAGGATAATGGAATGTAGTCGAATTAAGTCTGATGCTGAGGGAGCTAGATTAGGAAATGAGACACTTAAAGTAGTAAAGGAGTTATGCTATTTGGGGAACAAAATAATTGATGATGGTCGAAGTAGAGAGGATATAAATTGTAGACTGGCAATGGCAAGGAAAGCGTTTCTGAAGACGAGAAATTTGTTAACATTGAGTATAGATTTAAGGGTGAGGAAGTCGTTTCTGAAAGTATTTGTATGGGGTGTAGCCATGTATGGAAGTGAAATATGGACGATAAATAGTTTGGACAAGAAGAGAATAGAAGCTTTCGAAATGTGGTGCTACAGAATAATGCTGAAGATTAGATGGGTAGATCACATAACTAATGAGGAGGTATTGAATAGAATTGGGGAGAAGAGGAGTTTGTGGCACAACTTGACAAGAAGAAGGGACCGGTTGGTAGGACATGTTCTGAGGCATCAGGGGATCACAAATTTAGCATTGGAGGGCAGTGCGGAGGGTAAAAATCGTAGAGGGAGACCAAGAGATGAATAAGCAGATTCAAAAGGATGTAGGTTGCAGTAAGTACTGGGAGATGAAGAACATTGCACAGGATAGAGTAGCATGGAGAGCTGCATCAAACCAGTCTCACGACTGAAGACCACAACAATAACAGAGGGGATCTACGAGCTCACCACGAGAAATGTCAGCAGCCTGTGACGTCATGTCAGCTTATAATGACTGCGTATTTTTAATGTAACTGACGGTAACTCATGCATTTTTTTTTCTGCCGCAGCAAATAAACCTTTCACTCTGTTGGTGAAGTGCACTCTGATTAACTATCAATTTCCAGTAGCTTTCCGTGCTTTCAAGTCCACGTAAGGTAACCGTACGTTCCCAAAAATTACATAAAACAAGTTCTAATCACTTTATCTTGACATTCATTTCGTCACCAACGTCATGACAAAATTGGAAAACAGTCCAAGTGTTCAAATGTGTGTGAATTCCTAAGGGACCAAATTGCTGAGGTCATCTGTCCCTAGACTTCCCACTTAAACTAACTTATGCTAAGGACATCACGCACATCCATGCCCGAGGCAGCACTCGAAGCTCCGGCGGAAGGGGCCGCGTAATCCGTGACATGGCGCCTCAAACCGTGCGGCCACTCCCCTCGTTTGGAACATAGTAGTTGTAGTAGCTTTTACAAGGATACTGAAGATATCACGTGACCACAGTTTCAGAACGCAAAAAAACTTAATTAATAAATAATGGAATTTAAAAACGGTAATAACATTTTAATTGTCATCTCTGAAAAATAAATTTACATAATTATATCTATCTGTAGGCGGTCCTGGTAGGGGAACTCGATGCAAAATGTGATAGAGGTACACAACGGGACTGCTGTTTTCTAAATTAGACAGTGCTGTAGTGACGTACAACTATATTTGACACTGTACTGCACAAATGCTGAACAGGTCACACAGTAAAACGTCATCAGATGTTAAATTCAGTCAGCATCTGATGACTACTAAGTGCCCTATTCAGCATTTGTGCAATACTGTTCCAGTTAGATAATATGGTCGCAGAATGTAATAGTGTCCCGTTCTGACCAGTCATTTTTTTATGCAAGTAAATATCAGCTGTATATTTTTTTCCTTGCCTTTCCGGATGGCGGGAACTTATATTACAAACAGTGATAGACAGCAATGGGGTATTAAGTCAATGGAAATGACAGTTTCAGCCGTTTCATGTTCTGAATTGGGAGTTTTAAAAGCGTCCAAGGAGTTTAACGTACCAAAACCAAAGTTGGAAAGATGCGTTCGTAAATCTAAGAATAATTCCAACTACAAATTTGACAAACCGGAAAGAAAATTTAAAAACGTATGCATTGCAAAAATAGGTGATCTGGTAGCGTACCTGTACTCTTTACTGCAACGATGAAACATTTCACTGTCACATCATTCGCCTATCACATAGCAGAAAGAAATTTCATACCTCATAGGATTTTTTACTAGTTATTCTATTCCTATGTATCTATTTGCAAGCCAGAAAATACATCTGGTTCAGCAGAGATGTGATTCAATGAAGTAACAGCAAAAGTAACAGTAATTTCGTATTAAAAATAATTGTGCCCTTTTCAAAACGACATTGCAATATTTTCCTATTGTTCGTTATTTTTTGATGATTTCATGTTACTTAGTCTAAACGTTTCGTTAAACTACTTCATATGATAATTTGAAGATGACATTCCTCATCATTTCAATATTAATGCACAAAAATTGCCGTATCCCATTCTGACTCGTGGTTGGGGCAGAACAGGAAACATGCAAGCATTTATTTGAATAGATGTAAAACCTGCATGACACAGTTTTACGTGATTTTCAATTGCGATAGGTTGGGGAGTACTACAAGGTGAATTTTACACCATTTTTGTGTTTTCTTGTGTTCCTTTGTTTCACAAAGATTGTTAAATATAAACTATCCTGTTCCGCCCCCAGTTCCCCTACACACTGAAATCCTCCCTCCACAAGACCATAGCACTTCGCCTCGGCACCCAAAATAGAATGGAGCACCCAGGGCCGGTCCGAGAAGATTTTTCTACACGAGCCACATGCCATTGGTCTGTTGCAGTTATTTCCGGTCGATTTAGATCAGTTGCTCCCAAACTTGTAGTAATTGCCCCCTGAGGCGTGAAATGTAATTTTCTCATGGGTAAAAACAAAGGGATCCAATTGTATTACGGTCACGGAACTAAATTATTTTTGAAAGATCAGTACTATTTTTGTTTTGTAAGGCTGTAATACTGATTATGTGAGTTTCCAGTAATTAAATTTTTTCAGATAAGAATATTAACACATTATTCAGTGTGGTGAAGGCTCTGGCTTATGGAAAAAGTGTGTGCACAACATCTGCCTCAGATAATTCACCTGCTACATACATACTTTGTAACATGTACCTATGACAGTGGAGTTAAGACGTATCCATCGCAAGAAAATGCCTTCTCCCAAGTTTCAGGTAGTTCCTTTAATAGACCAAACTTGCTTCATTATCCACTTTGAAATAATAAATGAACTAAGTGACAGCACAAAATCTACACAATGCCATTACACGGTTGCAGGGTCTACAATGTATTATTATTATTATTATTATTACTTGCATTCGTAAGATACAAAATATTTGTATTCTGTTGTCTTCTAATTTCCGCCAGTTCAGAAGAAACGAGTCCAGCAATCGTGTGATTTACGAAGTGTGGCACATACGTTTTAACTTTGTTGATTTTAAAAGGAGTTTCAGGGTGTGGATGAAGCAAATGTCTAGGGACATGACTGATGCAGATGAAGCATATTTTGTATCAATTGTCTAACCTCAAAGTGGACTCTTAGTTATATTTTCTGAGAAGAAGTTGTAAGTAGCATTCGAGGTGCACTGGGAATAGTTTCGTCACTCTGTAAAAGAAAAGGTTGTTAGAAATAAGCAGCATTAATTACACTGAACAATAAATTTGCAGTTAAAGTGTGTAAATGCATGATTTTGAGTTAGTTATGTTTATTTCAGTATAAAATGATGCAAAATCATCACCTTCATAAATATTTAGCTCTAGTTTTTAAAAAAAGTAATCTACATTTTCGTATAAATGGTTCACTAACTAAATATGCATTCATATTCCAAGATTCAGCATAACAAATTTTAAGTGAATAATTACTTGAATTATGTTATGTGTTATGCATTGATAAATTTCAGTGCCATTCTGGAAGTACAAAAGTAAAATATTAAGAAAAAATGAAGATAATATTACATGAATGAAAATACTTTGTAAGTCTACTTTGTACCAGAATCACGTAAAGCACAAAAGAAAAAATATAAATAAACTGGTCCCAAATGCATATAAAGGATTACAAATGTTAAATGTCCATACATACATTATATACAGTTACATATTTTGTTCAAAGATAAATTCAGAAGATGACCGTTTTCGCTTGACTTGCTTATACACATACTCGGGAACATCCCTTGTGATTGTCCAGCAGCAATTTGATAAAATAGTAGGACTCCACTTTACGGCATACTTCCTCTCAAATGAGGCAATATCTTTCTGAAATTGCTCCCCATGTTCATCGCTTACTGCACCACAATCTTTTGGAAAGAAGTCAAGATGACGATGTAAGAAATACATTTTAATGACATGTTGCAACAACGTTTTTCATAAGATGACAACATATTGTCTACTATCTCCTTGCAATTTATTGCTCGTTTGTTCCCTAAGAACTGTAAACAGACTGTCTTAAAACATTCCCATGCATGCTTATCTCGTGTGATTCCATCAAAAGTATGGTCTCCAAAAGACTCTCGAATCTGTGTGCCCACAAAGATGCCCTCCTTTACTTTGGCATCACTTAAGTAAGTGAAGCCGGCCGGTGTGGCCGAGCGGTTCTAGGCGCTTCAGTCTGGAACCGCGTGACCACTACGATCGCAGGTTCGAATCCTGCCTCGGGCATGGATGTGTGTGGTGTCCTTAGGTTAGTTAGGTTTAAGTAGTTCTAAGTTCTAGGGGACTGATGACCTTATGTGTTAAGTCCCATAGTGCTCAGAGCAATTTTGAAGTAAGTGAATTTTTGCCTTAAATACTTAAACGCGTCACCATCTTTGTTCATTCCCTTAATAAAGTTTTTCATGGGACCCAACTTGATGTGCAAGCGCAGGAGCAGGAGCTTCTTAGAGTCTACTAGATGTTTACTCTTAATGTTCTTTATACCTGGTTGAAGAGTTTTTCCGGTGGGCATTCATGTTTACTATAATAAGCTGCACGAGCTCGGCTATCCCATTCACAGAGAAAGCAGCAGTATTTAGTATACTTTAACTGCATGTGGAGACCAGGGTTTATCCTGATTACCTATTTTGCACCCAAAATAACAACTGTAAGCTTTTTTAATCAATGGAGTTATTTGCTGTTTTTGTAAAACAAATGTCACTTCTCCACACACACATAGTAGCAAAATGTGTCAGCACTGTTAACACAAATTCGTGGAATTTTTGTTCACTTCAATAGCAGTCAACTTGAACAACTGGTAGTGAACCTGGAAACAAAAAAAAAATTATTACATGCATTAATAAAGTCACTGAAGCTGAAGAGGGAGAGAAAAAGATCACTAAAATTGGTATCAAAATGTTTATATCCAAAATATTTCACACAAGTAAGACCAGAGACAATAATATAATCCACTGTTACTAATTATTATGACTTAGACAAACCATTATAATATTTGATTTTAAACTTAACGTGAAAATCTGTATATAATTATCTCACCATAATAAAACAGTTTAAAATGAAAACTAGAGCTAATTTTGAATTGTCTTTGTGGTATTCGCGATCAGTACATTAGAACTGACAGTAATTGGCTATTTTATTCGATTTCCATTTTCATTGTTGCACAGTGTTATATGACTAGTGTATTAGTTCGTTGTTTAACCAGATGCTTACAAAGTAAATATCATTTACCTTTCATCATCTTACAAATGGGCTTTCAAAGAAAGTTCTTTTTCGTACGAATGTTCAGTTAGGCCTTAATGTTGAAGATGGCGGGGGGGGGACACTAGCTCTAAATCTAAAAATCTAATCGCACTCCCAATCATCATGGACGAGTGCTAGGCGTATCTCTATGACATCCGGGTCGCAATTTTTGTTTCATTATATTTAATCGACTGACCAGTGGAAAGAAAGTGTTTAGCGATAGCGGACTTATTGACTTGGAGAAGGGGAATATGCCACTGATGTTCTATAATGCGATCTTGCACAGTGCGTGTCGTTCGCCGTTTGTAAGATTTACCGCCGTCGTACGAAATTCTGTAAACACCTGCGTTGCGCAACTCTAACAGATCCTAAAAGCGCTAATATTTTCGAAGGAGGTCGAAAGATTAACTTTATGTCTTCTGAATATTCTGGCTTTATGTCTTCTTAATATTCTAGCTGAAACATATCCAGAATATGGTAGAGAAGCAGTCATTTTGAAGACTTCATTCTCCTAATTGTTCTGTCTTTTGCACTTCTGTAGCGCTCTCTGTAATTGTTGAGACGAATATCCGTTGTTCAAGAACAATGTTTACAGGTGTTCCAGTTCCGTTTGTAGGCCATCGGTATCTGAGATGGTATGGGCTCGGTGGATCAAGGTCTTTAGAACGTCCATCATTTTTGCAGGATGGTGGCAATTAGTAGATTCCTAATGAAGGTCAATATGAGTGGCCTTTCGAAACACTGAATGCCCAGAGGTGCCATCGCTCTTGAACCGCACCAACACGTCTAAAAATGGGGGAGTTCAGTGTATTTCTCGTCATTATTCTCTTGAAGATGGCCAGAAGACTGCGCCGAAATGTCGTACCTGCAAGTTACAGACATCCGGCAGTCCTCTCTAAGTTTTATAGAACAAGAAATGTGTGTGAAACGGCAAAGTAAAAAAATGTAAAACGTAAGACAATAATTTAAAACATAAAACAAAAATAAGTAACGTAAATAATTAGATTAATAATGAATGTTTAGATATTTTAATTACGTATGTTAAAAATAAACTGACAGCACTTTCTGTACAGCTTATTTTTTTAAAAAACCAGTATTCCAGAACCTTGTTATTACACATTGATGTGTGTGGCTTGAGAGCTTCTTTAATTTATCTTTAAACATAAGTTCTCATTTTTCAGAATTAATTAATGGTGTTGGGGCATTCTGAAAAATTTAAAAATTAACACAAAACATGATTGTACAGTTTTCAAGAACATTAATTACATATCAACTTTTATATGAAAAAACATTTTTTGGATATGATTGTTTCGAAGACATTCACTCTGAACCTAATATGCCAAATTACCTTTTGGGGTGTGTTTTACCTCTTGAAATGAAATTGGACACAACAAAAAATATGTATTGCATTATTTCGCCCCCTCCACACACACACACACACACACACACACACACACACACACACACAGTCTCAACAATATCGTTTATTTACACTTGGGAATGTTTCCTTGTCAGTCAGTTCTTCGTTTCCTCGGACGAAGATATCAATGCGTGGCAGACATCTCCAAAATAACGCCAAAGTGATTTTCGAGGTGGAACGTTTCGTGAGCAGCGAAGATGCAGACTTCTTCAACCAAGGTGTCTGCCAAGTCATCCATCGTTGCGAAATACGTGTCGAATTGGAGGGTGAAGGGTGTTTTTTTGCGAGGTGATAATGGAAACGTTATGACTACCCCTCCTACAGTTTTCTGCTAACACTAAACTAGTTTATAATTCTTTTTATGTTGTGCGTTTTAGTTTCTGCTTGTACTTAATGATTACTTCACCTTTCCTCCGTATGTTCTCTTCCGAGGTGACAATGGCACGTTTCAGTTTTAAAATGAATTGTTGCACTGAAGTTGTTATTGTCACTTTTGCACTATGTATTGCCCTCAATTCAGTCGGCATATACATTACAGTCATAATATTTATGCATAACACCTCACTCTCTCCGAAACGTTGTTCGTTATTTCCTGACGAGAATGTTACCGTGTATGTGTTCAAATTTTTTACTGTTGTTGCGTTATTCAACACAGCCAATGGTTTGATTAGAGGTCGAATACTTTTGGTGTGTAAAAATCTCGCGGACTTTGTCTTTCTCGCGAGTGGCATCTCATTGATCTATAGTTCCGCTTCATGTTACCGTTATCATTCTCTATCGAACTTTCCAGATAAGCATCGCCCGCAGTGAACAGCAAATGGCGGTCACTGTCTAAATGTCAAGTAGTTTCCTTGTACTGCTTCCACTGGGCCAGTGAACTGTTGCCCGATTTTCAGTATCTAGGCCATTAAGAAGTTTCCTTAAAAACTTTTTGTCAGTTCACTTAGATAATTACCGAACAATGCCCACGGGCATTACTGAAAAGTGTGAAAGATTACCTCGGTTTGAGGAAGGCCGGCATATACCAAATGCCCACGGGCATTACTGGGAAGTGTGAAAGATGACGTCGGTTTGAGGAAGGCCGGCATATAACAAATTCCCTGTGAGTGTGGGAACACTTATATCGGACAAACAGTACGCACCATCGAAGATCGTTGCCGAGAACATCAAAGGAACACTCGACTGAACTATCCAAATAAGTTGGCGGTAGCAGAGCACTATTTGTCTGAGAAACACGAGATGGATTATGAGCGTACCAAGATCCTGGCTCAGGCCTCTAAATATTGGGACATCGATATAAAGGAGGCTATCGAAATTCGCACCAGGGAAGATCTTATCAACCGAGATTGCGGCAACAATCTCAGCAAGGCTTGGGACCCGGGATTGAATGTAATTAAGAAGACTCTCAGCAAGAAGTACGAACTGGCGACCAGGGCGGACGTAGCAAACACATCGACGCTACGACAGATTTCGACGCCCACGTCTTCGCGACCGCCGGCGCGGCGCGCGGGCGCGGAGGCGAAGGGTGCGACCCGCGGGGATGTGGGGCGGGGGGGGGGGGGGACTTAAATCGGCGATGGCGACATGTCTGATAACCGAAATATTGTGCACGTTGGACACTATGAACCGGCAGTATACCCGTGGACTGTTCGAGCAGCAAATACGCCGGGAGAAACTGAAGAATCACATATGAATAGTGATAGAAGCCGCCACGGCTCATAGACGTTCGTTCCCTAGTTCTCATCGTTTATAAGCAGGACGTCATTTTGTCCCATGACAATAACCTATCACATGATAAAGGTATCCATTACGTAGCATGCATCTGTCTGCTAACAGCGCAGTCCACAAGCGTAACCGATCCTCTCAAGTTCATGTATGGCAGCTTCCCGAAGGAGTGCACAAACGATAAATAGCAACGCCTTCAGGAAACCGGTAATCTTCGTCCACGAGTCTCCACAAACAGAGGACGTAATACTTGAAATCGTTCACCAGTCACCAGTGCAAAGTACCCTTGATATTTCAAGGCAGCTCCAGATATCTCAGAGGCCAGTAGTTGAAGTGTTGCAAAATCAAGGACTGCATCCGTATCATTACGCATTAACTCAACACCAGCAGCCAGAAGACCGCATTCAGCGAGTACAGTTTTATGAATGGCTTTTGTATCAAGGTAACAAATATTTATAAATAACGTGATGTGGACTGAGGGATCTAGTTCCACTCGCGAAGATATTTTTAGCCTCCACAACAGCCATTGTTGGTAGGAACGTAACCCATACGTCACCTGTGAATGTGGCTTTCAGGAACCTTTGGCGTAAACCCGTGGGTTGGAGCCATGGGAGGAGTGTTTTTGGGACCTTACCTATTGTCAGACATTTTGAATGATCCCTTGCACTGTATATTTATCTGCAATACCGTACATGGCGCATTTTAAAACGTTCCACTTGGTGTTCGACGACGGCCACTGTTTCAGCGTGATGGTTCACCGCCACACTTTCAAATGAAAGTGCGTAATTGTTTAAATGAAGCGTTTTTAGGGAAATGGACTGGCCGTGGAGGTCCAATGTTCTGGCCTCCATGTTTCACAGACGTTAATCCACGAGAGTTTTATCTGTAGAGACACTTGAAGCAATAAGTTTATAGTACTCAACCCAAGTGGATGTACACCTAATAGCTCGCGAACACGTTGCTTCGGCAATGGTGGGTGTAGGTGTGTTGTGTACCATAGAGCAAAGTATGATACAGCATGTGACGAAGTGTTTGCAAATCCAAGATGGGCGCTCTACACATCTTGTCCAAAGTGAACGTCGCTCATATCTGTAGGAGCTGTGCTAGGATAATCGTGGACGTAAAACGTACAGAATGGAATTATCGTGTGTAACGCGATGTGCAATCTAGTGTAGCCCACCTGTTGTGTTTTTTGTACCTCATCGCATACAGATGTTGTTAATGTATTCACTATTATTTTCTGTTAGCTTTATTTGTATCATGGACGAAACAAAGTAGTCGTTTGTATCTGTTTAAATTGAGATAACAGTAACAGAAAACAGTCTGATGCTTTAACCGAAAAAAATTAGTTGGCATGAATGCGACTGGATCATCGGCGAATCTGCACTCCCCACGGCATTGCCTCGTCTCACTGAACTAATGGGACAGAGTTCATGCTACCAGTTCTTGGCCACACTGCACGCAGTTACGACGTTTTTGAATCGCATTTCTATTAAACCTACTGTGGGACTAGCTTTGCTAGATATACTTTTGTTTTCAACTGTGATGAAAAATTGGGTGCTAACCGCCTAGTGTGGAATTTTTGCTTCACCCTGTATATATAAACCAGACTGTATTTGTCTAAGTGTGTATGTATGTGATCACTTCCCAAACATCTGGATCGATTTCAACAAAATTTGGGACAGAAACAGTAGGCATCACATATTGGCACCGTGGGGTTCATAACTTCCTAGCTCCAATACAAGTGCAGAGATGGGCAAAAACGTTTTTTTTCCTTGCTCTGGCTCATAGGCTGTCCTGCACAAAAGGCATGTTGTGTGAGAATGGTATCGTGCTCCCAAATCAACCTGCTTTGCAATCTAATGTCAGGGTCAAGAAAGGTTTTCCTAACAAAGACATGTAGGCTGCTCTGCGTGACAAGCATGCCTATTGTTGGAGTTGTGGCTGCTCTGCATGGCAGGCATGTTGTGTTGAAGTAGTATCAGCTTGTTTTATCAGCCTGCCTCGCATGGTAGTCTGTATGTCAGGAGAAAAATTATCTTTAAATCTCTGCTGTGTGACCTGTCTTGTACGGTAGGTAGGTTATGGAAGTAGTATTGGACTGCTTTACTGAACTGTATTTTAGGAGCTACATGTGTCGATGAGCATGACTGGGGACAGGTTGAGATGGATAGAGTCGGGTATGGAAAGAGCAGGAAGAAAGAGGAGCAAATGGAAGGAGATAGGGGGGAAGGGAAGACACATGAGGCTGGTGGAGGGTGCAGAGGGGTAGAAGCAAAGTGGAAATGGAAGAGGGGAGGTGGCGATGGAAAGACAGAGTGGAGAGGCAGATTTGGTCAGAGGGATGGAGAGGAAGATATGGTCAGAGAGAGGTAGTGAGCGAAAAGACAAAGAGTACAGGAGGAGGGGATGAAGGGACAGAGAGGGTGAAGAAGAGGAGATATACAGATAGAGGTGGAGGATGAGGCAGATAGAGACAGGGAGGAACAGATGGATACAGAGAGGAGGGGGAGGAGGAGGAGGAGGAAGAGATGTGTTCCAGATATGTGTCGACTGCATATGTTGGCGAAGCTATGGCGGAAAGGGCCGTATATAACATACAAAATGCAACCTGTATGACTGGGATATCCTCCAAAACCGGTGGCTCGAAATACATCAAATTTAACACATAAACAGCAAACTTTTTGAATACCGGCACAGTGGAGCATATAACATCCTAGCTCCAGTGGGAACAGAGATTCTGGCAAAAACGTGGTGCCGCATACGGTGCCCCACACAACAGATCTGCTTAATTGACATGTTTTATGTGGGCAACATATACAGGTGGCTACATCTGGGGAAAGGCTGAAGTGGATATAGGAGGGGATGGACAGAGAGATGGGGCAGGAGGTGATAACCAGATAAGAGGGATCAAAGAGGGAAGGGACAGATGGAGAGGGAGGAGTAGATTGGCAGAATGAAGTGGATAGATATATGGGGGAAGGGGGGAGGAGTAGATGGACAAATAGGGAGCAGGAGAAGATGGGGGCAGATAGGGTGTGGAGGAGATAGGCAGACAGAGGGGGAGGAAGCATAGACATAGGGAGGGGAGAGAATGAGATGTGCAGTGAGAGGGGGTAAAGGTGATGCCTGAGCATAGGGAGGAGAAAGAGACTGACAGAAAGAGGATGAGGAGGGATGGACAGAGGGATGGAGGAGGAGATTTATAGAGAAGGGCAGGAGAAGATCATTAGATAAGGGAAGGAGGAAATGTTCAGAGGGAGGGCGAAGAGAAGATTAACAGTGTAGTGAGGAGGCCGATTAGGAGTTATTGGAGGCTTTAGGAACTGGAGAGGCATAGTGAAAGGTGGAAAAGAAAGAGGGGGAGGAAGTGATGGACAGAGAGAAGAGGGAGGAGGAGGTGGACAGAGAGAGGGAGAGAAGGAGATGAAAAGAGGAAGGGGAAGGAGAAATTGGACAGATAAATTGGGGAAGAAATGGAGAGGGAGATGGAAGAATTAGGCAGAGAGAGAGGAAGGGGTGAAACTTCCCCTTTGAACAATGTATATAGGACTGTGCTTAACCTGACACACAATATTTTGTTAGCGCAACGCAATCTGACTTTCAATAATTCGTACAAAAGAATGGGCCCTGACTAACATTAACCTATACCTTTCACAAATCACTTACCTCACAAAAATCTTCGCTGCTCAAGCTACTGCAATACAGCGAGCGCCACTACTGCCAGCTAAATAAAAGATTCAAACTACTGAAGGCACTAACTACTGATAGGGATAGTTAGCAAATGAAAGATATTAATAGAGAACAAACAATGTATTTACCTTAATATCATCACAAGTCATATATATATCAGTTCATGACAAATTACAAATCTCCGCCATCTCTCTCCCCACATCCACCACTGCTGGCGGCTCACCTCCAACTGCGCAACGCTACGCGCTGTTCACATCCAGCTGCCGCTGCCCAACACTACAATGGCAGACAACAATGCAAACTAGCCACAGACTGCACACAGCACAGCCAGTGATTTTCATATTGAGCGCTACGTAACGTTGCCAATAAGAAAACATAAACAGCCTACTTGTAACGTTGCCAATAAGAAAACATAAACAGCCTACTTACATAGAGAAAACATAAACAGCCTACTTACATAGCCCCCATGCTCCCCACAAAAAATTTTTACAAATGGTGTTGGGCACTGGCCAATACAGATTTGACAAAAATTTTTCTTTTCATAATTACAATAACAAAGAAATCAAATGCACACACTTATTGATACAATGTTGGTCAAAAGCTAAAATTTTCTCACAGTCCATAAAGATAGTCCTAATCATGAAACTTCCCCTTTGAACAATGTATATAGGACTGTGCTTAACCTGACACACAATATTTTGTTAGCGCAACGCAATCTGACTTTCAATAATTCGTACAAAAGAATGGGCCCTGACTAACATTAACCTATACCTTTCACAAATCACTTACCTCACAAAAATCTTCGCTGCTCAAGCTACTGCAATACAGCGAGCGCCACTACTGCCAGCTAAATAAAAGATTCAAACTACTGAAGGCACTAACTACTGATAGGGATAGTTAGCAAATGAAAGATATTAATAGAGAACAAACAATGTATTTACCTTAATATCATCACAAGTCATAATATATATATCAGTTCATGACAAATTACAAATCTCCGCCATCTCTCTCCCCACATCCACCACTGCTGGCGGCTCACCTCCAACTGCGCAACGCTACGCGCTGTTCACATCCAGCTGCCGCTGCCCAACACTACAATGGCAGACAACAATGCAAACTAGCCACAGACTGCACACAGCACAGCCAGTGATTTTTATATTGAGCGCTACGTAACGTTGCCAATAAGAAAACATAAACAGCCTACTTGTAACGTTGCCAATAAGAAAACATAAACAGCCTACTTACATAGAGAAAACATAAACAGCCTACTTACAGGGGGAGATGTCTGCAGTATGATGAGAGAGACAGGAGGTTGGGGAGCTGTCTCCATTATGATCCTACAGACAGAGGGTGGTGGAGAAAGAGATGGACAGGGAGGGAAGTGGAGGAAATCGTCAAATAGAGAGGGACCAGGAGATGTGTGCAATACATGTTGCCAGAAAAAAAAAATTAGTACACCTGGAAGATGACACTGATGATGGCACATGCCACCTCAGGGATAATAGATGTACTGATAACGGTTTTGGTGTTGTCTGCTAAGAGACAGCATAGTGGCATAGCCACCAGAGCGCCAACTGTGTCTACCCTTTCACTGGGAATGTGGCTACCTCTTCATTTGTAATGCTCACGGCTAGAAGGGTCAGTGTGATCCAGATGCGTGAAGCAAGCAGACAACCATGCTACTGAGATGAACTCATACTTCCTACAGCCAAGCGAGCGGGTTTGAAAGAGGTGAAACTGGGGCCTTCCAAGTGACAGGACAGATTTGAAGAATTGCCACATAAGTTGGATGTGCTGTGTCAGTTATACAACGATGCTGGTATCAGTTGTCACATGAACATTCTGAACATACTCCGTAGAAAAGACCCTGGACGTCCAGCCAGCACAGACGCCTCCCAGGATCGTCGTATCGTAAGGGCAACAGTCGCAAATGGCACAGCTATTGCAGCACATATAAGAGGGCGTGTTCTCCCAGACGTGTCAACACGAAATCTTGCGAACCAATTACCAGCAGTAGGACTATGGGCATGCACAACTCAAGCCTGTCTTCCACTCCTCCCACAGCATCGACGTGCGTGGCTCGACTGGTACTGTCAGAGGATCGTTTGGAAGATGGAACTGCGCGCCATGTCTTCATCGATGAAAGAAGATTCTTCCCACATGCAGGTGATGGCAGTTTGCATGTACGACGTAGACCTGGTTAACACTGTCTCATAGAATGCATTCGTCCAAGACAGGAGCTCCACCCGAGCCCTCATGGTCTGTGGTGTGAGAAGCTACAACCCTCGTTCACCTTTATTGTTTCTGGAGGGGATGCTATGCAGCGTTCAGTATGTGCAGACTGTTGTTACCCCCATTCTTTTGCCATTCTGGCAACAGGAATGTGGTGTGTTGTTCTAACAGGATAATGCTCGCCCACATACTGCTGGTGAAACTCAACATGCTCTGTAAAACGTGCTGCAACTTCCCTGGCCAGCACAATCTCTGGAATGATCTCCAATGGAGCATGTGTGGGATATGATGGCATGAGAAATGATTCATGTCACTTGTCAACCAACAACTCTTACAGAACTGTGCGAGCAGGTTGAAACATTATGGGCCTACCTCGTCGATCTATTTTGCATGGACTATATGTGCGGATGGGCACATATAGGGGAAGTTTGACATGGATAGAGGATTGGATGGACAGAGAAGGGGTCAGAAGGGGATGGATGGGGGGAGAGAGGGCAAAGGGTACGAGCAGAGATATGGGCAGTAGTATATGGATAGATAGAGGGGAGAAGGAGGAGAGAGACATAGAGAGGGTGCAGGAGCTGCTAGGTGAAGATGGAGAGAGGAGAATATGAGCAGAGAGGAGGGGAGGAAGGGAGAAAGGAGAGAGGAGATAGGAGGAGGTGGACAGAGTGGGGGTAAGGTGGTTGTGGGTCAGAGAGGGAGAGGAGGAGGAGGAGGAGGATATGGTCAGAAGGAACAGAGAATCAAATATATTTGTGTGTGCAATATCACATACGCACATGTAGTGTTTCTCTCAATGTTCACTTGTATTGCCAGTTGTGACATTTAGTCCGTCAAGTTATCATTACACGTATATATATTGCAGATTAGCAGTTGTAGATAGGGCTGAAAGATGGTAGAGCGTTGGAAATATTGGAAGTAAACCTTTGATATTAACATAACCCAAATGAAGCGTTTAAAACTAGAACCTGCTAGACTCTAGACGCGATGGAACTCATAAATGTGCGTTGTACCTATGAATTTTGTTGTAGCATTCGCTCCCTTTTAGTTTACACAGTAAATCTTCAGGGCCATGAATTAGAAACATGTCTACAAATAATTCATTTAGATAAAGGAGAAGTTTACTTCCAATGACTGCTAACGGAGATGCCCAGGAGCTAGATGAGATATGGACAATGACGTTTTATTCTTGCAGCTGTCTTTCGTCTCAACTCCATCGTGGAGGATGCTGTAGGTAGGTGGATTCGGACAAAACGGGGAAGTGAATTGAGCTCGACGTGAATCTGAGCTTGTATGTCATTTGCACAGTCTAACCTGGGACGAAAAAGCTCTGAGGGCTTTATATTTAACTGGTGCTTTCCTGGACTGCTGAACGTGGGCCAGAAATATAATCTAAAGGAACGCCTATTTCTTCAGGTACTTCTGTAATATCTCGGTTTCAAAATGAGCGAAAAGAACTTTCTTTCAGCCCTACAGAATGTACAAGCAAAGACAGTATGGCACTCTTCACAGTCTGAAGGAAGTGCAATCCATGGTAAAAACTGACAATTTAGGACAGATCTTGTGCCTCAGTAGTAGTGTTGTTTGGAAATAGGTAGCAAAATTCATATGGTAATCACAATGTGGTTCAAATGGTTCAAATGGCTCTGAGCACTATGGGACTTAACTTCTGAGGTCATCAGTCCCCTAGAGCTTAGAACTACTTAAACCTAACTAACCTGAAGACATCATACGCATCCATGCCCGAGGTAGAATTCGAACCTGCGACCGTAGCGGTCGCGCGGTTCCAGACTGTAGCGCCCAGAACCGCTCGGCCACACCGGCCGGCCATCACAACGTGATTAAGCGTTTTGCAACCTCAGACAAGCATTAGAGTCAGAACCTTGCTTAGCCCCAACAAAACCACTGAAACTAGCTACTGACGTGTCTCAGTACAGCATCTGGACACTCTTGTCCTACCATGAACAAGATTTCTCAAACAGTCCATTGGATACACTGGACTCAGTCCTACAGAATTACATGCAAACAGGAAAAGAGGACCTGGCGATTGTTTATGCAAGTTATATACATATATATCTATGGTTTGAAATTTCATCTTGTGACGGCCTATACACCCTTGTTGGTATTCTCCAGGTCTCATTCTTGTTTACTGGATATGGAAGCTCTGCTTACATTGAGGTGCTCTGCTTTCATCGGAAAATGACTGTCATATTGAGTACAAACTTACCAGCCACCACACCAAGGCAGATACACTGTTTAGGCTTCTGGCTGGCCCAGACCTCAGTTTGGACCAACAAGAGGCCATAGGTTTAAAAATCGACATGAGGCCAGACCCTACACTAAAAGAATTTCGCATTACTACATCCACAATTGTAACAGAGTCAAAGCAACACACCAAGCTTCGATAAGTCTTGAAACGGATGAAGTTAGGGTGGCTAGACCACACACCAATATGCCCCAGTCCGACATAAAATGGCTATTTTGTTTGAAGCAGTGTGATACAACTTGGCACAGGAAAAGAGTCTCATGGTTGGTCATTTTAGTTAATCACCACAGTCAGATGTTTTTCTTGTTATATGTAGGGCTTGTGGCACCTCTAATCAGGAGATCCTCACACAACATGATATATATAAGCCAACAATAGATAAGCCTGCTCATGTTCGACTGCACTCCTCAGCAAGCTTATCCTCCAAAACTCTTCTGTCCATGTCCTCAACCCATTGCTAGTCCTGTTTTGAACAATGTGCGGAATGTAGTAGCGGATTCGTAAATTTCCTTATGTGAGACTAACGTGTTCGATAGTGGTGGAGACCATAATTAAGACATTCACTCAAGTTCTCGACGGTGAAGTTCTTCCAAAGGCCGCTGTAGCAGACAATGGTTCTCAGTTCCCATTCTTCCCCTTTTCAGAATTTTTGGATGCATGGAATCCAGCACCTGCTCACTTCCACTCACAATCCAGTGAGTAGGCAGGGCAGATATCCTACAACTTTAAGGAGAAAAATGAAGGCTGCGATCCAGTCTACATCCACGGATGACACATTAACAATATTTTAAGTACTTATAGTGCCACGCTGGTAGTTGTGAAAAGCCCACAGAAGAAAGTGCATTACAGATGGATGACAGCAGCACGGACGAGAGCAGCCAGGTCTTTGTGTCCACATGGTCCACAGCGTGGAACAAACATTCAGCCAACATCCATCGTGGACGCCTGTAACATAACCAGAGCCCTGAGATACCATCTGTACTACATGTATATGCGCATCCGTCAATGGTAGTCACCTAGGATCTCTGGTTCATCATAATCTATAATCATATAACCTGGTCCACGTGCAGCTCATCCACTGTTCCCACTGTTTCCCCCTCACCAGCCATAGTAGCGGCAGTGACAACTTCACAGCCACCAGTACTTTTGATTGGTACCTCTCGCCATCCTATCAACAGGCAGCTGCGGCTACCATTAAGTCCTTGGCTCTGTCCGTCATTCATGAGAACCATAGAATCGACACCCCGTCACTCCCAGCGACGCCATCATACGGTGGTGAGAGGCTTGCGCAGAGAGCACCGCTTTATACAGTAGTCACATCCCCTGGAGCCACGTAGAGTGGCAATGCGCGAACCATTGCTCCCTGAATCGGCATAAGAAGTTTGGTATAGAGAAGCTCCAGGAACACGGTGCTCTCCACTAACAATCAGTCCTTGCTATTGACTGAATACATTTGTACAGTGATGAGATGAAGAGACAAGGAGGGAGATGGCTGAATCTTTCCTGGGTAGGAGGGATTATTCATTGAAGCAGATGGGTGGAGAAATCGCCTTGTACACCGGTGACACTGCGCTGTTGAAGCGATGTCCCAGCCTAAATTTAATTACAAGGCACCTTCAGACACATATAGGCAAAATTACCATTTTTACCCTGTGTGGTAGGTGACTGTCTCTACAGGAGCCTAAGCTGTTTAAACTTCAACTCACAGTTGGTTACAGACTTGATGTGTGTGACTCAGATACCTTCGTCTTACCATCGGCAAGAGACTGACTTGGAGGTCGCACATAACCCGCGTGGTCAATAAAAAAAAGAACGATGCACTATCAGACAATGTGAAACTATTTGTCTGCACCATTTTTATGGTGCTGCACTCACTGGCAGAGTGAGAGGAATTTCAAAAACCCAAGTTGGGGGTAGTTTAAACATTCAAGATGTTGATGTTGGGAAATTAAAAAAGAATGCAAGATAGTGGAAAATTTTTAAAAAATATTCAATAATTCAAAAAATTCAAGAAAAAAACAAGATGCCAGAAATAGCCTAGTTGTTTTATGTAACTCCTTTCCTCCAACCCTTTTTTCCCACTCCTCTCCCCTTCTGTTCCCTCTCCTCCGATCACATGCCACTATTTACGGTACTTTAAAATAAAACAGCTTATTCCAGTGTAGCTCCAAAACTAAAGTCACGGCTGTGTTCAAAGATATCTAAACTATCTAAATTTTTGGGCCATGTTCAAAAGTATTTAACCAAAATATTACATAAAAGCTGCAATTTTCAGTACTTCAAAACCTTAAATACGTGAGCAACACACACACGCACACACACATTATGTGTGTGCTATAAACTTTCAGGTTAATCAGTACTGTCGAGCAAGCAAAGTTTGATCTCTGTATCATATGTGGTGTGAGGTACAACAGATCCTCAAACTGACTATCACATACCTCTAAATTCTTCTATGGAGTTTGTCAAATATCAAAATTTTCATTCAACAGCTAAAATA
The DNA here is from genome assembly GCF_021461385.2 of Schistocerca piceifrons. Classification (NCBI taxonomy): domain Eukaryota; kingdom Metazoa; phylum Arthropoda; class Insecta; order Orthoptera; family Acrididae; genus Schistocerca; species Schistocerca piceifrons. The sequence goes on from NC_060140.1 coordinate 458,485,449, forward strand.
TCTACAAAAACGTATCAACTGTACAAAAAATTCAATTTTTATTTCAAGTGTTACAATGTTACTTTCTACACAGACATAAACATCAAATTAGTGCCTAAAACATGATTTTGAACTCTCAAATTAAGTGCTCCAATGCTATAGCTATGTCTAAACACATCTGGCTAAAAATTTACATCGCAAACAGGCAGTTGACATTCTTAGCAATGCCTAAAGAAAGTAATGTAGCAAAACGAGCCTTACCAACCAGAAAGTACACGTTGAGTAAAATACTAAGCTAAGCAGACAAGTACAGAAATAAATAGGACTGTAAATCATTAGCAGTTACCGGAAGAATGTAATTAATTACACTCATCAATAAATCCCCAAATAAAACATTACCGCATTTAAATTGTTTTATGATGTTTGTCACGTATGACAGTGGTATCTTCACATATAAAATACGGAAAGGGTGTTAGTATTTCAGTCTTAAGGTACGTTATTAGTGGTATTCGTTCACAGAACTAATCATCACTTGCAGTTTTTACAGGTTTTTCGGTAATGTTTCGCCTTAGAAAGCACCATTTTATAGGGTATGAAGATAATGCATCATGTTGTACGCTGCAAAACATAACAGATGCTACTAACGGTCTAATACTGATTTTTATTTGTGCTTGATCCAAGCCTACTAGAGGTTATGTGCAAAACAAATTTTACAGTAATGCTGCAATATTTACCAACTGGAACTGTGGTGCCAGTGCACTCAAATTGTATTAGCTACTACACTGATCAGCCAGGACATTATGACCACCGACCTACTTTGATATAAATCCCTCTCGGCAATAGCAGCGAAACCTGGCGAGGAATAACTGCTAAACAGACACATGGCAATGCATGCAATATCAGTGAGCGTGCTGTCCGTGTGTAGAATGGGGAATGTGCATGATCTTTCTGAGTTTGACTAAGGGCAGATTGTGATGGCCTAGAGGCTCGGCACGAGCATTTCGGAAACCACATGACTTGTCTGGTATTCGAGAAATGCTGTAGTGATTGGCTTCAACAGGTGGCGACCCAAGGTTAAACCACGTCCAAATGTCGTAGTATTCGTCGAGCACTCCTCATTACAGATGTCGAATGTCACAGGCTGAGCATACTGGTAAAACAGAAGAGGCGGATAACTATGGTGGAACTAACATCAGACTTTAATTCTGGGCAGAGTTCTCCTCACGATGGCCGTCTGCAGCCAACGATCCATACATGTACCAATGTTGACACGACGACAGCGGCCACTACGACCTGAAATGGACACATGACCATCGGTACTGAATGTTGGCGCAGTGTCTGAATGTTGCATGGTCCGATGAATGCCGATGAGAGGGCGCGAATCCGTCGTCTTCTGGGGGACTGTTCCTTGACACCTCTACTGTGGGACGTCGACAAGGTGGTGGGGGCTGCATTACGCTCTGGGGACATTCACATCGGCATCCATGGGTCTAGTGGAGCTCTTTCAAGGCGCCATGACGGCCAAGGAATATCACACACCAGTTGCGGTATAGTACACCTTCATGACGATCATGTTTCCCGATGACAGTTTGAACGTTTCCCATCATATCTCCTTGCCTAGGGACGCCAGATGAAAGTTGATATCGTCAAGCCCTGAATGAAAATTGCGCAACGGATAACTGGGGAGGGGAGCTTGAGAGCGCTACCTAGAGAGCGTGCCCTTTCTGTACGATACTAGGCAAGGGGCTGGAGGGCTCACACGTTGATGTGTGGGTCTCTGCATTCTATAGCTTTTATTTTAAATAAATTCCTTTAACTTGACTTCTTTGTGATTTTTAAGGTATCTTAAAGATTGATGACAGTTGATTACGTATTTATTTTAAATATTGTCACTCGATTTTACGGCGATTGCAGCAATTGTTCCAGTTTACAGATATTACAATTTTACAACTTATGGCTCGGGTATATCATATAAGAATCTGCACGCACTTTTCTACGGGCAAGACGGAATTGCGTTGGCCAAATGTATACCACCAAAGCCTCCCAATATTTTACATAGGACATCCACTACGTGAGGAGGATAACAGGCAACCTGGGGACCAGATACATTAACACAGGGGGTCAAATTTCCTAAATTAATGAGATCATTCATTTCCTTACACAATCCGAAGCTGGAAATAAAAGAATTAGTACAAATATTCAAATACCTCTCTTCCATGCGTGAACATTGAGACAGACGCACTGAGGGCACATCTGCTCACTTACCCGTCTTCTGTAACCCTCCCTGAATATGACGGGCACCCGAAGGTCTTCCTGGGCCCCGGTGGAGGGGGTGGTCGAACCACTTGGCCGTGACCAACCTCTCCACCCCAAATCTTGTGACACTAGAAAGTCTTTGACTTTTACCTGCCTGTGCTGTCTCTCTGATCCCCTACCCAGGAGTAAGGTTGGCACTACTATACTACAGAACTACTTCCCAACAAAGATTTGGCCACTCTTTACGGAAAGGTGTGAGGAGGATTAGGAAAGTTCATGTGCAGATTCATATTCACGTGCAAGAAATTCATAATATACGACACATATAAATACGTATTATGAAGCCTGACACATTTCTTTCCACCCGTCCACATGGGTTCTGTTGCACCCGCGGCCGGCCGCGTCGTGTAATAAAATTGGCTGCGGAGCCGCCTCTGTTTCTATTTCCCGGTGCAAGCGAGCAGCGAAATCTGCTGCTTATAGAGCGGAAAATACTGTACCGTTTCAAGTGGCGTTTTTCAACGAGATAATGCGCCATGCCATAAGGCCAGGAGTGTGATCGGGTGTATCGAGGAACATGGTGGCGAGTTCCAGAGTTCCATTTGATCTGCCGAGCTCCAAATCAATCTAATACAGATCGAACACATCTAGTTTGTGATTAAACGTGGCATCAGAGTTCATCACCCACCTCCCCGGAATTCACGGGAATTAGATGACTTGTGGGTGCAGATATGGTGCTAACTCTCTCCAGAGACCTACCAAGGCCTCATTGATCCCATGTCACACCGTGTCGCCACTTTAATACTTGCCAGAGGTGGTCATACTGGCTATTAGGTAGGCAGTCATAATGTTCTGCCTGATTAATGTAAAATTACACTAAAATTCGTAACAAAATACATGATGCAAAAAAACACAAACTCATATCTCAATTAGCCACAAGGCAAAAAAACTAATCAAACACCATTTTAAGAAGAAAGGAAAAAGGTGTTTTGACAAGTACTTTATTATTTTGAATCACATACACTCCATATTTTCGCAGTATGCGGGCATAACTTTGTAGTGCTCCAAATAGGAACTGAAAACACACCTGACCAAAGATGGTAGTGGTGGAGCAAGAGAGAGACGAAATACGGTCAAACATAATGGTGGAACAAAATAGAGGGGCGTCTCAAAAATACAGTCTTTATCACTGTAATGAAATTATTTATCATAATAAGTAATTGATATTGACTGCAAACACACACACACACACACACACACACACACACACACACACACACACATACACAGGTTACTTGTCATAATATACCAGTGTAATTACAAAGCTATGATCATGAATGAAAGTTCAAACTTTACAACAAAATAAAATTGCATTACTGCTCAAAATATATAACATTTCAAGTACAAAACACAATATACTAAAGTGAGAAGTTAATAGTTCTGTAAGGTTAAAAAAATAGACATTGGTTGCATATTCTATCTGCTGATAACGCTAATGAGGGAAGCAGCACTCGTTGGCTATAGAAGTTCGACTGTCGTACCATACTTTGCAAGTCCTTCAAATGAAATGCAGCCACACCTGAATAGTGTCCGCTACTTATTAAATACACATTGGTCACTTATCAGCACCACTAAAATAAATTAAAGGTTATTATTACCTTAGTGAACTTCAAACTTTGTATCTTACATTAAAGCAGATATTAAATTTACCAAAATACATAAAAATTGGTTCTATAGCATGGCAAAACATACATGAGTACTACAACTGATCCAACTTAGAGTGCACTTGTTGACAAGAATTACCTAATTAAACAATGTTATTCCCATGTATAAATACATAAAAAAGACTCATCTCTAAAACTGACCCTAAAGTCAGCCAAACATTATAGTGACCCTATGTTAGGGTATTAGCTTAAGTAGATACTATTAGTTAGTTAGTTAGTTTGTTTGTTTCTTGTTCTATAGATAAAATTCACAATAAACGTTATGATGTGGAATATGTCAACAATACAACATAGAACACATATATTCAACTAAAAAAATTTAAAAATATGTTTGTATGGCTAATTCTGGCCATTTTCCGGTTTTTTCTTTTAAAAAAATGAGTAATTATCTGTTCTCGGTAATTCATGTGTGGCATAGGAGGAGTTCTTAAAAAGAAACATCGTTAATCTACTCTTGAAAATACTTTTGCTGTATGTAAAACGTTTTATTTCTATCGGCATATTTCACCAATTTCTATCAGAAAGTTAGCCTGCAAGATGTACATCTGGGAACTCCACACATGTGCGGTGTTACCACAGAATATTACCTAATAAGACATCAATTAAGGAAAATTTGAAAAATTCATTAACTTACTGACTTCTGTATCCTTAAAGTTACCAGTTATTTTTATGACAAAAGTAACTGAAGCTAAATATTTTAGCAAGTGTACTATGTTGCTTTTCCAGCTTAAGACTTCTTTTGTATTTGCATCTACATACAATTTTCTACCCCTTTTATTATTCCTTGATGATGTACTGTGTTAATGCGATGAGGATTTTTGTACAGTGCGTAACTTGATGAATCCTGTTTTTTTCTTTTCGAACATTAAATATACTACAATTGTGGGAAACCCTTCAGTTACTTCATTTACTGATATTTCGCAACAATGTTTGTATCATCTTCAGACAGGATTAATTGTGTCTCCTGATTCCAATAAAATGGCCGATCATTAACATAAAACAAGAATAGTAGCAGGCCCTGTTGCTATTACTCACACTACCTACAGTAACTTTCTCATCCCGTCACTTAAGTAAGACATCTGCTGAACCACATATATGATAAAAATTTAGGGGGGATGTAGTGGATTTGAAACCAGAAAATCTATTTTTCTAAAATATTATTCTCTTGATCTACAGAGTTTGATCAATGTTGCGTGTGAATTTTATCATGATAGCAGCGTTAGAAGAGCCTTTAAAATATTGAACTGTATAAATCTGCGCTCGAAGCCACTCCCACCTTTCTGACATTTGGGAAACTGCTTGCATCAGCAGAATTTTTGTGAGTGTAAAGACTGATCTTTTTGGATATCTCTGGCTGACATATATAACTTTGGCTGACTTCTATATCGTTGGCTGACAAGTTTCATGCATGTGATTTATTTATTTTTTAACAATACTAACACATATTAATACATGGTAGAGTGACTTAGCAAATCTATATGTGGAAGTGAAGATATGTGTCTAATGGGTGGTGGAAAAACTATGTTTAGGAAACGTAAGTTTCATGGAAGTCGGATTACGAAGAAAAAAGACGAAGCAGCTAGAAATTAAGAATATAAATTCGATGCTTCAGCATAGAAAATTGCAATAGAAGTAATGCACACGTGCATGAGTGATGTTGATGTGGATGTCACTGGATTCAGGATTATTGATTTACAGCTTCTCTGCCATGCCTTAAAGCTTTTATGTTCAAGTGTTAGCTGTAAAAATACGGACTGCATGACTGCTGTTGTAGAAAAAAGATTGCGGATAGCTAGTGATTTTAATTTGTAAATCATGTGGCTACGAATTTTCAATCACCTCCTCCAAAAAACTGGCACTGGTACCTATGAAAGCAATTTTAGTTTTGCATATGCTCTGAGATGCCTTGGACAGGGTAGGGAAGGAGATAATTTATTGTGTGGTTTCCTGAGCAGACCTCCACCTTGTACAAGGTTTGAAAAAATAAATGTGATACTGCTAAGGTTTCAATGAAAGAAGCAGTGGAAGAACTGGTGGAAATAAACCAAAAAGAAATAGATGCTGTGGTAGATATTCTTGACAGTGAATATCTTACAGATGTTACTGACCAGTGTGTTTCTGTAGATGGGGCCTGGATGGAAAGAAGTCACAAATCTCTACATGATGGTGCATCTGTAAGTGGGATTGACTCAGCTAAAGGTTTTGATGTTGAAATTACGTTTAAATACTGTCACCAATGTGAAACAAGAAATATGTCTGACAATGAACACAATGAGAAACTGTGGCAAGAAAAGCATGCAGTAGCATGCTCTAAAAATTAAAGTGGTTCTGGTGGGAGCAGGGAGGCCCTTGCAGTTGTGACGATTTTCTCCAGCTCCGAGGGCCAGTATTGTGTTAGATACACTAAATATTTTAGTGTTGGGGACTTCTCTTTGTTCAAAACTGTGACAGATAAAAACCAACAATCCTCCAGTAGAAAAATTTGTGTGTGTTGGCCACGTCTAAAGGAGATTTGGTGGTAGGCTTTGTCGCTTGCTGCAGGAAAAGAAAGGTCAAGTGCTTGAGGATGGAAAATCACTAGAAGGAAAATGCAGGCTTATTCTGAAAGAAATTGCTTATCTTCAGTTACTTTATGGGAGAGCTATCAGGAAAAACATACAATTTAGAGGTAATGAGACGTACTGTGTGGGCAATTTTTGTCCATAAGCTATCCACTGCACCAGCACCAATGCATAATCTGCGTCCAAAAGAATATTGGTGTAACACAGCAGAAGAAATGAGACGTATTCACGTAAACACTCATTACCATAATGTGTCATAAATGCAATGAAGCCCACATTCAGGTTTCTTACAGACACTAATTTACTGGGAGATTGTCTTCATGGAAAGGTACAGGATGAGAATGAAAGCCTCATTAATTTAATTTGGATTAGATGGCCAAAAAGGACGGTCGTTGGACTGGAAGTACTCAAAATAGGTGTCCATGATACTGTTTTAAGTTTTAATGACAGAAATAATATTAGTGTTGAACAGGGTTGGTACAGATACATGTGTGTTTACAACAAAAGCAGGGTCAAGAAAGCTGACAGATCACTCTCCTGCCTACAAATACAGATGAGGCAGATTCGAAGGGGAGAGAAGAGAAACCTGGAAGAAGAGGAGTATCAGCATCGAGAATTTTACAATTGATGTAAGCTTATTACACATGGAAGTATGAGAAGAAAATCTTTGAACCTAATTTTCCCAGTTTTATACTTTTTGCTTCGTTGGAAACCTTTTCGCAAAAGGTATTTGCGCTAATGCTATGAAATTTTCAGGAGCTATTCTAAATATAGTGCTGTCTCATTGGAACTGAAAATACGAGACCCTGCGATTTCCTTCTGATTTTTATAGGCTTGTATGCAGACAAAAGTTTAAATGTAAAATTCAAAACTCTGTTAATAATGCAATTAGTACTAAAAACTGATGATTGTTGTTCAATGATCTTACAACCTTCTTAGAACACTACAGGAAGATTTTCAGATTCATTGCATGGTTAGAATTTGAGTTATGCTTTTTCATAAAAGACAATAAAAAATAAAAATTCACATTTCTGCGTCTTTTATTATATTTTTCCTTTAAAATAAAGTTTTTCTTCACACGTACAAAATTTTAGGTCTGTACATTAACAAAGATAGCTGTAATGATTTTTTAAATGAATGTTTACATTTTTGGTTCCATCTGCCCTTAACTTCTCTAAAAGTATATTATTATTGACACAGTAAAATGCCTTTGATAAGTCACATAAGAACATAATTGGTCAAATCTTATCATTTAAAGAGTTTACTAAGTACTCAGTAAATGCATAAATACTTGGCTTAGTAGAATGGCAGTTTTGAAATACAAACTGGTTGACTATGTATCGCTTTACTAGACAGGTGAGTAACAACCTTGTAGTACTTTAAGGTCCCACAATTATTAGATAATAATGTAAGAAGTGACACTGGGTGGTAGCTATTGCCATCTGTAGGGTCACCCATTTTATAGAGAGGCTTAAGAATGGCATACTCCAGTCTTAGCAGGAAAACACCTTGTATGGATGAGCCACTACATAATTGACTAAGAATACTACATATGAGGGCATTTCAAAAAGTAAAGATGCAATGGCTCGCAGTCCTTAAATAGAACATTTATTTAGAAAACGTCAGTTACATCTTATTAACTGGATTATTTGTTATTTTTCGACATAATCATCCCCGTTACCCAAACATTTGTTAAGTTGGCGCACAAGCTTTTGTATCCCACAGTCATAGAAGGTTGCCGCCTGTTGTTGGAACCACATTTCAACTTCATCTTTGATCTCTTCATCATTATGGAATGATTTTCCACCAAGATGTGACTTCAGGTAACGGAAGACATGGAAGTCGGTGGGCGCAAGTTCCGGGCTGTATGGCGGATGGTCCAATAAGACCCATTTGAATTGTTTGAGCAGTGCTTTGGTTACGAGTGCTGTGTGAGGCCAAGCGTTGTCATGAAGCAAGCGCACTCCACTTGTCAGCATTCCCCTGTGTTTGTTTTGAATTGCCTTGGAAGACGTTTCAAAGTTTGGCAATGTGCAGCAGGATTAATTGTCGTTCCAGGAGGCATAAATTCCAACAGAAGAATGCCTTGTCTGTCCCAAAAAACAGAAGCCATGATTTTCTTCGCTGAAATCGACGTTTTGCATTTCTTGGCTTTTGATGAATTCGAATGGAGCCATTGCATTGATTGTTGCTTGGATTCAGGTGTATGGTGATAAACCCATGTCTCGTCACCTGTCACAACGTGATCAAGGAACTCATCACCTGCTTCAGCATAGCGTGTGAGGAAGTCGAGTGCAAAGCCCATCCTTTTCTTTTTGTGTTCTTCCGTTAACAGTTTTGGAACCCAGCGCGCACACAATTTCCTGTACCCTAACTTGACAGTCACAACGCCATAAGGAGCTGTCATTGACACGTGCAGTATGATCTGATGTAATTCTTTCAATGTGAGACGTCTGTTCACACGAATTGCTTCCTCCATTCTCCATAGAAGGACATCAAAGATCACAGATAGCCAACATGTTCTTTGTTCGTCATGAACATTGGTCCTACCTTCAGAGAAATGATGACACCATTTCGTTACATTTTGTCGATTCATAATGTTCCCATAAACAGAAACAATTTCTTTGTGAATATCCGCTGGTCACTGACCTTTTGCATGAAGAAAACGTATGATGGAGCGCACTTCGCATTTGGTGGGCTTCTGAATCGGTGCACGACCTACTCCAACCAGAAGCAATGTTCAACTGCCAAACGACCACGAGGAGAAAGCTAACGGTTCAAGGTTAACACCAGTGTTGCCAACTTGCTCGCCAAAACTCTTCTGTTCCTCTGGCATACGGTGTATCTTTACTTTCCGAAATACCCTCGTATTATAGGCCCACAGCATTTTAGAGTCTTATTGGAGATATTATCCATCCTCTATAAACTTTTACTTTTGTAGAGTCATGCTGAGCTTCTACATTTCAGATGAGGACGTGATATTAATTTTTATTTCAAGAAATGTTCTCTGCATTTCCAGTATACTATTTTGCTTTCTCTTCTATTTGCACAAATTTTTCAGAAATTTTGAAAAGTAATTATTAAAGATATCTGCTACACATGAACTGTCTTCTACAATCTTCCAATTCTCTTTAATAGAAATAGTGCCATCTTCTATGGCTCCTTTCCTTGTCCCATTTGACAATATTGCATATTGATTTTATTTTGTTATCTGATTTATCAGTTTCAGAAAAGACTGATTTTTTTACAACTTTCCTTAATACATCAGAGTATTCTTTATAGTAGAAAGGATCCTGTCTATTTTGTATAAGTCCTTTTTCCATTGTGAAGTGACTGATACCTTTAAGGCCACTACTGTACTGAGCAACTCATGTATGGACATTTATAGCTTATACTAAATTATAATTAGTTAAAAGCACCTCTAAAATATTTTTCCTGTCAGAGACCTTGAAGAAATTTACATTAAAATCGCCACAAATTAACAACCCTTCCTACTACATGAAAGGGAGTACAATGATTCATAATACTTTTTCATGAAAATTTTCCAAATATCTAGTGGTGACCTGTACACTGTTGAGCAATCCTAGCCATACTAGTGGATAAAACCTAAGAAAGCTCATTTCTGTTGTGGAAGGACTGTGGACACAAATGTAGAGGAAGTAAATTTATTCAACAATAAATTATCAACAAATAAATCTCTGAGTAGTATACAAAATTTCGAAATGACAGCAATGTTGACACTCAATGAACAGCATAGCCTCCAAATAAACAGCACCTATGATCTTGCTTACTGCTACCTTCAAAGAATACATTAACACATTTCGGTTACAGGCAAAATCTAAAACACACACATAAAAAATTACAAAACTCTCTGGAAATAATTGTTCAACATAATTAAAAGGAAAGCTGCTTGATATTTATGAAGCCAGTCTTGGGGTGAAAATAACATTAAAGTAGTTGAGTTTAGGAAACAGTAATAAAACTTAATATTCACTGAAAGGCTATGGCCAGGGGTGTCAAACAAAAATTTTAACAGAAAATATACTTTCCCTTGACGACGAATTTTAACGCTTGCGGCTTATGTGTACCCAAATTCTGTTCTATACAATCAGTTGAAAAGAACTACAGGGCATTATAAGCTACCCGTAACCTTTTGTAGCTTGGTTCAAGCATGATAAACATTAAAATTCAAAATGAACTACAGAAAGTTTAGCAGTACTAAAATAAGTGGACTAGCACAATAAGAACGTTTTTGAAAAAACACACAATTAATTTTAAAGAATATAATCTCAACTCTTAAAACTAACAAAAGTTTAGGGCCAGTCAAATTCAGGATTATCAAAGCCCATATACACATCTGAACATGCAGATCACAAATAAACCTTTTGTCCTAATGTCAGTGAGAAACAGTTCTCATGCAAATGTGACGCTCACGGTGCATTGAAGTTTTGTTTTGTACTCCTGGTCATTGGCACATTGACTAGCCTGTGCACAGACCACGGAAGGCCGCTTCTTTACAAGCCTGTGGATGGTATGAGTCATTAGGAATCACACTATCAGTTGTACGTTTTCTGTAGACGGTAAATGCGTGCTTAATACCCCGCTTCTTAATGTTCAGATCGTGAAACTGTAAACTACTTTCAATTTACTGCTCGATAGTCAACTTAGTTTTGCTACGGTCATCGTTCACGTTTTTACCATTTCATCAAGATCTTTATCTGATGTGTCAGCAAGCAACAAAGTATCGTTTACATAACGTTCACAACAAACAAGCGAAAGACAACGAAATGAGATTTCTTATTGACTTTGTAGAATTATTTTACGACAGTAACGTAATTATAACTTTTTAGTAGTCCTTTGACGGAACAGTTAGAGGCTGACGAATGTAGTTTTAGGAAATGAGGAAAAGCAGGCCACTAACAGAACAGCATTATGGTTAACCCAATAGTTGCAGTTATACAGTAATGCAGAGGACGTGTCAGTTCACAATAAGCCCCAGGCCCCTGCAGAAGTGTCGACACTCTTGAAGCTTACAGCAGAGCATTAGGACGCGGTCTGGTAGGGTGTGCGGTGTGAAACGGAAAGGCCACTGACGGATGTGGATGATTTTAATGTAAGACGAGGATCCAGAGTCCAATGTGCTTTTGTTCATTTATTTGATCTTCTACCCCCTGATATTCCGGTCAAGCAACCTGATTATATTGTTTCTTCCGCCATTATAAGATGAGCTAGGAGTCACTGTCAGTTTAATTTCCTTTAATGTTGTCCGTCTGAATTCTACATTTGCCCAGCCGTTAGTGTCTCACATGACCATTATATCCACAGTAATTGGCCTTTGTGTGCTGTTGCACCCCCCCCCCCCCCCAATTTATCTTCCCCGATAATAGATGTGCTAACTTGTCCTTACCCCTCCCATTCCAGTGTATGGCATAAGTACAGTATATCTCCACTTTCGTATAGCAACTACTAGAAGAGCACCAACATAAGATATATGATCCATCTTGAGCATCACAATCAGCTCTATGTTTACTTGCTTTACAGCAGAGGTAACCCAGGAGCCGTCCTAGGCCACAGAATCTCCACAAAACCCATCCTTGCGTGCTCGGTGGCTGCATCCTTTATGACCAGATTACCCCTAGTACTGTATTTTTCGTTTTTAGCCACGCCATTCGCAGCTCCCCAACTATCAACACCTGATCCTCAATGTTAAAATCCTTAAACATTTGTCCTATGTCTTCTACTACCTGGCTAACGCTAGCATTTGGTTTCACAAAACTTGTGACCTGATATTCTGCACGTAGTTTTTCCTGCAGCCCCTGGTTTCATCCTCTCATGAACGCTACCTGTTAATAAAAATCTTGTTTTCCTGTTGTGCTTTTCACCCCACTTATCAGTAAATTTCTCAAGATTGTTCTGTTACATACTACCTTTCTCTAAATCTGTATAAGGCACTTCCTTCTCTAATTGTGGCAGCAATCAAAATCTTTTGGTCCACTGGTTTCCGAATTTGCTAACAAAACTTTCTCTTGTTCGTCCTTTCCTTGCTGCCTTTTCCCAGTAGCCCTTCTCTTTTTCCCCACTTCAGCTGTTGTAATTCAGTTTTCGTGATTTCAATCTGTGCCTGAATGGTACAAGGCTTCACCTCCTATTCCCTGATCTTCCAGTCTTTCTGAAAAGATCGACAATTCCATGGAAAAGCCCCATCGATCACACAATTCTCTTCACCACTGCAATCGTTCCAATGAAACCATAACCTACAATCTCCGCGAAACACTCGGTGTTTAACTAATCTGCTACAACGTCCACATGGCTGACAGATTCCAATGGTATATAATATGAAACAAATGAAAACGAAATTTATGTCACTCTTTTTGAACGATTCTCTCACGCCTAAAATTACGACAATGGGCGTAATAAGAAAAATAAACTTTTTAAAATTTTATCTTATTTCACATGACACTAAGATTTGCACTGTAATGTAATTAAGTACAACCTTCCTCTAGCTGGTAGAGACTCAGACTCCTTATTCCTTTCTACTTTCGTCTGCTTAGCATAGTATTTTAGCTAACACCTATTTTCTGCTTGGTCAGGTTCGTTCTGCTACATTGGTTCATTGAGGGCTAGTTAAAAATGTCAACTGCCTGTTTAACTCTCGTTATTTTCTAGCCACATGCTCTTAGGCATAAAAATTGTACTGACACTCTTACTTCGAGATTTGAAAATCATTGTTTGACGAATATATATATATATATATATATATATATATATATATATATATATATATATGTGTGTGTGTGTGTGTGTGTGTGTGTGTGCGTGTGTGCAAGGGCGCACAGAAAATGCAATTCACACTTCACCTTCACATTTTTGTATTGCTGGCATATTTTTGGAGATATTTTAGACATTGAATTAACAATGGGACACTTGACAAGAGTCATAGGACGATTTAGGTGTGAAAATATTTAATTTGAGAGTTCCTTAGACCTTACGCCATATGTTGTTGTTGTGGTCTTCAGTCCAGAGACTCGTTTGATGCAGCACTCCATGCTACTCTATCATGTGCAAGCTTCTTCATCTCCCAGTAACTACTGCAACCGGCATCCTTCTGCGTCTGCTTAGTGTATTCATCTCTTGGTCTCCCTCTACGATTTTTACCCTCCACGCTGCCCTCCAATACCTAATTGGTGATCCCTTGATGCCTCAGAACATGTCCTAGCAACCGATCCCTTCTGCTAGTCAAGTTGTGCCACAAAATTCTTTTCTCCCCAATTCTATTCAGTACCACCACATTAGTTATGTGGTCTACCCATCTAATCTTCAGCATTCTTCTGTAGCACCACATTTCGAAAGCTTCTATTCTCTTCTTGTCTAAACTATTTATGGTCCACGTTTCGCTTACATACATGGTTACACTCAATACAAATACTTTCAGAAACGACTTCCTGCAATCAAATCTATACTCGATTTAACAAATTTCTCTTCTTTAGAAACGCTTTCCTCGCCATTGCCAGTCTCTGCTTCGACCATCTTCAGTTATTTTGCTCCCCAAAGAACAAAACTCATCTACTACTTTAAGTATCTCATTTCCTAATCTAATTCCCTCAGCAACACCCGATTTAATTCGACTACATTCCATTATCCGCGTTTTGCTTTTGTTGATGTTCATCTTATATCCTCCTTTCAAGACACGGTCCATTCCATTCAACTGTTCTTCCAGGTCCTTTGCGTCTCTGACAGAATTACAGTGTCATCGGCAAATCTTAAAGTTTTTATTTCTTTTCTATGGCTTTTATTTTCTACCCTGAATTTTTTCCTTTACTGGTTGTTCAATATACACACTGAATAACATCACTCGCTTCCAACCACTGCTTCCCATTCATACCTTCGACTCTTATTGTAACTGACATCCGGTTTTTGTACAAATTGTAAATAGGCTTTCGCTCCCTGTATTTTACCCTTGCCACCCTCAGAATTTGAAAGAGAGTATTTCAGTCAACAATGTCAAAAGCTTTCTCTAAATCTACCAATGCAAGAAACGTAAGTTTGCCTTTCCTTAGTCTATCTTCTAAGATAAGTCGCAGGGTCAGTATTGCCTCACGTGTTCCAACATTTCTACGGAATCCAAACTGATCTTCCCCAAGGTCGACTTCTACCAGTTTTTCCATTCGTCTGTAAAGAATTCGTGTTAGTACTTTGCAGCCGTGACTTATTAAACTGATAGTTCGGTAATTTTCCTATCTGTGAACACCTGCTTTCTTTGGGATTGGAATTATTATATTCTCCTTGACGTCTGAGGATATTTCGCCTGTCTCATACATCTTGCTCACCAAATGGTAGAGTTCTGTCAGGACTGGCTCTCCCAAGGCTGTCAGTAGTTCTAATGGAAAGTTGTCCTTTCCCGGGGGCCTTGTTTCGTCTCAGGTCTTTCAGTGCTCTGTCAAACTCTTCACGCAGTATCATATCTCCCATTTTATCTTCATCTACATCCTCTTCCATTTCCATAATATTGTCCTCAAGTACATCGCCCTTGTATAGACCCTCTATACACTCCTTCCATCTTTCTGCTTTCCCTTCTTTGCTTAGAACTGGGTTTCCATCTGAGCTCTTGATATTATTACAAGTGGTTCTCTTTTCTCCAAAGGTCTCTTTAATTTTCCTGTAGACAGTATCTATCTTACGCCTAGTGAGATAAGCCTGTACATCCTTACATTTGTCCTCTAGCCATCCCTGCTTAGCTATTTTGCACTTCCTGTAGATCCCATTTTTGAGACGTTTGTATTCCTTTTTGCCTGCTTCATTTTTTGAATTTTTATATTTTCTCCTTTCATCAATTAAATTCAATATTTCTTCTGTTACCCAAGGATTTCTACTAGCCCTCGTCTTTTTTTATCTACTTGATCCTCTGCTGCCTTCACTATTTCGTCTCTCAAAAAAATGATTCTAATGCCTCTGAGCACTATGGGACTTAACTTCTGAGGTCATCAGTCCCCTAGAACTTAGAACTACTTAAACCTAACTAACCTAAGGACATCACACACATCCATGCCCCAGGCAGGATTCGAACCTGCGACCGTAGCGGTCGCGCAGTTCCAGACTGTAGCGCCTAGAACCGCTCCGCCACTCCGGCCGGCTTTTATCTCTCAAAGCTTCCCATTCTTCTTCTACTGTATTTCTTTCTCCCATTCTTGTCAGTCATTCCCTAATACTCTCTCTAAAACTCTCTACAACCTCTGGTCCTTTCAGTTTGTACAGGTCGCATCTCCTTAAATTCCCTCCTTTTGCAGTTTCTTCAGTTTTAATCTACAGTTCATAACCAATAGGTTGTGGTCAGAGGCCACATCTGCCCCTGGAAATGTCTTACAATTTAAAACCTGGTTCCTAAATCTCTGTCTTACCATTATATAATCTATGTGATACCTTTTAGTATCTACAGGGTTCTTCCATGTATACAACCTTCTTTCATGATTCTTGAACCAAGTGTTAGCTACGATTAAGTTATGCTCTGTGCAAAATTCTACCGGGCGGCTTCCTTTTGCATTCCTTATCCCCATTTAGTATTCACCTACTACTTTTCCTTCTCTTCCTTTTCCTACTATCGAATCCCAGTCACCCATTATTAAATTTTCGTCGCCCTTCTCTACCCGAATAATTTATTTTATCTCATCATACATTTCATCAATCTCTTCGTCATCTGCGGAGCTAGTTAGCGTAAAAACTTGTACTACTGTAGTAGGCGTGGGCTTCGTGTCTATCGTGGCCACAATAATGCGTTCACTATGCTCTTTGTAATAGCTTACCCGCACTCCTATTTTTTATTCCTTATTAAACCTACTCCTGCATTACCCCTATTTCATTTTGTAGTTATAACTCTGTATTCACTTGACCAGAAGTCTTGTTCCTCCTGCCACCGAGCTTCACTAATGCCCACTATATGTAGCATTAACCTATCTATTACCCTTTTTAAATTTTGTAACCCACCTGCCTGATTAAAGGATCTGACATTCCACGCTCCGATCCGTAGAACGCCAGTTTTCTTTCTCCTGATAACGACGTCCTTCTGAGTAGTCCCCTCCCGGAGATCCGAATGGGGGACTATTTTACCTCCGGAATATTTTACCCAAGAGGACTCCATCATCATTTAACCATACAGTAAAGCTGCATGCCTTCGGGAAAAATTATGAATGTAGTTTCCCCTTGATTTCAGCCGTTCGCATTACCAGCACAGCAAGGCCGTTTTGGTTAATGTTACACGGCCAGATCAGTCAATAATCCAGAATGTTGCCCCTGCAACTACTCAAAAGGCTGCTGCCCCTTTTCAGGAACCACACGTTTGTCTGGCCTCTCAACAGATACCCCTCCGTTGTGGTTGCACCTGCGGTATGGCTATCTGTATCGCTGAGGCACGCAAGCCTCCCAACCAACGGCAAGATCCATGGTTCACGGGAGGATATAGAAATCGCATATTGCACTTTCAATAGCGTTGCTTAACCTGTAAGTTGATTGCACAAATACTGTGTGTGTGTGTGTGTGTGTGTGTGTGTTTCTTGCTGATGTATTTTAGATGTGGAAATACTGCAAGTTGCACCCTTTAACCAATTTTTTGGAGTAATATTTTTGAAGATGACGCAAAAATTCGTCATTCATGTATTCTTGAGCACAACTACGATGGCGGCTCTCATTCTACATTTCGGTTGGCTGTTTCGTTTTAATGGAGTCTAGAGTACTGCGGTGAGATTGAATTGGAGGTAAGAAAGGAGGAGCAGGAAATGGTGATGGTGAGACAGAGTTAGAAGGACAGGGACAGGGACAGGGTCAGGAAGAGGGAGACAGAGGGGAGAGGGTATGGGAGAGGGAGAGGGGAGAGGGACAGGGAGAGATTACAAAGCACAGCTGGGATAGTTTAAAAATCTAGATTTTTTGGAATTTTCAATTTTTTGATCTTTTTTATATTTTTTTTTAAATTCCCCTCTGTCTTGCATTTCTTAACATTTCGTCTGAATAACCTTACATTTGTAATTTTGCCACCAGCACTGTGTTGCATTTATGATTTTCCCACAATTTGCCATTTTTCCTTTTTAAATTTCCTGCCACCACCAGTGAATGTGGCGCTACATCAACAGTGACACCTAGTGGCAGAAACTTGAACTGTAGACCATGTAGCAGTTGGGCATACTACTGCTACGAAAAGTAGGAAGATAACATGTGGAAGTACTTGAAATCAATAAACACACTAGACAGAATCCAAGCTTAGTTTTAATTGATCAAACAATTTCCCTTCTCACTCCTGTTAATTAATGTATCAGTTATTCAAATTAAGCTGCTATAATACAATCAAGTCCATTATTCACTTTTTAAAATAAGAATTTATAAAGTGCAAAATTTTATACAGTCATTTTTGTCACAAAAGCCTACCATATCCGTGGTTGTCATAGTCACTTGTACTTGACGATCCCTACAAAAGCTTCTTGCTGTCAATCGATAATCTCATTTGGATGTAAATATAATTCGATGTCAGTATAAGTATCCCTAGCAGAGGACTACATGAGCTTCATGATTTAACCATCGCCTCCCACTGCCCATTTGTCTTGATTTTGCACAGGAAACGTCAGTTCTGTATGATGTTCGCTATCCTGAACTATAAAAGTACATGACATCAAGGAATGAAACAAAGCAAAGTAAACAAGTCTCAGTACACCGCTAGTGTTTTCTAGGCAACTCTTTGTTCGATAGTATGTGCCAGCAACAGATAAATCGGCTGATTTAAGAGGGTTTGAAGCTGTGTTTGTTGTGATGGGTTCGTGGCAGAGAACAAATACCACGTGAGGGCCAAGGTACGTACTCATATTTTGCCATTGTTAGTGTTGTATGGAATGTAGCCATGTATGGATGTGAAACACAGACGATAACTAGTTTGGACAAGAAGAGAATAGAAGCTTTCGAAATGCGGTGCTACAGAAGAATGCTGAAGATTAGATGGGTAGATCATATAACTAATGAGGAGGTATTGAATAGGATTCGGGAGAACAGTGGTTTGTGGCACAACTTGACTAGAAGAACGGATCGGTTGGTATGACACGTTCTGAGGCATCAAGGGATTACCAATTTGGTATTGGAGGGCAGCATGGAGGGTAAAAATCGTAGAGGGAGGCCAAGAGATGAATACACTAAACAGATACAGAAGGATGTAGGTTGCAGTAGGTACTGGGAGATGAAGAAGCTTGCACAGGATAGAGTAGCATGGAGAGCTGCATCAAACCAGTCTCAGGTCTGAAGATCACAACAACAACAGTGTCTATCAAAACAGACAAACTGTGAACGGCAAAAGGTAGGTATGTACTTCGCATTCTAAGACGTAGACATGGTTTGCTTTCCTGTGCCGTGAAGCAGAATAGTTAACAACGTGTGGAGTACGAAACCAGGCGAATCGTGCTTATATTATCACTGGTCAGAGATATTGTCAGTTAGGGATAGTCATTGGCCAATGGGACAATGCAGCGAGGCTTCCAAATCACATGACTCATGTATCATTTTACATCACGTTAGTGATTGTATCAGTGTACACCTACTTGACGCAGTGTGACATCTACGTTGCAGGACTATCATTTTTTCTTTATTCTGTTGGGTGCATTATCAGAAATGCCTTAAACGCAGTAGATATACACTAGTGTTATTAAAGAACGATAGTAGGGTGGCTTATTAAGGCACATATGAGTAGACTTGTGAGTAATATGCTCAAGACTAGTAGTGCCCAAGCGAATACAACCGTAAGTCCTCACCAGATACCATCTGTGACACTAGATCTGTGGTAAAAGAACATCACCAGATCAGCGCTCACTGAAAATAACTGTCCTTAGAAAATTGAGATTGATATTTGCAAATGACTACAGTCGTTTTACTATAAGATGATGCAAATTGCGACACTTAGTAGAGTGTTCACATGGTGGATCACTCTCGATCTACTGTGAGTTAACATCGATTGTGTAGGGAAAGTTAATTTCTCTTCCGTGATATATATTAAACACCATAACGAGCAATTTCATTCAGCGTGACTCAAGGACATACATTCAATACAATGCTGCATATGAGAAGATCGTTTGATTTCTATTTAAGTTGTTGTAAATATGGTGCACATTAAAATCCTGAACTGAGAAGAACGCTTATAAAGGGTGTTACATAAAGGTACGGCCAAACTTTCAGGAAACATTCCTCACACATAAAGAAAGAAAATATGTTATGTGGACATGTGTTCGGAAACGCTTACTTTCCATGTTAGAGCTCATTTTATTACTTCTCTTCAAATCACATTCATCATGGAATGAAAACACACAGCAACAGAACGTACCAGCGTGACTTCAAACACTTGTTACAGGAAATGTTCAAAATGTCCTCCGTTAGCGAGGATACATTCATCCACCCTCCGTCGCATGGAATCCCTGATGCGCTGATGCAGCCCTGGAGAATGGCGTATTGCATCACAGCCGTCCACAATACAAGCACGAGGAGTTTCTACATTTGGTACCGGGGTTGCGTAGACAAGAGCTTTCAAATGCCCCCATAAATGAAAGTCAAGATGGTTGAGGTCAGGAGAGCGTGGAGGCCATGGAATTGGTCCGCCTCTACCAATCCATCGGTCACCGAATCTGTTGTTGAGAAGCGTACGAACACTTCGACTGAAATGTGCAGGAGCTCCATCGTGCATGAACCACACGTTGTGTCGTACTTGTAAAGGTACATGTTGTAGCAGCACAGGTAGAGTATCCCGTATGAAATCATGATAACGTGCTCCATTGAGCGTAGGTGGAAGAACATGGGGCCCAATCAAGACATCACCAACAATGCCTGCCCAAACGTTCACAGAAAATCTGTGTTGATGACGTGATTGCACAATTGCGTGCGGATTCTCGCCAGACCATACATGTTGATTGTGAAAATTTACAATTTGATCACGTTGGAATGAAGCCTCATCCGTGAAGAGAACATTTGCACTGAAATGAGGATTGACACACGGTTGGATGAACCATTCGCAGAAGTGTACCCGTGGAGACCAATCAGCTGCTGATAGTGCCTGCACTACAACTGGTTCTCGCGCAGCACTCTCCATACAGTGACGTGGTCAACGTTACCTTGTACAGCAGCAACTTCTCTGACGCTGACATTAGGGTTATCGTCAACTGCACGAAGAATTGCCTCGTGCATTGCAGGTGTCCTCGTCGTTCTAGGTCTTCCCCAGTCGCGAGTCATAGGTTGGAATGTTCCGTGCTCCCTAAGACGCCGATCAATTGCTTCGAACGTCTCCCTGTCAGGACACCTTCGTTCTGGAAATCTGTCTCGATACAAACGTACCACGCCACGGCTATTGCCCCGTGCTAATCCATACATCAAATGGGCATCTACCAACTCCGCATTTGTAAACATTGCACTGACTGCAAAACCACGTTCATGATGAACGCTAACCTGTTGATGCTAGTACTGTAGAGCAATGAGTCGCATGTCAACACTAGCACCGAAGTCAACATTACTTTCCTTCAATTGGGCCAACTGCGGGGGAAATCGAGGAAGTACAGTACATACTGACGAAACTAAAATGAGCTCTGACATGGAAATTAAGCGTTTCCGGACACATGTCCACATAACATCTTTTCTTTATTTGTGTGTAAGGAATGTTTTTTGAAAGTTTGGCCGTACCTTTTTGTAACACCCTGTATAAACAACAGAGAGCGATTGCCTTAACGGGGGAGAGCAAACTGATAAACATCATACGTCCTTTAATTGTTGTTCATTAACAGGCATAAAACTTACTTGGAGTGAGTATGAGTCACTGAAATGAATACTGAATCCATTTAATGTAATTCCTCATACCACATGAATTTTTTGCCTTATTAAATAAAAATTAAGTGCATTTTCCATCACATATTTTACTATATGCGCAAACTAATTCGACTTTCGGCGCGTCGGCTGGTGGGAGCACATTTACAATCGCTCCCATCAGCACCAAGCCGGCTGTCAACGTAGTTTGCGTGTGTAGTAATGTGACCTGTATGCCATAAAAATTCAAGTGGTATTTGAGAGATATGTGGAGTGCGATCTTTTTTCTGGCGATTTGCAGTGCCTCCTCGTGAACCACCTAAACCAAACGTTCCTCCAAGGCGCCAGATGTACCTGATGAACACCAACACAATATCCGTACGATATTCGGAAACGTTCGTAATGAAACCATATACGAGAGACTTGTGAAAAGTGCTACCTCCAAATTTTTTATGTGGGAACTCATATCTTTTTAAATAAAATTAGCTTTATTGACAACCTACATTTTTGTTCTT
The DNA here is from genome assembly GCF_021461385.2 of Schistocerca piceifrons. Lineage (NCBI taxonomy): Eukaryota > Metazoa > Arthropoda > Insecta > Orthoptera > Acrididae > Schistocerca > Schistocerca piceifrons. The sequence continues at coordinate 458,507,289 of NC_060140.1, forward strand.
CATGTCTAGAAATTTATTTCTCAACATAGTCGCCTTGCCGACGAACACATTTCTCCGAACGAGAAATCTGATACCGTCACCATAGAACAGAATTTATGGAGCTAGAGCCTCGCCTCTGCTTGCACTGCTTCAACGCTATCAAAATCCTTTTAAGTTTTGTAAACATATGAAAATCGTATGGAGCGAAGTCGAGATTTATCAAGGATGATCGATGAGAATGAACCCACGGAAACGGAATGTTGCAGGTGTCGCAGAGCTCGTATGTGGTCTCGCATTGTCATGCTGAACGAGAGGATGCTCCATGTTTGGACGAAGACTTTGAATTTGTGCTTTCAGTATTCTGAGGGATCTGTTTCTCACGACCGACGTAGTCACGTTACATACAATCATGATACACGCTACTATTCGGAACCCGCTACCGGCAGGAGGGCTGAAACTCGCCTCGGCGAAGCGGAAAAGTCGACCGTGTAGGGGAACATGGGATAAAGTGGTCAGAGCGGAAAAAATGGCGATCGCATAGTTCATGTTTTTAACAGTGCTGCTGTCTGCCGAGAAGAGATCGGACTAGTTATCATCTACACCGTCATTGTTATCAGTGAGTTTTTAGGGGAAGCTTGTTCCGTTATTTTTTAGTAAAAATTTTTCTGATTTTCAGTCGTCTGATGTAAGTCATTTGTACTATTCTTGTTACCTCAGTTATTCGCAAGGTAATAGATTTGTACAATATCTAAGGTAATAATTTGTACAATATCAATCTTTAGACAACGTCTTTTGGCTCACAAATGTAGTTCCTTGTGGCATTTTTTTCGGTTTGATAATACCGAATGTGAGTCATTAATACTGACATGGCGTCCAATCGGAAAAAGTGGCTTCGCTACTAGTTGGGAAAAATGGACGGGTTGTCCACTTTTTGCAACAGTTCATTTTTTATCTGTTTACTCTAGAAAGAGACAGTTACTTCCATATATCACGCATAACGTTACGCTATTAGCCATCATTCTATTCCTTTGTGATGATTTAGAATTAAGTAACTAACGCTATGTGAGCCCGTCTCTCTTCTGTTATGTATAGACTAATACTAGAATCCGCTTCAAAACAGTCTGCTGCAGACACTTGATATTATTTCAGAAAATAGGACATCGAGATGCCTAGAAAATCAGAAAATATGTCCAGAAATCAGAGCTACAAACGTGGGACCCTGAAGCGATGGAAATTGTGATTGACGCGTTAAAGAATTCTACTGCAGCTAGGGTTGCCAGATGAAATTGACAAAATTACGGAACGTTACTTGGCGGAAGGACTTGCTTACCTGAAAGTGAACACAACAAAACACTTTAAAAAAATATTAAAAATTTATTGATTACTGATAGTTAATCGTTCCAACATTTTTTTTTACCTTTAACTTTTTGTAAAGGTCATTACATATTGCAAACTTCAAATTACAACGAATGTGTAATTCTGGTTTTACTATATCGACAGTCAGTTTGTTTCTAACGGCAGACCATAAATGACTGTTCCTTTTGATAATGTCTTCATGCTAGACGTTTCTTTTCCCTTTAAAAACCATTTGCAAGAAAACGAGTTTGTTTACGTAGAAGCTTGATTTGGTATTTGTGCCAAAGTTTTTATCTTTTGGCATAGGATCTCTTCGTATTAACTGTCTAAATTAGGGATATGAACGGAATTCTAAAAATACCAAACCCCTCATACTTCGACGCCGAACACTGAACAGGGGGCTGAAATGCCGAACTGTTCGGTAAAAAACCGATCACCTTGGCGTCCCAGACTGCAGCAAAGCAACTTCGTGCTCCATGTATTAGACTGAAAAGAAAAGTGCTAGAATAAAATAAGGATACAGTAGGTGGTAATAACATTATGGGATGCTTACGGAGTGTATTGAATATGGGATAACAGCAAGAAACCCTTGATTTCGTTTTAGAAACGGAAATCGATTTTATGTATTTACAATGAACGATGTATGGAGATTAACGATCCAATTGGTAGCGTGGAAGAACACATTACATCTTTTTAACAAACCGTCGCAGATAGCAGGCAAATATAGCACCCCAATTGGGAAGCTTACCTCTGTGAGCAGAGGACATGCTTTTAACAAAGTCAACATTATTACAACATTACAAGAAAAGCAATTTCATCCTCCTTATCATATTTATAACGTGGATGAAATAGTTGACAGTTCAGGGCAAGAACAGCAAAGTGTTTACACTTAATGCAAGACGACAAGCCGGTATCGTTACTCCATTTGATGGATGGTTGCTTCCCCTTTCGTAGTATGTATGTCAACTCTGGCCACTTTACCCGGTTACATTTGAAAAAGTGGACTGCATGTAAGGTTAAGAAAAATGCATCTACACTCATGCCCATAAATTAAAGATAATTGCAGAATGTGGTGTCACACAACGTGGCACGACACAAAACTGGCGCTAATAGCATAGGCACATAGGGAACACACACGACACAGATCTGTAAGTCCACGGTATTGGTGATAAGTTGAGAAAACCGTCCAGAAACACATGTGCTACGAAAAGCCCCTGTTTCATGCGCATGTACCCCGACATCTGTATGGGATATGATCACCATGCACAAGTACACAGACCGCACAATGGGTTGGCATACTCTGGATCAGGTAGTCGAGCAGCTGCTGGGGTATAGCCTCCCCTTTTTGCAGCAGTGCCTGTCGGAGCTGATGAAGTGTCATAGGGGTTTGAAGACGTGCAGCGATACGTCGACCGAGAGCATCCCAGAAGTGATCGATGGGGTTTAGATATGGAGAACAGGCAGGCCACTCCATTCACCTGATATCTTCTGTTTCAACGTACTCCTGTTTCATGCGCATGTACCCCGACATCTGTATGGGATATGATCACCATGCACAAGTACACAGACCGCACAACGGGTTGGCATACTCTGGATCAGGTAGTCGAGCAGCTGCTGGGGTATAGCCTCCCCTTTTTGCAGCAGTGCCTGTCGGAGCTAATGAAATGTCATAGGGGTTTGAAGACGTGCAGCGATACGTCGACCGAGAGCATCCCAGACGTGATCGATGGGGTTTAGATCTGGAGAACAGGCAGGCCACTCCATTCACCTGATATCTTCTGTTTCAACGTACTCCTCCACGATGGCAGCTCGGTGTGGCCATGCGTTATTATCGATCAGGAGGAAGGCGGATATACTGGTGCAAAATGACGTCCCGATACACCTGACCTGTTAAAGTTCCTCTGCCAAAGACATGCAGGGGTGTACGTGCACCAATCATAATCCCACCCCACACCATCAAACCACGACCTCCATACAGGCCCCTTTCCATTTTTATTTAGCGGTAAGGATGATGTCTACCTTTCCTGCAGATGCAATCACAAAGGAGGGGTATCTGTGGAGGTAAAATAAAAGGTGGCTCCTGAAGAGGTGCAGTAGGTTTTTCAGTAGTTGCAGGGGCAACATGATTGACTGCAAAAGCCTTGTAACATCAACCCAAGCGGGCTTGCTCTGCTGGTACAAAGAAGGGCAGAAAGCAAGGGGAAGCTACAGCCGTAATTTTTCCCGAGTGCATGCAGGTCTACTTAATGGTTAAATGATAATTGAATTGTCTTTGGTGAAAAATATTCAGTAGGTAAAATAGTGCCCCATTCGTCTCTGCGGGCGGGAACTACTCTGGAAGATGTCATCAGGACGAACAGAACTTGTGTTCTACGGATCGGAGGGTGGAATGTTAGATCCCTTAATACCGCAGGTAGGTTAGAAAATTTACAAAGGGAAATGGATAGGTGGAAGTTAGATACAGTGGGAATTTGTGAAGTTCGGTGGGAGGAGAAATAGGACTTCTGATCGGATGAATAATGGTTTATAAACACAAAATTAAATAGGGGTAAAGCAGGGGCAGGTCTAATAATGAAACAGAAATTTGTGTAGGCTACTATGAACTGTATAATGAACGTACTATAGTAGCCAAGATATGCACGAAGTCAACAATCACTACAGAAGTACAAATGTATATGACAACTAGCTCCGCAGATGATGAAGAGATTGAAGAAATATATAATGAGGTAAAAGAAATTATTCAGATAGTTAAGGGAGACGAAAATTTAATTGTGATTTTGGACTGAAATTCGGTAGTAGGAAAAGGAAGAGAATAACACTCGTAAGTGAATATGGAATAAAAGAGGAAACCGCCTGATAGAATTTTGCCCAGAGCGTAATTTAATCATGGCTAACACCTGATTTAAAAATCATGAAAGAATGAGACCTAGAAACAACGGAAGGCTTCAGACTGATTATATATTGGTAAAACAGAGATTTCGGAACCATATTTTAAATCGTGTGAGGTTTCCATTGGCTGAAATGGACTCTGACCACAGTTTATTGGTTATGAATTGGGAAAGTAATCAATAGAAGACAAATGGGTAGCTTTAAGAGATTTCATAGTGAAGACAGCAGAGGATCAAACAAGTAAAAAGACAAGGCATAGTAAAAATCACTGGATGCCACAGGAGATACTGAATGTAACTGGTGAAAGGACACAGGCTAAAGGGAATAAAAACGTCAAAAAAAATTGGATTGATACGAAGTGCAAAATTGCTAGGTAGGAATGGCTAGAGGACAAATGTAAAGGGCTTAGAATCGTATTTCGCCACGGGAAAGGTAGATCCTGCTTACTGGAAAATTAAAGAGGCCTTTGGAGAAGAGAAAAGCAGTTGTATGAATATCAAGAGCTCAGATGGAAAACCAGTCCTAAGCGAATAAGGGAAAGCTGCAAGGTGGAAGGAGTATACAGAGGGTCAAAACAATGGAAATGAAGGCAATACTATAGAAACGGAAGAGGACGTAAAGAAGATGAGATGAAAGATATGATACTACGAGAAGAATTTGGCAGAGTACTGAACGACTTAAATCGAAAAAAGGCCCTACAGTAGACAACATTCCGTCAGAACCACTGATAGCCCTGGAGAGCCAGCCATGACAAAACTCTTCTATCTGGTGTGCAAGATGTATGAGAGAGGCGAAACATCCTCAGACTTCAAAAGAGAATGTAATAATTCCAATTACACAGAAAGCATTTGCTGACAAGTGGGAATATTACCGAACTATCAGTTTAATAAGCCATGGTTGAAAAAATACCAGCACGAATTCTTTACAGAAAAATGAAAAATCTGGTAGAACCGACCTTGGGAAATTAGTATGGATTTCGGAGAAATGTAAGAGGAACAAGTGAGGCAATACTAACGCTACCACTTATCCTAGAAGATAGGTTAAGGAAAGGCAAACCTACGTTTATAGATTTTATAGACTTAGCGAAAGCTTTTGACAATGCTGAATGGAATACTCTCTTTGAAATTCTGAAGGTAGCGGGAGGAAAATACAGGGAGCGACAGGCTATTTATAACTTGTACAGAAATCAGACAGCAGTTATAAGAGTCGAGGGGCACAAAAGAGAAGGATTGGTTGAGAAGGGAGTGAGAGAGGGTTGTAGCTTGCCCTGATGCTATTCAACCTGTACATTAAGCAAGCAGTAAAGGAAACCAAAGAAAAATTTGGAATAGGAACTAAAGGTTAAGAGCCTAGAAATAAAAACTTTTAGGTTTGCCGATGACGTGGTGATTCTGGCAGAGGCACCTAAAGACTTGGAAGTGCAGATGAAGGGAATGGACAGTGTCTTGAAAGGATATAAGATGAACTGCAACAAAAACAAAAGAAGGAAATGGAATGTAGCCTAATGAAATCAGATGATGCTAAGGGAATCAGATTAGCAAATGAGACACTTAAAATAGTAGATAAGTTTTGTTATCTGGGCAGCAGAGAGTCCAGAAAATGTAGAATGGTAATGGGAAGAAGAGCGTTTCTGCCGAAAAGAAATTTGTTAACATCGAATAGAGATTTAAGAGTCAGGAAGTCTTTTCTGAAAGTATTTGTCAGGAGTGTAGCCACATATTGAAGCGAAACGTGGATGATAAACAGTTTGGGCAAGATGAAAATAGAAGGTTTTGAAATGTGGAAGAATGCTGAAGATCAGGTGGGTAGATCACGCAACTAGTGAGGAGTTACTGAATAGAATTGCGAACAAAAGAAATTTGTGTCACAGCCTGACTATAAGAAGGGATCGGTTGATAGGACACATTCTGAGACATCAGGAGGGTGGTGGGGGGGGGGGGGGGGTTAAAATTGTAGAGGACCACCAAGAGATGAATACATCAAGCAGATGAAGAGGCTTGCACGGGATAGAGTAGCATGAAGACCGTAACAACAACAACACAAGGATGATGTGAAAGAAATTGAATACCGTAGACCGAAAAATTACGCTTCATCGACAAACAACAACAAAACAGCACAGTAGTTATCTTTCACATCTACATTTATAGCTTGAAATATTGTATTTTCACACCACCACAACTCGTCACATAAAACGCTGATTTGAGTAACGAAAGAGGCCAAGAGCCATTTATATGCCAATGTATAATATTTAACTACGCTCTGTAATTATGTATTTTGACGTCTTACAAGAAGAAATGAATCCCACGCCACTGGCGCGCCTAAGAGACTGTAGACTAATTCAGCGCGCATGTAAAAACATCGATATTAAAGACAGACTCCGAAGACATTTGAATATTACAAAAAACAAGCGAGCAACCCATCGTCCACTGCCGGACGATATCACTCTCTTGTTATCTCATGTATAATACGGATGCACCATTACATAGGCGTCATTATTAGACTTGTAATTTGTTAAACCCAATACTGTCATTTTGTTGCAAGTGGGACTAGCATGTGTGAAAAACGCAGAGTGGTTAATGAATGGACATTTCTACGTGATTTATAAACTTCTCAAACCACTCAAGCTCTGTTATTGTTACTGAGTCCAAGTTCGTAATTATAGTGTCAATTACTCTAAATTTTTGTTTGCTTAATCATTTACTTTCTATGTGCCAAGTTTTTTACAGAGCCAACCGTGTCCGACGTGTCACTGCGCGGACAGAACAGTCGAGGCCGACGTTAACATACTACTTATATTCTCCCCTTGTAATATTCTTCAAACTCAGTTTTAAACTGTCCCTTAGGTACATTTTCAGTTCGAGTGATGTCCGGGAATTTCTTAGCAAACTTCTCCAACCGCACATCGCTCGCACAAAGCCTCACTGTTCCACAATGCTACGCTGCACTTTCTGAACGGGAAAGGGAGCCACGCAAGTATGTGTAGCTTTCTCTTCTCAATCTGATGCTTAATAATAATAATATTAATAATATTTCCTTACATCAGAAGTTTCCGAAATATAAAACTGTTTAGCACATAAAAAATGCTTCTCATTTCAACTGTTGGTCATATTTTGCAGTAAGATTAATCTTTATTTCTGTACCGTAATTACTTTGATACGGTGGAGGACTTTGAGGCGCCCTTCTATCTCATCAAGACATCTTTAACAGATGTTATCTATAAAGCGCGAAACAATCAGTTGATTAACACAGCTAGTCACAGTGCTGCTTCATTAAAACCAGTCGAGGGTACTTAACAACTTCCACTGATCTCCATGCAGCACTTGGCTTAACGCGATCACAGTTGTTTCGTAGCTGTCAGCTAGTGTACGGCAGAATTCTATCGCTCTTTTGACGGGAACGGAGACAGTATGGAACTCCGCGGCACCAGCCTTGTGACCGTCCTACTTCTTCAGCTCGTTGCCTATGCCAAGGTAAGACCATCTCAGATAAGGAGGTTAAGGAAAAACTACGAAAACGTTTTAATACTGCAGTAGAATTTCATATTTTTTTCAAAGTACAGCATGATGTCAATGTAAGTCGTCGTCATCGTTGTCTCTCTATTATAATGTACACACAATTCGTGCTCTGCCTACATAAATCTTCCAGATGTTGCTGTTTTTTTTAAGGCCTACCGATGCTTTTTCCGTCTGTTGGTTTATGTGATTGTACTTCTTTGAGCATCTCTAATTATGCTTTCTTTGTAGAAGCATTTATTACTTCTTCCTAATCTCTGTGAGTTTGACATTTGTGCCACATATTTACATATCTCAGTGTACGATTCGTCTCGAATCTGGTACCTTAACGTAGCTTCTCTGACTCTTCTCAGAATTTTCATGTTTGAAATTTGAATTCATCTTGTGTCTTTTCCCATTAATAACCAATGTTCACTACCGTACTGCAGACTGCTACAGTCGCAGGTTCGAATCCTGCCTCGGGCATGGATGTGTGTGATGTACTTAGGTTAGTTAGGTTTAAGTAGTTCTAAGTTCTAGGGGACTGATGACCACAGATGTTAAGTCCCATAGTGCTCAGAGCCATTTTTGAACCGTACTGCAGAATTTTAACTTTTATCCAGCGTTCTTTGTTTTTCTAATAGTCTTTTTATTGTTCAGTGAATGTACTGATATTCGGAAATATACCTTGTTCTCCTCCAGGTATTAACAGCTGGATGACTTTCTACAGGCGGATTAAAAAAGTACACATTATTGCATGATAAAAATTCTTTATTAATAGACAGCGCTCATTGAATATCGTCTATTTCGGTTTGATAATGCCACTGGACAATGGCCGGAATTTTGAAGATAGGCCTGTTGTCATGTTTCAAAATAGTTCAAATGGTTCTAAGCACTATGGGACTTAACATCTGAGGTTATCAGTCCCCTAGACTTAGAACTACTTAAACCTAACTATCCTAAGGACATCACACACATCCATGCCCGAGACAGGATTCGAACCTGCGACCGTAGCAGCAGCGCGGTTCTGGACTGAAGCGCCTAGAACCGCTCGGCTACAGCCGCCGGCGTGTCATGTTTCAGAAAGTCCTTTCCAGGCAGTAGTATTTACTCCTAATGTTCTAAATTTACATCTGCATCTTCACGACTATTCTGCAGCTCGCACCTGAGTACCTGGTAAAGGGTTCTCCGTAAGACCGTCAGACTATTTCTCTACCGTTCCACTCTGATTTCTCTAATTTTATTTCAATGATCGATGCTCCCTATGTAGAATGGCAGCAATAAAATATTTTCACATTCAGAGGAGAAAGTTGGAGACTGAAATTTCGCGAAATGATCTTCCTGCAACAAAAAACGCCTTCGTTTTAATAACTGCCATTGCAATTTACTTTACAGCGTCTCCCCTGTTTGGTGATAATACAAAACGAGGTGCACTTCTTTGATCTTTCTCGATGTCTCTCGTCAAACCTATCCGACAAGGTCCCATACATTACAACAGTGCTCTGGCGGAGATCGAAGAAGCGTAGTGTAGGCTTGTTACATCTTCTACAGCGTTTTGTCAATAAAACGTATTCTTTGGTTTGCCTTACCCACAACACTATCTATGTAATCGTTCCGGCTTACGTTGTTCGTAATTGTGATTCCTAGGTATTTAGTTGGATTGACAGCCTTAAATTTGTGAGAGTTATCGTGTAACGGAAATATACCGTTTCTTTTTGTACTTGTATGGACGACTTCACACTTCTGCTTAGTGAGAGATAATTGCCACTTTTCACACCATACAGATATCCTGTCTAAGTCAATCTGCAATTGATTTTCATCTTCTGATGACTTAACTAGATCGTAAATGAGAAGGATTATCTCCAAGCAACTTAAGCGGACTACTCAGATTATCTTCTAAATCGTTTATGTAAATTGTCCTTTTTTTGTCTGTCTTTCTTCGTCTTGTCAAGAAACAGTCAACTCCATTATGAAACTTCAGGCAGATTAAAACTGTGTGCCGGACCGAGACTCGAACTCGGGACCTATGGCTTCTGTGGGCAAGTGCTCCACCAACTTTTTTGTGCAATAATCTTTATTGAACAAACAAACAGTACACATGTATATATATATACAGTGCAACAGATCTTCAAGGTATCATTTCAATATATACAAATGATTGTTAGTTAAACAAAAATATTAGAATAACATTAAATACAACAAAAATATAACATATTCTGTCTTTCTCCTGTTTTTTTTCCGATGCATGAGAACGTGGATAAGAGTGTTGCATCATGTGACGGGCAGGCATGGCACACCCCAACTTTTGGGGGGGGGGGGGGGGGGCAAGGAAGACTTTGCGGAGATAACCGGCAAAAGTTTGTCGGTAAGATGGTTTTCGGGTGGGGGTGCTAAGTGCGGTCACAACTTTGTACCAGAAGTCAAGGACTGTATGAGGACCACTCTGAAAGAGGTATTCTAAAGCCGGTCCTCGAAACCAGACTAGTGTATAGTACTTAGCAAGAGGGTAGTGAAATGTCTGGGGGCAACAACAAGAAATCTGGGGTTACCGTCGTTGGCGGGGCACGGAGGTAAAATCCCACGATTCGTTGGATGAGGAGCCATACGTTTCGTTGGAGGTGGCACGTAAGACGGTGCTCGTCGGTGTCTTCGAGTTGACAGTCAGGGCAGAGTGGGGAGGTGGCCAGTCCTACCAGTATGCGATAAAGTCGACTATTAGTCGTGAATTCGCCATATACCAAAAATATACCAGAGTGCAGACACAGACGACGGTAAAAAGGGTGCATGCACACACCCTCAAACCGTTCGCCAGTTAATGTCAGGATGCTGTAGCACCATAGGGTCGCAAGGGTTGGACAGCATAAACAAACGATAATAATCTTTTGTACGAGGAGGACGGCTGACTGGAAGATCGGCCCGAACGTAGCTGAGTTCTATGAAACAATTGGCGACGTGGTACAATAATGGACAAATAGGTGCCACATTGATCGGTGGATCGAGGGAAGCTGGCCCGAGGATATCTAAGAGACTGCATGTTAAGGACGGGACCGGCCCCCGCCAGTGCCGCAACATAGTATGGACAAGGAGTGCAGAAGATCGTGCCCGCACGTTGACGAGTCCGAGGCCACCTTTTGCAGGAGGCAGTGTTAGAGTGCTGTAGCGGACTTTGAAAAGTGCCCCTGCTGACACGAAATATCCAAAGGCTGATTGGATGCGGCGGTCAAGGAGTAACGGCATTGGGAGGATCTGGGCGACGTGTACCAGTTTAGGGGCGACATACATGTTGACATAGGACACACGTTGGAGTTGGTTTAAGTTACGGTGCCCTTGATCGCGGAGATGGTGCCGAATCGACTGCAAAAGCCCGTGGGTGAAAGGCGGCGGCGTTTGCGCCTACGTGGCGACCGTTGTTTGCGCACGTGTTCCTCAGTGTCGGACGACGCCAAGGAGGAGCTCGACCTGGTTCGAAGGCGTCGGTGGGACAATGAATTTGTCAAACAGGTGTTGTGAAAATGTACTGGTCTCCTCAGCGTCCGGTGCAGGAGCCTGTTCGACGGCAAGGTTGTCAGGTGGGACGTCTGCACCGTCCATAGGTGATTGGGACGGTGGGACGTGCCGAACGGAAGGATCGGACGACGGACTGGACGAAACTGTAGATTTGGCAAGAGCCGCTGCGATAGTGACAGGTAGGGCGGTCATCGTGGGTGTGACGGACGCTTCCGACAACGGGAGCAGCGCGACACGTCGTTGAATGCATTCAGACCGTACATGACCTTCTTTCCCGAAACCGGAACAGGTCCGAGGTTGGCCGTCGTACATTATAATGGCACAGCAGCCTCCGATACGTAGATAGGAAGGCACGTGTTTCTGCAACTCGATACGGACCTGTCTAACACCGTTTAAAACGGGATAGGTTTGAAACTGTACCCATCGTTCGGCAACATGTTCCAGAACGTTGCCATAGGGACGGAACGCCTCGATGACGACGTCTGCAGGTAGTTCGAACGGGAGTTCGAAGATCATTATCGTTCATGTGCCGAGACCGGCGTGATCGACGGTAACGGATCCGACGTTGCCGTCGGAATGACAGAAGCGCAGTCCACGTTTTGCCTCTTGAAGCACCTTGTCGCACGCCGCATCGTTGATCATTTTGACGTTGACGGTGCTGCTAACTATGGACAAGTGGATACCAATTAGATCCGTTAGTGGTATTTTAACTTCATCGCGAATAGATCGTTCTACTTCCAGGGACTTGAGTCGGGCGAAGTCGGAACAAAAGCTGAAACGTAATGTCTTGTTTCGATAGTTGTGCGCCATGGTGTTCTAGAAGGAAAACAGCACTTACAGCGACCGAAGTAAACACAAACACACGGTGCGCCCTTCGCCCGCAGCGCTCTGGCGAGTGACCGCCTCGCAGCACTGCCGGCGCCAGACTGCCAACTGAGCTACCCAAGTACGACTCACGCACCGTCCTCACAGCTTTACTTCTACCAGTACCTCGTCTCCTACCTTCTAAACTTTACAGAAGCTCTCCTGCGAACCTGGAACCTGGTAACTTTGCCTATAGTTTTCCCACAGGCCTCTTTCATCTGTGTACTTAATGTGTAATGCAGGATTAGTACTGCGTGTTGTTTGATGTTCTTTGCATTTGATTTATTCTTCTGCGCTTTGTTTCCTACTAGCACCCTTATAGGTCATTGCTAAAGACGTATTAGTATTTTATTGTTGTTGTTTGCATTTGTTTCTTCTCTTTCTTCCTTCGAGCGTACCATTGTGATGCGTTCACACCTAATATAAAGTTCTCAAATGACTCTGTAAAAATACCGTGTACTCCACAATCATTCGAGATGCTATGTCAATAGCGGCACTGAGAACCCGCTGCTAACCTGTACTACGCTAAACTGATGTTCGCTGTGGAACGTTTCACTCGTGACTTTGTTTCCGCAGGCCCAGGACGTGCAGGTCACCGTGCAGCAGGGCACGCTGCTGGGGACCGTCGTCCAGAGCGTCTACAACACGACCTACACCGCCTTCCGTGGGATACCCTATGCCGAGCCGCCAGTCGGGGATCTGCGCTTTGCGGTGAGTATGGTGCCATGGCTCACTTCTCAGCTGAAGCTGTTCCGTAGCTACAGCATCCTTTTAATTGCTACACCATAGTCTGCAAAACCGCTATGAGTTAAATGGCACAGGGTACTAGCAAGTATATCTGCCTCTAAGTAATACCTACTTGTGAGACTTTATACGACACTGCTTAAGTTTCTCCTGTCAGTTAACAGTTGACAAGTAGCAGCCTTTGTGTTAGATACACGAGGGTGTTTATAAATTAGTAATACAAGAGTAGCCTTTAATTGTAGAAAAATTACATAACTTACAAAAATGTTTTATAACGTACTGAATGCCGTATATCTTCAAGGTTTATTTACAAATGTTCTTTGGGCTATCTTTATGTGACACGATAAATGTCCCATCTGTAATCAGCTTCGTGCCAAGTTCTAAGAAGCGAGTCTTGACATATGATGACACTGCTTGTGATATCCGTTGTTTTCCGCAAGCAGAGGAACAAACTCTCTGTCTTTAATGTAACCCCATACACAGAAGTCCATTGGATTTAAATCAGATGATCGTTGTGGCGTGTATGTGTGTGTGTGTGTGTGTGTGTGTGTGTGTGTGTGTGTCGGCTCGATGAGGATGGTGGTTCAAGTCTGGCTGATACAGGTCGGCTTCCGTCGATCGCGACAACTCCGATCTATAACTGCTGAAACAAACTCCTCGCTTTGTTTGGTTAGTTTCAGATACTATATCCCTTTCACAGATATCCTCGTATCGATGGAGCAGCACGCCGGAATGTATAAGCGGCCCTCGCTTATAAATGAAGCAATGGTATTCGAAGGATGTCTGTCTTCTTTACTGCCACACACAGCGACTGCACTACTCGGTACCGCAACAACTCCCTTTATCTGATACAATAAACCAAATATCTTATAAGCTTACGCGGAACTTGATAACAGCAGTTCTTTATGCCAGGTTTGCAAATGAATGTTAACACATAGATAATATGATATCTCGAATTATAAGTTCCACCATTCAAGCCGATGCCACATTATAGTCTTGCGAGGATGTTGATTTGTGAAGTACTATAGCGTCGTTAAGGCGTCGCTACGGTGCTAATTCAACAACTCCTACGTCGTAAATCCAGAGATAAGTTATTCTCCAAACAACGTACAGAAGGCGCCGTATTTCGATGTAAACTTACTGTTCCCTGTTAATAATGTCACTAATTCACCTTTAACTTCGGCGTTCTCTCAAGAAATAATTATTTCACAGTTATACAGTAAAGTTCCATTAAATGATGTAGCCGACACGAAGCATTAAAGCTACATATGAGTTTATTGAACTTCTGAATTATTTACCACTGCACTTGAAAGCACACCGATCTGCCATTCAGGGAATCGAAGCTATTTGCAACAGCAATTCTGACATTGACTACAGCTTTCGACAACACTGCATATCTGTGAATTCTTCATGATCGAGTGTAGATGTTCCGTACTCAAGGCTATCTGTAGAGTTTATGTCGGCGGTTGGTATGTTGCTGTACAATGTTCGTGACTATCACAGATCACGACGATAAGTCCCAGAATTGATTAAGTATCACACGACTTATTTTTCCTTCACGTATAGTAATTGTTCCGTTGTCTGGCTAAGCGGTAACTGTTATCTGACATCTGTTCAGAATTCTGACTAGTACGTCAAGACTGGAAAAGCTTTAAAACTCCAGATCGGTCTGAAACAATCTAGTAGCGATCAATAGGCCTACTGTTATCGCAACTTCTACAAGAGAGCGAATTAACATCTCCATTGAAGTTCTACATTGTAGTCGCAGCGAACTTAACAGCTCGATGCGGCTACAACTCTCTTCTCTAATAAATGTTATGTCTGATCACTTTATCTTGTCTGGGTGTTAATCTTCTTTGAATTTTTTATTTAGAGTATCATGATGCTTCGTATCACTCATAGTCTCTCACTTAGTTCTTGTCCGCCCCGGTAGGTGAGTGGTCAGCGTGACAGACTGTCAATCCTAAGGGCCCGGGTTCGATTCCCGGCTGGGTCGGAAATTTTCTCCGCTCAGGGACTGGGTGTTGTGTTGTCCTAATCATCATCATTTCATCCCCATCGACGCGCAGGTCGCCGAAGTGGCGTCAAATCGAAAGACCTGCACCAGGCGAACGGTCTACCCGACGGGAGGCCCTAGCCACACGACATTTTTACTTAGTTCTTTCCTTGTAATAAACGTTGTTAGCTACATAGCAATTCTGTTAGTCAAACTTTCAATAGTGTTTATATTTTGTTGCCAGTAGCTCCCATCAAGGCCAGAAGAACCAATTTCTTTAAATATATTTTGCTACCAAAGGGATATCATTAGGGGCTCTAGATATTTGGAGTGTTATACTGTGGTGGCTGGGATATTGCTGCATCAAGTCCATTCCAAGTCGGTACATTCCTATGGAGATACATAACTTAACGATGAAAATGCGGTATGATACATCAGTTTCACTTGACGCGACAAAAAAGACCTGGTGTCCTGTTTGATGCACAACCAGTTTCAGTCACACAATTGTGCCACTTAATAATACTGCTGGAGTAACTCATTTGTGCTTGCGACCCTGCAGGAAAGTCAGGAACTAATAGTGTTATGCGGTAATTATACTTGAAAATATACTGCATTCAGTGCTGTATTAAACACTTTTATAAGTTATTTTCCTTTTTACAATTAAAAGTTACTTCTGTATAACTACTCTGTAAACACCCTGTATAAAGCAGAACATATCTATGTATGTATGTATGTATGTTTCGGGTTCTCCTCCCAAACCCTGGATCAATTACAGCCGAATTTGGCACAGGAATAGCAGGCCTCATGAGTTCTCAGGACTCTGTTGTTTACAACCGCCTACCTCTAATAGCAGGGGAGACATAAGCACAAACGTGTTTCTCCCAAGCCGCTGGTGTATAGACTGCTCTGCATGACAGCACATTATGTAGTCAGAGTACGAGCCAGCCAAATGAACATCCTTTGCAGAACAGCCTTCATGTCAGAGGCAAGAAACAGCCTTTACATGAAGGCTGCCCTGCATGACAGCCATATTGTGTTGAATAGTATTGTCCTCTTTTATCAACCTATTTTGCAAGGCAGCTGGTAAATCAGGGGCAGATAAATGATTTTCAAGCCTCTGGTGTGTAGCTTGCCCTGCATACATGCATGTTGTGGGACTAGTATTACCCTGCTTTATTGGACTGTAATGCAGGGGCTTCACATGCTGATGACCTTGGTTGGGGACATTTCGAAATGGGTAGAGGAGGGGATAGGAAGAGTGAGGGGAGCAGGAAATGGAGTGAGAGAGGGGAGTAGGAAGAGGAGATGCATCAGGCAGGTGGAGTTTGTAGAGCGGTAATGGGCAGGTCGAAAAGGAAGTGGAGGATGCTCAGATGGCACAGGCTTTTTCAGCAAGATAATGCACCATGTCACAAGGCCAAAAGTGTCGTGGAGTGTTTCGAGAAACACAGTGGCGAATTCCATTTGATGTGGTGACTCCTTAACTTCCTACACCTAAGCCCGATCGAATATAAATGGGATGTGACTAACGTGGTGTCAGATCTCATCGCCCCCTCTCTGGAATTAGGTAACTTGTGTGTCCAGATATGATGCCAACTCCTCCAGCAACCTACAAATATCTCATTGCTTCCAAACCTCGACTCGTCGCCGCTGTTATTCGTGCCAGTACGGCTATTGGGTAGGTGGTCATAACGTTCTAACTGATGTACCTTACATGTTGCAGAATATCCCTGTAAGAAGGTAACATTCTATTATAGGTCGACCCCAGTGCACTTCTTAAGAAAGACTCCTGACGCATTCGCAGGATCCTCAGCCAGCCGGTGGCTGGGAAGGGGTACGCGACGCCACGGAGTACGGCAGCGACTGCATACAGCCCGACGGCAGCGGCTCCGAGGACTGCCTCTACCTGAACGTGTACGTGCCGGGCGTCCCAGAGCAGGGCGCCAACCTGCCCGTGCTCTTCTGGGTGCACGGCGGGGGCTTCTACTACAACAGCGGCTCCGACACGGAACACGGGCCCGACTTCCTCATCTCCTACGGCGTCATCCTCGTCACCATCAACTACCGGTTGGCTCAGCTTGGTATGTACACGTACCTCCTTACGTATTCATCTAATACATGCGTTTATATTTAAGGGTGTATAGATTGTGGAGAATTGTCAAAGCGAAGTACGGCAGGGACACCGATGTGTTTGCTTATCAGTGAAACGCAGATTTCCATTTACATAAAAGTAGTTAAACATACAAAAGTAAAGGCAGGCAGTTTGGGATGCAAAGTAAATATTCGTTTGCAATACTGAAAATGACACACTAAACGTAAAATGTTATGGCTAGTTCTTAGTACACCCTCCTTTCCACCCTATAGTCTTGCAATCTCTTTGGCATGGATTTACCCAGAGATTATGTTGCTTGCATTGAAGTCTTACGCCATTACTCTAGCAGAGCGGAGTGTTCTTTAGATCATTCCTAATCATGTTTTTGTCGAGTGCATGCCACAAACCATCTATTGAATTAATTTCTGGGGACTGCTACCGTGCCGGCATCCAGCAGGGAGTGCTTTACAACAGCCACAGCCTTGCATCTAGAGCCGTATGTTTTGAACCATTATCTTGTGTGAAAATACAAACTTCAGAAAGAACCATACTATTCACACTTCGGGATATATGTGATTTTTAGAATGTTTGTTAGCCTTGAGTGCTACAATTCCATCAATAAAAACGAAAATCCCCCAAACCTTCTGCACTCATGCAGCCCCAGACAACTATCGAACCTCCTCCGTGTTCAAGTTCACAATTCTTTTTTCTCCGTATTGTTCCTCGCTCATTTGACTTAATCAGCTCAGATCGTCTCTCGTCCGTAAATACAACCTGTAAGTAGGCTGTTTAGGTTTTTATGTTGGTAACGCCACGTAGCGCTCTGAAAGGAAATCACTGGCTGTGCTGTGTGCAGTCTGTGGCTGGTAGGCATTGTTGGAATAGTCGCTATTGTAGTCTTGGGCAGTTGGATGTGAACAGCGCGTAGCGTTGCGCAGTTGGAGGTGAGCCGCCAGCAGTGGTGGATGTGGTGAGAGAGATGGCAGAATTTTAAGAGCGGGCGATCTGGACGTGCGTCCGCCAGAAAGAGTAAATTTGTATTACTGGATATCATGAACTGATATATATATTATGACTTTTGGACACTATTAGGATAATTACATTGTTTGTTTTCTATCAAAATCTTTCATTGTTTGTTTTCTATCAAAATCTTTCATTTGCTAACTATGCCTATCAGTAGTTAGCGTCTTCAGTAGTTAGAATCTTTTATTTAGCTAGCAGTATTTGCGCTCGCTGTACTGCAGTAGTTCGAGTAACGAAGATTTTTGTGAGGTAGTGATTCATGAAAGGTATAGGTTATTGTTAGTCAGGGCCATTCTTTTGTAGGGATTATTGAAAGTCAGATTGCGTTGCGCTAAAAATATTGTGTGTCAGTTTAGTGTTGATCAGAATAAGTAAAGAGAGAAATGTCTGAGTACGTTCAGTTTTGCTCAGCTGTTTGAAAATCAAATAACGTAGAGGTTTATCAGCACAGTAATTCATTAATTTTTCTAAGGGGACATTTCAAACCTTTTTACAAAAAGCAAACTCATCGGACTTATGTTCTCTCGCAAAAGGAACCCGCTTGCTTCTGTTAAGTTTACTGATGTATGGTTTTGTACAGGCTGTTTGGCCTCCATATACTGCTTCACAAAGCACATTTCTTCTGGCCTGTGCTGAAGCAGACTTTCCTGTACGCACTTGACTTGCAATCCCAAGTTTTTCAGCTCTTACTTTCTGATTTTTCTTGACTTCTCTAAGCAGCTGTCTTTTTCCATCATCTTGGCCAGAACAGCAGGAGGACCGCTTCGCGATTGTCTTTCATATATTACGTACTGATTAAATCTGTATATAATAGTCTTCACTGTACTGGTAGGTCTGTCAGTGGTCTCTAAAATTTACTGAAGTTATATTCCTTTTCGAAACAAGCCGATGCAGGTTTCTCTCTCTTCTTTTGTAGTTTCACGACGTTTTCGACCCTCTTCGCTACACATCGTGCAACACTTTTAAAACGGAGAGGGAACTGTACACTACAGTGGATCACTCAGAGCTGGATAAGGAAAGACAGAGGGGTGTGTGCCAGCGCAGAATCATACCTGGGATCTTGTTTACTAGACGAATACTGGCACAGGGCACAGGGTTATAAACAACGTGGATTTGTGATTCTTGAATTTCTCCCGACGTATTTGATAATCAAAATGTCCACGGGTGTACTGCCGGTCTACAGTGTCCAACGGGCACAATATTTCGGTGATCATACATGTCGCCATCATCAGGTGAACTGACGGACTGAGCTCCTGTGAAAGTGCCGGCACGGAGATCCGTACGCTATGGCTGCGGCGGCGGCAGATTTAAATACCCTCCGCCCGCGGCGCGCTCCTTCCGCCGTCCGCGCTCCGCGCCACGGTCGCGCGGTGGAACAGATTGCGACGGCGTCTGAGATGACGTCGGTGTGATGGCTCTGACCGCCGTGGTCATCACAACTATACGTTTGCTCGATTTACTCTTGATTAACCCAATCGCTGATCCCCAAGCCTTGCTAAGATTATAGCCACAGTCACGGTTTATGAGGTCGTCATTGGTGCAAATTTCGATGGCCTCTCTAACAACGCTGTCCCAGTATCTCGACGTCTGTACCAGAATCCTCGTGCGTTCATACTCCATAGCGTGATTTTCCGACAATGTTCAGCGACCGCCTACTTACTCTGATACATCAGTCGAGTGTGCCTCTGGTGTTCACGGCATCGATCCTCAACGGTACGCATCGTCTGACCAATATAAGACTTGCCACATTGACACGGAATCTGGTACACGCCGGCCTTCCTGCCATCATGTGAGGGCTCCCTGGGTTCGTTAAGCCGCTGCATGATTGAGGTGTAACATCGAGAGGTCGTCCTGTCCACCATATCTGCGACTTCCTGGGGACATTCAAGACAGTGGCCACCTGCAGAAAATACGAGTACCCACACCACTTCGTTTTCCACATACCGTTGATTGTCTCCTTCCAAATTCCCGAGGTATCAGTTTCTTTTAACCTATATCAAAAACAGGTTCATTTTTCAATTTGTTTTTTGGGACGAACTATTTCACCCATCTCACATCCTAACTTGCGGTTGTCATATGCGGTCGCGACAAGTTCCGATATTTTTCATTGTAGACATCATGCTACAACCAACACACATCTGTCCTATCACGAACGTGCTGTAATTGAATGATATCGTTCAGTCTCTCGCAATAACAAGTAGTAACAAGAACGGAGAGTTAGGAAGTAGCGCAGTAGAAGCAACTGGAATTTTGTTGCTTATTACAGGAAATAAATAGCAAAATTTTACCAGTGCCTGTGAAATGTTTTCAATGTGAGACGTGTTGTTTGTTGCAGGCTTTCTCACTACTGGCGACGCCGTCGTCCCTGGAAATGCGGGTCTCAAGGATCAGCACCTGGCGCTCACCTGGGCAAAGCAGAACATCGCCAGCTTCGGTGGCGACCCTGACCTCATCACTCTGTGGGGCCAGAGCGCTGGCGGCAAGTCTGTGTCTTTCCACCTCGTCTCCCCATTGTCCACAGGTAGGTGCACACCGGCTTTTGCCCTTTCCTTCTACAAATTCTGGTAAAATTTTCTTTTAGCCATTTCATCACCGCGTGCGGACACAATCAAGCTGAAAATCGGTCTGCCTCTGTCGGCTTCCTATATAAGTTGGCCGTTACCCCTTCGAACACTCTCTCCCTGTGCAGCCGCCGCGATGGGTGGTGCCGGAGGTGGGGGTTGTGGCGCCCGACTGCGAACTGCTGTCTCCAGTGTTCGTTTGCTTTTTCTCGCCTCAGCACACGTTTCACGCCAGATTCAGTTGTAGGCCGTTATCTTTGTTAATTGATGGTCCTGGACCCTAATTTTAATGGCCTGTTTGATGAAGCAATGTCAGGAGGAGGCAGGGTGGAAACAAGGTGCCATGAACAAAGACGCTACAGCGTATTACCACGAAGTCACTCGTGGCCGTGCTATAAACTACAACAAAACCAAGGAAATCTTCCTCCTCCTGGGATTGCATGATCAAAGACGCCGTTGAAATTAGTGCCCAAGACAGTCTAAATAAAAAGACAGGGGCCTACATCTCATCATCATCGTCATCATTTAAGACTGATTATGCCTTTCAGCGTTCAGTCTGGAGCATAGTCCCCCTTACAAAATTCCTCCATGATCCCGTATTCACTGCTAACATTGGTGCCTCTTCTGATGTTAAGCCTATTACTTCAAAATCATTCTTAACCGAATCCAGGTACCTTCTCCTTGGTCTGTCCCGACTCCTCCTACCCTCTACCGCTGAATCCATGAGTCTCTTGGGTAACCTTGCTTCTCCCATGCGTGTAACATGACCCCACCATCGAAGCCTGTTCGCCCTGACTGCTACATCTATAGAGTTCATTCCCAGTTTGTCTTTGATTTCCTCATCGTGGACACCCTCCTGCCATTGTTCCCATCTACTAGTACCTGCAATCATCCTAGCTACTTTCATATCCGTAACCTCAACCTTGTTGATAGGGTAACCTGAATCCACCCAGCTTTCGCTCCCATACAACAAAGTTGGTCGAAAGATTGAACGGTGCACAGATAACTTAGTCTTGGTACTGACTTCCTTCTTGCAGAAGAGAGTAGATCGTAGCTGAGCGCTCACTGCATTAGCTTTGCTACACCTCGCTTCCAGCTCTTTCACTATGTTGCCATCCTTTGAGAATATGCATCCTAAGTACTTGAAACCGTCCACCTGTTCTAACTTTGTTCCTCCTATTTGGTACTCAATCCGTTTATATCTCTTTCCCACTGACATTACTTTCGTTTTGGAGATGCTAATCTTCATACCATAGTCCTTACATTTCTGATCTAGCTCTGAAATATTACTTTGCATACTTTCAATCGAATCTGCCATCACAACTAAGTCATCGGCATATGCAAGACTGCTTATTTTGTGTTCACGTATCTTAATCTCACCCAGCCAGTCTATTGTTTTCAACATATGATCTATAAATAATATGAGCATCAGTGGAGACAGGTTACAGCCTTGTCTTACCCCTGAAACTACTCTGAACCATGAAAATTTACATCTGAGTCGAGAAAAAGCAAAGTGCTCCCTTACAGTGAAGTCCGAACCTGACGATGATACCGCCAACAACAGAGACTGAAGTTCGCAACCGGGTGCCTCTACACCTACCACTGCCATCGCCCACTGTGGCAGCCGCACGGATTGCGACAGGAGCAGAGTGATGCAGAGGTTAAGGGCCAACTCACAAGGGCAGGGTAGCAGTCATGAGGAACTATCTGAAAATGGCAGAAATATGCTGGAGATGTTTTCATTTTCACAATTTTTCTAATTTATAATTCAACATTAAACATCGAATCACACAAAAGCATGCTGGTGTCACTATTTTGTTATAATGTTTTTTTTGTGTCATAGGATTGAAACGTTTTATTATAAATTTCCTGTTTTTTAAATTTTTTCACCTACAGCTACTTATGTTCTGGTATCTCTGATACAATTGAAATTTTTGACACTTTTCCGATTTATGTAATTCTCACTAAAACGCATTCTTGATTTCACTACGAGATTTTATTGTCGTAGTTACTCTGATCACTGTCTCTCCGAAGATAAATTTTTCATAAGATAATTGTTAGTGTTCTTGATTATTTATTTTATTGCTTTGTGCACTTCACATGTAGGTTTATCATTCACTTGATTCGATGAAAACTTTTGAAAATCTAAATATTAATCAACAAACTTAGCCTTGCAGTTTAAATGGTACTAATCAATATTAGAGGATGAATTTAAATAGTTTTTGATAAACAAAAAGCATATAAATGAGCATTTACTATTAATGCGGAAAGGTCGGGGAAGAAGGCCAGTGTTCACTCTGTCTGCTTGCCGGGGGTCTCATCCGAGATGTGGAGGAGGCCCTACCGGCGGCGATAGAGAGCACTGGGCGCACCCGACTGCAAATTGTTGCTCATGTCGGCATCAATGACTCCTGCCGTCTGGGTTCAGAGGTCATCCTCAGTTCGTACAGGCGGTTGGCGGAATTGGTGAAGGCGGAAAGCCTCGCTCGCGGGGTGGAATCAGAAATAACTATTTGTAGTATCGTTCCCAGAACCGATCGCGGTCCTCTGGTTTGGAGCCGAGT
The DNA here is from genome assembly GCF_021461385.2 of Schistocerca piceifrons. NCBI lineage: Eukaryota > Metazoa > Arthropoda > Insecta > Orthoptera > Acrididae > Schistocerca > Schistocerca piceifrons. The sequence continues at coordinate 458,530,355 of NC_060140.1, forward strand.
GGAAGGCTTAAACCAGAGGCTCAGACGATTCTGCGGAGATCTGGGGTGCAAATTTCTCGACCTCCGCTATCGGGTGGAGAAATGTAGGGTCCCCTGAATAGGTCAGGCGTGCACTACACGCCGGAAGCGGCTACAAGGGTAGCGGAGTACGTGTGGAGTGCACATGGGGGTTTTTTACGTTAAAGAATTCCCTCCCTAGGCCCGACAAGACGCCTCCTGAGACGCGGCAAGGTAGGAGTAGGCAAAATGCAACAGGGAATAACTATATTAATGTGCTAATAGTAAACTGCAGGAGCATCTATAGAAAGGTCCCAGAACTGCTCTCATTAATAAACGGTCACAATGCCCATATAGTACTAGGGACAGAAAGTTGGCTGAAACCAGACGTAAACATTAATGAAATCCTAAACTCAGATTGGAATGTATACCGCAGAGACAGGCTGGACAGTGAAGGGGGAGGCGTGTTTATAGCGATAAGAAGTGCAATAGTATCGAAGGAAATTGACGGAGATCCGAAATGTGAAATGATTTGGGTGAAGATGACGGTTAAAGCAGGCTCAGACATGGTAATTGGATGTCTCTATAGGCCCCCTGGCTCAACAGTTGTTGTGGCTGAGCCCTGAAGGTTAATTTGGAAAATATTTCGAGTAGATTTCCCCACCATGTTATAGTTCTGGGTGGAGATTTTAATTTGCCGGATATAGACTGGGAGACTCAAACGTTCATAACAGGTGGCAGGGACAAAGAATCCAGTGACATTTTTTTTAAGTGCTTTATCTGAAAACTACCTTGAGCAGTTAAACAGAGAACCGACTCGTGGCGATAACATATTAGACCTTCTGCTGACAAACAGACCCGAACTATTTGAAACAGTTAACGCAGAACAGGGAATCAGCGATCATAAAGCGGTTACGGCATCGATGATTTCAGCCGTAAATATAAATATTAAAACAGGTAGGAAGATTTTTCTGTTTAGCGAAAGTGACAAAAAGCAGATTACAGAGTACCTGACGGCTCAACACAAAAGTTTTGTCTCAAGTACAGATAGTGCTGAGGATCAGTGGACCATCGTACAATATGCGTTAGATGAGTATGTGCCAAGCAAGATCGTAAGAGATGGAAAAGAGCCACCGTGGTACAACAACCGAGTTAGAAAACTGCTGCGGAAGCAAAGGGAACTTCACAGCAAACATAAACATAGCCAAAGCCTTGCAAACAAACAAAAATTACGCGAAGCGAAATGTAGTGTGGGGAGGGCTATGCGAGAGGCGTTCAATGAATTCGAAAGTAAAGTTCTATGTACTGACTTGGCAGAAAATCCTAAGAAATTTTGGTCTTATGCCAAAGCGGTAGGTGGATCAAAACAAAATGTCCAGATACTCTGTGACCAAAATGGTACTGAAACAGAGGATGACAGACTAAAGGCCGAAATACTAAATGTCTTTTTCCAAAGCTGTTTCACCGAGGAAGACTGCACTGTAGTTCCTTCTCTAGATTGTCGCACAGATGACAAAATGGTAGATATCGAAATAGACGACAGAGGGATAGAGAAACAATTAAAATAGCTCAAAAGAGGAAAAGCCGCTGGACCTGATGGGATACCAGTTCGATTTTACACAGAGTACGCGAAGGAAATTGCCCCCCTTCTTCCAGCGGTGTACCGTAGGTCTCTAGAAGAGCGTAGCGTTCCAAAGGATTGGAAAAGGGCACAGGTCATCCCCGTTTTCAAGAAGGGACGTCGAACAGATGTTCAGAACTATAGACCTATATCTCTAACGTCGATCAGTTGTAGAATTTTGGAACACGTATTATGTTCGAGTATAATGACTTTTCTGGAGACCAGAAATCTACTCTGTAGGAATCAGCATGGGTTTCGAAAAAGACGGTCCTGTGAAACCCAGCTCGCGCTATTCGTCCACGAGACTCAGAGGGCCATAGACACAGGTTCACAGGTAGATGCCGTGTTTCTTGACTTCCGCAAGGCGTTCGATACAGTTCCCCACAGTCGTTTAATGAAAAAAGTAAGAGCATATGGACTACCAGACCAATTGTGTGATTGGATTGAGGAGTTCCTAGATAACAGAACGCAGCGTGTCATTCTCAATGGAGAGAAGTCTTCCGAAGTAAGAGTGATTTCAGGTGTGCCGCAGGGGAGTGTCATTGGACCGTTGCTATTCACAATATACATAAATGACCTGGTGGATGACATCGGAAGTTCACTGAGGCTTTTTGCAGATGATGCTGTGGTGTATCGAGAGGTTGTAACAATGGAAAATTGTACTGAAATGCAGGGGATCTGCAGCGAATTGACGCATGGTGCAGGGAATGGCAATTGAATCTCAATGTAGACAAGTGTAATGTGCTGCGAACACATAGAAAGATAGATCCCTTATCATTTAGCTACAAAATAGCAGGTCAGCAACTGGAAGCAGTTAATTCCATAAATTATCTGGGCGTACGCATTAGGAGTGATTTAAAATGAAATGATCATATAAAGTTGATCGTCGGTAAGGCAGATGCCTGACTGAGATTCATTGGAAGAATCCTAAGGAAATGCAATCCGAAAACAAAGGAAGTATGTTACAGTACGCTTGTTCGCCCACTGCTTGAATACTGCTCAGCAGTGTGGGACCCGTACCAGATAGGGTTGATAGAAGAGATAGAGAAGATCCAACAGAGAGCAGCGCGCTTCGTTACCGGATCATTTAGTAATCGCGAAAGCGTTAAGGAGATGATAGATAAACTCCAGTGGAAGACTCTGCAGGAGAGACACTCAGTAGCTCGGTACGGGCTTTTGTTAAAGTTTCGAGAACATACCTTCACCGAAGAGTCAAGCAGTATATTGCTCCCTCCTACGTATATCTCGCGAAGAGACCATAGGGATAAAATCAGAGAGATTAGAGCCCACACAGAAGCATGCCGACGATCCTTCTTTCCACGAACAATACGAGACTGGAATAGAAGGGAGAACCGATAGAGGTACTCAGGGTACCCTCCGCCACACACCGTCAGGTGGCTTGCGGAGTATGGATGTAGATGTAGATGTAGATGTACTGACATTGATTTACTTACGTGACTCCTTAAAAATATTTATAAGGGTGCGAGAATTCGCATTCTCACCTGCTTTTGTACAGGAGAGTAATATTTTCCACAGATCTTTTCTCAAGAATTATCATCCAGAGTGGGAACTTCATCGGACTGCCAGGGTCTCTGGAGCTGGCCCGTCAGAACGCCTTCAGCCTTGGTGCAGTACTCGGTTTGGAGACAAATGATTCGCAAGAGCTGGTGGACTTCCTGCGCTCTGTCAACGCTACTGATCTACTGGTGGACGGCTCGCTTGTTATGTCAGACGTGGTGCGTTATTTGCTGGATTTTTCCTTTTTGCGAAGGAAAGCGAAATAATTGTATCACAATTTGCTTGCAAAAGTCGATATAGGATTTACGGAAATCTGGTAATAATAATGACGATTATCACTAATGACCAACAGTACGCGAGTTTATGTAAGTTCTCATTCGGTAACTACTCAGGCAGTTGAATCTGTTGATGGTATGTTTTCATAAACCTCGCGTTCCTTTAGGATGACAATGCAGCACTTTATGTGGTAGCCCACCCAGTGACAAACCAAAAGTTTTCTGATAGTAGCTAGTAGCGTCCGTTTAATTATCATCCTCTAAATGGTATTGCAGCCTTTTGCAGCAGCCTTTTCTGTAGTTGCAAGGGCAACAGTCTGGATGATTGCCTGATCTGGCCGTGTAACAATAACCAAAACGGCCTTGCTGTGCTGGTACTGCGAACGGCTGAAAGCAAGGGGAAACTACAGCCGTAATTTTTCCCGAGGACATGCAGCTTTACTGTATGATTAAATGATGATGGCGTCCTCTTGGGTAAAATATTCCGGAGGTAAAATAGTCCCCCATTCGGATCTCCGGGCGGGGACTACTCAAGAGGATGTCGTTATCAGGAGAAAGAAAACTGGCGTTCTACGGATCGGAGCGTGGAATGTCAGATCCCTTAATCGGGCAGGTAGGTTAGAAAATTTAAAGAGGGAAATGGATAGGTTAAAGTTAGATATAGTGGAAATTAGTGAAGTTCGGTGGCAGGAGGAACAAGACTTCTGGTCAGGTGACTACAGGGTTATAAACACAAAATCAAATAGGGGTAATGCAGGAGTAGGTTTAATAATGAATAGGAAAATAGGAATGCGGGTAAGCTACTACAAACAGCATAGTGAACGCATTATTGTGGCAAGATAGATATGAAGCCCACACCTACTACAGTAGTACAAGTTTATATGCCAACTAGCTCTGCAGATGACGAAGAAATTGAAGAAATGTATGATGAAATAAAAGAAATTATTCATATAGTGAAGGGAGACGAAAATTTAATAGTCATGGGTGACTGGAATTCGAGTGTAGGAAAAGGGAGAGAAGGAAACCTAGTAGGTGAATAAGGATTGGGGCTAAGAAATGAAAGAGGAAGCCGCCTTGTAGAATTTTGCACAGAGCACAACTTAATCATAGCTAACACTTGGTTTAAGAATCATGAAAGAAGGTTGTATACATGGAAGAACCCTGGAGATACTAAATCAGATAGATTATATAATGGTAAGACAGAGATTTAGGAACCAGATTTTAAATTGTAAGACATTTCCAGGGGCAGATGTGGACTCTGACCACAATCTATTGGTTATGACCTGTAGATTAAAACTGAAGAAACTTCAAAAAGGTGGGAATTTAAGGAGATGCGACCTGGATAAACTGAAAGAACCAGAGGTTGTACAGAGTTTCAGGGAGAGCATAAGGGAACAATTGACAGGAGTGGGGGAAAGAAATACAGTAGAAGAAGAATGGGTAGCTTTGAGGGATGAAGTAGTGAAGGCAGCAGAGGATCAAGTAGGTAAAAAGACGAGGGCTAGTAGAAATCCTTGGGTAACAGAAGAAATATTGAATTTAATTGATGAAAGGAGAAAATATACAAATGTAGTAAATGAAGCAGACAAAAAGGAATACAAACGTCTCAAAAATGATATCGACAGGAAGTGCAAAATGGCTAAGCAGGGATGGCTGGAGGACAAATGTAAGGATGTAGAGGTTTATCTCACTAGGGGTAAGATAGATACTGCCTACAGGAAAATTAAAGAGACCTTTGGAGAAAAGAGAGCCATTTGTATGAATATCAAGAGCTCAGATGGAAACCCAGTTCTAAGCAAAGAAGGGAAAGCAGAAAGGTGGAAGGAGAATATAGAGGGTCTATACAAGGGCGATGTACTTGAGGACAATATTATAGAAATGGAAGAGGATGTAGATGAAGATGAAATGGGAGATACGATACTGCGTGAAGAGTTTGACAGAGCACTGAAAGACGTGAGTCGAAACAAGGCCCCGGGAGTAGACAACATTCCATTGGAACTACTGACAGCCTTGGGAGAGCCAGTCCTGACAAAACTCTACCATCTGGTGAGCAAGATGTATGAGACAGGCGAAATACCCTCAGACTTCAAGAAGAATATGGTAATCCCAATCCCAAAGAAAGCAGATGTTGACAGTTGTGAAAGTTACCGAACAATCAGTTTAATAAGCCACAGCTGCAAAATACTAACACGAATTCTTTACAGACGAATGGAAAAACTAGTAGAAGCTGACCTCGCGGAAGATCAGTTTGGATTCCGTAGAAACACTGGAACACGTGAGGCAATACTGACCTTACGACTTATCTTAGAAGAAAGATTAAGGAAAGACAAACCTACGTTTCTAGCATTTGTAGACTTAGAGAAAGCTTTTGACAATGTTGACTGGAATACTCTCTTTCAAATTCTAAAGGTGGCAGGGGTAAAATACAGTGAGCGAAAGGCTATTTACAATTTGTACTGAAACCAGATGGCAGTTATAAGAGTCGAGGGACGTGAAAGGGAAGCAGTGGTTGGGAAGGGAGTAAGACAGGGTTGTAGCCTCTCCCCGATGTTATTAAATCTGTATATTGAGCAAGCAGTAAAGGAAACAAAAGAAAAATTCGGAGTAGGTATTAAAATCCATGGAGAAGAAATAAAAACTTTGAGGTTCGCCGATGACATTGTAATTCTGTCAGAGACAGCAAAGGACTTGGAAGAGCAGTTGAATGGAATGGACAGTGTCTTGAAAGGAGGATATAAGATGAACATCACCAAACGCAAAACGAGGATAATGGAATGTAGTCGAATTGAGTTGGGTGATGCTGAGGGAATTAGATTAGGAAATGACACACTTAAAGTAGTAAAGGAGTTTTGCTATTTGGGGAGCAAAATAATTGATGATGGTCGAAGTAGAGAGGATATAAAATGTAGACTGGAAATGGCAAGGAAAGCGTTTCTGAAGAAGAGAAATTTGTTAACATCGAGTATAGATTTAAGTGTCAGGAAGTCATTTCTGAAAGTATTTGTATGGAGTGCAGCCATGTACGGAAATGAAACATGGACGATAAATAGTTTGGACAAGAAGAGAATAGAAGCTTTCGAAATGTGGTGCTACAGAAGAATGCTGAAGATTAGATGGGTATATCACATAACTAATGAGGAAGTATTGAATAGGATTGGGGAGAAGAGAAGTTTGTGGCACAACGTGACCAGAAGAAGGGATCGGTTCGTAGGACATGTTCTGAGGCATCAAGGGATCACCAGTTTAGTATTGGAGGGCAGCGTGGAGGGTAAAAATCGTAGAGGGAGACCAAGAGATGAATACACGAAGCAGATTCAGAAGGATGTAGGTTGCAGTAGGTACTGGGAGATGAAGAGGCTTACACAGGATAGAGTAGCATGGAGAGCTGCATCAAACCAGTCTTAGGACTGAAGACAACAACAACAACAACAAATGGTATTGCTTTCTTACAGTCTCTATTGTGATACTATCACTCACCATTACACCACCCATGGAAAGCAAAAATCTTGGGATCTGATGATGTGTAGAACCTGTAAACGTAGGCTTTCATGGCAGGTGTCAGCGAAGACTGGGCCAACTTGTGCGATAAATTTGACGTTTCGCCATCTGTTGCAAGAACCACTTGAAGGAAGCAATGGACGACCACACAGCCACGACACTCACGAGAGCCTAGTGTCTTCTCAGACTAGACTAAATCGTGACGCGGCCAACTGATTCATACCTAAGGCTCCTGGTCCCCGATAATTTATGAAGATCCCCCGATCTAGAAGGAGTTAAGCCCGCTACAACAATAATCAGTGATGTTGATTCACTCACATATCCCCTGGCCAAACATCCGGCTGACAAAAATGTGTAACTTTTATAGCTGCCACGAAGTAAATGAGAACAACTTGGTCTATATTGTATAGATTTCGTTACTATTACATCAGAAGTAACAGTAATCGTTGATATAAAGTCTCTGTTCACAAATAGACAAATCGAGAAAATAGCATTTTATCTACAAGACCACCAATCTTGGTGTATCATTGACCTGACGGAGGACTATACTGTGTAAATTTGCCGTATTTTAAATCGTGGGTAGAATTTTATGACCAATTTTGCAGCAATTAATGGGATCCACGGTCATCCGTAGCTGTAGATCTATTGGTGGAAGCCTTCGAAAACACCGTCCTTGACTTTGCTCCACTTCACCCATAGTGCTGAATTAATGTTGGACGTAATTTTTAATGTGTGGCCAAATGGAGAAGTGGAACATCCAACCCTTACAAAAATCTCAGTAGCACACAACCAAAAACATAATGTATAACTGAAATTGAAACGAATAGCACCCTACTGAACATGCACGATATAGTTTACAGGGCAGCAGATGGTTCATTAAGTCACAAAATATTCAGGAAGCGTACACATACGAACAGTTACCTTCGCACTCAGTCACGTCATGATATTGGCCAATGGAATATCTTTGGTTAGTTGGTTGGTTTGGGGGAGGGGACCGAACAGCGAGGTCATCGGTCCCTTCGGTTTAGGGAAAAATTGGGAAGGAAGTCGGCAGTGTCCTATCAAAGAAAACATACCGGCTTTTGCCTTAAGCAATGTAGGGAAATTACGGAAAACCTAAATCAGGATGGCCGGACGCGGGTTTGAATCCTCGTCCTCCCGAATGCGAGTCCTGTCTGCTAACCACTGCGACACCTCGCTCGATTGGAATATCGTACGTAAATTGTTGGTTATAAGGGTGCGTCAGATCTGTAATACAGTCACGAGGAAGCTAGAGCTGTTACATCTATGAACAACATTCCATAGTAGAACAAATTAGTGTACGTCAGCCAGGAGGAATGTGAGCGGCAACACGGGTGAGTGAACGAATGTAATCGTGCTTATTTGTGTGACTTAGCAGTAGGATATCATATTATGAATGGACAAAAAGGTGGTATTTTATAGCGACAAAAAATTAAGAGAACTTTTGCGTACCATGAGGGACTTCATCGATCAACAATCATGTGTGTGAACTGAGTTGCGGTTGTGATGCAATCTAATTACAACAACCAGGCCGAGCGTTAAGCATACAATGTCCGCCAAAATGTTCCGAACTGGTCTCATTTCTAGTGTATAAGCGACATCAAGGCAGTAACTACAGTGGCGGCATAAACTAACAACTGTAAACAACAGATGTGCAGTCCAATAGTCAGTTGTGAGCAACACTTAAGTAATGTACTTGTGACAGTAGTCAGGCAATGTTGTTATGCAACAAATAGCAGTGGAGCGACATCTCTAAATCGAGCATTGGCAGACATTGTCCAGAATGTTTCGAAGAGCAGATGAGAGAGTGCAAAGTTTGTATCGCATGCCTTGTCTCCTGAACAAAACCAACGACGCATGGACTCCTGCCGCGACTTCACTGAAATGGCAAATGTGGACAATACTTTTCTTGGAAGAATCATGACGAGAGACAAGACTTGGTGTTATTAATCGAACCTACCACAAAGCTTTGACAACTGCGAGCTAACATCCCAAAGACGTTCGGGCTCATATGCGGTTTCTCTTCGTCGAAATGTCTTGGCTCAGACTCGTCTAGGAGTTGAACCGCACGTGTCGCATTACACGCCCTAAGTTAGGCACTTGTGACACTTTGGTTAAATTGTCTGGATTATGGCAAGTTTGCGAAATACAATGTTAACATACCATATAACAGTAATAATAATATCGGGAACTAAATTAACGACCAATAAATGATGTGGGCCACACAGTTGCGATTTTGTTTAGATGAATGTTTATTCATAAAGCAAACTAACAGCGAAAGTGGTCGTATTTAGAGTTAATGTTACACTCGAGCGCTTATCCATTTGACACAGTTCGATCATTCACAATCTCATCGCGAATTAAAAGTTCAACAATCCACCTCGTTAACTTTGCGAAAAGGTAGAGTTCACACCAGGCGCGTGGCTGCTCACCGTCAGAAACTAAGTCGCGCGATACCACACAACCCGAAATTTTCTAAGTCGTTTCACTTCATAGCTGCATAAAGACCGACCGTCCGCTTTCGTGTCTCTACCAGCACTGTGCCATTTGGTGTCTCTAGCCGAACTGTCCTCTTTGGTGTGCGCACCAGAACTGTCCCTCTCTATCCGTCTCCGGCCGCGTTTTCCCTCGCGACGAACATCCTCACTCCACTGACTAGGGCAGTTCCCTTTCCTGAAGCCGTCCATCTGATTGGCTACAGCTTATTCTACATTACTTTACATTTTCATATATATTTAAGTAATCAAAGCGTGACCACTTTCACGTTCTAAATAAAGTAACAATAATATCCATTACATAACAAACGTTAAATTCTTTTACATAAAACCAATAGAATTTTCTTCTTAGCTTTGAATGCCACGGCCAGTAGCCTTGCACCAATGTGCTTTCTGATAAATAAATAAAGAACGAAAGTAACTATTACGCACTAAAGTTTACAACAATTGTTCTATTACCTAATGATTCAATAAGGTGTCATACTGTCATCGTTCAATGTGTTTAGTGTGGAGGGAATGATGATCTGATGCTTAACTGTAAATGCAGATAATTTAAATCTACTGTATCTTTTAAACAAATTAAGTTACATATTTGATATTTACAACATTTGTCAGTGTAATGATGCTCTTCTTGTTAATTTGACTTTAACAGTAAATTATAAACTATTATAGATACATGAATATTCAAGTTTTATTGGGATCACCATGAAAATTTATGGAGGATGGGAGATTAAAATTACTGTGGCTTGATTCCCTGAATTACTACAGAATTAAATAGTTCCCATAAGTGTTTCCCTTTATGGCCGATCTTAGGTCCGCCAATTTAACACTCATACGTCTTCTCGGCCACAAATGGCTTCTTTTGGGTTTCCCTGCGCCGCAGGTTCTCGTCTGTCTCACTCGCCCACTACAGCACTTGGGCATCAATAGAAAATAGACGCCTGTGAGTTACCCCATCTCGCGGTGAACCTGCATCCGGTCCTGGATGACAGGGTTCGTTTCACAATTCCTGAAGGCTGACTCTTTCGGCCATATACTTAAACGAGAGCGAAATTCTCGTTAACTCACACAACTTAACTGCCATTCAAGTCAGTGTGACATGTGAGTTGAACAACATCCAAAACAAGGCCTTTCTGACAGTTTTATACCGTTGTATGAATGTTCTGGTCGTTGTAATCAAGTGGGGAGAGACTATGTAGAACACGTGAATGATTAAAAGTACCGTATTAACTATTCTTCATTTTGTATTAATTCAGTATCTAAACTTTTTTGGATTGATGTGGTACGTATTGCCGAAAACGGGTTTGTCGATGAAGAAATGCAGCACATTTAAAGAATGTGAACGAATGACTGATGAACGTCAATGATGCTTGCGTACTATCGAAATAACCAGCAACGTTCAAGGGAAGAATTAAAGAGGTTATCGAGGTCAGATAGCCTAATAACATTGTGACGACCGCTACCAGAGCCAGTGAACAAATGATAGGTTGTTTAAATCAAAGAAAGATAAAAGTAATGAGCTGCAGCAGAAATGAAAACAACGAGGAATTTAACATCAGGATTGCTGATCACGAAGTAGATGAAGTTCAGGAATTCCTCCCTAGACAGCAAAATAACCCATGACGGACTGAGTAAGGAGGACGTAAAAAGCAGACTAGCACTGGCAAAAAGGATATTCCTGGCCAAGAGAAGTTTGCTAGTATCAAACACAGGACTTAATTTGAGCAAGAAGTTTCTGAGAATGTACTTTTGGTACACAGCGTTGTATGTCATTCAGACATGGACTGTGGGAAAACCGGAACAGGAGAGAATCGAAGCACTGAGATGCGATGCTACATCAGAATGTTGAAAATTAGGTGGACTTCTAAGGTAAGGAACGAGGAGGCTCTCTGCAGAATCAGCGACGAAAGGAATATGTGGAAAACACTGACAAGAAGAAAGGATAGGATGATAGGACTGCGGCGGTGCGGTTCTTTCCGTCTTTTTACGACGGACCTGCACCTACCTGTGAACATTGTCTCAACAGATCATCAGTAGGAAAGCCGAGTGAAACTTACTGTACTTCGACTTGAACTAGGCTGCAATTTAAGTCACTAATCTACGTTTCGGGAGAAAGTTTCCACACAAATGAAAGTTTGGAAATTTTGTCCTCAATTAACATATTCTGAAACTTAGGTGAACAAGTATCACTGCCAAGCCCGTGCTAGTCTTAACACAGTCACTCATAATCCCTTTCACTCACGTTCGCAAGTTTATGGTGTTGCATTTCCCGAAAACGTAATAGCTACAAAAATCCTAATTGTTTTTGATTGAGAATGCTCGCCAAATATTAAGACTGTCGGTACCAAATGCAGTCACAGTTTTTAGCCACTGATCTGCTCAATACGCCACGCGGAATATATGTCTCTTCTTGTCACAAAATTCACTTAAAAATTCCGAAATTTCTACACACACATCGGAATGATTATGCCGTCACTTCCCAACACTTTTGATGTATGAAACACTGCTAGATCCGACAACTTATCATTTCCATCGGAACTACTACTACACACGTCCGATCTGTTTCATGGCTAGGCTTCGACTCCTCTGTCGAATACTCTAAGTCTTCTCTACCAGCAGAGAAAAGCGCGCGAAGAATATTGCTTTACCATTGGTCAGTTTACTCAACAGCCAATAGCAAAACAACATTCTCCAGCGTCAGTCCGCGCTTTTCATCAATAACAAATGGCAAAATAGTAAACCTAACGACTGCACCTTTTTACCGACGTAATTATCTAATATGCTGAAGTTTTGTTTATGCATAAAGTTATTTACTATTGTTATTTATACCTGAATTAACTTTCCCTTTACCATAAACTTACTTTACAAATCTATTCTACAAAAATCCCCTTTGTTCATATCCATACTTCTTCGAAATGTTCCCACACTAAATCCTACTACATAACTCGTTAAACAATTATCTTCATATTAACATTAATCCACACTCACGCATCATTCATTCTGCTAAAACATATTTATAACATTTTACATACACAAAAAGACATAATAACACGTTATGAAAATACTAGAATAGTTTATGAAAAACATTCTATTACTTTAGTGCACTCTAGTGGGTACAATCGAAACTAAAATCACAGCCCCCCCCCCCCCCCTATCCAATATTGTCCTCTATCGGCTGATACATAAACTATGTGCGCATCCAGTCTCGCATCACCATCTATCTAGCTCTGAGTCACATCTCCCACTTAACTGTCTCCAACGCAGGATCGTTATACGGCGCTATGCCTCAGGACATCTGTTAAGACATCGAGGAGTTACTTATATCGTATCAGAGGGAGCTGTGGAGGGTAAAATCTACACAGGAAGACGGGGATTGGAATACATACAGTAAATAATTGAGGACGTAGGTCGCAGGTACTACGCTGAGAGGAAAAGGTTTGTCCAGGAGAGGAATTCATGGCGACCCGCTCAAACCAGCCATAAGACTGATGATTACAACAAAATAAAGGTAAATAAAAAGACCAGGGCGCAGAGAATAATATAGAGGACGAGGAGCACCGCCTTTTACTGAAATATTTGCGTTTCATATTATGGAAGAGAAAGGCCTCTGGTGAACAAATATTGCTAGCGTCAGGTTCTCATTTCTATGAACCAAGTTAAGAAGCTTCCACGTCTCTAATTTGCTGGCTTATGTCACAAGAACTGACCACTAGATGCTGTCAGCAGCAAAACTGAAAAACTGTCACCGATTACCCTCATGGGCTACTTACCAAGCGAATAACAACCACTAATGAAAATAAGTCGTTTGACAATGTGACCGCTACTTCCTTGCAACGTTGACTACAATGATGGATTGTTAATCACAGCCACTGCCACTCGATTTGAGAGAGGTTCAAATGGTTCTGAGCACTATGGGACTTAACTTCAGTGGTCATCAGTCCCCTAGAACTTAGAACTACTTAAACCTAACTAACCTAAGGAGATCACACACACCCATGCCCGAGGCAGGATTCGAACCTTCGACCGTAGCGGTCACGCGGTTCCACACTGTAGCGCCTAGAACCGCTCGGCCACCTCGGTCGGCTTTGAGACAGGCTTCCGAAATCAGTTCATAGGTAGTAAGTTAACTAGAAGTCTAATTAAAGTGCGTGTTCAGTGGAACTAGTTAACCGGATCTGAAGCATTACAAGTTCCGCCATTCCCAAGGATAAGTGACACATTCTCTGTGAGAACAAGACATCCCATGGTAGTGATTCACTGACCCTCTCTTCTCCAAAAGTACGCAGTTCTCATAAGGAAAAAGATTCGAATTTAATCAAAGTATATTCTTCTTACACGTCTTCCTCTGGTCTATCAGCAATGTTAGATCTAAACTGAAAACCAAGTGCGTAAACTATCAAGCTGATTATCTGACATTAGGTTTACCAGTGTTCTTTTGACTAACGAGGAAGACCACGAAAAGGTCTTTATTTTAGACAACGACAGCTTGAAGAGTATAAAACTAAAAAATGCGTCCAGACAAAACATCCCGACCATGCAACTACTCCCACAGAAATTTTTGAGCCTCATAATTAACAAATAAAAAGAAACGTCACGTTCTTCAAAAAACGTATCAGTTCCTAAGATGTGCCCTACTTAATTGCAAAATCCAAATCACTGCGCTTTATTGGTGAGAAAGTACTTCTTCCCGCAGCTGTCAAAATCGATGGAGAAAGGTTTGGTGAGAGTCTGAAGTCGACACCACTCTCAGATGACATGTGGTTGTATTGATGCAAGAGTCGCCAACATGACGAATTAATTGCTACCACATCTTCATGATGGCCCGAAATTCGCCCTGCAACTTGATGACAGTATCGACATCGGAAATCTTTCGCATCTCGCTTCTGTACGCTAGTGTTATGAAAATGAAATATGTGAGGACTTTATAAAGTTTTGTAAGGGAGGACTACAGGCGAATTCCTTAATTGTTGACAATATGTCATGCAAAAATTGTGTTGCTACAAACTCGGACGCGAGGTTCAATGTAATGTGTGCTGTTTCTCCTTCTGTAAAATTCACACAATGGCTTATAAAATAGTACAATCGAAATTCAGTGAAGCGCTGAACGATGTAGTCAGTGTTGAAAATTTTGCGAAAGCACGGGCTTTAAACATTAGGCCATTGTCCGTTCTTGGGGAGCAGCTGGCCTATACCATGATTCGCTTCTATTGCACACGGAGATAAACCATGTGATCAAAAGTATCCGGACACCCCCCAAAACATACGTTCTTCATATTAGGTACATTGTGCTGCCACCTACTGCCAGGTACTCCATATCAGCGACTTCAGTAGTCATTAGACATCGTGAGAGCGCAGAGTGGGGCTCACCGCGGTACTCACGGACTTCGAACGTGGTCAGGTGATTGGGTGTCGCTTGTGTCATACGTCTGTACGCGATATTTCCACACTCCTAAACATCTCTAGGTCCACTGTTTCCGATGTGATAGTGAATTGGAAGAACGAAGGGACGCGTACAGGCCGCCCTCGTCTGTTGACTGACAGAGACCGCCGACAGTTGAAGAGGGTCGTAACGTGTAATAGGCAAAAATCTATCGAGACCATCACACAGGAATTCCAAGCTGCATCAGGATCCACTGCAAGCACTATGAAATTTAGGCGGAAGGTGAGAAAACTTGGATTTCGTGGTCGAGCGGCTGCTCATAAGCCACACAACACGCCGGTAAATGCCAAACGACGCCTCGCTTGGTCTAAGGAAACATTGGACGACTGAACAGTGGAAAAACGTTCTGTGGAATTACGAAGCACGGTACAAAATGTGGCGATCCGATGACAGGGTGGGGGTATGACGAATGCCCGGTGAGCGTCACCTGCCAGCGTGTGTAGCGCCAACAGTAAAATTCGGAGCTGGTGGTGTTATGGAGTAGTCGTGTTTTTCATGGAGGGGGCTTGCACCCCTTGTTTTGCGTGGTACTATCACAGTATCAGGCCTACACTGATGTTTTAAGCACCTTCTTGCTTCCCACTGTTGAAGAGCAATTCGGGGATGGCGATTGAATCGTTCAACACGATCGAACACCTGTTCATAATGCACGGCCTGTGGCAGAGTGATTACACGACACTAACATTCCTGTAATGGACAGGACTGCACAGAATCCTGACCTGAATCCTATATAACACCTTTGGGATGTTTTGGTACGCCGACTTCGTGCCAGGCCTCATCGACAACATCGTTGCCTCTCCTCAGTGCAGCACTCCTTGAAGAATGGGCTGCCATTACCCAAGAAACCTTCCAGCACCTGATTGAACATATGCCTGCGAGAGTGGAAGCTGCCATCAAGGCTAAGGGTGGGCCAACACCATATTGAATTCCAGCATTTCCGATGGAGGGCACCACGAACTTGTAAGTCATTTTCAGCCAGGTGTCAGGATACTTTTGATCACGTAGTGCGCGTTAGTCGTCCCGTAATGATGTTTTTCGTCGCGTTGTAGATCTTCGTCTTTTCCTGTTGAGTCTCATATTCACGGGTCTGTTTTCTCGATGAAGAAGGATTTTAATGTTGTACCACTTAGCCGACATTTTCAAGAAACTAAATGATCTTATCATCACTTCAAGGCCGAAATAGTAATATTCTTCTAAGAAAATAAGTGGCTGCCCTTAAGCGAAAAACACAGATAGAGAAGGGTAGCTGCGAGATGTTATTTTGCGTGAACAATTTCGTGAAGGAAAATGAGTTGGATGGGGGCAAGTTTAATAGAACTGGCGTAGTACATCTCGAAAACCTTCAACAATTCGATGATAAATTTCCAGAACCTTCGTCTGATTACGACTAGATACACAACCCGTTCGATACTGTCATAACAGAGCACTAATCAGACTCTTGCCAACAGCAGAACATTAGGAGCCAATAGAACGCTCGAGTGATAGAACATTTCGAAATGAATTTAAATCAAAATCTCTTGAAAATTACTGTGGTAAACTCGGAATGATTATCCCAGTTTAGCAAGAAGGGCAGTAGATGTGTTTTTACTCTTCTCGTCCACGTACTTGAGTGAGTCTACATTTTCCGCTGTTGCATTAATTAAGACGAAATACTGTATTAGTCGAGACTGCAACTGGAAGCAGATCTGCGAGTTACTGTTTCAGAGATAGGTCAAAGAATGGATCAGCTTTCCTCACAAATTGAAGCACACGCTTCACACTAAACGTGCAGGCGTTAGGAAGTTTCACTATTTAGAACCGTGTTTATATCTACTGACTTATTTCCTTTTTGGATGATCAGTTTAAATGTAACAGTTTTAAAACTGGCATTTAAACATTGACTATTATTCTGTCGCCATTTGCATCACGAGATCTTTCAAATATTAACATTCTAAATGAATTAAAGCAATGTAGATGGAAACACTTAAACTGTAACTGACTAATTAGTGAATTAATTTGTAAAAAAATATTTAGTGCAATACACATACCCGTACAGTTTCAGTAATTGCATATAGAGCCGTGGTTATTTATAAACTAGTTGTAATATTAAAGTTCACCGTGTTTGAATGATACAAATGTATGACAATTTTTTTAAAAATCTTTAACTGTGATGTACTTCTAGGACACTCTCTAATCCTGTCGTTATTATTGCTGCCGTAACTTAACTGAAGTAAATAGATACAATGGACAGTTTTTTTTCCAGGTACACACATCAAAAAAAGTTTTGCATCACCTCGCTCCAATAGTACCGGAACTTGTAAAGAAAATTGGAATAGAGATCAACAGAAACATCATTTCCGCCTTTTTTATTGCTCATGAAAACCACGCATTGCATGTTGTACCACCATACAGCGAGACCTTCAGAGGTGGTGCTCCAGACTGCCGTTCACACCAGTACCTCTAATACCCAGTACCACGTCGTCTTGCATTGATGCATGCCCGTATTCGTCGTGGCACACTATCCACAAGTTCACATAACGGCGATTCGGCGTAGATCCCTCAGAGTGGTTGGTGGGCCACGTCGTCCATAAACAGCCCTTTTCAATCTATCCCAGGCAT
Organism: Schistocerca piceifrons; assembly: GCF_021461385.2. Classification (NCBI taxonomy): domain Eukaryota; kingdom Metazoa; phylum Arthropoda; class Insecta; order Orthoptera; family Acrididae; genus Schistocerca; species Schistocerca piceifrons. The sequence goes on from NC_060140.1 coordinate 458,547,818, forward strand.
GTTCGATAGGGGTCATGTCTGGAGAACGTGCTGGTCACTCTAGTCGAGCGATGTTATCCTGAAGGAGGTCACTCACAATATGTGCACGATGCTGGCGCTAATTGTCGTCTATAAGAACGAATGCCTCGCCAATATGCTGACGATATTGTTGCACTACCGGTCGGAGGATGGCATTCACGTATCGTACAGCCGTTACGGCGCCTTCCACGACCACCAGCGGGGTACGCCGACCCCACATAATGCCACTCGAAAACAGCAGGGAACCACCAAACCATCACCTTCCTGAACTCGCTGGACGATGTGTCTAAGGCGTTCAAAAAAATGGTTCAAATGGCTCTAAGCACTATGGGACTTAACATCTGAGGTCATCAGTCTCCTAGACTTAGAAACTACTAAAACCTAACTAACCTAAGGACATCACACACATCCATGCCCGAGGCAGGATTCGAACCTGCGACCGTAGCAGCAGCGCGGTTCCGGACTGAAGCGCCTAGAACCACTCGAAGGCGTTCAGCCTGACCGGGTTGCCTCCAAACACGTCTCCGATGATTTGTTGAAGGCATATGCGACACTCATCAGTGAAGAGAACGTGATGCTAGTCCTGAGCGGTCCATTCGGCATGTTGCTGAGAGCATCTGTACCGCGCTGCGTGGTGTCGTGGTTGCAAAGATGGACCTCTCCATGGACGTCGGGAGTGAAGTTGCTCGTCATGCAGCCTATTGCGCACAGTTTGAGTCATAACACGGTGTCCTGTGGCTGCACGAAAATCGTTATTCAACATGATGGCGTTGCTGTCAGGGTTCCTCCGAGCCATAAACTGTAGGTAGCGGTCATTCACTGCAGTAGTAGCCCTTGGGCGGCCTGAGGAAGGCATGTCATCGACAGTTCCTGTCTCTCTGTATCTCCCCCATGTCCGAAGAACATCGCTTTGGTTCACTCCGAGACGCCTGGACACTTCCCATGTTGAGATCCCTTCCTGGCACAAATTAACAATGCGGACGCGATCGAACCGCGGTACCGACCGTCTCGGCATGGTTGAACTACAGACAACAAGAGCCGTGTACGTCCTTCCTGGTGGAATGTCTGGAACTGATCGGCTGTCAGACCCTATCCGTCTAATACGCTCTGCTCACACATTATTGTTTACATCTTTGGACGGGTTTAGTGACGTATCTGAACAGTCGAAGGCACTGTGTCTGTGATACAATATCCACAGTCAACGTCTATCTTCAGGAGTTCTGGGAACCGGGATGATGCAAAACTTTTTTTGATGTATGTACGAGGGGCGCGGGGGTAGTCGGCAAAATAATTTGTTTCAGGAGGGGGCGCGACGGTATATGAGACTTTATTTGGTGAATAGCACTTAAGTTAACCCTTCGCAGATTTTCACAAACCCAGAAAAATGTTATGTGGGCACATGTAAAACAGTGTGCCTACAATAAGTGATTGAGATTTCAAAGAATAATTTATACTGTGCCTACAACGACGGCCTCTTGCATGTGAACGAAACGTCTGTTTTATGGCAAACCATGTCACAAAGATGCAAATTTAAGTGGAAACCCGAAAGTAAGTGATAATATAATTCGTTGACGTCGAAGTTTGCCATATGCGAATTTGAATGAATTCTAACAGGGCACTATGATTGGTATCTGAGAAAAGGGTTTTTCCCGCGGTGATATTTTAGCTAGCACAGGCCGTGCATGTACTATAGTGATACGCGTGGAGAACAAGAGCTTAGAAGAGGATCGCATGTAGCGATGCTAGATTACTGGACAATGCGATATTAAAACAAATCGGTGTTAAGAGTACGTTGTGTGAAAGGGTGTAATGGTCTGTACAGCATCGTCCACAGTGTTGGTTCCTAACTAGAGAACTGACACGGGTGTCCACCAGTTTCCTCCGTGAAAACTTTCTGTGGTGAATTGTGTGTTTGAATTACAAAGGGAATAACCGCTGAGGTCATTAGTCCCTAGACTTGCACACTACTTAAATAAACTTACGTTAGGAACATCACACACACCCATGGTCGAGGGAGGACCCGCGCAATCCGTGGCATGGCGCCTTAAGCAGCGCGGCCGCACACTGCGGCTTTCTGTGGTGAATTGTATGTGTTCTGATGTGCGAAGGATTAATCTGTTATTCTGTTATTCTGCGCAATGGATTAATCTGAGATGTACCCTTTACCCTGTGGCTCCTGCAAGATGCAATTTCCACCCCCACACTGCTACAGAAGTCAGACAGACGCTCTTAACGTTCTAAAGAGAAATGCCTGAAAAACTTTCAGCAATAAATATCTTCTGGAGTCGTCTGCTGTAAGGAAATGACACAAAAATTCACAAAATTTCTTACGTAACTAGGATTCGCTAATGAAATTTCTATACAAAGTTTAAGATGCTTGTTGCCTTGGAAGAATGGCTGAGAGGCGCGCCTACTCAACTTGAATAATTATCCTTTAGAATGTTGCTAGGTATGGTCGAGGCTGTCGCGTGTGAAATGCAGTGAAGTGTACTGTTGTGGAGAAAATATAGGGCTCGCAATAGCTGTAGTGCACAATACCGTAAGCTGCAATGACTGTTGTCTGCGCCGTTCGCTGCTGAAAAATAAGATAACTCTCGTTCTATCTGGATTGACCTTCGCCAATCAAACTCTCCCTATTCCTTGATGAAGTCAAGGATTCCTATTCGCCCCTACTCTAACTATTGGCGTGGTACACTGGTCAGATAACCAGTCCACCACAATGCCACTCAAAATTCGCTCGCAGGAGTTTAACTATAACTCTGTCCTTTCACACCGCATAATAAGTGTGTCGGCCAACACAATGAACAACGCTTAATCGCAAGGTCTCAATATAGAGTAGCACTTCAATTTGCTCTTGACAGAGGTGCTCTCCCAGTGAAGTACTGAGGAGAGACTTGTTCCTCGCTCTTTCGAGTTCACATACGAGCGCGCACGCTCTCGTTACGTGTTCTCGCTCCAAGAGCGACAACGGAACGGCGCCTGTACACGCCAGGCGTGAAGGGGTAAGTCTTTCGATCTCTTCCATTATTCCTTCAGCTCAAGGCGTCAGAAATATCGTTTGCCAATCAGCATTGCTCTTCTAAAACGGGAGAATGACGTTTCGTTTAAGGCGAGCAATCTGGAAGCTTGTAGCTTTGGCGTTTGGCGTTTGCTGTCTCCCTGTGAAAATCTCTGAAACTGCGTGCTATGTGTAAAGAATGCGTAGGCTGGGCGCTCCCACACAATGTAGCAGAATTTGCTTTTAAGCTGAACATGGGGTTGTTCCCCCCTTTCGACTCGGGACCACGCTGTCCACTATGGGCGGTCACTGGCCGACATGGGCTGGTTCGTCCTCTGAAGGGCCTGGCATCCTGTTGTGCGGCCTCTCTCCCAAACTAACAGCCTCTGTGACCGTCGTGTCTGGAATGTATGTGTGCACGCCAGCCTCAAGTATCTCAACCACAGTGCACTCACTTGTCAGTTGCATATCGTTTACATGAATTCATACAACATTGACTTTATCTTATCGAGTTTGGGTTCGAATGAAGCGTCTTGATGTGCGGAACATGATTGTGAGGGCGGAACATGTAAGCAGTGAAGGTCAGGGGGCCACGACGTCTTACAGTGTCCTCACGTCAGGCGATTGGTCTGGCATGGAGGATATGGCACACTTTTCGGGTGACGATGGGCAGGAATGAGTTCATCACTGTTCTCCAGTTGTCATTGTTGATTGTGACCTTCCCAGGAACGTTTCCAGGTCCTCATTGATTCCATGCCACCACATTTGGAGCCTCTGCCCTCTGTCTTCCGAGTGCCTCAAACCATACTTAATTCTTAAATTAAAAAATCATTATTATTTCCGTCTTAAATAGGAACATCGTATTTTATTGTAGAATCAGAATCTATAGGAAAAAATACGTAACTTTCATGTGGAACACTTTTGGTGTTGCGTCATAGATGGGGCTGCAATCGACTAACAACATAGGTGAGTTCCAAAACAGTATTATTTCGAAGAAATTCATTGGATGAATAACATAATCAAAGACATGCGTGGCAAAAGGCTCAATGTTTTGCAATTTCCTCCGTATAGTTGTTTTGAAACATTCGTTTATTCATTATTTGACATGATCTCATGGCATGCACGTCGTCCCTCATTTGATAAATACGTTCCTCCATGACCCTACTGCGTTGTCAATTGGAAAGCAGACTATTGCGATAGAAGAGAAAACAGAAACGGATTTTGTTTATGGAGAAAGCGGTAGGAAGATCGATAAAGCTGTAATCCTGCATACTTAACGTTTTCCAAACAGGGTGCGATCCACAGCTTCTTTTCGTCGGCATGTTTGACAGTTCTCCACCGACGAAAGTGTATAAACACGAAAATGGAACCGTCGAAAAACAGTTGCTAGACAGAATAATGTAACTGCGTTATCAGCATCCTCCACATTAGCACTCGGCAGTTTAGTTAGACTACTGTTTGCCGAATTTTGAAACACAGAAAATTTCATCCGCTTCATATTTCCCTCCGTCAGGAATTTCCAGAACCGAACAACATTTTGCCAGTAGTCGTTTAAACAAATAGAGAGACACCCCATCTGCTTTTCTCGAGTACTGTTCTCTGTCGAGTCGACCGTCAGGGACCATGGTATAATTAATTGACACAACATGCACTATTGGGATGTGGGAAACCCACAATGGTTAAGGAGTAACATTACTGCAATGGCCTAAAAGAAGCGTTTCCTTGAAAATGTTTTGGGCGTTTGAGTTATGCTGCGTGCCGATTTGAAAAATCATAATCCGAGAAATACGCGTTTGAAGTTTTGAAATGTTACAGACATGAATAAACCAGAAACTTTTAGAAAGCTCTTACCATTAATCTGCTACCCAGGACTTGCCTTTCTTACTTTTGTCACTGTAATCGGAATCACATCCACTAGCTTATCATTCGAAATATCGATCGTTGCCACTCCACGAACGCACAAAAATTTACAATTTTGTTTAGTTCTACTCCAAGCAGGCGCATTCTAGGAGGATTCGACGGATGATTTCATATGCCTTCCGTATAAGCTTACTACTTGGAATAGCTACTTCTGGGCAGTTTGCACAAGCAATAATTACTGTGAAAGCCCTAAGCCTCGAGGACTTAGTTCTTGCAACGTGATGTCTGCACTGCACATTTTACATTTCACGTGTTGAGAAATAACAGAGAAAACAGCAATAAAATTTATAACCCCCTGGCTCACTCCGTAATTGATATCAAAATCCTGTCCACTGTCTTTGAGTTTCTTAGCAAGGCGCCGACTCTTTAAGAACTGCGCTCAGCCTCATAGCTATTCTTTGGACGCTTTAACGACATACTGCTTCGACGCCGCGTTCGATACGATGCTTCGTAGCTTTTCTAACTGAGCACACGTTGTAACCACTCATTCTTACGTGAAAGACAAAACAGTATTCTATACGATCAGAAATAAACTATCAAAAGTCAATACTCCTCACAAAAATCAAGATTCGAAGCGAAAGAATTGTCTTTTTCGTACACGTACTGATTCTTGCTGACTCCAAGTTAACGTATTATTGTTTTAAATACTTCTAATTATACCCAGACACTACAGAGGGTACCGATTTGCCGCAGGTAGGACGTTTCGTGTCATACGAGGCGCTAGACGAGGAGTTCGGCATTCCATAGAACAATTTTGCCTCATATTTTAGAAGGATCAAAGCATCCATCGAATGTAAATGTTTAGTGTTGAAGATTTGGTGACAAACTTATTGATCCATCCTTATCGATGGCACCTGAAATAGTGATAAATATGTAATTTTCTTGGGGAATGATCTTCCAGTATTGCTTGCAGACCTTCTCTTGGACTTGTGTGGTTTCACCATAATGGCTGACCAGCACACTATTCTGTAGCAACATGGGAAGTATTAGATCGCGTATCCAGTCGTCGGTGGATCGGAGGAGACGGCAGGTTGCCTAGATCTTACTTCGCCTGAGTCTTGTTTGTAGTTTACTTGAAGATTGAAGTTTATAATGAAGTGCCAACAACGTACGATAACATGATTCAGTGTATCACCAATGCATGTCAGAAGATTACATCAGAAACACTTGTCAGTTGTGTCGAATTAATCAATGAGCATCGAAGGGGGCGGCGACATTTTTGAGCGCTTACCGCGAAATAATTCTTACAAATAAGCACCCAATAGTTGAGAGGTGAGAGAACAAACCGCAAAGAATCTTTTTTTTACATTTCGTGAACACGTCTGGTTTGACCAAATGCATTTTTCTCGATATAATGCCGATTTTGAACTCAGTTCTGTTTTTTGTCGATTTCAGAGCAACACGTCATGCGACGAAAAAAGTATTACCTACAAAGTTAAGTTTCTCCCTGTGGAATCCGATTCTGTCATAAAACTAAACCAAAACAAAGAATAGGATATTTCTCTTTCAGATTTGGAAGTTGACACCCGCCCAACCCGCTGGGGGTTAAGCAAGGGGGGGGGGGGGGGGGGGGAGGGAGGGGAGGGGGGGCTAACACTGGTCCCGCAGGACGGCATTTATAAGAATACTGAACATCATTTATTTTTCCGTTTTTTAATCCTGTGTATAGTTTGAGATATTTCGTTGCCTCAAGGTCAAAAAAATCATCCTTTGGAGCCAACGAAGATAAACTGCTTCTGGAATATCTTCAACGCTAGTATTCAGCCAGGAAGGAGAAGAGTAGCGCATAAGACATCCTAATGTCCGTACAAGACCAAACCAGTTTAATGCCTTAGCCCTAATTACACAGTGTCTTAATTTATTTAATACCACATGGTGAAACAGATGGTTAAAGTTTTGTTAGATCACAGAAGTGTTTAATAACCACCTCCGAAACCCCCTGCAACATGAGCTAGTCAAGTAAAGGGCTGTTCGTAAAACCGAACTGCAAATCTGTCGAGAAATTGTGGGCAGAGAAGTAAACAGCTATACCATTGTGATCTGCCCTTTCGGTATTTATTTTTAAAACATGGGTAAAAAGATGTAAGTCGTTAGTTTTCATCCTGTTTTGTATACGTCTCCACTGATCGGTAATACATGTAGCTGTTAAAATCTTACGCAAGTGAATAATAATCGCGCTTATACAGGGTGTTACAAAAAGGTACGGCCAAACTTTCAGGAAACATCCCTCACACACAAAGAAAGAAAATGTGTTATGTGGACATGTGTCCGGAAACTCTTACTTTCCATGTTAGAGCTCATTTTATTACTTCTCTTCAAATCACATTAATCATGGAATGGAAACACACAGCAACAGAACGTACCAGCGTGACTTCAAACAGTTACAGGAAATGTTCAAAATGTCCTCCGTTAGCGAGGATACATGCATCCACCCTCCGTCGCATGGAATCCGTGATGCGCTGATGCAGCCCTGGAGAATGGCGTATTGTATCACAGCCGTCCACAATACGAGCACGAAGTCTCTACATTTGGTACCGGGGTTGCGTAGACAAGAGCTTTCAAATGCCCCCATAAATGAAATTCAAGAGGGTTGAGGTCAGGAGAGCGTGGAGGCCATGGAATTGGTCCGCCTCTACCAATCCATCGGTCACCGAATCTGTTGTTGAGAAGCGTACGAACACTTCGACTGAAATGTGCAGGAGCTCCATCGTGCATGAACCACACGTTGTGTCGTACTTGTAAAGGTACATGTTCTAGCAGCACAGGTAGAGTATCCTGTATGAAATCATGATAACGTGCTCCACTGAGCGTAGGTGGAAGAACATGGGGCCCAATCAAGGCATCACCAACAATGCCTGCCCAAACGTTCACAGAAAATCTGTGTTGATGACGTGATTGCACAATTGCGTGCGGTTTCTCGTCAGCCCACACATGTTGATTGTGAAAATTTACAATTTGATCATGTTGGAAGAGGCCTCATCCGTAAAGAGAATATTTGCACTGAAATGAGGATTGACACATTGTTGGATGAACCATTCGCAGAAGTGCACCCGTGGAGGCCAATCAGCTGCTGATAGTGCCTGCACACTGGTTCTCCCGCAACGTGGTCAACGTTACCTTGTACAGCAACAACTTCTCTGACGCTGACATTAGGGTTATCGTCAACTGTACGAAGAATTGCCTCGTCCATTACAGGTGTCCTCGTCGTTCTCGGTCTTCCCCAGTCGCGAGTCATAGGCTGGAATGTTCCGTGCTCCCTAAGACGCCGATCAATTGCTTCGAACGTCTTCCTGTCGGGACTCCTTCGTTCTGGAAATCTGTCTCGATACAAACGTACCGCTCCACTGCTATTGCCACGTGCTAATCCATACATCAAATGGGCATCTGCCAACTCCGCATTTGTAAACATTGCACTGACTGCAAAACCACGTTCGTGATGTACACTAACCTGTTGATGCTACGTACTGATGTGCTTGATGCTAGTACTGTAGAGCAATGAGTCGCATGTCAACACGAGCACCGAAGTCAACATTACCTTCCTTCAATTGGGCCAACTGGCGGTGAATCGAGGAAGTACAGTACATACTGACGAAACTAAAATGAGCTCTAACATGGAAATTAAGCGTTTCCAGGCACATGTCCACATAACATATTTTCTTTACTTGTGTGTTAGGAATGTTTCCTGAAAATTTGGCCGTACCTTTTTGTGACACCTTGAATACGGTGCCCAAATATTTACGATTCTGCAGGGTGTCCGATCATGGCTACATGAGTCCTTGCAATTCCGACTTAAATTTTCCTTCAGTTTTCTTTCTGTTAGTGCAGGGTTCCCCATATTTTTCAGCTAGTTAACTTATATTCAGACCAGAAATTTTATTCTTTCAGTAAACATTATTTCATTTATTTCGAAATATTGAACATATCATACAAAATATTCGTTTAATGTCAAGTCACAAAATGGTTGTTGTCGTCTTCGATTTCAGGAAAAGCAGCTATTTTCATACAGTCTGTGGTGGCCCCACATCGAGCCAGACCTTGAGGGCGCACTGATCCCAGAGTCTCCAATCCAGAGGCTCAATGACGGTCGTTTCCTCCAAGTTCCAATCTTCACCGGAGTCACGTCTGGTGAGCTGGGTTAGTATCAAGTTTTTATAAAGGTGATTATCTTATGCTCATTTCACATAGCGTCGGACTTAGTGTAGACTGAATATGTAATTAACGAAAAGAATACCACATCTTGGAACTGAAATGAACGAGGAAAGGCAGATTAGAGTTTAACGTCCTTTCAATGGCGAGTTTATTGGAAATGGAGCACAAACTTTGATTGCATAAGATGGGAATGAAATCGTCAGCACCTTTGGAAAGAAATTAAAATAAACAGGATATCTAGATCTGCAGTCTTCCAAGCAGCTGATGAGAGGAAAGCTTTTCTTTAAAAAAGCTGTCGTCTAAAATGAGAGAAAAAAGTTTTGCGACACTTTGACATTCATCATGATTTTTTGCATCCTTGTTAATAATATTTTTATTAGCTTAATAATAAAATCCCTCTTCTCTCTTACCAATAGCGTTTTTACTATGCCAATATACATTTCGAAGGCACAGGTTCACCACCCACTGATGGGATGTAAGGACCTCAATGCGATGTAAACAACCTGTGGTTTCAGTTGCTCAGGTGTTCTACATAGTCTCCCTCGACTTGATTGAAATACACTTAACGATCATGCAACCGTGTGAAACGCTCAGAAAAGTGCTTTTTTGGAATGTTGTTCAACTCGCGCGTCTCATTAACTTAAATGTCAGTTATGTCGTCAAAGCGTTGATCCTTCATGTGAATTTCTGCATTCGTTTTGTGGTAGGTTCTTATTGATAACAGCGCGTCTCCTCAACCGTGATGATTTTACGCAGAAAATAATTGCCCGCGTTTTGCATTTCAGTAAAGTCGTGGCAGTCTTCCACGCGTCGTTGTTTCGTTCAGGAATCAAGATGTGCGGCACAAACTTTGCACACACTCTTTTCTTCAAAACATTCTAAGGAAGGCCTTTAACACTTTAGTTAGAGGTGTTACTTCACTGTGATTTGTGACGCAACAACATTTGCACACTGCAGCCACACGTCCACTACTTAGCATTGTCTGGTCCCAACTGACCGATCGAGTGCACGTCTGTTTACAGTTGTTAACTCGAACTGCCCCCGTAGTTACTACACTGACGTCGCTTATAAGACAGGAAGAAACTCAGTCTAGGAACGTTTTCGGCAGATGAAGTACTTGCGAATCTTAGATGGAGTTCTACCGCTACTGATAACCCACTCGGAATTTGCAGGTATAATTTAAAAACTAAAATTAAACTCCTCCCGAACAGACCATGAAGGTCCAACGGTACCGGCCGGCCGCCATGTCATCCTCAGCCCGTAGGCGTCTCTGGATGTGAAGATGGAGGGGCATGTGGTCAGCACACAGCTCTCCCGGACGTATGTGAGTTTCCGAGACCGGAAGGTATAATTTAAGTTTTAACGAAAATCTCTCCCGTAATTCTTAAATTATACAACAAATTCGTAAACTGAAATTAAGATCGTACTACACTGAGGAGAAAAAAGTCATGTGGTACCTCTAAATGTCGTGTCGGCTCTCATTTTGTCCGGCATAGTGCGGCAACTCAACGCGGCATGGATTCAACAAGACGTTGGAAGAAATGTTGAGACATACTGCCTCTATAATCGTCCTAACTGCGAAGGTGTTTGCCGGCCGGGGTGGCCGAGCGCTACAGTGTGGAACGGCCCGACTTCTGCGGTCGCAGGTTCGAATTCTGCCTCGGGCATGGATGTGTGTGTTGTCCTTAGGTTAGTTAGGTTTAAGTAGTTCTAAGCTCTAGGGGACTGATGACCTCAGAAGTTAAGTCTCATAGTCATTTTGCGAAGGTGCTTGCGGTGCAGGATTTTCTGTACGAACTGACCCCTCGATCGTGTCCCATAAATGCTCGGCCATAAATGGTGGCCAGACTATTCGCTCGAATTGTCCAGAACGCTCTACATAGCGCATCGTCACCCACAAAAAATTTCAGCATTGCTTGGGAACATATTAATGGCTGAAAATCGTCTCCAAGTAGCCGAACATAACCATTTCCTATCAAAGATCAGTTCAGTTGGACCGGAAAATAGAGTCCATTCCATATAAATATAGCCCACACCGTTATGGAGCCACTCTCAGCGTGCACAGTGCCTTGTTAACAACTTCAGTCCATGGCTTCGCGGGGCCTGCCTCGAACCCACCCCACTATCAACTCTTACCAGCTGAACTCTGGACTCATCTGATCACGTCACAGTTTTCCAGTCGCCTATGGTCCAGCCGATATAGTCGTGCTGTTATCAAAGGCACTGGCGTCACCCGGCTGCTGCCATAGCCTATTAACGCCACATTTCGCCGCACTGTTATAACAGATACTTTTGCCGACGTCCCACATTGATTTCCACGGTTATTTCACGCAGCAATGACTACGCAAACTCCGCGCTCTCGATAGATAAGTGAAGGCCGTCGGCCACGGCGCCGCCCGTGGAGACAGGTAATGTCCGAAATTTGGTATTTTCGGCACACTCTTAATACTGTGGTTCTCTGAGTATTTAATCCCTAACGATTTCTGAAACGAAATGTCGCATGCGTCTAGCTCCAACTACCATTCCGCGTTCGAAGTTTGTTAATTCACGTCGTACGGTCACAATCACGTCGGAAGTCCTTTCACATGAATCTCCTGAGTACAAATGACAGCTCCGCCAATGCACCGCCCTTTTATACCTTGTGCACGCAATACTACCGCCAGCTGTGTATATGCATATCGCTGTCTCACAACTTTTTGCACCTCAGTGTTACGGAGAAGAATCTGCTGCATCCCACAGCAGAGTCACGGCTGCCGAGGACCCTGCATCAGCTGGGAGTGGAAGCTGATGACACCCTGATGCAGCGATTTTGCCACTCGCTGGAGATGTAGGCATGGCCCGCCAGTAGCCCTGCTTGGTGGTGGCGGTCACCACCAAGTGTGAGTTTCATTCACACCCCGTATCACTGCCCGCTTTGTCCCCTCAAGTGGACCGCGATTTCGGATGCTGTATAGTTGTGCTCAATGTTGAACCTGGCCCGCCGGTACGGTAGACCTTCAGACCTCAGTGCGACTATGGAGTTTAGGGCAGTTTCTATCTTGGACTGGTGTTGGTAGATCTTCGGACTACGCATCAACACTGGCTGATGCTCTGCAGTTAGTACAGGACGCTGGACTCCATCAGCCATTGCTTCGGATTACTCCTCGTCTCGTACGGCACCAAGTTCAAAACCAACACTAGAACAATGTCGCACACAAGACGCCACCATACCATAACCAGAGAATCAAGTACTATCGATGTGAATGCCATCGATCCTACTGATCAAGTGGCAAAAGCTAGTTGGGGTGGTGTATTCATGTCGCCGAGGAGAAGCTCTACTCTACTTTGACGTCATTCGTAAGGACCGAATTGATTCTGCTCTTTCTGAGTCGTCAGCGGTCTTCAGGTCTGCTACATTTCCTTAACGAGTTTGTTACCAGGTCATTGCTGCTTATTCCAATACTCACAGGATGTTGTTGATTCTTATCTAGAGTCTCTGATGTAATGTTACGAGGGTATCGTATTCGGTTTGGTCTGCACAGCTCTAACAATTTCCTGCTGAGATGCTCACAGTTTCTCCTAAGAGTGTCAAGGTGGCTATCTTCCGGACCTACTAACGTTGTTGAAATCTTTACGCATCCTGGCGGCGACACTTTCGCGTGATTAACGACGACTGTTCGAATCAGAAAAGATTTTACTCTCACGTTTCTTGACGAATATTGTTGAGCAACAGAAAATTCTCAGATCCACAACTGCCGTTGATATATTTACCTCGTGATCGTTTGTCTAAGGTAGTAGGCCCATGTACCCACTTTATATCTGAGGTGACCTTAAGTCTCTAAATAACAAACAAAATCATCGATTTTTGTTTGTTTATTGTCGTTCAGTACAAAAACAAAGACATCACGCTCCACTTTTACATAGCATAGTCTGTGTGGCGACTATACTATCTAATAAAATCCAAGCATCAGAATCACTCAGCGCTCTAGGACTGTCCACCACAAGCGTCCACTCTCAGTGGAGATTGCCTCTGTTATTATGGTGGCTTGTTACATCATTCTCAATACCACAGACAAGCCCTATGTCATAATTACGATGGACGTATCAGTTTAATATCGCTACAATTTTCCGTGACTTTGAAGACCAGTTTTCCGCACTATTCAGTGGATCCAAATAGTGTTTACGGAACCTCACAGATTGTCATTTCGGTTTTCACGCAAATCATTTTTATAATATATTGATTGAACAGGGTTGATGTAGGGACAGAAAGCCTGAAAATATAAAGAAGGAAAATCGTTGCGAAATAAGTCAAATTAAAATCATGGAGAATATACAGGTTGCTGCTTATATCATCGACGCGTTTTTACTGGAACATTTGTCATTTGGATAAAATACAACACTTGTATCGACGTACATCAACTATGATATTTCTTGCACTTCAGAATGCTTATCAAAGATACTGTCTGAAAGTAAATTCAGACGTCGTCTCACATCAGTCTTTCCAAGATTAGTTGGAATCAATCCCCCACAAAGCCTGTTATGTCAGTGTGAATAGGAGGTGGTTTTCACGTTCAGTGCACATTAGTAGAGCTCGGGATGATTTCTAAAATACAGACCACGTACAAACACTTAAAGCACAGGAATAAACCTAATAAATCAAATACAGGTAAACAGATCAATAGGGAAACAGGTAGACATTTCAAGCAATTTTATGTACTCACTAAAAGTGTTTGTCGTGTTTCAGCAGAACCACTTTTATTACATAAAAATTTAGGTTATGGTGACCAGAGAGCTGCCCTTCTGAAGCACCCAATTAGAAATAGAACAAGGAGTTGCTGCCGATCTCCAGTTTATGAAAAGAGCGGAGAGTTCGATAGGGTTATATCACAACACGAATTTATATTAACCGTAAAACAAGTAGTCGTCTGTCCACTCGGTTATCAGCATGTACAAGTTGTCCCAAAAGTCCGTTAGCATTTGAAAATGTAGTAATTCACGGAATAATGTTGACAGAAAGGTAAAACTTGACACACAGGACTGAAACGACAGGGCTTCATTGAAACCAAAATCAGTGCAAAAACCGGACAACAGATGGCGCTGGGCCGCAACACGTCAGGGAAGCCACATGAGAGTGCGAGGTATGTCGATAGGATACACAGTAGCATCATCCATAGTCTGGCTGATAAAAAACTGCTGGAAGGTACGACATCCATGCAGGATGGCGCTCCACCGCAGATTGCTACACGTGTGAAAGATCTCTTGCGCACTTCGTGTGGTGAGGATCGCGTTTGAACCGTCACTTCCGTGATGCTTAGCCTCCCAGGTCCCCAGAGCTCAATCTGTGTGATTACTGATCGTCGGGTCAGCTGAAGTCGCGAGTCTATCGCGATCGTCGGACTTCATTTGGGATGATAAAAGAAAACATCTGACCCCAATTTCTTACCGTACCCACTGATGTATTATGCAGTGCTTATAATCGCTCTTTCCGCTTAGCAAGCTGTTAATATTTGTTGTAGTGAAAGTAAAACTCAAAAGAGAGAAAGGGCGATTATAATGATGAGATGATCGACGAAAATCTGCGAAGCATGTATTGTAGGCCCCTCTTTCTGATACGATAAAGCGTCGATCGTGAAATCGTAGTTGTAATTAACTAAGTTAGTACTGCAAACGACGAGTGAGAACCAACAGAAAAACTAAGTTTTTCATTATTTCTTTGTTTTCTTATGAGCCACTAGAGTGATTCTGTACTCAAGTAGCATGGTTTAATCGGTTTATTTCTCCGTCTCTATCGTCTTCGAATTGAAACACAACAATGCCGTCGTCTGACCGGGAATACAGATTGTATTAAGTAGTAACAGTGCTGTTAACCACACAGTGTTTCTATGCTGTACTACGTCACTGAGCATAGCGTGAGACGGCGTCGCGTAAAAAAATCATCGCTATTATTTTTAAGTATTCTGTAGCCCATTTTTGACATCTAATGTTGGGGAGAAATTCTCTTGTGCCTCAAAGCTTCCTTTGGTGTATGAAGTTTAGCCATTTGCTGTGAGGATATGCGAAAAATACTGTCTAGGAATTCTCGGTGGAAATTATTGGCTTCGTTAGATGTGATTCAAAGTGGCACGGAGGTTGACAATGCGTGAAATGTTATTTTCACTTCTACATCGGATAAACAATTTATAATCCTATTAATATAGTAATTTATGAAAATATATGAAAACCCGTCCGTTAAAAGATTGAAAACAATGATCACTCTCGATCGCAATATGCTACCACGTTCAATAACGTACACATTTTACAACTTAGAGTATCGTTAAATACCCGACACTGACTGTACTAGACAATGTAACGTAGATGTCGGTTACCAGTGACAGTACTATGACGACCAAGGAAATAACGCTATTTTTGTTCGCAGGTTCTGGAATATTAGCCAGTCCAGACACAATCAGCACACTGAACAACAGGTTCGTTGAAGCAGTGGGACCAACTTTACATCTGCCAACTGTGGAACAACAACAGGAGGCAGCTGCCAAACTAAGGGAATTCTACTTCGGCGACGGAATCATCTCTACAGATAACCCACAGCCCCTTGTTGATGTGAGTGCGTCGTGAAATATCCTCCTACGGCAGACATTTCTTGCTGCGTACTACAACTCTTTCGATTATTTCCCTCACATTATCAACGTCAAAGCACTTTTAATACTGTTGAGCTAAGAAGAAAAGCATCTAAGAAACCCCGTACTCGCCCAAGAGCAATTGAATGTCAGCCCTCGTCTCAAGCTATAACGATTAACTTTCTCCAGTTGCCGTAAACAGCTTCGTGTGAATGTCGCCATTATTTCTTAAACAAACTCGATCTGTTCACTCCCCAGCCATCTCTTAATTCCCTCTCCGATGACGTCATGAGACGTTTACCTGTTCAGCTTCTCATCTTTTAATTTTTTTGTAAATGCAGTACAGTAAATTAGCGCAACCTGTCTTGCTATATATTTAAAAAACTAGATGAGATTTCGTAAACTGTGATTAGAATAACTTTTTGAGTGACAGATTGCGGGGGGGGGGGGGGGGGGCAGTGTCGGCAGCGTTTAGTCAGCCACGCTACACAAGGCTCTCCAAAGTGCCCACGAAACAGGCAACACTGCGATCACGTGGAGTTTGAGAAATAACTAAACTGCTTGACAGTAGCTAAGGAACAAATGCCAGTTGCTAGAGAGCAACCAAAAATAGCTACAGAACACCCAGCGAATGATAATATAAGGAATTATAAGAGGGCGGGACGTGCTAATTGCAGCGAAACCTGTGCACGAACGCTTGGGATGCATTCGGCAATTCAAGCAATACGGTATTTGACAAAGGTTGTTGTGGGACCGATTAGCTCGATATCCTGTGTGATACAGCAACATGTTTGTAAGACGTCATTTGAGTGCTTACAATCGTGGACAGGCAGTTGAACGGCTAGAAACTGATCAAAGGGACATTACTCTCGCCACAGTAATGAGTGTGTTCAAAAGTGGCATCTCGCAATTCCAGAATGCCGATGAAGGTGGAAATGCTCCGCGAAAGTACATCGGTGGTCGTAGAGGAACCATTACACCGCAAGAGGATCGATATGTAGCCCAATAGCGAAAAGGAACAGATATCTCACTCTTTTGAAATTGAAATTTGTGGTAAGTTCCTATGGGACCAAACTGCTGAGATCATCGGTCCCTATGCTGACACACTACTTAATCTAACTTAAACTAACTTACGCTAAGTACAACACACACACCAATGCCCGAGGGAGGACGCGAACCTCCGACGGGAGGGGGGGGGGGGGAGCCGCGCGAACCGTGGCAAGGCGCCGAGACCGCGCGGCTGTCCGGCGCGGCTATCTCACTCTTGGACAGATCGCTACAGACCTAGCAACGGCTACCGGTACACGTGTGTCTGTCGGAACCATTTTACGGCGATTAAATCAGGCTGGTTTCTGTGGTGTCACCGCCAGACACCACACTTGCTAGGTGGTAGCATTTAAATCGGCCGCGGTCCGTTAGTATACGTCGGACCCGCGTGTCGCCACTATCAGTGATTGCAGACCGAGCGGCGCCACACGGCAGGTCTAGTCTAGAGAGACTCCCTAGCACTCGCCCCAGTTGTACAGCCGACTTTGCTAGCGATGGTTCACTGTCTACATACGCTCTTATTTGCAGAGACGACAGTTTAGCATAGCCTTCAGTTACGTCATTTGCTACGACCTAACAAGGCGCCATATTCAGTTACTATAATTACTATATCTGAACAGATAATATTGTGAATCATGTACCGTCAAGAGCGACGTTCATCATTAATGGATTAAAGTTAAGTATCAAACTAATTACGTCCGCTTTCTAAATTCTCATTCCTTGTCATGTTCCAGACCTCACGTCAGTTTAGTTCTTCCCTCCTCACGCTAGCCTGCTTGAGCTAAAACGCGTGCATTTGGGCCTCCACTCGTAACACGGTGTTGGCTCTTCTGCCAACACAAAAGTTTGTAAGCTCGGAAGCCTGTTAAATGAATCCTACTTCAACATGCCCTCGTCGAGAAATATTCCGTTGATTTAGGGAGCATGTTGGTTGAGGTCAGCAACAGTGGTCCAGAGTGATGTTCTCCGACGCATCCCGCTTCACTTAGGAAGTGATTCTAGCCATCATGGGTATGGCCGAGGCGCTATGGTGTGGGCAAGGGTTATGCACAATGGCCGAACACTGCTGCATATCTTCGCGCGAGGTACCATTACAGAGCAGCGGCATTGCAGGGAGATTATTATAAATCATAGCCGTCTGTTTGGAGGGTGGTTCGTCCCGATGTTCTGTTTATGGACGACAATGCCCACCCACACAAGACCACTGAGGTGTCGGGCACACTGGAAAGTGGAGATATTGGAAGTATAAAATGGCCTACGTACTCCCCGAACCTAGACTTTGTTGAGCTTACTTGGGATGCTCTTGGTAGATGTGTTCCTAAAAAAACGCCCTCTTCCCAAACCGTCCAAGAACTGACGGAGGAAAGAACTCCTTTACAGTTTGGTAGCCTGCATGAATAACAGGTGCAAACTGTACATTAGTGACTGATAAGTGCATATTTCTTACTGAAAGTCTGATATGTGCCAAAAATGAATGTTATTTATGTCTGTTATCCTACTTTTCCATGAGGTGAAATATGTACCATTTTTGTTATAAGTATAACGCTCCTCCTCTATTACGTACGTTCCGTCTTCCACGTAGTCCGTCATTGCCTGTGATTTTCCTGGTCCAACAATGTCTCTTCTCCACCTGGCGGCTGGCCGCTACCTTTCGACTCAATGAAACGCCGAAGTTATTTTAATCGAGGTGTAGAACAGTGTTCCATTTTCCACTACCAGACTAGCTTTCTAAGATTAGATTCTTAGGTTACTCGGAGCAAACCACTTAGTTTCAACAACTCATAAAAGCATCGCAGCTGTCATCTTCACTGTTACAGTAGGCATGGTTTATTCTAGGAAACGTACCTGTTCTTCACAGGGACTTTCCTGGAATTCGCCTGCGGCTGTGTATGGAAATCCCAGGCAACCTAAACCTTGACTCACCGACAGAAATTTGAGCCAAGGTCCACCTGATTACGATTTCAGTGTCTTAATCACAGTATTCTTCCATCAGTTGTGAACAGTGCAACCTCCCAAAAGAAAAATTCCGAAACCTCCCTACAGTAAAAATATAATTATTTATATCATTCACATTCAGTGTAACCTCGCAACACATAAATTCCGTAACCTACCAATGTGACGAACCTCCTAATAAAAAATCTGACTCATATACAACCTTTCAATAATTGACTGACTGTGAATCTAAACTGGTAAATTTGGACGTCAGCAGTGCTGCGTCATGGCCCTGAAAGATCATTCTGAATAAATTGAAAATTCTTACCTCAATTAAGTTTCCAGATAACACATATGTATCTGCTCCTATAAGACATTTTTCTGGCACAGCCCAGTGAAATGCTGGCTGATAGATTTGTCATGTATAAAAGGAAACAACTGATTTTTCTTTACAATAATCGGGATGACCATGGATTGAAGAAATTAGTAAATTCTTTAAATTAAGATGAATGATTGTCAAAAGTTAATTTTTATAAAAAAGATTATTATTAAGAGATTTTTTTAAACATTTACATGGGACTTGATATAACAATACTACATATGCGCTAGGCTGCTTTTGCCTTATACAGGGTGATTCAAAAAGAATACCACAACTTTAAAAATGTGTATTTAATGAAAGAAACATAATATAACCTTCTGTTATACATCATTACAAAGAGTATTTAAAAAGGTTTTTTTTCACTCAAAAACAAGTTCAGAGATGTTCAATATGGTCCCCTCCAGACACTCGAGCAATATCAACCCGATACTCCAACTCGTTCCACACTCTCTGTAGCATATCAGGCGTAACAGTTTGGATAGCTGCTGTTATTTCTCGTTTCAAATCATCAATGGTGGCTGGGAAAGGTAGCCGAAACACCATATCCTTAACATACCCCCATAAGAAAAAATCGCAGTGGGGTAAGATCAGGGCTTCTTGGAGGCCAGTGATGAAGTGCTCTGTCACGGGCTGCCTGGCGGCCGATCCATCGCCTAGGGTAGTTCACATTCAGGTAGTTACGGACAGATAAGTGCCAATGTGGTGGCGCTCCATCCTGCTGAAATATGAATTGTTGTGCTTCTTGTTCGAGCTGAGGGAACAGCCAATTCTCTAACATCTCCAGATACTGTAGTCCAGTTACAGTAGCACCTTCGAAGACTCTCCATACAGTTGATTGTGGAATTTGCAGCTCTCTGCTAGCTCTGCGAGTCGATTTTCCTGGGCTGCGGACAAATGCTTGCTGGATGCGTGCTACATTTTCATCACTCGTTCTCGGCCGTCCAGAACTTTTCCCTTTGCACAAACTATACCAACGTTTAATACACCACCTATCAGGAGGTTTAACACCATACTTCGTTCGAAATGCACGCTGAACAACTGTCGTCGATTCACTTCTGCCGTACGCAATAACACAAAAAGCTTTCTGTTGAGCGGTCGCCATCTTAGCATCAACTGACGCTGACGCCTAGTCAACAGCACCCCAAGCGAACAAATGTACAACTAAATGAAACTTTATAGCTCCCTTAATTCGCCGACAGATAGTGCTTAGCTCTGCCTTTTGTCGTTGCAGAGTTTTAAATTCCTAAAGTTGTGGTATTCTTTTTGAATCACCCTGTATTATACCGCTGCCAACACTCCACCCACGACAGTTCGCTACTACTTACTCCTACTGACAGACACTGCTCTTACTGCATACATCACTGCTCTCTGGTCTGAGATTCTCTTATAGCTTTCATATCGCAGACAGCGCGGGAGCAATCCATCGAAATTACATCTGCTCGAGTGCGCTAGCAACAAAGTCATGGACCTCTTACAATAGTATAGCTTTAAGCTCGATTTAAATTAGGATTGTTTTCCTTATTTGTATGATAATACTGGTTTCTCTTTAAAATTAGGATCAACTGCAAAAAAATAAATATTAAAGAAGTCTATGACGGTAGTGGACAAAAGCTATTTACCGGGCTTTGTTCCCCACATAAGCCGCGTCGAAAACAATGAGTTCTGCTTAAACTCTCAGATTCAAAATGTGGCAGTGTCCATTTCGATACTCAATTTCGAACCCATCCAAAGGTACGTGGATGATTATCGTCTTTAATTACTTGTGTGAGAAGTGAAGAATAGTCCACGTGCCTTCATAACATTCAGCATATCATTACTGTTCATATAAATCTCAATTTACCAGCTCCTTTAATTGCGTATGCTACAACGAGATGTAATTTCAGTTTTCTTCCTACTGATAACTCTTTACAATCTATTTACTCATTTTTGGTCCCCGTGTTCATAACCAATTGTAGGAAATGTTAATGATACAATCCGTTGAATCTTCTCGCAACGTAGAATGAATAAGTCTACCAGCTGCATTGCTACAGCCTTTTACATGAACCATTCGAGCAAATATCGTGCGCCCTAAACATAAAACATCCGTCCGGGGTGTTATTTAGCTCATGTTAATTGAAATATTAGCATACTGGTTTCCGTCACCACTTTTACTTTCATCTCTTCACTCCACTGATGATAACCACAACGCTAAACTTTACTTCATCCTTTCGCGTTACAACTGACTGTTCATATTCACCGACTCAGAAGGGTGTTGTAACCTTTTGTCGATGCTACATTTTAATATGGTCTTTTACTATAAAACTGGCCTTACTCACTTCCTTCCTTGTGCAGCGGCTTTGCGCAACTCAGGCTTTCGGTCAGTGCTTGAATGTCCTGTCTTACAATCGCAGCACCACAATTACCTTACCAGTTAAGCTCATATTCCGCAATGAAAGAGCTCAACATTCGTGCATGGAAACTGACATTTTGCCAAAAATCATAAGAAATTGTGAACGAATACACGTATAAGAGATGTTACATTTCATACTAAGGTCTGCAAGTAATATTTTAATTTCCTTTTATATTGTATCAAATGCATATGTTTATGTTTTTAGGCGTGTACCCCAAGCATAGAGTAAATTATTTACATAACATTAAATGAACATAAGCCTATATAACTATACTCATATAATCAACACTATTATCAATAACTACTTAAAGTTAAAAGTGCACAAGCTGTGGCTGTTTTTACTAAAGATTATTCACTCCTTCTACATTATTCAAACTTCTTTTTTCTATTATTACGGGTCACAACCTGCTTATGTACGCATAAAAAATTTTAACAGGCTGGAGCCCACTTCTGATATCATCATACAAAACACAATCTGCAGACTTCGACGATTACACCTTTTAATGTAAAAAAATATTTATTCAATTTTCAAACGTGTCAGTCACAGCAAAAGAAAAAATGTTTTATGTGGGGGCTTTTTTAATACCTCATACGTTAACTTTTCTGCTTCATTCTAACAATGCTACGAATTTCTGAAGATATATTTCCCTCTAGTGGATTGATGAGTTACATTGGCAATTACAGTTTGGTATTGACTTCTAGGAAAATATTTGATGGTAAAGTGATTTGTCTTGAGCCAACTGAGGCGCAGAGAAAACACAGCCCAGGTAAACAATGTGGGATAGTTTTATTGAAAAGTATATGAACGTAAATACTCCTCCTTTGGACAAAGTTAATTACTACCATAGTTTGTGAAGTTAGTACTGACTCCACATAAGTCCGAACTTCAGGTGAATGCTGTACCGATGAAGCAGCCACAATTAAATATGCGCTTATAAGTAGATTAAAATGACGATGTTAAGATCGATGGCCGATAGTAAGTTCCTCATCCTCTCCAGTGCAGAGACCAAGTCCTGTTGATGATGGTGAAAGACACTGGCAGCTCCTTCAGTTGGTCGTGGATGTTGAGTGGCACAATGGCGTACATAGCAAAGATTCCAAACGAGACTCAGATTGAAGAGCTGTGGCTGCAGCTGTGCCTAGTCCAGAGCTCGACGGTGGACTGGGTGGAGCGACGTTGTGTCACCCTAAAGACCCAGACCACGTAGAGATACTAGAGGAAATATTTGCGATCACGTGCTCTGTGGAAGGAAATGGGTCCCCAAGGCCACTGACCAGCTGCACCCGCGTTGCCACCTGCTGGCCTTGTCAGCGTGTGTGACTATTTACATCGGCTACTGATGTAGCCCTTTCTGGGTTATGCCACTCTCATATTACAGTTGTATTGCAAGTACGCCAGTTGAGCGGCCCATACATCTCATCCATCCATCTCATAAAGATCTGAGGGTGGTGCCCATCTCAAAGAATGCACCCTCCCACGGAACTAGTGATCCAGGAGGCTGTGAATGACGTCCATAGAAGCTGGGAACCGCAATCCTAAGGAGATGGAGGCGGTGCCACGTTGGTGTTTTCCCGGGTACTGTACCAGGTTGGCACTGGGAGGGAGGAAATTCCGAGTCTGGAGCAAAAATCATGAACATTCTGTGATAAGCAATCGTCGTATTTGCCTTGTTTGGAGGTTGATCTGGTCGGACACTTGTGGGTCTTGATGCAATGTCACTTCTCTAATGGCCATAACCAAGAACAGGTTAGCTGCTAGCTATTTGCAGTGTTGGGAATAGAGGTGTCCTAGACGTCCAGCTGCCGTGTCCCTAGGCTGGGATCCTGACCCAACCGCGGGGCTGCTGTCGGCGGACCTCGAGTGGCTGGCAAGACTGGCAGCAGCCGGAGAGCAAGCCGCCTGGGGCGAGCCCATAAGGAGACCAAATATAGACATAGTGGATGTATATGGCTGAAACAGAGCGGGACCGCTTGGAGAGGAAGACTGTGGATCCCAGGGGCGGAAGTGCATGTGGCAGCAGATGAAAATTTAACCTGTTGGGCCTGGAGGGCCTAAATGAATTTGGAATCACAGGAAACGGAAAATGATGGTGCTGGAAAGGTAGAGATGGGTGTCACAGCACTTGGGACGTAAAATCTTTGTGCCTGGAGGGCAGAAGAGCTTAACTGGAGAGTAGAGGTGGATGCAGGAGAACTTGAAATTTAAGGGTATTTGCGCAGAAGCCATAAATGGTTGTGGGAACCCTTGGCATGGAACAGAGGGTGTAGTTCGCTGAAGAAGCACCGAAAAAGTAGGAAAAAGAGTGCAGTGATTGTATCTGAAAAGGAAAGTCAAGAATCGTTTGCTTAGTTGATAAAGAAAACTGGATCAGACATGTCGTTTGTGGATAAGGAATGCGATGGACTAGGTAGGAGGAAATTGGCACTTCTATGGAGGTTTGCAGGTAAGAGATGTTGGAAGTCCTTTGTGTGAGGGCTGATGTGGACAAAGGCTCAGTTGTTGTAATAAGAAGAAACTGCTAAAATGGAGTCCAGTGGTGGTTGACACTGGAGAAGCGTTAGAGAGACCAGTTGGGGTCATTCAGAGACGTGTTGCGCCATGCCAGAAGCAGGAAGCGGTGGCGGATGTATCCAGGAGTAACTGACCATGATGAAGCGTCTGGGAGACGCTAGGTACCTCTGGTGCCATAAGATGTCGGCGAGCTGTTTCATAAGAAGTCTCTGCACCTGCTGTATGTTGGAAAGCAAAGATAGGACTTGAGGATGATCAATTGGGAACTAGACTGTTTGATGCAGAAATTCAATATCATATTCTCCGTGACCTATGAGTCACGAGCAGACAGACACTGTCTACCTGGGACGAGAACGCATGTGATAGTTGAAGTTCACAGAAAAATATCTCACCGCCAATAACTATGGAATGAAACTTGGCGCTGGAGCCGATGGAGGTGCAGGGTCTCGAAAAATCCGCTTCACCGACTGATATGGGATGGAGGTGTCACTGGAGCCGATGGAGGTGCTGGGGCCCGATATGAGACGAAACGAGGACGTAGCAATGAAGCCAATGGAGGTTCAGGGCCCTTAGACACCCTCGTCGTGAACTGATACGTCTTGCGTTGGTTGAGGTGCAACGAGAACACAGCCCAGGCAAAAAAGTAGAACAATTTTATTGAAAAGTGCATATACCAAAATACTCTTCCATTGGAGGAAAGTTAACCACTACTATCGTTTGTGAAAGTTCGTGGTTAGCACTGAATTTATACGAGTCTAAACTTACGGTGAAGGCCGTAACGACGAAACACTTAGTGTTTAATATTCACTCATAAGTAGACCAAAACAGCACAGTGAAGGCTGACGGCAAATATCAAGTTCTTGGTCATTTCCAAAGCAGAGGCCAAGTTCTGTTGGTGGTTGTAACAGATTCTGGTGGCTCCCTCAATTGGCCTTGGACATCAAACAACGCGCTCAGTGGCATTGTAGCGAGAAGGAAGCGACTCTGCCCTACTTCTCTGGTTTCTGTATCACTAACCCGGTGTCTTGCTGCTTCGGTAGTCCGTCCCTCGTCGCCAGGTTCAATACAGGTGTCCTCGGACAGCAAGCGGAACGGCGTTGTACATAGCGAAGATTCTGAATGACGTTCTCATTGAAGAACTGCGGGTGAAACAGTGTCTGGCCCAGAGTTTGACGGAAGAAGCGATGTTGCAAGTAGATATGTAACTATTTGCAGTCACGTGGCCCGCAGAAGCATACAGGTCCAAGGGGCCAGCGACTTCTAGCAGAGTTCATGTTGTCGCCTGCTGTCCTAATGAGCAAGCGTGACTGAAGTTCTGTCATCTGCTGACGTAGCCCCTTCTAGCTTTGATTACTTCCATACCACAATCGTAAAAGGGGTTGCAGATCTGCGTGACGAGCGGCCCGTACGCTACAAGACGTTTTGTGAAGTAGTAAGTATCGTAATAGACTGATTACACCTACATTTCAATGATAGTGAAAGAAAAACCTCCCAGGATAGGTTTTCGGTGTGATGAGAATTAATATACAGAAAATTCTACTTTTACCGCAATGTTACAATTAATATAGGAATTTGCTCGGTAATCTTAGTTAATGGAGGCATAATCGGATAGTAACATCCTATTATTCCATATGCTCAAACTTCCATTACGATACATGAACAGCGTGCTGCATTTGACACCGTAAAAACACACCATAGTTCATTTACTATGTTACACATTTTAATAACATATTTTATTTTCATTAAACAGTTCAATAACGACATGGGTATGTTTGCGACAACAGACGCTCTCGTAAGGAAAGTGACTGAAATCACAGATCTCCCGGTTTTCTACTACGAGTTTGACTACCACGTAGACAGCGTCAACTCTTCAGAATGGGGTAAGTAAAAAGAAAAATACAATACGCCGTTAAAAAATGATTAGTAACAAAATCAGAAACTATCATCAGACTCTGTCATGAATATTACCGTAGCTGCTTCTTCGTTCTCCCATTGCTCAAATTTTGAATAAGAATTGTGGAGTACAGTGGCTGAAGACTTCTCATATAAGGATACTATGTTACTGTTGTTCAGTTGATTATCTTTGTCAGCGGGTGACAGCAAAAATGACAACACCAATAAACACAAAAATATTTTCTTCTGCTAGTGGAATAGTACTCTGTCTGCTGCTTTTGATCACGTTTTGCAGATGTTAGGTGACTGAGAAAGTCTCCAAAGGCTCTTTCTAAAGACAACGAAAAACGTACGTAGTTCATTAGTAAAATCGATGTCGTAATTCGTCAGCTGTAAACGCATAAATATTAAAATGATTTGCATGTGCCGGAAAATTCACTTCAATGTCCTCTATAGCTCAGTGGAAACGACATCTCGGTATATTTACTCTTTATTGATATATTTTGAGTGGTCTGTGCCTGTACATAACATCAATGTAAACGCATTAGAAATAAACAAGTTTTAGTGTTCGTTGCTACTGACTGAGTAGATATATTAGGTTTCTGGAAGAGATAGAGACCATGCGCCTACCCCGAGAGCTTACCGTCAGTCGTCTTGTGCCTTCCGTCACCAACCTGCACTGTTGTAAGAAAAAGGAATCTCAAGGAGAACAGAACTGAAGGGTCCAGGAAAAAAGAGCTAAGTCCATTATTTAATCTTTTCACTTTTCAGCAGTACATGAAAGTGTGGAATAGGTCCAGTATTTACTAATATAATAAGTGTGGAAAAATGTTAATTCATGCTGCAAATATGCTTTGAAAAGAAGTTGTACAGGGGAAGAACGAGCTCAGTCCGTATGAAACGGAGGGAAAAAGTCTTAGTCCATTAAGTGCTGGTCTTTAAAATAAGTAATGATTTATGCTGTCAGTCCTGACAAATAGCTATTATTGTCATACTGAGCGTTGTTGGCACTATAAGCTTTTGTGTGCAGGTCTTTATATAAGGGGCGATCAAAAAGTTTGTGTCTGAGGACGTTGCTGCAACTTATATACAACGAAGCGCGACTCCGATACTGGTATAAAAGCACCTACGTACAGGCAAGGGATTAGTGTGGCTTTCCTGTCTTTCCGACGTGCGTGCGATAAATGTGGAAACGTGAAGTTATTAGCCAATTCGTTCAAACGGGACCAGCATATTTTTTTATTCTTATCTTGGCTGCCGAAGGACGAAAACTGGCAGACAGACACCCATAGGAGACTGAAGAATATTTATGGGGCAGCATGTCTGTCGAAAACCAGCTTCGTGAAATGGTGTGCCAAGTACTGTGCTGGTAGCGATTTGACACAAGACGCTGGCCAATCTGGAGTTAGGCTAACTCAAATGGGAGACGCTCCAGCACCCGCATTTAGTGTTAATCTCTCCCCATGCAATTATCTCGCCTTCGGTCCCTTAAAACGGACCTTAAAGTTTCGAAGATTCCTGTCGGACGAGGACGTGCAACAGGCAGTTCAAGACTTCATGCATCAGGAGACGGGACTTTACCAGAGGGGCATATTCAAGCCGGCGCCTCGGTGGGATGATTACCTCTACGCTTACGGCGATTTTGTCTGACTGGCATACCGATTCTGGACTGTACGCCCTCCGAATGGATACTTTTGATTGTAAATTATATATTACACTAAAGTTTCTGCATTTTTGTGACACTATTGAATACAGAAAGTGAGCCATTGAATAATGCCTTTAGTGAAAGCACGGAAGGAGGTCGGCAACTAACGAAGAAAAGAGCACGGCCCTTATCTTACGTAATAAAAAGATTAAATTAATTTCTCATGAGGTGGGAGAAAACTGCCATTGTAGGTTGCAGTGTTTGGACAGCGTGCCTGAGGATAGAAAACAAAGTATTGAACTCAATGGAATCTAGATTTGCAGAATGCCTGTTTATGTGATACAGCGTAGAAGGCCTAGAAAAGATTAATGGGAAGCTAGATTTAGCAATACAACCGTTTGGTCCATACTGCCACCTCTCAAAACATGGAACGCTCTTTTTAAAAACCCGTATAGATGCAGAATTGGTGTTGATTCCGCACTGATACATTGTTTTCAAATCCGTGTGGGCCTAGGAACAGCTTTAAACTTGCAGCCTGATAAAAGACGATGTTAATCACTGCTAAACTTTTTACTATTTATAGCCACCTCAGTTTGAACAAATATATTTTAGAAGCATCACTGGTATCCGAAGCCAATGAGCGTAGTTTAAACATGTATTTCTAGTACTCATTTTATATCTGGAAGGAATGTAATTCTTACGCTGTTGCAGGTGCCCCGCACTCCAGTGATTTGCCTTTCCTTTTCGTAAGGAAGGATACGGTGTACAACTTGGATCCCAACTCTGACGAAGACAAAGTTCGCAGAAATTTACTACGCTACTATACTAACTTCGTCAAGTATGGGTAAGTAACTTTTATTTGGGAAATGGTCACATATTTGTCAGGCATCGTCGTCGATACACAAAACACTCTCACATGTCAGACAAAAAAAAAAAGTTGCACCACAAAGGACTTACGCGAAAGGAACGGAAGGTGGTAGCTGTGATGTACACGTACGGACGAACAAGTGATTACAATTCCAGAAAAATTGGATAATTTTTTCAGGAGAAAGAGCTTCACAAATTGAGCATAACGCGTTGGTCCGTCTCTGGCCCTTATGGATGCAGTTATTCGACCTTGTATAGATTGATAGAATTGTTTAATGACCTCTTGCGGGGTATCATGCCAAATTCTGATCAACTGGCGCGTTAGAGCTTCAAAATCTCAAGCTTGTTGGAGGGCCCTGTCCATAATTCTCCAAACGTACGTAATTTGGGAGAGATTCAGCGAACTTGTTGGCCAAGGCAGGCTTTGGCAAGCACGAGGACAAACAGTAATAACTCTAGTCGTTTGCGGGCGGGTATCATTGTGTTGAAATGTAGGCCCATGATGACTTACCACGAAGGGCGGCAAAGCGGAGGGGGTGGTAGAATATCGTAGACGTACCGCTCTGTTGTTAGGGTGTTCTGGTTGTTGGGCCGTATGGGGGGCGACAGACAGGTTGGTATCCACCGCTGTCTGGGGCGTCTCCAGACAGATCTTCACTGGTCATCGGGACACAATTCGAAGAGAGATCATCACTGAAGTCAGCCTTGCTCCAATGAGATTCCAGGCCGAAGGCGTGTCTGGAGATGCCCCAGACAGTGGAGGGATACCAACCTGACTGTCGTTCTCCATATGTCCCAAAAATCAGAAGTGGTGGTCTGGAATGGCACTTCTTTTCGTTGCGGGACTCCTATGGGTGTCATCCGCAGCACCCCTACAGCACAGCAGTAGGTCGACGATATTCTACGCCCCGTTTTGTTGCCCTTCATGGCAAGTCATTCTGGGTTTACGTTTCAGCCGCACACGGCGAGAGTTTCTACAGCTTGTCTTCATGCTTTCCAAACCCTGCCTTGGCCTGAAAGGTTGCCAGATCTCTCACCAAATCGACAGCGTTTGGAGCATTATGAAAAGAGCCCTCCAACCAGCTATAGATTTTGAGGTTAAACGCGCCTATTGGACGGAGTTTGGCACGATATTCCTTAGGACCACATCCAACAGTTCTATCAATCAATGCCAAGCCGAATAACTGCTTGCATAAGGGGCAGAGGCGGACCAACTCGTTATTGACCTGCTCCATTTGTGAAAGTGTTTCTCTTGTATAAATCATCGACTGTGTTTGAAGCTGTAATCATTTGTTTGCCTGTCATACAAGCTTAACCACGAAGGAGGCACAGCAATCCTTACATATATTCTTGTTCGGCACACAACACAGAACTGTTTGACGAAACGTAGATTTTGCTATTTATGTTTGATCAGTCAAAACGAAGAATTAAGAAGAATGGTATGCTTCTGTTACAAAGGAAACAACCAAAAAATACAAGAAATAACGTCTCATTTTATCAATGATTTATGTTTTAGAACTTAATAATTGTGTGCAGTCTCCCTCAGAAATCTCTAAAGGATTAATCTGTCCTATGGATTTACTTGTAGAACATTATGTGATGAGCACAGATTGTATTCATGAATTAAAGCAGTTACTCAAAATATACTCTTCAGGTTCGTCTTCGGGGTGGTAATGAATACTAGAAATAAAGAATGAAGTTCTGAAACCACTCTAGAATTTGTTTTGAAGTTGTTTAGTCTTTTCACATAAACATCTGTGATATCATACTGAGAAAGCAGATTTTCTCTCGAAATGATCTGTCAGCGAAGAGGTGTCTTTCAAATACGAAAATTAATAATACATATCGTCAATAAATATTACGGATGAAACTTTCAAAATCCGGCAGCCACAGCCTGCGTCCAGCAGTAAACTATGAATTATCTTCCATACGCTGCAATATACGAATAAAATTCTTCCTGTATGATACAGTTGTACAACAGTCGTTCTTTCATTTCCGCCTAACCACGAGACTGCAATTGGCGATGAAAATCAGTTAAATAATGTATCAGTTGTAGAGGATGTTGGCGAAAAAATTCAAGGCGGAATCATTGGGATGTATACATAGTGATGGACGAGGTAGGGACGTCAACTGCACGCATGTTCATCAGCTGCTAACATTTAAAAGGCGAAAAATAAATATTTCTATATCCGAACGAGTGTGTTTATTAGTTTCTAAATTTAACTGCTACCGAAGCCACGAGGCTTGATCTTAAATCACAGACTGTGGCTATGAATTTCCAGTCCATCTGCCTATCTTACCCACTGTATTGGTCACAAAAAATTCATGTTTTCTTACAGAAACCCTACTCCAGAAGCTGATCCCGTGGTCTGGGAGCCCTACAACAACTCGACTCGCAGCTATATGCTCATGCAGGCCACCTTCACACTTTCGCATGACAAGGATGGGGAACGCATGGACTTCTGGGAAGAAAATGTGCCGCTGCTACCTTATGCGAATATCTACTCCAAACGCAACGTTTAACACAGGACCAACATATTCTATGTAAGAAAGTTGTAAATAAATAAATAGGTAAAAAGTGGTGTAGCATTGTTGACTAAAACTCTCCAAAGAGTACTTCAGCTGTCTGATTGAAAACGGTTGTCACTTTTCGCTTTGTGGAGAGTGAGTAATGCGCCATGACTGTACCTCTCCCGTGTGGATGAGTGTGAAGAGTGTTCGAGGAATAAAATGTTTTGTTTCGTTGTAAGACAATGAAAGCAGAAGGTGAAGCTCAGACTTGACACACAGCCGACCCACGACTTCCTACTACAGACTAGCTGCAAGGGATTGGCCGAGTTTAACGTTACCATCCGAAGGACGAGTGACCATCAGAAATGTCAGATGTCCTTTCGTCACATCCATAATTAAACAAAAAGTAAGCGTTGACGTTTAGAATGTGACTCAATGCCTGTGTGATACTGCCATGTGAACTGTAGGTGTCCTGGGCGATGGGTATAAATTGTAATTTAGTATGCTTTTACCTAAATAACAGAAACCTCTATGTTGCCACGTATAACTCTCTTACTAAATTTAGTTTGGTTTTCAAATAAAGTACACTATGGGAGGATAGTCCTGTTAATAGGAAGAGCTAATCAATAGATTTGCCCTTTTACAGGATTTGACCGCGAGTTGTGTCTAATGGATAAGTAGATCAGATTATTCAATGCCTTTCCTAAGATATTACCCAATGGTTAGATAGAAACGCAGTATAAATAGTATTATATTGAAGCTAGGACAACTCAGTTCCAAGTAATTTAGTACTTTAAGATATGTACTAACGGTCGCCAGCCGATCCAAGCAATAGAAAAGAAGAAGTATTAATTTTGCTTCTTTCTTGCTACTGTTTGAATTGCTTCTTCAAATAAATATTACTCCACGTAAACCATTTACTACACCCTTATACATTACCGTTTTTTAAAAAGAGAAAAAGCCCAGTAGATAACATCAAGGAATCTAAAAATTTCGGCCAGGGGGGGACCTCTAGAAACAACACTTACCAGAATCAACAAACTTAAATACTAAAATACTTAGATACTAAAGCACACACTTTTTATTCTGAACATTTCACTTCAAGAAAACCTCTTTCTTACTGGAATTTACTTTCAAAAGCTATTACTCTTTGAACTAACTCTGTATATTCATTTAGTAGTTTCTAGTAACTTTGCTTCACTCTGATTGAATATTACTTAAGCACACTTTTAGTATAACACTTTGCTATAGTTAAGAAAACTTTCTCATTATTTACACAAAAACAATTTAAATGGAGCCTCTTTATATTAACTTGGCACTTCATAAGTCTGTGAAACACGATACTCGGACTAATCAAACACCAGGAAGGAACCCTACATAGGTGTATGATTAAGATGAAATAACAGGGTAACCAGTTTCTTTAAAGTTCAAGATTGATTACTCACAGTTTAAGTTAAAGGTTCACGCTGTCCAAAAGTAGAATACAAAAAAAAAATTATCACGTGGCTGTAGGCTTGAGTGGCGAATAATTATAGCGGCTACACTCCCATAGTACGGCCTGCAAGTATCTTGCAGTATGGGCTCAATTTCTCTTCTTGACGTCGTTCAATTTTACCTACAGTAGCCCAGCAACTCGCAGCCATGCCGTGAGCCTTTTGCAGTCTTCATCCAAGGTATTTTTGTGCAGATTTTCAGGCAAAGCTTCACCTGCTCCACAAGGGTGTTACCTCAATCACTGATGCCTACAGACTGGGTGACTTACTTCCCGCGCTTGCTCTAGCTAGTGCGCCAATCCACCCTTGCCACCTATTCCACTCCTCAGTGCCACTTTCGTTTCAACCAAAAGCACACTGGCTTTTACATAACACCTATTCCTTACATTGTTCCTAAGCGTGACCGTTTCTAACAATTGCAAATTTACATTAACATGAATAGTTTATACACATAAATATTTTTAAATACAAATGCCATCAGAAAATTATTTAACATAATAAACAATTTACATTCTATTTTACATACATTACTCATATATAATGCAGGGAACTTCAATCTTGAGCACAGTACACTTTACTTAACATGTACAAATGTTCAAATGTGTGTGAAATCTTATGGGACTTAACTGCTAAGGTCATCAGTCCCTAAACGTACACACTACTTAACCTAAATTATCGTAACGACAAACACACACACCCATGCCCGAGGGAGGTCTCGAACCTCCGCCGGTATCAGCCGCACAGTCCATGACAGCAGCGCCGTAGACCGCTCGGCTAATCCCGCGCGGCTTACATGTACAAAAAATATAGTACCAATACGCGAAAATTTTAAAGTAAAGAATTATAAAAATATAGATGAACCATAAACAAATAGTGGTATGGGGGGGGGGAGTACAAAAGGAGTAGTGGATCACAATATCTCATTAGTACTGGAGTCACTCACTCACAGCTAAACGTGCAGGCTCGTGGATCGGTATATTTAAGGACCGTGTGCCTAGGTCGCACGTACCTGTCTCCCTGGGCGCTCATCTTCTCTTTGCTGCAGCCACCAGCTACGGTCGAGTCCTGTAATTACTGTATTTAATTAACAGCAGGTTGAGGTATCAGGCACGTAATGTGGATCATAAATGTCTGGTAAAGATCCACGCATATTCCACCAGTAAACACGTAAATATGAACTGCACTGTTCATAACAGTTTTGATAGACAATATTAATAAATTGGGATAACACTTCACCCACAAAGCACTACTTGCAATGCAAATCACTCACGCGGTTTGTTAATTAGTACATCGATTATTTTAAAGTCACTGTTCCGATATTCAGCTATGCTTTTGATAATCGGCAAAGTTTTTTGTAATACGTTAGTTCTTTCTAACGATGGTGTCAGTTCCTTTCACAAGCGCCCGCGAAACCGTTTTGCGACACGGCTGGCTGTTGATGTCGTGATACTATATACGAATGAAAGTGTCTCCAGCCGTGAATTTTAATTACACACCGTTTATAGGTCACTCTCAGAATCTTTACTGAAAGATGATCAAGTCGACATTTGTTGATTCTGTACTGCCGGTGCGTGGGTGATTGTTACCTCAACGACACGATGCAGGAACGCTGAAGGAGCACTTGTCACAAATTCTACTAATATTTTCGCTGACGAAAACTGGCATAAAACATAACTTTCATTCTGAACGTTTTAGTCGTTTTAGAAAATGTAACAGTCACCATTTTTTGTAGACCACACGCCTGGCGATACTCGTGGCACCAAAAACTGAGACTCATGCACGAGTCAATAACAATATCCACGCTCTCGAGAGGAACGATACTACAGTACGCTTACATATTCTACAGTTCGAAACATTTTGTGCCCACAGAGAGCGCTGTGATAGCTGAAGAATCGAGTAAGCTATGTCGTAGGGAAATGGGAGCTACGGAAATAGCAGGTCGCACTTCCAAGTATAGGGACGGACAAAAACCACGGAAACACTAAGAACACAGCACATTAAAATAAACTCCGTCCGAACAGGCCACGAAGGCTACCTACCGGCCGCCGTGTCATTCTCAGACCATAGGCGTCACTGGATGCGAATGTGGAGAGGCATATGGTCAGCACACCGCTCTCCCGGCCATATGTCAGTTTACGATACCGGAGCCGCTACTTCTCAGTCAAGCAGCTCCTCAGTTTGTGTCACAAGGGCTGAATGTACTCCGCTTGCCAACAGCGCTCGGCAGACCGAATGGTCACCCATCCAAATGCTAACCCAGCCCGACAGCGCATTTAACTTCGGTAAGTTGACGGGAACCAGTGTTCCATAGCGGCAAAACAACACATCACTACGCCTTATACGGCGTAGGAAAACCGTTGGCATTCAAAACAGCTTCCAATAGTCTCGGAATGGATAAATATAGGTCCTGCAAGTTTTTCAAGGTAATATTATACCACTCTCACTGCAAAATAGTGGCAAGGTCAGGTAACGACGAAGGTTAACAGCGACCACACACCCTTCTAAAATGGTTCAAATGGCTCTGAGCACTATGGGAGTTAACATCTGAGGTCATCAGTCCCCTAGAACTTAGAACTACTTAAACCTAACTAACCTAAGGACATCACACACATCCATGCCCGAGGCAGGATTCGAACCTGAGACCGTAGCAGCAGCGCGGTTCCAGACTGAAGCGCCTAGAACCGCTCGGCCACAGCGGCCGGCATACACCCTTCTCTCGAAACCAGACCACCAAGGCTCAATAACACTATGCTCTGGTGACCTTGACCTTGACGGCCAGAGGAGATACAATTATTCATCCTCGTGGTCACAAAACTAGTCCTGGACGATGCTAGCTTTGTGAACAGGGACCTTGTCGTCTTCGAACACAGCATCACCATTCGGTAACAAACATTGCACCATGCGAGGCATTTGAGAAGCCAGAATGGTGACATAATCTTTGGCTATAATGATACCTTGCAGAATAACTATGGGCCCTAAGAATACCACGAAATGGGTGACCAAGTCACCAGTGAGTCCCCGCCTTGTTTCGTTCTTGGAAAGTAAACTCGGGCACACGTTGAAAACAGTGTGAAACGAGGATCATTCTATAAAATGAGATTCTTGCATTGCATTGCATCATAGTGCAGGGTTTATGGCTTAGGTACTACGTTACCCCGTTACGTTCATTTGCTTCACTCTTGTGTGGTTTTGGAAATACGACTTGCCTTGCAAGTTCCTGCTTATGAAGCTCCTTTCTGCGATCACCTTTACAACTGTCTTCCTCTTACTTTTCGTCACAATCCTCTTCAATGACCGTCCGTCGCGATTGTTCAGCGCACTTTTTCCGCTTTGCGTGTAAGCGCTGTATAATCCATCGCTATGGTCATTGTCTGACGCCGAACTATGGCAATAATCTGTGTATTTCGCAGCCACCCATGTACGTCCGTAGCACCTGTTTCTGAGCACCCTTGAATCTTTGCAAAAGCTTGTGCACCAAAGTCAGCAGAAATGTTTCTCAACGTTCTCTTTTGCCAATCCTATGCAGTGAACTAAGTTTTTGTCCATGGGCGCGACCACGTTCCTTTTCTTTTATGTCATTATACAATCGCAACAATCGCAACAACCGCGCCAATACAGCACTGTGCCACTTGATGTCGACTTGTAAACTGACACCTTGTCGGGATCTGTGCGTGGTGAGGTGCTAAAAAATTAAAAAATAAAGATCAAGATAATGAGGATCGGACAAACGAAGTTCCACTGTACTTATTCAAACAGAAGAGGATCCTAAACTGAGTATTTCGAGGACAGAAATCAGTACTCTACATCTACTACATCTACATTGATACTCCGCAAGCCACCCAACGGTGTGTGGCGGAGGGCACTTTACGTGCCACTGTCATTACCTCCCTTTCCTGTTCCAGTCGCGTATGGTTCGCGGGAAGAACGACTGTCTGAAAGCCTCCGTGCGCGCTCTAATCTCTCTAATTTTACATTCGTGATCTCCTCGGGAAGTATAAGTAGGGGGAAGCAATATATTCGATACCCCATCCAGAAACGCACCCTCTCGAAACCTGGCGAGCAAGCTACACCGCGATGCAGAGCGCCTCTCTTGCAGAGTCTGCCACTTGAGTTTATTAAACATCTCCGTAACGCTATCACGGTTACCAAATAACCCAGTGACGAAACGCGCCGCTCTTCTTTGGATCTTCTCTATCTCCTCCGTCAACCCGACCTGGTACGGATCCCACACTGATGAGCAATACTCAAGTATAGGTCGAACGAGTGTTTTGTAAGCCACCTCCTTTGCTGATGGACTACATTTTCTAAGCACTCTCCCAATGAATCTCAACCTGGTACCCGCCTTACCAACAATTAGTTTTATATGATCATTCCACTTCAAATCGTTCCGTACGCATACTCCCAGATATTTTACAGAAGTAACTGCTACCAGTGTTTGTTCCGCTATCATATAATCATACAATAAAGGATCCTTCTTTCTATGTATTCGCAATACATTACATTTGTCTATGTTAAGGGTCAGTTGCCACTCCCTGCACCAAGTGCCTATCCGCTGCAGATCTTCCTGTATTTCGCTACAATTTTCTAATGCAGCAACTTCTCTGTATACTACAGCATCATCCGCGAAAAGCCGCATGGAACTTCCGACACTATCTACTAAGTCATTTATATATATTGTGAAAAGCAATGGTCCCATAACACTCCCCTGTGGCACGCCAGAGACGGATTTTTCGGGCTGTACTAGGTCTTGATCGAGCAACGTATATCTGATGCGTGTTTGTTAATGCCTTATGTTTTATAACGAACAATGTCCTGCAGCCTCGACGTTAGTGACGCTACCTTAGAAAGCAATCACGATAGTCTGTGTATCTATGATAGAATTTATCGCTATTTACGGCTGCAGTATGTATGCCTAGATATCTAGAATCTTTGCAAATGCTTCAACTCCAAATTCAGAAACAATGTTTCTGACGGTCTGCGACTATTTGTGACAGTTGTATGGAGTGAAACTTTTGCGAATATGGAAATTGTTGACATTTCTGCGGAGCCCAAGACACTTCAGGTATGTTTTGGCTTTCACATTCGTTTGTTTCGCCATCTCACAGCAAAACTGTCACAATCCAACCCAACCTTGGGTTCGGGCTAAGCTACAGATCAACCTGTCACCGAACCATTTTTTTTTTTTTTTTTGTATCACATTCGCTGGCTGCAAATTCACAACCAAACTATTCCACTTCCACTAACCTAGAGCTCGGTCTAAGCTGCAGATTTGTCTGTAACCACCACCACGTTTTGTATTTCCTATTAGTTGGCTTCCCAGAAAGAGCCCCAGATTTCACTGAAATATTTCTCCTCGAAAGTACGCACAAGTATTCCAGTCCAGTTCCTGATTGACAGACGTGAATGTTACTCGTTACAGGAACTTTTACAGATACATTTAGTACCTGGTCCATTGCTATGTAGTTTTCTGAAAGCTGGACGAATGTACAGTGAAGTGCTTGGCAGAAGGCGTCATCATAGTCACAAGAATGTCACTATGGGTAAGACTGCCCAGTTTCTCAACGAAGTATTGTTCTCGCAATATAACTTCAGGAGACGAGTTTGCTTTATATGGGAGAAAACTCATCAATCAGCACCCATCAACGCGCCCATGAAATGAACTCTTCGGAAAACAGGAAAACACAGGGTAGAAATGATTGCTGGAGCAGCAAATACATCATCATTAACCACAAGTATCAGCAATGGTGCCAAATGATTTTGAACCCAGAGTACTGTTCTGTTATCACAGCACGTTGTAATATACACGTTGTAGTTCCTGAGAGCTTCAGATGTTACTGTAAGGTGTAAGTTGTTTGTGTCGATAAGCAGCTAAAAATTTATTTTCTGACCATCATTTCCTTACCTCAAACTACTCAGTTTAAGATCATCTTTTCGTCGTTAGTCTTCTGACTTCTTTCATGCAACCAACAAAGACTCTCTAGTACCAATCGCTCACCTCAGAACATCACCTACACCAAACTTCCTCAACCACCCTTCCCCTTCTTCAAGTTGGTGATTTAGTATATTCTTTTCTTCTCCGATTCTGCAGAGAACCTCCTCATTTATCAACTTGTCAGTCTGCAGAGAACCTTCTCATTTCTTTTCAGTCTGTGAACAACCTCTTCTTTTCTTATCGTCTCAGTTCCCTTAATTTTCAGCACCCTTCTGCGGCGCCACATGTCAAACGCTACGATTCCTTTCTCCGGACCTCCCGAAGTCCATGATTCAAATTACGCTGTACTCCATACGTAATTTATCAGAAACTTATTCCTCTAATGAAGAGCTGCATTTGGTATTACTACATTTCATTTAACGAGAAATTGCGTGTTTTTTTAGTGTTAGACAGCTTCTTATGACCTCAAGACTTCGTCCATCGTGTGTTAGTTTAATTCCATCAGAATTCCTTTCCCTCATATTCTATGTGGTCACCGATTTTGATGTTTTTTATTAAAAATGAAACTCCTCCAGCTGTGCTAATGATTTTATATCTATTTGGCATTTTGATGTTTCCCCTTTAATATCTGTACCTCTCATTACTTGTCTTTCTTTGGTTCACTCACCGTTTGTACTTTATACTAACGAAATTGCTCATTTCTTTCATCATGTCCAGCAAATCTTCCACACTTCCACTGAAGACCGCTATGTCGTAAGAGAATGTTACCATTGATACCTTTTCACCCTGAATTTTAATTCTTTCATTTCAACAAATTTAATTCTGTTATTTCCTTCGTAGCTGCTTCGATTTACAGGCTAAAGAGTAGAAAAGAAAGTTCTCATCATTGTGTCACGCACTTTTAATCCGAGTACTAATATTTCCCTCTTGGCTTTCCAGTATTACTGCTCCCTTCTGTTCCTTATACATGATGTACAAGCGGCGTTCAGTATGTAATGCAACACACTTTTTTATGAAAGCAGGATGGTTTTATTCAGGATACCTGTACACCATGTTACGTAGTCCCACTCTTTTGGCTACTAAAACTTATTTTCCAACATAATGTCCGTTGAATGCGACGGCCTTACTCCATCTTACATTAAGGGCCTATATGCACGCATGGTACCACTCCACTGGTCGACGTCGGAGTCAACGTCTGCTGCATCCATAACCTCCCCACCATCCACGTACTGCTTCCTGCCGAATACGTCCTTCATTGGACCAAATGGATGGACGGTGTGAGATCCTGACTGTAAGGTGGATGAGGAACGGTGGTCCAATGAAGTTTTGTGAGCTCCTGTCTTGTAGGCAGACGTGTGAGGCCTTGCATTATCGTGGAGAAAGAGAAGTTCGCTCGTGTTCTTGTGGCGACGAACACGCTGGAGTCGTTTTTTCAGTTTCCTGAGGGTAGCGTAATATACTTCACAGTTGTACGTTACACCATGAGGGAGGACATCGAACATAATAATCTCTTCAGAGTCCCAGAAGACCGTCGCCTTGAGTTTACCGACTGAGGGTGCGGCTTTAATCATTTTCTTCGGAGGAGAGGTGATGTGGCGCCACTCCATGGATTGCCGTATTTGTTACTGTTCGACCATATTTCATCGCCTGTGACAATGTCCGAAAAAACATTGTCACGATCAGCCTCGTTAGGTGCAAGCAACTCTGCACAGATTGTCCTTCGTTGCCCTTTATGGTTTTCTGTTAGGCGGCGGGGAACCTAGCTGCCACACGCCTTTGAATATCCCAACTGGTGGAAGAGTGTGTCACCACTGCCAATAGATACGTCCAATTGTGCAGCGAGATACTTGATTGTGGTCCCTCGATAACCTCGAATGAGAGTGGCCGCACGATCCAACATTGCAGGATCACAGCTGTGTGGGGCCGGCCGGCACTCGAGAGATCGGGTAGGTTTGCGCGACCTCGTTGCGATGGTGGCAGACGCCTCGCCCAACGACTCACCGTGCTTTTGTTCACTGCCACTCCTCATTCTGCAAACGTCTACGAACATCTACGATGCTCTGGTTTTCCACCAAATAAAACTCAATAACAGCCTTCTCCTTGGATCGCACCTCCGTTATAGACGCCATTTTGAAAGCTATCTATAGCGCCGCCATCTATCGGAACTTCATGGAAATGTAGGGAATGAAGCAGAATATTTCACGATGTTCCACAGCAAAATTCACATTTTTTCAACCGAAATTGGCCGAGAAAAAGATGTTGAATTACTTATTGAACGCCCCTCGTACATTTCCCATTTTCCCTAAAGTGTATGGATATTTTTCTGAGCATTTCGAACATCTTGTGCAATCGGCAAATGTGCCCTTTCGTAAGTCTTCCCTCCATTGTCAAGTGTAACGTCAGAACTGCCTCTCTGGTACCTTTACCTTTCCTGAAGGCAACGGAACGTCATAGCAGGCCCTCAATCACATCTTCCATTCTTCTGTCAGCAGTTTGGAAGCATGAGTTTGCCGTTCTCCTTGTTGAGGTAGTTAGTTTCGACCGCATTAATCTTGGCTCACACTGTTCCATCCACGCCTCTCCTGCTCTTCGCAGATCGCAGAGCTCGTCGCAACTTGTAAGTATGCTCTCCCCACGGCTGCTTAGATCAGTCAATAAATTCTCCAGCATTTCTTCCACGTTGACATACCACGGTTACTATTATTTAGTTTGTTACTACCTGCCACTGGGGCTGTCGGCGGTCGCCTGTAGCTAATACTTCTGCCCAACCTGGTAAAACACACGCATAGACTTTACGAAAATATTCAGTTAAACACTTCAACCCACTTTCTGCCTCGCATTAAGCAAGTTGGCTCACATTTTTAAGGGTCCAACTGACTGTCGTCAAGTAAATGTCCTTAAAGTAATCCGTGCAAAATGTGCCTTCAGGAACG
Source organism: Schistocerca piceifrons (assembly GCF_021461385.2). Lineage (NCBI taxonomy): Eukaryota > Metazoa > Arthropoda > Insecta > Orthoptera > Acrididae > Schistocerca > Schistocerca piceifrons. The sequence continues at coordinate 458,589,029 of NC_060140.1, forward strand.
TCGATAAAAGCTAACTGGTGCTGTAGAAAATACCAGGCCAACATTACACTGAAACAATCTTAGCAATCTTAGTAATATATTTTCTGCAAGTACCCACACTGTTTACTTTTTTACAATGTTAACGCTAATTGATTACAGTTTTTGCAGGATTTAGAACTGAAAGTCTACTTGTTTTTATTTGTTAAACATTGTTTTAAATGACCGTACTAAATGGAGCGTATCACTCGATAAGTAACGTGAACTTAACAACAGTAAACAACAGCTGTTGCACACAGTTGGTTTTTAGTATGAGATTTTTACGTAAATTTAACTTCTTACTTGAAGCTTCTTCAGTGCTGGTAACACTTGCTTGTGTTCCTACCAGGTACGTATGCTAATTACTCACCTTCTGGCAGCTTGTCTGAGAAGCAAAATTGTCATTAAAGAAAAGAATGTTTGGGAAACAGAGTTAGTTACCCTTTATCAGGCTCAACGTTTTGCAGTTTCTACATTGTTATAGTGAACAGACGACACAGTGCTATTGTGTGTACATTCTTGCTTGTTAGTTGCACGATTACGTAACGACTATAAGGCTTACATACTTAGAACATATACTGGTACTGCTAATGAGATTTTAGTGCAACATTTTGATTTACTTGAAAATACATTCTGGATTTAAAGTACTTTCTGAGAGATACCGGATGACACAGTGGTTAGTTTATTTGACAACTACAAGATTACATCACGACGCTACTAATGAGTGACACAATCTACACTCCTGGAAATGGAAAAAAGAACACATTGACACCGGTGTGTCAGACCCACCATACTTGCTCCGGACACTGCGAGAGGGCTGTACAAGCAATGATCACACGCACGGCACAGTGGACACACCAGGAACCGCGGTGTTGGCCGTCGAATGGCGCTAGCTGCGCAGCATTTGTGCACCGCCGCCGTCAGTGTCAGCCAGTTTGCCGTGGCATACGGAGCTCCATCGCAGTCTTTAACACTGGTAGCATGCCGCGACAGCGTGGACGTGAACCGTATGTGCAGTTGACGGACTTTGAGCGAGGGCGTATAGTGGGCATGCGGGAGGCCGGGTGGACGTACCGCCGAATTGCTCAACACGTGGGGCGTGAGGTCTCCACAGTACACCGATGTTGTCGCCAGTGGTCGGCGGAAGGTGCACGTGCCCGTCGACCTGGGACCGGACCGCAGCGACGCACGGATGCACGCCAAGACCGTAGGATCCTACGCAGTGCCGTAGGGGACCGCACCGCCACTTCCCAGCAAATTAGGGACACTGTTGCTCCTGGGGTATCGGCGAGGACCATTCGCAACCGTCTCCATGAAGCTGGGCTACGGTCCCGCACACCGTTAGGCCGTCTTCCGCTCACGCCCCAACATCGTGCAGCCCGCCTCCAGTGGTGTCGCGACAGGCGTGAATGGAGGGACGAATGGAGACGTGTCGTCTTCAGCGATGAGAGTCGCTTCTGCCTTGGTGCCAATGATGGTCGTATGCGTGTTTGGCGCCGTGCAGGTGAGCGCCACAATCAGGACTGCATACGACCGAGGCACACAGGGCCAACACCCGGCATCATGGTGTGGGGAGCGATCTCCTACACTGGCCGTACACCACTGGTGATCAACGAGGGGACACTGAATAGTGCACGGTACATCCAAACCGTCATCGAATCCATCGTTCTACCATTCCTAGACCGGCAAGGGAACTTGCTGTTCCAACAGGACAATGCACGTCCGCATGTATCCCGTGCCACCCAACGTGCTCTAGAAGCTGTAAGTCAACTACCCTGGCCAGCAAGATCTCCGGATCTGTCCCCCATTGAGCATGTTTGGGACTGGATGAAGCGTCGTCTCACGCGGTCTGCACGTCCAGCACGAACGCTGGTCCAACTGAGGCGCCAGGTGGAAATGGCATGGCAAGCCGTTCCACAGGACTACATCCAGCATCTCTACGATCGTCTCCATGGGAGAATAGCAGCCTGCATTGCTGCGAAAGGTGGATATACACTGTACTAGTGCCGACATTGTGCATGCTCTGTTGCCTGTGTCTATGTGCCTGTGGTTCTGTCAGTGTGATCATGTGATGTATCTGACCCCAGGAATGTGTCAATAAAGTTTCCCCTTCCTGGGACAATGAATTCACGGTGTTCTTATTTCAATTTCCAGGAGTGTATATTATTGCTTTTGCGCTGTATCTGTTTTATATCTGCACAGTTTTTCTGAATTCTTCTGGAAAGGAAAACATGTTTTAGTAGTAACTTTTCAGAGACTGATCAACTCTGACCACTTTCATACAGTATGATCATATTGACAGTCCGATCAAGACAGCCCCCCCCCCCCCCCATACCGATTTTCCACTGTTTATATAGTCTCGCACCCCGCAATTTGTCTCCAACGTTTTAAAAGCATATAATTCTGTACAACATTTAAATTTAAAACACAAAATGTATCAGTATGTTCCCAGAATGCCTTGATGCAGCTTTTCACGCTAGTCTATCCTATGTAAGCTTCTTCATCTTTGAGTAACTATAACAATATACATCCGTTTGAACCTGGTTACTGTCTTCAAACCTCGCTCTTCCTCCACAATTTTTACTTCCCCTCCCCCCCCCTCCGAAACTTCCTTTCATTGCCAAATTGACGAATCCTTGGTGTCTTAGTAAATGTTCTCCTTTCTCTTAGCAAAATTGTGTCACGAATTCCTTTTTCTCCCGTTCATGTCAATATCTTCTCATAGATATTCGATCTAACCATCTAGCATGTCAGTAGCACTACACTTCAGAAGCTTCTAATCTCTTTTTGTGTGACCCGCTTATCATCCATGTAACAATTCCGGACAAGTCTACACTCCATACAAATATCTTCAGAAAACCCTTCCTAGCATTTTTAAGTAGGCTGTTTAGGTTTTTATGTTGGTAACGTCACATAGCGCTCTGTATGAAAAATCACTGGCTGTGCTGTGTGCCGTCCGTGGCTGGTTGGCATTGTTGAAATATTCGCTATTGTAGTGTTGGGCAGTTGGATGTGAACAGCGCATAGCGTTGCGCAGTTGGAGGTGAGCCGCCAGCAGTGGTGGATGTAGGGAGAGAGATGGCGGAGTTTTGAGAGCGGATGATCTGGACGTGTGTCCATCAGAGGCAGTAACTGACATATATATTATGACTTTTGAACACTATTAAGGTAAATACATTGTTTGTTCTCTATCAAAATCTTTCATTTGCTAACTATGCCTATCAGTAGTTAGTGACTTCAGTAGTTAGAATCTTTTATTTAGGTGGCAGTATTGGCGCTCGCTGTATTGCAGTAGTTCGAGTAACGAAGATTTTTGTGACGTAAGTGATTCATGAAAGGTATAGTTTATTGTAGGTCAGGGCCATTCTTTTTTAGGGATTATTGAAAGTCATATTGCGTTGTGCTAAAAATATTGTGTGTCAGTTTATTGATGATCTGAATAAGTAAAGAGAGAAATGTCTGTGCACGTTCAGTTTTGCTCAGCTGTTTGAAAATCAAATAGCGTAAGGGGTTTATCAGCACAATCATTCACAAATTTTTCCAAGGAGGGGTTCCGCATTTAAGTTTACATTCAACGTTAAACGAAGGGCAAGTAGTTGCCGTGAACACCTGTCTGCTATCTCCATCTCGTTTCTCTTTTGACTAGGTCGTTCGTAGAATTTACACCCGAAATTTTCTGCCGTGATACTTAATGATTTTTATTCCAAATCTAACCAGTTTCTTGGACTGAGCTTGGACGTTTTTATTGGTAACCGAAGTCGTTAACCCAAGACCACTGTGACTAGTTATTACTATTATTATTCATACTAAGATGTTGTATCATTGGTATAATTTTAATGGTACAAGTTTTTCGAAGCGAGTGCCTAATCTCCTTGAGGATAATAAGCTTTTTTTTATTTTTCCACAACAACGACTCTTCGTAAGCGTCCTACATGAACTTAGAACTGATATTTAACTCATTATAGTAGAAACTGTCCCAACACTGTAGAGTGAAAAGAAACAGCTTATTCAATAATGGCTACTATATTGCAAGTATTTTTTAACTGCTGAGATTAGAAGTGGACACACGCAAAACATTTTCAGCACCATGTTTCGATTTCCACTGTGTCATAACTAGGTCGCCCAGTCGACACTTGGTAATGCAGAATATTTTTATAAACAGTTCAACTCGAATCACAGAGCAATTTGGACCGCTGCATAAAGTCTCACAACACTCGATAATAGCCCAACAAGCCTCCACCTGTCGTCTGCCTTTTCTCGTCCGTGAATTTGCATTTTGTGGAAAGTAGAGTAGAGTGAACAATGGTTAAACCCCTCATTCCATCTTAGAGACAAATTGGCCTCGGGAAACTGTAATTCCACAAACAGGCAACTCTATCCACAGCGATTACAAGGGTAACAGTTCCACACAAAGGAATATTCTTTCTTGGAGCCAGAAGAACAACCAATCTCCCATCCAGAGCAATAGAAACACTGGATACTTCAGTGTGAGCACTAACAACACCTTGTAGTGCTACAACGATGAAAATTAATATTACGACGATGTCAAACCTTATTTTCATGATTTAAAGAAGTATTCATGATATTAAAAATGTAATTATAATTTTATTATTTTCATTTTTGTGTTCAGTGCATCAAAGACTTTCTAGTGCACGGAGTAAATTTGCATTGTTTGTACTACGAAACTATATATGATTGTTAAGGGTTAAGCAGGTAATAATTCGATGTAAGACATTTTGTTGAGTCTGAATTTTGTTCTCGTACTGGTCGGTAGAGAAGGAAAAGTTCCTTAATCGATGTGAAGGTATAAAGGCTGTAAAAAGGAGAGAGAGAGAAGGTAAATACAATTTATTCAAAACAAATATCTCCCAAGTGTAACGTCTTGTCATTTCCTATAACTAAAAATTGCAAGGTCTAATCTGAGCCTGTCCCGAATAACAGCGAAGAACATTTATGTTATCATATATTTTCTTCGTTTGACCACGATTGTGATTCGCATGTTTCTTTTTGTTACGCGACGTGTTATGAATATTTTCATCATACGCACAAAAGTGCACACAGCTTTAATCGAACCTGCGTCTTTCGGAAACGATAACTTTTAATCAGTACAATTATATGAATACTGTCTAAATCGCAACCGTGATCGCAAAAGTGTTTCCTGGACCAAATAATTCTTATAAAATGTGTCTTCTCCCAAGCGAGCAGCATTGCACTATCGCTGACTCGCAACAATCGAAAGAGTAAAAGTGGTGCTTAAATAAAATTTCCACCTTTTAATAATTATTATTATCCCATTAAATAAATAAATAGCAATTCAGTAGCTATCCAATCAATAAACAGAGGGGGCAATTCAGTGGCATCCTATTGACAGGACTAGCTTATATGTGTGTGCTAATGTGTGTTTTTTCTATTTGTTTCATGCTGTAATTAACGGAAATCTACGGCGACCCTAAGCACGATATTTTTGCTGTACCATTCCATCCCAACGGTAGCAGAACGAAGCACTGCATAAGGTAGGCACAATATCTTTCTTCAACCTGGTGCTGTATCTTACTAAAAAATTAAAAAAATAAATAAAACAAACAATTATATTTAAATAACTGCGAGAAGGATCGTAAAATACAGCATCAAGGTTTTTTCAGTAGAGGTTAACTGAACGAGATTGGAACTGAATTTTAATCAAACGAAAGTGAACATTTATAGTACTGATTCCAATCTGGTGCAGTGTAGTAATTATTTTTATGTTTTGTGTGACGGAATAATTGACGTGTTACGTGTGACGTTTTCCCGATTAGATTTGCACCCAAACATTTGCAAACATGGTGAAAACAGTGCGACGTGTAAGAAAAGCTACACGGCAGGAAGTAACTGTAGAACATTCAGAGGAGGAAGGAATAACTAGTGATGTAGAACTTGATAATATTTTTTGAGATCAGACAAAGGATATAGAACAGGACACTAATATTAAAGTCAGTGATCCATCTGCTGTAGAACACTCAGGCAGAATACAGACGGTAGTTCAAGTGCATACTGAAGCAGAACCACAAGAAACACCAGTTACAGTCGATTTACCACCGGTAGAGCCAACACAAACAGTAATGGATCCATTTCCTCTCTTAATGATGAAAATGGAACAAATGTTTAAAATACAGAAGCAATCACAGATACAGCGTGCAACTGAAATTAATAATAATTTAGATAAACGTATTAGCAGAGTAGATGAACGTATTAGGACCTTGGATGAACGCATCAGTCAATTAGACGAGCGTACGCAGTTAAGCATTTCACAGTTCTCAAAAGAGATAGATCAAAAGCTTGAAAACCGGTTAAAAGAACACGATCGCCAGCTGCGACAGCAAATAGATGCCCAGTTGTCTGCTATACAGAACAACATTTCAAGTATGCAACAAACATACCATGACTTACCACAGAATGTAAAGTAAGTAACCCAGGAAGTGGACAAATTACAACAAACACAAACTTCTTTGGAAGCAGAAATACGCAACATAAGTACACGTATAGAAAACCTTACGGTTGATAATCAAAACGTAATAGAACAAAAATGCAAAGAACAAGAAGAATGGGTTGTGATCACATTCAACACATGGCTAAATGACAAAGACAAACAAATTAGTACTGTTATACAGAAGGAACTACCTGTGATGTTACAACGAGCAGGAACACAACTGATACATGAAAACAACATATGGATTCATGAACTCCAGACTGAATTACAAAACGTGCAGAAAGTGCTTAATGAAACACGTATGCAAACATCTCATAACAGTTCACTGGAGTGTGTTAGTATCACAGAAACACACCCTGATCATTGTGAAACGCCTTTAACTGAAAGTAGGCAGACGGGCAATAATTTCAATCCAACACGTGGAGTAACATCCGTTTATCAGGACCATACACAATTATTGGTGACTCAGGATGCTTTAGTGAAGAATTCCCAGTTTCAGAAGTTTACCAATGATAAGAACGGACCCCATCCAATTGTGTTTATCAAAGGGATCCGCGGAATAATGCCAAAAAGTTGGAACGAAAGGGAGAAAATTGTCTTTACCATTACCCATATTCAAGGTGAGCCAGCGTTGTTCGCGACACAGAAAGCTGAACAATGAAGCTCCTTCGATGAATTTGAACAAGCTTTTCTAAACAAGTATTGGTCGCGTGGGGTACAAGAACGATTAAGAAAAGAAGTTTATAGTCCTGAGCCATTTAATAGAAAAGGCGGTACTTTGCGGAAATATTTCGAAAAGTACCTGGACAAAGTGAAATATTTATCCACACCAATTCCCGAGTGTGATGTTTTAAAGATATTAAAGGAGAAGTTACCGCGTGATCTAAAGGAGAAATTGTTTCACATTCCTGAAGACAACGTGGAACATTTTCTATCTGTACTGGACTCTTTAGATTTGCTTATCGAAGAGGACAGACACCATTATGGGAATAATTCGTCGAATAATGCTAATGGTAATGGCAATGGACGAAACCACAAGATCAATAGTAATAAAAACATCTACTATGGGAATCAAAATCATTGGAATAGTCCGAGTTATTGAGGATGGCAGAACCACAATATGAACACAAATGGACAGTACAGTAATGTACCGAATCACAATTATAATCCACAGAACAATAGCGGACAAAACAATAACGGAAGCTTTTCAAAGAAAAGGAAACGAGATTTTAGAGCTAACGCCAATCACAATAACAGTAATTTTTCAAATAATCAGCAAAACATGCAACCACCACATAACTGGTCAACACAGAACAATGCACAACAGCAATGGCACCAGCCTAGGTCACCGCAATATCACAACAACAATCATGTACAACCCCCGTACAATACAAATACACTCCTGGAAATTGAAATAAGAACACCGTGAATTCATTGTCCCAGGAAGGGGAAACTTTATTGACACATTCCTGGGGTCAGATACATCACATGATCACACTGACAGAACCACAGGCACATAGACACAGGCAACAGAGCATGCACAATGTCGGCACTAGTACAGTGTATATCCACCTTTCGCAGCAATGCAGGCTGCTATTCTCCCATGGAGACGATCGTAGAGATGCTGGATGTAGTCCTGTGGAACGGCTTGCCATGCCATTTCCACCTGGCGCCTCAGTTGGACCAGCGTTCGTGCTGGACGTGCAGACCGCGTGAGACGACGCTTCATCCAGTCCCAAACATGCTCAATGGGGGACAGATCCGGAGATCTTGCTGGCCAGGGTAGTTGACTTACAGCTTCTAGAGCACGTTGGGTGGCACGGGATACATGCGGACGTGCATTGTCCTGTTGGAACAGCAAGTTCCCTTGCCGGTCTAGGAATGGTAGAACGATGGGTTCGATGACGGTTTGGATGTACCGTGCACTATTCAGTGTCCCCTCGTTGATCACCAGTGGTGTACGGCCAGTGTAGGAGATCGCTCCCCACACCATGATGCCGGGTGTTGGCCCTGTGTGCCTCGGTCGTATGCAGTCCTGATTGTGGCGCTCACCTGCACGGCGCCAAACACGCATACGACCATCATTGGCACCAAGGCAGAAGCGACTCTCATCGCTGAAGACGACACGTCTCCATTCGTCCCTCCATTCACGCCTGTCGCGACACCACTGGAGGCGGGCTGCACGATGTTGGGGCGTGAGCGGAAGACGGCCTAACGGTGTGCGGGACCGTAGCCCAGCTTCATGGAGACGGTTGCGAATGGTCCTCGCCGATACCCCAGGAGCAACAGTGTCCCTAATTTGCTGGGAAGTGGCGGTGCGGTCCCCTACGGCACTGCGTAGGATCCTACGGTCTTGGCGTGCATCCGTGCGTCGCTGCGGTCCGGTCCCAGGTCGACGGGCACGTGCACCTTCCGCCGACCACTGGCGACAACATCGGTGTACTGTGGAGACCTCACGCCCCACGTGTTGAGCAATTCGGCGGTACGTCCACCCGGCCTCCCGCATGCCCACTATACGCCCTCGCTCAAAGTCCGTCAACTGCACATACGGTTCACGTCCACGCTGTCGCGGCATGCTACCAGTGTTAAAGACTGCGATGGAGCTCCGTATGCCACGGCAAACTGGCTGACACTGACGGCGGCGGTGCACAAATGCTGCGCAGCTAGCGCCATTCGACGGCCAACACCGCGGTTCCTGGTGTGTCCACTGTGCCGTGCGTGTGATCATTGCTTGTACAGCCCTCTCGCAGTGTCCGGAGCAAGTATGGTGGGTCTGACACACCGGTGTCAATGTGTTCTTTTTTCCATTTCCAGGAGTGTATGTCAAATAACATGCAGCAGCATATGAATGCGCTGCCATGGCAACCACCGAATCAAAATATCAAGATCATTGAGGTAAGTGAACCGCAACCATCAACCAGTACCAGTCAGTCAAACTAGATGCGACGACATTCTGCTCCCGTGTGTCAGTCGCAGGGTGTCTAGGGGGCACTTGCATGAATGATGTTAGCAATAACGAGCAACCAAACGTGCAGTCAACCAGCTGTAGTAACAATGAGAATGTGTGTCGTATAGAATCAGCAGCGATCGGGTCGAACGACGCAAAAGATGCAGTGTGTAGGAATAATTCTGTTGATGTAGCTCAGCAACGCAGTTCAACTATGCAGATGTTAAGATATAATGACGGAGTCGATATACGAGAGGAATTATGTCAAGATTTTCGGAAGAAGTGTAATTTGTTTGAACGGGAAGTTGTACAAGCAGCTATAGTTTGTGATATTTATGGTATTCAAACTACGGTGATTTTAGATACTGGAGCATCTGTTTCTGTGCTGAATGAATCGTTCTTTCTTCACTTAAAGAAGATTAGAAAGATTCCGGTTTTTCCAGTCACTAATTGTCGAGTTACAGGAGCCATTAGTCAGAAAGCCCAACTAGTTCTGGAACAGACATGGATTTGTATTAATTTTGGAATGGGAGCCAAAGAGTGCACCTTCCTTATTGTAAAGAATTTCGCCGTGAACTGTCTCCTCGGATTAGATATTTTGCGAGAGACTGAAACTATAATCGATCTCGCAAAGGGTGAATGCAGCATGTGTTTCGGTGACACGAGAGTCAAGTTAGACTTGGTAAAGACCAAAGAATTGCATGGCAAATATTGTCAAATCTTAAAGATAGAACCGATTCGCGCACATTTATGGCTGCTTCAAGATAGTTTCAATTGCAGTACATTCCCGATCATGGAAGATGTGAATGACGAGGAGAATATCCACCTCTCTGAAATAGTAGAAAAAGTACAACAATCCTCTGGTCTTGACAGTCTGCAACAAAAGCAATTATTCGACACACTTACTAATTATCGTCAAGTATTTTGGAAAAAACCTGGACCAATTAAAGGTTATGTGTACGACATGCAAGTGTTTCCCCATGAAATTTACTGTCATCAAAGGTACTCAATACCCAGCGCGAAAAGGGAGCAGTAACAAAAGAAATTAGACGAATGCTGCAATGGGGAATTATTGAGACCTCTTTGTCACCATATAGTAACCCACTTTTACCGGTAATGAAATCCGATGGAAGCGTAAGGTTGGTTCTCGACGCTCGTCGGATTAATCAAATTATTATACCTGTCAGGACGCGGCCTGAGAATCTAGAAGAACTATTACAGAAGTTCCATGGGATAAAGCATCTATCAAGCCTCGACCTCCGCGCCACATACTGGCAGGTGGTCTTAACGCCAAGATCTGGGAAATATACAGCATTTATTTATAGAGGAAGAAGCTATCAATTCAGAGTATTGCCATTCGGACTGAATGTCAGTGCCAGAGTCTTTATTAATGCGCTTGACGCTGTCCTAGGCCCGGATTTGTTAGAGCAAGTTACTGTCTATGTGGACGATTTATTGATTGCTTCACCAACGTGGGACGAACATATCAAACTAATTAACTTGGTGTTACACAAATTTGAACTTGCTGGTGTTACGGTTAACCTTAAGAAGTCCAAGTTTGGAAAGACGGAGATAAAGTTTCTAGGACATATAGTATCATCAGAAGGAATCTTCCCGGATAGTACGAAACTCGAGGCTATCAGAAATTGTCCATATCCGGCCAACAAAAGACAATTAAAGGCATATATGGGTCTTGTATCCTTTTTCCAAAAGTTCGTGCCTAATCAATGGCTTAACAGCGAACATCTATTGGGGCTTCTGAAAAAGAATGCGCCGCGGGTGTGGCCTGACCAGTGTGCACATGATTTCGATACGATCAAGCATTGCTTGTTAAGTGCTGAAATCTTGCACCATCCAGATCTCAGTAAAGATTTTTGCATAACCTCAGATGCTTCATGTACTGGGTTAGGTGCGTGTTTATTTCAAACAGAAACAGTAGACGGACACGAGCAAATAAAAATAATTTCTTTCGCAAGTCGTGTATTACCGGAATGTGAACGCGCATATTCCACTACAGAGCTTGAAGCATTGGCAGTGGTATGAGCGTTTCGCAAATTTCATTATTATGTTTATGGTAGACACGTTCGGGTATACTGTGATCATCAGGCTTTGAGTTTCCTGCTGACCTGTAAACTTCTCCATGCACGTTTGGCAAGATGGACATTAGCGTTGCAGGAGTATGATTTCCAGATTATTTACATCAAAGGAAGTAATAATATTGTGGCAGATGCTTTGTCTAGGCTACCCCAAGGTTTACCTCAATTTGATGAACTCACAGAGCAAGCATCGGAATTTAAAGTTTTACTAATGGCGGACAATGTTAATCGTAAATATTTTCTAGACATGTGTAAAAATATGGCACAAAAACAGGATATAGATAATATTTGGCACGAGATCAAGGATCAACTGAGGACGGACCCTACTTCGAAATTGCATAAATATTACAGGTTACATCAGGATGCGTTATTTTTTAGAAGACATGAGGATTCACGAAACTGGCTAGTATGTATTCCGCAGCAATGTGAGCAGAAGTTAATAATATATACACATAATGTTTGGGGTCATTTCGGTTCAAGGAAGTGCCTGGCGAAACTAAGAATGTATTGTCATTTTAATAACATGTATAGAAAGATCCTACGGATGACGCGAGCATGTGACATTTGCCAGCGCGTAAAGCCGTGTGCTTTATCATCGCAGACATTAATGCAGTCAATTGTTCCAACTGCTTCGCGCGAACTTTTAAGTATTGACATCGCTAGACCTCTGTCAACTGCCAGAGGAGGGGTCAAATACCTCGTAGCAGTGCTAGATAACTTTACTAAGTTTGTAAAGTTATTTGCTACAAAAACAACAGCTACGAGAACGATAATAAACCGATTGGAAAATGATTACATACCTCATTCCGGAACGCCAGAAACGTTACTCTCTGACAATGCCTCAAATTTTACGAGCGTTACCTGGAAGAAATTCTTAGAGAAACATAATATAAAACCAATTTTCATTTCGAAGTTCCACCCCCAAGATAATCTCACAGCACGTGTGTTCCGCGAGTTTAATCGCTTTGTGAGAACGTACTGCTCAGCTAAACAAACTAAGTGGGTAGAATACATAGAGCCATTTGAAAGTATTGTAAACTACATACCATATTTATCGACAGGTTTTACTCCAGCAGAACTCACATTAAAAACAAAAGAGGACAATAGTTGGGTCAACCCACTTCCAAAACTAAATACCGAACCGGAAGACTGGGAGGACAAAGTTAGACAAGCATTGGTCACACTATACGAGAATGCCCAGAAACGGCAAGAATCACACAACCGGAGACTACAGAATACTCAACAATTTAACGTGGGAGATATGGTATTAGTAAGGAATTATCCGAAGTCGTCATTATTAAAGAAAAAAATAAGGAAGTGCTTTCCGTTATATTCAGGACCATTTGTGATCTTAGGTACACAACATAAAAATAGTTATTTCTTGGTCTATCCCAACTCAAATAGACAGAAAGGACTATACAATCACAAAGCCTTGAAAAGATATGTATCTTAAGTACAGTAGATGACCTTTTACCTGTGTCGTAATGAGGTGAAGTCAAACATCAAAGACTCAAGTACTGTGCGAATAGGCTAAGTGACAATTATTAATTAATGGACTAGTGTATAAGTACTTCATGGACACACTGCTATGTGGCGTGTGGGAGAATAGGAACATACAACATTGGAAGCATCAGTACTGCTTGGAGGGAGAGACTCTCAGAATACCAATTAGTTGTAAGAAAATTTCAGCTCCACTTCGACGGAGAAGAGGACACCGAGCTGCAACAAGGAGAAGAAGAATTGCTTCAAGATGATTCCATCCTAAGACATTTAATCAAGCATAATACAAACTTGTTGAGATTTAGTAAACTTTCAGGAACTTATGCGTGTGAAACTACGAACAGTGAACAGAACTGCATATTTCACACAACAGTAGGATATAGTGACTTTAGGAAATAAACGTTTCATTTTGTTGATTGTTAACTATTTTGAACTCACTAGGGTGAGCAGGTTATGTCCTTTTTTTCTTTCAGACTGTTTACAGGATACACTTACAATGTGTAAAGTTTACGCGAGTTACATATAGGTTTCACAAATTTTCCACCGTAAGTTAGTGCTCGGACTTGCATGAGCTATAAACCAGGTCGAACAAGATGTTGCCCATGACTGAACAGATCATTACACAGACAAACATATACAGACTTGTGTTCATCACTGCACAATTCTTTGTAAGTCCAGGAGCACCTTTTCGAGAAAATATATCACTAAGGATTTGCTTTTATATTGTAAATGACTACAATTATGTACTTCATTTGATATGTACAATCATTCAGTTATTTATCATTATATAACTAGACTGTGTAAAGACATTCTTACAGGTTGCACAAGGACTTTACCTTGTCAGACTTGATAACTGTGATCAAGTGACTACGTGGTGGAGTGAACATGTCACAGATGACGTATGAACAAGGACTTCCTGTGAACATTATCCTCTCTGCGTACGAACTTTATTTCACTGGCGAAAGAGTGGAATTTAACACAAAAGTGGACGCTCAATGAGTGCGTTGTGTTGCCATGATTTCGTTTTCAAATTTTGTGCTACGAATGTTTAGTAATGCCATGTATTCAGAGTATTATTGGGACCACATGCGTGGACGTAACATTCCAGGCAAACTAAAACTCAAAAGCAAGTGTTTTTATCGATCAGTCAGCAACAGTGGTGAGTCGTAACAGTGTTGGGAACTGCTACTGACTATATCATAAACCCGTTGCAGAACTGTATCAATGTTGGAACGGAATTACATGTACCTTTAATTGCAGATAGTCAGTTACGTCGGAAGGACGAATGGACTTGCATCATGATAAAGAAGCTCACAAACCGTCGAACACCTCACAAAAAAAAAAAAAAAAAAAAAAAAAAAAAACATTCTTCTTGTTGAGTGAAAGAGTGCGTGAAATATGATGTAATTTAGATGTTAATTTAAGGAACTGATACTGCTGTTTGAATTTCATGTGACTGTATGCTGGGATGCTGAGCACACGTGTCGGTGAGGGCAGCATACTGCAGCGACATCATCCGTCATCCCTTGCCGCACCCTGCCACGTCATCGCAGTCCATCGCAGACTTACCTGATGGGGCGAGACATCGGTGTTGCAGTATACCAAGTCGCCAGCCGTCGTCACCAGCAGCACTATCACGAAACTGTACCATTATTAAATGTCATACGAAGTGAATATTCAAATGTTGAAAATTAAAAAAAAGAGGGTATGGAAGATGTGCTCGCTCCGCCGTGACTTTTTTCCGGGGTTTTTCCCATTGGCCTTTGCCCGAATGGGGGAGCGTAACTCAAAATCCCGGAGACTTAAAAGTAAACAAAGCAGATGCTTCCAAGTGAAAGAACACAGTGAACTTTAAACAGAACAGACAAGGAAAATAAGCCTGCTTGGATGTCCAGTCAAACAAGTGTGACTGTACATCCAAAGGGGGCAATGTAGTGCTACAACGATGAAAATTAATATTACAACGACGTCAAACCTTATTTTCATGATTTAAAGAAGTATTCATGATATTAAAAATGTAATTATAATTTTATTATTTTTATTTTTGTGCTCAGTGCATCAAAGACTTTCTAGTGCACGGAGTAAATTAGCATTGTTTGTACTACGAAACTATATATGATTGTTAAGGGTTAAGCAGGTAATAATTCGATGTAAGACATTTTGTTGAGTCTGAATTTTGTTCTCGTACTGGTCGGTAGAGAAGGAAAAGTTCCTTAATCGATGTGAAGGTATAAAGGCTGTAAAAAGGAGAGAGAGAGAAGGTAAATACAACTTATTCAAAACAAATATCTCCCAAGTGTAACGTCTTGTCATTTCCTATAACTAAAAATTGCAAGGTCTAATCTGAGCCTGTCCCGAATAACAGCGAAGAACATTTATGTTATCATATATTTTCTTCGTTTGACCACGGTTGTGATTCGCATGTTTCTTTTTGTTACGCGACGTGTTATGAATATTTTCATCATACGCACAAAAGTGCACACAGCTTTAATCGAACCTGCGTCTTTCGGAAAAGATAACTTTTAATCAGTACAATTATATGAATACTGTCTAAATCGCAACCGTGATCGCAAAAGTGTTTCCTGGACCAAATAATTCTTATAAAATGTGTCTTCTCCCAAGCGAGCAGCATTGCACTATCGCTGACTCGCAACAATCGAAAGAGTAAAAGCGGTGCTTAAATAAAATTGCCACCTTTTCATAATTATTACTATCCCATTAAATAAATAAATAGCAATTCAGTGGCTATCCAATCAATAAACAGAGGGGGCAATTCAACCTGCAACCCTAACAGTAGTAACAGCACTAGCAACAATTACAGCCGTACCAACAGCAGCAACAGCCACTATAAGGAAGTTGAAAAAATCCTGCTTAAGTAGCTAAGCGATATAACTGATGTTGGGTTGAGAGAGAGGCTGATGGAGAATCATTCAAATGCCGCACAGGTGCTCAGGATAAATTACGTGGAAGGACCGGACTGGGGTTCGGATGAAAATCATTCACTATTTGTAAAACATTATAAAAAATTACGAAGTGCAAACATCCAATGTAACAGTAGGCAAACGTTTTGAACATACCGAACGGCTGTTGCCGCTAAATAAATTTAAAATAGACTAAACCCAAAAAAATTCTTCAACAATGTGGGCTTGGACAATAAATAACGACGTTTACTCTAATTTTGAGTTTACAAATTCAGGGAAAAAATTATCAGCGGTAACATGCGGCGTAATTATTCTGATACAGAGGACTAGCTGATCTTCTAGAATCTTATCCCAAAACTCAGATCTACAAACGGAATCCCGAGTAATACGAACCCAAGGACATGATGGATAAGAAGGGCAATTATTTATAAACGCATCCCACTAACATATTGCCGCTACATCTAAAAGCCCCTTTAATTAAGAAAACTTGGCCAGTGCCCGATTACAAAACTTTAAAAAAAATAACAAGTTAAGAAACGGTCAATCAAGGCTCTTCAAATATTTACACCTGGGCAGCGCTAGATAATAAAATTGCAGGAAATTTAACAACCTCTGCAACGATCGTCCACGGCCCTACAAAACATTAACAGAACAGTATGAAACTTACATTAATTAAAACACGAAATACGATAATATCTCGTTAAATAAAGGTAAATAAAAAATATTAGAATTATTATGGAAGGAGCCCGTAACAAGATTACGTAACTCAATCCTCTGCAGCGTGAGATGATGCAGGAGGCGGCACGCTGGCGAGGACGATGTCAACAGCCAATGCACGCAGGCGGCTGGTCCACAAGAGGACTATGGGGCCAGCAGATGTCTTCTGCGTGTGTCACAAAAGCCATAAGACTGGAACAAATTAAGGGAGCATCTGCACTCATGCTCATAAATTAAGGATAATTGCAGAATGTGGTGCCACACAATGTGGCACTACATAAAACTGGCGCTAATAGCATAGGCACATAGGGAACACACACTACACAGTCCACGGTATTGGTGATAAGTTGAGAAAACCGTCCCGAAACACATGTGCTACAAACGCCACTGTTTTCTGCGTATGCACCCCGACATCAATATGGGGTATGATCACCATGCACACATACACAGGCCGCACGACGGGTTGGCATACTCTGGATCAGGTGGTTGAGCAGCTTCTGGAGTATAGCCTCCCATTCTTGCACCAGTGCCTGTGGGAGCTCCTGAAGTATCCTAGGGGTTTGAAGACGCGCAGCGATGCGTCGAGCGAGAGCATCCCAGACGTGCAGGCCACTCCATTCGCCTGATATCTTCTGTTTCAAGGTACTCCACGATGGCAACTCGGTGGGACTGTGCGTTATCATCCATCAGGAGGAAGGTGGAACACACTGCACCCCTGAAAAGGTGGACATATTGGTGCAAAATGGCGTCCCGATACACCTGACCTGTTACAGTTCCTCTGTCAAAGACATGCAGGGGCGTACGTGCACCAATCATAATCCCACCCCACACCATCAAACCACGACCTCCATACAGGTCCCTTTCAAGGGCATTAAGGGGTTGGTATCTGGTTCCTGGTTCACGCCAGATAAAATCAGGCATGAATCACTGTTCAGACTATTCCTGGACTCGTCCGTGAACATAATCTGCGACCACTGTTCCAATGACCATGTACTGTGTTCTTGATACCAGGCTTTACGGGCTCTCCTGTGACGAGGGATCAGTGGAATGCACCTTGCAGGTCTCTGGGCGAATAAACCATGTCTGTTCAGTCGTCTGTAGGCTGTGTGTCTGGAGACAACTGTTCCAGTGGCTGTGGTAAGGTCCCAAGCAAGGCTACCTGCAGTGCTCCGTGGCCGTCTTCAGGCACTGATGGTGAGATATCGGTCTTCTTGTGGTGCACACTGTGGACGTCTCTTACTGTAGCGCCTGGACACGTTTCCTGTCTGCTGGAATCGTTGTCATATTCTGAGATCACACTTTGTGGCACACAGAGGGCCCGTGCTACGACCTGCTGTGTTTGACCAGCCTCCAGTCGCCCTAGTATTCTACCTCTCATAACGTCATCAATATGTGTTTTTTGTGCCATTTTCAACACACAGTCACCATTAGCACGTCTGAAAACGTCTGCACACTTCCTCGCTGCACCGTACTCTGACATGCACGAACACGCCTCTGCGTATGTGGACTGCTGCCAGCGCCACTGTGCGGCGAACGCAGGTCAAATGCATAGCATGATCATACCCTAGGTGATTTAAACCCGAAAACCGCCTACCAGAGCGTTGTTTCACCATGTATGAGCACTATCCTTAATCTATGAGCATGAGTGTAAGTTGCGGCACCACTAGTCCCTTTCACAATCTGCCGCAAATGAGTGTGCAGTCAGGAAAGAAATCCCTTAGCAGGTACCACCTCCAAAAAAGTCGACAGTTCTCCGCACAAGGAGTCGCCTGTCATTTATACAATTTTAACTATTTTTACCCTGTCGGATTTACTACTGAGTACAAAATTCAACAATACGATCACTAGAACCACTATTCAGGCATTTCCGCCCGTTGATTCTGCTCAGCACCGAGAGACAAGATACCGGGATAGGAAACAAACCCAGACACTACCAATATCACCTTCTCCTGGCAGCCCGTCTAATATGCTTAATCGGCTCCAAGCTCTCGGAGCCGACGGACAGCACGGTAATCCCATAATCCAAAGGCCAAAGCACCTAACAAATCAGAGTCTCCAAAACACGAGTCTCTCCGAAATTAAGTTCACACAAACTGAATCGGGAAATGGGAGGAAAATAACTTGAACGTACAAATGAAATAAATTTTGGCGCTCAAGGAACAGACAGGGCCAAGATCGCATACTATAATGCGCACCTGGGAATAACGTCGGACAACTGCCGTATCGACAGGACTCGTACCAAATACTAACGCCCAAAGTGACGAAACCCCAGCCCAACTCAGCTCACCACTCCCAACCGAGCTGAGCCCAACTTGACTGACGGCGCAAACCACACTGCCATTGATAGCAACCACCCGGTCGCTCGCAGCGTCGTACCCGCGCCCCCTAGATGCAAAGTGCTCTCTGTGGCGAAGAATGGCTAGTTCTCTGGTGCGCACGGCGGGACGTTTGAAAGAAGGAAACCGCCAGGGCTCAACAACGGCTACAACTGAAAGAATAAGCAGTGTTGAATATGAGTGACTTTTTGATTTCGTAACAGTTTGCGTATCTGATGTTCACTCTTCCATTTGCTGTAAAACATGAGTGAACACTTCAGTCATTCAAAGAAGCAGGTAATGGAGGGTTTACAAAGTCCATCCTAAAGGTTTGCCAGTTCTGATTCTTCATCTATCTAATCGAATTACTTGGCAGCAAATCTGTTCCCGTTGCCCTACATCCTTCTTTACCAATTAGCACTCGCCAAATACGTTTCTCCCTAAAAGCATAGGCCTGCATGATTGGGGGTTCTGTTTAGTTTCTCCGATATCTGCAAAAACACGTGCGCTGTTGAGCTCTCGGATTGCCAGGTTCCCGTCGCAGTCCTCATTGTATTGATCTCTGCTACGTCCAGGGCCACAGCAAGCCTGGGGTTGGCTTTCTCGGAGCAGCATCCACAACGCCCCTCAACATAGGCTACAGAAACTAAATTTACTTCGATGGATGGCGATGGAGCAGTACCAGGGACCAATGGCGCTGTCATCAAATAATCCCTCAGAATAAAAGTCAAAGAACTGCATCTTGACATCCGCAGAGAACTACTAGCTAAAAGCCGGCCGGAGTAGCCAAGCGGTTCTAGGCGCTACAGTCTGGAGCCGCGCGACCGCTACGGTCGTAGGTTCGAATCCTGCCTCGGGCATGGATGTGTGTGATGTCTTTAGGTTAGTTAGGTTTAAGTAGTTCTAAGTTCTAGGGGACTGATGACCTCAGAAGTTAAGTCCCATAGTGCTCAGAGCCATTTGAACCATTTCACTAGCTAAAAAGTTTCTGCTTCAAAAACTTGCACTAAGTGATCACTTCTCATGCCCAAAGTTCAGTGGTTGGCAGAAGAAGGGTACCCGGAAGCAAGCAAATGAACACCATTCACATTTGTTTGATACGAAACCACAATCTTCTGTCTACTAGTCAGCGTAGGTCAACTAACAGATTCAAAACACGTGAATTGGTCGCATATTTGATGGACCTACGTCGGAGCTTTTTATACTACAGAAGTAAGCGTAAAAAGAATTGTGTTTGTAACCAAAAAATGGAAAGTAGCCTTCATTCTTCGCGAACCTAGAAGTGTTTAGATCAGTTAAAACATCGGAAGCGGAAATCTGATAACAGCTGTATTTACGATGCGGTCGAATTAGTAATGAAAGCCACGAAGGGAAATAAAACCGTTCATCTAATGTGATTAAAGAGGCACACAGGTATTAGGCAGAATGAAGTTGTAGGAGGCCTGATAAAAGGCAGCACCGAGGAAAGGAAACGTTATTTATACAGCTTCCATATGCAGACTTCTCCATGTTTCAAGAAAAGAAGCATAACTACAATACGAACAAATATCGCATCAGGAAAAAGAGATTCATACACGCTTCAGTCTAGCGCACCATATCCTGAAAATCGTGGTACAGCCAGAAGAATCTTCCGAGGAGACATATGACGTCAGTTATTCTAATAAGGTTAGGATGTGCATGTTTCCCTGCGGATCTCCATAGGACCAGAATGATAAACTCTGTACATTTAGCGAACATCCAGTAGATGACGACATCTAAGCTACATCAGATTGGGGTGTACTAAATATGCTCCACACTAAAAAAAAACTGTGGGAAAATCTCGCCAAAATATGGATTCTCTTGCTGACAAATATTAAAACACTAGTCCCTAAATTAACAGTTTAATAGCACTTTGCCTGCAAGAAGTGGACAAAAATCCCAGCTTTAAATACCGACGTTTCTAAATTTTTTGTATGGCTCCCTGTGGATCATGTTGCTGTTTACCAAAACGAGTGTCTGACTACCTGTGAAAAATACTGTTCATTGTCGAGTGGATTCTGGATCGAACTAGTGGCTCCAGTGCGCCCTTATGGTGAAGGATTACAGAAGAAATGCCTATTAATCGCACCTATCCATTAAATTTCCTGACATTTTCATCCCTGTTGCCTTCTACTCTTCGTTAAACTTTTCGATAAAAATCGTCAACATCGTTTTCCCACTATGCAGATCTTTGTGAATGATGGCATTAGCACCGCCCTCACTAGCCATCAATTCACTTTGATCTCATCTAATAGACAGTCACCATAGAAAGTCACCGCTGTTTTGTCACCATCAGTGATACTTGTTTCACGTTCTTTATGGGCATGCTGGTTTGCAATCGACCTGAATTTGGCGACTCGTCAGCAGTTTCCCTTACGATACGAAACCCCTTAGAACCAGTCACAAAAAAATTTCTTTCCTCAATTCCGTATAGACGTCACGTTTCGAAATCTCTAATAAAACTTCAGGTTTACGGGCTGCAACAATGCGTTAAGATACAAATGTTTACAATTACTATATTCGATTCGCTGAAGAATCCAGTTTGATTTCAGCGTAGTATATTCTATGTTGGTGGCACTCACCAACATGTATTACTACGTGCACGAGCATGAATGTAATTTAACCATTTTCCGTTTAGATATCGTACGATTCGACACGTTTCCCTGCCGCTCCTTGTAGTCTATAAACAATTGAAGGGCTTCTCGGAAAGACAGCATTACTCCAAAAATCAAGTTGTTGAGAAATGAGACGAAACTGCCCACCGTCATAATGCGCCTATATATATGGAATTTGGTATTGCATAAATATATGTTTACACAGTAATAAACGAAATAACAAAAACATAAGAAAATGATATTACATTTACAGTGCTTATTACGCACTGAAGCTCCAAAGAAACTGGTATAGGCAAACTCATTCAAATACAGAGATATGTAAACAGGCAGAATACGGCGCTGCGGTCGGCAACGCCTATCTACGACAAGAAGTGTATGGCGCAGTCCTTAGATCGGTTACTGCTGCTACAGTAGCAGGTTATCAAGATTTAAGTGAGTCTGAACGTGGTGTTACAGTCGGCGCACGAGAGAAGGGACACAGCATCTCCAAGATAGCGATGAAGTGGGGATTTTCCGGAACGACCATTTCAGGAGTGTACCGTGAATATCAGGAATCCGGTAAAAAATCAAATCTCCGACATCGCTACGGCCGGAAAAAAGTCCTGCAAGAACGGGACCAGCGACGACTGAACAGTATCTTTCAAAGTGACAGAAATGCAACCCCTCCGCAAATTGCTGCAGATTTCAATGCTGGGCCATCAGCAAGTGTCAGCGTGCGAACCATCCAACAAAACATCTTTGATATGAGCTTTCAGACCCGAAATCCCACGTGTACCCATGATGGCTGGATGACACAAAGCTTTACGCTTCGCCTGGGCAGGTCAACACCGACATTGGACTGTTGATGACTGGAAACATGCTGCCTGGTCGAACGAGTCTCGTTTCAAATTGTACCAAGCGGATGGAGTGTACGGGTACAGAGACAAACTCATGAATCCATGGATCCTGCATGTCCGCCGGGGACTATTCAAGCTGATGGAGGTTCTGGAATTGAATGGGGCTTGTGGAGTTTGTAAGAGGTATGCGCTGTCTGCGATATAGAATCGCTGACCAGAGAGCTGTGTTGACTGCAGTACGAACTGTGTAACTGTAGCAGTTACTTGTTGCTAGTCGCTTGTCTGAGGTGGTCTGCGCTTGTCTGCAGTCTGCTCTGGTCGGTAACCTGGAGATGGAGTATTGTTGTATAAGGTAAAGAAGCAGCGTCGCGCATATCTAGTGATGTATTTGAACTGTCATCCAAATGTTTTTTAAAAAATGTCCTAATAATAATTTTTGCAATATAAAGTAAATTTTTTTTAAAGCATTCATTTCAATTTTAAAAATCAGTTGCTTCCTTTCACAAATCACAATTGTATAAGCCAGCATTGCACGGAGCTGTGTCAAAAAAAATGTTAAGTAAGAGCAGATACATTCGCCGTTTTATTGAGGTAAGAATTTTTGCTTTTTATTCAGAATGATCTTACAGGGCCACGACGCAGCACTGCTGTCGTCCAAATTTTACCAGGTTACTGAATTTACTTTTTATTATGAGGTTAAGAATTTTTCTGTTTCGTGCTTACATTAAATGAGAAAATAATTTTGAGGGTACATTAAATGGGAACCAGTTTTATTCTGAGGTCATGCGAATTATTTATGTTCACATTTTCTGTTGAGAGGTTGTGGTGATTAATTTCACGTGTGGGGAGGTTACAAGTTGGAGTGATATGGGACCCCTGATACGTCTAGATACGACTCTTACAGGTGACACGTACGTAAGCATCCTGTCTGATTACTTGCATCCATTCAGGTCCATTGTATATTCCGACGGATTTGAGCAATTCCAGCAGGACTATAAGACACCTCACACGTCCAGAATTGCTACAGAGTGGCTCCAGGAACACTCTTCAGAGTTTAAACGTTTCCGCTGGACACCAAACTCCCCAGACATGAACATTACAGAACATTTCCGGGATGCCTTGCAACGTGCTGTTCAGAAGAGGTCTCCACCCCCTCGTACTCTTACGGACTTACGGACAGCCCTGCAGGAGTCACGGTAACAGTTCCCTCCAGCACTACTTCAGACATTTGTCGAGTCCTTGTCACGTCGTGTTGCGGAACTTCTGCGTGCTCGTGGGGGCCTTACACAATATTAGGCAGGTGTACCAATTTCCTTGGCTCTCATGTGTATGTAGCCCAGTGTGACACAATTAAATTGCACACTCTTAATCAAGGAGTCTTTAATACCATTTCGGCTAAATGAACCTGCAATACACGCAGTTTGCATTCGCAGAACAGCTGCTTTCAACTGCTCATTCATCACACCTACTGATATTGTTATCACAGTCAATGTCAGCTTCTTCATTGTTGCCTTCAGGTGCCATTCAGGGTTTGTTATAACATGCTCTGTTGTCGTGCTTGCTCAAATATTGCACCAAGTTTTGCAGGTCCGCAGTCTTGGCTGGTGGTATTGGTAACCTTGCACTGTATGCTGGTTGTGCTTCAATTTCCTGTGAAAATGGAACGCTATTGCGAATGGCGGCAGTCCTCCACGGACCTGAATATGTCCCTAAGTTTTTCAGCTGGACGTCTCTGCTCTATCTTGAACATGCTCACTGTTTTAATTTTCATTGGAGGTTTGTGACGATTCAGAAAGTATGGGACCAAAGTTGCTCTGAAATCAATGAAATCGTTATATTGCGTTAAATGGCGATGCACTTTGTCGTGATCTTGGTACTACTTCCATCGAATCTTAGGAGTTTCTGCTCCATTCAGTTTTTTT
This sequence comes from Schistocerca piceifrons, assembly GCF_021461385.2. Lineage (NCBI taxonomy): Eukaryota > Metazoa > Arthropoda > Insecta > Orthoptera > Acrididae > Schistocerca > Schistocerca piceifrons. The sequence continues at coordinate 458,613,397 of NC_060140.1, forward strand.
TTTTTTTCTATAAGGCAAAGTCTTGATCATTTGGGTGATAGATGTGTCCCAGCATTGAAAATAAGTACTTTATGGTACGAAACATTTTCAAGGCATGTGCTAGAAAGTACAAGAGATACACCATTATATGTTTTTTGTTCTTTCCAGATGCACCATCGCTTATTAGAGCTATATGTTCAGATGTCTTAGGTAAATAGCGTTGATGTAACATCATCATTGGCTCCCTTTTTCCTGTCGGTTTCATGGTAAGTAAACATAGTAACTGGGTCATCAGCTAGGGAGCGTACTCCAAAAGGATGATGCCAGAGTTGCCTGGAATAAAAAGACAGCATTCCCCATCTGCGTTCATGATTATACGCTCTAGCAATGTAACCTTGAAGGTTAGGACATCTTTACGGAAAACACAACGTCTGTGTTGACAAAATTAGTTTCAGGGCCTGCCACTGTATTGCAGCACTATGCGCCGCTGTTTCAGGCAATAGAAGCAGTTGTCCTTGACTAGTGCTGTTTTTCCCGGAATCAAGTTGGACATATACTGTTTTTCCAGAACCGCCTATACTACAATCCTCGTTTTATGTCTACATCTACATCTACGTGATTACTTTGCTATTCACAATAAAGTGCCTGGCAGAGGGTTCAATGAACCACCTTCAAGCTGTCTCTCTACCGCCCCACTCTCGAACGGCACGCGGGAAAAACGAGCACTTAAGTTTTTCCATGCGAGCCCTGATTTCTCTTATCATGATGATCATTTCTCCCTATGTAGGTGGATGCCAGCAGAATTTTTTCGCAATCGGAGGAGAAAACTGGTGATTGAAATTTCAAGAGAAGATCCCGTCGCAACGAAAACGCCTTTGTTTTAATGATTGCTACTCCAATTCACGTATCATGTCTGTGACACTATCTCCCCTATTTCGCGATAATACAAAACAAGCTGCCTTCTTTGTACTTTTTTGATGTCATCCGTCAGTCCCACCTGTTGCGGATCCCACACCGCACAGCAGTACTCCTGAATAGGACGGACAAGCGTAGTGTAAGTGGTCTCTTTGCTAGACTTGTTGCATCTTCTAAGTGTTCTGCCAATGAATCGCAGTCTTTGGTTTGCTCTACGCACAGTATTATCTATGTAATCGTTCCAATTTAGGTTATTTGTAATTGTAATCCCTAAGTATTTAGTTGAAGCTAATGCTCTTTCAGCCCACACAATATCGTCATAAGATGCATTTATATACACACTGTACGATGGCAGCACAAACTCAGTTTACGCGATTTCTGACTAGTCTGTTTTTCCGAAAAGCCCTACAGTTTGCACGATAGAAATCAGAGTATAAACATCTGTACAGTGTCAGTCTACTAGACAAAATCAATTTGATATCAAAAATTTTAAAACAGCTGGTAGGCCGCGAATAGTAGTTACTTGATGTACTGGAACCTTTTTATTTTTCCACAGCCTGTTTTTAGCACTGTCCATCTTCAGATTATTTTCTAAAAAAATATGGTATCACAAACTTCCTTTTTTGTTACAAGGACTCACAGCTCGCAAGCGTATTAAATAAGAAACAATGCGTAAAAGAGCCAAAGTTACATTAGAGAGACTTCTTAAAGAGTGCATACTATTGAGAACAAAGTGAATACAAAGCTTTAAAACCGTTGTCAGATGTTAATAAACACAACATGAAGACACATGGCATCATAGAGTGTCTCTTGTAACCTCACTTATACATTACCTATACACAATTAAATGTAGTGGCTACAGGTCTGCACAGGTGAGCTTGCTAACTCCAGATGGCGTAAACGTATAGGTTCTATTACACGTCCGTGCGGAGACGTGACCAGTTATACTATCGTATGCAGTGTTTGTTTACCAAACTAGAAAGTTACGTAAAATGTATAATAAGTCGTACCTTTCATACAAACAAATAGGCGAACACAGGCACTAGTACAAATCATTAAAAGTAATTACTAAGAAACTAGTTAAAACTATTAGAAGTACAGGAAGTGCAAGTCTCATAAGATTGTATTTTCCCCTATGACGTTAAATCATTTCTACATCATATAATTGTGATACATGGATAAAAGAAAGAAGAGCATGTTTTTACCTTTCGATTGTAACAAACCGTTGAAAATATTGAAAAAACAGTGCCTGCAAATAGTTACCTGTTCGTTAGTTATGCTGTTCGGGGCTAAACGACGATGGGCATATTTTTCTAGTTCCTCAAGAATGTCCAAAATTTTTCCTTCCGGCTCAAAATGCATTATGCTTAAGCTACTGTCAACCGAAATTACATGGCGATTACTATCCCTCTATAATGACTTTCAGTCACTTTCAAAAAAATTGATAATTTCACAAAATAAAACATTCGTAAGTTTACTTCGAACGTAGCAAGCGTTACGGAAGAGCAAACACTATGTATGCGAAAGGTTAAATTGCGTGCTAAACCAAGATTTGATCCCGGGTCCTTGGCTTTCGTGGGCAGTCTTTCGCTTGAGTAGCACTCTACCCATTGACAGGAGGGATGCAGTAACGAATCCGGCCCAGAACACAGTGTTACCTTTCGCATGACAAACATCGCAGCAAACTCTCTGCTTAGAGTAAATGAACATATTCTTAGAAAGTACGTTTTCACCATATCTCGTAAATGTTCCATATTTTTAATAGTAACTATTGTTTGTGCTGGACTTTCGTTTCTTCCATGAACACCATGATCTATCAGTTCGGAGAACATCATTTAAAAGCATAGTTTACGCAAAGAATAGAGAAAACTGTCAGGGACTGTCAGATGAAAACGAGCCAGCTGGAAAAAAGTAAGTAAACTGTTTACTATTTCAAAATCAATCGCCATAACTGTCATACATTTATCCCAATGTGAAACAAGACGGTCAATACGTTCATGGAGGAAGGTTTGCGGTTTCCTGCGGAAGATGATTGTAGCCAGATGTGCAGCTTTTCATCTGAAGGAAATCGACGGGCACAGATGTCTTTCTCCAGGACTCCAAAAATATGTACATCACGTGGGGAGAGATCGTGACTGTATGCAGGATTGGAGGATGTGTAAGGACTTCCAGCGAAACGTTTGCACCGTAGTCAAAACACCTTCGACAACATGTGCAACAGGATGAAGCCGTCAGTCATTGACTTTCTGGAATATGGTGCCACTATGAACGCACAGCAGAACGTGTACGTTTTGCAAAAACTTAAATGCGCCATCTACTTCCAAACGGCCAGGACTACTGGCAGACGGTATCATTCTGTTGTAGGATAATGCCTGCCAACATGTTGCCTCCACACGTCTCCGATTTCTCCCCATGATATTTCCATATCTTTGGATCCATCGAGGAACACATTCGCAGGCGCCGGTTTGCTCTGGATGAAGAGGTGCACACCTGGGCACAATCATGATTCTGTAGGCAACCACAGTCACTTTTCCAAGAAGGCATTGATCATCTTGTCTCAAATACATATATATATATGTATATTAACCGTTAAGGGGTTTACTTTTGAAATAACAAACACTGTCTCGTTCGACTGTCCGTTATAGACAGTGTCTTCATTTCTTCATTAGCCGATAAGAAACAAAACAAGCGACGAAGTTCGAATTTTTGGAAAAAAATCTTCTTCAGGTATGTCAGACACAGCAGAAAATGTCCAAAAATTATTCTTGTCATCCTTTGCTTTTATAATTTCAATTCTGAAGAGTAAAGCAAATTGCTTGGTGTGTAATGTAGGTTTCAACGAATTTTAAGTGGCTATCATGTAGCGTGATTAATCATCTTTTCGAAAGTACTTTGATATAGATTCTGCTCTTGAGATGTCTAGTTATCACATAAGGATAACTTGAGTACATGTTTTCTATCAAAAAAATAATTCTGCTATCTAATCGCAAGTACGGCCTGAGTGAAGTATTCGTTTTATAACGACAGCAGAAACAATCACGGGTACTTAACAACTTCCGTTGGCCTTCACCTAACATCTGACTTTTCATGAGCACAGTCGCATCGTAGTTTTCGACTTGTGAAGAATAGAACAGTGCTGCTGTTTCGACGAGAACAAGTTCACTATGGGTATCCGCTGCATCAGCCTTGGGTCCGTCCTACTTCTTCACCTCGTTGTCTATGCCAAGGTAATAGATGATTCTTCCCTATACAGGAGGTTAAACTAAAAATACAAAAACGTTTCCATATCGCTGTGTATTTTATGGTTATGCGAATATCCAAACACAAACGACGACCTTCCATAGGGTAAATCCGGGAGAGATGGCGCCAGTTTTCAAAATCGCATATGTGAAGCGCGTGGCGAACTTTTAGAAAGATTTTTTTTTGTACAACCGAACACACCGGTTGTCTACCGGATAAATATTTTTTTTTTCAATTAAACATTTAAACATAATATTTGACCATGAAAACATCTCTACATTGCAGAGTCTATTCTTTATGCCGGGGGTGATCTGCCACATCCTAAAAAAAGGCGAAATTACCGTGTTTTTTAAGACAAAACCTGTATAAATACACTTATTTTGTTAATTTTCCGTGAATAAATTTTACGTAATTGAGCAATATATATACGGTGAGTCACCTAACAATACCGCTGGATATATTTCGTAAACCACATCAAATACTGACGATTCGATTCCACAGATCGAAGGTGAGGAGAGGGGCTAGTGTAATTGGTTAATACAAACCACAAAAAAATGCACGAAAGTATGTTTTTTAACACAAACCTATGTTTTTTAAATGGAACCTCGTTAGTTTTGTTAGCACATCTGAACATATAATCAAATACGTAATCAGTGCCGTTTGTTGCATTGTAAAATGTTAATTACATCCGGAGATATTGTAACCTAAATTTGACGCTTGAGTACCACTCCTCTGCTGTTCGATCGTGTGTATCGGAGAGCACCTAATTACGTAGTGATCCAAAGGGAACAGTGATGGACCTTAGGTACAGAAGAGAGTGGAACAGCACATTACATCCACAGCTAACACCTTTTTTTGGTCTTTTTCACTGACGCACATGTACATTACCATGAGGTAATGTTGTCTGGATTTACAGTTCCCTCAACAGACATAGGTTCTGATTTAAGTTTAACCTCAGTTTCTTCTGGCGGTTCCATCGTCGACAGTCTTTTAGTGCAGGTTAGTAAAATTTTTAACAGCTTTTCACTTAACTTAGTTCCTTCTGCACGACGTATCGCGTTGCCGGCGCGGCGTACCAGGATTACTGATGCGACGTGGCGAGTTGAACTGCAGACGACACTTCGACGGCTGCTATGTGATTGCATGGCCCGCAACTGCAGGCGTGGCTCCAGTTGCTCCAGCGGACGACTGCGGTGAGGCGAAACTGGCTTCTCGCGATTCCTGCAGCACCGCTAGACTCAGTGCCAGCTCCATCAATCCAGATGCGTTGTTAATCCAATTGCGTCGTCCACATGCACATGTAACACTATCACTGTTCTATTACTCTGTTGCGTGTCGCGTTTCATACCCGAATCCGAATATTTAAAATCACTTTCACTTTTACTCAGTTTTTTCCCGGCCGATGCACCATATGTGGGGCGGCGGGTGGACTGATTGCATATATATTGTTTTGTATTTCCCGGCGGATGCACCATATGTGGGGCGGTGGGTGGAATTGTTGTATATTAAATGTTTTGTTTTTACAAGCCAATTAGCCATATGTGGGGCGGCGGGTGCAGTTGTTGTTATATAAATGTTCCTATTATTTATTTAATGCTGTTGTTTGCCGTTCTCAACACTGGCTGTCTAACTACAATATTGGCAACCAGAAAGTGATTAGCAAAACGTGAAGCCTGTAATTAGAATTCCTAGTGCCCACTTCATCTGAGAAATACATTTATAGCTACAGCTAATAGCTCTGAGGAATTAGGAGATTGTCTGGTATTCATAATCAAAAACCATTTTCTCTAAATTGTTCACTATATTCTGAAAGTCACAGACCAAAAAGAATCCACACAATCCAACTACCAGAGCAGTTCAGAGTCTAATGCGCTGATGCAACTACAACTGTTCAAATTAAATGTTTAAGTGAATGCTCACCATAATTTGATGATAATGTTCATCAAACGCCACGATAAATAATGGTAGAATGTCTGTCCCGCGACGGCACGTGAAAATACGACATACGCAAACTGAAGATAGATCATTAAAGCCATCCCAGAATTAACACTTCACTCGAAAACGATTTCATGGTTACGCGTATTCCGAGTAACTTATTACGGCATCCGAGGCTGTTCATAGCAATGATACCGACGCGACGCGACTCCCGGTCCAGGTGGTGCGCTAATCAGTGTCTGGAGAGAACTGGGGCCTTTTTTTCTCGCGCAGTGTTCTTACATATAAAGCCGCGGTGCAGACGGCTAAGGGAACGCCTGATCAAATCCGCTCTCCCGACTAGCTGCTGGGCTAGTAATGCATCGCTTTAAGTTATCGAATAAATTATTTCTCCCTTTGCTGATGGCCGATGAAGCTCTCAATTTAAATGTGCATTCAGTACACAGGTAAGTAATCACAATAAAAGTCTGACGTGGCTAAGTCAAATATTTTAGGCGAGAGAATTAATTTAATTACACTACACGCAGTAGACGAGCTCTGAACTTGCCCTTTGGAGATACGCTATCGCTATATTTTTATAAGTATTCAGTTGAAACTTCTCACATCTTTATGATTATAGCGGATCTCCCATCTACTTAAATTTAAACATTCTACCCTTATTTATTAGCCTATTTAATCTATCTTGCTTCCTTAATTTCTAAGACAAAAACCAGAAAATCATGAATTTCAACTAAAATTTTAATTTGTCAGATCCTGAATACTGTTTCTACTAAATTATTATGAAAAAGGAATCTAAATATAAATTTTTAATTTCTAGCTCTTTTCTGTTGCGCCAATGATTTTTACAGAAAAACATCCAAATTTCGAAAATGGTTAAAGTTATTGAACTGATATCCAACACATATTGATTTAGTATTACTCCTGACATGATAGAAACGTTTCAGGTTATTTACTTGATTTTTAAAGTATTGTGCGACATTTATGACGCCAGAGCTAGTAACAGCGGACTGGCTGGCACACAATGGAAAGACTGATGTGAATTTTATACGGTGTGAGTAGGCTGCTTCCCTACATCACCCTCTACTTAATTTTTTTTAATGTAAATGGAGAAAAAAATTAATTACAAAAAGGGAAGCAAGAGTACAGCTTAACTCCCTATGAAAAATTAAAATTTAAATGTAAACATATAGAAATATTAAAAGAAAACTTATTACCTACTTCAATTATTTAAGTTGCTGGCATGTTCATTGGCTCTTAATAAGCAACATTATCACTCAAAATTTAAGCAAAATCAATGAAACACTTTGGCATACATATTGCCTTAGGCAGACAAACACATAAAATATGTAAAATTATGAAAATCTTAAATCCATTAAATACAATTTTACATACACAAATTCAAAGAAAATAACACAGTTATTCATGATACATAAACAGATAATTATATCTTAGCAGTCTTTTCTAAACCTGAAAGAAAATTTCACAAATCATGACAATTTCATTTTTACACACGTGGTTGTAGCCGCTTTGGCTGGCGTTCTACACTTCCATTTACAAGGGTAGAGGAAGGGAAGTTGCTATGGTGTGCGTCCTTCACGTTCACTCTAAATTACATGGGGAAAGGGGATGGGTCACTGTGAGTTGTGTCCAAGTCACTTCACGCTTTCACGCAGCTACCAGGCTGCCATTATCTGGTTTGTCCTGTAGAACAAACAAAAAGAGTGCCTCAGACTCTGTTAACTTAATATCTAAGGGTGGGTCACAATGAAATGGGGATATATACATTTTATCTTTCAATATGTTATTGGAACAAAGTTAACAGAACTTTTTCAACTTTACTCTCGCAGTTACGTAACTGTCATAAAATCGATAAATAAATGGCTCAAAACGCCGTTAGTCACGTACTAGAGAAAATTTATGCTCAAGGCATACAATCATAAATTCTATTTAATTTCAGTTTATTATTTCTGCCCGGAACACTGAACCAATGCTCGGTACATTCCTGATACTTTTGTATTTTATTTACTTAGCTGACTCATCTTCGATTACCTTATTCTTAGAGATAGTATGAGTATATTTGATTAGTAGTTGTCTTCTCAGCTTCTTTGTACATGTGAGTAATTTGTGGTAATAGTACAGTTCTGAGTGTTCAAAACACACTACGTTTAGTTGACTACTAAATCCACTTATTGGTCCTCTGCTGCTGTGTCAGTTCCACATCTGCAATTATGTAGTTACTTCATCGAAGTGTATTTAAGTTGAGCTATAAGCAATGTTTCACGTCTACCATTATGTTACTCAATTATGTTGCTAGTGTATGTACTTATTTAACACTCACTCTATTAACATTTAACGCATAGGATAGCACATTTATTTCATATCTATAGTGTATTGCAGCTGATCAGTTTGCTCACGTTGCAATCCATTTCCACTCAATCGGACGCTGAAACCACAGGTAGTCTCTTTCAACCTACCACTAATGTGCATTAAGTAATTATGGTCGAGCGTAATGCTAAATTCCTTAAACCTATAGGACACCATGAGCTGCTCTGTCTCATCTAACATAAGGGTACCTATGGTCGCATTCACGCCTCCAACTCATAACCTCAATACACGCAGGTGTGTCCTGTCACACACTACATCAAATAACGACCTTATAAATACTTCAGGGACGTGTCATTCACGTCTCAACCACAAACACTACTCAATTCTATTACACTGCCATTCCTTGCTACACAAGGTGAGTTCATTTTTACAACTTATCTGCATATTTTTCATAACACTAAGCAATCTCTTTCACTATTAATTAGTTAGCTCTACAGCATACAATAGGTTTCACTGCCTCTTCAGATCCTGCTTGTACACGAATTTGTATATCTTTTTAAATTACTGTTGGTGGACCATTTCCAATAAAACAACACTTTGTACTTACAATATTACCAGGGTTCTATACATACTTGTTACTCAAATACATTTTTATCTTAATTACGTCATACTTCTCTGTTGTTTATGTCACTGTTAGGTTTGTCACATTAGGTATTTTCCTCACTCATCGGTGGATAGAATGGTTACAGAACTCATGGCTTGATAGCCAAGACGGAAATTTTTTTTTGTATTGCAAAGAAGGAGTCGAAACTTTGGTGGATAGGAAAGATGAAGAATGAGTGAGACCTGAAGATCTCACACAGCTAGGACTGCACAGCTGCCACAACGTGTAGAGGTTACAGAACAACCTCCTCCCTACAGATTTCATTAGCTTAATGCTGGCTTGATAGCCATACCGGAAGATTTTAGTATTTGAGAGTAAGAGCCGAAATTTTGGTGGATAGGAAAGATGAAGAATGAGTGAGACCTGAAAAGGAAAGAAGATCTCACACAGCTGGGACTGCACAGCTGCCACACTGTGTAGAGGTTACAGAACCACCTCCTTCCTACAGAATTCATTAGTTTATTATTGGCTTGATAAACTTAACGGAAAATTTAATGTGTTGGGAAGAAGAGGTCGAAATTTTTGGTGGATAGAAAAGATGAAGAATGAGTGAGATCTGAAATGGGAAATAAGATCTCACACAGCTGGGACTGCACAGCTGCCACACTGTGTAGAGGTTACAGAACAACCTCCTCCCTACAGAATTCATTCACTACCTATGAACTTGTTTAGGTCGATCACGTTTCTGAGACATAATATCTTTTTACTCTTAGGGTACTCTAGCCTATATGCATTGGCATGTGGTTTTCCAATGATCCTGACAGGTCCTTGTTATACAAACATGAATTTCTTTGTTTCTGCATTTATTTTCTTTGATTTTTCCTTGGTTTTGACAAGGACTAAATGACCGATTTCAAAACTGGTGGGTACAGTTTTTGCGTCATGACGCTTCTTCCTTTCCAACGCTCTTTTTCTTATATTTGCCCTAGCCTTTAACTTCTTCTCGTCTGTGGACAGCTTACTTTTACTAAGATTAACACCTTCGTCCCAATATCTCCTATTTTTCAGAACTCGTAAAGGCAGATCCCAAGTTTCATTATTAGTTACTACATGTTTATCAATAAAAGGTACCGTAAATACTCCGTTATCGGCAAGACCAATTATAACTGGCGTCTTTCAAAGTCAACAACACTCTGATATTTCGACAACAAATCTATGCCAATTAAAACCTCAATACTGAGATTATTTACAATTAAGCATGGATGATCAATTAAATTACCATTAATATCAAGGGGCAGCAAAGTTTCTTGCTTTACCATTTTTGACACCTTGCCAGTAGCACCAATTATTCTTAGTCCTGATACGCTCATTACTGTAAACTTGTCTTTACCAGGTAATGCATCAAAGACGGACTGAGATATTGCACTCACCTCACTTCCACTGTCTAAGAGACAACGTACATTAATACCCAACATATTCACTATTATTATAGGGTGGTTTATTCTAGTTTGTACAGGTGGTTCCTCAAAATCATCCAATAGTTCCTTTTCGATTTGTCTCCAACTAAAGTGATCGATATCATTACATTTAGGTCAAGTGTAGGGGTTTCCTGAATTACATTTTCAGCTCCCTTTTCCAGTCGGTCTGTTAATTTCAAATCGAAACACCGCACGATTTCATTACATTTAGTTTGCTGAACGTGACCCAAATTACTGTAGCCTGAGCGATTCTGCGCCTCCAGACCGGGCATAACACTAGTTACAGCTAAACCACTTTCACTATTATCGTCGGGTTCCTTCTCAAGTGACAACTGGTCACAGCTACTAAGTTCATCGACCCCCAACAGGCTATCCTCTACACTCTCACTTACCTCCTGTCCTAAATCTATTAGTACAGTATCAACATCCTGCACAGGCACTTTAGATAAGAGCACATCATCCTCATCGTAAATATAAGCATGAATTTCTCCTGCTTCTTCACCTGACAATTTAGTATTTTGTAGCTCTTTCCTACCATTACACTGCTGCGCCTTCTCTTTCTCTTCCCACTTCTCTAAGCGTCTCTAACACGGTATCTATAAAATACTGCGAGTGATCTAATATTTCTGCTGTATCCTTAGATGTTACCGACCCCTCATCCACATGTTCAGTCTGAGTATTCTGATCTGTCTTACCGCCCGCATCTCGTGGTCGTGCGGTAGCGTTCTCGCTTCCCACGCCCGGGTTCCCGGGTTCGATTCCCGGCGGGGTCAGGGATTTTCTCTGCCTTGTGATGGCTGGGTGTCGTGTGCTGTCCTTAGGTTAGTTAGGTTTAAGTAGTTCTAAGTTCTAGGGGACTGATGACCGTGGATGTTAAGTCCCATAGTGCTCAGAGCCATTTGAACCATTTGATCAGTCTTACCAATTACTGTAATTACTGGCTTAGGAAAAATAACCGCCTGGTGAGCACCAGTGTCCTCATTGACGGGAACTAGTTTTCCTGCTTCGGCCTACTACCGTTTCCTTTATTTCCATTATAGTTAACTGGCACAGCATTGCTTTCCGCACTGTTGTTTACCTGGATAATTTTGTTCGGAACAAAATTACTATCATTTGGATGCCATTGTTGGTTCTGATAATCATTTCTCCAATTCCTACCTCTCTTAGGATGGCGAACACCTACAGTTCTGATGTTTACATTGCCATTCTGCTCGTTCGTAAAATTACTACTAGTGTTATTACCATTTCTGTTATTGCGTGCTTGCTCCTCATTGGCAGCCACACGCTCTACACGTTCCAAATATTCAATGAAACGATCCAGATTGTCTCTAGGGGCAGATATAATTCTAGTTCGCCAATACCGTGGCAGTTTGGCTTCAAGACCCAGTATTATCATTTCAGGTTTTAGCTTTTCGGCCAAATGTGACAAACGTGAGATCCATGACCTAGCAAACTCTTTAATAGATTCCTTGCCTGCATTGAAGAGTTTTCCACTCCAAAATTCTCTCAAAACTTCATTTTGCTTATTACTAGACCAATACTCATTAATGAAAGCTGTTTTAAATTCCGCTAATGTTTTACACTTCAACATAATATCAGCTGACCAACGCATGTCGTCACCTGCTAAATGGCTTCTAATAAATGAGATTTTCTCTCGTTCAGACCAAGTTGGTGGAATCACATCTTCAAAATCGTTCCATAAATCTAGCGGGTGGATATTTTTATCTGGATCGAACCGTAACAACTGCCGACACCCGATAAAAGCGGCGTTTGCAGCTACAACTTGTTGCATACTACCATTACCAGAAGTTACTGAAGCTACTTTACTCTCAATGTTAGCAACGTTAGTACTCATATTTTCTACTCTCATTTCAACATTATCTACTCTTTGCACAATATGAGTAGTATCAGTTTTGATTGCGTCTACTTCTGCTTGAAATATGTTTACTTTTATATTAACATCTTTAAACCTATCTGAGCACAGTTCAGATTCCGCCTCAATCTTTTCTGTTAACTTGTGCTCCAGCTTCGCATCTCCCATTTGGAAGTCTTTGCGCACCTCAGCAACTTCGGATTTTACTGTTTTATACATTTCAGAAAGTTGTTGAGCAACCTTTTTCTTAATATCCTCATGGTTGTAATCAATTTTATAATTTAAACTGTCCAGATCCTCTTTCAACTTATTGCAGCCAGTCTTGAAGGAAGTTTCTAATTCAGCTTTATTGGATCCTAATTTATTGTCCATTGCCTCAAACTGTTTATTAAAATTGGTTTGGCTGGCCACAATCTCATACTTTAATTCAGCATTACTGGCTGACAATTTTGCATTACTGGCAGTTATTGCCAGTAATGTAATATTTAAATCAATAGCCCCAGTATCTTTGGGTTGCTCACTAGCTGGTTTTTTATCACACTCAGGTGACGAAAACCTAGCTCCAACACCACAATCATCAAAACTAAATGAAACTTCTGATTGATCAGTCATATCTAACTTCTCCTTTTTAAACTCTACCATCTCTGATGACTGTTTCATTTTTAATTCATCAGAGAAACTATCATCTAATAACTCAACAATTTCTGATTTCTGCTTTACTACAGAGGTCTCTATTACTGAATCATTGCCCCTTTTCACACTACTGTCAGGAGACAATACTTCATATTTCACTTTAACATTACTATTTTCATGCATATTTACACTTGAACCGTTGTCTGGATTTACAGTTCCCTCAACAGACATAGGTACTGATTTTAGTTTAACCTTAGTTTCTTCTGGGGGTTCCATCGCCGACAGTCTTTTAGTGCAGGTTAGTAAAATTTTTAACAGCTTTTCACTTAACTTAGTTCCTTCTGCACGACGTATCGCGTTGCCGGCGCGGCGTACCAGGATTACTGATGCAACGTGGCGCGTTGAACTGCAGACGGCACTTCGACGGCTGCTATGTGATTGCATGGCCCGCAACTGCAGGCGTGGCTCCGGTTGCTCCAGCGGACGACTGCGGTGAGGCGAATCTGGCTTCTCGCGATTCCTGCAGCACCGCTAGACTCAGTGCCAGCTCCATCAATCTAGATGCGTTGTTAATCCAATTGCGTCGTCCACATGCACATGTAACACTATCACTGTTCTATTACTCAGTTGCGTGTCGCATTTCATACCCGAATCCGAATATTTAAATTCACTTTCACTTTTACTCAGTTTCTTCCCGGCCGATGCACCATATGTGGGGCGGCGGGTGGACTGATTGCATATATATTGTTTTGTATTTCCCGGCAGATGCACCATATGTGGGGCGGTGGGTGGAATTGTTGTATGTTAAATGTTTTGTTTTTACCGGCCAATTAGCCATATGTGGGGCGGCGGGTGCAATTGTTGTTATATAAATGTTCCTATTATTTATTTAATGCTGTTGTTTGCCGTTCTCAACACTGGCTGTCTAACTACAATATTGGCAACCAGAAAGTGATTAGCAAAACGTGAAGCCTGTAATTAGAATTCCTAGTGCCCACTTCATCTGAGAAATTCATTTATAGCTACAGCTAATAGCTCTGAGGAATTAGGAGATAGTCTGGGATTCATAATCAAAGACCATTTTCTCTAAACTGTTCACTATATTCTGAAAGTCACAGACCAAAAAGAATCCACACAGTCCAACTACCAGAGCAGTTCAGAGTCTAATGCGCTGATGCAACTACAACTGTTCAAATTAAATGTTTAAGTGAATGCTCGCCATAATTTGAGGATAATGTTCATCAAACGCCACGATAAATAATGGTAGAATGTCTGCCCCACGACGGCACGTGAAAATACGACATACGCAAACTGAAGATAGATCATTAAAGTCATCCCAGAATTAACACTTCACTCGAAAACGATTTCATGGTTACGCGTATTCCGAGTAACTTATTACGGCATCCGAGGCTGTTCATAGCAATGATACCGACGCGACGCGACTCCCGGTCCAGGTGGTGCGCTAATCAGTGTCTGGAGAGAACTGGGGCCTTTTTTTCTCACGCAGTGTTCTTACATATAAAGCCACGGTGCAGACGGCTAAGGGAACGCCTGATCAAATCCGCTCTCCCGATTAGCCGCTGGGCTAGTAATGCACCACTTTAAGTTATCGAATAAATCATTGCTCCCTTTGCTGATGGCCGATGAAGCTCTCAATTTAAATGTGCATTCAGCACACAGGTAAGTAATCACAATAAAAGTCTGACGTGGCTAAGTCAAATATTTTAGGCGAGAGAATTAATTTAATTACACTACACGCAGTAGACGAGCTCTGAACTTGCCCTTTGGAGATACGCTATCGCTATATTTTTATAAGTATTCAGTTGAAACTTCTCACATCTTTATGATTATAGCGGATCTCCCATCTACTTAAATTTAAACATTCTACCCTTATTTATTAGCCTATTTAATCTATCTTGCTTCCTTAATTTCTAAGACAAAAACCAGAAAATCATGAATTTCAACTAAAATTTTAATTTGTCAGATCCTGAATACTGTTTCTACTAAATTATTATGAGAAAGGAATCTAAATATAAATTTTTAATTTCTAGCTCTTTTCTGTTGCGCCAATGATTTTTACAGAAAAACATCCAAATTTCGAAAATGGTTGAAGTTATTGAACTGATATCCAACACATATTGATTTAATATTACTCCTGACATGATAGAAACGTTTCAGGTTATTTACTTGATTTTTAAAGTATTGTGCGACATTTATGACGTCAGAACTAGTTACAGCGGACTGGCTGGCACACAATGGAAAGACTGATGTGAATTCTATACAGCGTAAGTAGGCTGCTTCCCTACAACGTACACACGTGGTTTCTGTTTTCAATTACGGAGTGGAATAGAGTATGTCCCGACATGTGAAGCCAATAGATGTTCAATGTGGTGACCATCATTTGCTGCGCACAATTGCAATCTCTGGCGTAATGAATGTCGTACACGCCGTAGTACATCTGGTGTAATGTCGCCGCAGGCTGCCACAATACGTTGTTTCATATCCTCTGGGGTTGTAGGCACATCACGGTACACATTTTCTCCAAGTCCAGAGGTGTAAGATCAGGAGAACGGGCTGGCCAATTTATGCGTCCTCCACGTCCTATGAAACGCCCATTGAACATCCTGTCAAGGGTCAGCCTAGTGTTAATTGCGGAATGTGCAGGTGTACCATCATACTGATACCACATGCGTCGACGCGTTTCCAGTGGGACATTTTCGAGCAACGTTGGTAGATCATTCTGTAGAAACGCGATGTATGTTGCAGCTGTTTGGGCCCCTGCAATGAAGTGAGGACCAATGAGGTGGTCGCCAATAATTCCGCACCATACATTTACAGTCCACGGTCGCTGTCGCTCTACCTATCTGAGCCAGCGAGGATTGTCCACGGACCAGTAATGCATGTTCCGTAGATTCACTGCCCCGTGGTTTGTGATACCCGCTTCATCAGTAAACAGGTAGAACTGCAACGCATTCTCTGTTAATGCCCATTGACAGAATTGCACTCGATGGTTAAAGTCATCACCATGTAATTGCTGATGTAGCGACACATGAAACGGGTGAAAGCGGTGACGATGCAGTATGCGCATGACACTACTTTGACTCAGTCCACCGGCTCTCGCAATGTCCCGTGTACTCATGTGTGGGTTCATGGCAACAGCAGCTAACACACCAACTGCACCCGCTTCTCCTGTGACGGGCCTGTTACGGACCCGTTTGCGTGCTACGACCATACCTGTTGCATACAGTTGGCGGTAGATGTTTTGCAATGTGCGGCACGTTGGATGCTCTCTGTCCGGGTACCGTTCTGCATACACCCTGCAGGCTTCAGCTACATTTCGTTGACACTCGCCATAGATGAGTATAATCTCCGCCTTTTCAGAGTTCGAATACACCATGGTCACAGTTCCTACAACACTACAGTATCACAGGCGTCTGGTAACACCGTGTTCTACAGTTAGTCTGCGTGCGGAGACGAATGCAGAATAACAATAGCAGCAAGCGCTACATGCGGACACTGCGACAGCTAGACCAAACCACAACAGTGCACTACAGCCACACTCATAAACACGGTCATCATCGTAAACATGTCCCTGCAGATGCTGTTCGCCGACCGTGGCCCGTGTTTGTTATAACACGCAACTGAACGTCGGAGGTTTCAAGCGTCAAGCGTCAAACTTAGGTTACAATATCTCCGGATGTAATTAACATTTTACAATGCAACAAACGGCACTGATTACGTATTTATTTATATGTTCAGATGTGCTAACAAAACTAACGTGGTTCGATTTAAAAAAGACCGTAGGTTTGTTTTAAAAAACATACTTCCGTGCATTTTTGTATGGTTTGTATTAAACAATTACACTAGCCCCTCTCCTCACGTTCGGTCTGTGGAATCGGTTCGTCAGTATTTGATGTGGTATACGAAATATATCCAGCGGTAACGTTAAGTGACTCACCCTGTATATATATATATATATATATATATATATATATATATATATATATATATATATATATATATATATATCAGTGCACAATATTATTCATTATTCCCAAATATATATATATTCGGTCTGTGGAATCGGTTCGTCAGTATTTGATGTGGTATACGAAATATATCCAGCGGTAACGTTAAGTGACTCACCCTGTATATATATATATATATATATATATATATATATATATATATATATATATATCAGTGCACAATATTATTCATTATTCCCAAATATATATATATATATATATATATATATATTGTGCACTGATCTTCATGAGACTGCGTGAACACACTAAAAATGCATGCTAAGTCATTTGAACGAAAATACAAGCAAAACAGAAATATTTTCACTTATTTAACACTGTTATTTGATTTTTTCGCAAATATCCCTAAGGAAAAACTGTGCGGCAGATATATCGGATTTTATTGCGGCTTGTATCCCAATCTCTAGGGGAGAGACGCCCGCCGCACCTTATAAATTCATGACCCTGATAGCCAAGATGGCAGCAGTAGAATTAAAACACGCCCAACAGAACTTACTGTTACTACAACTATTCAAACGTTTGGAAATATTTGACTATTTAGCACAGACTATTTAGCACAGAGTTTCGACTGAAAACATGGAAACAACGTTCTCTGATCGTTTCACATTGCAGCAAAGCAAAGCTACTGCTGTTCAAGATACACATAACTTTTCTGGCTGATAAATAACATGAAACTTTGACTTTCCTTCGAATAACTACGGTAACGGCAAAGCCGTATACACTGCTAATTTGTTAGCACTGACACCTCTACGCAAATGCTCTCGGTCGTTAAGCGAAGGCCTTCGGCCACTGCGTTGTCTGTGGTGAGAGATAATGCCTGAAATTTGGTATTCTCGGCACACTCTTATGCTTAATATTTCGTAGTTAAATTTAGGTTCCGAACAACAGAATAACTAATAGTTCATTCTTACATGAAGAATATTTTGTGATCCTTCAGATCGATTTCATACTTAGAAATGACCGGTTCTTTTATACAGGTAATGCATGAAAGGACTTTTCCAATTTTTATGCCGTCACAACAGAGTAATATATATAATTTTCAATTTCGAAAAATCACTTAGATAACAAAATCTGAAATCTTAGGACGACAACGGTCGCAGGTTCGAATCCTGCCTCGGGCATGGATGTGTGTGATGTCCTTATGTTACTTAGGTTTAAGTAGTTCTAAGTTCTAGGGGACTGATGACCTCAGAAGTTAAGTCCCATAGTGCTCAGAGCCATTTGAACCATTTTTTTGACTCTGAAAAGATTTTGAAGGGATATTTGTAGACTTACCTCGGTTATCCCCCCCCCCCCCAAAAAAAAAAAGTTTATGGAAAACTCACTCGATCGAAATGTGGACACTTATTCTGGCCTGGTGGCCATTGAGCAACTGCAGCGCCGATAGATGCACACTGCGACGGTATTTTCCGAAACTACGATGGCTGCGCAATCTATACTGTAGGCGGCGCCTCTCCCGGATTTATCCTATAATTTTCTTAACCTCTTTATAAGGAAATATGAATTTAAACAGGGGTAAAATCATGTGCTTCATTAAAAAGATTTTGTAGCGGTTTAATTGTACGATCCGTGCTGTTAAATCATTTATTGCGTAACAGACGTAAGGAATAAAAATCAGTCCCTTGATAGGATAGTGATCAGGCTGAGTTTTTACTGCATCTACGGGAAATGGTTCTCTGTTTACCATGGACAGATGGGAAGTGCTACGTCTGATGTATGTTTGGCAACAAACATATGTGTAGTCCTCATTGTCTTGCAAAAATACCATGCAAAACCGAGAGTGTTGGTTTCATCGCCTAAGATAATAGAAAAATGATCTATAACGAAAATAGTTTCGCTCAGAAGCCACTGTCCACTGAACATCGCGAAGCAACCGACATGCAAAATATTTAAGAGACGTTCTGAAGGTAAGTGTAGGTATCAACACTAAGTCAAGGAAGTACCCACAATCCAAACTTTGGGGAGGGGAGCGCAACACGTATTACTTTCATGGAAGGATAAATGGAAGGGGTGGGGGGACCAAAGTACAGTTCCTTACAAAATAACATTCAAAACTATTGAAAAACAATATCTGTTAATCACAAAACATATTAACGTTACCACTCTGTAACAGATACCTACTATTTACAAGGCACTTCAGTGAGAGAGTACAGTTTCTGTGAGAGTTGTGCATAATACTGCGCTATCAGCAAGGCAACGTTCATGTACATACTTTCATTACTCACATATTTGGCAATGACTGATAACGTCTTGAATTGAAGATAACCGATAATAGAAGCTTACAGAACCCATAGCCATCTGGCATTTTCAGCTGCATGAAGAATAGCGTGGAACAGGGAAATAGTTTCAAGATTTAACGACAAATGGCTGTGGGCTCACTTGCTAGTCAATATCCACTCTATGGTTTGGCTTCCTTCCAACCGATACCCAACTGACAGAAATGTCTGTACGTCGATACAGGACGTTAGTTCGGATCTCGAAGATAACTGTAATTTCTTTCAAGGTGAGAGCAAATGACGGCGCTGCCCCTCCTCCCAACCCCTGTCCGCGTTTCCCTTGCTTGGTACACACTAAACAGTGAATGCTTAAACTTTGAACCATCAGCAGTAATGGAAATTGCACGGTATTACATCACTGACAGGCAGAATTTTTATGCAGGAGCTTGTACACTACAGATCCAAAAAAATATACACTGAGGTGACAAAAGTCATGGTTTAGCGAATTGCATATATACAGATGGCGGTAGTATCGCGTGCACAAGGTAAAAATGGTCGAGGCGTTGGCGGAGCTTTCAATTGTACTTAGGTGATTCATGTGAAAATACTTCCGACGTGATTGTGACCGCACGGCGGGAATAAAAGGATTTTGATCCCGGAATGGTAGTTGCAGCTAGACGCATGGGACATTCCGTTTCGGGAATGGTTAGGGAAGTCAGTATTTTGAGATCCACAGTGTCAAGAGTGTACAGAGAATGCCGAATTTCAGGCATTACCTTGAAACGTCCCCTTTGAACTATTCTACAATGACTGTGCTTAAACTGACACACAATATTTTTAGCGCAACGCAATCTGACTTTCAAAATTCCCTACTAAAGAATGGCCCTGACAAACATTAAACTATACCTTTCACAAATCACTTACCTCACAAAAATCTTCGCTGCTCAAGCTACTGCAATACAGCAAGCGCCACTACTGCCAGCTAAATAAAAGATTCAAACTACTAAAGGCACTAACTACTGATAGGGATAGTTAGCAAATGAAAGATATTAATAGAGAACAAACAATGTATTTACCTTAATATCATCACAAGTCATAATATATATATCAGTTCATGACAAATTGCAAACCTCCGCCATCTCTCTCCCCACATCCACCACTGCTGGCGGCTCACCTCCAACTGCGCAACGCTACCCGCTGTTCACAGCCAGCTGCCTAACACTACAATGGCGAGTATTACAACAATGCAAACTAGCCACAGACTGCACACAGCACAGCCAGTGATTTCATTTTGAGCGCTACGTAACGTTGCCAATAAGAAAACATAAACAGCCTACTTACATAGAGAAAACATAAACAGCCTGAGAAAACATAAACAGCCTACTTACATAGCCCCCATGCTCCCCACAAAAAATTTTTACAAATGGTGTTGGGCACTGGCCAATACAGATTTGACAAAAATTTTCCTTTTCATAATTACAATAACAAAGAAATCAAATGCACACACTTATTGATACAATGTTGGTCAAAAGCTAAAAATTTCTCACAGTCCATAAAGACAGTCCAGAATGTTCATCACAGTAAAAATGCAGAGTTTTTCTCTAAGTCTGAGCAGTAAAAGACAATGCACACAGATGTAGTGGATTTCCATGCAGTCTTGAAGAAGTAGTGTTGTCCTTCCAACGGAAAGACAGTGCTGACTCGACATGCAGACAGGTAATGGGCCACAACAGAGCAAACCCACAGCAGAGTCATTCGAAGTTTGGAAGAATATTGTTAGGTAGGTCATCACAGAGCAGACCCACTGTAGTCCTGGTAGAGATTACGGTATTGGTGGGCCACCAGAGGTGCAGACCCACTGCAGTCCGTGTAGAGATAATGGTAATGGTGGGTCATCAAAGATGCAGACCCACTGTAGTCCTTGTAGAAATAATGGCGTTGGTGGGTCATCATAGATGCAGACCCACTGCAGTCCTTGTAGAGATAATGGTATTGATGGATCATCAAAGAGGTAGACCCACTGTAGTCCTTGTAGAGATGGCCAGCAGCCATCTGCTGCGACTGTGCAGGTGCACAATCACCATCGAAGAGTCTTGCGGATAATGTAGCAAGTCCATAACCACCACTTGTGCACTCACAAAGTTTTTGGAATTGTCCTTAGAACCAGCAATGCTGTTATCCAGTCCCTTGCTGAATCATTAACACACGTGCAAACACTAACAGTCCCTACTTCTCACATATTGTCCATATACTATGACCAAAAGAAACGTGTGCAGTGAAATGTAACTAACAAGTTAATAATATCATGAACTGGTGACAATTACAATTTTATAACAGAAGAATACAATAACAAAGGTACAAAATACATCATTAAAGAACATAACAATACAGATAACATTTGTAGTAAAACAGGCGTTACAAAAGAATAGAAATAGACATATACGTCAGTGTTACAGGAATTATGACATGAGTACATACATAAAAGATCACAATAACTTTTGAAACATCAACTTCACACATTAGCATTAACACAAAACAGAGTAAATAATGTCTAAACATCTTTACAAAGTAAATAACATATTATTAATGCCAATTATATTCGAGGATAACAGTATTCCTCATCATAGTGAATGTAGCTTAATATTAAAAGAAGAAAAAATTCTATGAAACTACACAGAGACAGGAAGAAAACAAATACTCAAGGGTACACAAACACATAGTGGGATAACACCAATAGGAAAGGACAGGGTTCGTTTTCAGTGTAACATTTGGTACTGCAGTCCAACCCAAAACTTCATATATCTTTCCTCTTACTTCATCCTTTGTTTCCACCAAAAAAAATTCTATCTAAGCATGCTTTCTGTATTTGTATGTTCACACATTTCTTACCTCAACATTTATTTCCAAGAAAATCCTACCTATACCTCGTTCCTGTATTCTCAATGCATTTCTTCCAATTCATCGCAACTCATTCTCTTCTATAGTCTACCCCCTCTTAAGCTAACTTAAATCTACTGAGCTCAGATGCTAAACTAAGGGACGAGGCAATGCAGCAGCACAAAACAATTAACACAAACATCAATGACAAAAATACAAATGCCAAAGCAATTGCAATATTACAACTCATATAGGGCACTGTGCAGCAAAAAAAAAATAAATCTGGCTTAGCAGAGTAACACAAATTAAAGTTCAGTAGCACTATGCCTGGCAAACAGCAGCTTATATCGAAACATTACATAGCTCAAGTAGAAAAAATAGTACACTAAAGATAACAATGCAGATAAGGCAAATGTATAATCACATCTTAATGTCTAAGTAATTAAAGTGGTGCACCACAAGAAGTTATTCTACCAAAAAGTTACCAATTACTTGAAAAGAAAATTATGAATGCAGTTACTAGTTCCTTCTTATTGTTCTTTCCTTTCCAAGTGCTCCTTTTTTAAAGAATGTGGATCATAAAATAATTATTTAATAGATCTGTTGACAGAAAGTGTTCACATTAGCAAATGCATTTAATTTTATTTTATGAAACCAATGCTGCAACACAGCTGGAAAACAGATGTCAAATGAAATAAGCAATTACGCAAACCAAAGCATAAAAACATCATTCAATAGCTACGTGGCATTTCGTAAGTCAGTAGCTCTCAATTCTCGTAGAAAGACACTTGTCATTATCAGGTTTGCAGATGTAAGAATATTTCCAAGGATAATGGCCTCCCCTTTTTTTTGTTCTACCTGTGCCGCTGAAAAGGGCTCGCAATAATGGCTTTTTCTCCAGGCGTCTGACACAGCTGGGTGCCCGCGACGCATTACATGCAGGTGGTCACTTAACTTTCTTACGGAAATATTTACGACAGCAGTTTCCGCTACCGTGGCAGTCATATAAAAATATTTCACAGGTCAAGAATTAGCGTTGCAAATCTGTAGAAACAAAATGCTATTGATATAACAGTGTCCAAAAAATTTTCGTCTGCATTGTAATACATTCATGCATATACACACACATTATACCTCAACAGCATAGTACACATCGTCGTCGTAATAATAACATCATAACACTTCAGTCAAATCTCAAAATCGTCGTAACTTCCTCCAATAATTAAAAAAAATTCTCTGCTCATGTCAAAAGTGTCATCTGCCTCAAACGTACTTTAAAAATCATAATCCCTTTACCAAATACATCATTCAAAGCTCTCATAGTGTCACAATGGTTCCAAAAAAATATGAACAGTTCACACAGTACAGACAAAATACAATCAGATAGCTGTGTAATTTGTGTGTTAGAGAAATAAGGTACCGATGTGTAAAGTTGTATAAGCAAATACCATATTAGCTAGGGCTCCTTGTGCTTGCCAAACACATGGTACACAAAGTAAGCGTGTACCCCCCTGAGGATTAATGTAATTATACCCTCAGGTGTTACAAATTACAGCAATGGAATGAAATATATCACGGAAAACTTTCTTTGTAATTCAAAAATCTTTAAAAATAAATGTTTTAAGTACAAAATTAATCACTGAAATGCGTGTCCTGTAGCGCTAAATGTGCGTCTTGTTGCAACATAATCTCTGTGGAAGTGTCGTAGTTATCGTCCTCCAAAAGCTAAGTTCTGCAGAAGCCAATGTACTTACCTCATGATAAACAAAAGTGAAACGCTTTGCGTATAGATATCGTAGTTATAATGCTTATTGGCGTGATGAAGAAAGTACTGTACAGTAACGTAATGTTGTGCCACGAAAAAGGCTGTCTCATTGTTGCTATACCACAAAAGTTACTACTAAAACATGTTTTTCTTTCCAGAAGAATTCAGAAAACTGTGCAGATATAAAACAGATACACCGCAAAAGCAACATTGTAAATTGTCACTCATTCATGATAAAAATCGTGTAGCTGTCACATAAACTAACCTCTGTGTCATCTGGTATCTCTCAGAAAGCACTTTAAATCCGGAATGTATTTTCAAGTAAACCAAAATGTTGCATTAAAATCTCATTAGCAGTACTGGTAAATGTTCTAATCGTGCAACTAACAAGCAAGAATGTACACACACAATTACACTGTGTCGTCTGTTCGCAATAACAATGCATTCGTAATTTCTGTTTAAATAATTTCTCTTGGTTCTTGGCGGGATATTTAACTTCAAACATTGTTGCATGGTAACAGTTTCTAAAGCATACTAGTAACGTGAAGTGAAACGTTTTATGGCAAAGACAAAGTTAAAAAGCAGATTATCTCTCAGTAAGCGGTTTTACATGTGAAGTGTGGTGCAATCCTTTACTCTTCCTAGTATGCAGACTTTCAACTTCAAAGCAATTATCATGTTGTTTACATCGGTAAAGAATGCTAAATCTTTTCTCAAGGCTAGCGTCTTTGTTATTTTTCCCTGAGCCAGCGGCCGCACGCGGCTGCCTGCGGTGTGAGTCATTGTCTGTTTCTTTGTTGGCGCGCGTCGTTATTGGGATTAGGAGACCTAACTTCTACAAATTCACGTTGTCGAAAGTGCCCTGCTCTGTTTGAATCCCGCCAGTTCTGATGCAATTCAGGTCTGTCGTTACGATCATATCGTCTGTCGTCATGTCGGTAGATTCCATAGTTTCTTTCTTGTCGGTCACATGGTGGAGAATTTCTCCCTGAATCGTAACTGCGCGCTGGTCCGTTGCGTCTAAAGTTATTCTGTCTCCCGTAATAATAATTATTTTGGTTCCCATATTGTCTGTTTCTCTGATTGTCTCTGTAATAGTCATTACCGCGGAGAGGTGATCTTTCCCTGTAATTATTACTACTCTGCCAACGGTTGTAATACGGGTGGTGCCTGTTTCGGTCACGATTTGTGTTGTGAGAATAGCCTTGTCGCGTCCAGTTATCGTTTCTGTCGTCACGGAATTGTGACAGATGTGACTTGTAATTGTTGTGTTCCTGTTTTCGCGTTCCGCGATTGTCAGTGTCAATTTCCAGTTCTTGTAACAGTCCCTGAAAGGCTTCAATGTCGTCTTTGCAACGTCCTGCTAAAATAATATGCCGTAAATGTTCAGGCAATTTGAGTAAGCAAATGAGGATGAGTTCTGAGGGGCTGTATGGGTTTGACAGGTACTGATTCTTGTGCAACATGTCTTCAAAGTATTTCACAAGACTGGAGAATTCAGATTGTTCGAAATGTTTCATCATTATGATACTATGTTTTACACGGTCTTGTGTGGCTTGAGACCAATATGCTGAGAGGAAGGCATGGTAAAACTCTCCTTCACTGTGGCAATCGTGAATTACCGATCGCATTCTTACAGCTGGTTCATTCTCTAAGTAGCCACACATAAATTCTAATCTGTGTTCCAACGACCAGTTGGGAGGAAAACAATGAGAGAATTGATGGAGCCATGCTTGTGGATGAATGTCGTTGCCAGAATTCTTAAATGTTTTGAATTTACGTGTAGTAATGAACAGCTTATAGTCAAAATCATCATGTCGGCAAGTCGCATGTCGGTCATTGTTACGTCGTTTCGGCGGTTCCATCTCAAAATTCGGCGTACCTTGCCAACTTCTTTCACAATTTCCGAAGTGCCCTGTGTTGTTATTTTGTGTCTGTTCCGTATTTGTATGTCCCTCTCCCCGTATTGGGGCGCGGGTGTCCTCTGAAATACGTAATTCTTGTACTACTTGTGCCAATTGATCTTGCACTTCCCGGATTTCTCTTTTGTACTGTGTATTGATTTGATTTTGATTTTGTTTGAATTTTCTAATTTGTTCATACTCTTCAGTGTCCATGAAGGCTACAGGTGTTGTGTCATTCAGATCATCATCTACCTTTGTAGATAAGTTAGTGAACTGATCTGAAAGTTCGGCTACTTTATCCGATAGTGAAATCATTTCCTCTGTATGTTTTTCTGAACCAAGTTTCAGAGTGTCCATTTGTGTTGAAATCGTGTCTACTGTGACCTTTAAGTTTTCCTGAGTTTTTGCAAGTTGCATAACCGTATCGGTAGATGCAACTGAGTCAAATTTTGCTTGTAAGGTCTCATGATTTTCATGAACAATAGTTTGCAGTTCTTTTATGGCTGCTTCGTGATTCTGTAGTGCATTTTCATGACGCGAAAAAATAGGTTGGAAATGCTCACAAATTTGTGTTTTTACGTCATTACAGACTTTTTGACATTTCGATTCAATGTGATGTAACTCAGCAGTTAAATCCTCACGTGTTCGTTCAAGAGTTTGCTCCAATGAGTCTAACTTTTTAAGATTTTGTTCCATTGTGTCTAACTTTTGAAGCTTTTGCTGTGTTTGTCTCTGATTTTGTTCCATTGTGTCTAACTTTTGAAGCTTTTGCTGTGTTTGTCTCTGATTTTGTTCCATTGTGTCTAACTTTTGAAGCTTTTGCTGTGTTTGTCCCATTTGTTGTATTAATTGTAATAACAATGCATTGGTGTCTGAAACATGTTCCTCAGTGCTTTTCGGCAGTGAATTTGCACCGGAAACATTCACATTTTGACAAGCAGAAAATGTGTCTTGACTCATTTGAGAAAACGGTGAGGACGCAAAACCTGAATCTACAGTGTTTGCAAAATTGTGTCCTATCATTTCGGATTCCTGAGGCGAGCTGTTGCCGACCGATCGATCGATAATGCTTCCCTCTTCACTAATTGTTTCACTGTCCACGCCATTGTTTGCCGCCCGCTCCATTTCCCTATGCACAGTTACCAAATTACTACTTTGAACATCAGTTAATTCATTACTCGGTGGCGCTAACACACTGCTCTCATTTTCACTGTCATTTCTCAGTTTACTTTGGAGCCTAGTATTACGTTTTTCACACGCCATTATTGTCACAGTATTTCACACGACAACACAGAAAAACACAATTTGAAGAGCAAAAATACGAGAACACATTAACATAACACTGAAAATAATATCTAGTTAATTACAGTTGCGAAATACTTGGTGCAAATCTATATGCATGCCACAACTGTTTTACTGTACAACAATGAAAGGCTACAACTACAAAGGAGATTCTCTCTACAATTACGCGCTAGCAATAAACAAAAGCTACACTAAATACACAAACTACAAGAAAAAATCAGAAGATTCCAGTGAGGTATCCTAGGCTAAGGGTCGACATATGAAACGTCCCCTTTGAACAATTCTTACAATGACTGTGCTTAAACTGACACACAATATTTTTAGCGCAACGCAATCTGACTTTCAAAATTCCCTACTAAAGAATGGCCCTGACAAACATTAAACTATACCTTTCACAAATCACTTACCTCACAAAAATCTTCGCTGCTCAAGCTACTGCAATACAGCAAGCGCCACTACTGCCAGCTAAATAAAAGATTCAAACTACTAAAGGCACTAACTACTGATAGGGATAGTTAGCAAATGAAAGATATTAATAGAGAACAAACAATGTATTTACCTTAATATCATCACAAGTCATAATATATATATCAGTTCATGACAAATTGCAAACCTCCGCCATCTCTCTCCCCACATCCACCACTGCTGGCGGCTCACCTCCAACTGCGCAACGCTACCCGCTGTTCACAGCCAGCTGCCTAACACTACAATGGCGAGTATTACAACAATGCAAACTAGCCACAGACTGCACACAGCACAGCCAGTGATTTCATTTTGAGCGCTACGTAACGTTGCCAATAAGAAAACATAAACAGCCTACTTACATAGAGAAAACATAAACAGCCTGAGAAAACATAAACAGCCTACTTACAACCTCTCACCTCGGGCAACACAGTGGCCGACGGCCTTCACTTAACGACCGAGAGCAGCGGCGTACGCATGTAATTGTAGTGCTAATAGATAAGAAACACTGCATGAAGTAACAGCAGAAATCAATGTGGGACGCAACGACGAACGTGTTCGTTAGCGCAGTGTGGCGAACTTTGGTGTTAACGGGCTATGGGATGCGAGTGCCTTTGCTGAAAGCACGAGCTCATGACCATGACGGTTGGACCCTAGATGGCTGGAAAACCGAGGCCTGGTCAGAAGAGTCCCGATTTCAGTTGGTAGGGTTCGAGTGTGGAGCAGTCCCCATGAGGCCATGGAGCCAAGTTGTCAACAAGGCACTGCGCAAGCTGCTGTTGGATCCATAATGATGTGGGCTGTGTTTACATGAATTGGACTGTGTCTTATGTTTCTCTTGAATCGATCATTGACTGGAAATGGTTATGTTCGGCTACTTGGAGTCCCTTTGAGGCCATTCAACGATGGACTTTTTATGGATGACAATAAGCCATGACACCGGGACACAGTTGTTTGCAATTTGTTTGAAGAACATTCTGGACAGTCACCCGACATGACTCCCATCGAACATTTATGGTACATATTCGAGAGTTCAGTTCGTGCACAAAATCCTGCACCGGCAACACTTTCGCAATTATGGACGGCTATACTGGCAGCACGGCTCAATATTTCTGCAGGATAATTTGAATAGCTTGCTGAATTCATGCCATGTCGAGTTTCTGCAATGAGCCGAGCAAAAATAGGTCCGACACGATATAGGAGGTATCCCATGGCTTCTGTCACCTCACTGTATATGCGATATTGTGCCATCTTGCATTATTTGAAACCCATTCAGTAACGCAGTAAATGTCTCTATTCCACAGAGAATAATATAGTAGTTTGAAGTTGTAGAATGGACGGTTAATTCAACGAAATTAGCACCACAAAATCACGTTTCACCCTATTCTATGTAGACATGTCCAAAAATCTCGTATAAAATGTATATGCCCTCTGTGTTGTGTTAGAAATCTCGGAGTAGAAATTGTTACTGTTGTGGCTTAAAATATTTAAGAAGATCTGAGATAGTGGCATCGATTGGCACAAGGTCCAACTACTTTTAATCTCGTAATGTCAACAGCAGATGATTACATTTTTGAAAGTGACGTAAACAATTGATATTTTGGAAGATTTATTTATTAGTATCATTAAATGATATATTTCAGCTATTTATTTACAAAGTATCAAACATGTCATGGATAATGGAGAGATGAATTCGCACCAAACAAACGATAGTCCCTGAACAACCCGTGGTCGTAGTCATTTTATTCTATGCTGTTGCCGGATTCGGGCTGTGTTGCTGACTGATGAGTATTTAGCGGCACTGTCCAAGGGTGAAACCATCGCGGGGTGGGACTCTTAACAGCTCACGTCCTGGTACTTTCTTGAGAATGACCAAAAGCTCTTAAAACCAACTCGAGTACCATGTTACGAGTATCCAGCAACCGCTCTATCTGAACACGATTTAAGGGAGGTGCCAAAACTTCAACTGGTCACGAAAGCAAAGAGGGGAAACTGTGAGAACTTGAAGTTTGAGTCATTGCTGGTTTATTCCCCAGTCAAACAACCTAGTCCAGTCATCATTACTTCAGTTGTTGGTGATAATATAGATCAGCAGTATGATCAATATTCAGGTTCTCCTAATTCGTGTCATGTGTTCTACCTGTTTATTTCTACACTTAATAATTTCCTCATTCACGTAAAATGTATTTCCTTCATACCTGATATTTTCGTTAGCACACTGGATTCACCTTCGGAAGGATGACCGTTCAAATCGGCGTCCGACCATCCAGATTTACGTCTTCCGTGATCTCCTAAAATCGCTCCAAGCAAAGCCAGGATGGTTTCTGTGAAATGGCATTGTTGATTTCCTTCTCCCATCCTTAAAAATATTCCCAGTTTGTGCTCTATCTCTAATAACCTCGTCATCGGCGGGATGTTAAACCTCAGTCTTTCCTTTCCTTCTTCCTCATTCCATGCAGTATCGTGGATCACGCCACTGCCTTGTAGAAAAAAGGTAGAGGAGCAGATGGAGGCTCAGTGCATTTGTAGTGTTTCAGTTCAGAGCGCTTATTTTTCGTAAATTTTGCATTTGCATGTCAGTTACCTGCTAGCCAAAGACAACATGTACGTGCAGTAATTTAGAGTTCCGTGAAGTATGCCTTCCTGCTTGCTAATTTCATCGCAGAAAATTTTGGTGTGAGAAAAGGAAAAATGGCACTTTGCTTTCGAGTTAACTGCTGTTCTGTACACAAATCTCGGTCGCGAACACTTGCAATTTGTTAATTATTGTTATCAATTGCCACGAAAATATTCTAAAGCCAAGAACTGTGAGACTTTCACTAAATACTAAAAAATACAACAAAAGTAATTCTTGGTGTCCTTGTTTATGATTGCATAAAATATTTATGTCTTGAATACATTATGGGAGTGACAGTGATCAATGTGTTACAAATATTTACTATTAAAAACCGTCTTGATCAAAATTTATTTATTACGGTGACCGGTTTCGACCACTCCTGTGGTCATCTTCAGACCAATGAGTAAGACCCTCCTTCTGCTGGAGAATCACTACGATCAGTAGTGATTTTCCAGCGGAGGGAGGTTCTTACACATTGGTCTCAAGATGACCACAGTAGTGGTCCAAACCAATCACCGTAATAAATAAATTGTGATCAAGACTGTTTTTCATAGTAAATATTTATGTCTTGGTTCAAGACAGACAAAATGTGTTTGAGAAACTTGATGGTAGATTTTATAATATGCTGCATATTTGATACCATCTCGCTAAAATGACTTTCAGAATAACTTCCAACAGTCAGCCTCTTTCGTAAAACCGAAGCAGCACTTTAGTGAGCAAGTCTCACTTCACAGATTAACTTCATTAGCTGTAGTGGAATGAAGCAATATTTATTTAAAGGATTGTTACCAGGCAGGAAAAGATGCGTGGTCCATTACCCACTCTGATGCTAAAAGCCTCGGAAATCCCTACAGACAGAAGAAGCGGTAATGATCAACAGCATGATGACACAGAAATAGTAAATTCACTGTATTAAAGACCTTAGAGGTATTTCTGCAAGACATTCAACTTTTAAAAAATATTTTTCTGATATTACTTTCTTTGCATACATATGCACATATCGAAACTAGACAAGCCTCACTCTTGGGTTTCTGAGTGAACATTGTCCAGAAGCGAGTTACCGAGAGGAGCTTACAGATATCGTTCAGATTCTCTGAACTTGTGTATATGACGCTGGTGTGAGACAGAGAAACTGGAGAATATAAATTAGAACTGAAGTGAAACGGAAGTATAGCAGAATTTCTGGTCAGACGTTTTGTAGGGTAACAACATCATTTGATTATGGAACCAGTATTGATGTTACCATCAACAGAAAGGCGGGAGTAAGTTGCTAGGAGGAATACATTGTCGAATTTCCTCTTGAGGATGGATTAGAAACCAGCACCAACTGGGCGGGTTTGCATATCCAGTTCACAATCATAGCTTAAGGAAACAGTGAGAATATACAGTATGAGAAGAGGAATTTGTAAAACATGTGAATGGTGACGAAACTCTAAGCCAGGTCTTCAATTTTAGGGAAAATGGAAGGTGTCTTTGTTGAAGAATATGCGCTTTTAGAATTATGCAACATCTTTCATTGAGTTTCTCAACGCCTCCATCTAAAATCATAAGAGAAACGTCTTAGTTGATAGCACTTAGAATTACAGACACATGTGATTAACCGCGACTTTTCTAATCGTATTAGTTATGTTGATTGTTTTGGATGCACTACCTTTGGATTAGCAAGATGGGGAGCAGTGTACACTGATTTCCTTCACATACAAAATATATTTATTCCCTATAATGGCAGAATTTAGTCGTACTAGAGAACGACGTTAATATAGAATTTACGGTAGCATTCATGACACAAAAACTGTCTTTAGGGTAACATTTGAAAAAGTGGTACTTGCTGTTCTTGTCAAAGACACATTTTTAGATCTTTCTAAAGCTTTTCTTACTGATGACGATAAAAGTCTACTAAATAAACTACCGTCACTATGAATAACAGGTAGAGCTATCAACTAGTTCTCCTCACGCCTAGCACATAGCGTACAAAGGACAATAATACAAAGCTCACTTAATATACCTTTTACTAAAATGTCTTGACAGCACAGCTTTTTGAATAAATTACCGGTTTCGGATATGCAATAGCCATCTTCAGGCTCTGCAATAAAAGTAAAAGAAAGTACATTATTACCCACTAGATTAAGAGATTAAAAACAAATGACAGAATTATAGTCCCGATCTTCAAGAAAGGGGATAAAAGGAGATGTGAGAACTACAGAGGAATCACCCTGCTATGCCACTGTGGAGAAATCTATGAAAAGATCCTGGAGAAGAGAATAAGAAGCAGTATTGAAAGAACACTGCAAGAGGAGCAGTATGGTTTCAGACCGGGAAGATCAACAACGGACCTCATATTTGCGGTAAGGCAACTGCAGGAAAGGCACTATGAGTACGGGAAGGACTTAATCATGGCCTTTTTAGATATTGAGAAGGCGTATAACAGTATCTATAGGGACAAGCTCTGGGATGTGCTGAACGCAAAAGGGATAGATGAAGAGATAACACGAAAAGTCAGAAAAATGTATGAGGGAAGTGAGAGTTGTGTGAAAGTGGGGAGGGAACGTACTGCATGGTTCAAGCTGGAAAATGGGCTGCGACAGGGAAGTGCACTTTCGCCTTTATTGTTTATTATTGTTATGGATGAAATCCTACAGCAAGTATCAGATGCAATTGGAGATCATAAAATGAAAGCAGTGCTTTTTGCCGATGACCTGATGTTATGGGGAAATTGCGAGAAGGAGGTGCAAGAGCAGTTAGATGTATGGGAGGCAACGGCAGCACAATATGGAATGCATTTCTCTGCAAAGAAAAGTGAAATAACTGTCACAACAAGGAAGAAGAATAGGCCAAATGTGGATATAACTTGTGGAGGGGAGAAACTACAAGTGGTAGAGAACTTCAAGTACCTGGGAAGCATGATTGAAAGTAAGGGGGGAAACGCAATGGAAATAAATGAAAGGTGCAGAAAAGCAGGGCAGTTCTTCAAATGCATTAGGGGGCTTAATTGGAGCAAGGAGGTGCCACAGAAATCCAAGGGAATTATATACCGAACCTACTTGGTCCCCATATTGGCATACGGAAGTGAGACATGGGTAATGCACAAAAGCGACAAAAGTAGAATACAAGCTAGTGAAATGAAGTTCCAGAGGAGCAGGTTGAGTGTAACAAGACGAGACAGATTGCGAAATGTGTATGTGAGGGAAAGACTAAAGGAGGAACCAGTACAGGACAGGATAGAAAAATCAAGACTGCAGTGGTATGGACACATGATGAGAATGGATGAGGGAAGAATTCCAAAGAGGATGAAACTTCCTGGCAGATTAAAACTGTGTGCCCGACCGAGACTCGAGTTCGAGTCTCGGTCGGGCACACAGTTTTAATCTGCCAGGAAGTTTCATATCAGCGCACACTCCGCTGCAGAGTGAAAATCTCATTCCAAAGAGGATGTTTGATCTGCAACTGGAGGGGAAGAGGCCCAGGGGAAGACCAAGAGATAGATGGGTGAAGGGAGTGAAGGAATGTGTGACGAGAAGAGGAGAGAACTGGACAAAGGTGGAAGAGGGGGAATGGTGGAAAGACAGAACACGATGGAGAGGCTTGTGTTCCCGACAGACCCAGCCAGTGGCTGGAAACTGTCCAAGATGATGATGATGATGATGACAGAAGCTGTAACAAAAACACAATGTACCTATCATTCTGCTGCACTGCAACAAGTCATAAAATGTAAATGTAACACTAGTCAAAATTGACGTGCAAGTAACGAGCAAAGTGTTTTCAACCAAAACTTTTATTTCGAACTCTTTGAAGAACTTATTTCCTGACATTTGAGTTCCAAGTGAGGAGTGTTATCGTGCACCGTCGATGGCTTGCAGAAATAAACAGTGGCGCAATCATCTACAGAGCTTTCTGAGCACACGTCACACGGGGCAGTGCGTCACTCCCTGTATCAATGTCCGCTACCTTGAATGGTACAACAAGAACTGTAGCCAAGAATGAGTAACACCAACTACATGTACAGTGCGCCCTCTAGCGACGATCACCGCACTTCACCACCTTCCCAATAAAAATTAGGCTATCTTTATTTTATTGAAATACTGTCGTAATTTACTTCTTTTCGTTACTCAACGTCCGTTCTCGTTTCATTTTCATTTTATTAGAGGCGAAGCTGGAATTATGGGCTACCACTTTATTTTTAAACCATAAATTCCAAAACCGTTACTGAAATTCGCGGAAATCCTAAAAAAATAATATTTATGATATTATAAAAAAGCCAAATACATATTTTATAATTTAAATCAATATGCCACTTTAATAGGAAAACATCTTTACAAAACTGACGTACTGTGAAAAAATGAAAATGTGATGGTACTATGGGCTACCCTAAACAAAAAAAGTAAATATTATTTTCTGTAAATTTTTATACAGTAATTAGAAAATAGCAAACCCTTTATACTAGGACATGTTCGTCATAAGTTATGCATTTAGGTTCGGCAGAAACCACAAATATAATGTTCTCTTTCGCAGCCAGCACACTCGTTGTATGCCCACATCTCGCACATTAGGCACTGGATCCATAGCTCTCCTTTAGTTTCTTTTGAATATAACCTTTCACAAAAAAGGCAGGTAGCATTTTCATCTCCAGGCTCTTCAACACCAAAACGCGGCTCTAGAACTGACACCTCATAGTCTATCGATCCCTCCTCTGAGCTCTCTAATGATGAGATTGTAGATCGATGATCAATTTTCGCTTCACTGATGGCGTTTTGCTTTTTATTCCTTGTTTCTTTCTTTTGATAACACCTGGCCCACGTTTCATGTTCTTTGTATCTCTTTTGTAGCAACACTTTCTATCCACCTTTTTTTATCCACTTCTTTCCCTCCTTTATTTTCATTTTCCTTTTTTTATCAGCTTCCTTTTCTTCGTGCTTTTTTTAGCTTTTTCCAATTATATGTTGTAGGGTAACGCTGTACTTAGAGTTACCTTACCTGGCTTATGTCCTTTGTTTGTTGTTTTTTTCCTATTTTTTGGAATAGTCAAAATGTCCTTGGGTGACATCGTAATGTTTCCTACTGGAAAGTAGGACGCAGTGCTAGGGTCAGCTTCTGCTAAGTCTTGGGCACATTGTGTGTGGTGGCTCTGGTCGCTGGTGGGAGCCTTATGTGGACCAGTATGGGTCTCACATGTGTTTTGGGGGGAGCCTTCTGCATTATCAGGCTGGTTTTCTTGAGGCAGCAAGGTTGGTTTTGTTTTAGAATGCTTCCTTCCTTATGTTTCAGGAGGATGTTAAGATCCAACTCTTTCATGTTTGAGGTCCCAAAACTGACACCTGTGAAAACACTTAGATTGCAAGGGAAAATCCCACAAACTTCAAACCTATGCAGAGCTATCTGACCACTCTGGCACCTTATGCATGCTTTTCCAAACTGTTCAGTTATCTCATAAGGACCAAGTGGTTTATCATTATGGAGCATCCACATTCTCACTATAGTGACATTCGAGAGGAGAAATGAAGGACTTCTCCAATGGTTGCATTTTGTGTGACTTGTGGGGCAGTAGACTTATAATTGTGTCATGGTTCCTTCTTGCCAGATCCAAACATTAATATTCTTGGTATGTGTGTTACGCCCATCCAAAATAAGAAGAACTGGGCTTTCTTCCATAGGCTTGACATAGCTGATAAAGTGATCCACCCATTCTGTAAACAGATACCCCTGTATCCAACCAGATGGGCGGCATCGTCCTATTGGGCCCAGCAGAGCACCTTTCATCAAAATGGCAGACATATTTTTCCTGGGAAAATTAGCATTGGTGGATCAAATGTCCCACCAGCACTCATGCAATAAACAATTGTAACAAGGGATCCCTTTTTGGCAAAGCACCAACCTGCCACTTACCTTTGAGACCCACGACTTCAGACACTTTACTCTGGACGACAGATAAACCCGTCTCATCCACGGGTCAGGAACATACTTTTTTTTTGCATTCAGCTTCAAGAATATCAAAAAAATTGTCTACTGCATCTGTATTGAAACCATTAGCTCTGGAGAATGACTCAGCTGTGAGTTTTAGAATTCACAACAAATCTTTATGACGATTTATAAAATGGTCAAACCATGCCCTCCTAACGACTCCGCCGCCAGTGAAAGGATGATCTACACCGTTTCTGTCACACAGCTGATAAGCCAAATGTCTAATATCATTTCTTGTTAGGCCATAAAACTTTTGTTCCATTATCAGCAAATAATGTACAAGTTCAGCTTCCACTTCACTAGTCATAATTAGTTTCCTCTTCAACATACTAGACACAGCTTCTTCAGCTGGTATGCCAAGATGAACTGGCCTTTGCAAAGTCGTTTGTGGTACAGAAAACTGTTTTGAATCTTTTAAAAACCCCATTCTCTTTTCTGAAACTGCTTTAATCGCGGATATCATGTTATCCAGATTCCGACATTGCCTGGATTTTATTTTTCTTTTGCAGATTCACCACTTTGTGAGGCATCTGAAACAGCAAACCACATAGTATTTGCAGTGGTTTTAATATGGGATAGTTCAGTTGGTAACCCATATAACCACCACAGCGATTGTCCATATTACCACCCTCGCCATCTTGGAAAGTGAAACGTCGCTATCCATTATAAACAACCTTTAATTAACCAACTTCAGGAGACTTAGAGAGCTAAATACTTATATAATACCCAGTTAATACATTAACAGCTAACTATGCGTTAGCAGTATGTCTAATATAACTGTAAATTCTTACCTTTCAAAGATTTGAAATGAGAAAAAATCACAAAGCAGCTTACCACTAACGTTCAACATAACTGACTGCGCCAGTGCATTCTGTGGCACTTGCCCGAACTTCCTACTAATATTTACCGAGGTTACTGCTAGAATGTGCGGGCTTGTTAGATATTAAGGTAGCCCATGTGGCAACCACTAACCCATAATACCATCTTTGCCTCTTTTTACTGTCCTAACCAAAATACAAACTGGAGTATGAGAAACTGGAGGATATGCATATTTCCGAAGTTTATTCCAGCTTCTTCCTCACAATGTATTCAAGTTTATAATGATCTCTGTAATCAGTCCCTATCTTGGAACATTTCTTTCTGTCTTATCCAGTTTAAACAGTAAGAAGACGAATACATTTTTGTACAGTTAAACAAGCTTTTTAAAAAACAATTGCTTTCTTATATACAACTTATATACAATGACATGGTTTTCGACGGGACATTAAACCATAATCCTCCTTCTTGTTTCTTCTATCTTGGGAAATCTATTGTTAATTTACTAAACTGATATTGTTCTTATTTCATCTTCTAGGGCGTATTCTTTAGGTTTTGTTGTTCTGTGCTTCTTTCTGTCCGGTATTTGAACTTATATTTGGTCTTGGGTTACGTGTTGTATGATTACTTGCAAACTGTGTAGGGCAGATAAACCCCGTTTCTAGAGAGTTTGTCAGAGATTACACAGTATATGTGTTGTTTTCCTGGAAATGAACAGTGAGTAATTGCATTTAGTGACGTTTACTCTGGCCCAACAAATTTATGACAGAGACTCCTCCCAGCTCTGGCGTGAATTTAATTCTATTGTGTATATGTATTTATTTGCTTAACCTACAAGTCCACTTGAATAGCTCATTATTCACATATCTGAACCAGCATTTAATTTTATAGTCACAGCTAAATTTTTTGATGCGTTTTTGAAATCCAGTAATTCATTTCGTACTTTGAAGACGTATGATTACCATAACATAATTCCATTTTCACGTATCACATCAGGATTCTTAAAAATTTTACAATGCAAAACTTTACACCATACTTTAAAGTTTCAATTCTGCATTATGTATGAGTTATAAGATCCACAAAAGTATAGAACATGAATTAAATATATACCCAATTGCACTATTTTCATAGAAGAGACAGTCTTGTGCAAAAAAATAAAACAAAACGCATTAACTTAAGACTTATTGTACCACATAAAATTCAAAGGAAAAGCACCAAATTCAATCCTCTTGCTCACTTACGGGAATAAGTCAACAGTACGGCTGACGTCTGGATAATAACCTTCTTTTGGCATACGTTCTCTTGTGTAGTGCATGACTATCACGTTGCAGCAGCCAACAGGAATTGTCTGTCATGGATGCACTCCATCGCCCCTGATACCTTCTTTCCATTCCTTTAATG
This sequence comes from Schistocerca piceifrons, assembly GCF_021461385.2. Lineage (NCBI taxonomy): Eukaryota > Metazoa > Arthropoda > Insecta > Orthoptera > Acrididae > Schistocerca > Schistocerca piceifrons. Next base: position 458,651,740 of record NC_060140.1, read on the forward strand.
TCTTGGTGAATCTTCTCACGCCGTCCTTCTCTCACTCTCCCTTGGTTTGTCTAAATGTAACTCAAGGAAGAGTACCTTCAGACTCTTGTTGCCTTCTAAGGCTTTTTATTTGTCCAGCATGTTGTTCGCTTATTTCACATACAGTAACTTGAATCTTTCTCATTTCCCAAAAACTTCTGAATCCCTTCTATGAAACCAACTCATGCTTCCATTTCTTGAGGAGTAATGTTGTTGTTGTTCTGGTCTTCAGTCCAGAGACAGGTTTGATGCAGCTCTCCATGCTACTCTATCCTGTGCAAGCCTCTTCATCTCCAAATAACTATTGCAACTTACAACCTCGTGACTCTGTTTAGATTATTCATCTCTTTGACTCCCTCTACGATATTTACCAAAATGTCATACCAGCCGATCCCTCCTTCTAGTCAAGCTGTGCCACAAGTTCCTTTTCACCCCAATTCTATTCAGTACCTCCTCATTAGTTACGTGATCTACTCATCCAATCTTCAGTATTTCGAAAGCTTCTATTCTCCTCTTGTCTAAATTGTTTATCGTCCTTGTTTCTCTTCCATACATGGCTAAGCTCCATACAAATACTTTCAAAAGAGACTTTCTGATACTTAAATCTATACTCGATGTTAATAAATTTCTCTTCGTCAGAAACTCTTTCTTTGCCATAGTCAGTCTACATTTTATACCCTCTCTACCCTGACCGTCATCAGGTATTTTCTCCCCAAATAACAAAACTCTACTACTTTAAGTGTTTCGTTTCCTAGTCTAACACCCTCAGCGTCACCTGATTTCATTAGATTTGGATTTTAATTCCTACTCCAAATTTTTCTTTTGTTTCCTTTACTGTTTGCTCAATATACAGATTGAATAACATCGGGGATAGGCTACAACCCTGCCTCACTCCTTTCTCAACCACTGCTTCCTTTTCATGCCCCTTGACTCTTACGACTGCCATCTGGTTTCTGTACAAATTGTAAATATCCTTGCCCCCCCCCCCCCCCCCCCCTGTATTTCGGAATTTAAAAGAGAGTATTCCAGTCAATATTGTCAAAAGCTTTATCTAAGTCTACAAATACTAGAAACGTAGGTTTGCCATTCCTTTACCTATCTTCTCCGATCAGCCTCGGGTGTTCCAACATCCAAACTGATCTTCCCCGAGGTCGGCTTCTACCAGTTTTTCCAGTCGTCTGTAAAGAAGTCGTGTTAGTATTTTGCAGCGGTGAGTCATAAAATCTTCAAAACTTTTATCTCTACTTAGTTCCATGATTTGTGGCCTCACAATATACCCTCTTTGACTTTTGCCTCTGAGAGCATAGGAAACTTGTTGGTTACGTGTCTAAATCAATTGCCACTTTAATCCAATATCTTTGTAAATCCCAAGTTAATGTGCAAAACTGATAACAAAATTTTCTTGGATCCTAGAAAGGCCATGGTGCAATTTACCAATTTTAATAAGTGTCTTCTGGTACTTTCTTGGTGCTACCAGAACTTATAGTGTGCAAAGGGTTCCCTTTTAGTGATGCTGACATTACGTTGCAGTAGATTTTTCTAAGTGTGTAGGCGTGCATGGATACATTCTCGTGTGAATGTTTTCATTTATTATTCCGTTTTGATTTCTTTTGGTTTCACCAGTGATTTGATAAATTTGGCTTTATGCTTTGCACCACATGGCGCGAACTTGCCTTCTGTGTTGTTCAGCGGTAATCAATCTGTTCCCTGGAGTGAATTTACATTGTGTGGAATATTTCTAAGTAATTAATGGATTTTAGTGTACTTTACCGTGTGAAATTTCAAATTTCAAATTGATAGCGTGCTTGCTTTGTTAGTCTGAACTAGGTGCTCGGACGAACCAGTTGAGCCCTCAGCCCTCTGTGTCCAACGAGGGATAAATTTCTTGCAGTTCATTTTATATTTATTTGCGCGTCGCGCATGTAATTTAACAGTTGTTGAAAATATTGAGCCACCTGGTAAATATGCTACCTTTTTAAAATCTAGTTTCCACGTGGTCCCTCCCCCCTCCCCCACCTTGTATCGGTTTTATTTAAGTGAGAATGTTTTAAGCAATTGCATTTGTCGAAAGACTGCTACTTCGGAAGGCACGAATCTCTTTCCCTGACTCTTTTGTAAAGGCGTAACGTGTCTTGATCTTTGTTCTTTAGTATGGATCTTGCGTAAGTACGTGCGTTTATTCTATCCTCTTCCCAGAATTTTCACATACCTTCCCCTTCATGTGGTCCGACACCATTCAACCATTTGAAACAGTGTTAAACTTAACTCAGACAACGGCAAGCGTTATTACAAGCTGTTTATTGTCTAGTGTTTAACTTGTGTTTTTGGTTAAAATAAATTGTATTTATATTTCATGAATGTTCATCAGCGCAGCCACCCCGTCCGAAATTGATCTTAGTACATCGAACCTGTCGTTACCAAAGCACAGTATTCTTGCAGGGCCAAATTCTGAATTTTGATTAAAATCTAAAGAATTATGTTTTAATTTAACTAACTGCTTTCATTCAGTATGATCACGCTTTTGTGTAAACTAATTTCAGTGTTCATTTTATGAGAATACTGACATATTAGTGGTTACTATGCAACAAGTTAATAATTTCTTTAACTAATTGTAATTAGTTTATTCCGAACTTCGTTGGATGGCGACCCTAAATAATCTACTATAAAAGAAAATATCAGAGCGCTTATTTTCATTAGCATTCGGTAGTTCAGTAGGTTTAAAAAGCCCTGCATGCCATTTCATTATAACCCATTTAAAGTCTCTTCATCCCCGAATAACAACAGCAACCGTACATCCGTTTGAATTTTCTTACTGTATTCATCTCTTGGTCCCTCGCTAAGATTCTTACTCCCTAAATTTCCGTCAAACAATAAATTGGTGATCCCTTGATGCCTCAGACTGTGTCATATCAACCGATCCCCTCATTTTATCAAATTGTGCCACAGAGATCTTGTCTTCCCAATTCTGTTCAGTACCTCCTCATTTGTCACGCTATCTAGTCATAAAATCTTCAGCGTTTTTCAAAAGCTTCTATTCTCTTCTTATCTTAACTGTTTATCATCCATGTTTTACTTCCACACATGGCTACGTTCCACACAAATGCTTTTAGAAAACATTCCTAACAGTTATGTCTATATGCGATATTAACAAATTTCTCTTTTTCAGAAACAGTTCTCTTGCTATTACCGGTCTACATTTTATATCCTCTCTACATAGGCCATCGTCAGATATTTTGCTGCCCAAAGAGCAAAACTCATCTACTACTTTTAGTGTCCCGTTTCCTAATCTAATTCCCTCAGCATCGCCTGATTTAATGCGACTACGTTCCATTATCCTTCTTTTGCCGTTGTTGATGATCGTTTTGTATCCTCCTTTCAGGACATGGTTCATTCCATTCAACTGCTCTTCTTAGTCCTTTCTCAGACAGAAATACAATGTCATCAGCATACTTCAAAGTTTTATTTATTCTCTTTGAACTTTAATTTCTACTCCAAATTTTTATTTTGTTTCCTTTGCTGTTTTTTCAATGTGCAGACTGAATAATATCGGGGATACGCTACAACCTGTATAGCTCCGTTCTCAACCAGTGTTTGCCTCTCAAGACTTACAACTGCCGTCTGGTTTCTGTACAAGCTGTAAAAAGCCTTTCGTTACCTGCGATTTGCCCCTACTACCTTCAGAATTTCAGAGAGAGTGTTTCAGTCGACATTTTCAAAAGCTTTCTCCAAATGTACAAAAGTTATAAATTTAGGTTTGCCCTTCCTTAGCCTATCTTCTAAGAGACGTTGTAGGGTCAGTTTTTCCATTCTTATGTAAAGAATTCGTGTTAGTATCTTGTAAATTTCATTCCTGTCAGCATTCGCTTTCTTTTGTATTGGATTTATTCTTCACTGAATCTGAGGCCTTTCTCATGCATATTGTCATGGATAGCTCTCCCAATGCTATCAGTAGTTCTGACGGAATGTCGTCTACTCCAGGAGCCTTGTTACGACATGTTTTTCAGAGCTCTATGAAATTTCTCCCGCAGTGTCATATCTGTCATTTCATCTTCTTCTATGTCCTCTTCCATTTCTATAATACTGTATTGAAGTTCGTCTCCCATGTATAGACCATCTATACAGTCATTCGCGTCGCTGTAATAAAAAGTGAACTATACTACTTCAGTTAGCCTGAAGTCTTACGCATCTCACTCTAAGCTCAGACTTAAGCTACCGACCACACTCACCGACTGCCCAGCGTCAAGTGCTTAACCACCCCACAACAATGAATCTCCCAGGTAGCCAATACAGACCAAAGGGGTTGCTTCCGGTACCCACCTACCCACTGTCGAAAAAGATGACTTAGAAGGCACAAATCTCTTTGCTTTGACTGAACACCCGAAGTTGGCCAGACTGACCACAGCAGACAGCGAGTTCCATACTACTAGCTACCAATGGAAACACGAAAAGTACATTCGCATGCACTTTCACACAGACGGTAATGAGAAGGATCGAAATCTAGGAGCACAAAATATATTCAATTAAAACGAAAATGAGCGTATGGCATCGTTGGCCGGTAGGCCCCTGTTCGGGGAAGTTCGGCCGCCAAGTGCAAGTCTTATTTCATTCAACGCCACATTTGGCGACTTGTGCGCCGGTGATGAGGATGAAATTATGATGAGGACAACACAATACCCAGACGGCAGTCGAACCCGGGCCCGCTTGCACGGGAGACGAGCACGTTACCACCCAGCTAAGAAGACTGACAATATGTTCAATGAAAATCTAATTTAGGCCTTGAATGTGAACAATTAGGTAATTTAAGTCTTTTTTTATAGCGATGCAGTACACAGAGACCTTTCAACTTGCACAGGATAGAGTAGCTTGGACAGCTCATCAAACCAATCATCGGACTGAGGACCACGAAAACAACATTAGTATATCTACAATGTCCTTTTCAGTGAGGCAGGTGTCACAGCTTGTAAGGGCTGCTAATTTTAAGAAATGCCTCATTTTATTAATATTCAGTCGACTTGCTGTTAGTCTGTTAACAGAAACAGTTTTTTTTCTCGTAAGCGTCGAGCTGAGAAACCGAAGGTGGCGTCGAATATACTCGCTCAAAAACGCTTCACCTTGTGACTTTGTTTCCGCAGGCCCAGGACGTGCAGGTCACCGTGCAGCAGGGTACGCTGCTGGGGACCGTCGTCCAGAGCGTCTACAACACGACCTACACCGCCTTCCGTGGGATACCCTATGCCGAGCCGCCAGTCGGGGAGCTGCGCTTCGCGGTGAGTCTGGTGCCATTGGCCGCTTCTCTCCCCTGGCTTTTACCTCCTTTTCACTGTCACACCTTTCGTCTTGAAATCAAAAGTTGTAAGTAGGCTATTTAGGTTTTTATGTTGGTGACACCACGTAGGGTTCTGTATGAAAATCACTGACTGTGCTGTGTGCAGTCTGTGGCTGGTTGGCATTGTTGGAATAAGGCTGTTTAGGTTTTTATGTTGGTAACGCCACGTAGCGCTCTTTATGAAAATCACCGATTGTGCTGTGTACAGTCTGTGGCTGCTTGTCATTGTTGCAGTATTCGCTATTGTATTGTTGAGCAGCTGGATCTGAACAGCGCATAGCGTTGGGCAGTTACCGGACGTGAGCTTCCAGCAGTGGTGGATGTGGGGAGACAGACGGCAGAATTTTGAGAGCGGACGATCTGGACGTGTGTCCGTCAGAAAAAGGAATTTGTAAGACTGGATGTCATGAACTGATATATATATATATATATATATATATATATATATATATATATATATATATTATGACTTTTGAACACTATTAAGGTAAATACATTGTTTGTTCTGTACCAATATCTTTCTTTTGCTAACTATTACTATCAGTAGTTAGTGCCTTCAGTAGATAGAATCTTTCATTTAGCTGGCAGTATGGGCGCACGCTGTATTGCAGTAGTTCGAGTAATGAAGATTTTTGTGAGGTAAGTGATTCATGAAATGTATAGGTTATTGTTTGTCAGGGCTATTCTTTTGTAGGGATTACTGAAAGTCAGATTGCGTTGGGCTAAAAATATTGTGTGTCATTTTAATGTTGATCAGAATAAGTAAAAAGAGAAATCTCTGAGTACGTTCAGTTTTGCTCACCTGTTTGAAAATCAAATAACGTAAGAGGTTTACCAGCACATTAATTCATAAAATTTTCCAAAGGGGACGTTACAAAAAAAAAAATGGTTCAAATGGCTCTGAGCACTATGGGACTCAACTGCTGAGGTCATTAGTCCCCGAGAACTTAGAACTAGTTAAACCTAATTAACCTAAGGACATCACAAACATCCATGCCCGAGGCAGGATTCGAACCTGCGACCGTAGCGGTCCTGCGGTTCCAGACTGCAGCGCCTTTAACCGCACGGCCACTCCGGCCGGCGGACGTTACGAAGTCACTAAACAAATAAAAAAGTTCTGTCGTATTCACTGTAGTCTAAATACCGTTAAGAGCTGTGTGATACAGACCACTTGTTACTGTATCGGTCTATGAACGGTACATCCGCTCCATTGACGAGATGAAGAAGTTTGAGTGCTGTTTCGCAATGGGTGAGAGATACAGGGTGTTCCAAATACATTCTTTCGATTTCACAAGACCATGTGTTCCATATGAATGAAGGTAAGAACTTGGGATTCTACCGCATTACTTGGACACTAGGTCCGATTACCATACTTTTCCACATTCTATATTTGTCTGCGGGACCGCTTATACACGTTGTACTCACACTCCATGAAGCTCTGCTGTGCATCTGTTTTTAACTTATGCGGCGTCCTTTAAGCGTGACTACGAGTAAGGAATCCCTTGGCACGCAATGAGAATTCTCATCTTTTTGATATTCCAGTCGCATTTTGCCGATGTATTCGCATCGTGTAATCATCTTACGGACGGCGTGCGCCGTGACCATACTCTGAATATACCTACGACAGGCGAAAAGGGTCACTGAAATCTGAAAATAAAAACTCCACAACCGAAACAGTATTTTTATCTGAGATCTTACACCGGCAGCTGTATCAGTAGCAATTATGGAATGAAATAAATTTTACTTAGGATAAATTTTGACTTACGTGTAGGGGAGTAGGAAAGGGAAATAACCGCTGTTCTGGCTACAAATAGGTCAATCGTGACCTATCGACTGCCGTGTCTTCTCAGCCAATCTAGTCCTCTGGATGCGGTATGGAGAGACGTGGTGGTAACACACAGCTCTCCCGGCAGACATTGGAACCGCTACTTCTCATTAAAGCAGTTCCTCAACGGCAACATGAGGTTCGATGGACCCCGTTCCACCTATCCCACTAATGAAAAATCCGTGGCAATATCGGGAACTGAACCCGCGTCTTTTCCCAGGCAGTCAGCCACAATGATCACTAAATTATGGAGTCAGAGTAACGCAAAGGATTACAATCTTTTCATTCCGGAACGACCATCCGATTCTGCAAGCGTCTGAATCTGAGAGAAATGATATTTATAGTTCAGTTTGAAGGAATGGTCAGTCTTGTAGTGGAAGGAAGTGTGGTGGGTAAAAATTGGGGAATGAGACGAGGACTTTGTTATAGGAAGCTGGTTCAGATGAGGGTATATTGATGTAGTTATGCAGAAATGAAAAGGCTTGCGTGGGATACACCAGCGTGGAGGGTTGCTCCAAACCAATCTTCGGACTGAAGACATTAACAATAATAGCACACTGACTTTACAGTTTCCCGCAAGTAGAAGTCCATTGAAGCTGGTATTGTCTGGTACAGAACATCGTGTATAGTTCCTCATTGGTACAAGTCCACCGGCAGTAAATATGGAGACCGTAGTGGGTGCTCAGTTACACATATCTATTATATCTAATCTCTAGAAAGCCTGCCATCGAACAAAGCTCGAAAATCTCACCGAGCCAAATGTTCAGTGTGATCTTCATCGAAGGTACGACAGACACCTGGACGATAGGCAGACTCGTCCCAAAGTGTTGAAGGCAGATGCAGACTGAGCTATTTACTGTGGTGTCGGACGAAAAACTACTCTGGCCATCCGTGCCGCCACTGTTCTGGTCCCTAGAAAGCCTAGATTTACTTCTGCAGGGGGGATACCACAGCTTACATAAAATATTAGATCACTCTATTGTAGTTTGAATAATATACAATACTTCACTTAGAAACAGTCCATGTCCACAGGAATGAAATGTGTATTTGTTACAGTCGCTGAACATTATCACTTGATACAGTACACAATGATAAGCTCATCTCCATGTTCAATTGATTATCAACTTCGGTGTACAGTTTGGTTTCTAATACAACTCGCGCTGCTGGGTCTTAAGCAAGACACTGCTGTAGATGGAGCAGTCTTTCACTCATTCTGTTCAATCTATATATCGAAAATCACTAACGCAAATACAAAAAAGGTTCAAGAGTGGGATTAAAATTCAAGGTGAAAGGATACCAATGATAAGAGTCACTGATCACAATGCTATTCTCAGTGAAGGTAAAGATCTGTTGAATGAAATGAACAGTCTAATGTGTACAAGATAAGGCTGGAGAGTAATCCGTAGAAAGACGAACGTAATGAGAAATGGCAGAAATGAGAACAGCGAGAAACTTAAATTTGATGATTGGTTGTTCATTCATCAATAATAATGGAAAAAAATGCAATGGGACGTTACGCCCACCGACGCCATTATGTTTGACGTTGCTACGTCCAACGTTTCCATCTAGATAAAGTTTGAAAAAATCTTGCATCCCGCGACTTGTCCTTTTCAGAGACAACTTTTCCATACAAATGATGTATCCACACCAAACGTTAGTCTCCAAACAGCACATACAAAATTTCATCTCAGAACGTCCGAATGGACAGATACTCACGTCCGCACTCTTAACAAGCCAGCCACTTTCCCATCTCTTTTACGTCAGTGATTTGTTGTGAACACAATCACAAACTTCTTTACTTGTTAAGGCTCTCTTAGAACCTCAGTTTTTGTATTTTGGCATCTAATTAGATACGATGCTTTTCTATAACTAAAGTAAAATGTATTAGAATGTGCTTTTAACGCCTATTTGTACATAAACATAGATCAAAATAATAAATATGACAAATTATTAATCTCCATTTTCTGTTAACTCAAGCTAACATATTTTTATCTTTTTGTCATTCCCTCAGCCTCTTCACATCTGAGCATTGTCCTGAGAAACTCACGACTTATACGTTGTTAAGTCTACAAGGTTTCTTACGCCTAAGTGCTTCCCTGATATTGGATATTATAGATAATTTGTATTTGCATACGGTGCATACAGAATGTGACATGGTCCTTGACAAATGAATTTAATGTTACTGATTTCATGTTTGATTTCACTTGATTTCTTGTGGTTTTTCACTAGAACCAAATCATCAGTTTTGAACATAGGAAGTTTTAATCTTTTGTCATAATGGCGAATCCTAGCTTCAGCTTATCTCTGCATCTTGTCTCCAAGCAATTTCATTTTGTCATTAACGTTACTTTCACTCCACAGAGGAAATTCTAATAATTCTTCTACTAAACAGCTGGTCCTCACCTCTCTCAAGATTTCTTCTGGAGCAAAAAGAGTACTCTCATAGTCCAATGTATTCATTAGCTTCTCAAATTCTACCATGTTTTTGCTCCAGTATCAATGATTGTCATGTAACAGGTATGGCGAAGTCATCCTATTTCTCTCACATAGCGTTCTGCGGGGTAACTCGAAGGATGATACATGGAAATGTGTATTATTTATATTTGATTTCCACCCATCCAATCTTTCCATCTCCTAAAGCAAAATTGAGTACTCTTATTTTACAGCTCTCACTTTGGCTTAGCCACAGTAACAAAGTAATCTAGAGCCATCTTGTTGTGCACAACCTTGGTGTCACTTTTCTTAAGGAGAACAGTTTTATACCTTTCAAGAAAAGCTCCACCGCTACCAAAATATGAGAAATTTCCTGAGATCTCTGGTAATGGACCAAAAATGTCCAGTGTGATTGCATTCATGTCCTCTACTGATAGCATTTGACACTTTTCCCTCTGACAAATATCACAGGATTTAATGCTCTCTACTACCCTTTGTAGGATAGTGCCGCTACCCAGCATTTAAGCAGAAATTATAATCTTTAGCAAAAATAACGGCAAGTATTTTGGAAGCCACCATGGAGCATTAATAGCTGCGAGTCGGCAGCCGACACAGTGGCGATTTGTGGGTCACAAGGTTACATAAGGGGATCGTGAAGCCACGATAGCTGTGTGCAGAGGTAAGCTGTACCGCACAGCGATAACCGTGTAGCTAGCAGGGAAATGTCACCACGCCAGGGAAAGTCTCGTGGTAAAAACAACGCCTGCCAGAGTTAGAATTTCATTGCTGGAAACCAACACACCGCCACAACACCAAGGATACAACGACAGTGAGACAACTGTGTAGCACCAGCAGGAGCCATGTATTTGAGATGGGGTGGTGCTGACGCCAGCACTAAGTCCTTAACAGATCTTGGAGTCACAGCCCCACCAACAAGCTGTCTATGCCTACTGCCACTGACGCTGAGTTCCTACTGGAACTTGGCACTATTACACCTGTCAGAGGGTGGCGAGTCGTACCCCAATGCACAGCTGTCATCGCGTACTGCTGCCATGACACAAGCATAGTGCAGGCCCATGTGATCTCCATGGCGCTGAAGAAAGTAGTGCACAGGGAAGTGGATGTGCCAGCGATATTTGCGTCCTGCAGAGTGGCACTGCAGACGATTTTGCTGTTGTGGATACTACAGGGAATGCACAAGAAGTTGTTGGAGATGTTGAGGTAGTGACGGTACGGGCACCTGTATTTCCCCAGAAGCAAGATGAACAGAGGAAAAGAAAAAGCAGGCGAGTTCGTAGAATGGATGATCAAGTCGATAGAGCTGAAACTGTTGACAAGTGTACGCCAGAGATTCAATGTGGCGCGAGCTTAAGTAGTGTGTCACAGCCTTACAGAGCAAGCATCTGACATGAGCAGCGAGTGTTTACGGCAGACCCCACGGTCTGTTGTACATGAAAAAAATGAAATGGGTGAAGGGTGCAACGCGAGTCTGAAAGTAGACGTTCTGAGTGAACATCATGCCAAATTAACCTTCAGTGACAGAAAACTGTTGCCAGTGAGGAACTGTCATGGGATGCTTTTATTATATCGGGCAAACCACTGAAACTATGTACAAATACATTAAGGGGTAACTCGCATTGTACAGTGCCACCATGCCTCAGAAAGTTGTTTTGGATGAGCAAAAGTGCCGGAAAACCAAGCAGTTCACCGGCCTTGTGGCAGAGCGGTTCTAGGCGCTTCAGTCTGGAACCGCCCTGCTGCTACGGTTGCAGGTTCGAATCCTGCCTCGGGCATGGATGTGTGTCATGTCCTTAGGTTAGCTAGGTTTAAGTAGTTCTAAGTCTAGGGGACTCATGACCTCAGATGTTAAGTCCCATAATGCTTAGAGCCATTTCAGCCAAGCACTCGAGGAGAATTCAGTCTGTAAGGGGAGCTACAGTGCTAGGAAGAATTTGGACTACCTGTCACAGTGCGGTGAATGGTACTGCTGTATGTGGTTTTCTTGTAAGGATAGTTTTCATAGTATGATGTCTTGGGAATCTTAAGGAGAACTGTTGTCACAAGGATAAAGTTGCACAGTTGCTCCAAAGCAAGGTGTTAAGAAACCACCAGGTAAAGAAAGGAGGTGCCAAACGTAGGTATTTAATGAAACGAGATCACGTTTTATTGCATTACATGTGTTAGGTGTAATTTATTGAGAAAAAAAGGGTCACTTTAGTTTGTAGGTCCACACCTACAAGTTTGTTTTTCATAAGCATGTCAACATGTCTAGTAGTGAAAAAGTCTGATAATATTTTAGTTAATAGTTAATTTGCATTGCTTGGTACCCTTGAGTGATGTGAGATTAAGCAATATGTGCAAGAAACGAAAAATAAGTTTATGGAGTCATAGATTAATACAGCAGTGTAGTAGTTGAGAGGTAGACGGTATGGTACTATGTAGTTGCTTTACAGATTAAGGGTAAACGTAATCATAGTGGAGAACCGGGTCGGAGTGGGGCAGTGTAGTGCGCTACCCAGTCTTTGAGCAGAAATTATAGTTCTTCAGCAAAAGTAATGAGATGTAGTGCAGAAGCTACCATGGAGCATTACGTAAACAGCCACTGCAGATGCGCAATGGGACTGCGAAGCCAGGATATCCAAGCACAGCAGTAAACTGTACCACATAGTAGTAACTGTGTAGCCAGCGGGGCGATATCACCACGCAAGGGAAAGCCTCTTGTTATGGGCGACATGATTAGGTGCCTGGTTTTAGTTGAAACAAATGGACGTCAGAAGCATATAAACGAGTGTAAATTTCGATTTAGGGGTTCACTTCTCGTCAGTGGAAACCAGCAGCACAACTATGACACCGGGGGTATGACAGACATCGATATGACTGGCCGCCAGCAGCAGCCCTGGGTTGGTGAGCAGGCTGCACCTGCCGCCAGCACCAACTTCTTCATGGGACTTCGTGGCAGTGCCCTGCTGGACGGCCGTCCGTGCCCGCTGCCGTCGACGTTGAGTTCCCTCTGTAAACCAGTAAATGTCTTTGACAACTTCTGGACCGTCAAACATATGTTTCCTCTTCCTCTTCCTGCATTGACCTCGGAGGCGCTACTAGGTCAAGACTTCAGCAGAAGTACTGTCTTGCCTATACTGTCTCACTGCATCGGATACATCTTCCACGTCGCTGTGTGTCGAATTGCTGCCCCGGTCATATACTTCAGCGTCTACTACATATCTATCATGGCTCTCTATAAATGTGATCCTCGGATCAGATTCAGTTACTTCCTTTACAATTACCTTCTTAGTTGCAGTATAAGTTTTGAGTTGCAGTTCTTATTCTCCGCATGGAATAATCTCGTCTATATTTGCATGCATTAGTGTGCGGTGCCCTCTTCCCTCCTCCCTCGTCGTGATTTCGTGTAGGGCCGCTTCGCAGTCACAGTATTATATACTCTTCTTGATTCTCCACTTTCTCAATTCATCATATACTTGACGGAATTCTTTCATCAACGCCACATCGCTTGACTTCTTCCCTTGTTCACAACTATTGTCACTATCTGTAACAACATGCCCCTCTATGAGCACTTCCACCATTAATTCTTCCTGCTGATCTCGACGAATCTCCACATCTTCCTTACTTTCAGCTTTTTATTCCACTTGGTTATCCTTAAACTGAATTTCTTCAAGCGCGAGCAATTCTACCACTTGTCTTGATGTCTGTGTGCCAATGTTAATCTTGTCATGGTTTTGGGCGCAAAACGTACTTTCAACATGGCAATGCCTCATATTCTTGCCCCTGTCTTCTTCCTTCTAGTACTTCTGCCTGTCATTGGATCATTTACTTCCTTCTGTACCAGTGAGGCCCTCAATCTGCATGGAAACGAAACTAGTTTTCCGCATCTTCCTGCACCCTACTATTGTTAAAGATACCTCTTCCACCGTGAGAATAGTTTCCTCTACCGCGCCCTCTCACCATGTTCATTTGAAGTCCATTTTGTCCACCTCCTTCAAGTATGTTTTGGTTTCTGCAATTCGACAGGTCGCGTGTTTTACTCCACCGATTCTCGACCTCAATTTTTTCTAATAACTCGTCGAAGATCTTGTAGTTGCCGACGTATTGCTTGGGATCGTCGGGTAATTCCTTTCACAACAGCAATACTATTTCTGATTCAGTCCTCCTATCCTTGAGACATTCAAGTCACCTGAAACACAGCTTACGATAATCGTTGATGGACCCTCGTCCACGTTCTGGAATTTTTGTGACAACAAACTCTCGTCCCAAATTATCGTAGTTCTGGATGAACCAGACTTTTCCAAGAAACTTTTATTTGAACTGTCAAAAAGTTCGTGATGTCTAAATTCAGCTCCCAACGCTTTGCGTTGCCTACTAAGGAGTCAATCAACAGGTTAATCCTTTCTCTGTCACTCATCTCTACGGGTACCACACGTGCCGAATGTTCTTAATGAAGTCGATCAATCCCCAAACTCCTCGTTTCTTCTTGCTCAGTACTTCTGACTTCTGTACTACCATCGGTTTACAGTTAGTCCTAGCCTGATTCAGTAATTCTCATCGTGATGATTCTGCTTCCTTGCGAATCTTTGCTGTCGTAGTTTCTATCTCCCATGTTTCTTGCTTCACGCAAGAACCATTCTGCTATGCACCGTCGAAAGAGAGGTACGCAATCCGGCGACTGCTGCAGAAGTCTCTTCAGAGATTTCTGTTTAGGTTACAGGCACCATTTCCTGTAACTTTCCGTTAATCATCGGATCAACAGTTCCCTCCATTCCCTCCATTCTTTCAATTTCAGAACTGAATGTTTCTTTAATGTTAAAATGTAAATGTCGTGTGAGTAGGGCCTCCCGTCGGGTAGACCTTTCGCCTGGTGCAAGTCTTTCGATTTGACGCCACTTCGGCGACTTCCGTGTCGATGGGGATGAAATGATGATGATTAGGACAACGTAACACTCAGTCCCTGAGCGAAGAAAATCTCCGATCCAACCGGGAATCGAACGCAGGCCGTTAGGATTAACATCTTGTCGCGCACACCATTCAGCTACCGAGGGCGGACTCTTTAATATTGCTAACCTGAGTTTGAACTTCGCTTACATGACTTCTTACGGCACCTATCGATCTGCTAAGATCTGTAACACGTTGCCTTCGAATACTCAAAACAGCCAAGTTCGCTTCCATCTTTTCTGTAAGATTTGACCAAATAGAAATATCGTAACTTCTATTTTGTTATGTTCAGTTTTCAACTTACTACGGTTCTACTCCATCTTAGTGGTGAGATTTGTATTCATGGCAGTCATATTATTCATGTCAGTAATATGTTTTTTAACACGTCCATAATGTAGGAAACGGTAGACTGTTGTCCATTGTTTGATTCTGTTCACGCTTAATTTGAAGCATAGTTTCTTCTGGTTGTTTGCTGACTCAGATCGGAGTAGGTTCAGTCAAAGGATACGACAGACAGCTTGCGCCTTCCCTACATGACCACTAGCTGCAAATGTGGCGTCATTGCTCCGTTTGTTAGCATCCATGTTGGATTCAACTGGTAATGTCCCGCCTGGTACAATGGCATTAGGAGCCATATTGCGTCGTTCTCTTTCGTATCTTACTAAAACAGTTATACAGTCAGATGCAAATTACTGTACCATTCCAAACGGTTTTCTGCCTACTGTTTTGTAAGTTATCGTCCTAAGCTTTCAGCTTTTGTTGGCTAAATGATTTTTCGAAACTGAAAATTATGCACTAATGGTCATTAAAATTGCTACACCACGAAGATGACGTGCTACAGACGCGAAATTTAACCGACAGGAAGATGATGCTGTGATATACAAATGATTAATTTTTCAGGGCATTCACACAAGGTTGGCGCCAGTGACGACACCTACAACGTGCTGACACGAGGAAAGTTTCCAACCTATTTCTCATACACAAACAGCAGTTGACCGCCGTTACCTGGTGAAACGTTGTTGTGATGCCTCGTGTAAAGAGAAGAAATGCGTACCATCACGTTTCCGACTTTAAAAAAAATGGCTCTGAGCAATATGGGACTTAACTTCTGAGGTCATCAGTCCCCTAGAACTTAGAACTACTTAAACCTAACTAACCTAAGGACACCACACACATCCATGCCCGAGGCAGGGTTCCAACCTGCGACCGTAGCGGTCGCGCGGTTCCAGACTGTAGCGCCTAGAACCGCTCGGCCACTTCGGCCGGCTCCGACTTTAATAAAAGTCGGATTGTAGCCCATCGTGATTGTGGTTTATCGAATCGCGACATTGCTGCTCGTGTTGGTCGAGATCCAATGACTGTTAGCAGAATATGGAATCGGTGGGTTCAAGAGGGTAATACAGAACGCCGTGTTGGATCCCAACCGCCTCGTATCACTAGCCGTCGAGATGACAGGCATCTTATCCGCATGGCTGCAACGGATCGTGCAGCCACGTCTCGATCAGTGAGTCAACAGATGGGGGCGTTTGCAAGACAACAACCATCTGCACGAATAGTTCTACGACGTTTGCAGCAGCATGGACTATCTGCTCGGAGACCATGGCTGCGGTTGCCCTTGACGGTGGATCACAGTCAGGAGCGCCTGCGATGATGTTCTCAACCACGAACCTGGGTGCACAAATGGCAAAACGTCATTTTTTCCGATGAATCCAGGTTCTGTTTACAGCACCATGATGGTCGCATCCGTGTTTGGCGACATTGCGGTGAACGCACATTGGGAGCGTGTATTCGTCATCGTCATACTGGCGTATCACCCGGTGTGATGGTACGGGGTGCCATTGGTTACACGTCTCGGTCACCTTTTGTTCGCATTGACGGCACTTTGAACAGTGGACGTTACATTTCAGATGTGTTACGACCCGTGGCTCTACCCTTCATTCGATCCCTGCGGAACCCTACATTTCAGCAGGATAATGCACGAACGCATGTTACAGGTCCTGTACGAGCCTTTCTGGATACAGAAAATGTTCGACTGCTGCCCTGGACAGCACATTCTCCAGATCTCTCACCAACTGAAAACGTCTCGTCAATGGTGGCCGAGCAACTGGCTCGTCACAATACGCCAGTCACTACTCGTGATGAACTGTGGTATCGTGTTGAAGCTGCATGGGCAGCTGTACCTGTACACGCCATCCAAGCTCTGTTTGACTCAATGCCCAGGCATATCAAGGCCGTTATTACGGCCAGAGGTGGTTGTTCTGGGTACTGATTTCTCAGGATCTGTTCACCCAAATTGTGTGAAAATGTAATCACATGTCAGTTCTAGTATAATATACTTGTCCAATGAATACCAGCTTATCATCTGCGTTTTTTCTTGGTGCAGCAGTTTTACTGGCCAGTAGTGTATATGTTACTCTGTTGTGACGGCATACAAATCTGAAAAGTCCTTTCATGCATTAGCTTGTATAATCGAACTAGTCATTTCTACACATGAAATCGATGTGAAACCTCTCAAAATATTGTTCATGTAAGAAAAAAAAATGATTCAACGCAGTTGACCGGCGTTGCCTGGTGAAACGTTGTTGTGATGCCTCGTGTAAAGGAGAAATGCGTACCATCACGTTTCCGACTTTAAAAAAAATGGCTCTGAGCACTCTGGGACTTAACTTCTGAGGTCATCAGTCCCCTAGAACTTAGAACTACTTAAACCTAACTAACCTAAGGACATCACACATATCCATGCCCGAGGCAGGATTCGAACCTGCGACCGTAGCAGTCGCGCGGTTCCCGACTGAAACGCCTAGAATCGCTCGGCCACCGCGGCCGGTGTTCATGTAAGAGCGAACTATTAGTTATTCTGTTGTTTCTTAACCTAAATTTAACTACGGAATATTAAGCACAAAAGCCTCTGTGCAGGGAATATGTAATTTGCTTTCCACTCCATTTTTACTCCTTCCACGTTCTGGATGGTACGATCTGCTGTGTACGTGAAAACAATTGAGCGACCTTCTGTGGCTGAAAACCGATCTTACGGGATATTTTAAACGCTGTGCCTGTGCAGAGCTATGTTCTTTTCTCTAAACTGAAGGCTCGTGTAGATAAACGTATGCTCTGCAATTTAACATCGTCAATGACGTAATTGACGAGTCTGCATCACTCATAGCAAGCAAATGCTAAGTTACGTTCTAATAACCTTTACCTTTTATTTCTAATTAATTATTTATGTACAATGTATAATTTATGAGGAGGAAATAAAACCTGCCCTTTATTATACATCATACTTCCAGAAGAAATCAGATAAAGATTTTGCCGTAGTGTAAATATTTTTGGAAAGTTTACATAATTTGCAATTTACTTATTAGAATGATATATTTAATTTGTTTTGTTTGATGTTTTTCATAAATATAGTTCATTTAAGTAATATTTTTCGGTAATGCTTCATTTATATTAAACCTGCTTACAAAATTACAAAATTTGTTAAATCTGTGTAGAAAAGTTTGCTATCCATTAATTTTAATGGGAGGGGGGGGGAGGAAGGGGAGAGTTCAATATTGGTAGTTCGGCAGGGGGTGCAGAACCTCCTCGGGACTGCTCTGAGCACAACCCGTCACACACATATGTGTTCGGTCATTGTCGGAGTGACATAGAGATGCTCAAAAATTGGTTTGAAACATTAAAAACAATTTATATTACAGGTGGCCTTATCGAGAAAATACTGAGAGTCTAAGCTCCAATTCTAATCAAGAAACCTACTGCTTTCCTCCACATACACCTCAAGTAATTCCTAAGACGCAAAAAGTTATATAAATTCAAACTTATTGGCCCAGAGAGACGAACTTTCTACCCACGTAACATTAATGAAAGGACTGGGAAGGGGGAAATGACCCTAGTTTAGTATGTACCCTTCACCATATACCATAGAGCGCCTCACGGAATAACGATATAGATGTGGATGAAGGCTGTGGACGAAACTATTTCGTGGTGCCCTGTTGTCATCTCCGAGTCGAATTACCTGTCGTGCAACTGGCTTGGTCAAAAATTTCAATTTAAAATGGAAAAGGTGAGTTCTGCGAAAGGCTCTTATCACGCAATCACTGATGCCTTCGCAGGATCCCCAGCCAGCCGGTGGCTGGGAAGGGGTACGCGACGCCAAGGAGTACGGCAGCGACTGCATACAGCCCGACGGCAGCGGCTCCGAGGACTGCCTCTACCTGAACGTGTACGTGCCGGGCGTCCCAGAGCAGGGCGCCAACCTGCCCGTGCTCTTCTGGGTGCACGGCGGGGGCTTCTACTACAACAGCGGCTCCGACACGGAACACGGGCCCGACTTCCTCATCTCCTACGGCGTCATCCTCGTCACCATCAACTACCGGTTGGCTCAGTTCGGTACGTAAGCCTTTCCACACGCTACCTGCGACCCCCTTTGCTGCATTGCCTGGTGAACCAATTTGAAAATGTTCTGTCACTGTTTTCAGTCAAAACGTCACAAAGGGTGCAAGGGGTATAAGTACAGATATTTTTGGTACATTGATATGTATACATGGCAACGGCCTTGCCGCTGATCACCGAAGTTAAGCGCTGTCGGGCGTGACCGCCACTTGGATGGGTGACCATCCGGACCGCCATGCGCTGTTGCCATTTTCCGGGGTGAACTAAGCCTCGTGATGCCAACTGAGAAGCTACTAGACCGAATAGTAGCGACTACGGTCAAAGAAAACCATCGTAACGACCGGGAGAGCGGTGTGCTGACCACACTTCCCTCCTATCCGCATCCTTAGCTCAGGATGACACGGGGCTCGGATGGTCCTGATGGGCCACTTGTGGCCTGAAGACTGGCGCGTTCTGTGCGGCTCCCCACGTAGGAGGTTCGAGTCGTCCCTCGGTCATGGGTGTGTGTGTTGTTCACAGCGTAAGTTAGTTTAAGTTAGTGTGTAGGCTTAGAGACCGATGACCTCAGCAGTTTGTTCCCATAATTTCCAAATTTCAAAAAAAAAATATTAATTCTTATTAGTCTTGCTGTCCCAGTTGAGTTTCATCCGTTTCAGATAAGCCGAATTTGACGGCCAAGACCAAAACGTGAGTTCACTATAATGCCTCAAACCACTGCAGCACGACTCTGGCCTTTTCAGACTTATGCAACTTATAGTATGGGGGTTGGGGGGTTGTCTGGGGGAGGAGACCAGACAGCGAGGTCATCGGTCTCATCGGACTGGGGAAGGATGGGGAAGGAATTCGACCGTGCCCTTTCAAAGGAACCATCCCGGCATTTGCCTGGAGCGATTTAGGGAAATCACGAAAGACCTAAATCAGGATGGGCGGACGCGGAATTGAACCGTCGTCCTCCCGAATGCGAGTCCAATGTCTAACCATTGCGCCACCTCGCTCGGTGGCCTTGTGATGTGGACAGTTCTCCTGATGGAAGATGCCATCACTGTTGAGGAAGACATCAAGCATAAGGGGTTACAGGTGGTCCCTAATAATTTTCACGTACCCCACAGCCATCATAGTGCTTTCGATTTCTGCAGCAAGTCCCATGGAAGCCCAGGCGAATGTCCCCTATAACATAATACTGCTCCCACAGGCCTGAGTCCGTGACGCACTACATGTTCCTAGCAGCCGTTCGCCTGGATGATGACGCATCTAGACACGACCATCGAACTGGTATAACAATAAACGTGCATCATCCGACCAGGCGACACGATTCTACTGATCCGCGGTCCAATCTCGATGATCAAAAAAATTGTTCAAATGGCTCTGAGCACTATGGGACTTAACATCTGAGATCATCAGTCCCCTAGAACTTAGAACTACTTAAACCTAACTAACCTAAGGACATCACAGACATGCATGCCCGAGGCATGATTCGAACCTGCGACCGTAGCGGTCGCGCGGTTCCAGACTGAAGCGCCTAGAACCGCTCGGCCACACCGGCCGGCTCTCGATGATCCAGTGCCCACTGTAATCATAATTGACGGTGTTGTTGGGTCACCAGGTGAACACGCAGGGGTCCTCTGCTGTGGAACGCCATGTTCAACACTGTGCGCTGAACGGTGTTCTCAGAAACACTTACGGCAACGCCCGCACTGTTCTCTGTCGTCACATCTCTCGCAGATCGCCGCCTACCTTGCTTTACAGTGCGGGCAAGCCTCCGGTCCATGTGTTCTGTGACGAGGTATGGACGTCCAACTTCTTGTCGCCTACTCGTGGTTTCAGCATTCTTCAACCGTTTTCCGTAGACGCTCACGACAGTAACACACGAACAGCTTTGCCGTTTCCGAGAAGCTCGCTCCCATGCACTGAGCGACAACAATCTGGTGTATGTTAAAGTCGCTTCAGTTGGCGGATTTCAGGATTTGCGCCACTTATTGTCGTTAGAATGATTCCTCATTCGTCTCTGCTCCGCTCATATACTTCTCTTACCGTGTCAGGCGCCCTCGGCGCCAGCAGGCAGCATACAATCTCACGGTGGGCAGTGGTCATAACGTTTTGGCTCATCAGTGTATCTACGTTAATCAACAGTGTTGTACCAGAGAGAAAACTACACTCATCGATAAAATGTCTGGTTGTTTACTTTCCTCTGGGAGGAAACCGAGTGCATACTATAAGACATGAAAGACTACTTCACTTTTATTAGAGCATAGCTAGGAAGACTTAATTAACTTTGTACGATGCGTTTCTACAGAAATGTCGTGAGTATTCACTACTCTGGCGTATCACTTAATACAGACAAATTAGAAGTCTCTCACTCAGAACACATTTAACAATAATTTTCACATTCCGTTCTGCCCAATATACTGAGTGCGCAGCTGGTCTACTGGAAGACTATGCTGTCTTAGTCGATGATCGCGGACTGAGGTGAGCGGTACCGTGCTCGGCTGCAACTCGAAGGCCCGTTGCGGCGGTGTAGCGAAACGTTTCTTGGCTACTCCAATACCATCCATTCGTCTAAGAGGTTTGCAGCGACTTTCTTTTCTTGTGGTTGCGTTGCGAGATATCAATCTTACTTTGTCACCTCACTCTTCGGACGACAACAGAAGCAATAACTGCAACTAGATGCTATTCTCTCCCTTTAAAAAAAAGGTTGGTATTGTAGACAATCAAATGGAAATGCTTGTACATAATTACATAATTCTCTACATGCCTGTAATTCCATGCCTTTTGAGTTGTCTATCTCTTATTGCCCTACACAATACGAAAACAGTGATAATGCAATGTAACCATCACGAGTAACCTCTGCCGGCTGAATAAGAAGTTGAGAGACTTATCACATCTTATCACATAACACCTGACAGATATCTAGACCCATTGCACTAGTATTTGATGACAACAGTTTTCTTCTACAAGATGGTTTACATGGCATTCTCTGTAGAATACCTCTTTCCTGTTATATCAATTTTGGATCGTAGATGAAGAAAAGTGTACTTTTAGAAGAGAACACGTATGTCTTACTTTAAACCCGAAGAATAGTGTGCTGTGGAATTAACTTCAGAGCCCGACATATTGACAACCAACGGGCGCTGTTGTGCATTATTCAGTTAATTCTCCTGCGCGTATGCTACTCGTTTTGCAGTTTTGGTTCCTGGTATCCACCAGTCCCCGTCATAACCAAAATAGTCTCTTCCTATACAATACTTTTTTCTGAACAGATAACTCTAGACATACACTGCTTTACACATACATATACCTTGGGCACGTATGTAAAGGACTGGAGATGCAAGTCTGTGATAGGTAAAACGGCCACCATAGAGCATTGGTGTTGGACGTATTTAGTGTTGTTACCAGGCCAGGTGGAGTATATAGGGCGGTGAACAGCGTCAGATGTTGAGTGATAACACCAGGGACACGGAGATGCTGCTTCCTCCTGTGAGACAGTGTTGTCAGCACCTGACAGAATGTGAATGGAGCATCATTGTGGGTCTCCATTTGGTCAGATTTGTCGAGTATTTGGGAGTGACACTGAGCCCATGTGTGACTATACGGAAATGGTGAGGGCAGGCGTACTCATCATCGAAGTTCCATTCGGTCACATCAGACCCCCTTGCATCTGTGTCTGCCATCTGAGAACAAACAAATCTGCAGCCCTAGTCGGAAATTAGCAGAGCCGGACTAGGGCATTACTGTCCCTCGCGTAGGCTACCGTTAGCTCCACAAATGCAAATGTTTGGAGTGGTGCTGTGGCTGGGAGCATGGACTGCTACTGAATGGTGTTCCATTGCCTTCACGATGAATCGTGATTCTTCAATAGATGAGGATCATCGACGAGATTGGCGGCGGCATGGAGACGGGTCCCATTCTTCCAGTGCGTTGGAGAAGCAAAGCGTTGTTGCTGCTGTGTCGTATGGGGAACCGTCAGGTATGGTCTCAGGTCACGATATTTCACCGACTCTCTGGGTCCTTGTGTACTACATCTCACGCAACGGTATTGTGGTGCCATTTTCAACAGGACAGTGCACGTCCACACATGGCACGTGTCGCTATGAGCTGTTGGCAAGATGTTGACGTTCTTTTGTGTTCTATCCACGATAGAATATGTGAATGGTCAACTCGGACGTAAACTCTGCCCCAGTGCCCGTATTCAAGAACCAGTTACAACAGTTATGGATGGCTTGCGCAAGGGAAGAGTACAATGGTCTTATCACACCCTTCCCAACCAAATCAGAGAATACATCCTGACCAGATGGGTGCTACGTCGCAGGATTTCGGTGAGAGTTTGTCTGGGGGCTTCCAACCATGTCCTTTGATTTATTAACCAAAATGTACAATGCCGGAGGGGTGCGTCCTGATATATCATTCATAAGAAATACTGTTTTGCTCCACTGAAACTAACTTTACAAAGGCGCTCTGACACATCTGCAAGAACAACACTAGCTCACCAGATAGTACAACTAAACCGACACCTTAGTCACGCACCGTACACTATTTTTGTATCAGTTATGAGTCATTCTAGCTTTTTTGAGGAGATACTGTATTGCCCTTTTTCAGTATTCGAACTAACTGTCGAAAAACAGATACATACTGAGAGTATGAGAGGAATTTCGAGTGGTCAATAGAGAAGTGAGAAATTGTTTCATAGTCTCTTTATTATCTATTCCAGATATGACGCCTCATTAGGTTTCATTGCAACTGTACCACTGTGGTAACACACGGGTACTCATCGTCTGTGTAGACGTTCCAACACTCTGTACTTGATGGGCCATCGTATCAACCGTCACTGAGCGTCCCGATTCCAGTAAAACGACTACCAGAATCAACTGCAATGACCATCAGCTGAAGAAGAAGTGGAAGACTGAGATTTCCGTTGGCTAGCTAGGACTGTACCAAATAACAGACATGCCACAGTTAAGCACATCACTCAGCAGTTGAGTACTACATATCGTGCACTATGTGACACACCACATGTACCCATTTTTTCCCTTACTGCACCACCCAGAACAGGATAGGACATCATATCATCACTTGTCAGAACACTTCCTGATTTAATTCTAACATACCAATTCTCATTAATTATACACTCCTGGAAATGGAAAAAAGAACACATTGACACCGGTGTGTCAGACCCACCATACTTGCTCCGGACACTGCGAGAAGGCTGTACAAGCAATGATCACACGCACGGCACAGCGGACACACCAGGAACCGCGGTGTTGGCCGTCGAATGGCGCTAGCTGCGCAGCATTTGTGCACCGCCGCCGTCAGTGTCAGCCAGTTTGCCGTGGCATACGGAGCTCCATCGCAGTCTTTAACACTGGTAGCATGCCGCGACAGCGTGGACGTGAACCGTATGTGCAGTTGAAGGACTTTGAGCGAGGGCGTATAGTGGGCATGCAGGAGGCCGGGTGGACGTACCGCCGAATTGATCAACACGTGGGGCGTGAGGTCTCCACAGTACATCGATGTTGTTGCCAGTGGTCGGCGGAAGGTGCACGTGCCCGTCGACCTGGGACCGGACCGCAGCGACGCACGGATGCACGCCAAGACCGTAGGATCCTACGCAGTGCCGTAGGGCACCGCACGGCCACTTCCCAGCAAATTAGGGACACTGTTGCTCCTGGGGTATCGGCGAGGACCATTCGCAACCGTCTCCATGAAGCTGGGCTACGGTCCCGCACACCGTTAGGCCGTCTTCCGCTCACGCCCCAACATCGTGCAGTCCGCCTCCAGTGGTGTCGCGACAGGCGTGAATGGAGGGACGAATGGAGACGTGTCGTCTTCAGCGATGAGAGTCGCTTCTGCCTTGGTGCCAATGATGGTCGTATGCGTGTTTGGCGCCGTGCAGGTGAGCGCCACAATCAGGACTGCATACGACCGAGGCACACAGGGCCAACACCCGGCATCATGGTGTGGGGAGCGATCTCCTACACTGGCCGTACACCACTGGTGATCGTCGAGGGGACACTGAATAGTGCACGGTACATCCAGACCGTCATCGAACCCATCGTTCTACCATTCCTAGACCGGCAAGGGAACTTGCTGTTCCAACAGGACAATGCACGTCCGCATGTATCCCGTGCCACCCAACGTGCTCTAGAAGGTGTAAGTCAACTACCCTGGCCAGCAAGATCTCCGGATCTGTCCCCCATTGAGCATGTTTGGGACTGGATGAAGCGTCGTCTCACGCGGTCTGCACGTCCAGCACGAACGCTGGTCCAACTGAGGCGCCAGGTGGAAATGGCACGGCAACCCGTTCCACAGGACTACATCCAGCATCTCTACGATCGTCTCCATGGGAGAATAGCAGCCTGCATTGCTGCGAAAGGTGGATATACACTGTACTAGTGCCGACATTGTGCATGCTCTGTTGCCTGTGTCTATGTGCCTGTGGTTCTGTCAGTGTGATCATGTGATATATCTGACCCGAGGAATGTGTCAATAAAGTTTCCCCTTCCTGGGACAATGAATTCACGGTGTTCTTATTTCAATTTCCAGGAGTGTAGTTCGAACAACGTGAAAAATAATATGCTCGCCTTGCACCCAGCTACAACCGATTTTGATGAGTCGTGCTTAATATTTATCATAATGGGTTTTAAACGCTGCTTGTGTCTTGCACAAACATTCATACTTCAAATATCCAATGTCGTCGAGACAAAAGTTATGTTACAGGCCTCTTATCCAGTTTACAAATGTGTCTCCTGCATAGTTGTGTCCTTTATTCGTAACTACATTTTTCAGTCAGTTAATTTCAACTTAGTTCTTATAAATAACATTAACAATCAAAAACATTTATGCATACTGCTTGATAAGTTCAGATATATTTTACATTCAGGTTAGATACGAAATACAATTAAGACCGTGCAGCATCCCATGTGGCTGTATGGTGAAACAAATTACCTAATGCCAAATGGGGCACTATTGTCTCATTGATTAAAAATGCTTACAGTATTAAGTCAGTGTGAGTGCTCTAGGTGTAAGTGGCCTTATCTTGTCCAGATATAAAATTGAGTCAACTTATTAAGCAGCATAGGTGATTAGTTTTCGATTATAACTAACGAAGCTGAAATTAAATAATTGAAAGCTACAAATAAAAGTACTGTCTATGCATGAAATATGCTTCCTTCCAAAAAAATGTATCGAACTGTGAGCCCAAATCTGCAAAACACTAATTTTATAGTTTAGTCATTCGAAATTTTTGATTTACACCCATTTCACTTCCTCCCAAAACAACGTCAGTGTTCAAGAAGCTTCATTCCATTTAGTCATCGACGTTTAGCTGTAAACAAACAAATCAGTGCCACTGCTGATAAATTTTGATTTCACTAAACCCTACTCCATCACAGTTTGCAACATGCTGATGTCTAATGAAAAACATGTAGAGCAAAGGAAGTATGGAAAAGAAATATAAAAAAGTAGTGCTTGTAACTTACTGGTCAGTACCACCAATGTGATCACATGATTCTTCCTCCTAAGAGCGTTTGGAACAAGGCACCGTTGCTAAGTAATCTTACTGTAGCAGGAATCGTGTTGTAGAAAAACTACATAAAGTACATCCTTAAACTATCCACTAATGGACGAAATAAAATGAAAAGCTAACAAAAATGTCTGAAGTTCCATAATGATTACAGAGAAGTGTTAAACCTTATCATGTAACTTAGAATTTGAATAGGAATTATTTAGACAAATAATAACGGTCGATAGCCCAAATATACACTAAATTATACAGAATAAGTTGCTGTAAGATGCACTGTCTGCTTCCGCGACAATGCAAGCAGCGTTACTCTCCAATAAAACTTACCAGGGACCTTAAACCATGGACACTGTTTAACTCTCTACTAATTCAATATAAACTAAAGGTCTATCCAGTACCTGAAATGCCCAAAAAGGACGAAATACCGCACGCTAAGAAAACCCAAGTACTGTATAAGTGCAGTACACAACAAGACCATCTCACATTACAATGAAGAATAACAAAAGACAGCTAGTTTTATTCATTTCAGTAGTTGGGGCTTACAGAGACAAATTATATTAAGTAATGAATGTATGAAATTAACTTTATTATTTTCATCGTTTAAATAAAACAGTCTGCAACTACACGTTAATATTTTGTGACATATTTAATTGTTCTTTAATTTTAAATTACTGATTCTGATGGTCCAAAACGCCGCACATAACAACAAAGTTCTTTCTGGGATGATATCTCAGGTTCTATTGTTGATAGAAAGGTATAGTTAAATGTTTTGTATAGCCCTTGGGCAAACCCAACAGAAGGATAGTATTAGAAAAGGGTCAAAGTATGAATAATACACACATCCTTTTGCTTAGGCAAATGGAGCAAATCGTTTGGTTCTTTTTGAATTTAATGTGGTATACGATGGGCCTTAAGGGACTTACGGAGGCACCATTAGTTCAAGGGTGGTTCCTTATAAAACCCATAAAAGTGTTTTTTACCATTTGTTCGTGCCTAAACATTGTTGCGGGTTCTTTGACGGATATGCACAGCAAATGGCTGACACTTTTACAATACGTTCCTCAGATACCGTTCTTGAACAGTCTGGAAAATTTTCTTGATATCTTTACACGTTTCCTAGATGCTGAGGAAGTTACCTTACATGACACGACAAATACGCACGAAAAATACTCTATGAGGAGAAATCTGGATAATGAATAACCACAGAAAATTGTTCAAATTTTAACTGTACATTCACTAGACATTTATCTAGAAGGGATAACATCCTATTTTTAATAATCTTTATTAGTTCATTGGGGGTTCCTTCGAAAATTCTCAAAAACGCGTTTTTACCCTTTATTTCGTACCAAAACCGAGACACGGTTTCCCAAACGGTTACGCACAAAAAATTGTTTCAATTTTTACGATTTTTACCATATATTCGAAGAACCTTGAAAATTTTCTTCATATCGTTATCCGTTTCCGGGATACAGAGGTCCAAAGTTACCCTTCTCGAACACGTTAAATAAGGACGTAAAATTCTGTGTGAGTAGAAAAAGAAGATCATAAAGTGACGAATCACGGAAAAATATGCTATGAAGTGTCTTCATTATCATCAGAGTTTCTGCGAACCTATGGTGCAGTATTGAAGCATGTGCAAAATTTTTAAGTACGTGGAATCCCTTCAGAGTTGTAAAATTAGTTTTGCGTCACTTCAGCTTTACATAAGTAAATTATCAAATTTTCACAGCCCCAAAGGTTCTTTTCGTATGAGTGACATGGTTTGGCAAGGAAAAGAAGGGAACCAGCGGAAAAATGCTCTTGTCAGAGCACAAAAAAGCGAAATGCTCCTGTTTCAGAGATTGACAGAAAACTGGGGCACAAGCTGCCTCATTCTATCTTCCTCAGCATCTTCAAAAGTTATCCCAAAAATTTTGGCATTCGATCATATTCGCGCTTTTTGATGCTGAGAGAGAAAGAAATATTGGCAGTGAGAAAGAGACGGAAGAGCAATAAATACTGGAAGACAGCAGACAGTAGTTGTGGTACAGGAAGAGCTAAGGAGACAATGGGAGTGAGAGAGAAAGAGGGCCACAGTGGCAGTGGAACATAGTGGATTGTGGCAGAACAGTGCAAGGGAAAGAGTGGAGGAGGCAATGCCAGTGGGAGATGAATAAAGAGATTGAGAAAATGGCAGTGGGTGAGAGCAAATGAGAATGACTACGAAGAAGAGATAGTGACAGTCGCAAGAGGTAGCAGCAGTGAGGAGAGGTGAGTGAGACAGCAGCAGTAAGAGAGAGCAAGAGGAAGAAAGTTCCTGTGAGATAGTAGTAGTAGGACAGAACGAAGGAGACTGTGGCTGTGACACAGGAGACAATGATAGAGAGAACAAAGAGATAATGACAGTGAGATGGGCTGAAGGGGTGAGTGAGAATGGGGAAGTGGAAGCGGATTGGTGTGAATGACTTACAGTGATGGACTTGTGGATATGAGCGAGTTACAAATTAGAAGAGTTCGTGGAAGTGAGAGGTGAGTCGCACGTTAAAAAGAGCACGAATATGTCAGCTTGCCAAAATTCTTGGGAATATTGTGAAGGTTGCTGTGGAAGATAGATTGAGGCGGGTGTTACCCCACTTTTCATTCATAGTCTTTTAAACAGGACTATATTCTCCTTTTTTGTGCTCCGATAGGAACATTATTCCGTTGGTTCTAATAATGATCTTTCATTATCTAGCGATTATCAGAATAGCAATCAGGAGAAGCTGTTGGATCGTAAAACACGTGACATCGTACATAATTTACGAAATGGCATTTGCCGCCGTCAACTATATTTATTATTTATTTTCCGCTATTGTCCAGTTTTGGTTATTGTGCCATTCGCAAGCGGTATTTGATGTGCATGAGCGCATCCCTCAGCAAATGGCGACATAAAATTTACAAGTAGTCATGCGTACGACTGGTATGAAAACACGTACCTGTAAAGCAGTAGCTGGAACGGAAAGACGCCCTAGTGCGAGTTAACTGTAAAAAAAAGTAGAAAACAGAAAATTTTGCCATTTCAGGTAAAAGAAAAAAGAATGATTAATTACTGAAATCGAGTTATATTGACATAAAGACACTGGGATTATCATACATTAATATGAATCTCAACGACTTAGCTTACTTCATAGTTCATACTTTGTAACGATAGCGTTGTTGTCAGTAACGATGTTCAGCTAGCACTCAATTCACTCCAGATCTCCGAATTACGTGATTCCGCCTCCATTCACAATGCGCTTCACATAAACTATCAAGTTCCGTCCAATTCATTCTTAGAGCCTTAACTCAAGCATGCGATTATTACCATTTCCATGCCATAGGCCGGCCGCTGTGGTCGAGCGATTCTAGGCGCTTCAGTCGGGAACCACGCGGCTGCTACGGTCGCAGGTTCGAATCCTGCCTCGGGCACGGACGTGTGTGATGTCCTTAGGTTAGTTAGGTTTAAGTATTTCTAAGTCTAGGGGACTGATGACCTCAGATGTTAAGTCTCATAGTGCTCAGAGCCATTTGAATCATCCATGCCACTGTCGCTGTCTGTGTTAAAATAATACCTGAGGCTACTTCCGCTGTCCATGGCGAAGTTCTCTACTAGCGCATCACTTGCTGCTATTCTTTTTTCCATCGTTGCTCGTTAAGACTTTCTACTCCAGACCGTATAACTTGACATTTGCCAGTACAGGAAGCAAATCAACATAAAAGCATAGCTTGCCATAAAATTACACAACAAAAACAACTTTACTATGATGATACGCAATGTAAATAATTGGTACATAGCATGTTGTCGTTGTAGTAAACTTCAGTCCGAAGACTTTTGACGCAACTCTCCTTCCTAGTCTATCCTCTCTCTTCATCTTTGCATCAGTGCTGCGGCCTACATCTGTTTGAACCTGTTCAATGTATTGAAGCCTTGGTCCGCCTCTGCAATTTTTACCTCCACACTTCCTTCCATTTCCAAACAGATCTTTGTTTGATACCTCAGAATGTGTTCTAACAATTAATTCCGTCTTCCGGTCAAATTGTGCCATAAATTTCTTTTTTTCGTCAATTCGATTCAGCCTTATTTATTCGATCTAATCTTCAGCATTCTTCTATAGTTACACGTTGCAAACACTCCTATTTTGTACTAACTGCTAATCATCAATATTTCACTTGCATAAAAAGCTACACTCCAGGCAAATACCTGTAGAAAAGACTTCCTAAAATTTGAATTATACTGGATGTCTCATGGAAACATTACACAAACTACAGTTCCGTGTCACTGGTTGCAACGAGGTCTTAAGATCAAATATGGGTTTTGTCGCAGGTTTTCTGAGTACAGGTGACGCCGTCGTCCCTGGAAATGCGGGTCTCAAGGATCAGCACCTGGCGCTCACCTGGGCGAAGCAGAACATCGCCAGCTTCGGTGGCGACCCTGACCTCATCACTCTGTGGGGTCAGAGCGCCGGTGGATGGTCTGTATCTTACCATCTCGTCTCCCCACTGTCCACAGGTTGGTGATCACTGTTTGCCACTGACTCTTAAAAATGTTGACTAATCCTTTGTTTTAGAGTTTTAGTGTAATTGATAGAACCAACCGCGTCAAAAATAAGCCGCTTGCTTCAAGAGTGTCAGCTTCGCAGCTAAATATACCCGAACTTGATACAAACCACGTCACACCGAAACGCTCCCTGTGGACACCAAACTTCTCACTTTCCACCGCCATCTTAGTATTACACGTCAGATTTAGTTCATTCTTAGATACTATTTCCTTTTCTTGAGCCTTTCTACCATGTCTCCAGACCACATCATTTCTATTCTCTTTCGGTTTATTCCTTAGAATCATATTTTTAAACTATCGTTCTGAGCATTTCTGTTTCTGCTCCTTCCTCATCTTTTATTAATTAAATTTTTAGACCTTTGCTAGCGTTTACAACGCATTTTATTGTTAGTAATTTTCCCTGAGTTGCTTGGAGATCAGCTCATACATAACTGTAAGTACATCTACATAAAAGCTCAAAAAGGTGAAATTTGTATCTCTTATCGTTTCTCTTTTACCTGTGTCCTAATACACCTCACGAATGCGCATTTTGTTGTTCTTATTTAACCTTTTTTTAAGTTTTCTACAATATTTTTAATTTGTCTAATTTATAATGCAGCGTTATACATTCTACGTCTGGCTAGGTTCATTTTACTGGAACCATCCCAGATTATTCCAAAAATTCTATTCTTCCATGTATAGCTACTTTTCTCAAACATTTCCTTCTAACATCTTTCTAAGAACTTTGAACGCTTTGACTTTCTCGCCTTTTATTCTATTAACTATTTAGTTTCTTGTTCCTGTTAATAATAAATGAAGTTCTCTCTGTAGATAAAATTGCTTGTCGTGTCATCCAAGACATTGACTTGTAATTGTTACCGAATTTATTATTTTGCGCATGGTATACACTGACGGAAAAAATCGCAACACCAAGAAGAATTTGTGCGGCATAAATGAAAGTTGGTAGGTGTGTTTCTACATCTGAAAGATGACGCCTATTCAAATTTTGGGCCAGTCGCATAAGAATGGCAGTAGCAGCGCTACTATGAGGATGCAAATCAGGTTTGCTTTAAATACCCGCTGAAATGGTGGTGAGCGTTAGTTACCTTTGAGATTCAATGTGGTGAGCTGAAGTTAGTCAAGAATGCCTTTAAGGCGACAAAAGACACCAGTATGAACACCTCACTGAGTTTGAGGGAAGTCGTGTAATAGTTCTACGAGAAGCTGGATGTTCCTTGTGCGATATTGCAGAAAGACTTGCCAGGAATGTAGCCAATGTACATGAATGCTGGCAGCGATGGTCACGGGAATGTACGGTCGCAAGAAGTCCGGGCTCCAGACGGCCACGTGACACTACCGAAAGGAAGGACCATTGTGTTCGACGTATGGTTCTGGCGCATCGTACTGAATCTGCAGCAGGAATTTGAGCAGCAGTTGGCACCACAGTGACCCAACTTACTATTACAAATCGGTTACTTCAAGGATAAATCCGACTCAGACGCGTTCCACTAACGCCAAACCACCACTAATTGCAACTCCGATGATGTCAAGCGAGAGTTCATACGAGGGCAAGGTTGGAGGTCTTTTGTGTTTTTTACCTCAGTGCCAGTTATGGCAGCGTGTTGGTTAGAAGGGAGCCAGTTCAGAGCCTGCAACCAACTTGTCTGAGTGCAAGGCATGCTGGACCTGCACTTGGAGTTATGGTCTGGGCTCCAATGTCGTATGACAGCAAGAGCGCTCTCGTAGTTATCCCACGTATCCCGACTGCAAATTTGTACGTCAGTCTGTTACTTCTATCTCTTGTGCTGCCATTCATTAACAGCATTTCAGCGAGTGTTTTCCAACAGGATATCGCTCGCCTAAATATCGCTGTTGTAACCCAACATGTTCTACAGGGTATCGACATGTTGCCTTCGACTGCTCGATCACCAGATCCGTCTCCAATCGAGCACGAATGGGACATCGTTGGATGGCAACTCCAGCATCATCCACAAACTGCCTTAACCGTCCCTGTATTGACCGATCAAGCGCAACAAGCATGGAGCTCCATCTCACAAACTGACATACGGCACCTGTACAATACAATGCATGCACGTTTGCATGCTTGCTTTCAACATTCTGGTGGTTACACGTTATTAATGTTCCAGCGTTTCACATTTCCAAAGGCTTATTTCGCGCCTACATTAACCTATGGTCTTGCAAATGTTAATACTCAAATATGTTGCGTAGAGAATTGTATTCCCGAAATTTCGTTACTCTACGTCAATTATTTTTTTGGTGTTGCGGTATTTTTTTAATCAGTGTACTTTCCTTTTCTTCTGTGCTGTGTTTGTAGTTATTCAGTTGGTTAATTCTAGTACAAAATCACTGTCTAACAAAACCTTATGAAGTTTAATTAAAAATTTCGACTAAATAGCTACTCTCTACTGCACCAGCTGACCTGCTGACTAAATACAATTTGGGTACCATACTCAAATAATAGACTTCACCACTAGAGTTTAAAAGATACTAATGGCCATAATCAGTTGCATTTCAAGCAGTGAATACATAAATGTGTAATAACTATTTGCTGATTGAATAGTGTATCACGAAAATTATTACTGAAAATTCATTTTGGGGCTGCAATAAAACATATTACCACTTTGTTTTCCTTGATGTGTGTCATATCTGTGCAGGCCTTTTCTCAAGAATTATCATCCAGAGTGGCAATTTCATTGCACTCTTACCTTCTCTGGAGCTGGCCCGCCAGAACGCCTTTCGACTGGGAGCAGCCCTTGGCTTCGAGACAAATGATTCACAACAGCTGGTGGACTTCCTGCGCTCTGTCAATGCTACTGACCTGCAGGTGGACAGCTCGCTCGTCATGTCAGATCAGGTGTGATACTTATGTATTCTCTAAGGGAAAATACACCAACAATGTGAGAGAACATCTGTGTATTGGTTTTCAGAGAATTTTTGGTATAAATCTTTCAGTGGGCTTAAGGTATTTTAATTTTGTATTAATATTTGCAAAGTTTTATACTTTTTTTCTTGGTTGTTACGTGCTAACCGTCCATTTTCGTTCTTGAAGCAGAGATATTCGGGCTAGTATCCATTTAGTTTTGTTTCTAAGGTTTTATGAAAAGTCCTCAATAATTATCTTCAATTTCAATGAGTTGATTGTCTTATTGTTTGTCTAATTCTGAAGTTTCTTTTCTAATTACCAGGAATATTTCATTTGCATTTTCTTATTTCATTCCACCAACAACTTTTACCCGCGTTTGTAAAGGAATTTGGTTTTGAGCAGTTTTTATGAGCGTTTGAGTTTTTCCCACTTTTAAGCTCGCATTTTATCGAGTTCACTGGCTGACAGTGGTGGTTGATCTTTTTAGGATCCGATTACGAATTACTGACATCCTTTTCTAAATTTTCTTGGGCTTTAAATTCTGTTTCACTTCAGTTAGATATGGTCTGTGTCAATATCTTTTCTCCTGCGAAGTTGAATATGTAAAATGTC
Source organism: Schistocerca piceifrons (assembly GCF_021461385.2). Taxonomy (NCBI): domain Eukaryota; kingdom Metazoa; phylum Arthropoda; class Insecta; order Orthoptera; family Acrididae; genus Schistocerca; species Schistocerca piceifrons. Next base: position 458,686,218 of record NC_060140.1, read on the forward strand.
TTTGTGATGTGGAAACGACATTGTGATTTGAATAATGTGGAATTCACCTATATTCTTGTTGCATGACCATCATGTCTCTTTTTTATTTTGAGATTAAAACGGGTTGACATGATTTTGAGACTGAAATTTCAGCACCTACCAGTCTCAGTTTGTTTAGTCCATTTTTGTGCAGGGAAATCACCAATTGTTCTTCTCATTTTTGTATCTTTCACTAGGCAGGTATTGTAATCACCCTTTAGAATTTTCTCATGATTTTGTGGAAATTTAAAGACTGTGTTTTCTACGATTTCTCATTATCTATTTAATTTCTCTGGGTTTGTTTTGTTTTCTTGGTTGATCAGTACACATGCCTTAATTACATTTAAAGAAAAATGCCATTGATCTGTTTTTTACAGGCCTTACTTCGATTACGAAACTAAAAATGTCTTGTGAAAATGCGGTTGTAACCCTCAGATGGGATCTGTTTTTAAGGGTACTTTAGTCTGTTTGACGTTTGAATAATCAGTGATTTTCAAAATCCATGCTGTTCACATCTGGAAATTTTGCCTTGGCTCTTGTGAGTCTAAAAGTTTAAGTGTATCCTTAATTTGTAGAGTTTTCATGTCTTTAGGAGTGTGTTATAATTGATTGTGCCGAAGAAAGTCTTTATTTTGGGCCTAAGCTGGCCAGAGGACCCCGGATACCTCTGAGTTGTTTTTACAAAACCATTGTCTTAGAATTTTTAAAAGCTTTGGAGGCTCGTTTTTGTCCAAGCTCTTTTACAAATATTTCCAACGTTTCATGCCTTAATTCTCTGAATATAATCATTCATGCTGATATTACACTTATTTCTACTCCCTTTGTATTAACCAATGCAAAATGTGGCCTCTAGTTTTCTTTCACATCTTTAATCGATATTTTAAAATTATGTCTTTAATTCCTTATATTCCTAAAGTTTCTATTACCGATTATTTAAGTTTTGACCCATCTAGTTTTACAGACCATACATTTCGTTTATCAAAAGTTTTTAATCTGTTTTGATATAATTTCCTGTAAATCCTTGCTGAATCAGCTGGACATTGTACTTGCCACTTTGAGCTTCTATGATGGTTTCCCAAATGTGTCCGGTTCTGTTACTTGGTTTTACTTACCAGATAACGTTTCTTACTACCTATTTGTTCTCTTTTGTATGTCACACTTAATTTTAAGAAAAATATAAGATTTCTGTAGAAAAGTTTCTCTTGCAGAGCTATGTCAGAGACATTGTTCATGTAAACAAAATAAGATTATTATTGTAGCTATACTATTAAAGCACAAAATCCATCGAAGAATGGCACCTTATAAATTTGTGACCTTAATGAAAAGTATTAATTTATGTAACAACAAGAAAAGTGTACTTATGTAACATGACAGTTCATTTCAAAGTAATATTTAACCTTACTTAAAAATTGACTGTTTCAACACTGAAGTAAAGTTATAATCACAGAAGATGGTCTACATATCCCAAAACATATTTGGATAACCAAAGGAAAGAAACATTTTATTCTCTGATTACAAACCAAGAGTGGAGCCTAGTGAGAGATAACACTAGAAGAACTACAGCACTATAAGATGAAACGTCCCCTTAGAAAAATTATACATGACTGTGCTTAAACTGACACACAATACTTTTAGCGCAACGCAATCTGACTTTCTAAAATCCCTACAAAAGAATGGCCCTGACTAACATTAACCTATACCTTTCACAAATCACTTACCCCACAAAAATCTTCATTACTCGAACTACTGCAATACAGCGAGCGCCACTACTGCCAGCTAAATAAAAGATTCAAACTACGGAAGGCACTAACTACTGATAGGCATAGTTAGCAATTGAAAGATTTTGATAGAGAACAAACAATGTATTTACCTTAATAGTCATAATATATATAGCAGTTCATGACATCCAGTCTTCAAAATTTCAAAACTCCGCCATTTCTCTCCCCACATCCACCACTGCTGGCGGCTCACCTCCAACTACGCAACGCTACGCGCTGTTCACATCCAGCTGCCCAACACTACAGTGGCACACAACAATGCAAACTAGCCACAGACTGCATACAGCACACCCAGTGATTTTCATACAGAGCGCTACGTAACGTTGCCAATAAGAAAACATAAACAGCCTACTTACATAGCCCCCATGCTCCCCACAAAAAATTTTACAAATTGTTTTGGTCACTGGCCAATACAGATTTGAAAAATTTTTCATAATTATAGTAAGAAAGATATCAAATGCACACACTTATTAATACAATGTTGGTCAAAATTTAAAATTTTCTCACAGTCCATAAAGACAGTCCTGATCATTCATCACAGTAAATCTGCCGTTTCTTTTCTCAAAGTCTGAGCAGTAAAAGACAATGCACACGGAAGTAGTGGATTTCCATGCAGTCTTGAAGAAGTAGTGTTGTCCTTCCAACGGAAAGACAGTGCTCACTCTTGACATGCTGACAGGTAATGGGCCACAACAGAGCAAACCCACAGCAGAGTCATTCGACGTTTTGAAGAAGATTGGTAGGTAGGTCATCACAGAGCAGACCCACTGTAGTCCTGGTAGGGATTACGGTATTGGTGGGCCACCAGAGATGCAGACCCACCGCAGTCCTTGTAGAAATAATGATATTGGTGGGCCATCAGAGATGCAGACCCACTGTAGTCCTTGTAGAGATGGTCAGCAGCCATCTGTTGTGACTGTGCGGGTGCACAATCACCATTGAAGAGTCTTGCAGATAATATAGCAAGTCCATAACCACCACTTGTGCACTCACAAAGTTTTTGGAATTGTCCTTAGAACCAGCAATGCTGTTATCCAGTCCCTTGCTGAAATATTAACACACGTGCAAACACTAACAGTCCCTACTTCTCACATATTGTCCATATACTATGACCATCAGAAACGTGTGTAGTGAAATGTAACTTACAAGTTAATAATGTGATGAACTGGTGTCAATTACAATTTTATAGCATAAGAATACAATTACAAAGGTACAAAATACATCATTAAAGAACATAACAATACAGATAACTCTGTAGTAGTACAGGCTTTACAAAAGAATAGAAATAAACAGATACATCAGTGTTACAGGAATTATGACATAAGTACATACATAAAAGATCAGAATAACTTTTGAAACATCAACTTCACACATGAGCAACAAAACAGAACAGATCAATAATGTCTAAGCATATTTACAAGGTAAATAACATATTACTGATGCCAATTATTTTTGAGGATAACAGTATTCCTCATCATAGTGAATGTAGCTTAGTACTAGAAAATTTCTACAACATAAATCTTATTAGCTAAACACATAAAGACAGGAAAAGCACAAATATACAAGAGTACACAAACACATAGTGGGATAACACAAAAGGAAAGGACAGGGTTCGTTTTCAGAGTAACATTTCGTACTCCAGGCCAACCCAAAACTTCATTCCATAGATCTTTTTTTTCTTATTTCAACATTTGTTTCCACCAAAAAAATCCTATCCAAGCATGTTTTCTGTATTCTGTTCATATCCTCTTTCAAAAATAGTTTTTCTCCACTGTACATTACTTTTTTGGCCAAACCATTTTCTTATAGCTTCTCAATGCATTTCTTCCAATCCATCATAGTTAGTTTCTTATATAGTCTACCCCCTCTCAAGCTAACTTAAATCTACTGAGCTCAGATGCTAAACTAAGGGACGAGGCAATGCAGCAGCACAAAACAATTAACACAAACAGCAAAAAAAAATGGGAAATTGCAAAGCAAGCTACAGTAAATCTAAATTACCAAGCAATGCAACACTACAACTAATATGAGCCAATGTGCAGCAACAAGAAAAATAAATCAGTAGTAAAACTAGCTTAACAGAGTAATACAAAGTGAAATTTAGTAGCACTATGCCTGACAAACAGCAGCAGCAAATGCACTAACTTACATCTGAACATGACATAGCTCAAGCAGAAAAAATATTACATTAAAGACAACAATGCAGATAAGGGAAATGTATATTCACATCTTAATGTCTATGTAATTAAAGTGGTGCACCACAAGAAGTTATTCCCAAAAAAATTACCAAGTAGTTGAAAAGAAATTTCTGTATGCAATTCCTGTGGAGGGAAATGTCTTCTTATGCTCCTTCGTTTTTTTTAATAGATCATAAAATTATTTACTGGATCTGTAGGCATAAAATATTTATATTAGTACATCTATTAAATTTTATTTTAACCAATGCTTCTGCAGCTAGAAACTTGATATTAAACAAAATGAGTAAATAAATACATAAAGCAAGTCATATGGCATTTCTCTCAACTAGCAAGACAGTAGCCGTGAAATGTTTCTCATCGTTTCATTAGGCATTTTAGTAAATATCATAAATTAAGAGCTCCACAGTATAATCATATTATGTTTTCTAGTTTTAGCGTGTCGTATTTGCGATGCTTTTTTGCAAAGGAATGTCAATAGCGAGAATAATGGCCTCCTCTTTTTTTTCTACCTGTGCCTCTGAAAAGGCACACACTAATGGCTTTTTCTCCAGGCGTCTGACACAGCTGGGTGTCCACGACGCATTACGTGCAGGTGGTCACTTAACTTTCTTACGGAAATATTTATGACAGCAATTTCCGCTACAGTGACAGTCTCATATAAAAATATTTCATAGGTCAAGAATTTGCGTTACAAAGCTGTGGAAACAAAATCCTGTTGATATAACAGTGTCCAACAAATTTTCGTCGGCATTGTGGTACATTCACGCATTTACACACATTTCATAACTCTTAAACTACGATTCTTCGTTTCCAACATCCTTTTCCACAAATCAGAGTCCCTAACCACTGCTCATTATTCCTTACCTTATTATACATATACATATTCGTCGACATTTCTTCAATATTTTATCATAAGAAATACATAGCATAATCAAATTCCTCATATACGGTACCATCATCTTATTCATCATAAACATATCTCAACAGCATAATACACATCGTCATCGTAATAATAACATCATAACACCTCAGTCAAATCTCAAAAACGTTGTAGCTTTCTGCAATAATTTCAAAACCTAAAGAAAATTCTCTGTTCATTTCAGTAATGTCATCTACCTCAAACATACTTTAAAAATCGTGATCCCATACCAAATATATCATTCAAAGCTCTCATAATATCACAATGGGTCCGAAACAATATGAACAGTTCACAAAGTACAGACAAAATACAATTTCTTAAGTGTGAAGTTATCCAACGGTGTAATTACATAAACATCTGTCACTGCCGTAGTAAAAAAGTTTGTCTCTCTCAGTTAAATGATCAGATAGCTGTGTAATTATGTGTTAGAGAAATATGGTACCGATGTGTAAAGTTGTGGAAGCAAATACCATATTAGTTAGGGCTCCTTGTGCTTGCCAAACACATGATACACAAAGCAAGCGTTGCCCCCCTGAGGATTAATGTAATTATACCCTCAGGTGTTACAGATTACAGCAATGGAATGAAATGTATCACGGAAAACGTTTGTATCATTGTACTTCAAATATCTTTAAAAATAAATGATTTAAGTACGAAATTAATCACTCAAATACGTGTACTGTAGCGCTAAACTGTGCGTCTTGTTGTAAGATAATCTCTGTGGAAGTGTCGTAGTTATTTTCCTCCGAAAGCTAAGTTCTGCAGAAGCCAATGTACTTACCTCATGATAAACAAAAGTGAAATGCTTTGCGTATAGATATCGTAGTTATTATGTACAGTATTGTGATCAAGAAAGTACTACACTGTAACGTATTGTTGTGCTATAAAACAAAAAAAAGGCTGTCTTATTGTAGGTATACCACAAAGTTACTATTAAACATGATTTACTTTCCAGAAGAATTCAGAAAAACGGTGCAGATATAAAACAGAAACACCGCAAAAGCAACATTGTAAATTGTCACTCATTAGTAGCGTCGTGATAAAATCGTGTAGCTGTCACATAAACTAACCACTGTGTCATCTGGTATCTCACAGAAAGTACTTTAAATCCAGAATGTATTTTCAAATAAACCAAAATGTTGCATTAAAATCTCATTAGCAGTACTGGTAAATATTCTAAGTATGTGAGCCTTATAGTCGTTACGTAATCGTGCAACTAACAAGCAAGAATGCACACACACAATAACACTGTGTCGTCTGTTCACAATAACAATGCATTCGTAATTTCTGTTTAAATAAATTCTCTTGGTTCTTGACTGGATATTTAACTTCAAACATTGTTGCATGTTAATAGATTCTAAATCTGACAAAGCATACTAGCGATGTAAAGTGAAAAGTTATATGGCAAAGACAAAGTTAAAAAACAGATTATCTTTCAATAAACGGTTTTACATGTGAAATGTGGTGCAATCCTTTACTCTTCATAGTACGCAGAGTTTCAACCTAAACGCAATTATCATGCGGTATACATCGGTAAAGAATACTGGAATTTTTCTCAAGGTTACCGTCTATGTTATTTTTCTCTGAGCCAGCCGGCGCACGCGGCTGCCTGCGGTGCGAGTCATTGTCTGTTCCTTTGTTGGCGCGTGTCGTTATTGGGATTAGGAGACCTAACTTCTACAAATTCACCTTGTCGAGAGGGCCCTGCCCTGTTTAAATCCTGCCAGTTCTGATGCAATTCAGGTCTGTCGTTACGATCATATCGTCTGTCGTCATGTCGGTAGTTCCTGTAGTTTCTTTCTTGTCGGTTAAGTGGTGGAGAATTTCTCCCTGAATCGTAACTGCGCGCTGGACCATTGCGTCTAAAGTTATTCTGTCTCCCGTAATAATAATTGTTTTGGTTCCCATATTGTCTGTTTCTCTGATTGTCTCTGTGATAGTCATTACCGCGGAGAGGTGATCTTTCCCTGTAATTATTACTACTCTGCCAACGGTTGTCATACTGGTGGTGTCTGTTCTGGTCACGATTTGTGTTGTGAGAATAGCCTTGTTGTGTCCAGTTATTATTTCTGTCATCGCGGAATTGTGATGGATGTGACCTGTAATTGTTGCGCTCCTGTTTTCGCGTTCCGCGATTGTCAGTGTCAATTTCCAGTTCTTGTAAGAGCCCCTGAAAAGCTTCAATGTCGTCTTTGCAACGTCCTGCCAAAGTAAAATGTCGTAAATGTTCAGGTAATTTGATTAAGCAAATGCGGATGAGTTCTGAGGGGTTGTATGGGTTTGACAGGTACTGATTCTTGTGCAACATGTCTTCAAAATATTTGACATGACTGGAAAATTCAGATTGTTCAAAGTGTTTCATCATCATGATGCTATGTTTTACTCAGTCTTATGTAGCTTGAGACCAATATGCTGAGAGGAACGCATGGTAAAATTCTCCTTCACTGTGACAATCGTGAATGACCGATCGCATTCTTTCAGCTGGTTCATTCTCTAAGTAGCCACACATAAATTCTAATCTGTGCTCTAACGACCAGTTGGGAGGAAAACAATGAGAGAATTGATGGAGCCATGCTTGTGGGTGAATGTCGTTGCCAGAATTCTTAAATGTTTTGAATTTACGTGTAGTAATCAACAGCTTATAGCCAAAATCATCATGTCGGCGAGTCACATGTCGGTCATTGTTACGTCGTTTCGGCGGTTCCATCTCAAAATTCGGTGTGCCTTGCCAATTTCTTTCATAATTTCCGAAGTGTACTGTGTTATTATTTTGTGGTTGTTCCGTATTTCTAAGTCCCTCTTCCCGTGTTGGAGCGCGAGTGTCCTCTGAAATATGTAATTTTCGTATTACTTGTGCCAACTGATCTTGTACTTCCCGGATTTCTCTTTTGTGTTGCGTATTAATTTGATTCTGATTTTGTTTGAATTTCTTAATTTGTTCATACTCCTCTGTGTCAGTGATGGCTATAGGTCTTGTGTCATTCAGATCATCATCTACCTTTGTAGATAAGTTAGTGAACTGATCTGAAAGTTCAGCTACTTTATCCGTTAGTGAAATTATTTCCTCTGTGTGTTTTTCTGAACCAAGTTTCAGAGTGTCCATTTGTGTTGAAATCGTATCTAATGTGTCCTTTAAGCTTTCCTGAGTTTTTGCAAGTTGCATAACCGAATCGGTGGATGCAACTGAGTCAATTTTAGCTTGCAAGGTCTCATGATTTTCATGAACAGTAGTTTGCAGTTCTTTTATGGCTGCTTCGTGATTCTGTAATGCATTTTCATGACGCGAAAAAATAGGTTGGAAATGCTCACAAATTTGTGCTTTTACGTCATTACAGACTTTTTGACATTTCGATTCTATTTTATGTAACTCAGTAGTTAAATCTTCACGTGTTTGTTCAACTGTGGTGTCTAACTTTTGAAGATTTTGTTCCATTGCGTCTAACTGTTGCTGTGTTTGTCTCTGGTGTTGTTCCATTGTGTCTAACTTTTGAAGATTTTGTTCCGTTGTGTCTAACTTTTGAAGCTTTTGCTGTGTTTGTCTCTGGTGTTGTTCCATTGTGTCTAACTTTTGAAGCTTTTTCTGTGTTTGTCTCTGGTGTTGTTCCATTGTGTCTAACTTTTGAAGCTTTTGCTGTGTTTGTCTCTGATTTTGTTCCATTTGTTGCATTAGCTGTAATAACAATGCATTAGTGCCTAGAATCTGTTCCTCTACGCTTTTCGGCAGTGCATTTGCACCGGCAACATTCACATTTTGACAAGCAGAAAATGTGTCTTGACTTATTTGAGAAAACGGTGAGGACGCAAAACCTGAATCTACAGTATTTGTAAAACTGTGTCCTGTCATTTCGGATTCCTGAGGCGAGCTGTTGCCGAGCGATCGATCGATAATGCTTCCCTGTTCACTAATTGTTTCACTGTCTACGCCATTGTTTGCCGCCCGCTCCATTTCCCTATGCACAATTACCAAATTACTATGTTGAACATTAGTTAATTCATTACACGGTGGCGCTAACACACTGCTTTCGTCTTCACTGTCATTTCTCAGTTTACTTTGGAGCCTAGTATTACGTTTTTCACACGCCATTATTGTCACAATATTTCACACGACAACACAGAAAAGCACAATTTGAAGAGCAAAAATAACAGAACACATTAACATAGCACTGAAAATAATATCTAGTTAATTGCAAGCGCAGCTGCGAAATACTTGGTGCAAATCTACATGCATGACACAACTGTTTTACTGTACAAGAATGAAAAACTACAACTACAAAGGAAATTCTCTCTACAATTACGCGCTAGCAATAAACAATAGCTACACTAATTACACAAACTACAAGAAAAAAATCAGAAGATTCCAGTGAGGTATCCTCAGCTAAGGGTCGACATATGAAACGTCCCCTTAGAAAAATTATACATGACTGTGCTTAAACTGACACACAATACTTTTAGCGCAACGCAATCTGACTTTCAAAAATCCCTACAAAAGAATGGCCCTGACTAACATTAACCTATACCTTTCACAAATCACTTACCTCACAAAAATCTTCATTACTTTCTAACACTCGAATCTATAACCAATGTAAACAATTTTTTCTTCTTCAGAAACTCTTGTCTTACCACTGCCAGTCTACAATTTGTGTACTCCCTATCTCGACCACCGTCAGTTATTTTGCTGTCCAAACAGCAAAACTCATCTACTACTTTAAGTGTCTCGTTTCCTAATCTAATTCCCTCAGCTTCACCTGATTTAATTCGACTACATTTCATTAACCTTGTTTTGCTTTTGTAGATGTTCATCTTACATCCTCCTTTCAAGACACTGTCCATTCCGTTCAACTGCATTTCCAAGCCCCTTTGCTTTCTCTGACAGAATTACCACGTCAGCTACATACCTTATAGCTTTTATTTCTTCTCTCTGAACCTTTAATTTCTACTCCAAATTTTTCTGTGGTTTCCTTTGCTGTTTGCTCAATGTACACGTTGAATAACATTGGGAATAGACTACAAACCTGTCTCACTCGCTTCTCAACCACTGCTTCCCCATCATGCGCCTCGTCTCTTATAACTGCTCTCTGGTTTCTGTACGAGTTGTAAATATCCTTGTGCTGCCTGTATTTTACCTCGGCTATCTTCAGAATTTCAAAGACAGTATTCCAGTGAGCACTGTCAAAAGCTTTCTCTAAGTCTACATGTGCTATAAACGTAGGTTTGTCTTTCCTTTACCTATTTCCTAAGAGAAGCCGAAGGGTTAGTACTGCCTCGCGTGTACCTACATTTCTGCAGAATCCAAACCGATCCTCCCTGAGTACGGCTTCAACCAGTTTTTCCATTCTTATGTAAAGAATTTATGTTAGTATTTTTTAATCACGATTTATTAGAGTGATAGTTCGCTAATATTCACACTTGTCAGCACCAATTTTTTTGGAATTGGGATTATAGAATTGTTCTTGAAATCTAGGGAAATTTATCTGCCTCATACATCTTGCACACCAGATGGAATATTTCTGTGATGCCTGACTATCGGTAGTTCTGACGGAATGTCGCTTACTCCAGAGGCCTTGTATTCACTTACGTCTTTCAGTGCTCTGTCAAATTCTTCTCGCGTTACACGGTCTCCCATCTCATCTCCATCTGTATCCTCTTCCACTTCTATTACATTTCTTTCAAGTTCATCTTCCATGTATAGGCCCTCTTGTACTCTTTCCACCTTCTGCTTGTAGCGTAGTTCAACATAATGTGTCAACGTGAAAACCATTATCGCCCTGACACAAAAGTCAGTGGTATTTTAAATGATGCTATATTATGAGCAAAAGCATAAGGGAACAGATAAGAACGTCAGCGTAATAATTAACTTGTCTTTTTAAAGTATTTTCGCTGTGTACCCTTCGTTCAAATGAGCAAAAATATTCGCGAAAGGTACGTCTGGAAACTGCAACAACGGTTGTAAACATTGAGTATGTATACAATGTGATATTTGATTATCAACGACAAAAATTGTATGAAATCGTTGAAACCATATCTTGGACAGAAAGAAGAATGGTGCACATTTTACAAGGAAAAAGAATTATTCCATAGCTTATGGCAATATAGATATCGTTTTGTTGACTGCTGACGAAAAGTATGAGAGGTAACTAATTTTTCATAAATGTTTTTGTTTTGACAATTTAAAAATATGATTGCTTTTTATCCGTGTTCAATTGGTATGGCTGAAACGTGAGTCTTCCCACGATAACCAAAAACAAAATAACAATTACAGCGGTGGGTAAGCTGGTGTTGTTGCATCAGAAAAACTCGGAGTTTTCTGGGATGCAAAACAAATGTTTATCATTAATTACTTTATAAAGTGTAAAACAATAACTGGGGAACACTACGCAAGTCATTTGGACAAATTATATGAAAAAATACCTGAGAGGAGGAAATAATTGCAAAATAAAAAACGTAACTCATCAGATCAATGCGCCTTACTTAAATGAGCATAGCTAATGACAAAACCAAGAAATGTGCAATACAGATTCCTTGTAAAACTCTCCCTGTCCGCCACTTGGTACCCTCTGACGTTGTTCTGATATCTTATCCAAAGAAATCTGCGGGTGGAAAACATTCAGAGTACAATAAAGAGGCATTGCCAGTCAAAGATGGGTGTTTTGCAGACCTCCCACAATCTCACTGCAGGAATGGAAAACACTAATTCAAGAACCGTTAATCGAAGCACATTAGCCGTAAATCAGACGACTTCGAAAGATAAGGGCATTTTCAAGCAAAAAAAGGTACACGCTTTCATTGTTATGCCGAGTACTTACCACCTTACCTTCGTAGTTCAATTCAGTATAAACATCTTATGCACATCTAAGCCTTCCAACTTTTTAACTCCGAAGAAATGGCATGGCATATAACATAGTGCTAATAGTACAAACATTATATGTAATATAATTATGTTTGGTATCGTTCAGTTAGTGTAGACAACTTGCGCACATTTGTATCTTCCAGTTCCTGAGTGCCAGAGGAGTATTCGCTCTTAAATAACAATGAATGTATGAAATCTTATGGGACTTAATTGCTAAGGTCATCAGTCCCTAAGCTTACACACTACTTAACCTAAATTATCCTAAGGACAATCACACGCACCCATGCCCGAGGGAGGACTCGAACCTCCGCAGGGAACAGCCGTAAATAACAGTGCAGTGATATGTGAAGTTATCTATAAAGGAGCTAGACGCAAATTTTAACAATACTCTTCTGCAGCAATTACTAAATAACGCAGATCAGTCAGCTGATTGCTCTAAATGCAGATCAGTAATTTTTTAATTTCAGAAGGTTAATGATCGTTGTGTTGAAATATACTGCCAAATTATGAGTATGATATACAACACAGCAACATTTCAGTTTATTGTATAGCCGATATACAGACCTTGTTTCGTTCTACGTAACTGACCACAATGTACTATCGTTGCTGCTTGCTGCTGTCTCTGTTTTCAGGAAAAACAGTTGTTTTCGTACACTCTATGGTATCCTCACACCGAGCCAGACTTGGAAGGTGCCTTCATCTCTGAGTCAGCAATCCAGAGGCTCATCGATGGCCAATTCGTCCAAGTTCCTATCATGACTGGCGTCACATCTGCTGAGTTGGGTAAGTGTCCAGTGCTGCAATATAATGAATTAACACGTTTTAATCATTCTGCATATTGTAAAGTCATACTGGTAGCCTGCATGTGTGACAATCTACCAAGCCACAACTTCCTCCTCAGATGAGCATCATCATCAACATCATCTATCGTAAGTTTTGACCTTTTTCAAGGTAATTAAATGAGTACTTAATTAAAATCCATCATCTAGAGTAATGAAAAATACGACAGTACAGCGTCGCAGATAAATTGATTGTGCTCTATTTGTCCAAAATCTCAAGAGATGAGTCAGTCCGACAATGAACTACGACAAGAGTTCTAATAACGTCATTTCAAAAGAGTCCCGAAAGAGACCATAACTTCTAACACCAATATTATTTCGAGACATCAGTAATTTTCACCATTCAAAGTAAAGTTTATTTGCCGGTCAGCTGTACACGTGTAACAACGGACACCGAGGGAATTGTACTTTTATATCTGGATTATTAATATTAATTCGTCTCACTGGAGTTCATGACCGTCCTCTTCACCGCAAAGGACAACTCTGTATGATTTTCATTTACTAAATCAATGGGAAAAATCGATGCTATATTGGCAATATTGGTATTCCGCGACTGTGTTATACCACATGTTTTAATATAATTTCCGTAATCAACCACAATGTTACTGTGTTATTATCATATACAGTTCTGGTTTAGGCACACTTGCATGTTCCAATTTCAAGAAGACTGCAGCTGATCCTTCCATCTCTTCTTAGAACGCCCAACTTTTCTTCTCCCATGAGGAGTCTGTCAGAACACTAATTAGGTACTCTTTCACCTGACGTCCTTTGAATGGGTTTTTCAGATTTTTTCTGTATTCCTATATTTTATGAAGTATGCTTTTGACACCCAGTGTTTCTAACCAGCTAGTAGTCTTAGGAGTCTCATTTCTGCTGCTTCATTCCTCCTCCGCTAACTAGCGGTAAGAGTCCAAATCTCTGATTCATACATTAGACCTTTTAGTGTTACAAGAAGAACCAGAAATTATGCAACCCTACAGTTTAGTACTGTCTCTTTCGTAACCTTTTTTTTATTTTTTAGGAGAGTGTGGTATATCGTACTTATTATTAGTTGAAATTTTTATAAATTGAATTCTTCATCGTTGGATGTGTGATAGATAACTCACGTCCGAGACATCTGAAAGTACTTTCTTGTTCAAGCAGTTCATTGTAATTACTACTTTTGCCCTTTTTGAAGCTTCTCGCTATAGAATGTCATTACCTTAGTTTTATCTTTTAGACATTGTCATATTATAATCATTTACTGCCTTGTGCAAGGACCAAATAGTTCTCTGAAATTTGTCTTCAGAGTCCACTGAGGTTATTTGATCATCTGCAAATAGAAGTGTATTTATAACTTTATTACTGCGCTGGTAATGATGTACTACTTTGACAAGGAAAAACTCACTCCTTTAGTTGCGGCTCTCGAAAGCGGATTACCTTCTTGCGCTTTGATTTCGTTTTATACGTGCACACTTCGACTTCCACTCATTAGATGCTGAGGTACACCGTTCTTCTCCAAACTTTCATACAATTTAACTCTGTCAGCTTTATCAAAGGTTTCCCAAAGTAGATAAAGGCTACATATTTTGGATGGTTGTATTCTCTGTGTTTTTCAACGTTTCCGAAAGTGTCTTTAGCATATTTGTTATTACTTTCCCACATATCTAGTATCCAGAGTTCAAAATACTAATACCTCTATAACTGTCACACATCTTACGGTCTCCTTTTTTAAATAATGGGATAAAAGCTTCCGTTTGTTAATCAAGTGGAATGTTACTTTATTTCCAACAACTATCAATGGCTTTAGGGATAATGATTCCAAAACATATTTAAATAATTTCACATTATTTTTCGATGTCTTTAACGAAACCCTTAGTTCTTCCACTGATATACCATCAATATGCTTGTCACTAACTGCGGTTTTCACATTTTCTTAATCACTTGCCCATAAACACTAGAAGTAATCCAGTCACTCATTTTCTGAAGTGCGGTTAATATGAATCATGTCTTTTTCATCTTTATTTTGTTGTTTAAGCATCTTATAGCCTTCAGTTTGTTGCCCATGTAAATCCTGCACTACTTCACTCAGAAAATTTTTCCCAGTTTATTTCATTCTTTTGTCTAAAGTTTCATCAACGGTTGATCGTATTATTCGTACTATTTCTTTCCATTTTTCATTAATGTTCTGTTTCCTTACACGTCTTTTACTATTTCATACAAAACTTTTCGTATGACCATCTAATGTCTGAATCTTGTAGCAAATACATTCTTTAAATTTCTTGTTGTATCTGTTTTTTGTTAGTACTTTCATTGCTATAGAATGGAATTCTTAGTTTTCATATTACCAGAAAATGGTCGGTACGAACATCGAATTCTCTGTAGACTCTGGTGTCTTCAATTAATAGAATAACTTTTATTGTAATAATATACTCTATTGCAGATCTAACACCCCCCAGCACTCCATGTAAATTTATCTTTATGTGGCTAAAAGCTCTTTGCTATTCTTTAGTGGTTGAAGGTAGAAAATCTCTTAAGATATCTCCTTTAATGATAGATTTTCTTGTCCTTGCATTGAAATCCCCAGCAGTTATTAAATATTCTGCTTCAGGTATTCCGTTAACCTTCGTCCGTACGCATTGGTAGGTTGCATGTGTTTCCGTGCTTTTGCCCTCCTCTGGTTCATATACATCAATTATATTCACCACTTTTCTCAATATCTTTAACTTGATATGTATTAGTCTTTTATTTATGAACGTGTATGATTGCAATCATTTTCTGTGGGTACTTTTGCAACTCCATCTCTTGCCTGTCCAGTTCTAGTTACTCCACGGTATATCATAATATAATCATTAACTTCTTTAGAGCCTTGCAGTTTCTCCTTTGTTTGTGATATTACAGTTATATCAATTTTTGCAATGAGACTCCTTTGTTGTTTTTCTTTAGTATTTATTCCTCTAAGATTCCAAGACTAAGATTTTTAAAATCTTCCCAGTATTTTATTCTTAAGCTTTTTCCCCGCATTGGCAGTCATCAAAAGATTATTCCGCTTTTCTGCTTGATTTTTGCGAGTAATGCGATAATTCCTCATTTAGAGGATTCCGACGTGTGGCCAGGGTAGCTAGGTGGAAGAGGCTGACACCTCGAGTTATCCCTCCACATCTGGTTTTATAATCATGTCGTCCTTAACTACGGCTATGGATCCATCTGTTGTATAAGATATCCTTGCCTGTTTTGCACCAAGATTGTCTTAAGAATACCCTTCCCCACTGTCCCCTACACTATGTTCCACTCTTTGTCTTACTACTGCGTCATTATATGCGCTTATTTATTCGCGATGCATTCCGAACTACTTGAATTCATTGTAAGGCAATAAAGGTATACAAAAATCTTACTATTTGTATCGAAAAAAATTTTACTGACTAAACAAGTATTGAGGCTACTTATTTGTTTCGGATATGCTCATTGGAACCTCAGCAGTATTCCTCCCCACATTAAAATGTAAATGAAATACAGGTAATTTTCTGCCAGTAAGACGTACTGACAAGTCAATATGTTGCAGTGCTATTTCATCGCTCACTGACTGCATGTCTGCTTTGAAGGAAGATTCAACCACCAAGAAATTATGTCTTAGCGTTCAACTGAACACGGTAAGCTCGATCGCGTCAGTAGCCTGAGACCAAATGTGCAGTAACGGAGTAAAATATCAAAGTTTGTAGGGACAAGGTGTTGGAGATGTTATCCTTCATAAAATCCGGATTTCAGTGTAATGCTGCTTCTACGTGTTTTAAGTACAGGATGCGAGACAATTATCGTCTTTGAGAAGAGCCAATGAATCCACTGAAGTTTTCAGAAGTTCTAAACTGCATGAGTACTGCGATAATTCCCTTCGCGGTAATACTGGAAGGTTCTGGAAGGTTAGGGAGGTGTCTCCCCAAACCTAAGCACTGCGTTCAGCTCGGTGAAGCTATCACTTTATGGTATATTCAGTGGGTTTATCGTGATGTGAAAGAAACTTTTCTTGTCCCTAGTTTACCGAAATAGATTACAGGTGATTCTTCTAGACGCGCAATGCGTAGAGGTTGGTTATTAATGTGTAGGAGTCTGAACCAATGATAATATCTATGCGCAAGAAACAAGCCAAACATTTTGCAGTTAAAATGTTGATTGGCTCAGAAGCCTAAATGTTGTTCTGAATTTTCGTAATCAGGGAGTCGGTCGAAGTCCTTCATGGAGTGAAAGGCAGGTCCATCGGACATGGACGTTCAATTTTTATGGGTACTTTCGAGTTTCGTAAAATGACTACATCATTTTGGTGTAGCCACGCTTTGTTTTACGGCAACAACTGTTTCTAACAGTTAATCGTGTCCTCTGTAAAGCCTTTGTAACTTCGTACCGGAATACGACTTAAGCTGATGTCTACTTTGAATTGTCGAAACAAATTGTAATCTGTCATACAACATTTCAAGTGTTGAGATGGCTGTATGAGCTCTTTCCGAAAGCTAATAAACTAAAAAATAATTGATCGTCAGTTGTGATTTTCATAGATTCATAGATGATTTAGTTCAAGCTGGTGTTATTTGTTATTCGACGAAAGATTTGTATTGTCTGAAAGGGGCGCTGGTCGAAAAACAGGTACTGGTAAATTTTCCTAAAATGAGCATAAACCGTGTCATTTCCAAGCAAAAAGATTTCCAAGGAAAAAGATTTCCCACTTTGGGACTGTTAACTGTAAACTTATTTATTTGACGAGTTTTTCAAGAGCCTGTTGGATAGGAAAAGGAGGTTCTTAGCACTATGTTTCACCTCCGGTGGTCGGATCTTGGATTTTCTGTGGGTACGTGACATTTTCACCTTACCTAACGAATTAAAGCTGTTCTCTACTGTAGCATTGCAGAAATCTGATTACCGCTTTTTACCCGACAGTGGTGTAATTACGTTGAGTAGAAGGGTGCGGCGTGCCACTAACAAAGGAGCCGCGCCTCCTTGTCATCACCGCCTTCACCCAAATGTATGGTATATGTAGGACATGGCCAGAAATGGTTCAAATGGCTCTGAGCACTATGCGACTTAACTTCTGAGGTCATCAGTTGCCTAGAACTTAGAACTAATTAATCCTAACTAACCTAAGGACATCACACACATACTTGCCCGAGGCAGGATTCGAACCTGCGACCGTAGCGGTCGCTCGGCTCCAGACTGCAGCGCCTAGAACCGCATGGCCACTCCGGCCGGCGGTCAGAAATGAAATTGACGGAAGTGGGACCTTCATATGGCAAAGCTTTTAAACGTAATTGCAGTTTGGTGCGAGTCAGATGAGACGAGAGCTATTTATGTTAACTCAGCTTCCAAACAGCGACTGCATCAGTGGGAGGAGTGCAGAACGGTAATCCGAGGGTCGTGGGGTGCAGTTCCTTTATGAAAACTTTATTTTTATTTTTAGTTTTTACGTTACTTACATTTGAAATAAACCGAAATAATGCTCAGTTTATTGTATTTATTAATATTTCGTTAATATTTTCATAAAGGCATGAAATAGAAAGGCAAAGGAAAATTTGGGATTACAAATAAATTTCCAACGAACGATTGCACTTATACAATGTCCACGAGACTCTGCAGATAACTTTCCGAGGAGGGATTGTAGTTAACGAATACAATCTCTTCCTGGAGATTTATTTGCAATGCAAAATTTTCCTTTGCCTTTCCTTTTCGTGCTCTTTATGGAAACATTAACGAAGTATTAGTAAACACAATACAGTGAGCATTACTTCGATTTATTTGCAGTGCAAGTAACGTGAAAATTGAAAATGAAAAGAATCCCGCATAGGGACTCGAGCCTACGACCCTCGGATTACCGTTCTGTACTCCTTACACAGCACCAAACGCTGCCTGGTAACTACGTCAACGTAAATGGCTCATGCCTCAGCCGACCTGCGCCAAAAAATGCTATTTTTTGTAACGCTTGACCATCTGGAGCTGCCCTGCATACTCCATAAATTTGGACGAAATCGATGATTATGAGTAGGCGCTGTCCCCTTACAACACACGGAGCGCATGAACCATGTCTTGGGTGTGCTTTGGTGACTTCGCGATGTTGGGAAGAGAAGAAGCAAACTGTACGACGTATTTACAGGGTGACAGTTATTGAACTATATGGAAAAAAAACCTAAATTAGTTACAAACTACGGCGTGCACATACTTTATTCCACAAGTAAGCCTCAGTACAGATATTCGGAATTGCGTTATGACGTGCTCGATATGCCTGCCATCATTGGCGATGATGTGGCGCAGACGAATAGCGAAATTCTGCATGGCCTGCTGAAGTGTTGGAACATCAATACTGTCGATGACCTCCTGAATGGCTTTTTTCAGCTCAGCAATGGCTTTGGGGTTATTGTTGTACAAATTCAAATAGCTCTAAGCGCTATGGGACTTAACGTCTGAGGTCATCAGTTCCCTAGACTTGGAAACTACTTAAACCTAACTAACCTAAGCACATCACACACATATATTCCCGAGGCAGGATTCGAACTTGCGACCGTAACAGCAGCGTGGTTCCGGACTGAAGCACCTAGAACCGCTAGGCCACAGCGGTCGGCTATTGCTGTACACCTCATCTTTAATATAGCCCCACAAAAAGGAGTCTCATGTGTTCAGATCCGGTAAATATGGCGGCCAATCGAAGCTCATGCAGTGGCCTCTGGTATGCCCAGAGCCAGAAAGCACTCCCCAAGGTGCTCCTCCAGGACAGCAAACACTCTCTTGCTTCGATGGGTTCGAGCTCCGTCTTACTTGAACCAAATCTTATCAAGACAGGGTTACTTTGGATAATGGGGATGAAATTATCTTCCAAACCTTCAGGTACCGTTCGGTAGTCACCATGCCATCAAGGAGTATCGCACCCATTATTCCTTGACAGGACATTGCACACCACACAGTCACCCGTTGAGCATGAAGAGACTTTTCTATCGCATAATGCGGATTCTCAGTCCCCCAAATGCCCCAATTTTGCTTACTGACGAGCCCATCCAATTGAAATTGGGCTTCATCGCTAAACCAACGCACACAGTGCATATTAATTTCCATCATGCCCTGAGGCCAACCGTGCAGTTTGAACGTCCTAACGCAGACCTTTCAGAAGTTATGACGATTTTATTTCATGTAGTTGTATAATTGTCACCCTGCACCACCGCAACATACTCAAATATCAGCATTTGTTACTGGCAAAAAAATGTTTTTTGTATGATTTTCAGTCCTACCTAGACGGGGAATATTGGCGAAATTCCAACGTTCATACAGGGTGTGTGGATGTGAGCGCGGATACCGAAACAAATATTGTTCTCTACTGTAATATTTTCGTGTGAGGATTTTTTAAATCTGTAGTAGGAATTTCCTCTGAACGAAAATTTATTAATCCAATAAAATCTGGGATGTTGCATTTGATAATGAAAACAATTTTTATATTGCGTTCTCCTGTTAGGACAAAAAGTTATACAAACAAGTTTCAGTTTTTGACACAAAAAAGTTTCAGTTTTTTTACACAAAAAGTTTCAGTTTTTTACTAACAGGAGACAACAACATTAACACAACTACTTCAGTTACGCTAGAGGTTCAAAAATTCCTCCATTGAATTGTTAATAGATGTTACCCCTTTGGGTCATGTTCTGTCTAACTAGTGTCCTTAATACCTACTGCTGACGCTGCTACCCGGGCTAACAGATCCTCTTCTGATTCAACAGGGCTTTCGTAAACAAAGTTACCCGTCTCTCATCACGCAAAGAAGTCCAGTGGGATCAAATCAGGAAAAAGAGTAGGCCATTTTACAGGATCACCATTGCCAATCCACTTTTCTGGACCTGTCGGTTCAAGAAACGACGCAGAGCGTGACTGAAATGCGCCATGGCCCCATCAAGCCGGGGCCTCGTGTACTGATTTGTAGTGGATTTAACAACTGCTGGTGAAGGACTTTTCTTACATTTGTCTGATTCGTCCCCATATCATATCCAATTGCACGATTACTGAGACCGATTACATTCTCTACCTGATTAAAAAATGCTCACAGGTAATTATTTTGTTTTGGTATCCCGTACAATCTACAAGAGTTTGACGTTTTAAATAGTTTTCACCCTGAATATCTTCGACACCTGATGATGAGCACCAGCGACGTGTATGTAACCTTGCAAGCGAATGCGGGGATCATGTAGGATCATGAACACGAAGTTCTCCTTGATTGGTTTGCTAGTCACCATATATGTTGAATGCTGTCATGACTTCCGCGAACTTCCTCGTTTGTGTCGAATATAGATTAGTACATACGTCGCTGATCGCCTGTCGTACCTAAACATCCAAAAAATCGTCTGTAGTCAGTTCCGAATACATCAGGCTTACCGAGACTGATATTACCAAGCAGAAGGCCACAGTAGCCGCTATTCCTTCGGTGTCTAATAGCCATTGTCGGCGTATCTCCAGACCGTCGTTGGTGGAATTTTCGTAAGCCAAACTGACGGCTAGGGCGACTATTTAGTCAAATGGCGACTCTGAATTGGAGGTACTTCCAGCTTACTAACAGCAATCTGTTGCATATTATTGTTAAATGGTATCTAGGTTATCTCTTACATTTGTGTTTTTGGTTTTCACAGCGCCAACTTCCATTCAAGTCGTAACCATGCTCTTCCTGTTACGCGCAGAACGCACAAACTGACTACAGCAACCCCATTTTTCATGTGGCTCCCGTGTGTTCTGTGAACAAAGTATTGAAATTTCGTGGCAATTGTTTTAAGATGTCCGAGGGCAATTCAAAATTCCTGTTACAGAATTCTTTGGGTTGTAGAGGATACTTAGTACATGAAGTTTTGATAAGAATTCCATGTCTGGAAATGTACCGTCTCATCGGTTTGAGGAGCGGATAATCTTCTAATCCCTCGCTTCACGGTACGCACACAGCGGATACAATGAGTTCTGTCCCGTGTGCTGCACAAGCACACGGCATAGGCAATGCTTCGAGAACCAGTACTCGGTTGCCCTCCACGTGACAAAAGACGTCCTCTGCAAAGTCAAGAGTGCAGCCCGTCCGTGGAGTACCACAGCCATCCCTGCTACTTTCAAACGTATCAATTCCTCGTAGCTGTTGATGTAGTCGGACGAAGGTGTTATGCGATGTTCAAATGGTTCAAATGGCTCTGAGCACATGGGAGTTAACTTCTGAGGTCATCAGTCCCCTAGAACTTAGAACTACTTAAACCTAACTAACCTAAGGACATCACACACATCCATGCCCGAGGCAGGATTCGAACCTGCGACCGTAGCGGTCTCGCGATTCCAGACTGTAGCGCCTAGAGCCGCTCGGCCACTTCGGCCGGCTGTTATGCGATGTTCCTAACAAAACTTCATCTACTAAGTTCCCTCTACAACCCCTAGAAGACTGTAATAGGAATTCTGAACTAGACCGTATGTGTTCGTTCTTTATTTAATATTTGTCAAGACATGTTACAGAACTTCTCGCAGTTTGTCTGCGCCATTGAACGAGACTGTTCTGGCAAGATGACTCTGCTGAGGAACGTTTCGATTTTTCGATCCAATGGTACGAATATCTAATAAATGTAAAAATAACATCATAATAACTTCTGTGGTAACCGAAGTAAATGAGTAAACACAAGAAAGTGTTTGTTTAAAGCCCTACACTTATTCCCACCCCCGTAGCCGAGGTCTCTAACCGTGAGGAGGCGCTCGACTCGGACGTAAGCCGGTTCGCATCCTGGTGGTGGACGAAATTTTCACTGCCGGAACTTTTCTGGTAATGGGAAGAGAGATAGTCGAGCAAAGTTCCTGATCGCCGGTGGTTGCGCCGATGTCATGGATTAAATTCGAAACCTATACACAGTGACTCATTAAGTGGGGGTATGTGACACTGTTGATGGTGATCCATCCGTCGTATGTGGGGTGCTACTGAAGAGGAGAACACCACTTGCCGGCAACGGGTTTCAACCCACCTCCCTTCTCTCACTACCACAGGGTGTCCATAAAGTCCGGGAACACTTTCAGTTATTTGTTGCACAAGAAGTAAACATTGCACAGATGTCATGTACATTGCATTTTGAAGAGAAACTCAAAAAGGTTTTTTTTACAAACATTCGACATCCGAACAATGAGCGACCGGGCAGAAGTCAATACGGCAATCGAATTCTTGCCATACCCGTCCCAGCATGGCATCGTCGACTGTGGCAGTCGCTTCCCGTACTCTCTCCCGGAGCTCTGCTACATCACGTGGTAGAGGCGGTACACACACCAGATCTCTAATGTGTCCCCACAGAAAAAAGTCACGTGGAGTGAGATCTGGCGATCGGGGAGGCCATTTCATGAAACATCTGTCCCCTTCTGTAGCACGGCCAATCCGTCGATGCGGTAGCTCCGTGTTCAGATACCCACAAACTTCACGATGAAAGTAGGGTGGAGCCCCGTCCAGCTGAAAGATAAACGGAGAGTCCTATTGCATTTGAGGCATCAGCCATTGCTGCAACATGTCCAAGTAGAAATATCCGGTGACAGTGCTCTCGGCGAACTCGCCATGTTTGCAACTAGTGCTGACTATCGGCAAATTACCAAACTACGTTGTGGCGATATACATGAAAAAACTTACAGGGTTCCTCTTCAAAATGACATATGTATGATATCTGTACAATGTTTGGTTCTTGTGCAACAAATAATTGAAAGTGTTCCCGGACCTTACATACACCTTGTATTATACAACATAAACGCAGCAGTACACTCTACAAGCATCCATTACACTCACATACACGCTACAAAACACATACGACAACTCTCTCATATCCGTAAGGAAAAGGAGAGCACCTTTTCCGACAGGCGGTTGAACTCACCAATGGGACAATCCAGCCACAATCCAATACGACATTTATATCTTACTTTCGGCATCAAGTTGTAAGATTTTGCCCTAACGTGAAACGGTGGGCGGCGTAGTTTGATTGGGATCGTTAACTATTCAAATGGCTCCATGCGCTATGGGGCTTAACATCTGAGGCCATCAGTCCCCTAGACTTAGAACTACTTAAATCTAACTAACCTAAGGCCATCACAAACATACATGCCCTAGGCAGGATTCGAACCTGCGACCGAAGCATCAGCGCAGTTCCGGACTAAAGCGCCTATAACCGCTCAGCCACAGCGGCCGGTGAATCGTTAATCAAATATCTTAAACTGGCCCTGTATATCTGAAAAAGAAAACCATCAACCATCCAAACAATGATAAGTAAATTCATGTTGTTGTTGTGGTCTTCAGTCCTGAGACTGGTTTGATGCAGCTCTCCATGCTACTCTATCCTGTGCAAACTTCTTCATCTCCCAGTACCTACTGCAACATACATCCTTCTGAATCTGCTAAGTGTATTCATCTCTTGCTCTCCCTCTACGATTTTTACCCTCCACGCTGCCCTCCAATACTAAACTGGTGATCCCTTGATGCGTCAGAATATGCCCTACCAACCGATCCCTTCTTCTAATCAAGATGTGCCACAAATTTCTCTTCTCTCCAGTTCTATTCAATACCTCCTCATTAGTTATGTGACCTACCCATCTAATCTTCAGCATTCTTCTGTAGCACCACATTTCGAAAGCTTCAATTCTCTTCTTGTCTAAACTATTTATCGTCCACGTTTCACTTCCGTACATGGCTACACTCCATACAAATACTTTCAGAAACGACTTCCTGACACTTAAATCTATACTCGATGTTAACAAATTTCTCCTATTCAGAAACGCTTTCCTTGCCATTGCCAGTCTACATTTTATATCCTCTCTACTTCGACCATCATCAGTTATTTTGCTCCCCAAATAGCAAAACTCCTTTACTACTTTAAGTGTCTCATTTCCTAATCTACTTCCCTCAGCATCACCCGACTTAATTCGACTACATTCCATTATCCTTGTTTTGCTTTTGTTTATTTTCATCTTATATCCTCATTTCAAGACACTGTCCATTCCATTCAGCTGCTCTTCCAGGTCCTTTGCTGTCTCTGACAGAGTTACAGCGTTAACAGCGAACCTCAAAGGCTGGCTGGTTCAAATGGCTCTGAGCACTATGGGACCCAACTGCTGAGGTCATTAGTCCCCTAGAACTTAGAACTAGTTAAACCTAACTAACCTAAGGACATCACACACATCCATGCCCGAGGCAGGATTAGAACCTGCGACCGTAGCGGTCTCGCGGTTCCAGACTGCAGCGCCAGAACCGCGCGGCCACTTCGGCCGGCGAACCTCAAAGTTTTTATTTCTTCTCCATGGGTTTTAATTCCTACTCCGCATTTTTCTTTTGTTTCCTTTACTGCTTGCTCAATACACAGATTGAATAACATAGGGGATAGGCTACAACCCTGTCTCACTCCCTTCCCAACCACTGCTTCCCTTTCATGACCCTCGACTCATAACTGCCATCTCGTTTCTGTACAAATTGTAAGTAGCCTTTCACTCCCTGTATTTTACCTCTGCCACCTTCAGGATTTGAAAGAGAGTATTCCAGTCAACATTGTCAAAAGCTTTCTCTAAATCTACAAATGCTAGAAATGTAGGTTTGCCTTTTCTTAATCTATTTTCTAAGGTAAGTCGTAGCGTCAGTATTGCTTCACGTGTTCCAGCATTTCTACGGAATCCAAACTGATCTTCCCCGAAGTCGCATTCTTGCAGTTTTTCCATTCGTCTGTAAAGAATTCGTCTTAGTATTTTGCAGCCGTGGCTTATTAAGCTGATAATTCAATAGTTTTCATATCTGTCAACACCTACTTTTTTTGGTATTGGAATTATTATATTCTTCTTGAAGTCTGAGGGTATTTCTCCTGTCTCGTACATCTTGCTCACCAGATGGTAGAGTTTTGTCATGACTGGCTCTCCCAAGACTGTCAGTAGTTCTAATGGAATGTTGTCTACTCCCGGGGCCTTGTTTCGACTTAGGTAGTAAATTCATATGACTACTAAATTAGACAGATATCTCAATGAACTCAGTTTATCACACATGCACGTAACTAAACTCACAATAAACAAACGGAAAGAACATTAAAATGAGTAGAGTATTTGCTTGGCAAGTGGATATGCGATCTGCAATATGATTCAAGTGAAAACGCATCTGGACAAAATATTTACACACATGGGAGTCATACCGTGATTCCCTTGCTGAAGTTGAAAACATGTTGAATCTCTAACTCCAAAAAGTCTTCAGATGAATGTCATTACAAATGATTTGTCTTTCCCTGCAGTTCGCTTCGCTGTTGTAGCTGGGTCTTACCATACTTGTAATCTGCAGGTACCTGCTGACATGGCTGCAAAAATTAGTTATTGAGTCTGAACCGACAACTTGCCTCTGTCTACGTCTAACTTCAGCTCAGCCAGATGAGAGCCAGACGAACCAGGAAATGTCGTCTGGAAGCGAAGTCTGCCCACCAAGACGCCCGTCTGCCAAGACGTCTGGCCCCCGAAGTAACTTTTTGCAAAGCACTTCCGACAAGGAAACTCTGTACTCCAAGTGTTTTTGGCCCTGCATAACCTGTGATTGACTCTACAAAGGCGACGAATAAGAATTCATCTTACAGGTCTCTAGTCTCTCTCCCTTACTTGCATTTCAGGTAGTTAATCAGTTGCAAAACTTGTTAGTCTTGGTGCTATAAAATGTGTCTGAAATACTGCCTCACTCTGCCTTCTTGCATGCACTGAGCAATTTGGAAGGACCTCTGTCAGCACAGTTAACTACTTACTCCTACTTCTAAGTTATTTGTGTGAAACATTGGTAATCGTTTTTACATTTCTTTAACTATCTGGTTTTGCAGCACCCGGCGAGGTGTCGGTATCTGACTATCTTCAATGGTGCCATAAATTTTCTGCTCCCATTCCAATTCTAATATATTATCCTAACAACCCGTGCTGTTTTGGCGAATTTTGACTGCCCCTTGTTTCTCTCCACAGACGTAGTTCTCCTCGGAGTCTGGAATTTAGCAGCATGTATCCTGCGGCCACATAGCTCACTAAAAAAAGTCTCTGTTGTTCATGCATCTCCTGAAGATGCAATCTGCATTGAATTACTTTGGGGAGTAGAGGATACGTCGACGTCGTCTCACATAGCCCAGCCCAACTCTGATAACTGTCTTGAGGGTCCCTTTGCACAAGGGCGAGTGATTGTTCTGCGAATGGTGATGGAGGACTGACTCCCTGCTGGTTATGGACCTACCCAGTTTCCCTCATTCTCCGTGGAGTTCAACTTGCTTCAATGATGTCTTCTCATTTAGCTGTGCGTTTAGGGTAATATACGAAACTGTAATCTTAATACAGGTAGTTAAGTATTGCCAATCACTGGTACCGATTCACATTTCATTATTCAGTGGAGATTATTTTATTCCAATTATGATTGACTCTTTATTATAGGTTTTACGTAAGTTAAAGGACAGTTTGGAAAAAAAAAACAATCACGTAATAAAGTACCGTCATCAGGCTATCCCATGATGAAAAACATTTTCATCAGGCTATCCCATGATGAAAAACATACACAATGCATCATTAAATACTTTTTAGAAAATATTTATAAAATGTATTCCTATATGACAGCTAAAGTAAGGAACAAAGTGCAACTTTAAAATATTAGAAGCTTCCCATCCACGCAACACAGTCGTCAGATCCACTTACGAAGTAGATTATTTTGTGATTATAATAATAAGTAAAGTCAATGCTATGAGTTTGACAGAAGAAAACTGCTGCAAGATGTCAAAAGGGAAGGTATCGTATATCAGTCAGCAAAAACAGAACCGTTAGAGGATCACTTTGCTGTCCATCTGTCTGTCTGTCTGTCTGACTATTAAGAAACCTTTTTCTAAGAAACAGGCACATGCATCAGGTTGAAATTTATGCGCAAAACATTTAATCTTATAAGTCTACACAGTCTAAATGTACGACCATTTATGTCAAGTATCTCGATACTTGCAAACTCATTCATCAAAATCTAGAACGTACTTGACATTGACCCTGAATTATGAAATGTGGCAAGAAGCAAGGTTCCACAGTAAAATTAAGGGAAAAAACCGAAAATTCTTAATTTGAAATTATATCACAAGAAAAAAATATTTTTGTCACTTGTTATCCAATTCCTGTCTGTCCGTCTGTTAAAACCCCTTTCTCTCAGGAACAGCTGGACGTATCAAGTTAAAGTTTGTGTCACATGATAAGGTAAACTGATAAGGTAACTGATTTGTGTGTGTGTAATATATAACTTCTGCACCATTTCAGTGCAGTAATGTGTTCATTGTAAACAAGTATTATAGTAGTTCTATTACATGTTTATTACCTTATAAATAAATAAAACATTTTTAGTTTAAATTAAGTGCATTAGTGTTTGTAAAATGATTCTTTCATATAGTGTTCATTAAAAAAATGACAATCTCTCCACTTGGGACATGTGGAATGGTACATTAGGTTATTTGTTTTAGTTGTAAACATTTGTCATGTATTATTGTTTTTCTGACATGTTCTACATCCTGGAAGACCTCCTCACTACGGATCAATTGGAATGAAAGTAAAAAACCAAACCAAAACCAAAATTGGTGTCTGTGAATTCCGGATAATTCCGCTACGCGGCGCTGAGTGAGCTATTTGTCGAGTCGCGTGCTAGACGTGAAGGGCTGTACAATCCGCTGTTATAAGCTGTTCTTCGCGCGGCAAAAATGTGTAGCTTCAACAGTTCTTACAAAACACTTGCAGTGCCTCTTAGCAGCTAAAATTTCGGCAATGTATTTCTTTCGGTGTCTTCTTGCTGGGTAAAAAATTTCAGGGTAGATTTCGACATGTCATACTGGACCATTCACTTGTTAGGAGACTCCTTGCTTCCCGCACTCATGTTTCGGTAAGTCTTCATGGCAATTGACTTGTACACCAGATGCGCTGGTGCTACTGTAATTATGGATATTTCGACAGAAAGAAAACAGCCAAGACATTCCTTACGATATGGAATTTCTTGCTCGTATTTTACATACTTTTGCTCAAGTGAAGGACAGTGCGAATGACCTTAGAACGACGACACGGCAGCTGTCTACAAGAGCTATAAATGCATTGCAGTTGACGGTGGACTTTCTTAACATCTTTTGTAAGGAAATGTACACAATTAAACAAAAAATTAAATCATAATGTTTCGTTTATTGTCACCTGCATTTGTCCTGTTCCGCATCATTTTCACATAATTATGTTCATAAGACTTCTTTGCTCATATTCACGAACACTATCACTCCTCAAAGCATGTACCTTTCCTCCTGGCTCACCCACTGTGTTCATTTCACTGGATATTCAGCCTGTATGATATGATTTGATTGGTGTTGTTACTTTTCAGTAATAATGATTCCAATCATTTCAGTGAATGTGCGAGGTCTTTTTATCAAATACAGTAGAGCGTCGATTATCCGAACGTCGGTCAACCGAACGACCTCTTAACCGCACTGTGTACTGGCTCGCACCTGTTACTCTCCCACCCTACCGTCCATCATCCCCCTTACTCCCAAACCAAGACCGAGCGAGGTGGCGCAGTGGTTAGCACACTGGACTCGTATTCGGGAGGACGACGGTTCAGTACCGTCTCCGGCCATCCTGATTTAGGTTTTCCATGATTTCCCCAAATCGCTTCAGGCAAATGCCGGGATGGTTCCTTTGAAAGGGCACGGCCGATTTCCTTCTCCATCCTTCCCTCACCCGAGCTTGCGCTCCGTCTCTAATGACCTCGTTGTCGACGGGACGTTAAACACTAATATCCTCCTCCTCCCCAAACCAAGTTTCCCACAGTAGTCGCCGCACTGGGCCACCGCTGGCTGAACATTGCTTCTACTGGGGCCTTCACAAGATGCTGCTGACAGGCCAAGCCGCTAGTCGGCGTGTTTCAACAATCAGCACACTTCTGTCGGCTTGGCACTGGCAGTAGAAGTAGCGGCAGTATCAAAGCTGTTCACAGCAACAGCTGCGGCAGCTTAGAGTCGAGGTGTGCCGCTACGCGCAGTTTGAAGGATTGCGCGCCCCCAAGAAGAGCTTCTCACGGTGCAAACAGTCACCTTCTGTTCTCTGTTACTACCACTTGTGTGCTGCTGCGTGAAGAAGTGAACTTGACGATACAAAATGCTTAGATGTAAACGTGTTGTCCTTTCTCTGAGGGACAAGTACGAGATTATTAAAAGGTCAGAAGAAGGTGAATCTGCAACCACTTTATCCAATGAATACAAGGTGGGGATGCCTGTTTTTATGAATAAATTTACTGTACAGTACTTATTTTTGTCAAATAAACATGTACAGTTCGATTATCCGAACAAACCAGTTTTCTGAACACCCATGCCCCCCAATTACTTCGGATAATCGACGCTCTACTGTATATTATTTCTCAAGTCAGCATCTCTTTTTCTCAACAAATAGTTCTACTAATCGTACAGGGATGAATAAGGTATTGTTAGAAAGGTTTTCAACCGGCTTCGGGCGTTGCACATCGATTTTGGGCTAAAACTTACTATTTTTGGAACACGTTAACACAAGAGACTTTCAACTATCAAAGACGAAAGGGCATCGTGAATTCCCAGGTTCATATCTATACTTTAGGAAGCTAACTAACAAATCACGAATAAGAGACTCCTTTTTCATACTATAAAGTACCGGTACTTATTAACTGATAATTTGTCTACAGCACTGTCATAGATAATAACCGTGAAGAGTCTGCCTGCATAGTTGGCCGGTAATGTGCTGGCCTCCCGTGCAGCGTGCCTGGGTTCGATGCCCGGCCGGGTTGAAGATTTTCTCCACTCATGGACAGGGTGTTGTGTTGTCCTCACGATCATTTCATCCTCATCACCGGCGTGCAAGCTGCCCAATGTGGCGTCGACTTGCACTTGGCGGCCGAGCTTCCGCGGAAGGGGCCTCCCGGCCAACGATGACATACGCTCATCTCTCTCACCGTGAAGACTGCGGTAGTCCATTATCTCTGTCCGTCGTTTGAGCTAACTTTTTAACAAATATACTTTCCGAAACGAGAAACATGTTTGTCATTGTCGCCTTGAGTTGTGATTGGCCTGCTGCTGCCGCGACCTAACGTGCTCAGGTAAAGTAGGAAGTGCAGTTACAACATTTAAATACAGTTAGAAGTTAAGGTTCCCCTAGTGATGTACCAAGTAAGAAGCGAACAATACCTTCTAACCTACACATTCCGCATTTATTTACGTCTTGTTATTTTATATTCGTATTTCTTATTAAACTTCTCTTCGACAACAGGTAAATGTAAATATTGCGGTCGAAAGTTAGTTAATTACAGGTACGTGATGACAGTCAGATATTGTGCTGAGCAATAGATTACATGTCTTCACTTATTTTATTTTGTGTTTGTATTAGCTCATTAATTATTAAGATTTGTCAACAACAGGGTATTCTAGATATATACACAGATCTATCATAAATTCGTGATTATTATTTTACGCCGTTCGGTTCACTTTTAAAGATTTTTCTCTTCCCCAACTACCCTTATCTCAATGCCTACACTAATTCAAAATACTGTCACTATTTAAAACTATGAAAGTGAGAAAGCTTCGTACGGGTCCCCTCGTTTCTTATCATATCGAAAGTACACCTCTTATTGTATTCGCGTTGCGGTATGATCATTTTCATTCCCTCTAACGCCTGCCTTAAAACAGTGAAAATAAGGTTAACCATCTTCACCTAAACTGATATCAGCTTGTACAGTTGTTAATAGAATTAAAATGTCAACTACTGTGATGACGTTGTATGCAACACGACTTATATTTTACTAATTTCTATTGTCTTTATTGTAATGTCTAATGTACGATGTTTTGCTCGTAGGTGCTGGAATTCTGTCCAACCCAAATAAAATCAACGCACTCAACGACCAGTTTGTTGAGACGGTCGGACCAAATCTGCACTTGCCAACTGTGGAAGAGCAGCAGGAGGCGGCTGCCAAGCTGAGGGAATTCTACTTTGGCAATGGGACGATCTCTCTAGACAATCCGGAGCCGCTCGTCAATGTCAGTTCATAAGAAAAATTTAAATGTCAAACAGGAGTTTCTTATAATACACGGAAAATAATTCCATAAATGTCCTCGTTTCAGCACTTGCATACTCTTATACATCGAGACAACACAGACAAAAACCCACTGCATTTGTAGTTCGAAAAAGCAGACGTGCGTCCGGCTGTCCTGATGTTTTCTGTAGTTTCCATAACTTCCTTCATAGGAATAGCGAATTGTTTCTCAAACAGGACACACTTAACTCACATTTCTCTGTACGAGCTAGCACTCTGTACTTAATGAGGTCGAGAAGACGTTAAACTTTTAAGTTTCTTCTTTGATTTTCTAAATGCGAAACGCAGTAATCCAAATTAATCCAATTTAAACCTTTAGTAACTACAAGGAACACTAAAATATTTCGTAGGAACTTGTTGTGTGTTTAAATTTCACATTCACACAAGAAGTATGTCCTACACCTGACTACATCTTCTGCAGCCAGTATCGATTCTAAAAAGACAGGTGCCCCAGATCGAACGGCTAAATCCAATAGTCTATAACTATTTTAAAATACAGATACCAACTCGTGTCAAAGATCTGGATATTGAGAGTGCTGCGGCTGCTGATATTGTAGTACTGGAGTGGGGACACATGGAAAACGATGTAGCATATCCACATGTTATCATTGTCAAGTGTATATATTTTTTATTCCGCTCTCTTTTACTCATTTCATTGAAACCCCACAACTGCGCTCCGATGACGAATAAGGCGAGGACGAAATAAAACATAGTAACTTCCTTATGAATCTCCAGCATGACGCAGGAAAAATGGGCCAGAAACTTACTTTTATTAAAGCTGTTCTATGTAATTTCGTCGAAGTCGCAATGAAAAATATCCTTTATTCGCGGTGACTAGTTTTGGTATGACGTCA
This sequence comes from Schistocerca piceifrons, assembly GCF_021461385.2. Taxonomy (NCBI): domain Eukaryota; kingdom Metazoa; phylum Arthropoda; class Insecta; order Orthoptera; family Acrididae; genus Schistocerca; species Schistocerca piceifrons. The sequence goes on from NC_060140.1 coordinate 458,718,746, forward strand.
TTTGCCAAACGATTGCCTATAAATAAATTACAGCTGTTGTTACAAACTTTCATGAAATTGAACAATTTCACGTACGGAGGACATCGTTCTTGCTCGTATAAAAAAAAAGTTACGTACACTACTGGCCATTAAAATTGCTACACCAAGAAGAAATGTAGATGATAAACGGGTATTCATTGGACAAATATATTACACGAGAACTGACATGTGATTACATTTTCACGCAATTCGGATGCATAGACCCTGAGAAATCAGTACCCAGAACAACCACCTCTGGCCGTAATAACGGTCTTGATACGCCTGAGCATTGAGTCAAACAGAGCTTGGATGGCGTGTACAGGTACAGCTGCCCATGTAGCTTCAACACGATACCACAGTTCATCAAGAGTAGTGCCTGGCGTATTGCGATGAGCCAGTTGCTCGGCCACCATTGACCAGACGTTTTCAGTTAGTGAGAGATCTGGAGAATGTGCTGGCCAGGGCAGCAGTCGAACATTTTCTGTATCCAGAAAGGCCTGTACAGGAGCATGCAACATGCGGTCGTGCATTATCCTGCGGAAATGTAGGGTTTCTCAGAGATCGAATGAAGGGTAGAGCCACGGATGGTAACACATCGGAAATGTAACGTCCACTATTCGAAGTGCCGTCAGTGTGAACAAGGGGTGACCGAGACGTGTAACCAATGGCACCCCATACCATCACGCCGGGTGATACGCCAGTATGGCGATGACGAGTACACGCTTCCAATGTGCGTTCACCGCAGTGTCGCCCAACACGGATGTGACCATCATGATGCTGTAAAGAGAACCTGGATTCATCCGAAAAAATGACGTTTTGCCATTCGTGCACCCAGGTTCGTCGTTGAGTACATCATCGCAGGCGCTCCTGACTGTAATGCAGCGTCAAGGGTAACCGCAGCCATGGTCTCCGAGCTGCTGCAAACGTCGTCGAACTGTTCGTGCAGATGGTTGTTGTCTTGCAAACGTCCCCATCGAGACGTGGCTACACTATCCGTTACAGCCATGCGGATAAGATGCCTGTCATCTCGACTGCTAGTGATACGAGGCCGTTGGGATCCAGCACGGCGTTCCGTATTACACTCCTGAACCCACCGATTCTATATTCTTCTAACAGTCATTGGATCTCGACCAACGCGAGCAGCAATGTCGCGATACGATAAACCGCAATCGCGATAGGCTACAATCCGACCTTTATCAAAGTCGGAAACATGATGGTACGCATTTCTGCTTCTTACACGAGGCATCACAACAACGTTACACCAGGCAACGCCGGTCAACTGCTGTTTGTGTGTGAGAAATCGGTTGGAAACTTCCCTCGTGTCAGCACGTTGTAGGTGTCGCCACCGGCGCCAACCTTGTGTGAATGCTCTGGAAAGCTAATCATTTGCATATCACAGCATCTTCTTCCTGTCGGTTAAATTTCGCGTCTGTAGTACGTCATCTTCGTGGTGTAGAAATTTTAATGGCCAGTAGTGTACTTGCATCGTAAGTACTGAAACTTAATACAGCCAGTAACTCACATTTTCAAGTAGTGACAATCGTCATTTATGAGGAATGTACGCAAAATCATCTACAGCGTGTTAACAGTGCTTTTTGTCAAATAGCACCAGCACAATTGATAGCTACATGAAGCTACAGCAGCTTGAAAGTAAATTCGCCAGAAGCCGCTATAGTAGCATATGAACCTGTGCGCGCTCTACAGCGACAGTCGAACAGTTAGTTTGATTCTTAAAACCTACAGTTATATAGCTTATTCTGAAGGTGGCAGGAGCAAAATACAGGGAGCGAAAGGCTGTTTACAATTTGTACAGAAACCGGATGGCAGTTATAAGAGTCGAGGGGCATGAAAGGGAAGCAGTGGTTGGGAAGGGAGTGAGACAGGGGTGTAGCCTCTCCCCGATGTTATTCAATCTGTATATTGAGCAAGCAGTAAAGGAAACAAAAGAAAAATTCGGAGTAGGTAAAAAATCCATGGAGAAGAAATAAAAACTTTGAGGTTCGCCGATGACATTGTAATTCTGTCACAGACAGCAAAGGACTTGGATGAGCAGTTAAACGGAATGGACAGTGTCTTGAAAGGAGGGTATAAGATGAACATCAACAAAAGCAAAACAAGGATAATGGAATGTAGTCTAATTGAGTCGGGTGATGCTGAGGGAATTAGATTAGGAAATGACACACTTAAAGTAGTAAAGGAGTTTTGGTACTTGGGGAGCAAAATAACTGATGATGGTCGAAGTAGAGAGGATATGAAATGTAGAGTGGCAATGGCAAGGAAAGCGTTTCTGAAGAAGAAAAATTTGTTAACATCGAGTGTAGATTTAATTGTCAGGAAGTCGTTTCTGAAAGTATTTGTATGGACTGTAGCCATGTATGGAAGTGAAACGTGGACGATAAATAGTTTAGACAAGAAGAGAATAGAAGCTTTCGAAGTATGGTGCTACAGAAGAATGCTGAAGATTAGATGGGTAGATCACATAACTAATGAGGAGGTATTGAATAGAAGAGGAGCTTGTGGCACAACTTGACTAGAAGAAGGGATCGGTTGGAAGGACATGTTCTGAGACATCGATGGATCACCAATTTAGTATTGGAGGGCAGCGTGGAGGGTAAAAATCGTAGAGGGAGACCAAGAGATGATTCGGAATGATGTAGGCTGCAGTAGGTACTGGGAGATGAAGAAGCTTGCACAGGATAGAGTAGCATGGGGAGCTGCATCAAACCAGTCTCAGGACTGAAGACCACAACAACAACAACAATAAAACATTAAGTGTTCAACACATTAAGTGTTAAAAATAATAACTGGGTTAAAGGTGCAGCGTCATACTACGACAGAACTGTAATCAGATAGCAGAATGTTTAAAGCATAATAGTAGGCATCATGTAGTAAAACAAAAACTTAATAACGAGGAATAACTATGGAACGCCACATTACAGCTTAATCCGTACTCATAAAAAGAAACGCATTATTCATATTAAAAGTCATGGTCAAATCATAGTTAATACTAATTCTTTGTTTACCGCTAAAGATGAAGCATTCGTGGTGTAACACTTGTCTCTACATGTGACGTCAGTTTTCTCTATGTACAAACTCGCGTTAATAGAGGAACATTCCCTGTAGTTAGTCGATTTTACTTTATATTTATTTATATACAACAGAAATAAAACCACAAAAATGAGGCTTCCAATCGCTTCTACAGAGTTCCTACAATCATTTTGTTACATTGATATCAAATAGCAGTTGTCAAATGGCTCACACCTAATCGAAAGGAACATATTGTTTAATTTTTATTATTCGTTCCTCACTTATGTAAATACAATGAATGGCCGTCCTTATTTGATTCACATGTTTGCCGCACACAGTGAATCACCAAAAAGCCTAAATTATCCTTAAATTGTCAACTCCTTAAGGACGCCATGCAACCCCAAACTGATCACTACACCCAGAGGACGCTGACCATGATAGACTTTTTATTTTGGAAAAAGAAAAATGTCGATTAAAGTCTGACCGTTCATTAAGCAACTTATCTGGTTCCTTAATACTGCTCTAATAGATCTCAACTTCCTCTAAAACGTGAAGCTTTAAATCTTTACAAGTAACATGCAATATCTTCATCGTGTTCTCTAAGCTCCCAGTTACGTGATCCCTCATTATGCTATTGTTGATCAAAATCCGTCCTTTTAGCGGTACCGACATATCTAACCATCTAATTTATATCGCAGATACCACATGTCAATCTATAGACGCAATGTGCGTCATATTTCTCTATCTTATTCTTTTCCAATCTGTGTTTTAACTTGTATTTCGAAAGACGAACCGTTTGGAACGTTGCCTGAAACCTCTTCGGAAAAAGTAATTCCAATTTTCCTATTGGAAGTATTTCAGTTTTATTTATTTATTCTTCATAATTACAACCTATTATCTGAAAAGTTAAAACAGCAATACAAATCACATCTCCTTGCATAGTAACAAATTACTTATTACCTATTTATTTCTGATCCTTAATTTTTAAAATACAACCACTTCTACCACTACAAAACTACGATAAAAACCTTATCAAGCTACCCAACTGTTAATACTACTATAAGCACTACAGAGTCTGCCCTTACGCGGAACTTTAGTTCGTTCATGTCTCCGACAGATTTGCGTTACCAGATTACTCTTATAATCATCGGCCACCGCCATGTGTCTGAGAATACTGACTTCGTTCCGCACCCCATTTTCTTCAAGTGGTAGTTTGCAAACACCAGTTACTAACGCGTGAAAGAAAACCTTTTCGTGTTGCGCCGGATGGTTAGAATCATTCCTGATATTATAGAAAATGACCTTAGTAAATGATATTTTAAAAGTGATTTTTATTTGGTTTTAGCCGTTCATCCTGGATACCTTCCCCTGCGAGCGGCGTCGTTCATCTACATCTACATCTACAATTATTCTCCGCAAGCCACCCAACGGTGTGTGGCGGAAGGCACTTTACGTGCCACTGTCATTACCTCCCTTTCCTGTTCCAGTCGCGTATGGTTCGCGGGAAGAACGACTGTCTGAAAGCCTCCGTGCGGGCTCGAATCTCTCTAATTTTACATTCGTGATCTCCTCGGGAGGTATAAGTAGGGGGAAGCAATATATTCGATACCTCTTCCAGAAACGCACCCTCTCGAAACCTGGCGAGCAAGCTACACCGCGATGCAGAGCGCCTCTCTTGTAGAGTCTGCCAATTGAGTTTGTTAAACATCTCCGTAACGCTATCACGGTTACCAAATAACCCTGTGACGAAACGCGCCGCTCTTCTTTGGATCTTCTCTATCTCCTCCGTCAACCCGATCTGGTACGGATCCCACACTGATGAGCAATACTCAAGTATAGGTCGAACGAGTGTTTTGTAAGCCACCTCCTTTGTTGATGGACTACATTTTCTAAGGACTCTCCCAATGAATCTCACCCTGGTACCCGCCTTACCAACAATTAATTTTATATGATCATTCCACTTCAAATCGTTCCGCACGCATACTCCCAGATATTTTACAGAAGTTACTGCTACCAGTGTTTGTTCCGCTATCATATACTCATACAATAAAGGATCCTTCTTTCTATGTATTCGCAATACATTACATTTGTCTATGTTAAGGGTCAGTTGCCACTCCCTGCAACCGAAGAGGGCGGGAAACTACGCAGTCGGAAAATATCGCTTCCAAAGGAATGTGATAACTTTCGAACACAATATTCTGAAAGCCCGGAAAACGGAGATCTGTGAACAAGCCAGAAAAGGATAATGAAGGGACATATTAATAATATTAATAAGGTTGCAACAACGACACGTCGGGAGAAAGTGCAGGCCTCCAAACGTTGCGGATTTTCGAATCCCGTTTGAAGTACCGTAGAAAGCTGTGGTGGCCGCTTTTTAAACCTTACGGCAACGTCATCAGTCACGTCGCTGAAACGTGGAAGACGTTCGAAGCATACCGTGTCCTCAATGGTGACCATCGCTTAAAAACTGAAACTACGGAAACACGTGCCTTCCTACTTGGTTATTGTCGGTTGCAGGGGTGTCATCAAGTGCGTTGGCCAGCCGCGCACCTGTTCAGGTTGTGGCCAGGAAGGCCATGTCCATTCCGAGTGTCTCCGACGTAGACTGATTCGGACGCTGATCGGAGACGTCGCTCCTCCTGCGGTGCTCACTGTGTTACCTCTTCCTTACGCATCTGCGGCAGTGCTGCCTGCAACGCCCCTTCTGAATCAGTCGGTACCCGTGTTGGTTCCTCTCGACGAAGCGATGGACGTTCCGCCTGTCTCTCCTACACCCCTGCCCGAAGCAGTACAAATGAACGACGAATGTCAGCAGGCATAAGCTGTCTGTCCCGACCCCATGGTTGTTGATCATGGAGCTGTACCTACCTCCGCCTTTTTGCCATCTGGCCACATGTAGGGACGCTAGCAGCCCGCCATCCGACACGGAACAGCATGTTAGGAAGCAAAGGTCGCCGAGGAAACGGAGGAGATAACGCCATACCCCTTTTGATGGCTGCGTCCATCGGAAGTCAGCACAGGATGACGACTCTGCTACTGATGGTGCGCGCTACCCTCTGACGCTCTGACACCTGACGACGCGACGTCCTTCCCTGCCTACATCTCCAGTCAGCGTCCACCTCCGGACACCGACCGTCCCCCGCCTACGTCTGATTCGGTTGCCTCCCTTTCTGTGTCTGACGCTACCTGTGGGCGCACCTATCAAATGTTCCACTGAACTGGTTGGTCCGGTGACACATCTGTCTCCTGGGCGGAGGAGGTCGATGCTGAGGATGGGCATTCTGGAGGGTACAGAACGATGGATCCCCCCTTGGTGGGGTCGGCTCTCTCCCCGTCGCAGTGATGTGCCCTTCTGTAGGGGCCTAACAGGGAGTTCCTTGTACTTCCTCCGTGTTTGAATCGCCTGTCCTCCTGTGATGGCAGCTTTTCAGACTTATCGCATAGCCGGCCGGAGTAGCCGTGCGGTTCTAGGCGCTACAGTCTGGAGCCGAGCCACCGCTACGGTCGCAGGTTCGAATCCTCCCTCGGGCATGGATGTGTGTGATGTCCTTAGGTTAGTTAGGTTTAATTAGTTCTAAGTTCTAGACGACTGATGACCTCAGAAGTTAAGTCGTATAGTGCTCAGAGCCATTTGAACCATTTTGAACTTATCGCATAGCCACGGTCAATGTCAACACTATTCGCGTACGCTACAAACTGGCTTTACTCCATGACACGCTGTATGCCGCGGACGTTGACGAAGCTCTCTTTCAGGACGTGCACGTTGCAACTTCCTGTGCTTCCCACGGTTTTACAACACATGTCTCTCATGCCCCTAGTAGTAGGGTGGCGATCCTCTTTCGTGACAGTATCCTAGCTGATGCAGTTGCCTATCTCCCTGATGCCAGAGGTATGGCTTTCACGTTTAGTGGCGTCAGGATCATCAATGTCTATGCGCCATGTGGTTCTGGTCGCCGCCCCGCCGAGAACGTTCCACCTTCTTCTCAGCGACAGTCACACCTCTGTTCCTGGGCTGGCAGGATGCATTGATCATGGGAGGCGATTTCAACTCTACCCAGGCACCCAAACACCAACTGCCACGTCACTCTGCGCGCGACTCTAGCGACAATTCTCCAGCACCTCAGCCTGGCGGATTCTTGGGAGCATGTTCATGGCGATCGTCCAGGGTTTACACATTTCACCAGTCAGTCTTCCAGCCGATTCGATCGTGTTTACATCTCCCGCGATATTATCAGTGGGTCGCCGGCTGCTGAAGTCCGGCCCCCTGCGTTCTCTGACCATGACGCATATATCTGCACCATCAATCTCTGCCGACGAAAGGTGGCGCGGCCGTGGACCATGCAAACTGAACACGACTGCGAGCTAACATCCCAAAGATGTTTGGGCCCACATGCGGTTCCTCTTCGAAATGTCTTGGCTCAAACTCGTCTAGGGGTTGAACCGCATGTGTCGCATTACACGCCTTAAATTAGACACTTGTAACCCTTTGGTTAAATTGTCTGTCTGATGGCAAGTTTGCGAAATACGAAGTTAATATAGCATACAGTAACAGTGATAATGATATCGGGAACTAAATTAACGACCCATAAATGATGTAGGCGACACAGTTGCAATTTGGTTAGAATAATGTTTATACAGAAAGCAAACTAATAGCAAAAGTGGTCGTATTTAGAGTTACTGTTACACTCGAGCGCATATCTATTTGACACAGTTCGATCGTTCACAATCTCATCGCGAATTACTAGTCCAATACTTCACTTCGTTGACTTTGCGAAAAGTTAAGAGTTCACACCAGGTGCGCGGCTGCTCACCGCTCAGAGACTAAGTCCCGCGATACCACACAAGGCGAAATATTCTAAGCCGTTTCACTTCCTAGCTACCTAAAGACTAATCGTCCGCTTTTGCGTCTCAATGTGAACTACACCCTTTGGCGTCTCCAGCCGAACTGTGCTCTTTGGTGTCTAGACCAGAACTGCCCTCTGCCCGTCTCCGACCGCGTTTCCCGCGCGCCGAACATCTTCGCTCAGCTGACTATTTCCCCTTCCTGAAGCCATCCGTCTGATTGGCTACAACTTACTCTACATTACTTTACATTTTAACATATTTAAATAATCAAAGCTTGACCACTTTCACGTTCTAAATAAAGTAACAATAATATCTATTACATAATAAACGTTAAACTCTTTTACATAAAACCAATAGAATTTCCTTCTTAGCTTTGCACCAATGTGCTTTCTGATAAATAAATAAAGAACAAAAGTAACTATTATGCACTAAACTTTACAACAAATATTCTATTACGTAAAGATAAGGTGTCAAGATGTCATCGTTCAATGTGTTTTGTGTGGAGGAAATGATGATGTGACGCTTAACTGAAAATACTGATAATTTAAGTTTACTCTATCTTTTAAACAAATAAAGTTACAGAGTTGATATTTACAACGTTTGTCATTTTAACGAAGCGCTTTTATAGGAAATATCGATCGTTAAGATGGACCAAAGCGTTCAGATTTTAGCATTCAGGTCTTTGTTACAGAATTTGTTAATTTTACTTTAACAGTAAATCCTAAACTATTATAGATATTATCAATACTCAAGTTTTATTGGGATCACCATAAAAATTTGTGGAGGATGGTAGATTAAAATTACTGCGGCTTGATTCCCTGCATTACAACAGAATTAAATAGTTTTCATAAATGTATCCCTTTATGGCCGATCTTAGGTCCACCATATTTAACACAGCTACGTCTCCTCGGCCACAAAAGCCTTCTACGGGGTTCCCCTATGACGTAGGTTCTCCTCTGTCTCGTTCACACACTATAGTGCTTAGACCTCAATAGACAATAGACGCCTGTGAGTTTCCCCATCTCGTGGTGAATCTGCCCCTTTGCGGCATGCAGTCCTGGACGACAGGGTTCGTTCACAATTCCTGAAGGATGAATCTTTCGGCCATATACTTAAATGAGAGCGCAATGCTCGTTAACTTACACGGTCCAACTTACTTCACCTAACTGCCGACAGCTCATCGAGACCATGCCTACCAGCCATTCTTGTCATGGTGGGTGCTCTGTGTGAAAACTGATCTCTGCAAGGCCTTGATTGGTTACGGAAGGGAGGTTGCAGTGTGGAGGCGACGGACTCAGGAATTCTATTTCACCATTCTCCGGGAATGTACTATGATGTCGTATTCGTCAGAGCGCCAGACGATGGCGAATCGTGCTAAGGCACAGCTCACGTCCTTTCTCGCCGCCATCTAGAAGGACCTATGTTCAGGGCGCGCACACGAGATGGGTTAGTGCAAGAGCGTCCATCTATGTACCATGTCATAGCGGAACGACGCCACCGTCAGAGGAATTTGATTTGTGTTCTTACTACTGATGGGCAGCGTTTTGATAACCAACTGGATATCGGGTCTACCCCCGTGCATTTTATGTTACGCTGTAAGCTGAACAACATCAGCGCCCTGCCAACATTACAGGGTTCTCCAGACTCCTTTGGCTCGGTTCTCGTGGAAGCGACAATCGATCTGATTGCTAATGTCACGGAGGACGAAGTCCATGACGCTATCCAGGTGGGTTCTACGAACAGGTCGCCTGGCCCTGACGGCCTGCCATTGGAGTTTTATCGGACATTTCGTCCCCTCCTAGCTCCAGTGTGGACGGAAATTTGTCGGGACTTTATGTCACCTTTCGTGCCGATTCCAGACGATTTCCTCGATGGTTTCCTCATCCCCATCCACAAGCCTCGGGGTAACTCACGGATATGCGGTTACCGCCCCTTGACGTTACTCAACAGCGATACAAAGATCTTTACCCGGCTGTTAGCTGCGCGGCTTAAACGGACAGTTCGGTACGTGGTTTCCCCCGATCAAACTTATTTGGGAGGTACCAATAACACCCACACTGCCCTCTGTCGCTATCGGGACATAATCGCTCTTACACACAAATGTCATACGCCTGGACTTTTGACAGCTCTTGACTCCAGCCAGGCGTTCGATCGAGCCAATCACGACGACTCTAGAAAGGGTGCTTCGTAATATGGGCTATCCTGATACTACCGTCGACGTAGAAATGCGTCTTCTTCATGGAGCTACGTCTCGTGTACTCTACAACGGCCGTCTTACTCTTCCCATCTCGATCCGTCGATCAGTACGTCAAGGCTGCCCGCTCTCTGCACTGTTGTATGCATTCGCCATGAAACCGTTGCTATGGTGCCTCCGCCAACGCCTCTCTGGGATGTCTCTCGGTGACCATGTATTCAACTGCACTGCAGATTCAGATATTCTCGTCATCGTTCTTCGTAGCGGTGCTGAGGTCAAGGAGTCACTGGCATGGGTTACCACCTACGGTGAATCTTCTGGCCGCTGCTTTAACGTCTGCACATCGAGGGCCATTGCTATAGGTGCGGAACTTTCTGCGGACAGTGCTGCTCCTTTGCATGTCGCTGATACTCTCCGATGCTTAGGACTCGATTTCGCAAGTGATCTGCGGTGGACAGTTGCCCTCAACTGGCGATGTCTACTTTTCCAACTTCGATCTGGACTCTTAAATCATCGTTTACGAGCGCTCCATCTTCTGCAACGCACACAATACGTAAATGTATATTTGTCGTCACGTATACCCCACGTGGCACAGACACTTCCTATTCCACCATCAATGGCCCGCCGCATGCCAGCGGCAATGAGTTCGTTTGTTTGCCACGGCTTGCTGTTCAAGATAAGGTACGAAACCATGACCCTCCCGCGGTGCAAGGACAGTGTAGGTCTGATCCTGTGCCTGACAGAGCGGTAGCCCTTTTCATTGGCTCTCACATGACGTTGTGGCGCCGTAGTTCTACGTGTCTTACCAGCCTACTGCTGGAAGCCCTTGCACCACACTCTCTCTCAGCACCTATGCAAATTTCGGAAGTTCCGGCGCCGTTCTTTTACTTCCGCCACTTTTTCCTTGAACTGTGCTACGTCCGTACTGTGAAACTGCTGGCGCAATTGACATCCACGAAGGCGATCTATGGTTTCCTTCAGCAGCACAGGTCACCGAATGTGGTTGAGGGGAAGCTTCCCCACGCCGATTGGCGTGCCGTTCGGCGATCGGTGAGCGCTCCTTATCTTGAAAGTGACGTCCAGTCTGCATGGTACCTTACTGCCAACGGAAAGCAAGTATTCCAGTCATGCCTTCACAGGATTCATCCCGCAGACACCCCGTTATATGTCGACTGTGATGTTATGGACACAGACGGGTACAGCCTGGAGTGCAGATCGGCGAGAGGTGTCTGGTTCTTGGTGCGACAGATGTTGTCCCTAATTACCTGTATGCCTCCTCATCAGCTACCTACTCAACTGCTCCTCTTTCCGGACGCAGGACACTTCCTGCAAGCGAAGAAGAACTCCGTGAGGTGGATTTGTGGACGCGCAGCACACTACTTGTTTGCTAATGGCAAGAAAAGTATTCATGACTTTCGGCAGTTCCTTAATGAAAACCGTTGTGCAATTGTCCGCAGTCCAAAACATAGACAATTTTTCTCCAATTTTCTCTGCAGTGTCTTCCTTAACGCACCACAGAGTTGGGGGTGTTCCTGTCATGAAGAGTTTATCCACGCCTGTTCCACACTTGGAACCGATATATTCAGTGGTAATCGGAATATTCTTCTCGGAAAAACTATACTTTGATAGTCTCCATTAAACCGGCGTCTTTTTTGCCGGCCGCTGTGGCCGAGTGGCTCTCGGCTCATCAGCCCGGAACCACGCGGCTGCTACGGTCGCAGGTTCGAATCCTGCCTCGGGCACGGATATGTGTGATGTCCTTAGGTTAGTTAGGTTTAAGTAGTTCTAAATCTAGGGGACTGGTGGCCTCAGATATTAAGTCCTGTAGGCCTTAGAGCCATTTCTGACGTCTTTCTGCGTCTTCCTCCTCGCGTGACGCCCGTTTTTGATACTCTTGGTGGTATTAATGACAAAAATAAATAAATTAGATAAGAACAAAAAGAAAAATAAATAAATAATCGGTGTTCATTGTTCAAAATGTTCAGATGTGTGTGAAATCTTACGGGACTGAACTGCTAAGGTCATCAGTCCCTAAGCTTACACGCTACTTAACCTAAATTATCCTAAGGGCAAACACACACACCCATCCCCAAGGGAGGACTCGAACCTCCGCCCGGACCAGCCGCACAGTCCATGAATGCAACGCCTGAGACAGCTCGGGTCATCCCGCGCGGCGTTGTTCATTGTACCTCTACTCCAAGTTCCCTACGCTTTCCTTAGTTCCTGGAGGGTGGGAACGGGACATGGTAGCCAGGCCTTGGGTTGCGATCACTGCCCACTTTGACCCCCTCTGTCCCAGGTTCGAAACACGCCACTGCTTACTGATTAACAATCAACACTTGACGAAGAGGGCGGAAGAGCGGACAGAGGTTCAGGGCACTCTCTTGTCTAGGGGCGAGAAAGTGCCACTTAAAGGTGGAAGAATCAGCATGAGGATGCAGAAGGCAATGGAAACTACTGCATTAACGACACTTAACTTGTGTTCACAGGACATGTGGCCTGTTACTGAAAAAGTGTCTGATGATCCCTCCATTGGCAAAAAGATTCGGAATAGTCCTCCATTCGGATCTCCGGGAGGGAAGTGCCAAGGGAAAGGCGACCATGAGAAAAAGATTCAATAATCAACGAAAGGATAACGTTCTACGAGTCGGAGAGGGCAATATCAGTAGCTTGAACGTGATAGGGAAACTAGAAAATCTGAAATGGGACATTTAAAGGCTCAGTCTAGATATAGTAGGGGTCTGTGAAGTGAAACGGAAAGAAGATAAGAATTTCTGGTAATATCAACGGCAGCAGAAAATGGTATAATGGGAGTAGAATTCGTTATGAATAGGAAGGTAGTGCAAAGAGTGTTTTACTGTGAACAGTTTAGTGGTAGGATTGTTCTTATCAGAATCGACAGAAAACCAACACCGACAACGATAATTCATGTATACTTGCCGATGTCGCAAGCTGAAGGTGAAGAGATAGAGAAGGTATAGAGGATATTGAAAAGGTAATACAGTACCTAAAGAGAGATGAAAATCTAATAGTCATGGAGGACTGGAATGCAGTTGCAAGAGAAGGAATAGAAGAAAAGGTTACAAGAGAATATGGACTTGGGGCAAGGAATGACAGAGGAGAAAGACTAATTGAGTTCTGTAATAAATTTCAGCTATTATTAGCGAATACTCCGTTCAAGAATCACAAGAGAAGGAGGTATACTTGGAAAAGGCCGGGTGATACGGGAAGATTTCAGTTAGATTACATCGTGGTCACACAGAGATTCCGAAATCAGATACTGGATTGTAAGGCGCAGCCAGATCACAATGTGGTAGTGATGAAGAGAAGGCTGAAGTTTAAGACATAAGTCAGGAAGAATCAATAGGCAAAGAAGTGGGTTGCGGAAGTATTATACTATGGAACGACTAGATACGCTTGAAGTTCTTTAAGGCTATAGATGCAGCAATAAGGAATAGCTCAGTGGGCAGTACAGTTGAAGAGGAATGGACATCTCTAAAATGGACCAACACAGAAGTTGGAAAGAAAAACATAGTTACAATGAATGTAACTACGAAGAAACAGAAGAAATACTTCAGTTGATCGATGAAAGAAGGAAATACAAAAATATTGCGGGAAGCTCAGGAATACAGAAATACAAATCGCTGAAGAATGAAATAAATAGAAAGTACAGGAAAGCTAAGACGAAATGGCTGCATGAAAAATGTGAAGAAATCGAAAAAGAAATTATTGTCGCAAGGGCTGATTCCGCATATAGGACAGTCAAGTTAACCTTCGGTGAAATTAAAGGCAAGACTGGTACAATTAAGACAGCAACCGGGTTCCAATGTTAAATGCAGAGGAGAGAACGGATGGGAGGAAAGGGTACATTGAAGGCCTCTGTGAGGGGGAATATTCTCTGATGTGATAGAAGAAGAAACAGTAGTCGTTTTAGATGGGATAGGGGATCCAGTATTAGAACCAGAATTTAAAAGAGCTACGGAGGACTTAAGATCAAATAAGGCAGAAGGGACAGACAACATTACATCAGAATTTCTAAAATCATTGGGGGAAGTGGTAACAAAACGACTTTTCACGTTGGTGTGTAGAATGTATGAGTCTGGCGACGTACCATCTGACTTTCGGAAAAATATCCACACAATTCCAACGACTGCAAAAGCTCACAAGTGCGGGAATTATCGCAAAATCAGCTTAACAGCTCATGCATCCTATTTGCCGACAAGAATAATATACAGGAGAATGGAAAAGAAAATTAAGGATGTGCTAAATGACCATCAGTTTGGCTTTAGAAAAGGTAACAGCACCAGAGAGTCAGTACTGAAGTTGCAATTGATAATGGTGGCAAAACTAAAGAAAAGTCAAGACAAGTTCATAGGACTGGAAAAAGCATTGGACAATGTAAAATGGTGCAAAATGTTCGAAATTCTGGGAAAAATTGGAATAAGCATAGAGAGAGAAGGGTAATATATAATATGCACAAGAGCCAAGAGGGAATAATAAGAGTGGAGGACCAAGAACGAAGTGCTCGGATTAAAAAGGGATAATCTGTAAATCTAAGAAGCAATGATGGAAATAAAAGAAAGGTTCAGGAGTGGAATTAAAATTCAAGGTGAAAGGAAATCAATTATACGATTCGCTGATGACAATGCTACCCTGAGTGAAAGTGAAGAAGAATTACATGATCGCCTGAATGGAATGAACAGTCTAATGAGTAAAGAATATGGATTGAGGAAGACGAAAGTAATCAGAAGCAGCAGAAATGAGAACAGCGAGAAACTTAAGATCAGAATTGATCGCCACGAAGTAGATGAAGTTAAGGAATTTCGCTACCTAGGCAGCAAAATAAGCAGCGACGGACGGAGCAAGGAGGACATCAAAAGCAGACTAGCACTGGCAGACAGGGCATTCTTGGCCAAGAGAAGCCTACTAGTATCAAACGTAGGCCTTAATTTGAGAAATGAATTTCTGAGAATGTACGTATGGAGCACAGCATTGTACGGTAGTGAAACATGGACTGTGAGAAAACCGGGACAGAAGAGAATCGAAGCGTTTGAGATATGGTGCTATAGATGAATGTTGAAAATTAGATGGACTGATAAAGTAAGGAATGAGGAGGTTCTGCGCAGAATCGGAGAGGAAAGGAATAAGTAAAAAATACTGACACAGAGAAAGGGTAGGATGATAGACATCTGTTAAGACGTGAGGGAATACTTCCATGGTACTAGATGGAGCTGTAGAGGACAGACTCTGTACAGGAAGCAGAGATTGGAATACATCCAGCAAATAATTGTGGACATAGTTTTGCAAGTGCTACTCCGAAACGAAGAGGTTGACGCGGAAGAGGAATTAGTGGCGGGCATCAAACCAGTCAGAAAACTGATGACCCAAAAAAAAAGTCAGTAGATCTTGAAGCAAGCATGTGTTCTTTCACCATTTCTCATAGCGAGAAACCACATGGAGTCAAATCGGGTGACCGTGGTGACCACTTCGAAGGTCCATCTCTTCCACTCCAGCGTCTACCAAATGTTTCATCCAGCTAATGTCGAACCTCTAGGGAATAATGCGATAGTGCACCATCTTGCTGGAAATAACCCGAGGGACAGATTTTCAACAACAAATGTACTTCGAATACCGCATCGCAGGTTAACTGTCGGAGAGCATCGAGTGTGCTCTCCCAATTCATAATGATTGTCTATACGCCAAATGACGCAACTGTGCTTATTCACGTTGCCGCTGGCATGAAATGTGGCTTTACCCCACATAATGAACACAACATCGGGATCTGTGTCAGTCATTTCTAATAACGCTTCTGCAACTCGTACACGAGCAATTTTATCAGCGTCAAATAAGGCCTGTGTCATTTGAATGTGGTACGGTTTCATTCCCAAATTGAAATGAAGATTTCTTAAGGCACTTGTACGGGGTTTCCAATGCTAATCTCTTACTTGACTTTCCTGACCTCCTTATCACTGTGATGTTGTCTTCGACTCGAATAGTTCTTAGACGTCCACTTTTTCCTTTACAGTCAAATGCAAATCGTTCTGAGCATTATGGGATTGAACATTTGAGGTCATCTGTCCCCTAGACTTAGAACTTAAACCTGACTAACCTAAGGACATCACACACATCCATGCCCGGGGCAGGAGTCGAACCTGCGACCGTAGCAGCAGCGCGGTTCCATACTGAAGCGCCTAGAACCGCTCAGCCACAATGGCCGGCCTTTACAGTCATTCGGCACAGACCCGAGCGCACAAATAGTTGAACGGCTTGGAGGATCCTTACGAAACTGTTACTGAAACAACTTTGTTCTTATTATCGAGGGTGACCCAAACACTTCCATCCAAGTTCCTACCTTCCTTATCTCTGCCAATAGAAAATTTAAAATTACGTAGTTCGATAAGAGTGGTAACATCTTTTTGGACAATCCTGAAACAGTACCCTGGACTCCAAAACCTCACTGACTGCTGTTGCAGTTGCCTCGTATTTTTGAAAGCCGACATGGTATTAGAGTATGTCTGATGGCGCGTCCCAAACCATCACAACTGGTTTCCGTCTGCTACGATGTTCACGAATGCAGGCTGCCTGATGGTGCTCACTGAGCTTGTCGTGTAACAAACATACGTAAAAACACTGTGAAGTCTTTTAAATAAAGTCGTTATGGAAGCTAACGAGTAATATGCACAAATATAAGACTACACACGATACACATTGGACATAAAATAAACAATATTAGCGACGCAATTTCTACAGCTACATCTCATATATGGCGCAAGACACTTTACGGTGTATTTTGGAGGGTACTTCAGGTGACGCTATCGTATCGTCCTTTTAATGTTCCATTCTTGAATGGTGGGTGGGAACTGGTGGTAAGCTCCAACTTCTCTTTTTTTCTTATTTTTTTATAATTTTCTTTGCGGCCGTTTCGAATGACGTGCGTGGGAGTAAGTAATAAGTTGCCTGGTCTCTCTTGGAGAGTACGCTTTCCACGACCTCATGTCATGTGGCGTCTGCCATTGGAGACTGATGAGCATCTCCGTGATCCTCCCCCAGTCACTAAACGAAATTGTCAGGAAACGCATCACTCCTCTTTGTGTCTGCCTTCTCGATTAACCTAATTTCGCATGGTTTCCAGACTGAGAGCAATGCCCAAGAATCGATCTAACGAGTGCTTTGTAAACCACTTCTTGTGACAATGAATTACATTTCCTAAGGATTCCTCCTATTAATCTCAGCCTGAAATATGCTTGTCCTACAGCTAGTTCCTACAACTGGTTTCACGTGAAATCGATCTGGACACATACTCCTACTTATTTTACTGTTGTTATTGCTTCCAATGATTTACCTTCAGTAGTAGAATTAAACAGTAATGAACGTTCCCACCGAAAAAAATCTTCACTACCTTCTTTGCTACCTAATCAAAGCCGTATGAAACTTTACAGTTCAGAATCTAGATAATGTTCTAGATTTCCTTGCTATATTTTGTCCGCAGTTCCATCTCCAACCGTTGCTTTGAATAGCGTTCTGTAAAAAATCTTTGTAAATACTCTATGTAGCTCGCTTTCACTGCACAATAGACAAAAATCAGTACCTGAAAATTTGCTTGTATCACTAAACAGAGATCTTGAGAAATTCAGCTCACTTTATTCGTTCATAAAGTCCAGAGGACAGTAGACAACGGCATCTTAGATTCCGTGTTCCTTGACTTCCCCAAGGCCTTCTAAGCTGCTCTCTATGATCGTTTCATGGACAAAAAAGAGCTTACGGAATAAAGGACCAACATTTTTTGAGTGGGTTTAGGACTTTCTAGCAGACAGGACTTAACACGTCTTTCGTAACGTGGCGATACCCAAGGGAGTGTTACGGTTCGTTATCGTCGAGAAAAAGCCCGGTGAAAATTTACGCGAAGGTTGCAGGAAAGCTGCATCGCTAGAAAATAGTATCGTTTGGCAGGACAACCCACAATAAGGCAGCTACGTACTTTTGTGAGCACAACAGATTTGCAGTTTAGTTTTACGAATCGCTCTTTAGCTCACGATGCAAACTCCATTTTGCACAGTTAGTCGAATGTGTTGATAACAGCGTGAGAAGAGGATATTTATTGTGTTCTAACATCGGCTTTTAACTCCCTACATCACAGAAGTAAATTAGAACTTCACAGAATAAGGAGTAAGGCATATAGTTTGTCACGGACTTTTCCCTATTTTTCCACAAGTAGAAAGTAAGACTGCTTTACATTCCCACATAACAGGACATTAAATAGCATCAATTTGGGTATAATAATGTGGGATGATCTTCAAAGTTTCATATTAGCGCCGTTTTCTCTCTTAGGTTCCTTTTATGATTTGCCGTACACTACAAGATGAATCCGCAGCTGTTTCGTTTGCGGATGATAATTAGCGTAAATGTTACAGATTCAGTTCAGGACCCAATTGCTGTATCAAATCACGTTCTGAAGAGAAGAAACTCTTGGTTCACAACTGCAATAAAACACAGTACATCCAGTTTCTTTCATACGATTGTGTTCACAATGAGATTCAATTATCTTATGATGTATGGTGTGCGCTGCGCCGCTGGGGGCGCCCAAAAAGTAGAGTTCAGGTAAACAATGAATATAAAGTTTATTAATAAACACATGATCTTAAGTCTCCGTCTAGGGGTTAGAGCTACATCCAAAAGAGAAATGACAATGCGTGGAAGAATCTGGTTATCACCAAAACTCACAATGTTAGCTTGATTGGCAGAAGACCAAACTGAATAGCAAAGTTAAGTTCTGGGTTCACAAAAGGATAGCAGGTTTATTAACGAAACACAGCGATATCACAAAGCCAGTTTCCGCACAAGTACATGCAGAAGAGACCATCTTTCGGTGATATCCGACGACGGCACTGGCTGCTGCAAATAGCGGCGGTTTCCGGTAGGAAGACCAGCATCGAGGAACTGGAGGCTCGATCTTTCCTAAGTTCTTGACCTGTTTTCGGCCATGTGCATTACGAACAGGTGCTCGAGCGTGTTGAAAGATGCAATCACCATTCCTAATTGCTCTTCAACAGTGGGAAGCAAGAAGGTGCTTAAAACATCAATGTAGGGACCTGTGGATGTTTATGAATGGGAAATCTCCCGTAGAGACGTGTGACACAAGTGACACTTCAATCACCTGACCACGTTCAAAGTCCATGAGTTCCGCAGAGCGCCCCATTCTGCTCTCTCACGATGTCTAATGACCATCAGGTCGCTGTCATGAATACTGCGATTCTTACATTGTTCTGTAGGGTTCTGGACTGACATAGTGCATACTAGCCACAAGACAACTTTGAGCACGACCTGACATCGCAGTTTACACCTTCTACAAACAAAAGAAAATTGGATGAATGTTTTTGTAATCTGGTCAAACGTAGTTTTTGAAAAAGGTCATGCTTATAGGCAATAACATGTGCAGTAGTATGCAGCCTCGCTAAGGCGTAAGCCATGGTCTCAATTTTGTAATAATTATACAGAATAATAAAACTAATTTGACAAAACGGTAAAATTACTTGTAACGCCTGCAGATAGCTTGCCACCTCGCTTTTCTTGTAACATTTCTTGTCTTTGCTAACAACTACACCAGCACATAATTATTAATAACAACGTCTATAAAACTTACTACGTTTCTCGAAATACTGAGTGCTTCAAAAATAATATCGGCCTTTTGATAATTTACTATACGCCGGGGACGTCGTGTCAAGTGATGACACAACGATCTAATGATAGAACAAACATGACTGTTTGCTTTTAAGCACGAAAACGATTTGAGCAATGCCTGTGTCACTCGAACAGAATATCTTGTACAAGTGTGCAAATAATATGTGCAATAATACCGCTGTGTAAATTTTACTTTAAGTTTTACTTCAGTACTTCGAATGACAATAACATCTGCAGATCGCAAATCGTATTACTTCTTTGAAAGAGTTAATTGTATTCGTTATGTAAAACGAAGAGCGTCTGACCGGATGCTGAATATGCAAGAGACATTCCCCTATAGTCCAACAAAAAATTAAGAAGACGAGAAGTGAATTAGCAGTTCCAATGCCGTCTAAGTGAAGAGTTTTAAGGAAACGTTTGCCATCATCTTCATAATGTTTATATTTCTTGGAGACCCTAAATTCAGCTGCTACAGTTTGTGAGAAAAGTTTTTCTTTAGTAGTTAATCCACATTTCATCCAAGGATAAACGCTCATGGTGTACGTATTAGGGAGTCAGAATATACTGCTGTGTGAATCACCGTCCCCGAAATTAAAAATTTTTTGTTCCAAACTTTGAGGTCTAGTTTATGAACCATTCTTCTTCCCCGCAGCAAGTGAAACTTAAACAGTTTGTCTTGTTACTCGATGGACCCTTCCTAAACTGCAAGATGAACAAAAGACTTTACCTTGCTACTACATGACGTGTTTCCTGAGTGCCACTAAGCTGTAGTTAAATAATTCTGGATTTACTACGAAGGACTCGATGCAGGGCCATGAGATTTCTTTCTCTGAGGGTTGATGAAAAAAATAATTTTGTCTATGTGCGTTTACTACCAGGTAACCAACCTCACTTCAGAAATATTGCTATGCAGCGGCGTCAGCAATCATTCCAGATATGTTGATTAGATCATGAGAGAAACTCGAGCATTGCCTGTATATGTTCTGTACTACATATGCTTTCAATGTAAACTGTTAGACAAACTGAGTTGTTTCTCTATTTCGCGTGAGACTTTTTTAAATACAGGGTGATTCAAAAGTCATGTCCCGTAGGACAAAGTCGACGTTGGTGATTCAGTAGTCTAGACCCTTCGGATAATCTAGTATTCAGGAACATTACAGGAACAAACATTCGAAGCAGAAAATTCTAGAAAATATGAGCTTCAAAATGTATCCACTAAAAACTACGAGAGAGTAGAAGAGACGTTTGATAGTACCGAAGATGACGAAGTGCTCATGGCTCTTATGATGTGCATTGTAGAGCCCATGTTAACAAGAATTTTTTTTGCTTTGAATGAACGTTCCTGTCTTATTTCTGAATAAGACTGTGTGCCAGGACCTCTGAATCACGAATGTGCACTGTTTCCTATAGGACATGTCTTTTGAATAACCCGCCATTGGTAGCTCTCCGATACAGTCGAAATTTTGCAGCGTGAAAGAAGGATGAGAAGAAAAGAACACCTAGTTTTGCTTAGGTGCCAACATTCAATAGATTCCGAGAAACTGACGGTCAAAATTTTGATGCCACTTCATCAGTCCTCTCGCGCAGTGTATATCCAAGTGAATTGCTAGCACAGTGGCTTGGATCGCAGTTTCAAATTTTTGCGTCCCATATTCAAATCCAATCTAATGTTGTTTTTGTTCTCTCTTTTGTCCTCGGATACGTATGTGACATCAATATTTTTTTGTGATATCAAGAAATACAATTGAATTATTGACAAAAGAAATAAGCATTTCAAATTATATTTAAAAAATTTTACCTTCTCAAATCTTATATGATCTTATATAATTAACGTAACTGAAAATCAAAAAGATAAAATTCTAGTATTTTTGTCGCGTAAGTATGTCACATCAGTATTATTGACAAACGAAGTAAGCTTTCCAAATACTATTAAAAGTAGTTTTTATCATCACAAACGACACGTATTAACACTTTCTAGAAAATATTTTGTGTCTAATAAACCAGTAGCAAATTTGTTCCTCGAGTCCAACAAATGTTGAGCCGATTACTGGAACGCCAACAGAATGCGTACGCAACATTCACAATATCGGGACAGCTCACAAAAGAAATCTACCATCAGTCTTTAGATAAAGTTATCCGACCTTAGGTAAAAATGGAGCCGTTTCTCTACCTTTTTGACTCGTAGGGCAGAAAACGTGATCTCTCCTAACGATGAGCTGTTTCTCGATGAAATCGGACTAGCAACATCTTCATTAAAAGTAATTCCTCCAAAGTATATGCCTTTATGTTAACCCTCCGAGGTATAGTTTTACTGAGAAGTGAAGCACGGCATTCGCCGATTATGGAAGTGCACTATTTGCGTTGCACATTGCACAGTAAAAGGAAATCGTAAATAGAAGTTATGCAACGGAAATACACGGCTTGATCCATAATTAAATGCAGTATGCAGCTTTCGAGAAAATGCTTCGATATGCGTAGTTTGCCGCGAGATTATCGCCAGTTAGTGAGCTATTTAGATAGGTTAACGAGGGTGTTTTCCTAATTACATTCACACTGAAAAATGTGACTGTGCCATATGTGACTTATCACGTTGCTCGTGGTGCTTCGAATTTTTCTGCTTCGAATGTTTTTTTGTGGTACATACGTCTCTGGGAAACGCATTGATTCTGTTGAGGCATAAAAGTAAAAATCAAAGCAAAAAAAAAGAATACTTGAATTTATATGTTTTTAATTTTCAGTTACCGTTAATAATATAAGCTTATATAAGATATATAATTATAAAAAGTGTTTTTAATATAATTTGAAATTCTTATTTTTGTTTCACGATGTCACAATAAATATTTATCTTACATACATCCACGACAACAAAAGAGAGGAAAACACATAAAACTGGGTTTGAATACGTGTCACAAAAACTTGAAGCTGTTCTCCTAACCGTTTTTTTTTAACACGGCCTCCAATCTCGAAAAATCTGAGCAGTGGCTGAGCTCGGGCCTTGGACCCACGAAATTTTAATCACTAATCAAAAATATTACCCCTGGACCACGGGCGGGCCCAGCCACCGGTGGCTCCACTAAAAGGGATACAAGCTGCACAAACGGACTGATGAAGTAGCATCGAAATTTTGATCACCACTTACTCGGAACTATTGATTGTTGACACTTAAATCATAACAGGTGTCCCCTTATTTTCACTCTTCTTTCACCCTGACAAGTTTCGAAAGTATCATCGACTTTTTACGGGTTATCCTTGTGAGTTTTAAGATGTCGGTACTTTCGTAACAGCACCCAGCATACACGGTAAACCAGAACTCCACTGACAAAGTTTTGGAGGTTGTCCAGAGGTACTTTCTGCTGCGTATTTTGACAGTGGGGGGATTTGATCTTCGCCACCTCGTTACATGTAACTGTAATTTACTGCGGCACTGAAATGCCTGTAATATGGAATCAGAAAAACGTAGAAAACAAAACACAGTGTAATAAACAGCACTCAGACGAAACACTGTGGGGTGGCTGCCGTCGTTGCGGGAACAACTCTGTACAGTGTTGTGTTGAATCGCTCTAACATTGCATTCAGTGAACCCATATGAGATGTAAACCTCGAACAATTCTTCGTCAGTAAACGTATCCATACTGCTGTACATCAGTGTTAGCACAGAACTAAGGCTGCGTACACAATGGCACCGACAACGGTCATCATAACACCATCGCCAGAGGTCGCCAGATAACATCGGACGACAGCTCGGTCACGGTGCGTCCGATCTAATTCATCAGTTTTCGGCGGGGTCGATCAGGTTAGGTTAGGTTAGGTTAGAATCTATTCTACGTATGACGTAAGTTAGATTTTAATCTCCAAGGGTCGGATGGATATTCGACGCCTCTGTGCTTGGAGACGAGTGCTGTAAAGCGGCGTTTACTATTAAAAAGATGCCGAATGAGCTATATCCGTGTCGGAAAGAAAGTATCGAGTACTATACACTCTCTCTTCAGTTATTGGAATTACGAGACAAGATTTACTAAATAATTATCTATTACTTAAGTATGTAGTATCAATGATACATTGCACAAAGGATCTCTTCAGAACTCATTGTTCAGAGTATGGTTTATTATGCTACAGGGCGACTTCGATGCATAAAGGTTTTGCCTATCAATTTATGAGCATATAATGGTTAGTTTACTTGATGAAAGTAGATGTTTCTATTATATGATGAATGGACACAATTTGTATATGAGTAAGCAAAAATTATTAAATTAGTGAAAGGTAGACTGGTGGTTTAACAGCAGCTCACTTTATTCTAAAAACGGTGAATATTAATTCAGTACCGGAGGTAGGTATAGTCAGATAATCAGATTCTAGAACCTGAAACTTCACAGCTCTTTAAACACTTTCCCAGTGTATTTTAGAAAGGACTAGCAAGATTTCTGATGGCAGTATTATTTCAGATTGAGTGTAGCTTTTAATAAAGAAAATCACATATATTACAGAGTCTTTTAGAATACTTGCACGAAGCATAGCTCCAAAATTCAGTATAGAATAAATTAAAAACGTCCTAGTATTAGGGGTGCAATAGTGAAAATATTAGATTTTAAATTAGCATTTAACGCATCACAAAAAGCATCTAACATGTAACACGAAGCTTTGAAACTGTACTATTCAGAACGCGCTATTGGTCTAATCATTAGAAAGATGTAATCACCACATCTCACTTCTAGTTTTACTTCAGCCAGAATTGCATCTCTAATGTGAGTATCGGATTTTATAATAGAGCTCAAATTACATCTCTAAAAGCACTCGAAATCTGTTTTGCTGAGTTTATTTGAAGTTGTGCAGGAATACGTCAATTAACGTTCAATCACTGACATTCAGCAAACACGTGAAAGACATAAAATATTTGGAATAAGGTACCCTGAACACCTGAGGCATTGTAAAGTCGAAATACAAACGTACACCATTTTTGCAAACCACTTCATTTAACAGAATAACCAGCCTACTGGCCAGTAAGCAGTGATAATAATTTGTAGACAACTGCTGTCGACCTACCACAACCGAAAAAGATCCACTACAGTAATTTTAATCATAAGATACATCATCCTTGTCACTTGAACAACTTATTTTTCGAGGTTGTATCTACACCGATAAAGATGTTACCTACTTGTGATTTCCAATAAGCCTGCGATCTCAGTTCATAGATTCCTATCCCTATTATGACATTTTTCACCCTCAGGATGTCACGAACTAGCCTGTTGACTAAACTCATCAGTTTCTCACATGCCATGTTTCGTGTCATGTCGGCCATTATGACCGTTGTCGTCCAAAATCTTTTCGTACTGGCTATGAGATCGGCTACATTGTGGTTGCTCACGTAATGGCGTACTGATTTGCAAAGATCGGCCGTCCTCGGACGATGCCGGTCGTCGGTGGAATCCACCAGTATCGGTGCCACTGTGAGTGCAGCCTAACAATGCAGAGAAAACGGAAAGCAGCCTCTAGACATACTGAATGCAAGGTTTAAGGTGAAGAGCGAAGTTAAAGTTAATACTGATCAGCAAATACACTAAAGAGCCAAAGAAACTGATACACCTGCCTAATATCGTGTAGGGCCCCCGCGAGCACACAGAAGTGCCACAAACCAATGTGGCATGGACTCGACTAATGTCTGAAGTAGTGCTGGAGGGAATTGACACCATGAACCTTGCAGGGCTGTCCATAAATCCGTAAGAGTACGAGGGAGTGGAGATCTCCGCTGAACAGCACGTTGCAAGGGTTCCCAGACATGCTCGTTAATGTTCATATCTGGGGAGATTGGTGGCCAGCGGAAATGTTTATACTCAGAAGAGTGTTTCTGGGGCCAGTCTGTAGCAATTCTGGACGTGTAGGGTGTCGCATTGTCCTGCTGGAATTGCCCATATCCATCGGAATGCACAATGGACATGAATGGATGCAGGTGATCAGACAGGATGCTTACGTACGTGTCACCGGTCAGAGTCGTATCTAGACGTATCAGGGGTCCCATATCACTCCACCTGCACACGTCCCACACCATTACAGAGCCTTCACCAGTTTGAACAGTCCCCTGCTGACATGCAGGAGATATGGATTCAAGAGGTTGTCTGCATACCATTGTACTTCTACCCGATCAATACAATATGGATCGAGACTCGTCTCACCAGGCAACATGTTTCCAGCCATCAACAGTTCAATGTCGGTGTTGACGGGCTCAGGCGAAGCGTAAAGCTTTGTGTCGTGCAGTCATCAAGCTTACACTAGTGGGCCTTCGGCTCCGAAAGCCCATATCCATGACGTTTCTTTTAATGGTTCGTTCGCTGACACCTGTTGATGGCCCAGCATTAAAATCTGCAGCAATTTGCGGAAGCTTTGCACTTCTGTCACGTTGAACGATTCTCTTCAGTCGTCGTTGGTCCCGATCTTGCATGATTTTTTTCTGCCCGCAGTGATGTAGGAGATTTGATGTTTTACCGGATTCCTGATATTCACGGTACACTCGTGAAATGGTAGTACGGGGAAACCGCCACTTCATCGCTACCTCGGAGATGCTGTGTCCCATCGCTCGTGTGCCGACTACAACACCGCGTTCAAACTCATTTAATCCTAGATAACCTGCCATTATAGCAGCAGTAACCGATCTAACAACTGCGCCAGACACTCGTTGTCTCATATAGGCGTTGCCGACCGCAGCGCCATGTTCTGCCTGTTTACATATCTCTGTATTTGAATACGCATGCCTATACCAGTTTCTTTGGCGCTTAGGTGTAGTACCGTGAGTGCAAACACGGAACACATACCATCCTTATTTGCATTGTTGTGCACCTATTTTTCGTGTATCGCAGATATAAATATAAATGGGGGCGAAAAGTGAAGCGCAATGCAGTTATTCCGTGCAGACTGCGGGTCTCTAATTCCAAAATACTCAGAGAATGTTTCTCAACAATCCCCGAAATTTTGTCGATGCAGTATGAGTTCCCCCTGTACAGTTTTTATTCCGCGAGTTAATTACTAGTTGTGTTTTATTGTTAATTATCTGAACTACTCCATAATTCCGATCGCTAACCACTATTTTTTCTTTGTCGTGTACTTCTTCCTTTCCATTCCTGGGTCATTTGTACGTCCTACACTGTTAAGGTGTAGGGCTCACAGAGAGTCTGATGAAGACTGTGAACTTGTTCCTCCAAGCCGCTTCCTCAGCTTACTCATAAAGTCACGAGAACTGCGATCGGTGCAGCCCTTAGTAACATCCTAGACCACCCCTAGGAAAAATATCCGGTCTGTACGAATGAGTCAAATAAGTCACGAACTTACAACAATAAAGAAGCTCCTGTAGAGGGTTGTAAATCCCTGTTGCTCGACAACTGTGCCTTCCATAGCTAAGACGGTGGAAAGAATTTCTTCTCAATACTAGTTTAAACTATAAAGTTATACGATTCAGCACACCTGTCTGGGTTTTCAAGAAGACCAATTCATTTCTTCACTGCTAATACCGGATGTCGGCATGGACCAATGACGTTGGCGTGTGACTCCATCCATGCTTAAGCAAGTAGAATAGAACAGCGTCGATTTTTCTGGTAGGCTGTTGTGACAGACTGTTCTGCAGTGTCGTCCGAGCTCTAGGTTATTTTGAAAGGTGTGAGTTGGCGAGAGTAATTAACATTCTTGGTACGGTGCGTATTTATTTCGATGGGGGTTTCATACATGTCGATGATGTTATAGGTTAAAGCAGACAGGTAGTATCGAACGGTTAAACATTTTCCAAGAGATTAAGTTGAAATGCGGAGTTGACTGTTGCTAACACGACGACATAAATAGGGCTACACCATGCAATTAGCAAAGCATCGTTGACTGGATGGCTTCTTCTCTTGCTTGGTCATCTGCAGATCTGGGTATATCCTTTGTTTGGTGTTCCTTCTTCCCGGCCAGCCGGAGTGGCCGTGTGGTTCTAGGCGCTACAGTCTGGAACTGCGCGACGGTCGCAGGTTCGAATCCTGCCTCGTGCATGGATGTGTTGCATGGGGGCTTAATTATATTTAATGCAAATAATTTTAAGTTTTTTTTTAGTAGCTGTCTGTCCGATAACGAAGTCTCGTAAACGGTTGGCCCTGACTAGTTTTAGTACGTAATCTGACTGCATAGAATAACAACAAAGAATGAAAGAAAATTTCCGTTAACACAATTAATTAATTAAGTCCCCAGAAACTATAAAACGTACGAAACCAAAGCACAAGTGTAACTGTTCTGTGTGTGGAAGTGTGATTCAACGTACACATCTGGCACGGTTCTTCTTCAATAAGACAAGAAATTTTAAATACCATTTATACTGAAGAAATTAAAAAAAATAGAAATACTATAATTGCGTAAGGAAACCAGAATTACACTCTAATACAAGAACACAAGCTAGATGCTTTGTTGACTGAACCTGTAATGACGCATTATTTAAGACACTGTAATAATAAAAAAAAGGGAATTTTTTTACCTTCATACATATTGACAAAAAGCACTCTGATCATTACAATATCTCCATTCGAACAACATCTGCTGTCTAGCCCATCAAACAACTGTATAAAACATGGAACAAGCACTCCTTACTACAACATCTCAACACCGACTCACTACTACTACGCCACAAGCACTGACTACTGCCACATCTTGACAAGCAACTGACTACTGCCACATCTCGACAAGCACTGCCAGTGGAGGCGGCGGAATAAAACACTTTGGCGCAATCTCTGGCGCTGTGGCTCAGTGTAGCCACCTTTCATATGCCCTTCCTCCACGGGCCAGAATTTGATGGTATTTTTGCCAGCATTGGTGGTGAAAATACCACCAAATTCGTCCACAAAAATACAGACAAAAATAAAAGATAATATTAATACGTAAATATCACATAATTAGATAAAATTTTGGCTTTGCACTGACCTTTCAATAACCTAATATATAAAATACAGAAAGCAATACAAATTCTTTCGTACATGTGACTTTACATAATAGTTTACACAATACACAAAAAATCAGTTTATACAAATGTTCACATAAAATGCTTTCAATGATTCAAAAAACAAGTAGTTGATAGTTCCAGCAGTAGCACCCAGCAATGGTCAACAGGTGCAAACAGCAAGAAGTAACATCATTTCAGTAGAAACAGTTCCAACAGTGGCACCCAGCAATGTTGAGTAGGTGCAGACACCGACAAGTGACATCATTTCAATAGAAGCAGTTCCATCAGTTGCACCCAGCAATGTTGAGCAAGTGCAGACACCAATAAGTGACTTCATTTCAGTAGAAGCAGTTCCATCTGTGGCACCCACTAATGTTGAACAGGTGCAGGTGTGAACAACAGTTTGAATGCACACACAATTGCTTTTACAAAATTATTATCAATGCTCTTACACTAAACATACAAATTATAATAAACACACAAATGATATCAGAAATTGTCATATTAAATATTACAAATACACAAATATCAGTAAACCTATAATATTTATGGGTGTCAGTGCAAGCCACAACAAACAAGTAAAATAATATTTAGGAGATAGGTCGGTACCAATTATTTGGGATTAGGAAAGGGAAACACACAACACACACTCACTCATCTTTCATCCACATTAAGTGCTACTGTGTAATTAAATAGTGTTAACCGTGTAAATGCAATTCTGTCAAAGATTTGATGTTCGACATGTGTATCAAGTAGTAGTGGCAGCAATGTATAACAGTGAATAATAGTTAGTCAACGTCATAGTCATCATGTCAAGCCCAATGTTTGCCAAGCCAAATCAAATGTACGGTTGCTGAACAACTGTCAGTGTGCCAAGATCTGCAAATACTTCCTCTCTCCAAAAAAAAAGTATATACTGCGTAGTGATTTAACAAAGTGTGTGTGTAGACAATCTTCCTTCTACTTGAGTGTTCTAGTCTGCCATCTTCATCCTCCTTGTTCCATATAAACCAACAAAAAAATATGCTCCTCACTTACTTTACCTCTTATCCACCAAAACTCCAATAATCATCAGCATCACATAATCTTAATACTTCAATAATACCTCTTACGCCGATACATATAAACCTGATCATCAATATCATTTACCTTACCTCGTGTCCACCAAAACTCCAATAATCATCAACTTCACACAATCTCAATACCTCAATAATACCTCTGCAATACGTCGACACAGATAAACCTTACCATCAATATCATTTACCTTATCTCTTGTCCACCAAAACTCTAATAATCATCAACTTCACACAATCTCAATACTTCAATAATACCTCTTCAATACGTCGATACATATAAACCTTAGCACCAATATCATTTTACTTCCATAACAACTCTTTCCTCTAGTCAGTCTCTTCGAACAAGTACAGATAAAATCCTAGTGCAAACTTCAATTCACCATCCTATACAATCCGAAGACACAGTGTCCACACACAACCTCTGTGTAATCCATCTGACCCAAATCTTCTACTCATTATGAATTATAAGATACATTTTGGTTACCTTGTCCATCATTAAACAAAAGAAATGCATACATGACTTCTAACAGCCTTTAGTTTGAATAACTCTCAGTAAGTAAGTACGAGTACGTAGTATGAAAGATCACATAAGACTTTGAGCGAATAAATCGTAATATTTCACAGTGTGTACACCACTTCAAGAAACATGGCAAATCAGAAACATATATGTGGAGTAGTTCTTGTGTCAAGTGTCACTTCCTATTTCAATTGCTCACGAAGAATGCAGTGTAATAACTGTCAATGGTCTAACCCTAGCGTTGGTATTTCATGTCGTTAGCTTCCTTCCTATTGGCATAAATTTATACAGCTTCCGTAAAACCTCCAGCTCATGTGACTTCTATGAAGTTTCTTGTACTATTGTCGTTCATCGAATTATAGCAATTCATTTTCTTATCTTAAAAATATAAGGCACTGAGCGTAAGCAAAACATGCAATAGCGGGTAAATATACCAGTAGAGAACATAATGTCAACAAGTGGATGCAGCACAATTCCTACAACGAGGCTCTGCCAAGCAAACAATCTATAATTAATACCATAGTGTGACCTAAACTCTATGTTCGTACACAGTATATCAGCATTTCTATATACCAAATTAAAGAGTAGTTATGACAACAAACAGAAATGTATAAATATGCAATCCATACGCAAAGCAGCAAATATATATCTTACGTAATAAACAGGCCATTAGGATCATATCAGCATAAGCAAATAAATGTTCGTATGTAATCTTAATAAGTAAACATGAAGGCGCAAGCAGATAAATCACAAAGTATAACTTACATACATAATTATATCAGCACAATTAATTATGTGACAATTATAATTTAAATAAATAAGCACAGCAGGCACATAATAAAAAAAGTGACATCAGTGAAAAAGCATAGCAGCCAAGCGATGCATAATATACACAAGTAACAATCCTGTTCATTAATCAATCATTGTCAAAATAAGTTAATGTACGCAAGCACGTCGCTTCACAAGTACATTCATAGAACATGAAATTTAGCACAAAGTATGAATCACGTAATCGCAAGCAGCAAATTACGTCTAAAGTACGTACCTAAGTGGAAATATGTTTCCTGAAAAATAAACTCAATTAATAGTTACCTTTTTAATGTATTAGTTTCTTCTTCGAAATTACATTCTTCCTGAAATTTTCTCGATAGCAAGTCCTCTTAACGTCGGACAGACACAGAATTTACCTGAAGTTCTTAAATATTTTATAGAACCGTATCCTGAAAAATACTGAACGTTAGTAACATAATTCATCAAGTCACTATAGCTTTATACTGAATTTAATCAGAGAAATTAGACTGTGTATTTGTTTACGGCTGTCAGTGCATTCGCACTGAGCGCTCGATCAGCTGTAGGTACGCGTGACGTATGAAGTAATTGTTTGCGGTCAACGACTGCCTTGTGCGGCGCGCAGACTTGACTGTTGCTTTGAGTATGTGCCGCCGCCAAAACACATCGCGGTATCCTTGTACTCTCCGTGTGTTTCCATGTAACTGTTAGTCTCTCAAAAGTATGTCATTCCACAAAAATTTTAACGTTCGATATGTGATGTATTCCCTTAGAGCGCCGAGATTTAAGAGTTTCTACTTCGACAGTGTTATCATGAATAATTTTGCGAATTCTATATGGACCGTTATAAAGCAGAAAAAATTTGCGACACAAGTCTTTTCCTTTGTGAGACAAACGATGAGACTGAATTAACACCTTTTGGCCAACTGAAAAGGTTTTTAAACGACCAGGACACTTAGCTGATTTCTCTCTTCTAGCAGCCGCAGACGCAATATTTTGTAGAGCCAGGTTGACAACTTCAGAATGCCGCAGTTTCCGTGAAGGCGGAAAAGGAACGATTTCAGAAATGCGATTTGTTGGTGCTTTGTTTTTTAATATCAGTTAGGTGGTAAAGAAGTTGAGTCATTAGGAAGTTCATTCAGAATGTTTTGAAAAATATGAAGATACTGATCCCAAGTTCTGTGATTCTGATGACAATAAAGTCGACACAATTTATTGATTTCCTTCATCCATCTCTCTGAAGCGTTAGATTGAGGGTGAAAAAGTGAAATGAAAATTGGTTTAATCTTACGACGCCGTAGAGTACGAAGCCAAATTTTAGAGCGAAACTGTGATCCATTATCTGATATAACCTTATCAACATGACCCATTTCTTTAAGAAAATGTTTGATGAAAGCGTTAGATACTGAACGAGCTGTTGCTTTGCGTAAAGGTGTAAAACACACATATTTTGATGTCAATTCCACTGCTATGAAAATGTACGCAAAACCATTAGTAGAAAGAACCACTGGACCGAACAAATCGACTGCAGCCATGTCCTTTAATTTCGCTGGAATGATAGGAAACAACGGTGCTCTGTGAGAAATAGTTGGCGGCTTAGCCTTTTGACATAATTTGCATTTGGCAAGAACAGATCGAATACGTTTTTCCATATTACTGAAGTAGCAATTTTCTCGTAATTTATGAAAGCATTTTCTGGGACCAAAGTGTGCATAACTGAAATGTGTGTACCAAATCAATTTATTAACCCACTCATCAGGAATACAAACTAACCAAACAGAGTTGTCGACCGATTTTCGTTTAAAAAGAATATCATTGCGAACTAGATAATACTGTCTAATCGCTACGCTTTCCTTTCTCCTCCACTTCTCCTTAATGTCCTTCCAGATTGGATCCTTATTTTGCTCCTTAGCAATGTCCTGGAGCGAAGACGAAATAAAATTCTCAAACGCAACACCTTGAATATACATCAAACAATAATTGTTTTCTTTGCAGTCCTCCTCAGCACTTTGTTTCAAACCCATAGGTGCACGCGATAAAGCATCAGCAATAATATTTGAAGAACCCTGTATGTAAACAATACTAAACTCAAATTCCTGTTGATACAACGCCCATCATGACAATCTGCCATGAGTTAATTTTGTTGGCATAAGAAATTCCAGAGCTCGATGATCAGTGTAAACCTTAGTATGTCTGCCAAACAAAAATGTCCGAAATTTTGTGAAAGCCCAAACAACAGCCAAAGCTTCAAGTTCCGTAATCGAATAATTCTTTTCTCATTTAGAGAGAACACGACTTCGAAATGCAATATTCTTCTGTACTACAACGCCGTTTTCTTCTATCTCTTGAAATAAATGTGCACCTAGGCCTTTTTATGATGAGTCTGTCGCCAAACAAAAATCTTTAGATAAATCCGGATGTGAAAGAAGTGGAGCAGCAACTAAAGCATCACAAAGTTGTTCAAATTCTGACTGAGCTTCCTCATCCCAACACCAATTAGAATTCTTTCCAGATAGTTCACATAAGCGAGGTGTGGCCAAATCGTCCAATCTAACAAAGTGTCTAAGAAAATTACAGACACCAAGGAAACTACGAACATCACGTTTTGTGGTAGGAACAGCATAATTACGAATAGCGTCTAATTTCTCTGGATCAGGAAGAATACCTTCTGTAGAAATAATATGACCAAGAAATTTCACCTGAGAACGACCAAATTCAGATTTTTCCAAGTTCACGGTAATGCCAACTCTTGCAAAAATACGTAATAATGAATCCAAAATTTTGTTGTGCTCACTCCAAGAATGTTTAGCAATAAGAATATCGGCAACATATGAAGTAATATTGTCACGAAGATAAACAGGTAAAATTTCGTTTAAACTACGAATGAATGCTGATGAAGATACAGTAAGTCGAAATGGTAATTTCCGAAATCACTTTTGGGTAAAATAGTCATATCCGGTTATTCTTTAACGACTCTCTAGATAGATTGATAGTTGAAGAGTTATTCTGATAGATGCAAAGAATAGTAAAAGAGGAGGCAGCAGTGCAGAAAACTAAAAGGGAAATAGCACCACTACAGCTCGGGGCCCTATGCACACTACGGCACATATTCACTTAGTGTAGTGAATCCCCTGAGGACCTTAATAGCCGCACATAATTTCCAGTTTGTGACTTAGTGGCCAGTTTCGTGGAAGTGCGTACATAAATTGATCTATCCATGAACATGGATGTATGTCATTCTTAGAATTGCGAAAGATCTTAAATTTCCGAACAGTCAAAAAGTGTTTATAGTCAAAGTTTTCTCCTCGTAGCGACAAAGACCTACCGCGTCTGTCCCAGTCCGAATGTCGATTATTGTCAAGTTCGCGCGCCTGGCGCTCTCTTGTTGCATCTCGTAAATGAAACAAATTATTTTCTTCAAACCCCTCTGCTATCTGTGATTCTAAATTTCTTCTGCTGTCTTTTCCTACGATTTCGCCGTCAATTTGTTTGACTTGCTTTCGTAATGCCTCAAATTCCCTTTTGACGCATTCATTAAATTTTCCCTGATTTTCAACATGCTTATTCATGTTCTGGTACTCTTCGGTTTCTGCAAATGTCCCCATTTAAACTAAGACTTGTCAATTTATCTGAAATCTCCTCAACTCTTTCCGATAAGTCACCTATTTTTTCTTTCTGTTTATTTACGTCTTCCGTAAGTGTCGCGACTCGGGTTTCAGTATTGACACATTTAGTAGTTAACTGTTCATATTGTTGTGTTAGGTTATTTATTCTGTCATTTGGTACGGATTCCTCGATTCTCTCAAATATTTCTTCCTTATCATGTGCATGTTGTAAATTTAACTCTGAAAATTTTTGTACTATCACGCGATCTCTTTCCTCCTGTTCTCTGTCCTGTTCCTTTTGTCTGATTTCTACTGAAATTAATATATTATTGTGAGCATTAAAAATCGATTGTACTACTTCTCTAATTTCTTTCTTTAATTCATCTTTCATGTTTTTGAAACGTGTCCCTATTCGTGAGTCTAACCGTGTTTCCATTGTTTCCATCTCTGTTTTAATTTCAGATCGTAACTGTGATCCCACTGTTTTTAATTCAGATCTTAACTGTGTTTCCGTTGTTCCCATATCAGTTTTTAATTCAGATCCCAAATTTAATATTACACCCATCAACTGCTCCATATTAACTGGTTCAAAATTCTTTTCGCCCCTAACATCTCCCGCAAAACCAACTTCCTTCGGCATAGCCATAAAGCTATCTGTGTTCGATATTATTCCAGAGTCTTCTGTCATTAATCTCGTATTCTGAAAATTTTTTGATTGTGAAAAATTTTGAATTGGTTCCGGACTATTTTCCCGACTTATTAAATTGTTTTCAACTTCATTATTCATCACACTGTTCTCCTGTGTTGGCGAGTTCGCCATGTTAACAATTTCGTCATTCTCACTATCCATCATTTTTGCCTTTTTCGTCGATCGCGTAATCATTTACAAAACATACAAAACTCATCACTATACAAAAATTACACACAATGACACTTTATCACCAACAATTTCATTCACACGAAATGCTTCCCTCAAACACGATTAACGAACAATTGAAATCTTCCTAACTGCACAAAATTGTCAAACCCGTATACAAGACAACAAAAATTAAATTCTGCAAAAAAATACCATTAGAAGAATGACAATTACCAAATCTACACATGCAATATAGACTACAATTACTAAACTACAAATTACTACAACAATACTACTGTCTACTATTTTTACAATCGGAAGAATTCCAAGGGACGATCCGAAGCAGCGATCGCCACGTGCATGGGGGCTTAATTATATTTAATGCAAATAATTTTAAGTTTTTTTTTTAGTAGCTGTCTGTCCGATTACGAAGTCTCGTAAACGGTTGGCCCTGACTAGTTTTAGTACGCAATCTGACTGCATAGAATAACAACAAAGAATGAAAGAAAATTTCCGTTAACACAATTAATTAATTAAGTCCCCAGAAACTATAAAACGTACGAAACCAAAGCACAAGTGTAACTGTTCTGTGTGTGGAAGTGTGATTCAACGTACACATCTGGCACGGTTCTTCTTCAATAAGACAAGAAATTTTAAATACCATTTATACTGAAGAAATTAAAAAAAATAGAAATACTATAATTGCGTAAGGAAACCAGAATTACACTCTAATACAAGAACACAAGCCAGATGCTTTGTTGACTGAACCTGTAATGACGCATTATTTAAGACACTGAAATAATAAAAAAAGGGAATTTTTTTACCTTCATATATATTGACGAAAAGCACTCTGATCATTACAATATCTCCATTCGAACAACATCTGCTGTCTAGCCCATCAAACAACTGCATAAAATATGGAAAAAGCACTCCTTACTACAACATCTCAACACCGACTCACTACTGCTACTCCACAAGCACTGACTACTGCCACATCTCGACAAGCACTGACTACTGCCACATCTCGACAAGCACTTCCAGTGGAGGCGGCGGAATAAAACTCTTTGGCGCAATCTCTGGCGCTGTGGCTGTGTAGCCACCTTTCAGTGTGTGATGTCCTTAGATTAGTTAGGTTTAAGTAGTTGTAAGTCTAGGGGACTGATGAGCTCAGATGTTAAGTCCCATAGTGCTCAGATCCATTTGAACCATTTGAACCTTCTTCCCATTCACACAAATACATGCGTTGGACAAAAATATGTAAACATCGCGAGAAATGCATGCTTGAAAACAAATACAGATACATACCAAACCTGCAGGTTGCGCTGTTGTATCCGATCACGAAAGGCACTTGCGCAGCGCCTCAGTACGTTTTGTCAATCGTGGTGAGAACAGTACGAACATGGACAAGTTGTTGGTGCTCGTACGGTGTGCTTTCGTGACCAAGGTACCTATAGTCCTTGGCGTTTCAAGAGGCATTGTATCGAAGATCTACATCGCCTACAGGAAAGCGTAAAAACATCGTCCGCTCAGTCACAACGTGAACTGAATGTCTGGCCTGAGAATCCTTTCGGTACCTACCCCCGCTCCCTCCCCTCCCCCCCCCCCCCCACACACACACACACAAAAAAAAGCGAAGAGAGCTTCTTATCCAGGGAATTGTAGGGCAAGCTGGGATTCCAAAATAAGTAATCAGTACGCTAATGCAAATGCCCGTAACAGGAAAACGTGGTGCCGCAACCATGAAACCTGGACAATGGAAGATGGAAGGAAAGTCATTTATTTGGTCGGACGAGTCTTGTTGCACGCTGTTTCCAACTTCTGGCTGAGTTTATGCCCCAAAAGTAACACATGGCGGGGGCTCGGTGATGATTTGGGCAACCATACCGTGGTAGTCCATGGATCCCACGGGTACTCTGCAAGGGCATATTATAGCCAATGGTTATGTGACCGTTTTGGTTGATTAGGTCCATCCCATGCAACAATGTGTGTTCCACAATGATGATGCGGGATTCAAGACGACAGGGCCCCTGTTCACAGTTCGCATCGTCCGCGACTGGTTTTTTGAGTGCGAGGATGAATTGTGGCATGTCTCGTGGCCGCCACAGTCACCAGTCTTCAGTATCATTGAGGCTTCGTAGTCTACTTTGCAGAGGAGGGCGCCTGATCGCTGTTCACCTCCATCATCGTCACCTATACTTGCCACTATTTTGCAGAAAAAATGTAAAAATATTACCTTGAAGCCATGCAGGATCTGTATTTACTCATTTCGAGACGAGAGAGTGCTGCTTTGAAAGCCAACGGTTTTCTTACACCGTGTTAGGCACGGTAGCGTGTTTTTGGTGTCTCCACATTTTTCAAAATGGCTCTGAACACTATGGGACTTAACATATGAGGTATTCAGTCCCTAGAACTTAGAACTACTTAAAGCTAACCAAACTAAGGACATCACACGCACCCATGCCCGAGGCAGTATTCGGACCTGCGACCGTAGCAGTCGTGCGGTTCCCGATTGAAGCGCCTAGAACCGCTCGGTCACAGCAACTGGCTCCACATTTTTGCCCACCTGTATCATGCAGCAGTCAACAAGTCTTTGTCTAGCAGATACATACAGTCCTACTGAGATGAAGACATATCCTCCGTATTTAGTTGACACAGCTGGTGTATGTTTCCTCAGCATCGATTCATAAGAAAAGAAGAAGCGGGTTACGGGTAATGTCCTAAGGCCACAGATGACAAAAAAAAGTTTCATAAATGTACTTCGAATCTGTCTTCTGAAGCCCCTTCTACTATAGCTACACAGAAATGCAGTTCCTCTTTATAAGCCCGCATCTCGTGGTCGTGCGGTAGCGTTATCGCTTCCCACGCCCGGGTTCCCGGGTTCGATTCCCGGCGGGGTCAGGGATTTTCTCTGCCTCGTGATGGCTGGGTGTTGTGTGCTGTCCTTAGGTTAGTTAGGTTTAAGTAGTTCTAAGTTCTAGGGGACTGATGACCATAGATGTTAAGTCCCATAGCGCTCAGAGCCATTTGAACCTCTTTATAAGATCAAATTGAGGCCCTCTATTCCTACAGCAAAAAATAGGGCTAAGGCGAAATGTGTTTTTGCCTTGTATACCTCTCATAAAATGAGACGTGCATTTCTTCATTCTTCAAATGCATGTGTATCTTTGGGGACTCTAAAATTCAGAGGTACCTTTATTTTTGAAAAATGACAGTACATGTCGCGAAAGTGTAAAATCCCTGCGTGTGCTTCATTCTGCATCCTACTGCCACAATGTTTCAACCAACGACAAAATGGCTATCACCAACAAAAGTGGGCCGGCTGGAGTGGCCGAGCGGTTCTAGGCGCTTCAGTCTGGAACCGCGCGACCGCTACGGTCGCAGGTTCGAATCCTGCCTCGGGCATGGATGTGTGTGATGTCATTAGGTTAGCTAGGTTTAAGTAGTTGTAAGTCTAGGGTACTGATGACCTCAGATGTTAAGTCCCATAGTCCTCAGAGCCAACCACCAACAAAAGTGCTTACTCGCACCAGTTCGTTTGTGGATTATGTGCTTAATGCAGGAATCTGTGCTATGGGCCACGCAAGGAGACAGGCAGCATGTTCCATTGAGAAACAGTCTCGGTCAACATGTTCTGCGAACTTCGGAAAAGTAAACGTGAATTTTATTGGTTATTTATAGTGATGATTTGTTGAGATCTGAGAATACCTACGAAACGAGAAATTAAAAAACAAAAGTAATTTAAGTACGATGACAAATTTCTGAACAGGTATCGATCTCAGTCTAAACAGAAACACTATCAAAACCTCACTAACACCTAACGTGACCACATACAGATTTTTTAAAAAAGTAAATCCTCAAAACTCACTTTGCATATAGAAGAAAAGTAAATCCTTTTTTGTTTCAGGAGCCCCGCACTCCAGCGATCTGCCGTTTCTCTTTGTAAGGAAAGACACCGTATATAATCTGGATCCCGACTCAGACGAGGACAAAGTTCGCAGAAATGTGCTTCGGTACTGGAGCAATTTCGCGAAGTACGGGTACGTATACGTCTTTGTGTGACATGTTCAGTTATAAACGTAACACAGGATAGAATCGACACATTTTACGAGGACTTGTAGCTGTCACTTAATATGTGTATGAAAACCTGCTGAAAAGGTCATGCAGTGTACAATGTCTACTCTGGCATAAATATGTGATAGTAACTACAGCCGTACTCATCGCGAGCACTTAATGACGTCTCTTTTTGCAGAAACCCTACTCCAGAAGCAGACCCCGTGGTATGGGAGGCGTACAACAACTCGACCCGCAGTTATATGCTCATGCAGGCCACCTTTACGCTCTCACATGGCAAGGATGCGGAGCGCATGGACTTCTGGGACGAGAACGTGCCACTACTGCCTTACGCCGATAACTTCTAAGAGAAGTAAACTACGGGCTAACACCTTCCCACAAAATATGAACGAATGTTAACAAAATGTTCGCAAATAAAGTGTGAATTTCTTATAATCTTGTGGCATGATTTTCTTTCATTAAATTAACCTTTTAATTTAACATGTTAATCTCAGGCGACACCGATTCCAGTAATCACAGTATGAGCATTAACTGTCCTAATGCATTTTAACTGATACTGTTGCACTTAGTCATCCATTGGCTACAAAGAGTTGACAGCAAATAACTTTTTAACGCAATATTTTGTCACCAGCGGCATTTGCACGATGGGTGCCTTATTTTAGTTCACTTCAAGAAAAACATTCACCCAGACTTGGTCAGTTCGTTTCTACGTATAAAACGTGAACGAAGACACGTGTAGATTTTTCCTTTAGATGCCCTTATCTCGTATAGACACGGGTTCGGCATGTTTATCTGTATTTGGCAATGTTAGTGTCAGAGGGTGGCCGGATACGCTTCCCGCTGCCACTCCTAAACCTCCCCCTCCCCTCCGCCCCCCCCTCAACCCAACCACCATCACCACTTGGGGTGGAAACTGCGTACACCTTCTGGCTGGGTCCAGTGTTACCCTTGATGTCAATGTGAGAACACTTTCGGAATGTTTGCGAATCTCCTAACTGAGATGGAACACGGGACCAATCGTGTGTTCACGTAGTCAGGTGTGGAGAGCCGCCTAAACATCACAACCTGGCTGGCCGGCACACTGTGCTTCGTTAATTCGCCTGGCGGATTCCACCCGGGATCGGCTCGCCTCCCCGAATCCCAGAAGCGGCATGCTTAAGGCGGGCGGCTTCCTTAACCGGTCATACAAATGTTCAGATTGACTCATCTAGAAATAAACGAATATTTCAGGCAGTAAAAACCTTAACTTGTTACCGTGTTTTTAAAAGTAAATTAAAAAAACTTACATAAAAAACTGATTACGTTGAGGAAGTGTCATTTACTCTAAAAACACTAAAATATTCATTATCGTCTTCACTTCAAGAAATAGGCCATTTTTTTGATTTGCCAGTTACGGTACGCACCGCTTCTTCGGTCTTCCTTGACTTCCTCTCCCATTAAATCTTCTTATCTGGAGAGGTAATCTTTCTTCACTCATTCTTTCGAGATGTTCATTCCAGTTTCTTCTATCTTCTTGTATTTTGCTGAGGATGTTAAATATGTTCAGCTCTTCCCAAATTTCCGCACTTCGAAATCTGTCGACTCTTGTGCATCCCTTTACTGATCTTTGCAACCTCGCCTCTGCCATTCATATGCACCTTTCTTGACATTTACTTATAGCCCATGATTCACTTCCGTAAACAAGACCTGAAACTACCATTTCCCTAAAGGATTTCAGTCTTGTTTCTTTCCTCGCTTTATTTTTAGACATCTGTTTATTGTTTCACATATATTCCCAAACTTCGCTAATTTCTTCTCTATGTCTTCGTCTTAGTCACATGTGACGTCACAACCTAAATAACTAAAATCTTATATCAGTTATAATGCTCTATTACTGATCACTATTTTTGTCTGTACAGGATATTTCCCTCTGAAAGCCATTGATTTTGTCTTCTTTTCTGAAATCGTCAGCTTGTACTCTTCATAGACTTTACCTAATAAATGTATTCCCCCTTGCAAACCATCTTCATTACTCATCAGCAATGTGGCGTCTTCTGCATGTAAAAGACAATTCAAGCGGGAATTACTATCAGTCTTAATTTGCCCGTTAAAAATCTTCTTCCATTTCTGAATTGCTACATCTAAATCAATGTTAAAAAGTGAGGGTGAAATGCTGCAACCTTGACTAACTTCTAATTACGGTCGTGTGTTTGTTCTGACTATTTAATGTGTTTATTAGGTGTTGTGGATATCCTCTTTTCCCATAAGTTTCCACAGTTTCTCTCTATCAACGTTATCATATGCCTTAATTAAATCAATAAACGCTAAACGTGTTTCCCTGTTATACTTTCTCTGTTTTTCAATTATGTATTTTATTATAAATACCGTATCTGTGGTCGATCTGCCCCTCAAAATCCAATTTGTTCTTCGACTAATAATCTCTCAGCTATAACATTAACCTCGTGTTCACTATTCTTGCACAAACTTTGTATGTTGTGTCAAGTAATCTGATTCCTCTATAGTTTTCGTAGCTATTGCGATCTCCTTTTAAATAGTGATGTCACATTTACTTGTGATCATGTTTTTTGAATAGCTACCTTTTTCCAACACACATTAAATGGATGAAGTAATCTCTTTTGTAGTAGGGTGCCTCCAAATTTTAGCAGGTCAACGTTTATACCAACTGTACTAGTAGCTTCTTTTTTTTAGTTGAGGACTTTTCTTAATTCATTCGTACATAAATCGTCTACACATCCTATTTCAATTTCATCCTCTATATTCATTGAGGACCAGTTTTCTTCATGCAGCAAGTTCTTGTAATGTTCTATCCATTTTGTTTGTTGGATGTTATTTATTTGAGAAACTTCTTTTTCTGTTTTATATAGCATTTTCGTTGTTTTATAGAGTGTTATTTACCTTCAGTAAGTATCGTCTTCTATTATGTTTATAAACCTATCCCAATATTCTTGACGAACTCGTTTCACTGCTCGATCCGCTGCATTTCTCCGTTGTTTGTAAATTTGACGATTCTCCTCTGTTGGTTCACTGAGATACTTAAGATAGGCGTCTTGTTTTCTTCTTATAGCTTTGTCTAATTCTGGTGTCCAAATTTTTAACCCTTACTTCATTTTATCTTTTCCTTTTTTACTAAAGCTTCTTCAACAACTTTCTTAACTGCAGTTTCTGTATGTTTCGATTTCTTTTCTATTTCTTCCTCTTCTTCTTTGTTCATCAATTCTTGATTAAGTCTCTCCTGGCACAGATCTCGTACGCTTTGGTCATTTAGTAGATATAGTTTACAGATTTCTTCCTTCATCTTTCCCTCTGTCAGTTTTTTTTTTTCCTCTTTCTGCATTTCGCGTGCACGTCTATTTGAGATATCACCAAGAAATGGTCAGAACCTGTGTCATATCCCTTGCCTTCTAATTTTTCACTAATGATAGTGTAGTCAATAAGAGACTTAAATCATCGCGCTGACCATGTTTATTTATGGACATCTTTTTTTGCGAAACAACATACTGTTACCTTTAGTTTGTTAAAATCTCTTTGCAATCTTCCATTGTTGTGTATGACATTTGCTCCCATCGTTCTCACAATTTTTGGGACAGCTTATTCTCCACCCTTGCGTTTAAATCTCCTGTCAATATTGTTTGATGCTTATTGGTACACTTGCCAAAAAAACGATTGGAGTTTGTCATTGAAATATTTACTCATATTTCTCCTCTTCGTCAGGCACATAAACTGCAATGATAGCAAAGTTTTTTCTCTCTCCTTTGACGGTTAAAACTACAATTCTTTCATTTATGTAACTGTACCCTGTAATCCTTTCTCCCCATCTTTTATGTAAGTAAATGGCAATCCCTTTTGTTGCTCTCGCCTGTTTACGCGTTCCGCTATTCCCATAATATCAGATATTCTCCTACATACTTGTTACCCTGTAGCTTTTTCTTTGTTTCTGTTAAGGAAGTTATGTCTGCTTTGGCCTTTTTTTTTAGAATTTCTGCTAACTACTCTACTTTGTTTGCTAAAACTCCGACATTCCATGTTGTTACCTCAATTGTACAAGCAATCCATTTATTCTTAAACTTTCTCTTCGTCGGCTTCGTCATCGGCATATCTGACTTTCATCCGAGGCTGTTTTGAATACTAGTAGTAATTGGAAAAATTCACCTGGCCGCCTTACGAGGGCTGCGCAAGAAGGAAAGCGGGCTATCTGATTTTCTTTTAAGGTTTTGCTCGCCTAGGGAGGCTGGCTTCCCCCAACGCCTAAAAGCCTCCCCACCCTTTGCTTGTCACTGGTGATGATAGGAATAGGGACATGGGAAGGACAGACTTTCTACAGGAGAAAGGGACAAATAGGCCGTTGTTGGGCACAGTCTGGCTTCTCCCCTTCGGCCTGTCCGGCTTGGGTGACTCTTCTGACAGCTAAGCTATAACCAGCATAGCCCCCCGGATCCAGAGTAAACAAACTTCCTCGGCCGCATGGACAGTGCTACGTTAAGGCGGTG
Organism: Schistocerca piceifrons; assembly: GCF_021461385.2. NCBI lineage: Eukaryota > Metazoa > Arthropoda > Insecta > Orthoptera > Acrididae > Schistocerca > Schistocerca piceifrons. Next base: position 458,762,856 of record NC_060140.1, read on the forward strand.
TCTCCAAAGGAAGACAACATTTTTTTTCTTTAAATTTCAAAGTAATGGCAAATGGGGATTTAATAAACAATGGCGGTTAAAGTTCCGTCTGTTTAAACCGTCATTGCTGGCTTAAGGTTACTGAAGCCCTAGTAAGAAATGTGCCGATGTGTCATGTCCAGACATTCTTTCCATATGCATCAAATCCAAGCGAGCATTGAGACTGCAATGAGATTTCTATCATTAGTCTTAATAAGCAAGTAAGCATATTCTTCGCTGTTTACACAATGACTTACTGCATAGTGCATATATTATGAAAATTTAGGATCAATAACCACTATTTTTAGTGTTCCGTGCCTCAGTCGATAAAAACGGAACCCTTATAGGATCACTTTGTTTGCCTCCTCTCTGTCTGTCTGACGATTAAGACCCCTTTTTCTCAGGGACGAGTAGAGCTACAAAACTGAAATTTATGTCACATCCTAAGGTCTACGACACCTTGGCGATGTGAAACATTTAAGCTTCTAAGGCAATTCAGTCAGAAGATATGGACATTTATGTCACACATTTCGATACTGAAAAACTCACTCACCAAATCCTCCAGGATACTTCCCGTCGACATAAAGTAATAAAATTTGACAAGAAGCAACATTTCACCATGAGAGTTAAGGATAAAATCCTAAAATTGTTAATTCATAATTATATCACTTTTTTTACATTTGTTTTCTGTCCATCTGTTAAGAGCGCTTTTTCTGAGGAAAGGGTAGAGGTATCGAGTTGAAATTTACGTCGAATACAAAGTTCTACGGTCTCTTGGCAGTGTAAAAAATTTAAGCTTCTTAGTCAATGCAGCTGAAAGATAGGTGTCTATAAAGATTCTGTTTTTTTTTTTTTTCAGAAACGTGTAGAAGTATCAAGTTGAAATTTATGTCGAATAGTTAGCTACATGCTGTGTGTTCTGACACCCCTTGATAATGTGAAACATTTAAGTTATAAGTCATATATTTTGATACTCGCAAACTCACTAGTCAAAACCCAAATGCACGTCGGTATTGGTGAATAGCGATAAAGTGTGTACCCGGAAATCGAGAGGTCGCAGGATCGATTCTCGGACAGACCGCTGATTTTTTAGTCTTCGTTTTAACCTAGCTCTCACCTCTCACGATATGAGGAGTCGCCAAAAACAAACACGCGATTCGGATTCCAAGTTAAACTGTAGGTCTCCTTTCTCCACTTCAATAACTTAGGGACAAGCAAGCCGCTGAAGTGGCGTCCAATTGAGAGACTTTCACCTGGCCATAGAGGCACATGCAATTATTATTATTATTATCATCTATGTACATACTTAATATTGTACTGAACCCTCAGAGCGGGAGTCCAACGCGTTTCTTAACCATGCAGTCATTGGTATTCAGTCGCAGGACTATGCCTCGTTGACATGATGTTCTATTACTGAGTTCTTTCACGCTAGTGAAAATGTATTTTCGTTGGCCTTTAATTTCATGCTCATTGCCTCTATTTGATAGTTCTGAAGTTAACCTACCCTGTAGCGCCAAAGAAACTGGTATAGGCATGCGTATTCAAATAAGGAGATATGTAAACACGAAGAATACGGCGCTGCGGTTGGCAACGCCTATGTAAGACAACAAGTGCCACGAAGTTGTTAGACCAGTTACTGCTGCTACATGGCAGGTTATCAAGATTTAAGTGAGTTTGAACGTAGTGGTGTAGTCGGCGCACTATCGATGGCACACAGCATCTCCGAAGTAACAATGAAGTGGGGCTTTTCCCGTACGACCATTTCACGAGCGTACCGTGAGTATCAGGAATCTGGTAAAACATCAGTCTCCGACATCGCTGCGACCGAAAACAGATCCTGCAAGATCCGGACCAACGATGACTGAAGAGAATCGTTCAACGTGACATAAACGCCACCCTTCCACAGATTGCTGTTGATTTCAATGCTGGGGCATCAGCAAGTGTCAGCGTGCGAACCATTCAACGAAACATCATCGATATGGGCTTTCGAATCCGAACGCCTTCTCGTGTGCCTTTGATGACGGCACGACACAAAGCTTTACTCCTCCCCTGGGCCCCTCAACATCGACATTGGACTGTTGATGACTGGAAACATGTTGCCTGGTCGGACGAGCCAGCAGGCGACTGTTCAAGTTGGTGGAGGCTCTGTAATGGTGTGGGACGTGTGCAGTTAGACTGGTATGGGATTCCTGCTACGTCTAGATACGACTCTGACAGGTGACACGTACGTAAGCATCCTGGCGGATCATCTGCATCCATTCATGTCCATTGTGCATTCTGACGGACTTGGGCAATTACAGCAGAACAGTGAAACACCCCACACGTCCAGAATTGCTACAAAGTGGCTCCAGGAACACTCTTCTGAGTTTAGACACTTTCGCTGGCTACCAAACTCCCCATACATGAACATTTGTCAGCATATGTGGGATGCCTTGCAACGTGCTCTTCAGGAGAGATCTCCACCCACTCGTATTCTTACGGATTTATGGACAGCCCTGCAGGACTCATGGGTCAGACATTAGTCGAGGCCATGCCACGTCATGTTGCGATAATTCCGCGTGCTCGCCTGGACCCTACACGATACTAGGTAGGTGTGCCAGTTTCTTTGGTTCTTCGGTGTACATAGCTTCAGTCGGGTATAAAAACTGAGCACTATCTTCTCACAGTCGTTAGATTTATTCCTACCAGAGAGAAAGGTTGTTATATTCAAAAGGTGCTTCTTATACTTGCGTTTTACAGTAGCAGTTTTACAGTAGCGCAAATCCAAGAATCTCTTACACATGAATGCTTCCATAAATGATTTTTCGGTTGCATCTTTCTTAATTTATATAAGTTCTCATATTAGTGCAGAATAAAGGGAACAGTTTTATTCGACCCGATAAATATGTTGTTATGAATATGAATGAAATTTTTATATGAGCGAACGGATCTCGATGATCGATTGCAGCTGGAAATAAAACAAACTCATGCAAGAAACTAGTTTTTGAGAGTGGAAATTCATGTGATGTAGTGCACCCACAAAATATTGTTATCATATTTCATCCTACAGTCGCTGAATTCGCCCTACGGCAACAGCATTCAAGGCCACATCTAGTTACCAGCTGATTACTTCTAGTATCCTCACGGGAGGCAGTGTCTGCTGGACATTGCCAGTATCAAGTATTTTGACATTTTAACTGACCTGCTACTCTTTTACTATTATCTCCTTTACACTCAGTGGCTCGAATAGCAGTTGCACAATACAAGCGTCTGCTGCCAGAAGACGCACATTCACTTGAATACCGATGCAACTTATTACTGACAACTAATTCGCTGCAATATCTATCACCATGCACAAAATTTGTGCCAGCGGTCCTGAGTAGTCTTTCTGTTTGAATCGCTTACTGCGTAATGGCGTGCATGTTTAGCCCTATTTCAAAACGTTGAATGACTCAGTATAAGAACTTTTTTAAAGCCTTTGACTCATATGACTCGTTTCCGAGGCAATAAAATGGGAATCTGGGATGTCGTTCACACTTACGACTTCGTTATTTTGTTGTAGCTTGATTAATTACATTTTTTATTATGATCTCTCGTAGAAATTTCATGTTTCTCATCAAGTGTGTTTATAATTCATTATTACAACCAGTTTCTGTCGCTTGTGGGAAGGCATCACATAATATATTATCAGAGTCGTAAAAACAATGCTATGTCAATTTTAGACATACTGTATTAGGAACTTCATGTGACAAAGATAGTAAGGGTAGCCGGATACCTGCAAAATACTGTGTTGGGAAACAAATTTATGACGAAAATAAAAATATATAAAAGTATGGTGCGTTATGACAATGCAGCAGAAACTAGAGCATAAACGAAAAAGATAAGTTCACGTCAATGGAAGTGAAGATACTAACACAGATCCAAGAAGCAAGCATGAGGGACAAGAGAACAAATGTATCGTGAAGGGAACAGTGTGAAACAGAAGACACAAATAAATGGATGAAGACAAGAAAAAGGAAATAGAAGGACCATGTGGAAAGGATGGGACCCACCAGACTAGTTAAAATTTGTAAATATGGACGACAGCAAGGGAAACGACTGTGCGGACGACCACCCAAGAGATGGGACGACAGTTGGTCCAGCACAGTCACGGAATGATGCCGGCCATCCAGGTTTAGGTTTTCCATGGTTTCCCTGTGTCACTCCAGGTAAATGCTGGGATAGTTCCTTTGAAGGGCACAGCCGATTTCCTTCCGCATCCTTGACACCATCCGAACTTGTGCTCCATCTCTAATGACCTCGATGTCGATGGGACCTTAAACCCAATATTTCCCTCATCCTTCTTCAAAATAACATGTACTTGTCCAGCATATTTTTTGAGGGTTTCACTCGAAGCCTCCTCGGTAGTGACGACTTGAGGTCTCCACTTTAACGATACAGCACCGTTATCATGCTGATACAACGCCAGCACAAAGGGATCGTTCTAGTAATAGAAGTCCAGGGGCAACTCAAGTCAGAAGATGAAGGACAAGAAGAACAGACTGCTAGTGAAACACTATAGACACAGTCCTAGCCGTTCTTTTATTATTTTATTTTCTGGTAATCTTTTTCAGGAATTTCATCTTCAGATCAAATTACAGAAGAATAAAATGGAACATGTAAATATGTAAATAAAATTATAATATAATAAATAATGAGAATTTTTAAATAGGAACACAACAGTAAATGTAGACACTGTGAAGTTCCTCTTTGTGAAACATCTCCTTAGAAAAATTAATGATTTACTGTGCTGATAAACCTCTTACGTTATTTGATTTTCAAACAGCTGAGCAGAACTGAACGTAATCAGACATTTCTCTCTTTACTTATTCTGATCATCATTAAACAGACACACAATACTTTTAGCGCAACGCAATCTGACTTTCAATAACCCCTACAAAAGAATGACCCTGACTAAAAATAACCTATATCTTTCATGAATTACTTACCCCACAAAAATCTTCGTTAATCGAACTACTGCAATACAGCGAGCGCCAATACTGCCAGCGATATAAAAGATTCTAACTACTGAAGGCGCTAACTACTGATAGGCATAGTTACCAAATGAAAAATTTTGATAGAGAACAAACAATGTATTTACCTTAATAGTGCTCAAAAGTCATAATATATGTATCAGTTCATGACAACCAGTCTTATAAATTTACTGTCTCTGATGGACACATGTCCAGATCATCCTGTCTCAAAACTCCGCCATCTCTCTCCCCACATCCACCTCTGCTGGCGGCTCATCTCCAACTGCGCAACGCTACGTTCTGTTCACATCCAGTTGCCCAACCCTACAACAGCGACAATTCCAACAATACCAACCAGCCACAGACTTCACACAGCACAGTCAGTGATTTTCATGTAGAGCGCTACGTGGCGTTACCAACATAAAAACCTAAACAGCCTACTTACATAGCCCCCGCGCAACATGTCTTCAAAATATTTCACAAGACTGGAAAATTCAGATTGTTGGAAATGTTTCACCATTATGATGCTATGTTTTACTCGGTCTTGTGTAGCTTGAGACCAATATGCTGAGAGGAAGGCATGATAAAATTCTCCTTCACTGTGACAATCGTGAATGAACGATTGCATTCTTACAGCTGGTTCATTCTCTAAGTAGCCACACATAAATTCTAATCTGTGCTCTAATGACCAGTTGGGAGGAAAACAATGAGAGAATTGATGAAGCCACGCTTTTGGATGAATGTCGTTGCCACAACTCTTAAATATTTTGAATTTACATGTAGTGATGAACAGCTTATAGTTAAAATCATCATGTCGGCGAGTCGCATATCGGTCATTGTTACTTCGTTTCGGCGGTTCCATCTCAAAATTCGGTGTACCTTGGCAATTTCTTTCATAATTTCCGAAGTGCCCTGTGTTATTATTTTGTGGCTGTTCCGTATTTCCATGTCACTCTTCCCGTATTGGAGCGCGAGTGTCCTCTGAAATATGTAATTCTTGTATTACCTATGTCTACTGATCTTGTACTTCCCGGATTTCTCTTTTGTACTGCAACTGCACAATGCTACGCGCTGTTCACATTCAACTGCTCAACACTACAATAGCGACAATTCCAACAATGCCAACCAGCCACAGACTTCACACAGCACAGTCAGTGATTTTCATATAGAGCGCTACGTGGCGTTACCAACACAAAAACCTAAACAGCCTACTTACATTGGTTGTTCACTTCGTTGATAATTACTTCTATCCTTACAGATGGTAGCTTATTTCATCATTAGTATTATCTGATGATTGGTTGAGTGGAGTTCATTGAACACAGTGAATTAAAATGCCATTATTGTTTATCATGTCTTCAGTCAAGGAGAATTGCTGAAAGGTATCAAAATCATCCCCCCCCCCCATTAAGCATGGACCATGGCGTTGGTAGGGAGGCTTGCGCGCCTCAACGATACAGATAGCCGTACCATAGGTGCGACCACAATGGAGAGGTATCTGTTGAGAGGCCAGACAAACGTGTGGTTCCTGAAGAGGGGCAGCAGCCTTTTCAGTAGTTGCAGGGGCAACAGTCTGGATGATTGACTGATCTGGCATTGTAACACTAACCAAAACGGCCTTGCTGTGATGGTACTGAGAACGGCTGAAAGCCAGGGGAAACGACAGCCATAATTTTTCTCGAGGGCATGCAGCTTTACTGTATGGTTAAATGATGACGGCGTCCTCTTTGGTAAAATATTCCGGAGGTAAAATAGTCCCCCATTCGGATCTCCGGGCGGGGACTACTCAGGAGGACGCCGTTATCAGGAAAAAGAAAGCTAGCGTTCTACGGATGGGAGCGTGGAATGTCAGATCCCTTAATTGGGCAGGTAGGTCACAAAATTTAAAAAGGGAAATGGATAGCTTAAAGTTAGATATAGTGGGAATTAGTGAAGTTCGGTGGCAGGAGGAACAAGACTTTTGGTCAGGTGAATACAGGGTTATAAATACAAAATCAAAAAGGGGTAATGCAGGAGTAGGTTTAATAATGAATAAAAAAATAGGAGTACGGGTAAGCTACTACAAACAGCATAGTGAACGCATTATTGTGGCCAAGATAGACACGAAGCCCACGCCTTCTACAGTAGTACAAGTTTATATGCCAACTATCTCTGCAGATGACGAAGAAATTGATGAAATGTATGCTGATATAAGAGAAATTATTCAGGTAGTGAAGGGAGACGAAATTTTAATAGTCATTGGTGACTGGAATTCGAGAATAGGAAAAGGGAGAGAAGGAAACATAGTAGGTGAATATGGATTGGGGCTAAGAAATGAAAGAGGAAGCCGTCTGGTAGAATTTTGCACAGAGCATAACTTAATCATAGCTAATACTTGGTTTAAGAATCATGAAAGAAGGTTGTATACATGGAAGAACCCTGGAGATACTAAAAGGTATCAGATAGATTATATAAGGGTAAGACAGAGATTTAGGAACCAGGTTTTAAATTGTAAGACATTTCCAGGGGCAGATGTGGACTCTGACCACAATCTATTGGTTATGAACTGTAGATTAAAACTAAAGAAACTGCAAAAAGGTGGGAATTTAAGGAGATTGGACCTGGATAAACTGAAAGAACCAGAGGTTGTACAGAGTTTCAGGGAGAGCATAAGGGAACAATTGACAGGAATGGGGGAAAGAAATACAGTAGAAGAAGAATGGGTAGCTTAGAGGAATGAAATAGTGAAGGTACCAGAGGATCAAGTAGGTAAAAAGACGAGGGCTAGTAGAAATCCTTGGGTAACAGAAGAAATATTGAATTTAATTGATGAAAGGAGAAAATATAAAAATGCAGTAAATGAAGCAGGCAAAAAAGAATACAAACGTCTCAAAAATGATATCGACTGGAAGGGCAAAATTGCTAAGCAGGAATGGCTAGAGGACAAATGTAAGGATGTAGAGGCTTATCTCACTAGGGGTAAGATAGATACTGCCTACAGGAAAATTAAAGAGACCTTTGGAGAAAGGAGAACCACTTGCATGAATATCAAGAGTTTTGATGGAAACCCAGTTCTAAGCAAAGAATGGAAAGCAGAAAGGTGGAAGAAGTATATAGAGGGTCTAAACAAGGGCGATGTACTTGAGGACAATATTATGGAAATGGAAGAGGATGTAGATGAAGATGAAATGGGAGATATGAAACTGCATGAAGAATTTGACAGAGCACTGAAAGACCTGAGTCGAAACAGTGCCCCCGGAGTAGACAACATTCCATTAGAACTACTGATAACCTTGGGAGAGCCAGCCCTGACAAAACTCTACCATCTGGCGAGCAAGATGTATGAGACAGGCGAAATACCCTCAGACTTCAAGAAGAATATAATAATTCCAATCCCAAAGAAAGCAGGTGTTGACAGATGTGAAAATTACCGAACTATCAGTTTAATAAGTCACCGCTGCAAATTACTAACGCGAATTCTTTACAGACGAATGGAAAAACTGATAGAGGCCGACCTCGGGGAAGATCAGTTTGGATTCCGTAGAAATGTTGGAACACGTGAGGCAGTACTAAACCTACGACTTATCTTAGAAGAAAGATTAAGGAAAGGCAAACCTACGTTTCTAGCATTTGTAGACTTAGAGAAAGATTTTGACAATGTTGATTGGAATACTCTCTTTCAAATTCTGAAGGTGGCAGGGTTAAAATACAGGAAGCGAAAGGCTATTTACAATTTGTACAGAAAGCAGATGGCAGTTATAAGAGTCGAGGGGTATGAAAGGGAAGCAGTGGTTGGGAAGGGAGTGAGACAGGGTTGTAGCCTATCCCCGATGTTATTGAATCTGTATATTGAGCAAGCAATAAAGGAAACAAAAGAAAAGTTCAGAGTAGGTATTAAAATCCATGGAGAAGAAATAAGAACTTTGAGGTTCGCCGATGACATAGTAATTCTATCAGAGACAGCAAAGGACTTGGAAGAGCAGCTGAACGGAATGGACAGTGTCTTGAAAGGAGGGTATAAGATGAACAACAACAAAAGCAAAACGTGGATAATGGAATGTAGTCGAATTAAGTCGGGTGATGCTGAGGGAATTAGATTAGGAAATGAGACACTTAAATTAGTAAAGGAGTTTTGCTATTTGGGGAACAAAATAACTGATGATGGTCGAAGTAGAGATGATATAAAATATAGACTGGCAATGGCAAGGAAAGCGTTTCTGAAGAAGAGAAATTTGTTAACATCGAGTATAGATTTAAATGTCAGGGAGTCGTTTCTGGAAGTATTTGTATGGAGTGTAGCCATGTATGGAAGTAAAACGTGGACGATAAATAGTTTAGACGAGAGGAGAATAGAAGCTTTCGAAATGTGGTACTACAGAAGAATGCTGAAGATTAGATGGGTAGATCACATAACTAATGAGGAGGTATTGAATAGAATTGGGGAGAAGAGGAGCTTGTGGCACAACTTGACTAGAAGAAGGGATCGGTTGGTAGGAAATGTTCTGAGACATCAAGGGATCACCAATTTAGTATTGGAGGGCAACGTGGAGGGTAAAAAGCGTAGAGGGAGACGTAGAGGGAGACCAAGAGATGAAAACACTAAGCAGATTCAGAAGGATGTAGGCTGCAGTAGGTGCTGGGAGATGAAGAAGCTTGCACAGGATAGAGTAGCATGGAGAGCTGCATCAAACCAGTCTCAGGACTGAAGACCATAACAACAACATCAAAATCATGTCACGAGTTTTCCATTATACTTCAACTTTTATGAATGTTTCAACCTTGGACGACATTCCCAACTTGTGCCTTACCATTCGGTAGTTTTCCAGCACAAGACTGACTGCATCTGTGGACTTCACTTTAATTACTGCCATGCCAGTGCACGTTCAGAAACAGGGAGAAGTTAGTTTAACCCTAAGCTTAATTGTAAATTATGTCAAAATGATAACCGAGCTAGGCGGCGTGGTGGTTAACACACTGGACTCGAACTCAGCTAAGCCCGGGTTCCCGGGTTCGATTCCCGGCGGGGTCAGGGATTTTCTCTGCCTCGTGATGACTGGGTGTTGTGTGCTGTCCTTCGGTTAGTTAGGTTTAAGTAGTTCTAAGTTCTAGGGGACTGATGAGCGTAGATGTTAAGTCCCATAGTGCTCAGAGCCATTTGAACCATTTTTTTCGAACTCAGCTGGACGACGGTTCAAAACCGCGTCCGCCCATCCAGATTTGTTTTCCTGATTTCCCTATGTCACTCCAGGTAAATGCCGGGATGGTTCCTTTGAAATGGCACGGCCGATTTCCTTCCCCATCCTTGACACCATCCTAACTTGTGCTCCGTCTCTAATGACCTCGATGTCGATGGGACCTTAAATCCAATTTTCCTTCCTTCCTTCTTCAAAATGACATGTACTTGTCCAGCATATTTTTTGAGAGTTTCACTCGAAGCTTACTCGGTAGTGATGACCTGAGGTCTCCACTTTAACGATACAGCACTGTGATCGTGTTGATACAACGCCAGCAAGTAGGCGTCGTTTCTGTAATAGCAGTCCTATTTAGTCCCTCCATAGTGCGAAAGTCATGTTGCGTCTGGTATACTAGCTGTGATGTGCTATGAATGGAAGTAATGTGACTGGCTGCTGTTTTTAATACTTGTAGTAAAAGTTACGTCGTGGGCTCCCCTTGCATGAGTCTGTCACCACAACCAACATTTCACATTCTAGTGAAGAAATGGAAATGTATCTTTATGTTACCTGCAAGTGACTAAGTCACATCTTCCGTTTCTCAGAATGAAGTGTATATTTTGCAGAAAATTGTTTTGTTTCTTTTTCTCACAAAGCATTTACAGGTGTTTCATTTTGACATCAATTCAGAAAGAAAAAATGTAGTTAATATGTGGCTAAATCACAAAATCTTCTCTTGACATATTCTTGGTTCATTCGTGGTACAATATCCATTCTATACACGTCTACCAGTTATATTTACAGAAAATTAAGTGCCCCCACAGCTGAATAATGAAATTCATTATTACTGCACATACTCCAGAAAAGCCGTATGTAGAATCCAAAAACGCATGTAAATGCTTTGGCAGAAAAAGAGACAAGGTAATCTAATGCAATGCATACACTTAAGTCAGACTGATAAACGAAAGTTGTCACACAACTTTAGTGTGTTTTCTATATTCACTAATGAATACATGAAATTACTTATATCAGCACGTCATTTATAACGTCCATTGTCACGTTATCTCCACAATTTTCCGAGATAATGTGGCTGTGGCTCAAACCATCATTCTCGCAATTTGTTAGTCCTTATTCCCTCAAATGTTCAAAAAATCGAATAAACTCACAACTGAGATGGATCTCTCTTATATGTTATAGCAATGAATATTAGAGAGCATACTTCTATTAAAGCCGGGCGCTGGTGGACGAGCGGTTCTAGGCGCTTCAGTCTGGAACCGCGCGACCGCTACGGTCGCAGGTTCGAATCCTGCCTCGGGCATGGATGTGTGTGATGTCCTTAGGTTAGTTAGGTTTAAGTAGTTCTAAGTTCTAGGGGACTCATGACCTCAGTTGTTAAGTCCCATAGTGCTCAGAGCTATTTGAACCATTTTTTTTAACTTCTATTAAATTAATAAAAAATGTCCCAGAATCTTTTACGAACGCATAGGCGGATAAAAGAATTTTGTGTATAGGAGGAGGCAAACCAAATCCATTCAACTCTGTAAATCCACCCACACCTCTATCTAGTACGCTTTGATTAACTTCCACAGGCTATATAAGTGTCATTAAATGACATTAAATTATAAATACTCATTCCGAGAATGACGTGTTTGTGATAAATCTTCAATACGCAAGTCATAACACGAAAACAACGAAGTAAAAACGACAAAATCCAAAAGCCAAAGTTCTTCATTTGCTAACTGCTGTTGAGTTTCGTAGTCGCATCTAGCTTATGGAAGACACATCATTCTGATGTCACTTCCCTGTAAGCTTCCCCCTAAAAAAAGCTGCCATCGTAAAACTCCATGTTGAGCCTACACATGCTTAACTACATGCTGTCGCACCTCACAGAGGTTGTATTTGTTCTCGTTTCGATCGAGGTGCAGCAATTGTGGCCTCAGATCCAGGTAACTGTTCAATTTTCAACCCTGGATTCTTCATTTGAATGAAAAATCATGATATGAAGAAACAAGCATATCACACATCATGATATGAAGAAACAATCATATAATACATACTGGTTGCTGTACCAAACACTGAATGAACTGGAAACATTTTTGAAAAAACATGGTAAGAAAATGCACACAAAGCCACTACCGAAAACATCCGAATCATTCAAGAAATATAACAAAATTTTAATATAGTTCTATTAATATTAACATTGCTACGTATCTACAACAGATACAGTGTCTAACCAGTGAAGGGTGCAAGTGATAGTAAAAGCTATGGCTCTTACAAAATGTCAATATTTCTTCTGTGGTGGTCAGTAGAGAAATCTTCTCATTTATGTCCCTTTCACCAGCATCAGCCAATTTTAACATATATGTGAATGTGTCTAGTGTTACCACTTATCACCACAGAATGTTTCCTCGGCGTCTTTCCCGGTGGCATGCTTCGCTAATTAAAATTAGCATTTTTACAAAGCTGCCAGGCCAAGGAGGTAATTCCTCGCTTTGCTGTAACCAAGCGCCACATTCGAACTGTTAAAATGGACAGAATTTTGAAATAGACAAGTCACGCCATAGTGAGACAGCGAATACGACACACATGGTATGAAACTGATGGTAATGCCAGAAACCTACTTGATTGTCATTTACTTCTGGTATCAATCTTGTCACCAGTCGATTGGGAGCTGGTGGATGTAGCCATGGCAGGGCAGCGGCGTGCGAGTTTGTGTAAGACAACATCCAAGGAATGTTCCAAGTCTGACCTCTTAACTTGCAGAGGTGCCGACATGGCGACCAGTAAGACCCACAGAACTACTATTAATCTCTCCAACCAAGAATTTGATGACACCTCTGTTGCAGCGCTGAATAAAGGCCTTAATTTTTCTTCAGCACCGTGATATCTGCCAATACTGGGTACTGTTAGTGCAATAAGCAGTGCATTAGGCATCTCTCAGACGACGCGGCTGAGGACATCAGACTAACTACTAAGCCATCAAAATCCAACATTAGCCGGGAGGAACGACATGGCTTACGCCCATTACATGTGAATGAGGAGTTGGTCGTCAAGGTGCTATATTTACGCTGAAGAGCCAAAGAAACTGGTACTAATATCATGTAGGGCCCCCGCGAGCACGCATAAGTGTCCCAACATAACGTGCCATGGACTCGACTAATGTCTGAAGTAGTGCTGGAGGGAATTGACACCACAAATCCTGCAGTGCTTTCCATAAATCCGTAAGAGTACGAGTGGGTGAAGATCTCTTTTGAACAGCACTTGCAAGTCATCGCACATACGCTCAATACTGTTCATATCTGGGGAGTTTGGTAGCCAGAGGAAGTGTTTAAACTCAGAAGAGTGTTCCTGGAGCCACTCTGTAGCAATTTTGGACGTGTGGGGTGTCGCATTGCCCTGCTGGTTGCAGAATGCACGATGGACATGAATGGATGCAGATGATCCGACCTGTCGGGTGCTTACGTACGTGTCACCTGTCAGAGTCGTATCTAGATGTATCAGGCGTGCCATATCACTCCAACTGCACACGTCCCACACCATTACAGAGCCTCCACCAACTTGAACTGCTGACATGCAGGATCCATGGATTCATGAGGCTGTCACGTCCATCCGCTCGATACAATCACAAACGAGACCCGTCCGACCAGGCAACATGTTTACTGTCATCAACAGTCCAACGTCAGTGTTGACTGGCCTAGGCGAGGCGTAAAGCTTTGTGTCGCGCCGTAATCGAGGGTACACGAGTGGGCCTTCAGCTCCAAAAGCCCATATCGATTATGTTTCGTTGAATGGTTCGCACGCTGACACTTGTTGATGGCCCAGCATTAAAATCGGCAGCAATTTGCGGAAGTCTTGCACTTCTGTCACCTTGAACGATTCTCTTCAATCGTCTTTGGCCCCGTTCTTGCAGGATCTTTTTCTACCCGCAGCGATGAAGGCGATTTGATGTTTTAGCGGATTGCTGAATTCACGGTACACTCGTGGAATGATCGTACGGGAAAGTCCGTACTTCATCACTACCTCGGAGATGCTGTGTCCATCACTCGTGCGCCGACTATAACAGCACGTTCAAACTCGCTTAAATCTTGATAACCTGCCATTGTAGCAACAGTAACCGATCTAAAAACTGCACGAGACAACTGTTGTCTTATATAGGCGTTGCCAACCGCAGCGCCGTGTTCTACTTGTTTACGTATCTCTGTATTTGAATATGCATTCCTATACCAGTATCTTTCACGCTTCAGTATATTAGAAGCTTAGTCGCAATCCAACACAGACCCATCGTCAGAAAGGCAAGGAATTTAATAAAGGACTCCGGTATGCCAGAAGAAGTGGCGAAGAAAGCCACGTGCCTCCAGACCGAAGATATAAAAGGAAAATATTCCTCTGAGACCTGTAGTGAGCGGAATCAGTTCAACCATGTACAGATTGGCAAAACACCTGGCAGGGTTAGTAGCACTCAGTTGGGAGATCACGAACAGCACGTTGCTAACTCGCAGTCATTCGTTGATACCCAGAGGAAAATAAACATAGGTCAAATAGACATAATGGTTAGTCTGGACGTTGTGTCACTTTTTACACGGGTTCCGGTGCAAGACAATCTGAATCTTTTGGCCCAACAGTTTTCACCAGAGATCTTCAAGCTGTACTGTCTAAACGACAATATACTTCTTGTATCACAACGAATATTATGAGATGACACTTGGCACAGCCATAGGCTCCCCACTGCTTCTAGCCGTCACGAACATTTTCATGGGGCCCTTCAAGGAGCAAGCTCTGAACTCCGTGAGGTTGCGTCCATCATGCCTTCTACGGTACATTGACGATGTCTTCTTGATATGGCCTCATAGTGAAAATGCACTGCAGCAGTTCATCGACCACATGAACGGTGTCCATCCCAACACTAAATTTGCTGTCGAGTTGGAGAGGGAGGGCAAGCTTACAGTCTTGCTTTAGTTGAACGGAAGGCAGAGGACCGGCTTCGTATTCAGTGAACAGGTAATTAAATGCCAACGGTTTTCACCACCGTGCACACAAGAAAGAGGTACTGAACACGTTAGTGCACAGGGCAAAGATTATTTCTGACGACAACCATCTATAGTCTAAATTTCAGCAACTGACGTGCGTGTTCAGAGAAAATGGTTACAACAATGGAGAAACTGCTAAAGCTTTCAAGTGCCACCGATGTATCTGCATTACTTCCATACCTACTAGCTAGATAGGATGCATGCTGAAGAGACATGGACTGAGACCAGTGTTCCAGCCTGCCTCCAGGATGAGAGATATGTTATGTCCCATTAAAAGCAACGTAGGTCTCCAAGTTACTGGTCAGTGTGGTGTCCCCTGTAAATGTGGTAGCATTTGCATAGGTGAAACTATTCGCGCTGTTGCCGAGTGTTGTGCGGAGCATTCACGACATATAAAACAAAGGTAACTTGAGAAGTCGGCCTACCTGAACATTGTCTAGAAAACGGGCATAAAAACAGTTTTAAAAAACGAGAGTTTCAGCTCAAACACCGACATAGTGGAATTATGTTACCAAAGAAGCGGCCGAAATAAACAGCAACAATTTTAACAGAGACCAGGAGTACACACTCAGAAGGGCATAGGGACGGGCTTTGGATCTTGAGCGAAAGCAAAGACGTAGACTTGACACTTGATGGGACGCAGGAGCGGCAGTTTCAAACGTGGCACCAGCCGCTCGCGCCATGTGACATCACTCGGTCCCGCGGCAGGACGGAGCCGCTAGAAGCACATGCGGTGCTCTGACCCTCTCTGGAAGGTTCCAGACGCTGCCCTTACATCTGTATAAATTGAACACAGCACCAGCCCCAGCAGTCAGTGATTTCAACCCCTGGTGGCGATGGCAGAGACAGCTATCAAAAGCTCGAATGTTTTATTTGAAATGACGTGGCTTGTAACCTGAGAAGATTGTATCGAACCACAGAATGTTAATAACGTACCCAACCATAATGTACCATTCGTAGCAGAGAGTACGGCTTTGATTTGGTGCTGTTTATGTGATCAATGTGCAACAGTTCCAGCGAGTGGGAAGGCTGGGTTGAAGTAGGTGTGACAAAAACTTGAGAAACTGTGTCAAGCAAATAAACACCTTACACTGAATACCTGAAACATTTCTGGTTAAATCGAAAAGTCGCACGACATAGTTACGTGAAACTGTACAATTCCCATTGATATGCAAATCGAATAAACAAACCGACATCTCATGAATATAAACCACTAACACACACACACTAGTAATTGCATGCAAGTAATTTCCCAGACTTGAGCTACGAGATGCAGGTCTGAGGGAAGGAGAATTTTACGACGGAAAGCCCCAACCCATATTCGCTGAAGCCTTCACAGAGGGACATCTAGCGGACACAATAAGACACCGGAGCCACTGTGCAGGCCACTGGCAAAAACCGCCCTTGTCCCTGCTTTTAACGTCGAATTCTCGGAAAGACTTTCTACGGTAACATGGCTGGAGATTGCAGATAAATGTCCAGAGAAATCCAACTCAAAACACTGGTGACTCACTGTGACCAACTGTGTAAAAACCACGTGCAAAGAAGCTGTTTATCTCAGTATTACGTAACAGAAGCTAAACTCTGCCCTATGAAAGAAATGAAGCTTGTGATAGGCTACAGAAACTCTAGTGCGTGGAATTATAACAAGAACGAATGCTCTGATTGGCCAGAAAGAAACGGAGTGGCCACGAGCATTGAAATAGGCAAAATACAGACAGACAAATTGGCTCTTCTCTTGCAGCAAATCGTCGAGCCTTTAGCAAGGCGATTCGTGCCACACTGAGACGGTTGAGAGAGTAATTATGTGAACACTTGCTCACAGGCTCGTCTTAACTTCTAAGGAGTTAAACTGCAAAGTCTCCTAGTATGGAAAATTGCGCCGAGCACTGACGATTAACGCTTGCAAGTAGTTTGAGCCCAACGACGTAAGTGCTATTCCGTCCAAATAGCATGTACCATGCCAATTAACTTAGCTACAGAACAACTAGGAGTCTCGGCATCACCAAAGACATAGGAAATGCATCAGAATGGTGTTTAACAGCCGAGAGAGATTTAGAATAGATTCCCAGGTTCACAGCTCGCGCCAACAGTAGCCGCTGCTGCCGCCGACGGAGGGGAAACATGCGGCACTCGCGCTACACCAGGAAGTGATATTCAATTGACACTCAGCATTGCAGTCATCTCCGTCTCTCCTGCTTTTTCGTACATTCAACCATGACCTGTAGTTAAACATATTCACGATTGTTGGGCTTAATTGAAACAAAACACGCGATATATCCGATCTAACGGAAAGGACTGATCAGCCACTGTAGAGTGATTTACACTCTGAAGTTACTGATTTGTTTTAATTGTGTACTTCTTTCTGATTGCTCTTTACCGACCTTCATCCATTATTTGGTTATTTTAATTGTGCAGTTTAGCTTAATTGATATCTCTGGCCCCAATTGTAATCAATTTGTTTGTATTTTATCGGCCCCCAGGCATGGTCATCAACCATCTTACTATTAAAGAACCTTAGAATAGTTAGGAATTTCGCTTCACAGTTGTGAACACCCAATATCAATATTTTACCATCCTGTACGTATTATGTTTGATTGATATGTCATAAAGTCATACTTAGAGTAAAAAATAAATCTGAATAACGAAAATCTAAGATTTTCATTTTTGCTAACATAATTCTTAGCTCCTACAAAAGTAATAGGTCCATTTAGTCGCTCTTCTTGTGCTACATTATTAGGAGTAAGACTAAATGTATCAACAGTCTTGTACACAGGCATTCTTGATCTTCTTGTATATCTTCTCCTCCTGTACGGCATGGCTGTGTGCTCAGTGCGGCTGCCTCGAGTCAAATATGGCTGTGTGCGCCGCCATATTGGCGGGTGACCTTGAACGAGTTTCGCTCGGCCGCCGCTAGAGCTCGGCGGATCGCACTATAGTTTTAACTAAGTGCGATCCGCTGCAAAAGGGTCTGCTTCTGGCCTCCATATTGGATTTCTAGCGCGCGACTTCCTGCCGCGCCCAGTGTGGCGGCGCTTATCAGTGGGAAGTTCTGCAGTACAGGCAGCTGCACGCTCATATGACTCGAGGCAGCCGCACTGAGCACACAGCCATGCCGTACAGGAGGAGAAGATATTCAAGAAGATCAAGAATGCCTGTGTACAAGACTGTTGATACATTTAGTCTTACTCCTAATAGTGTAGCACAAGAAGAGCTACTAAATGGACCTATTACTTTTGTAGGAGCTAAGATTAATTTTTCTTGTACAACTACAGAGGTTGTAACTGGTAATAGTTAATTAACTATTGCTATTGTAAGGGGCAGTGATAAGCCTTTATTAGGCTTGGAGTCCTATTATGATAGAGATATAATTTGTTATCGTACCTGTTCAATTGGAGTTAAAGGTGATAGGAACTACGGTACTGCTGTTGTACTTACTGATAAACGATTTCCATTATATACAAAGAACAGGAGACGTGTTAATGCTAATGAAAGAATTAATATTCGGGTTAAGATTGATGGTGTATTAACAAATTACATTAAGGTACAAGGAGATGTGACTGTATACTATCATCCTTAATAAAGCGAACCATCCTTATCTATCCCGTGCATTATGTTTCTAATTTCTATACAGGGGGTGTAGTGGAACCGACATTGAAATCATTGTCTGATTACATCACGTCCATAGTGCTGCACTCTTCTGAACCCTGCATGGTGAGCTGGTGTCTTCCTATCTTGCAGGCCATAGTTTCAACACAAATTTCTGAAACACTCACAGAAGGTCTCTGTGCAGCTGTGGTAGTGTGGTAGCAAGATAGAGTAGAACCAGTCTCACACATTTTAGAAAACATATTACATTTATTGCAACTCCAAGATCCAACAAACATTTCTTTAAAAACTAACGCTAAAACTCTCATTAACACTTTCTTCATTACACAGTTTTGAATCGCAAAAATCCCCAGTAAGTGCCACTTAGAGATAAGCTCTCGCTTTCTCTCTCTCTCTCTCTCTCTCTCTCTCTCTCACACACACACACACACACACACACACACACACACACACACATACACACACACAAACATACACAATTATAATAAAATGATACAAATGGCTTCCCATAAAATTATACTAAAGCAGAAGTAAAATGAATTCCCACACAATTTTAATAAAATGTTACGAATGACTTCCCACACAGTCATAATAAAACAGACATTTCCAGTTAACAGTCAGGTGTGATTTAATGACTCTATCATTAAGCTAGAAGAAACACCAGCAGTCTTACTAAATACCCCCCTTGTACCATGAAATATTTTGACTGAATGGTATATCGCAAAATACTCAAACAATGAACATCATGCCCATCAACTAGTTCAAATAGCGACACAAATCAGTATTTGTCTGTGTAATACATCTCAACACCACTCTTATTCTTCAAAACAAGTCAGTCCCGATAAACCTCAGGAACTACATCCCAGACAACGTGGCTTAACACAAAGATACCGTCGGGCCCTATTCGCGTGCAGAACTTGCCACAGCAGCCACATGAAAAAATCAGCCTACCTACGCTGGCAGCACACACCAAATTGGAAGTCCAGCGTGCAAGCTACCTCCAGTACGGCCCTAAATAATATGCAAAATAACATGTTTGGTGATAGTCGCCACCGCCTTCGATGTAGACCAAGTAACCACTTTGCAGTGGTACAGTGAGCAGCGTCCTGCATGGAAAGCAAGGTGAGTTCTTGGCACTTACATGCCGATGGCTCAACGCAGAAGGAAGTTCCACTGATGTGCCTGGTAAGCCACAGCTAGGCAGTGCCACAGTCACACTGCTTCCAGCATCATGCTGCAATGAGTGGCAAGTGTAGGAATTCAAGCCAGCACAACTTGAGACCACTTGAGGTCAGTCAAAATGATAACGGAGTAGTAGACTTATGAAGCTACATACAGTAAAAAGAAGATGAAAAAACTGTCAAAACGTAGTATAACATTTTTCAGCAGTGCACAAAAAATGGTGCGCTTGTTCTCAGCGAGAAAGACACTGTTAGCTGTGAACTTGAACACATCCCAAGAACATTCAGCTGTTAGAACCTGTCTGCAATAGATATACCATAATCACACTCACACAAAAGACAGTAAACCTCCCTTACTCATGTACATACATAAAAAATCTGTGTGTGTTTCTGTGCACATATGTTTGCGTGTGTGTGTGTGTGTGTGTGTGTGTGTGTGTGTGTGTGTGTGTGTGTGTGTATTGTCCACGTTTCCTAAACAACTGCATCGATTCAACCATATTTGGTATACATACTACTTACTATTGGGATAGAAGTGTTGCAAGGGTGAAACCTGCCTATCTCCCATAGAGGTGAGGGTGGGGGTGACAAATGTTGGTAACCCCTGACATCTAGATTCCCCTGTACGAGAGACGTGTTATGCCAGTAGTATCAGGATGCAATCCCAGCGAGTTTACGTGTGGATGGGCAGAACTGAGCAGAGAGAGAGGATAGTGGTAGATGGATAGTGGCTGGGGGGGGGGGGGGGGAGGGGGATTAACTGGACAGGTAGAGACGGGAATAAGATGTTTGCAGAGGAAGAGGGGCGGGAGGAAGTGGACAGATAAAGAGGTGGGACAAGGATATGTGCAGACAGATGAGGAAGGATGAGATGGGCAAATAAAAGAGTGGGAGGGGGCAGAGCTGATAAGCAGATACAGAGGAGAGAAGAGCAGATGGAAAGATAGTGGAGAAGGGGATGGACAGAGAGAGAGGAAAGAGGAGATGGTCAGGGAGAGGGGAGGGAGGAGGAGGTGAACAGAGATGTGAGAGGACGAGATTCAGAGAGGAGGAGGAAATGTGCAGAGGGAGGATGTAGGAAGGAGGAGGGGAAAGTGGTGGAGGAAAGTGGAAAATGGAGAGGGATAGGAGACAGGTGGAAGAGGAAGAGGGGGAGGAGAAGATGGATTGGGAAGGAGAAGATGGACAGAGGAGGTGAAATGGAGGAAATTAGCAGAGAGAGGGCGAGCAGGAGAGAGAAAGTGGGGAGGGGGAAGGAGACGATAAACAGAGAGAGGGGGATGGAGGAGTTGGACAGATAGAGAGAGGAAGGAGGAGGTGGACAGAGATAGACGCAGGAGGAAGATACAGTTAGAGGAGGAAGGGGAGATGGGGAGAGTGAGGAGGAGAAGATGGACAGAGCTCTGATAAGAAGTTGTGTGCAGTATGTGCTGTTTGTGTCTGTGGGTGAAGCTGCAGCAAATGGCTAGTAGACTATCATAAAACTTAGTAAGAGGTGTAAATGCAAATAACTGAACCATAGAAACACATAAGTTTGCTTAAACAGATGAAATGTATGAAAGCTGAAAAATAATCAAGTAAGATCTGGACATTAAAATTATGTACCATCTGAACAATATTAACAGAAATCTAAAATAATGACATATTCAAAGAGTATGTTTACTTGAAATAGGTTACTAACGAAACTCGAGGACCACTGAGAGTAACTGTGTTGAAGTAGCAAAGGACTGGTTTAGCACTGCAAACAGTGTCCATGCTCGACATACAGAGAGGTGTGGTAGCATCCTTGAACTGCACGCCAGAAGTACCTTGTCGGCTGAGACATAACAGCAGATGTGTTCTAGCTGCTCCCTCCAAGCAGTGCAGCACTCCCGGCACATTCACACCAGCGACAAGTGAGTGGAGTGAGGCAAGTTCAGTACAGAGAGCACTGACGCATCAACCACAACATGCACACTTATCGACCCATTAGGATATGTAAATGCTCTGGGACTGCTATTGATAATATCTTTGAAGACAAATCTAGGGTCTGGAACCACGTGACCGCTACGGTCGCAGGTTCGAATCCTGCCTTGGGCATGGATGTGCGTGATGTCCTTAGGTCAGTTAGGTTTAAGTTGTTCTAAGTTCTAGGGGACTGATGACCACAGCAGTTAAGTCCCATAGTGCTCAAGAGCCACAAATATAGGGCAAAAAGTCATATACCAAAACAAATAGTAAATGCGATATCTGATCATGACATGCAGCATCTTGTGTTAAATGTTGAAACTTGTCAGGATAAAGAACCTATTAAATCTGAGTACAGGAGGGTAATAAATAAGTAAAAAACTGAAAATTTCAGGAGATTACTCAAGGACATGAACTGGTTAGATGTTTAAAATACTTCTGACTCGAATGTAAAATACAAAGCATTCATTAATAAAGTTACCTCCTCATTTGAAAATTGTTTTCCCTAAAGCTAACTCAAATTACACAGAAGTCAAAAAGTAAATCGTCGGTAACACAAGGAATAAAGATATCATGTGCAGGGCAAAAAGTATCTTAAGTATCTATTATTTAGGAACGGCTCTGAGGTTAGAATTTTAATGTATTCTAAAGAATACTGCAAAATATTGAAGCAAGTAATCCAGAAAACGAAGCAGCTTTATTAAGAGAAAAAGATAATAACATCAGGCAACAAAATAAAAACTGTATGGGATATAGTGAAGACAAAGACAGGTGGGACCAAACAGAAAGAGGAACAGATAGCTCGAAAAATAAATGAGACTTTGGTAACAAATGCATGTAGTTACAAACCTCTTAAACAAGTTCTTCATTTCTGTTACTGTCAGCTTGGGGTTATCAGGTTTGGTGAACAGTGCAATGGTTTATCTGAGACCGGTCTTTAAAAATAACTTCAGTAAAATGGAAATGACACTCACGTCTCCCAAAGAAGTAGCATCCACCATTGCTTTTCACAATATATATAAATGACTTAGTAGATAGTGTCGGAAGTTCCATGCGGCTTTTCGCGGATGATGCTGTAGTATACAGAGAAGTTGCTGCATTAGAAAATTGTAGCGAAATACAGGAAGATCTGCAGCGGATAGGCACTTGGTGCAGGGAGTGGCAACTGACCCTTAACATAGACAAATGTAATGTATTGCGAATACATAGAAAGAAGGATCCTTTATTGTATGATTATATGATAGCGGAACAAACACTGGTAGCAGTTACTTCTGTAAAATATCTGGGAGTATGCGTACGGAACGATTTGAAGTGGAATGATCATATAAAACTAATTGTTGGTAAGGCGGGTACCAGGTTGAGATTCATTGGGAGAGTGCTTAGAAAATGTAGTCCATCAACAAAGGAGGTGGCTTACAAAACACTCGTTCGACCTATACTTGAGTATTGCTCATCAGTGTGGGATCCGTACCAGGTCGGGTTGACGGAGGAGATAGAGAAGATCCAAAGAAGAGCGGCGCGTTTCGTCACTGGGTTATTTGGTAACCGTGATAGCGTTACGGAGATGTTTAATAAACTCAAGTGGCAGACTCTGCAAGAGAGGCGCTCTGCATCGCGGTGTAGCTTGCTCGCCAGGTTTCGAGAGGGTGCGTTTCTGGATGAGGTATCGAATATATTTTTTCCTCTTTCTGCATTTCGCGTGCACGTCTATTTGAGATATCACCAAGAAATGGTCAGAACCTGTGTCATATCCCTTGCCTTCTAATTTTTCACTAATGATAGTGTAGTCAATAAGAGACTTAAATCATCGCGCTGACCATGTTTATTTATGGACATCTTTTTTTGCGAAACAACATACTGTTACCTTTAGTTTGTTAAAATCTCTTTGCAATCTTCCATTGTTGTGTATGACATTTGCTCCCATCGTTCTCACAATTTTTGGGACAGCTTATTCTCCACCCTTGCGTTTAAATCTCCTGTCAATATTGTTTGATGCTTATTGGTACACTTGCCAAAAAAACGATTGGAGTTTGTCATTGAAATATTTACTCATATTTCTCCTCTTCGTCAGGCACATAAACTGCAATGATAGCAAAGTTTTTTCTCTCTCCTTTGACGGTTAAAACTACAATTCTTTCATTTATGTAACTGTACCCTGTAATCCTTTCTCCCCATCTTTTATGTAAGTAAATGGCAATCCCTTTTGTTGCTCTCGCCTGTTTACGCGTTCCGCTATTCCCATAATATCAGATATTCTCCTACATACTTGTTACCCTGTAGCTTTTTCTTTGTTTCTGTTAAGGAAGTTATGTCTGCTTTGGCCTTTTTTTTTAGAATTTCTGCTAACTACTCTACTTTGTTTGCTAAAACTCCGACATTCCATGTTGTTACCTCAATTGTACAAGCAATCCATTTATTCTTAAACTTTCTCTTCGTCGGCTTCGTCATCGGCATATCTGACTTTCATCCGAGGCTGTTTTGAATACTAGTAGTAATTGGAAAAATTCACCTGGCCGCCTTACGAGGGCTGCGCAAGAAGGAAAGCGGGCTATCTGATTTTCTTTTAAGGTTTTGCTCGCCTAGGGAGGCTGGCTTCCCCCAACGCCTAAAAGCCTCCCCACCCTTTGCTTGTCACTGGTGATGATAGGAATAGGGACATGGGAAGGACAGACTTTCTACAGGAGAAAGGGACAAATAGGCCGTTGTTGGGCACAGTCTGGCTTCTCCCCTTCGGCCTGTCCGGCTTGGGTGACTCTTCTGACAGCTAAGCTATAACCAGCATAGCCCCCCGGATCCAGAGTAAACAAACTTCCTCGGCCGCATGGACAGTGCTACGTTAAGGCGGTGTCTCCAAAGGAAGACAACATTTTTTTTCTTTAAATTTCAAAGTAATGGCAAATGGGGATTTAATAAACAATGGCGGTTAAAGTTCCGTCTGTTTAAACCGTCATTGCTGGCTTAAGGTTACTGAAGCCCTAGTAAGAAATGTGCCGATGTGTCATGTCCAGACATTCTTTCCATATGCATCAAATCCAAGCGAGCATTGAGACTGCAATGAGATTTCTATCATTAGTCTTAATAAGCAAGTAAGCATATTCTTCGCTGTTTACACAATGACTTACTGCATAGTGCATATATTATGAAAATTTAGGATCAATAACCACTATTTTTAGTGTTCCGTGCCTCAGTCGATAAAAACGGAACCCTTATAGGATCACTTTGTTTGCCTCCTCTCTGTCTGTCTGACGATTAAGACCCCTTTTTCTCAGGGACGAGTAGAGCTACAAAACTGAAATTTATGTCACATCCTAAGGTCTACGACACCTTGGCGATGTGAAACATTTAAGCTTCTAAGGCAATTCAGTCAGAAGATATGGACATTTATGTCACACATTTCGATACTGAAAAACTCACTCACCAAATCCTCCAGGATACTTCCCGTCGACATAAAGTAATAAAATTTGACAAGAAGCAACATTTCACCATGAGAGTTAAGGATAAAATCCTAAAATTGTTAATTCATAATTATATCACTTTTTTTACATTTGTTTTCTGTCCATCTGTTAAGAGCGCTTTTTCTGAGGAAAGGGTAGAGGTATCGAGTTGAAATTTACGTCGAATACAAAGTTCTACGGTCTCTTGGCAGTGTAAAAAATTTAAGCTTCTTAGTCAATGCAGCTGAAAGATAGGTGTCTATAAAGATTCTGTTTTTTTTTTTTTTTCAGAAACGTGTAGAAGTATCAAGTTGAAATTTATGTCGAATAGTTAGCTACATGCTGTGTGTTCTGACACCCCTTGATAATGTGAAACATTTAAGTTATAAGTCATATATTTTGATACTCGCAAACTCACTAGTCAAAACCCAAATGCACGTCGGTATTGGTGAATAGCGATAAAGTGTGTACCCGGAAATCGAGAGGTCGCAGGATCGATTCTCGGACAGACCGCTGATTTTTTAGTCTTCGTTTTAACCTAGCTCTCACCTCTCACGATATGAGGAGTCGCCAAAAACAAACACGCGATTCGGATTCCAAGTTAAACTGTAGGTCTCCTTTCTCCACTTCAATAACTTAGGGACAAGCAAGCCGCTGAAGTGGCGTCCAATTGAGAGACTTTCACCTGGCCATAGAGGCACATGCAATTATTATTATTATTATCATCTATGTACATACTTAATATTGTACTGAACCCTCAGAGCGGGAGTCCAACGCGTTTCTTAACCATGCAGTCATTGGTATTCAGTCGCAGGACTATGCCTCGTTGACATGATGTTCTATTACTGAGTTCTTTCACGCTAGTGAAAATGTATTTTCGTTGGCCTTTAATTTCATGCTCATTGCCTCTATTTGATAGTTCTGAAGTTAACCTACCCTGTAGCGCCAAAGAAACTGGTATAGGCATGCGTATTCAAATAAGGAGATATGTAAACACGAAGAATACGGCGCTGCGGTTGGCAACGCCTATGTAAGACAACAAGTGCCACGAAGTTGTTAGACCAGTTACTGCTGCTACATGGCAGGTTATCAAGATTTAAGTGAGTTTGAACGTAGTGGTGTAGTCGGCGCACTATCGATGGCACACAGCATCTCCGAAGTAACAATGAAGTGGGGCTTTTCCCGTACGACCATTTCACGAGCGTACCGTGAGTATCAGGAATCTGGTAAAACATCAGTCTCCGACATCGCTGCGACCGAAAACAGATCCTGCAAGATCCGGACCAACGATGACTGAAGAGAATCGTTCAACGTGACATAAACGCCACCCTTCCACAGATTGCTGTTGATTTCAATGCTGGGGCATCAGCAAGTGTCAGCGTGCGAACCATTCAACGAAACATCATCGATATGGGCTTTCGAATCCGAACGCCTTCTCGTGTGCCTTTGATGACGGCACGACACAAAGCTTTACTCCTCCCCTGGGCCCCTCAACATCGACATTGGACTGTTGATGACTGGAAACATGTTGCCTGGTCGGACGAGCCAGCAGGCGACTGTTCAAGTTGGTGGAGGCTCTGTAATGGTGTGGGACGTGTGCAGTTAGACTGGTATGGGATTCCTGCTACGTCTAGATACGACTCTGACAGGTGACACGTACGTAAGCATCCTGGCGGATCATCTGCATCCATTCATGTCCATTGTGCATTCTGACGGACTTGGGCAATTACAGCAGAACAGTGAAACACCCCACACGTCCAGAATTGCTACAAAGTGGCTCCAGGAACACTCTTCTGAGTTTAGACACTTTCGCTGGCTACCAAACTCCCCATACATGAACATTTGTCAGCATATGTGGGATGCCTTGCAACGTGCTCTTCAGGAGAGATCTCCACCCACTCGTATTCTTACGGATTTATGGACAGCCCTGCAGGACTCATGGGTCAGACATTAGTCGAGGCCATGCCACGTCATGTTGCGATAATTCCGCGTGCTCGCCTGGACCCTACACGATACTAGGTAGGTGTGCCAGTTTCTTTGGTTCTTCGGTGTACATAGCTTCAGTCGGGTATAAAAACTGAGCACTATCTTCTCACAGTCGTTAGATTTATTCCTACCAGAGAGAAAGGTTGTTATATTCAAAAGGTGCTTCTTATACTTGCGTTTTACAGTAGCAGT
This sequence comes from Schistocerca piceifrons, assembly GCF_021461385.2. Taxonomy (NCBI): domain Eukaryota; kingdom Metazoa; phylum Arthropoda; class Insecta; order Orthoptera; family Acrididae; genus Schistocerca; species Schistocerca piceifrons. The sequence continues at coordinate 458,790,388 of NC_060140.1, forward strand.
TTTACAGTAGCGCAAATCCAAGAATCTCTTACACATGAATGCTTCCATAAATGATTTTTCGGTTGCATCTTTCTTAATTTATATAAGTTCTCATATTAGTGCAGAATAAAGGGAACAGTTTTATTCGACCCGATAAATATGTTGTTATGAATATGAATGAAATTTTTATATGAGCGAACGGATCTCGATGATCGATTGCAGCTGGAAATAAAACAAACTCATGCAAGAAACTAGTTTTTGAGAGTGGAAATTCATGTGATGTAGTGCACCCACAAAATATTGTTATCATATTTCATCCTACAGTCGCTGAATTCGCCCTACGGCAACAGCATTCAAGGCCACATCTAGTTACCAGCTGATTACTTCTAGTATCCTCACGGGAGGCAGTGTCTGCTGGACATTGCCAGTATCAAGTATTTTGACATTTTAACTGACCTGCTACTCTTTTACTATTATCTCCTTTACACTCAGTGGCTCGAATAGCAGTTGCACAATACAAGCGTCTGCTGCCAGAAGACGCACATTCACTTGAATACCGATGCAACTTATTACTGACAACTAATTCGCTGCAATATCTATCACCATGCACAAAATTTGTGCCAGCGGTCCTGAGTAGTCTTTCTGTTTGAATCGCTTACTGCGTAATGGCGTGCATGTTTAGCCCTATTTCAAAACGTTGAATGACTCAGTATAAGAACTTTTTTAAAGCCTTTGACTCATATGACTCGTTTCCGAGGCAATAAAATGGGAATCTGGGATGTCGTTCACACTTACGACTTCGTTATTTTGTTGTAGCTTGATTAATTACATTTTTTATTATGATCTCTCGTAGAAATTTCATGTTTCTCATCAAGTGTGTTTATAATTCATTATTACAACCAGTTTCTGTCGCTTGTGGGAAGGCATCACATAATATATTATCAGAGTCGTAAAAACAATGCTATGTCAATTTTAGACATACTGTATTAGGAACTTCATGTGACAAAGATAGTAAGGGTAGCCGGATACCTGCAAAATACTGTGTTGGGAAACAAATTTATGACGAAAATAAAAATATATAAAAGTATGGTGCGTTATGACAATGCAGCAGAAACTAGAGCATAAACGAAAAAGATAAGTTCACGTCAATGGAAGTGAAGATACTAACACAGATCCAAGAAGCAAGCATGAGGGACAAGAGAACAAATGTATCGTGAAGGGAACAGTGTGAAACAGAAGACACAAATAAATGGATGAAGACAAGAAAAAGGAAATAGAAGGACCATGTGGAAAGGATGGGACCCACCAGACTAGTTAAAATTTGTAAATATGGACGACAGCAAGGGAAACGACTGTGCGGACGACCACCCAAGAGATGGGACGACAGTTGGTCCAGCACAGTCACGGAATGATGCCGGCCATCCAGGTTTAGGTTTTCCATGGTTTCCCTGTGTCACTCCAGGTAAATGCTGGGATAGTTCCTTTGAAGGGCACAGCCGATTTCCTTCCGCATCCTTGACACCATCCGAACTTGTGCTCCATCTCTAATGACCTCGATGTCGATGGGACCTTAAACCCAATATTTCCCTCATCCTTCTTCAAAATAACATGTACTTGTCCAGCATATTTTTTGAGGGTTTCACTCGAAGCCTCCTCGGTAGTGACGACTTGAGGTCTCCACTTTAACGATACAGCACCGTTATCATGCTGATACAACGCCAGCACAAAGGGATCGTTCTAGTAATAGAAGTCCAGGGGCAACTCAAGTCAGAAGATGAAGGACAAGAAGAACAGACTGCTAGTGAAACACTATAGACACAGTCCTAGCCGTTCTTTTATTATTTTATTTTCTGGTAATCTTTTTCAGGAATTTCATCTTCAGATCAAATTACAGAAGAATAAAATGGAACATGTAAATATGTAAATAAAATTATAATATAATAAATAATGAGAATTTTTAAATAGGAACACAACAGTAAATGTAGACACTGTGAAGTTCCTCTTTGTGAAACATCTCCTTAGAAAAATTAATGATTTACTGTGCTGATAAACCTCTTACGTTATTTGATTTTCAAACAGCTGAGCAGAACTGAACGTAATCAGACATTTCTCTCTTTACTTATTCTGATCATCATTAAACAGACACACAATACTTTTAGCGCAACGCAATCTGACTTTCAATAACCCCTACAAAAGAATGACCCTGACTAAAAATAACCTATATCTTTCATGAATTACTTACCCCACAAAAATCTTCGTTAATCGAACTACTGCAATACAGCGAGCGCCAATACTGCCAGCGATATAAAAGATTCTAACTACTGAAGGCGCTAACTACTGATAGGCATAGTTACCAAATGAAAAATTTTGATAGAGAACAAACAATGTATTTACCTTAATAGTGCTCAAAAGTCATAATATATGTATCAGTTCATGACAACCAGTCTTATAAATTTACTGTCTCTGATGGACACATGTCCAGATCATCCTGTCTCAAAACTCCGCCATCTCTCTCCCCACATCCACCTCTGCTGGCGGCTCATCTCCAACTGCGCAACGCTACGTTCTGTTCACATCCAGTTGCCCAACCCTACAACAGCGACAATTCCAACAATACCAACCAGCCACAGACTTCACACAGCACAGTCAGTGATTTTCATGTAGAGCGCTACGTGGCGTTACCAACATAAAAACCTAAACAGCCTACTTACATAGCCCCCGCGCAACATGTCTTCAAAATATTTCACAAGACTGGAAAATTCAGATTGTTGGAAATGTTTCACCATTATGATGCTATGTTTTACTCGGTCTTGTGTAGCTTGAGACCAATATGCTGAGAGGAAGGCATGATAAAATTCTCCTTCACTGTGACAATCGTGAATGAACGATTGCATTCTTACAGCTGGTTCATTCTCTAAGTAGCCACACATAAATTCTAATCTGTGCTCTAATGACCAGTTGGGAGGAAAACAATGAGAGAATTGATGAAGCCACGCTTTTGGATGAATGTCGTTGCCACAACTCTTAAATATTTTGAATTTACATGTAGTGATGAACAGCTTATAGTTAAAATCATCATGTCGGCGAGTCGCATATCGGTCATTGTTACTTCGTTTCGGCGGTTCCATCTCAAAATTCGGTGTACCTTGGCAATTTCTTTCATAATTTCCGAAGTGCCCTGTGTTATTATTTTGTGGCTGTTCCGTATTTCCATGTCACTCTTCCCGTATTGGAGCGCGAGTGTCCTCTGAAATATGTAATTCTTGTATTACCTATGTCTACTGATCTTGTACTTCCCGGATTTCTCTTTTGTACTGCAACTGCACAATGCTACGCGCTGTTCACATTCAACTGCTCAACACTACAATGGCGACAATTCCAACAATGCCAACCAGCCACAGACTTCACACAGCACAGTCAGTGATTTTCATATAGAGCGCTACGTGGCGTTACCAACACAAAAACCTAAACAGCCTACTTACATTGGTTGTTCACTTCGTTGATAATTACTTCTATCCTTACAGATGGTAGCTTATTTCATCATTAGTATTATCTGATGATTGGTTGAGTGGAGTTCATTGAACACAGTGAATTAAAATGCCATTATTGTTTATCATGTCTTCAGTCAAGGAGAATTGCTGAAAGGTATCAAAATCATCCCCCCCCCCCCCCCATTAAGCATGGACCATGGCGTTGGTAGGGAGGCTTGCGCGCCTCAACGATACAGATAGCCGTACCATAGGTGCGACCACAATGGAGAGGTATCTGTTGAGAGGCCAGACAAACGTGTGGTTCCTGAAGAGGGGCAGCAGCCTTTTCAGTAGTTGCAGGGGCAACAGTCTGGATGATTGACTGATCTGGCATTGTAACACTAACCAAAACGGCCTTGCTGTGATGGTACTGAGAACGGCTGAAAGCCAGGGGAAACGACAGCCATAATTTTTCTCGAGGGCATGCAGCTTTACTGTATGGTTAAATGATGACGGCGTCCTCTTTGGTAAAATATTCCGGAGGTAAAATAGTCCCCCATTCGGATCTCCGGGCGGGGACTACTCAGGAGGACGCCGTTATCAGGAAAAAGAAAGCTAGCGTTCTACGGATGGGAGCGTGGAATGTCAGATCCCTTAATTGGGCAGGTAGGTCACAAAATTTAAAAAGGGAAATGGATAGCTTAAAGTTAGATATAGTGGGAATTAGTGAAGTTCGGTGGCAGGAGGAACAAGACTTTTGGTCAGGTGAATACAGGGTTATAAATACAAAATCAAAAAGGGGTAATGCAGGAGTAGGTTTAATAATGAATAAAAAAATAGGAGTACGGGTAAGCTACTACAAACAGCATAGTGAACGCATTATTGTGGCCAAGATAGACACGAAGCCCACGCCTTCTACAGTAGTACAAGTTTATATGCCAACTATCTCTGCAGATGACGAAGAAATTGATGAAATGTATGCTGATATAAGAGAAATTATTCAGGTAGTGAAGGGAGACGAAATTTTAATAGTCATTGGTGACTGGAATTCGAGAATAGGAAAAGGGAGAGAAGGAAACATAGTAGGTGAATATGGATTGGGGCTAAGAAATGAAAGAGGAAGCCGTCTGGTAGAATTTTGCACAGAGCATAACTTAATCATAGCTAATACTTGGTTTAAGAATCATGAAAGAAGGTTGTATACATGGAAGAACCCTGGAGATACTAAAAGGTATCAGATAGATTATATAAGGGTAAGACAGAGATTTAGGAACCAGGTTTTAAATTGTAAGACATTTCCAGGGGCAGATGTGGACTCTGACCACAATCTATTGGTTATGAACTGTAGATTAAAACTAAAGAAACTGCAAAAAGGTGGGAATTTAAGGAGATTGGACCTGGATAAACTGAAAGAACCAGAGGTTGTACAGAGTTTCAGGGAGAGCATAAGGGAACAATTGACAGGAATGGGGGAAAGAAATACAGTAGAAGAAGAATGGGTAGCTTAGAGGAATGAAATAGTGAAGGTACCAGAGGATCAAGTAGGTAAAAAGACGAGGGCTAGTAGAAATCCTTGGGTAACAGAAGAAATATTGAATTTAATTGATGAAAGGAGAAAATATAAAAATGCAGTAAATGAAGCAGGCAAAAAAGAATACAAACGTCTCAAAAATGATATCGACTGGAAGGGCAAAATTGCTAAGCAGGAATGGCTAGAGGACAAATGTAAGGATGTAGAGGCTTATCTCACTAGGGGTAAGATAGATACTGCCTACAGGAAAATTAAAGAGACCTTTGGAGAAAGGAGAACCACTTGCATGAATATCAAGAGTTTTGATGGAAACCCAGTTCTAAGCAAAGAATGGAAAGCAGAAAGGTGGAAGAAGTATATAGAGGGTCTAAACAAGGGCGATGTACTTGAGGACAATATTATGGAAATGGAAGAGGATGTAGATGAAGATGAAATGGGAGATATGAAACTGCATGAAGAATTTGACAGAGCACTGAAAGACCTGAGTCGAAACAGTGCCCCCGGAGTAGACAACATTCCATTAGAACTACTGATAACCTTGGGAGAGCCAGCCCTGACAAAACTCTACCATCTGGCGAGCAAGATGTATGAGACAGGCGAAATACCCTCAGACTTCAAGAAGAATATAATAATTCCAATCCCAAAGAAAGCAGGTGTTGGCAGATGTGAAAATTACCGAACTATCAGTTTAATAAGTCACCGCTGCAAATTACTAACGCGAATTCTTTACAGACGAATGGAAAAACTGATAGAGGCCGACCTCGGGGAAGATCAGTTTGGATTCCGTAGAAATGTTGGAACACGTGAGGCAGTACTAAACCTACGACTTATCTTAGAAGAAAGATTAAGGAAAGGCAAACCTACGTTTCTAGCATTTGTAGACTTAGAGAAAGATTTTGACAATGTTGATTGGAATACTCTCTTTCAAATTCTGAAGGTGGCAGGGTTAAAATACAGGAAGCGAAAGGCTATTTACAATTTGTACAGAAAGCAGATGGCAGTTATAAGAGTCGAGGGGTATGAAAGGGAAGCAGTGGTTGGGAAGGGAGTGAGACAGGGTTGTAGCCTATCCCCGATGTTATTGAATCTGTATATTGAGCAAGCAATAAAGGAAACAAAAGAAAAGTTCAGAGTAGGTATTAAAATCCATGGAGAAGAAATAAGAACTTTGAGGTTCGCCGATGACATAGTAATTCTATCAGAGACAGCAAAGGACTTGGAAGAGCAGCTGAACGGAATGGACAGTGTCTTGAAAGGAGGGTATAAGATGAACAACAACAAAAGCAAAACGTGGATAATGGAATGTAGTCGAATTAAGTCGGGTGATGCTGAGGGAATTAGATTAGGAAATGAGACACTTAAATTAGTAAAGGAGTTTTGCTATTTGGGGAACAAAATAACTGATGATGGTCGAAGTAGAGATGATATAAAATATAGACTGGCAATGGCAAGGAAAGCGTTTCTGAAGAAGAGAAATTTGTTAACATCGAGTATAGATTTAAATGTCAGGGAGTCGTTTCTGGAAGTATTTGTATGGAGTGTAGCCATGTATGGAAGTAAAACGTGGACGATAAATAGTTTAGACGAGAGGAGAATAGAAGCTTTCGAAATGTGGTACTACAGAAGAATGCTGAAGATTAGATGGGTAGATCACATAACTAATGAGGAGGTATTGAATAGAATTGGGGAGAAGAGGAGCTTGTGGCACAACTTGACTAGAAGAAGGGATCGGTTGGTAGGAAATGTTCTGAGACATCAAGGGATCACCAATTTAGTATTGGAGGGCAACGTGGAGGGTAAAAAGCGTAGAGGGAGACGTAGAGGGAGACCAAGAGATGAAAACACTAAGCAGATTCAGAAGGATGTAGGCTGCAGTAGGTGCTGGGAGATGAAGAAGCTTGCACAGGATAGAGTAGCATGGAGAGCTGCATCAAACCAGTCTCAGGACTGAAGACCATAACAACAACATCAAAATCATGTCACGAGTTTTCCATTATACTTCAACTTTTATGAATGTTTCAACCTTGGACGACATTCCCAACTTGTGCCTTACCATTCGGTAGTTTTCCAGCACAAGACTGACTGCATCTGTGGACTTCACTTTAATTACTGCCATGCCAGTGCACGTTCAGAAACAGGGAGAAGTTAGTTTAACCCTAAGCTTAATTGTAAATTATGTCAAAATGATAACCGAGCTAGGCGGCGTGGTGGTTAACACACTGGACTCGAACTCAGCTAAGCCCGGGTTCCCGGGTTCGATTCCCGGCGGGGTCAGGGATTTTCTCTGCCTCGTGATGACTGGGTGTTGTGTGCTGTCCTTCGGTTAGTTAGGTTTAAGTAGTTCTAAGTTCTAGGGGACTGATGAGCGTAGATGTTAAGTCCCATAGTGCTCAGAGCCATTTGAACCATTTTTTTCGAACTCAGCTGGACGACGGTTCAAAACCGCGTCCGCCCATCCAGATTTGTTTTCCTGATTTCCCTATGTCACTCCAGGTAAATGCCGGGATGGTTCCTTTGAAATGGCACGGCCGATTTCCTTCCCCATCCTTGACACCATCCTAACTTGTGCTCCGTCTCTAATGACCTCGATGTCGATGGGACCTTAAATCCAATTTTCCTTCCTTCCTTCTTCAAAATGACATGTACTTGTCCAGCATATTTTTTGAGAGTTTCACTCGAAGCTTACTCGGTAGTGATGACCTGAGGTCTCCACTTTAACGATACAGCACTGTGATCGTGTTGATACAACGCCAGCAAGTAGGCGTCGTTTCTGTAATAGCAGTCCTATTTAGTCCCTCCATAGTGCGAAAGTCATGTTGCGTCTGGTATACTAGCTGTGATGTGCTATGAATGGAAGTAATGTGACTGGCTGCTGTTTTTAATACTTGTAGTAAAAGTTACGTCGTGGGCTCCCCTTGCATGAGTCTGTCACCACAACCAACATTTCACATTCTAGTGAAGAAATGGAAATGTATCTTTATGTTACCTGCAAGTGACTAAGTCACATCTTCCGTTTCTCAGAATGAAGTGTATATTTTGCAGAAAATTGTTTTGTTTCTTTTTCTCACAAAGCATTTACAGGTGTTTCATTTTGACATCAATTCAGAAAGAAAAAATGTAGTTAATATGTGGCTAAATCACAAAATCTTCTCTTGACATATTCTTGGTTCATTCGTGGTACAATATCCATTCTATACACGTCTACCAGTTATATTTACAGAAAATTAAGTGCCCCCACAGCTGAATAATGAAATTCATTATTACTGCACATACTCCAGAAAAGCCGTATGTAGAATCCAAAAACGCATGTAAATGCTTTGGCAGAAAAAGAGACAAGGTAATCTAATGCAATGCATACACTTAAGTCAGACTGATAAACGAAAGTTGTCACACAACTTTAGTGTGTTTTCTATATTCACTAATGAATACATGAAATTACTTATATCAGCACGTCATTTATAACGTCCATTGTCACGTTATCTCCACAATTTTCCGAGATAATGTGGCTGTGGCTCAAACCATCATTCTCGCAATTTGTTAGTCCTTATTCCCTCAAATGTTCAAAAAATCGAATAAACTCACAACTGAGATGGATCTCTCTTATATGTTATAGCAATGAATATTAGAGAGCATACTTCTATTAAAGCCGGGCGCTGGTGGACGAGCGGTTCTAGGCGCTTCAGTCTGGAACCGCGCGACCGCTACGGTCGCAGGTTCGAATCCTGCCTCGGGCATGGATGTGTGTGATGTCCTTAGGTTAGTTAGGTTTAAGTAGTTCTAAGTTCTAGGGGACTCATGACCTCAGTTGTTAAGTCCCATAGTGCTCAGAGCTATTTGAACCATTTTTTTTAACTTCTATTAAATTAATAAAAAATGTCCCAGAATCTTTTACGAACGCATAGGCGGATAAAAGAATTTTGTGTATAGGAGGAGGCAAACCAAATCCATTCAACTCTGTAAATCCACCCACACCTCTATCTAGTACGCTTTGATTAACTTCCACAGGCTATATAAGTGTCATTAAATGACATTAAATTATAAATACTCATTCCGAGAATGACGTGTTTGTGATAAATCTTCAATACGCAAGTCATAACACGAAAACAACGAAGTAAAAACGACAAAATCCAAAAGCCAAAGTTCTTCATTTGCTAACTGCTGTTGAGTTTCGTAGTCGCATCTAGCTTATGGAAGACACATCATTCTGATGTCACTTCCCTGTAAGCTTCCCCCTAAAAAAAGCTGCCATCGTAAAACTCCATGTTGAGCCTACACATGCTTAACTACATGCTGTCGCACCTCACAGAGGTTGTATTTGTTCTCGTTTCGATCGAGGTGCAGCAATTGTGGCCTCAGATCCAGGTAACTGTTCAATTTTCAACCCTGGATTCTTCATTTGAATGAAAAATCATGATATGAAGAAACAAGCATATCACACATCATGATATGAAGAAACAATCATATAATACATACTGGTTGCTGTACCAAACACTGAATGAACTGGAAACATTTTTGAAAAAACATGGTAAGAAAATGCACACAAAGCCACTACCGAAAACATCCGAATCATTCAAGAAATATAACAAAATTTTAATATAGTTCTATTAATATTAACATTGCTACGTATCTACAACAGATACAGTGTCTAACCAGTGAAGGGTGCAAGTGATAGTAAAAGCTATGGCTCTTACAAAATGTCAATATTTCTTCTGTGGTGGTCAGTAGAGAAATCTTCTCATTTATGTCCCTTTCACCAGCATCAGCCAATTTTAACATATATGTGAATGTGTCTAGTGTTACCACTTATCACCACAGAATGTTTCCTCGGCGTCTTTCCCGGTGGCATGCTTCGCTAATTAAAATTAGCATTTTTACAAAGCTGCCAGGCCAAGGAGGTAATTCCTCGCTTTGCTGTAACCAAGCGCCACATTCGAACTGTTAAAATGGACAGAATTTTGAAATAGACAAGTCACGCCATAGTGAGACAGCGAATACGACACACATGGTATGAAACTGATGGTAATGCCAGAAACCTACTTGATTGTCATTTACTTCTGGTATCAATCTTGTCACCAGTCGATTGGGAGCTGGTGGATGTAGCCATGGCAGGGCAGCGGCGTGCGAGTTTGTGTAAGACAACATCCAAGGAATGTTCCAAGTCTGACCTCTTAACTTGCAGAGGTGCCGACATGGCGACCAGTAAGACCCACAGAACTACTATTAATCTCTCCAACCAAGAATTTGATGACACCTCTGTTGCAGCGCTGAATAAAGGCCTTAATTTTTCTTCAGCACCGTGATATCTGCCAATACTGGGTACTGTTAGTGCAATAAGCAGTGCATTAGGCATCTCTCAGACGACGCGGCTGAGGACATCAGACTAACTACTAAGCCATCAAAATCCAACATTAGCCGGGAGGAACGACATGGCTTACGCCCATTACATGTGAATGAGGAGTTGGTCGTCAAGGTGCTATATTTACGCTGAAGAGCCAAAGAAACTGGTACTAATATCATGTAGGGCCCCCGCGAGCACGCATAAGTGTCCCAACATAACGTGCCATGGACTCGACTAATGTCTGAAGTAGTGCTGGAGGGAATTGACACCACAAATCCTGCAGTGCTTTCCATAAATCCGTAAGAGTACGAGTGGGTGAAGATCTCTTTTGAACAGCACTTGCAAGTCATCGCACATACGCTCAATACTGTTCATATCTGGGGAGTTTGGTAGCCAGAGGAAGTGTTTAAACTCAGAAGAGTGTTCCTGGAGCCACTCTGTAGCAATTTTGGACGTGTGGGGTGTCGCATTGCCCTGCTGGTTGCAGAATGCACGATGGACATGAATGGATGCAGATGATCCGACCTGTCGGGTGCTTACGTACGTGTCACCTGTCAGAGTCGTATCTAGATGTATCAGGCGTGCCATATCACTCCAACTGCACACGTCCCACACCATTACAGAGCCTCCACCAACTTGAACTGCTGACATGCAGGATCCATGGATTCATGAGGCTGTCACGTCCATCCGCTCGATACAATCACAAACGAGACCCGTCCGACCAGGCAACATGTTTACTGTCATCAACAGTCCAACGTCAGTGTTGACTGGCCTAGGCGAGGCGTAAAGCTTTGTGTCGCGCCGTAATCGAGGGTACACGAGTGGGCCTTCAGCTCCAAAAGCCCATATCGATTATGTTTCGTTGAATGGTTCGCACGCTGACACTTGTTGATGGCCCAGCATTAAAATCGGCAGCAATTTGCGGAAGTCTTGCACTTCTGTCACCTTGAACGATTCTCTTCAATCGTCTTTGGCCCCGTTCTTGCAGGATCTTTTTCTACCCGCAGCGATGAAGGCGATTTGATGTTTTAGCGGATTGCTGAATTCACGGTACACTCGTGGAATGATCGTACGGGAAAGTCCGTACTTCATCACTACCTCGGAGATGCTGTGTCCATCACTCGTGCGCCGACTATAACAGCACGTTCAAACTCGCTTAAATCTTGATAACCTGCCATTGTAGCAACAGTAACCGATCTAAAAACTGCACGAGACAACTGTTGTCTTATATAGGCGTTGCCAACCGCAGCGCCGTGTTCTACTTGTTTACGTATCTCTGTATTTGAATATGCATTCCTATACCAGTATCTTTCACGCTTCAGTATATTAGAAGCTTAGTCGCAATCCAACACAGACCCATCGTCAGAAAGGCAAGGAATTTAATAAAGGACTCCGGTATGCCAGAAGAAGTGGCGAAGAAAGCCACGTGCCTCCAGACCGAAGATATAAAAGGAAAATATTCCTCTGAGACCTGTAGTGAGCGGAATCAGTTCAACCATGTACAGATTGGCAAAACACCTGGCAGGGTTAGTAGCACTCAGTTGGGAGATCACGAACAGCACGTTGCTAACTCGCAGTCATTCGTTGATACCCAGAGGAAAATAAACATAGGTCAAATAGACATAATGGTTAGTCTGGACGTTGTGTCACTTTTTACACGGGTTCCGGTGCAAGACAATCTGAATCTTTTGGCCCAACAGTTTTCACCAGAGATCTTCAAGCTGTACTGTCTAAACGACAATATACTTCTTGTATCACAACGAATATTATGAGATGACACTTGGCACAGCCATAGGCTCCCCACTGCTTCTAGCCGTCACGAACATTTTCATGGGGCCCTTCAAGGAGCAAGCTCTGAACTCCGTGAGGTTGCGTCCATCATGCCTTCTACGGTACATTGACGATGTCTTCTTGATATGGCCTCATAGTGAAAATGCACTGCAGCAGTTCATCGACCACATGAACGGTGTCCATCCCAACACTAAATTTGCTGTCGAGTTGGAGAGGGAGGGCAAGCTTACAGTCTTGCTTTAGTTGAACGGAAGGCAGAGGACCGGCTTCGTATTCAGTGAACAGGTAATTAAATGCCAACGGTTTTCACCACCGTGCACACAAGAAAGAGGTACTGAACACGTTAGTGCACAGGGCAAAGATTATTTCTGACGACAACCATCTATAGTCTAAATTTCAGCAACTGACGTGCGTGTTCAGAGAAAATGGTTACAACAATGGAGAAACTGCTAAAGCTTTCAAGTGCCACCGATGTATCTGCATTACTTCCATACCTACTAGCTAGATAGGATGCATGCTGAAGAGACATGGACTGAGACCAGTGTTCCAGCCTGCCTCCAGGATGAGAGATATGTTATGTCCCATTAAAAGCAACGTAGGTCTCCAAGTTACTGGTCAGTGTGGTGTCCCCTGTAAATGTGGTAGCATTTGCATAGGTGAAACTATTCGCGCTGTTGCCGAGTGTTGTGCGGAGCATTCACGACATATAAAACAAAGGTAACTTGAGAAGTCGGCCTACCTGAACATTGTCTAGAAAACGGGCATAAAAACAGTTTTAAAAAACGAGAGTTTCAGCTCAAACACCGACATAGTGGAATTATGTTACCAAAGAAGCGGCCGAAATAAACAGCAACAATTTTAACAGAGACCAGGAGTACACACTCAGAAGGGCATAGGGACGGGCTTTGGATCTTGAGCGAAAGCAAAGACGTAGACTTGACACTTGATGGGACGCAGGAGCGGCAGTTTCAAACGTGGCACCAGCCGCTCGCGCCATGTGACATCACTCGGTCCCGCGGCAGGACGGAGCCGCTAGAAGCACATGCGGTGCTCTGACCCTCTCTGGAAGGTTCCAGACGCTGCCCTTACATCTGTATAAATTGAACACAGCACCAGCCCCAGCAGTCAGTGATTTCAACCCCTGGTGGCGATGGCAGAGACAGCTATCAAAAGCTCGAATGTTTTATTTGAAATGACGTGGCTTGTAACCTGAGAAGATTGTATCGAACCACAGAATGTTAATAACGTACCCAACCATAATGTACCATTCGTAGCAGAGAGTACGGCTTTGATTTGGTGCTGTTTATGTGATCAATGTGCAACAGTTCCAGCGAGTGGGAAGGCTGGGTTGAAGTAGGTGTGACAAAAACTTGAGAAACTGTGTCAAGCAAATAAACACCTTACACTGAATACCTGAAACATTTCTGGTTAAATCGAAAAGTCGCACGACATAGTTACGTGAAACTGTACAATTCCCATTGATATGCAAATCGAATAAACAAACCGACATCTCATGAATATAAACCACTAACACACACACACTAGTAATTGCATGCAAGTAATTTCCCAGACTTGAGCTACGAGATGCAGGTCTGAGGGAAGGAGAATTTTACGACGGAAAGCCCCAACCCATATTCGCTGAAGCCTTCACAGAGGGACATCTAGCGGACACAATAAGACACCGGAGCCACTGTGCAGGCCACTGGCAAAAACCGCCCTTGTCCCTGCTTTTAACGTCGAATTCTCGGAAAGACTTTCTACGGTAACATGGCTGGAGATTGCAGATAAATGTCCAGAGAAATCCAACTCAAAACACTGGTGACTCACTGTGACCAACTGTGTAAAAACCACGTGCAAAGAAGCTGTTTATCTCAGTATTACGTAACAGAAGCTAAACTCTGCCCTATGAAAGAAATGAAGCTTGTGATAGGCTACAGAAACTCTAGTGCGTGGAATTATAACAAGAACGAATGCTCTGATTGGCCAGAAAGAAACGGAGTGGCCACGAGCATTGAAATAGGCAAAATACAGACAGACAAATTGGCTCTTCTCTTGCAGCAAATCGTCGAGCCTTTAGCAAGGCGATTCGTGCCACACTGAGACGGTTGAGAGAGTAATTATGTGAACACTTGCTCACAGGCTCGTCTTAACTTCTAAGGAGTTAAACTGCAAAGTCTCCTAGTATGGAAAATTGCGCCGAGCACTGACGATTAACGCTTGCAAGTAGTTTGAGCCCAACGACGTAAGTGCTATTCCGTCCAAATAGCATGTACCATGCCAATTAACTTAGCTACAGAACAACTAGGAGTCTCGGCATCACCAAAGACATAGGAAATGCATCAGAATGGTGTTTAACAGCCGAGAGAGATTTAGAATAGATTCCCAGGTTCACAGCTCGCGCCAACAGTAGCCGCTGCTGCCGCCGACGGAGGGGAAACATGCGGCACTCGCGCTACACCAGGAAGTGATATTCAATTGACACTCAGCATTGCAGTCATCTCCGTCTCTCCTGCTTTTTCGTACATTCAACCATGACCTGTAGTTAAACATATTCACGATTGTTGGGCTTAATTGAAACAAAACACGCGATATATCCGATCTAACGGAAAGGACTGATCAGCCACTGTAGAGTGATTTACACTCTGAAGTTACTGATTTGTTTTAATTGTGTACTTCTTTCTGATTGCTCTTTACCGACCTTCATCCATTATTTGGTTATTTTAATTGTGCAGTTTAGCTTAATTGATATCTCTGGCCCCAATTGTAATCAATTTGTTTGTATTTTATCGGCCCCCAGGCATGGTCATCAACCATCTTACTATTAAAGAACCTTAGAATAGTTAGGAATTTCGCTTCACAGTTGTGAACACCCAATATCAATATTTTACCATCCTGTACGTATTATGTTTGATTGATATGTCATAAAGTCATACTTAGAGTAAAAAATAAATCTGAATAACGAAAATCTAAGATTTTCATTTTTGCTAACATAATTCTTAGCTCCTACAAAAGTAATAGGTCCATTTAGTCGCTCTTCTTGTGCTACATTATTAGGAGTAAGACTAAATGTATCAACAGTCTTGTACACAGGCATTCTTGATCTTCTTGTATATCTTCTCCTCCTGTACGGCATGGCTGTGTGCTCAGTGCGGCTGCCTCGAGTCAAATATGGCTGTGTGCGCCGCCATATTGGCGGGTGACCTTGAACGAGTTTCGCTCGGCCGCCGCTAGAGCTCGGCGGATCGCACTATAGTTTTAACTAAGTGCGATCCGCTGCAAAAGGGTCTGCTTCTGGCCTCCATATTGGATTTCTAGCGCGCGACTTCCTGCCGCGCCCAGTGTGGCGGCGCTTATCAGTGGGAAGTTCTGCAGTACAGGCAGCTGCACGCTCATATGACTCGAGGCAGCCGCACTGAGCACACAGCCATGCCGTACAGGAGGAGAAGATATTCAAGAAGATCAAGAATGCCTGTGTACAAGACTGTTGATACATTTAGTCTTACTCCTAATAGTGTAGCACAAGAAGAGCTACTAAACGGACCTATTACTTTTGTAGGAGCTAAGATTAATTTTTCTTGTACAACTACAGAGGTTGTAACTGGTAATAGTTAATTAACTATTGCTATTGTAAGGGGCAGTGATAAGCCTTTATTAGGCTTGGAGTCCTATTATGATAGAGATATAATTTGTTATCGTACCTGTTCAATTGGAGTTAAAGGTGATAGGAACTACGGTACTGCTGTTGTACTTACTGATAAACGATTTCCATTATATACAAAGAACAGGAGACGTGTTAATGCTAATGAAAGAATTAATATTCGGGTTAAGATTGATGGTGTATTAACAAATTACATTAAGGTACAAGGAGATGTGACTGTATACTATCATCCTTAATAAAGCGAACCATCCTTATCTATCCCGTGCATTATGTTTCTAATTTCTATACAGGGGGTGTAGTGGAACCGACATTGAAATCATTGTCTGATTACATCACGTCCATAGTGCTGCACTCTTCTGAACCCTGCATGGTGAGCTGGTGTCTTCCTATCTTGCAGGCCATAGTTTCAACACAAATTTCTGAAACACTCACAGAAGGTCTCTGTGCAGCTGTGGTAGTGTGGTAGCAAGATAGAGTAGAACCAGTCTCACACATTTTAGAAAACATATTACATTTATTGCAACTCCAAGATCCAACAAACATTTCTTTAAAAACTAACGCTAAAACTCTCATTAACACTTTCTTCATTACACAGTTTTGAATCGCAAAAATCCCCAGTAAGTGCCACTTAGAGATAAGCTCTCGCTTTCTCTCTCTCTCTCTCTCTCTCTCTCTCTCTCTCTCTCTCTCTCTCTCTCACACACACACACACACACACACACACACACACACACACATACACACACACAAACATACACAATTATAATAAAATGATACAAATGGCTTCCCATAAAATTATACTAAAGCAGAAGTAAAATGAATTCCCACACAATTTTAATAAAATGTTACGAATGACTTCCCACACAGTCATAATAAAACAGACATTTCCAGTTAACAGTCAGGTGTGATTTAATGACTCTATCATTAAGCTAGAAGAAACACCAGCAGTCTTACTAAATACCCCCCTTGTACCATGAAATATTTTGACTGAATGGTATATCGCAAAATACTCAAACAATGAACATCATGCCCATCAACTAGTTCAAATAGCGACACAAATCAGTATTTGTCTGTGTAATACATCTCAACACCACTCTTATTCTTCAAAACAAGTCAGTCCCGATAAACCTCAGGAACTACATCCCAGACAACGTGGCTTAACACAAAGATACCGTCGGGCCCTATTCGCGTGCAGAACTTGCCACAGCAGCCACATGAAAAAATCAGCCTACCTACGCTGGCAGCACACACCAAATTGGAAGTCCAGCGTGCAAGCTACCTCCAGTACGGCCCTAAATAATATGCAAAATAACATGTTTGGTGATAGTCGCCACCGCCTTCGATGTATGCCAAGTAACCACTTTGCAGTGGTACAGTGAGCAGCGTCCTGCATGGAAAGCAAGGTGAGTTCTTGGCACTTACATGCCGATGGCTCAACGCAGAAGGAAGTTCCACTGATGTGCCTGGTAAGCCACAGCTAGGCAGTGCCACAGTCACACTGCTTCCAGCATCATGCTGCAATGAGTGGCAAGTGTAGGAATTCAAGCCAGCACAACTTGAGACCACTTGAGGTCAGTCAAAATGATAACGGAGTAGTAGACTTATGAAGCTACATACAGTAAAAAGAAGATGAAAAAACTGTCAAAACGTAGTATAACATTTTTCAGCAGTGCACAAAAAATGGTGCGCTTGTTCTCAGCGAGAAAGACACTGTTAGCTGTGAACTTGAACACATCCCAAGAACATTCAGCTGTTAGAACCTGTCTGCAATAGATATACCATAATCACACTCACACAAAAGACAGTAAACCTCCCTTACTCATGTACATACATAAAAAATCTGTGTGTGTTTCTGTGCACATATGTTTGCGTGTGTGTGTGTGTGTGTGTGTGTGTGTGTGTGTGTGTGTGTGTGTGTGTGTGTGTGTGTGTATTGTCCACGTTTCCTAAACAACTGCATCGATTCAACCATATTTGGTATACATACTACTTACTATTGGGATAGAAGTGTTGCAAGGGTGAAACCTGCCTATCTCCCATAGAGGTGAGGGTGGGGGTGACAAATGTTGGTAACCCCTGACATCTAGATTCCCCTGTACGAGAGACGTGTTATGCTAGTAGTATCAGGATGCAATCCCAGCGAGTTTACGTGTGGATGGGCAGAACTGAGCAGAGAGAGAGGATAGTGGTAGATGGATAGTGGCTGGGGGGGGGGAGGGGGATTAACTGGACAGGTAGAGACGGGAATAAGATGTTTGCAGAGGAAGAGGGGCGGGAGGAAGTGGACAGATAAAGAGGTGGGACAAGGATATGTGCAGACAGATGAGGAAGGATGAGATGGGCAAATAAAAGAGTGGGAGGGGGCAGAGCTGATAAGCAGATACAGAGGAGAGAAGAGCAGATGGAAAGATAGTGGAGAAGGGGATGGACAGAGAGAGAGGAAAGAGGAGATGGTCAGGGAGAGGGGAGGGAGGAGGAGGTGAACAGAGATGTGAGAGGACGAGATTCAGAGAGGAGGAGGAAATGTGCAGAGGGAGGATGTAGGAAGGAGGAGGGGAAAGTGGTGGAGGAAAGTGGAAAATGGAGAGGGATAGGAGACAGGTGGAAGAGGAAGAGGGGGAGGAGAAGATGGATTGGGAAGGAGAAGATGGACAGAGGAGGTGAAATGGAGGAAATTAGCAGAGAGAGGGCGAGCAGGAGAGAGAAAGTGGGGAGGGGGAAGGAGACGATAAACAGAGAGAGGGGGATGGAGGAGTTGGACAGATAGAGAGAGGAAGGAGTAGGTGGACAGAGATAGACGCAGGAGGAAGATACAGTTAGAGGAGGAAGGGGAGATGGGGAGAGTGAGGAGGAGAAGATGGACAGAGCTCTGATAAGAAGTTGTGTGCAGTATGTGCTGTTTGTGTCTGTGGGTGAAGCTGCAGCAAATGGCTAGTAGACTATCATAAAACTTAGTAAGAGGTGTAAATGCAAATAACTGAACCATAGAAACACATAAGTTTGCTTAAACAGATGAAATGTATGAAAGCTGAAAAATAATCAAGTAAGATCTGGACATTAAAATTATGTACCATCTGAACAATATTAACAGAAATCTAAAATAATGACATATTCAAAGAGTATGTTTACTTGAAATAGGTTACTAACGAAACTCGAGGACCACTGAGAGTAACTGTGTTGAAGTAGCAAAGGACTGGTTTAGCACTGCAAACAGTGTCCATGCTCGACATACAGAGAGGTGTGGTAGCATCCTTGAACTGCACGCCAGAAGTACCTTGTCGGCTGAGACATAACAGCAGATGTGTTCTAGCTGCTCCCTCCAAGCAGTGCAGCACTCTCGGCACATTCACACCAGCGACAAGTGAGTGGAGTGAGGCAAGTTCAGTACAGAGAGCACTGACGCGTCAACCACAACATGCACACATATCGACCCATTAGGATATGTAAATGCTCTGGGACTGCTATTGATAATATCTTTGAAGACAAATCTAGGGTCTGGAACCACGTGACCGCTACGGTCGCAGGTTCGAATCCTGCCTTGGGCATGGATGTGCGTGATGTCCTTAGGTCAGTTAGGTTTAAGTTGTTCTAAGTTCTAGGGGACTGATGACCACAGCAGTTAAGTCCCATAGTGCTCAAGAGCCACAAATATAGGGCAAAAAGTCATATACCAAAACAAATAGTAAATGCGATATCTGATCATGACATGCAGCATCTTGTGTTAAATGTTGAAACTTGTCAGGATAAAGAACCTATTAAATCTGAGTACAGGAGGGTAATAAATAAGTAAAAAACTGAAAATTTCAGGAGATTACTCAAGGACATGAACTGGTTAGATGTTTAAAATACTTCTGACTCGAATGTAAAATACAAAGCATTCATTAATAAAGTTACCTCCTCATTTGAAAATTGTTTTCCCTAAAGCTAACTCAAATTACACAGAAGTCAAAAAGTAAATCGTCGGTAACACAAGGAATAAAGATATCATGTGCAGGGCAAAAAGTATCTTAAGTATCTATTATTTAGGAACGGCTCTGAGGTTAGAATTTTAATGTATTCTAAAGAATACTGCAAAATATTGAAGCAAGTAATCCAGAAAACGAAGCAGCTTTATTAAGAGAAAAAGATAATAACATCAGGCAACAAAATAAAAACTGTATGGGATATAGTGAAGACAAAGACAGGTGGGACCAAACAGAAAGAGGAACAGATAGCTCGAAAAATAAATGAGACTTTGGTAACAAATGCATGTAGTTACAAACCTCTTAAACAAGTTCTTCATTTCTGTTACTGTCAGCTTGGGGTTATCAGGTTTGGTGAACAGTGCAATGGTTTATCTGAGACCGGTCTTTAAAAATAACTTCAGTAAAATGGAAATGACACTCACGTCTCCCAAAGAAGTAGCATCCACCATAAAATCTAAGTATTCCAGTAGGTATGATAACATATCAACAAATATCAAGATACATTAAAAGAAAGCATTTACACGCACCCAGAAGCACATTACAAGGTAAAAAGATAAATACATGTAACATTTCTCCTGTTTCTTAAAATTTTCCGCAATGGTTTAAATTTTTTCTTTTCAAATATTTTTCACATTTTTTCTGTTGTTTATAAATATGGACTTACTTAAAAAGAACACATACCTCCATAAAAAGGGAACTAGTCTCTTCATTAAAAGAGGACATACACATACACATATAACATGATGCAGAAAAAAACAGAAAACAAACCAAATTTAATATCTCCTACTTGTCTTCCTTATTTATAAAATCATCCACTCTGTAGTAACATTTGCTTTTTAAAAGTTTTTCCATGTTTGCTCCTGTGGGTTTTAGCTTCCAGTTCTTGAACTTTGGCCTCATTTTATTGCTAGTTGTGGGACTGAAAGCCATCTAATATGGAGTATTCTCAAATAATGTAAGTCTGTGGCAAAGTAACATGTAGTCTTGTAGTCTTGTTTATCCCTTGTTTCATAAGCAAGTGAGAACGAATTTACTTCGACAAAATGTTAGCTCTTTTAGCTCAGAGAGAAGTTTTTCATATATAAACATAGGAGGAGTTGTCAGTAAGTCAAAACTTGTGAATAAAGGTTTGTATGATTGTGTATTGTTTGTTCCAGTCATAGCCCTGATAATTTTTTTCTATAGCTTGACTACTCTGGAAGGTTTCATTCTTCAGCACCCAAAAAAATTATGCCATATCTTACAACTGGTATAAAATATGAATGGTACACAATTTTCTTAACAGCTAACTCAGTTACTTTATTTAGAAACCTCAATGCATAAACAGAACCATTTAACTACTTCAGTGAGCAGTCCATATGATCATCCCATGACAAGTTTTCGTTTATAGTCACTCCAAGAAATTTACCAGATCCTGCAGTGATCAGTTCTCTGGCTTTATAACTTAACTAAGTTATATATTCAACAGTCTTTTTGGTCCTGAAATATGCAGTTTGTGTTTTTGTTAGGTTTCGTTTCATAGCATTATTATTTAACCAATTTTATAGTTCTTGAAGAATTTGTTTCGTTTTCTGTGCTAATTCTTCAGTGTTTTTACAGCCGACTATTGCTGTTGAGTGATCTGCATACAAAATCGTATCTGAAATTTCCTAACCTGACATATCATTTATATAATACAGAAACAGAAACTGGCCTAGTATGGAGCCCTGGGTTACTATTGCCTGTATTTCCTTGCAACTAGAGCAGGCTTTCTCATTCTTATGTTCTATAAATATCCTCTGTTTTCTATTTGTGAGGTAGAATGAGAACCAAGTTAAAGATATTTATAGAAGCCATAAGAAGGTAGTTTGAGGAGCAGCTGCTTATAGTGTACCATATCAAATGCTTTAGTGAAGGTACAGAAGTACCTGATATGCACTCCTTGTTATCGAGGCATTTGATTATTTTAGTGTTTAGCTCATTAATTGCATGCATAGCACTTTTTCCTTCCTAATCCCACATTGATTATTAAGAATAATGTTAACTTTTCTTACATTTTTCTAATTAGTTACACACATTTCGCTCAAATGCTTTAGAAAAAATGTTAGTATTGATATTGAGCGAAAATTTCCTATTTTCTCTTGTCTGCCCTTTTTGTGGATAGGTCGAACTTCCGCATATTTCAGCTTGTCTGGAAAGGAGCCCACATTAAACGATTGATTTATTATGTGGCAGAGTTGGGGTGCAACATTATCACACTCTGGTTTTACTATTTTTCTTGGAGTTTCATCCCAACCTACATATTTATGATTTTCTATGGATTTTATAATGTTAGCCACTTCACAGCAGGATATACGAGTAAATTCGAGTTCTCCTGATCCATGTCGCATTATACTTGGATTAACATGTGGACAAGGGAAATCATCAGTTTTATCTGAAGATAAAGTACCTGTTATATCTTCACATATATGTCTGGAGTCTGGAGCTCTTAAACACTTGCCCAGTGGATTTGAGAAAAGAAGTAAGAAGGTTTCTGGTAGCAGTGAAAATTCAAACTGACTGCAGCTCTTAATAAAGGGAACCAACTACAGGGTGTTTAGAAATTTCCATTACGAACTACCAGGACCTGTAGAGTGGGATGAGTACATTATATTTTGAATAGAAACCCATGTCCAGAAACATACTACTTCCGTTCCATGTCAGTTACAATTCAGATGTTTATCTTATGCACATCCACATAAGGAATTGAAATAAGTGTGACACAGTACAATTATTGGCGAACAATTCGAAAGGAAACATAACAAAACATACATTTATCATTTAAGCACATTTGTTTGTATTAACACTTAAACATTATGTTCTGTACATATAGTGAGTTGGGCTCTCCTTTGTTTTGAAATAATGGAAACATGTAATGTTTAAGTGTTAATACAAACAAATGTGCTTAAGTGAAAAATGGATGTTTCACTACGTTTCCTTTCCCTAATAGTGGTAATTTGTCATAGTTAATTCAGTTCCTCAAGCATAAGTGGATGAATTAAATATCTAAACTGAAACAATGGAAGAATGGAAATTGTATGTTTCTGGACATGGTTTCCTATTCAAAATACTGTGCAGTCACTCCCCTCAGCAAGCCCCCGAAGTCTGTAACGGGAATTTCCGATCACCCTGTATACTACAGTGTCTTTTAGCACATTTTCGCTAAGTATAACTCCAAAATTCGGTATAGAGTGGCTTTAATGTTTTGCCGAATTTAACTGGTGTGTGGTGCGAGTTGTAAATAGCATTCAACACATCACACAAGAATACTGCAACTCTAGAGTTGAGGATACGATATAAATATTGGAGACATGACAGGTAATCGCCAGATGTCAAATTTCAAAGCGTCATTTGTAGTTTCACTCGACCAAATACTGCATCTCTAATGTACTGGATATGCAGATCAACAGTTGCTCGAAATTTACTTTTGTTTTCCGAAAGTGGCTTAAGAATGGTTTTTTGTTTATCAATACTACTTCGTTTATCAGTGTTTTTAATGCCCCTGCGTTATTTCTGCACAAAGTCCACTTCCAAATCCAACAAGTATGTTCTCTTTTCTCCTTATTTGATTCTAGGTTCATTTCTAATGCCAGAACCTGAATGACAACATCAGTGTCTGTTCAAATAAACTCAGTTGACAATAGATAGTATTGAAAGCTGTGCATCTATAGTTTTAACAGGAGCCAGTGGAAAGAGCAGCATATGGCGCCAATGCTTTATCAGTCGTCATATGACATGATGTGCCATCATTTTAGTTGCATGTGGAAATTGGTCTTAAGGCCAGGTTCACACAGACTGTGTGATGAGTTCGTTGCATTCTGCAGTGGTACAGTGAGATACCATTCACGCAGAACACCGCAAATTCTATGTAGTGGCACAGCATTCAGTATCGTGTCAACGGAAATCAATTGAATGAGTGTTAATGTTATACTGCAGGTTTTGGCGTTGGAGCTGTGACAAGAGTTAAATACAAGGCAGATGAAACACAAATGTTGAATCCGAAAATATGGGCCATAAAAATATGTACAAAAGAAATGTTGTCTACTATAGCAAACCAACCGAGAGTTTGCTTGTAAATTTCTGCAGAGGCACCACTCTTCCAAGATTTTAGAACCTTATTATGATCGTTAATGTAGGCATTTCGAATAACTCCAATTTTTAGTTTAACAGCTGCCACATCACACTCAGGGCCTATTTCTCACAGTACTTGGTCTCACAAACCATGGGATTTATATAGACTCGCTCGTTTGGGTACTAGTATATATGAAGTTTATTCATTCATCCAAAAACCTGTGAAGATTGTGGGTTATGTAATTCGTTTGCAAAAATTGTGAGTACACACACACAAACGCACACTGCTACAAAAAATTTTAACAGTAATGCTAGATTGTTATTCTTGTAGAACCAGAAGCAGCGAAAGTGTGCCTGTCGACCACTGTTTTCGCTTTTTTCACTAATCAAATGAAAACACACTGAAATCGAGTGGAGTACAGCAGCAGTTACTCCACGATAACTGCGGTAGAATGCTAGTCTTTCGAAATATAGCCACCAGATGCAGTAAAATGATCCTATTCAGTTATGGGGGAAGGCTAGAGCCGTCACTAAGTACAACCAAGATGAACTTAGTGAGGCACGAAAAAAGTTGCAACACTTGAGTGTCGCCACTGGAAACTCTTTGTTCACATGTGCAACTGGGAGTTGTGGCGTGCTCCTGTAATCCAATGTACAGCCGGCACGGTAGCTCAGCGTGTTCGGTCAGAAAGCTGGTTGGTCTCTCTAATAAAAAAAAAACTGAGTGGAAGGATCAACAAACTAACTTGACCGGATGTCATGTAACGTCCGCCATGACCAAACCCAACGATAAAAAAAGTACTGGGAGGCTGTTGTGCGGGAGAGAATTGTCAGAAGACAATTTCGATCATCTTGTGACGTTCAAGGCGTCCGCGGTGTTTTCCTGTGCGTCGGGCGGACGGTACGGCCTGTCCTGGAGAGATGTATGGGATCCTTCGCGTCTCTGAAAGTGGCCTCATGTTCAATCGATGACGTGATGAAATGTGTGCGATGGCGCACGAAGCTGCTGATGTATTACTGGAGTGCCGCTGCAGATACCACTACGGCAACACTCTAATTGCGTGTGGGAACCCGGCTTTACTGCGGTGAAGTTCGATGATTTATTGCATCTACCTGCACAGACTGATGTGGACTGGCTCTTGTCTCTAATCTCTATTCTGTGTATAAGAATGGAGACAAATTATCGAACTGTTTGCTATATCCAGCGCAAGAACTCGTTTGTTACAGAATTTAAGTTGGCTGCAGTGACCTAGGATGTAAACAATAACAAGCGCTTTGTTTTGATCTGGGTTGAGCGTCTTGGATGTGTTGTGATGAGGTGATAAGTGAAATTTAGATTTCTGCTCTGTGCTGAGTGTTACATTGTATTCAGTTGTAAATATGGCTTGCGTTTCATTGGGTAAACGTTTGATAGAAACAATGCTGATCAACGACGGACGCAGATTCAGCGTTTTGAAAAGGTTGTGTAGCCCAGCAACACATTCAGTTAATAATAATGGACTGCGTTTTGGAGATACGGAATCAAGTGCACGGATGAAGAGTAAAACGACTCCTTACAAACGGTCACTAAGAGTTGTGGATGATCCGGACACATTTGGAACATTATCTGCAGACCTCGAGAACGTTCTACAGCAAGACGCCACAACAGATGTCGAAGAGGGTGGCAGATTTGACAGTATTAAAATTATTCCTCGGCGCAGAAGTCAGAAGTATTACCTTAATCTTATACAGCAATATGTTGAGCAACGAAACGTTAGCAAACTGTGATACTTGTTCTTAACTCTGTTGATACTACCTTAAAAAGGTATGGTAGTTTGATGCATTTTCTTTTATTTTACAGCTAATAGAAGCCATTAGTGTCTTGGAAACAAAAATGTTGAAAGAAGATAACGTCAAGCCTGAGTACTACATTTACACTGTACTTATTGCAGCTTGTGCACATGCTGGTTATTCGAAGAAAGCATTTCATCTGTATAACCAAGTATGTATTTGTGTAATTTCATAGCTGTTTCTTTATATCCACATAAATATTAAGAGGAACGAGTAGCCTATTTCCAGTAATTGTGGTAATGACGTTTATAATGACCAGTACACCTAACAGAAAAAAAAACATTTGTGGCAACTCCTTCCAGAGTTCTACCTATCCAATTGGAAATATCTTGTCATACACTACAATAAAGAATCTCCCTGAAGAAATATTTTGCCTAGAAAAATATTTCTTTAGGACAAATAATTTGTTTAGGCTTCTGATATGAATCTCAGAACAAGAGTTACATTTGATTTTGACAAACGTAATTATAGTTTTATATTTATGAAGTCATACTATACTCTTCTCTTTTTATATCATTTCTGAGGAGCAGATTCAATTATAAAATCTCTTTGTGATTTCAGATGAAAAAGCGGGGACTTAAGGTGACCGCGCCTGTGTATACCTCTCTCTTCAATGCATGTGCAAATAGCCCATTCCCCAAAGACAGTCTGAAACGTGCAACTAACTTGCGCCAGTTGATGCTAGAGAAGGGTGTCCAGCCAAATATCCTGAATTATCATGCAATGATTAAAGGTTTGTTAAGTCTCACTCAACAGAAAGTGACTTCATGGTAGTCAATAGAAGGAGCAAGGAAGATAACATCATTTACAGTAATCATTAGGCATTATGTAAATATTCTGTAAATTATTTCTTCAGATATTCTTAGGGTTACGGTTACATATTGGACCATCCCAGAAATCTTTGTTGCAATGGGGAAACTGATTTTTAGTGCAGTCCAAGGTTTATGTTGGGTTGGAAGGTGCTTTTTATTTGTGAGTTAACAAGGCTAAAGAATGTGAGCACAGAAAAATTGATCGGTAGCGAAGCCTAATGTGTACATATTGAAATACATATATTATACATATTGAAAAGCGCAAGAGGGGGTCCAATACATAACTTTTACCACTTGTAGGTTATATTCACTTTTAAAAAACTGTTTCGTAACAAACACATTTTCAATAATTTAAAATTCATGCCCATGTAGCATTTGGACGCTGCGGCGATCTTATCACAGCACTCAGTATTTTTGATGAAATGACTGATAAGCAGTACGCAGTAAAAGAAGACACTTTTAACAATCTTCTCCAAGCTTGCATTTCTGATAAAAATGCTGGATTTCATCATGCTATTTTGGTAAGTGTTAATACTAAGTGCCAATAGTGGTAATTTGCTAGACCTAGTGACATATAGAATATGTCCTTCTTCTAGTCAGGTTGTGTCACAAATTTCTCTTGTCCCCAATTCTGTTCAGTACGGGTCGCCTCCATGTAATCTTCAGCATTCTTCTGTAGCACCACATTTCAAAAGCTTCTATTCTGTTCTTGTCTAAACTGTTTATCGCCCAAGTTCCACTTCCATACATGGGTACACTCCATACAAATACTTTCAGAAAAGACTTCCTGACAGTTAACTCTATATATTCGATGCTAACAAATTCCCCTTCTTCAGAAATGCTTTTCTTGCCATTGCCAATCTACATTTTGTATCTTCTCTACGTCAGCCATCAAAATAATTATTTTCCACCCAAACAGGTAAACTCATCTACTACTTTAAGTGTCTCATTTTCTAATCTAGTTCCCTCAACATCACCTCATTTAATTCATCTATATTCTATTATCATTGTTGTGATTTTGTTAACATTCATCTTATATCCTCCTTTCAAGACACCATCCATTCCTTTCGACTGCTCTTCCAAGTTCTTTCCCTGTCTTACAGAATGACAATATCTTCAGCAAATCTTTAAGCTTTTATTCTGTCTCCAAATTTCTTTGGTTTCCTTTAGTACTTGCTAATTGTACAGATTGAATAACATTGGGGACAGGTTACTGTACAAGCTGTAAATAGCCTTCACCCCTGCCACCTTCATAGTTTTGAAGAGAGTATTCCAGTCAACATTATCAAAAACTTCGTAAGTCTACAAATGCTATAAACCTAGGTTTGCCTTTCCTTAACCTATATTCTGAGATAAATGCAAGGGTCAGTTTTGCCTCACATGTTCGTAGATTTCTCCGGAATTCAAACTGATCTTCTCTAAGTTCAGCTTCTACCAGTTTTTCCATTCTTCTGTAAAGAATTTGTAATAGTATTTTGCAACCATGACTTATTAAACTGATAGTTCACTAATATTCACATCTGTCAACACTTGCTTTTTGTGTAATTGGAATTATTTTATTGATCTTAAAGTCTGTGGGTATTTCGCAAGTCTCATACATCTTGTCCATCAGCTGGAAGAATTACGATGTATGGTTCTCCCAAGGTTGTCAGTAGCTCTGATGGAATGTTGTCTACTCCCAGGGCCTTGTTTCGACTTAGGTGTTTCAATGCTGTGTCTGATTCTTCTCAGAGTATCATGTCTCCCACCTCATCTTCATCTGTGCCCTCTTCTGTTTCCATAATATTGCTGGCAAGTTCACCTCCCTTGTATAGACCCTCTACATACTGCTTGAGTCTTTCAGCTTTCCCTTCATTGCTTGGGAATAGTTTTCTATCTGAGCTCTTGATGTTAATACAGCTGCTTCTCTTTTCTCTGTGTTATTGAAATAGTGATGCAAACATATGAGTTAAGTGTGTTCATTGATATAGTCAAATGACAAGACACATTAAGGATCAGATAATACTGGTACAGCCATTTTGCAAATTATGTGCATTCCTCAAACCAGCATTTTCATCATTGCAATGACAATAAAAGTGTGTGTTATAATAGTATCTAATTTGTTAAATTAGATGATAAATGAGTCATTGACGCTTTTATCAGTCTACTATTCCAGTTGTGGAAATTTTTCAAGATTCTTAGTTTTAATCACTATATGAAGTTAAGCTGGCAGAAGTGGTAGTGACCTTTTTTAAACATATTATGTAGCCATTTTCTGATCATGTATTCCTCACTTAAAGGGCAACAGGCATGTTGTTTGAGCTCTAAGCAAAAAATGTACCTGACAAGGGAACCTCCCCATCGCACCTCCCTCAGATTTAGTTATAAGTTGGCACAGTGGATAGACCTTGAAAAACTGGACACAGATCAATCAAGAAAACAGGAAGAAGTTGTGTGGAACTATGAAAAAAATAAGCAAAATATACAAACTGAGTAGTCCATGTGCAAGATAGGCAGCATCAAGGATAGTGTGAGCTCAGGAGCGCTGTGGTCCCGTGGTTAGCGTGCGCAGCTGCAGAACAAGAGGTCCTTGGTTCAAGTCTTCCCTCAAACGAAAAGTTAACTTTCTTTATTTTCGCAAAGTTATGATCTGTCTGTTCGTTCATTGACATCTCTGTTCACTGTAATAAGTTTCGTGTCTGTGTTTTGCGACCATACCACAAAACCGTGCGATTAGTAGACAAAAGGACATGCCTCTCCAATGGGAACTGAAAACATTTGATCGCAAGGTCATAGGTCAACCGATTCCTCCACAGGAAAACACGTCTGATATATTCTATACGACACTGGTGATGGCATGTGCGTCACATGAAAGGAATATGTTGTCGACCCACCTAACTTGTACACTTGGCGAATGGGTAAAAAGATTCTTCTACCTTGCCCAATTTAGGTTTTCTTGTGGATGTGATAATCACTCCCAAAAAAGTGATGAAAACATAAGAGTTTGTCACATAAACTGCAACAAAGGAATGCAACAGTTTCACAGTCGCACAGTTTTCCCTGTGCTCTGTCAAAACATATGTTTTTAACGTTTTCAAATTTTTCCGTGTGTAGATCGGCAAATCCTGCATATGTCCAAGCAAATCTGAACATGTCCTGGAATTTTGGAGAGCGAAGTTGGTTATGTGTGAGTGCCTGAACTTTGATAATTGTCTGAAAATAAAGAATTAAACTTTTCACTCGAGGGAAGACTTGAACCAAGGACCTCTCATTCCACAGTTGCTCACGCTAACCATGGGATCACGGTGCTCCTGAGCTCACACTGTCCTTGATGTTGCGTATCTTGCGCATGGACTACTCAGTTTGTATGTTTTGCTAATTTTTTTCATAGTTCCACACAACTTCTTCCTGTTTTCTCGATTGATCTGTGTTCAGTTTTTCAAGGCCTATCCACTGTGCCAACTTATCACTAAATCTGAGGGAGGTGCAATGGGGAGGTTCCCTTGTGAGTAATAATGATACAACAGTTGGTCACTATCTAGTCTGTACTTAAGCTAAAATAACAATGTAAGTGACAGATTGCAACAGTAGGGAGCATTGTTGCCATTGAGCTGCTAGTCACATTTGACAAGGCTCTACATATACCCACAGAACACACAATACAGGCTCTTGAGAAAGAGCTATGATTGGCTTTTGGCTGTCCCCTACCACTCAGCCTCCTGATACATCAATCACAAAGCTATTTTAACTGAAGTATAATAAAAATGCCCATGATGTTTTAAATATGAAATAGTACAAGAAATGTTGTAACTCCAGATCATATCTTTAAATGACATTTATTTTATTTTGGTGAGGTCAAGTAACAGAATGCTATTCACTGCACAAATGTTTCTCTTGGCTTTGTCACTGGTATTACCCTCCATTTGAAACTACTGCTTGTAATACATAGCTGAATGAGATAGTGAAGACATTAAAGTTGATGCAGTTGATGAAATGTATTCTGAATCTCTGATTGCCCCGACTATCAGATGTATATACATGGCAGAGAAAATTGTCCATTTCATATAAAAAATCCTTTTCGTTGTGGATTGAAGGGGCTTCTAGGGTTCAGAAGAATCAAGGAATGGGCAAGTAGTCAGGCTTGCAAGATAATAGGTGTGATAAAATGTTTTACCCTGTCAATATGACAACATTGTGCCTGAGGAAATGGTTATGTGTCAGTAGAAAACAGAGTGGCTGGAGTTACAGAGTAATATATTGAAAGTAATGCTGTTGTTAACTCAGAAGTTGGCAGTGACACCACAGTTCTTGATTTATGTAAGCCTTATGTTCTTGAGGGATGTGTACACTTGTCTTCACCCAGTCTGAAAACTAGGTCAGAGACCCATTTCAAACTGGAACAAGGTGGAAGTTTTTTCACGTTACATTTTTCTATTTTCCCACATACACAACCACTGCCAAAGGTTGGAAACTGATTAATTATCAGAGAAAGGAGAAGAAAAAAAGATGGCTGAACCGGGAATCGTTTGCATTTGTAGTATGACATTTCTCACGTGATAATATATATGAATATAATAGAGGGCCTTGTTTCTAGTACTTTCTTGGAGAAACACGTGTTTCATTTCTGTTTGTAGATGACATTTTCAGTGGGGGTTGTAGCATCCATGAAGGTCCATTTCATGTCCTAGCTTGCTATTGACTGAAGTAAAATTTCATTTCTAGTAGCTCTCGTGCAGAAGTATGATGTCAAATGTTTCGAAACTCAAGTGCAATTGGCCATGTCGCTTGCTGTCATCTGTTATTGCTATCATCCCACAAAGGAAAACTAGTACGCATCTTCTTAGCATCGAAATACAGTCACTATTCAGACTAACACCACTGCTTGTGATGAAAATTATTGCTGTTTTTAATAATAAACATTTCTCCAAGGAATTCTTTTGAAAATTACTGTATCATATTACTATTAGTGTTATTTTAATGAATGGATAAGAAAGACTTTCTTAGCTATATGGTTAATCCTCTACAAACAGTATTTGCAGATGTTAATAATGAACTAGATGTTGGCTGCCCGAAACCCAACTAGCAACAATCACTTGGAAAGGAGTAACTCATAATAAAGAGAATGGTATGGAATCACTATTTGATATAGGGTTAAGTTATGTGACAAGATAATCCACAAGTCTCCAGTGTTTCTGGTGTTCCAATCTCCATTAACAAAATTTCAACTAATTATGTTCTGTTTCTAATCTGAGAACTTGCTCATGTTTGACTTGCCCTCTATTTCAGGTGAATTTGAGATGACTGTAGTACAATTTTTAAATGTCTGTTTGAGGTCTGATCTATTTCCTGAATTTCTATGGGTAATTTTTGTTGCAGCAACTCACCCACCAAAAGATTGTGATTCTGGTTTTGTCACACATCTGCTATTTCATTATGCATCTTAGTTCAAAATACTGTATAGCTAGCTGATAATGTTTTCTTAATGGGTAGGTACTCATGAATATATGTTCTTGCACTCAATAAATTTCTTTTTCTGGCGAGGGGGGTACTACATTCTGCCAAAGCGTAATTGTAATACAAGGTGAAATATTCTTGGCTTGCCAGTGAAAGAATGTATTGAGGTCAATAATGCACCAGTTTTTTAACAAAAGTCCCTGCTCAGGTCATCACACTTGGCACAGCATATTTCCGGTGAGTATATTCCAGACATAGAGTACAATTATGGAAAGGTTGATCCCTTGTACACAAGCTACAGTCTCAGCATTGGACCCAAAACATTTT
Organism: Schistocerca piceifrons; assembly: GCF_021461385.2. Classification (NCBI taxonomy): domain Eukaryota; kingdom Metazoa; phylum Arthropoda; class Insecta; order Orthoptera; family Acrididae; genus Schistocerca; species Schistocerca piceifrons. The sequence goes on from NC_060140.1 coordinate 458,822,611, forward strand.
GCATCTACTAATTTCCTATTTTCCTTAGATGTGAAAGGACCCAAAGCTGAATAAACAGGGTGAAAGTTGTAAGAACATACTGTAGCACGAATGACAGGAGCTCAGTGGCTCTACAGTTAAGTGCCTGACTGTGGATCCGAAGGTCTGGACTTCAACCTGGTCAGTTGTAGGATTTTTTAACCTTGGACAATGTTTGTTAAGTGAGAATTACTGAATTGCACAATGTTTCACAATCCACATTACACTAGGCCCCCTGTAAATATACACGTGATGTCTGGGCTTTCAGATGTGTTCAGAAGAACAGACATCACTTATGTACAACTAACACGAAGACAGTCAGTGATCTCTAAAGTGCAGATGCAGACATGGCTCAAACTCTTACAGGAATCAGCAAAATGCTGTGAGTAATGAGGATAATTGACAAGTATGTGGATCAACTGAGAATCTGGCTCCGACAGAAGGCATGCGGTTGTGATTGCCATGGTGTCCAGATGGCTCAGTGGTCAGAGCATCTGCCTAGTAAGCTGGAGACCTGGGTTAAATTGCAGTCTGGCACTAATTTTCAACTTTCCCCATTGATTTAAATCAATGCCCACTTGCAGACAATGTCTGTAATTCCTTTGTGTTCCCTATAACTGGCTGAATAAGTTAGTGCAGAAGTTGGTGGAAGGCAAGGGCATAAAATCTTCAACAGAACCATGATCAGTAAAGTGTTGTGGTGTTAAAACCAGTTTTACCTTTTTAGCACAAATGATACAACAAAACTCGGCATACTTAATTGCTTACTGTCATATAGGATAATAATATTTCAGGCATCCCAGTACAGGAAGAAAGGATAGCAACATTTTCTGTCATGTCATCTAGCTTGTTTCATGTTCCATGGATCATTTGAATGATAAATCATAATGATGTGGGGTGAGTCACTTTATTAATTTGTAAATCAGCATTTTATATCACTGATTAAGTGACCAAAAATATTAGTTGCAGTATTGTGCATCCCTTTTCGTGCCAAGGACAATTTTAATGTGGAATGATTAATGTCATTGTTTCTTCTTTTATTGTGATTATGTACCTCGTTGTTCATTTTGAATTGCAGTGGATTATTTACAACAGACTTTTGAGGGAGTAAATATACTGTGGAGCATTAGGATCAGAGTGCCCCACCCCTTAAACAAGATATTAGTTAGTGAGCACCACATCTTGTTCTTACAGCTTGTTTTTGAGCGACGAAGACTTCCCTTCTTAAAGATGAGTCACCCCAGAACATTATTCCATATGACATTGTTCACTGAAAATACACAAAATACATCAACATACTGATTTGCCTCCCCCCAAGTTTTGCAGTGATTCTAAGTAAAAACTAAACTAAATTGTTTTTGAAGTTCCAAAATGTGCTTTTTCCACCTTAAATTCTCTTCAATATGGACACCAAGAATTTTTGTAGTTTCCACTGTATTGATTATTTCCTCACTATGTATTACACTTATCATTGGTGTAGTACCTCTAGGTGCGCAAAACTGAATGTGTTGTGTACTTTTAAACTTGAGAGTGAGACCATTTGTAGAAAACTAGTCAATGGCACTTCTAAGAACATTTTGTATCAGTTCTTCTGTTGCTGTATGTATGCTTAGGCTGATTACAGTACTAGTCTTATCCGCAAAAAAACTTATTCTGCTTGTTGTACATTAAACAGAAGATCGTTTACATATATGAGGAACAATGGTGGACATAAGATTGAGCCTTGGGAAACCCAATATGTGATTTCTCCACTGATTACATCTACATGACTATTCTGCAATTCACACTTTAGTGCTTGGTAGAGGGCTTTATCAGACCACTTTCACGCTATTTCCCTAACATTACATTGTTGAACAGCGCACTGGAAAAACAAACACTTAAATATTCCCATGCAAGTTCTGATTGCTCCTATTTTATTATGATGATCATTTCTCCCTGTGTAGGTGGGCATCAACAGAATATTTTTGCATTTGGGGGAGGAAGTTGGAGATCAAAATTTTGTGAAAAGGTCTCACCAAACAAAAAAAGCCTTTGTTTTAATGGTTGCCACACCTACTTGTGTATCATAGCCATTATACTCTCTTCCGCATTACATTGGTTGAATTACTGGTTAGATATGATATTATCTGTTGCCTAGCTACACCATCAATTCCATAAAACAATAGTTTATCTAGGAGAATATTGTGATTCACATAGTTAGACACCTTAGATAAATAAAAGAAAACACCAACCAATGCTGTTTTATTATTTACCTCTTGAAAAATTTTGTGAGTGAACATGTAAATAGAACACTAACTAGAGAATCTCTTCTGAAATCCAACTATAATTTATTGAGGATATTACTGTTGTTCAGGTGGAATATTATTCTAAAATATATCACCTCAAAAATTTAGGAAAATTATGTCAAGTAGTGAAACAGGTCGGTAGTTATTGACTACTCTTTTATCACCCCTCTTATAGAGTGGGCCTAACAATGGCATATTTCAGTCTCCCTGGAACAATCCCTTGAGCTGTTATACATTACATATTTCAGATAAGACAGGGCTTATCACATGAGAGCAAATCTTTAGTATTATGTTGGAAACACAATCAAATCCAGATGAGATTTAATTTTTAAGAGAATAGCTAGATAATTTTCTTAATTTCAGTGGGAGAAGTTGGTGATATATTCATAGGATTGAATTTTATAGTCTTCCATTTTATTCAATAATGACATTATTCTGTTCTTTGGCCGGTTATCCTGTCTCTTTTTCCCTTACATTGCATATAGTCTCAAGCCTGTTGTCGGGATTACTGATTTGTGACATAATGTGCATGTTCTTTGATTTTTAATGACTTTTCTGAGTAATTTTGAGTAGTTTTTGTGTTACACAAAAATTGCAGGATCTCTACTTTCTCATGCCAACAGATCTATTCCCATTTCCTTTCACAAAGTTCTTTAGTACCTTTAATGATCCATGCCTCCTTTTCTTTTTACATTGCTGTTCTATATCTTATCTGACTAGTCCATGTGCAAAGCTATTTTCATATAGGGATTTGAATTTATCATGGAACAGAGTACATTTTGTGTCAGTATTTGGTTCTTTATAAATTTCATCCCAGATCATCTCTTGGAAACTAGTCTTAAAAACATTTGTTCTGAAGTCATTAATTACTGTAACTGATTTCCACTGAGGAGTATTATTCTGTAAGCCACTACCTCATTTATCCTAAACAACTTTGCTTCAAGATCAGAGAGAGCTTTTGTTGCAGGGTATAAAATTATTTTCTTGCTCTGAGCATCAAAGAAAACATTATCAATTAGGGTCCTATTGTCTCTGTCCCTCCATGTTGGATAGTCGGTCATCATCATCATCTTGGACAGTTTCCAGCCACTGGCTGGGTCTGTCGGGAACACAAGCCTCTCCACCGTGTTCTGTCTTTCCACCATTCCCCCTCTTCCACCTTCGTCCAGTTCTCTCCTCTTCTCATCACACATTCCTTCACTCCCTTCACCCATCTATCTCTTGGTCTTCCTCTGGGCCTCTTCCCCTCCAGTTGCAGATCAAACATCCTCTTTGGAATTCTTCCCTCATCCATTCTCTTCATGTGTCCATACCACTGCAGTCTTGATTTTTCTATCCTGTCCTGTACTGGTTCCTCCTTTAGTCTTTCCCTCACATACAAATTTCGCAATCTGTCTCGTCTTGTTACACCCAACCTGCTCCTCTGGAACTTCATTTCACTAGCCTGTATTCTACTTTTGTCGCTTTTGTGCATTACCCATGTCTCACTTCCGTATGTCAATATGGGGACAAAGTAGGTTCGGTATATAATTCCCTTGGATTTCTGTGGCACCTCCTTGCTCCAAATAAGCCCCCTAATGCATTTGTAGAACTGCCCTGCTTTTCTGCATCTTTCATTTATTTCCATTGCGTTTCCCCCCTTACTTTCAATCACGCTTCCCAGGTACTTGAAGTTCTCTACCACTTGTAGTTTTTCCCCTCCACAAGTTATATCCACATTTGGCCTATTCTTCTTCCTTGTTGTGACGATTATTTCACTTTTCTTTGCAGAGAAATGCATTCCATATTGTGCTGCCGTTGCCTCCCGTGCATCTAACTGCTCTTGCACCTCCTTCACGCAATTTCCCCATAACATCAGGTCATCGGCAAAAAGCACTGCTTTCATTTTATGATCTCCAATTGCATCTGATACTTGCTGTAGGATTTCATCCATAACAATAATAAACAATAAAGGCGAAAGTGCACTTCCCTGTCGCAGCCCATTTTCCAGCTTGAACCATGCAGTACGTTCCCTCCCCACTTTCACACAACTCTCACTTCCCTCATACATTTTTCTGACTTTTCGTGTAATCTCTTCATCTATCCCTTTTGCGTTCAGCACATCCCAGAGCTTGTCCCTACAGATACTGTCATACGCCTTCTCAATATCCAAAAAGGCCATGATTAAGTCCTTCCCGTACTCATAGTGCCTTTCCTGCAGTTGCCTTACCGCAAATATGAGGTCCGTTGTTGATCTTCCCGGTCTGAAACCGTACTGCTCCTCTTGCAGTCTACTTTCAATACTGCTTCTTATTCTCTTCTCCAGCATCTTTTCATAGATTTTTCCACAGTGGCATAGCAGGGTGATTCCTCTGTAGTTCTCACATCTCCTTTTATCCCCTTTCTTGAAGATCGGGACTATAATTCCTTTCTTCCAATCCTCAGGAATTCTGTTCTCCTTCCACACCACCCTCAGCACTCTGTATAGCCACTGGGTTCCTACTTCTCCTGCTGCTCGTATCATATCCACTGTTACTTCGTCCCAACCTGGTGCCTTGCCCCCTTTCATCCTCTTTATGGCTTCTTCCACTTCATTCCAAGTTAGATCATCAATTTCCCCACTATTATAATCGTCTGCTGCCTTAGGCTCTCCATCGCTGTTAGTTACTTGCTTGGCAGCATTCAACAGATCTTCAAAGTACTCCTTCCAAATCTTTTTGAGCTCATGCATTTCCTCCACAACTCTTCCATTATTATCCATGATCCTCAGGCACTCGCTTCTGTCATTCCTCTTATTTCTTACCATGGTGTAAAGTACTTTTTTGTTCCCTTCACTGTCCTCTTCTAACATTCTTGTCCATTTTTCCATCCACTTCTTCTTCTCCGCCCTTACTATGGTCTGTGCCGCTTTCTTGCTTTCCTTATATTTTACCCTAGCTTCCTCTGTTCGGGTCTGGAACCATTCTCTGAAGGCTTTGTTCTTTCGAAGTACTGCCTCTTTACATATGTTGTTCCACCATGGGGTTTCCCTACTTCTCCTCTTTGTGCTAGTTCTTCCGCACACAGTCTCAGCTGCCTCAACTAGAGCCCTCTTAAAATCGCCCCATTCTTCTTCCACTGTTCTCTGATCTTCCTTTGGCAGCTTCTTCCTGATCAGTGTCTGGTACTGGGTCCTCCGTTCATCCTCTTTCAGCATCCATGTCTTCAACCTTTTCTCCTGTATATCTGTTGCCCTCCTATCTTTTTTCTCTCTTAGGGTGGCTACCAACAGCCGATGGTCGCTGTCTAAGGCCTCAGATGGTATGACCTTAACATCTGTGAGGCTGCTCATCATCTGCCTATCCACTAGTACATAGTCTACTACTGAAGTTTGGGACCAGTCCCCACTGTACCAAGTTATTTTGTGACTACTCCTCTTCTTGTACCACGAATTTGCGATCGCCAGCCCATTCCTCTTGCAGAATTCCAGCAACAATTTTCCTTCTCTATTTCGGTTCCCCCAGCCCTCTGGTCCCATTATCTCCTCGAATCCTTTCCTGTCTGTGCCAACATGTGCATTGAGGTCCCCTATTATAATCTGATTTCCTCCATTTAGCTGCTTTTGCATGTCATCTTCAAATTCCTCCTTCTCCTTTTTTGTACACCCCACCTGTGGGGCATATGCTTGGATGATTTCAATGCTTTTTCCTTTCACCCGTACTCTGGCTTTTATCATTCGATCATTGATACCTTCCACCTCCTCCTGCAGACCCTCTCTGACCACTATTGCCACTCCATTTCTTCCCCTCTCATTCCCTATCCAGTACAGTTTACATCCTTTACTTAGTGGTTTTTCACCAACTCCTCTCCACCTAGTCTCAGCAAGTCCCAAGATGTCCAATTTCCTCCTTTCCATCATTTCTACAATTTCTTCTAACTTCCCAGTTAGAGTCCTTACGTTTAAGGTGCCCAGCCGTAAACCATCTCGTAATCCTTTTCCATTGCTTGGTCCGTTTCCTTTAAATCCGTTCCGTGATCCGAGGCATGTTCCCTTTTTGAAAGCAGTTGATTTATCCACTACTGGCTTGCTAGGCCTATCGCAGCTTCACCAGAGCCCCGTTAGCCGTCACGTTTCAGGGTTCCCATAGGGCCTTCTCAGCTACCGTAGCGGTCCTGGGGCACACGAAGTCCCCGCTGTACATCGCCCCTAAAGGCAATCCCCTACTTTGTGCCGTTGCCCATCTCCCACGACTTGGACGAGGGGTTGGACTTATGGGAGACGATAGTCGGTCACTGAGATTATCTGAAGGAGTCTGATACACAAAATGATCTGGAAACCATATTTGTATCCTACAATTTAATCTCAGTGATAGTTGGTCACTGAGATTAAATTGTAGGATACAAATATGGTTTCCAGATCATTTTGTGTATCAGACTCCTTCAGATAATCTACATTGAAATCACCACAATCTATTAACTACATGCTGATATCTGATGAATGTTATATTAAGGAATACAAATTCCTCATAAACAGTTCAAATTTACCAATGGAGATCAATATACAGTTACAATTAAAAGCAAAATATTTTAGTACTAAGCACACATTTCTGTGTGTTGATCACGTCAAAATCTATATCTCTCTGTTTGAACTTGTGTTCTGTCTTAATATATGTAACAACTCCTCCTTTTCCCTTATTACTTCAACATAAGTAAGGTAGTAAGCTATACTACTATATAAAGACAACATGTAGTTTAATATTGTTACCAAAAATATTGAAAAGCTGTTGACCAATTTACCTCATATTTTTACACAATACTCTAATAAATGTTCAGATGGAGATGTGCTACATATTTTAAATATGTATAGTGTATAAATATTTATAATCTATATAAAAGAGAAAATTGTTGGCAGAAATCAAAAAGTTCCTGACCAATTTATTTCAAATTTCTACACAATTACTAAATGTTCAGTCAGGCATAAATACATATTATGTATAAATATATATGTAATATATAAAGAGGAAACATTGTTAGCAAAAATCTCTAAAATTTCTTTTCCGATTTACTTCAAATTTTGATACAATACTCATAAAGTTTGGACGGCCATAGATTATACACTCCTGGAAATTAAAATAAGAACACCGTGAATTCATTGTCCCAGGAAGGGGAAACTTTATTGACACATTCCTGGGGTCAGATACATCACATGATCACACTGACAGAACCACAGGCACATAGACACAGGCAACAGAGCATGCACAATATCGGCATTAGTACAGTGTATATCCACCTTTCGCAGCAATGCAGGCTGCTATTCTCCCATGGAGACGATCGTAGAGATGCTGGATGTAGTCCTGTGGAACGGCTTGCCATGCCATTTCCACCTGGCGCCTCAGTTGGACCAGCGTTCGTGCTGGACGTGCAGACCGCGTGAGACGACGCTTCATCCAGTCCCAAACATGCTCAATGGGGGACAGATCCGGAGATCTTGCTGGCCAGGGTAGTTGACTTACACCTTCTAGAGCACGTTGGGTGGCACGGGATACATGCGGACGTGCATTGTCCTGTTGGAACAGCAAGTTCCCTTGCCGGTCTAGGAATGGTAGAACGATGGGTTCGATGACGGTTTGGATGTACCGTGCACTATTCAGTGTCCCCTCGACGATCACCAGTGGTGTACTGCCAGTGTAGGAGATCGCTCCCCACACCATGATGCCGGGTGTTGGCCCTGTGTGCCTCGGTCGTATGCAGTCCTGATTGTGGCGCTCACCTGCACGGCGCCAAACACGCGTACGACCATCATTGGCACCAAGGCAGAAGCGACTCTCATCGCTGAAGACGACACGTCTCCATTCGTCCCGCCAATCACGCCTGTCGCGACACCACTGGAGGCGGGCTGCACAATGTTGGGGCGTGAGCGGAAGACGGCCTAACGGTGTGCGGGACCGTAGCCCAGCTTCATGGAGACGGTTGCGAATGGTCCTCGCCGATACCCCAGGAGCAACAGTGTCCCTAATTTGCTGGGAAGTGGCGGTGCGGTCCCCTACGGCACTGCGTAGGATCCTACGGTCTTGGCGTGCATCCGTGCATCGCTGCGGTCCGGTCCCAGGTCGACGGGCACGTGCACCTTCCGCCGACCACTGGCGACAACATCGATGTACTGTGGAGACCTCATGCCCCACGTGTTGAGCAATTCGGCGGTACGTCCACCCGGCCTCCCGCATGCCCACTATACGCCCTCGCTCAAAGTCCGTCAACTGCACATACGGTTCACGTCCACGCTGTCGCGGCATGCTACCAGTGTTAAAGACTGCGATGGAGCTCCGTATGCCACGGCAAACTGGTTGACACTGACGGCGGCGGTGCACAAATGCTGCGCAGCTAGCGCCATTCGACGGACAACACCGCGGTTCCTGGTGTGTCCGCTGTGCCGTGCGTGTGATCATTGCTTGTACAGCCCTCTCGCAGTGTCCGGAGCAAGTATGGTGGGTCTGACACACCGGTGTCAATGTCTTCTTTTTTCCATTTCCAGGAGTGTATATTTTTTTAAACATTTGTAAGATGTAATAGGCAAAAATTGTTAACAAAAATCTCAAAAAGTTCCTGGTTAATTTATTTCACTTTGCTCCAAAATACTCTAATAAACATTGAGACAGACATAGGGAAATAATTTTTTAAACATCAATGGACAGGTTTTCTGTTAAAACCAACTCCAAGAAAAATGGCTGTGTTGTGCAAATATGCACACCTATTTCTTTTCCACGCAGTTAGTTTTAACTATGATATTGGCGTATTTAAACCACCGTTACACAAATAGTTTTTCCTAGATATATTCATTCTCCTTATACATAATTTCAAACAAAATGTATGTATACAACAATGTGCTGTTCATTTTATTCCTAGCAGTCAGTTTTAACAGAAAAGTTGTATTTATGGCTTACAACAATGGAATCTTACTCATCCAAAACTTTGTAATCCTACATGTTCACAAATTAAAGCAATTAGAACCATGCAAAATACTATCATGAAGCTACCCCCCTCAGAGATGCAACAATTGGTGAAATCTCTCTCATAATCTGTATACCAGTGATTCCAACCTATTTAACTATTCATTTTCAACGACTTCAGTTCTTAATCAAGGTTTCTTTTGCAACACCAGTAAACAAGGCTCAAAGTCATAGTGGGGTGGAGGAGATGGACGGAGAGAGGAGAGGAAATTAACATAGAGAGGGGGAAGGAGGGGATAGGCAGAGAGAGGGGGGGAGAAGGAGATGGACAGACAGGGGGGAGGAACAGAATGACAGAGGGAGATGGAGGTGATTGACAGAGAAAGGGGGAAGAGGAGGAGATTGCCAAAGAGAGGGTAAAGAGGAGATGGACAGAGAGAGGAGGGGAGATGGAGATCAGGGCATACATCCAATTCCCATGCATATTTAGCAATTGCAAAGCATTGTCAGGTTTGCTAGTCTTTTATGTTTAACTTCTCTAATCCTGTGGTTATGTGGTGATTAGATAGGCACAGAATGTCTACCTTTTCATAGCTGTAAATTTCCTAAACAGGCAAGAAGTTCTTCTACTGGATTACTCATTCCTCCAAAATTGTGATGAAATAGTCCAACTTTACTTTTCTGTACATTATTAAGCGTTTTGTGAAGCTCTCCTTTTAATTTAACCTCTTATGTGCATATCACTGTCCCATGACTTTTGTCATCTCATTGTGTGTCCTGTCTGGTTCCACGGCCTTTCCTGTACTGGATACCACCAGTTGTTCTCGAGTTCATTACCATACTACCGTCATATATAGTTAAAATATGGCTTCCCGGCCATTGAACTTCTTGTGCAAATGCACACGCTATGCCTGAACTCGTACAGGACTTGGTAGATTAATCTGCCACTAGTAATGAGTTTGATGAGCAAACATCTATTAGGTGCACTATGAATGTAGGGATGTGGACATATTGGGAATGTGGGTCTCACGGGGAGTATGCAAGGGATAAGTCCCTGCAGGCACACTATCCTCTGTGCCCTCGGTGGCTCAGATGGATAGAGCATCTGCCATGTAAGCAGGAGATCCTGGGTTCGAGTCCCAGTCGGGGTACACATTTTCAACACGTCCCCAAGGAAGTATATCAACGCCTCTTTGTAGCTAGGGTGTCCATTTAATTATCATTTCATTCTAGCAAAGCTGCATGGTCATCAACGGTATCTGTTCTTTTGGGAACAGATACTACCGTCATATATAGTTAAAATATGGCTTCCTGGCCATTGACCTTCTTGTGCAAATGCACACGCTATGCCCGAACTCGTACGGGACTTGGTAGATTAATCTGCCACGAGGAATGAGTATGATGGGCAAATATCTATTAGGCGCACTAGGAATGTAGTGGTGTGGACATGTTGGGAATGTGGGTCTCACGGGGAGTGTGCAAGGGATAAGTCCCTGCAGGCACACTATCCTCTCTGCCCTCGGTGGCTCAGATGTATAGAGCATCTGCCATGTAAGCAGGAGATCCCAGGTTCGAGTCCCGGTCGGGGCACACATTTTCGACATGCCCCCAATTAAGTACATCAACAGTAACTGTTCTTTTGGGAACAGATACTACCGTCATATATCATTATTATTTATTTATATATCTGTCATTTTTTGTTTGTGTAGGGCAGTCAGAATAGGAATAGTTTTATGCTCTTCAGTGAATTGATTTAGGAAGATCAGATTTAGTGCTTCACCCTTCATTTTAACATTATCCATTTCAGCACAGTTTGATCAACATCCATCTTCGCAAATGGCTTCAGACCTTTGATTTTAAATAGAAACAAAAGTTATAGCATCTTTTGACAACACAAAAGGTAAGATCTGCATTTCAAATCCATTATTTACTTTGCATACAGTGGTCCTTACATCATTTTGATGTAGTGAATCTTTTATTTGTCACCAAGATTTTGGCTTTGCTTTAACGTACTACCAAGCCTCTTTAGCTGTGTGGTAACTGTTACGTTCTCGCAAGAGAACACACCATGATGACTGACACAATAAACTTCATTAAATCTAGAAAATAACTTACAATAATGGGCACACTAGCCACATAGTGGCTCAGAATAACAGTCTGATAACACATATCCAGAAGTAAACATGTAATTGAGTTAGAGCTGACTGGGCCCATCTCGAAAAGTTGTTGGTCAGCTGTTAGAGTGTGCAGACTAGAGACTGCTCGTACATCCACAACTGACGGCCTCTGATGGTTGTCGAACTTCTAGCTGTATCAGTCAACTTCTGTGGCACGCCTTACGATTGCGCACCCGTATCTCGGTTTTGGATCTGTAAGTATGGGTGGAGCATTGCTGATCCCTGGGATGAGTGTGGACAGTCCCAATGGGGAGACAGTGTCAATAACGGTGGAGGCTCCAGAGGTGAGAGGAGCAAGCAACCCCTGGTCACTGATGGCCTGGGGATGCAGGCAAAAGTGGCCAGCATGAGGAGAGCTGTGATAGCCCTGCCATCCCCCACCCCCATTGGAGCAATGGATGACAGGTCCAGCAACAGGCAGTCAATGGAAATGTCCGGCAGCGGTGTGAAGGTGGAGGCAGCACCCCTCTCAGACACGGCTTCTGTGACATCGAACCAGCAAGGGGTATACAGTCTGGCTGGAGCATAACCGGAGATGCTGCTGGAGGCTGCAAAGCTGTAGGCTCTTTGGGCAGAGGCAGTGCCACAGGTGGAAGAGGAGGCTGGAACCCTTGGGGGTAGGCAGGTTGCCCAGTGACCACAGTATTGAGAAAGGTTGTGTTGTGGGCGAGACAGGATGGTGGGTGCTCACCCGTACACGGAGCTGATTTCAGTAGTGCCATACTTCCCAGTTCCCTGCCCTTAGGGTGTAAATGCAGCAGACTTTCTGGTGCACAATGACTTTCATTATCCAGCAGGGACGCTGACCAAACCATGTGCCCAAACTGTCATCCCTTGTATAAAACCTAGTATGCCAGAATGTGATGACAGGCGAGAACCAGGATGGAGAAGATGGAGCAGCACCCATAGGGAAGCTCAGCTGGGCTGCAAGAACCAGTAGGAGTTGTCAACAAGGCTGTCAGAAACAAAAATTTAATGCCTCTTCAGTGGGGAAGTCTTGCAGATATTTATTTCATTTGGGCCTTAAAGGTGTTAACAATCTGCTCAACCTCCCTGTTAAATTGTGAGTGAAATGGAGGGGACTGGACAAGGTGCATGCCTGACCAACACAGAAGTCACAAGACCCCTGATAAAGGAGCTGGGGTCCATTGTCAGAAATGAGGATAATAAGAAGACCTTCCACTGTAAAAAAAAAAAAAAAAAAAACTGGAAAGAACATGAATATTCACCTGAGTAATGGTCGAGGGGCACTGGGCCGCATATGGAAAACAAGGAAATGGCAAATGGTTCAAATGGCTCTGAGCACTATGGGTCTTATCTGCTGAGGTCATCAGTCCCCTAGAACTTAGAACTACTTAAACCTAACTAACCTAAGGACATCACACACATCCATGCCCGAGGCAAGATTCGAACCTGCGACCGTAGCGGTCGCGTGGTTCCAGACTGTAGCACCTAGAACTGCTCGGCCACTGCAGCCAGCATGAGAAAATGCTTCAATGAGAATCAGTCAGAGCACATTCAGAAACGGGCCAACAAACTCACACTGATGCGTTCCAGGGCTGTGTTGTTGGAGGCCATCGAGAGAATAATGACCTTGGAGCTGCCTGTTAACTAACACACTGGGAACAGACAGTAACCAAGTGTTCCAGTTCTCGGTAAATGCTGGGCCAGTAAATACATCTGTGAGCCAAGACTTTGGTGTGGGAAACACCCCAGTGCCCCTTCGTGTATCAATTGTAAAAACCTCCCACTGCAGACTCCAAGGAACGATCACCCGGGGAGCTGCATTATCTGTGAAGATGTGAAGGACCCCATCTAAGTCCGAAAGAGAATGGCACAAGACAAAGTAGCTGTGAAACGGTCTGTATGAGCGGGTGACAAAAAGAACAACCGTGTTGGACAAAGCGGACTACCTACCTGATGATGGGGCGAGCTACTGTTGCCTTGGCTACTTGGGTAGTAGTGATCATAAAACTGTGTACTGCTTGGTGGGAGGAGACATCCAACTGAAAATACACAAGCTCCTCCTGACCAAATTCGGGATCCAAGCTAAAGGGCAGCAGGTTAAGGTGTCCGTGTTGCCATGACGCCCTGTGGGGCGGAAATGAATGTCACAGTTATATTTGGAGAGGAACAAAGCCCACAACTGCAACCTATGGTCTGCATTATCAGGGATGCAGACAGATGGAATAAATAATGAAATTAAGGGCTTATGATTTGTAATTAGTTCGAATTTGGTGCCATACAAGAAAACATTAAATTTGCTGACCGCATACACAATTGCCAGCACCTCCTCCTTGACATGAGAATACTGAAGCTGCACTGTACTGAGAGTTTTGGATGGAAATGCCAGTGGTTGCACTGAGCTGTCTGCATTCCTATGGGCAAGGACCACCCACTCACTGTGCTGCAAGGCATTTGTAGGCAAAACCAATGGTTTGTGGGGATCAAAGATAGCAAGACACAGTGCTGTGACTGGAGGCATTCCTTGAGCATAGTGAAGGCCTGGTCACACACTGGAGACCAAACAAAGGGAACACCTTTGAGTAGAAGGAGATGCAGTGAGTGTGTGATGGTGGACACCCTAGGAATGAACCAGTTGTAATAGGCAATTTTACATAAAAAAAAGCTTGCAGTTCACGCAGTGAAAAGCGATTTGGCCCTGACAAGAATCTCCATGGGTGCAATGCCCTGCCTCGAGATGACATGTCACAGATACTCAAGAGATGGTTGGATAAACGTGGACTTCTGTAGACTGCAACACAGACCCATGGCCCGGAGAGTTTGAAAGAGAGTCCAGTCGGTTGCTCCTAGTATGTCCTCTAACAACAGTGTCATCCGTTAAGTTGAAACTGTGCAGAATATTGGCTGTGGCCTGTTCCAGATAGCATTGAAAAATTGCAGGGCACTTGCCACCCCAAACATCATCTGTTGGTATTGATAAAGGCCAAATGGCACATTACTGACCATGATACACTTGGACTCATCATTCAGGGGTAACAGGTAAATGCTTCAGAAAGATTAAGTTTGGAGAAAAATTGACCCCCTGCTTAAGCATGTGAACAGTTTGTCAGGATGTGGCAGTGGGTACGTATCAAACATGGACTGTGAATTCGTGACAGCCTTTAAAATCACTGTGAGACACAATTTCTCAGAGGGTTTCTTAACAATGATAACAATGACAATGAATGTGAGCCATTCACTACAGGAAATGGGAACCATAACCCTGGGAGAGGCGAGCCAGTCAAGTACTGCCTTGACTTGGGAGCAGAGAGCCAGGGAAATCTGTCTATCACACAAAAAACTAGGATGAGCAGACTGATTCAAGTTTGTGCGGGCTTGAAAGTCTGTGGTGAACCCTATGCCTTCTGCAAAAATATCCTGAAATTCTAAGCACAGAGTTTTCAAACACTGACAGGGGTCCTCAGCAAATACCAACTGTATGAAGTCTGTGACTGAAAGGCCAAATGTCTGAAAGGCATCAAACCTGAAAAAGTCTACTGAACTGTCATTATGGATGGCAGTAATGGTAATAGTCGAGTCACTGATTTACAGGCAACTTCCACTGTAAATTGGCCAAGCAAGAGGATTTGCTATTTAGTGTATACTGTGAGGTGCCTGTTTACCGGAAACAACTGTGGAGAGCCAAGGTGTGAACATGTTTGTGCATTAAGTGGGGAAACTGCCATGCCAGAGTAAACTTGCAGGCACAGCCGCTGCAATAGATCCGAACCCTCGGCAAAAATCTTGTTGGAATCATAATTGGGAACTGGCCCTGATGACAACACATCCTGAGTATCCATATCCGTGGTCTCTGATGCTGCATTCTGTGCCATTGAGTGGCAGCCTGCCACACTATGGCCTTTTTTCCAACACTTAAGACAGGTGGCCCAACGCTGGGGACACTCTGATCTGTCATGTTTTGGGTAACACGATGATGTACTGTGTGGCAACAGAGAGTTGTGGCTGGAATGTCATATATGTGCTACACAGGAATGATGGACTGGCCAGCTTGAACTATCCAATGTCACCCTTTCTGGACACAGGGGACACAGCTGGGCCACCTTGTACTGACATGACAGCGCACCAAGCTTCCAGCTGCTGAGCAGCAGCTTGTGTGAACTCACACGACTGGGCACTTGACAAAATCTCATCAAGAGAGTGCCTATAGCTGGACTTCCTTATCCGGGGTGGCGTAGATGATAACATTCTGAACCATGACGTCCACATATGACTCTTTTGACTTGTCTGTGGCAAAATAGCACTTCTGACAAAGACTAGATGTTTATTAAGATTAGAAAACAACTTATTATTATGGGTACAGTAGCTAAGGAGTGGCTCATAATAACAGTCTGATAACACATATCCTGAGGGAAAGATATGACTGTGTTAGAGCTGGCTGGGCCCATCTCTAAAAGCTATCAGCCAGCTGATAGAGTGTGTGGATGAGAGACTGCACATGCGTCCACAAGTGCCAGCCTTAGATATTTGTTGAACTTTCTAGCTGCACCTGCCAACTTTTGTGGTGTGCCTTATGACTGTGCATCCAGATCTCAGGTGTGGATTGATGCAGTAACTTCTGAATATTGTCATTGAACTAAGTTGGGTCCTTCCCGTTCCTTACTGTTTTCATAGCACAATCTTATCTAGGCCGTGGCTTATTATATGTTCCTGTTGTTGCTACAGATCCTGCACACTTCTCCTGCCTCAAACTGAATACTTGCTGTTGGGTGCTCAGATAATTTATAATTATTTTCTTTTCATCCGTGCTCAGCAGACAATTCCAAGCTCTAAAAGCTTTGAATGTCACAGTGACAGTGAGTATATGTCAACATAGTCAGAATGGAATGATGCCTAACTGCCCAAGAACATTCAACAGGATCCAGGGCCAAGACATGGCAGCCACTTCTGTCAAATTCTTTCAAACAGTAGGTACTGTTTTTCCATGGCGGTGAAAAACATTGCAGCCTGTACATCAAGAGTAGCATATCAGTTGCTGGCTGGTGACAGCCAAGTCCTGTGTTTGATCCTGACCAGCCAGCATTTATAATTTAACAGTCATGTATTCTGGGAGGATCTAAGGTATTACCAACATTTTTTCTTGATTCGAAAAAATTTCTCATATGCAAATGTCAAATTCTTTGTTGAGAAGGCAGTTCAGTTTCAGCTGTGCCTTATGTTGCGTCTGTGTAATAAAATTGCTTTCATTATCAGCTGTTGACTTCTATTGAAAATTGTGTTTATATATTCCATTCACATTCCTGGTACCTACATGACACTTTGTTGTTACTGTCACTGGCATGGTTTCTGACTGAGCCATGTGGAATACCTTTTAAAAACAGATGTCTGTATATATAATTGCAGCTGTATATATACTTGCAGCTTACAGTTGCTTAGTAATCTTATTTGATCCATATTTATCTGATCTACATTTAAAAGAATTTAAGTTTGGTCCTCAGTAACAGTTATGACCTTTTTTTCCAAAAAGTTGTTTCTTGTTAATGTAAAGCTGCCAGTGTATGTATGGTACATAATAATCAATGTTTGCCACTAAAAATAAGTGTAGGTAATTATGTGTGTTAAAATATTTTTCAGGTTTGGAGGAGACTCTTGCATATGAAGGTAAAGCCCAATGTTGAAAGCTACAATCTGATGTTGCGTGCAGCGCGAGATTGCAGCTTGGGGAACAAAGATGCAGTTCAAAAATTACTAGAAGATATTACACAAGAGGAAAGATTAAACTCATTTACTCCAAAGGTAACATTTTCATTTTATTATTACAGTACCATAATTTTCGGAACACTGCTCTGTACTCTTTATGAAATTTTGATGTATTGCCATTGTCAGTCTCTCATTGTAGTGGTACTGTTGGCTTTTGTATCTTATATATGCAAATCAAGTGTAGAAAAAAAGACATTATACGTGTTGTCGTGCTAAGAAAAGGGTAATGTATTCAGGTAGTTATGAACCTATCAGATATTCCTTCAGAGGGTGCAAATAACAATGCTTGGATTAAGGGTACACTTATGTGTTGCCATTTGCAGTCAAATAACAAAATAATTAGCTAAGGATAAGTTAAAAAACCTTTTAAAAATATGTAAAGAGCCAAAAAATTTTTAAAAAATTCATTGTTGTGGAAATACTACCTAAGAGTGTTATTCCGATCAATACTGATGAAGCCCAACAAGCAGCAAAATTATTGAGAACAAGAGGCTTCATATAGTCAGCTTCCATAAGAATGTTGTTAGACACCCCGATGAGCCAAAACATTATGACCACCCGTTTACTGAGTGAGGCGGTGCAGCAGTTAGCACACTGGACTCACATTCAGGAGGACAATGGTTCAAACCCGCATCCGGCTATCCTGAAGTAGGTTTTCAATGATTTCCTTAAATTGCTTCAGGCAAGGCAAATGCCGGGATGGTTCCTTAGAAAAATCACAGCTGACTTCCTTCCCCTTCCTTCCCTAAACCGATGGGTCTAATGACCTCGCTGTATGGGCCGCTTCCCCAATCAACCAACCAACCACCTGTTTAATAACATGTTGTTCCACTTTCCAAACACAGTACAACAGAAGTTTTGCTTGGCATGGATCCTACAAGTCCTTGACTGGATTCCAGAACTATGTGGCACAGGTCAAGCAATTCCCACAAATTTCCGGATAGTGATTTACAGGCACGCGGCTGGCACCCGATATGTGTTCAGTTGGGTACAGATCAGGCACATTTGCTGGCCAAGACATCAATGAGAGTTTACTATAATGCACCTCAAACCTCTATAGCAAGATTCTGACCTTCCAACATGGACAGTTATCCTGCTGGAAGATGCCATCACCATAGGGGGAGACTTCAAGCATGAAGTGACGCAGGTGACCCGCAATAATGTTAGTGTAGTTTACTGCTATCATGATGCCTTCGATCACCACCACAGATCCCACGGAAGCCCAACTCAATGTACCCCACAGCATAATTTGCCCTCACCAACCTGCATAAGTGTCACGGTGCAAGTTTCATTCAGCCATATCCTAGATGACAGCATGTAAGGTCCCAATCATCAACCTGATGTAACAAGAAATGTGATTCGTTTGACAGGCGACACATTTGTATTGGTCCACGGTGAAAACTCATTGATGCTGTGCCCACTACAATCATAACTAACAATGTCGTTGTGTCAACATTTGAACACCTAGAAGTTGTGTGATGTGCAGCTCCATGTTCAACAATGGCCTTTGAACGGAGTGCTCTGAAACACTTGTGCCTGCATCAGCACTGTACTCTGTCATCAGATCTGCCACAGATCATTGCCTATACTGGATTACACAGTGGGGACTCCTCCGGTCTGTATGTTCTGTGATGGAACATGGTCATCCAATACCATACGGCCTACTCATTATTTCACTATCCTTCAACCACCTTCCATATGTCCTCTCAACAGTAGTATGCCGACAGGCTCACCTACACAATTTCAGAGATTCTCGTTTCCAGCTGCAGCACCACAACAATGTGCCCTTTGTCAAAACCGATTATATCACTGGTTTCCGCATTTGTGGCCTATATCTTCACTACGATGATTACCCATTCGTCTCTCTTCCACTTACATTCTTTTCTAATGGCGTCACATGCCTGCAACACGCAGTCAACCTCATGGTGGGCAGTGATCATGATGTTTTAGATCGTCAGTGTACTTTCACAACATTGATATAGATGTGAATGAGATGCTGAAAAAATGGTCAGTTGTGGGTGTCGTAGAAGTTCCAAAATATCTGCAAAAACTAAATGGTATACTGGAGGAAACAGTATTATTCATTTTAACATTACACATCTGTATGACCAGCTGCAGAAAGGCAGTATATGTGTCTCGTAAGCTTAAACTATCTACACCTATTCCAGTTAAGTTTATCAAATTCGAAAGGTTTGATCATACTACTTTTGCATGTATGTAGTTCTATAGCAGAAGTGGATAATTAGCACTTGAAACTAAATTCCTATGTATATCTGTACTAAAATACATTTATTTGCAAGGTTTTATCACTCTTGTCTGGAGAAGGGAGTATGCCAAGAACTCAAAAAATCTCAAAGGAATCAAGAAAATCCATTCTTGTGAAGCAAAAGAAATGTTCAAGGCTGTGCATCCTCCAAATTCTGCTATCTCCCTTCCCACAACCCTGAAGAAACCCCATTCTCCTTCTTTGGGGTATCTGTCTTATGGTAAATGTTCAGTCAGTTCATTCATCTGTCCTGTGCGTTCTTGTTAATCTATTGGTAGCTTCATCCATTTTTAAAGTAATCAAGCTCTCCTTCTTCTTCCTCTCCCTCTCGTCCCTGCCCATAGCTACACCTTCAGTTTGCTCGTAATATTGGTTTCTGTACAGGAAATACGTGGATGTCAGTGTGTGACTGAGCAGCCCACTGTCCCCTGTGGTTGCCAACATGTTTATGGAGAGTTTTGAGGAGAGGGCATTGGAGACAGCCACATTTAAACCCACATGCTTCTTTAGGTATGTGGATGACACCTTTGTGATCTGGCCACATGGGATGGACAGGCTCAATGAGTTTCTTGAACATCTTAACTCATGCCACCCTAATATCAAGTTCACCATGGAACTGGAGAAGAATGGCCAGCTGTCATTTCTGGATGTACTAGTCGAGAGGAAAGCAGATGGATCAATTGGCCACAGTGTGTACCGAAAACCTACACACACTGATTTATATCTGCAGGCCAGCAGTTGTCACCACCCTGCACAGAAGAATGGGGTTCTGAAGACTTTGGTCCACAGAGCATGTGTCCTATCAGACCAAGAGAATCTACCCATAGAGATAGAACGTCTCAAAACAGTTTTCTCCAAGAATGGATACATGGACAGACAAATTGAGAGGGCACTCCGACCAGCCACTATACCACAGGTTCCTGAAGGAGACCAAGATGAAGCAAGGAAGGTGGCATATCTGCCCTATGCTGGCTCTATTTCTGCCAGAATCAGTAGGATCCTGCGTAAACACAATATCAAGTGTGTTTTCTGTCCATCCAACAAGATTGGGGGACTGCTGGGGAGTGTCAAAGACGACCTGGGGTTACGAAAACCAGCGATTTACGATATACCTTGTCAATGTGGCATGTCCTACATGGGCCAGACGACAAGAACTGTGGAGATCAGGTGCAAAGAACATCAGAGGCACACTAGATTAAGACAGGTGACTAAGTCAGCCATTGCTGAACACTGTCTAGAACTAGATCATGCCATGAAGTATGAGGATACCAAGATTCTAGCACAAACACCCAGATTTTGGGAGAGTGTTATAAGAGAATCGATTGAGATTAAAATGGCTGACGATCTTATGAATCGTGACACAGGGTACCAGCTAAGCAGAGCCTGGGATCCGGCTCTGGAATTGTTAAAGGAGCAACGGGGCCAGCTGCAACACTACACAAACAGAAGAACCAGAGACACGGAGATAGTAAACAAGCCCCTGACAGACTGCCAGGAGCACCAGACCGAAGATGGAACACCCAGAAGTGGGACTGGTGGGAGCGGACCGCAGAGGAAACATCCAGAGCCGCAGCAGACGAAAAACGGAGCGGCAACGCTCCAACAGGTCGTGGTGAGCGGGCGCGGACCGCAGGGGGAACGCCTGGTACCCCAGACCGTAGATGAAACCCCCAGGAGCAGGTTTGGTGGGCGCGGACCGCAGAGGGAACACCTAGAACTGCAGCGGACGGAAAACAGAGCAGCAACGCTCCAGCAGGTCACAGGGAATGGGCGCGGACCACAGAGGAAGCGCCTGCAGCTGTCGGTGGAGGGGGAAGGCCATAGGCATAAATACTGGACCAGGTCCACTTGAGGAGCAGTCTCAGGTCGCACCTGATGAAGGTCTCGAGCTACGTGACCGAAATATCGTGCAAGTACGACGCTGATATCCGGCAGAACACCCGACAACCCAAGATGTCATTAGATCGCCGGGAAAGCCTGAAGAGTTACAATATTCACATTTGCTGATCTCATTGTTTTGATCTTTTCTACATTTATCCACATTCCATACTCTTTTCTTATTTTTACAAATAACTCCATCATAAATTGTAGTTCTTCCTCTGATTTAGCCAGCACTGTTGAATATAGAACTAATGTTGCTGCATAAGTGGAGACTCCCAAGGCTGACACAAATACCTATGGCTATAAATGCACCTGTAAATGTTGCCATTGCCCGCCCCCAAAGTGATGGTCGGTGCAGGCGATTTTCAGTGCAATATACACTCCTGGAAATGGAAAAAAGAACACAGTGACACCGGTGTGTCAGACCCACCATACTTGCTCCGGACACTGCGAGAGGGCTGTACAAGCAATGATCACACGCACGGCACAGCGGACACACCAGGAACCGCGGTGTTGGCCGTCGAATGGCGCTAGCTGCGCAGCATTTGTGCACCGCCGCCGTCAGTGTCAGCCAGTTTGCCGTGGCATACGGAGCTCCACCGCAGTCTTTAACACTGGTAGCATGCCGCGACAGCGTGGACGTGAACCGTATGTGCAGTTGACGGACTTTGAGCGAGGGCGTATAGTGGGCATGCGGGAGGCCGGGTGGACGTACCGCCGAATTGCTCAACACGTGGTGCGTGAGGTCTCCACAGTACATCGATGTTGTCGCCAGTGGTCGGCGGAAGGTGCACGTGCCCGTCGACCTGGGACCGGACTGCAGCGACGCACGGATGCACGCCAAGACCGTAGGATCCTACGCAGTGCCGTAGGGGACCGCACCGCCACTTCCCAGCAAATTAGGGACACTGTTGCTCCTGGGGTATCGGCGAGGACCATTCGCAACCGTCTCCATGAAGCTGGGCTACGGACCCGCACACCGTTAGGCCGTCTTCCGCTCACACCCCAACATCGTGCAGCCCGCCTCCAGTGGTATCGCGACAGGCGTGATTGGCGGGACGAATGGAGATGTGTCGTCTTCAGCGATGAGAGTCGCTTCTGCCTTGGTGCCAATGATGGTCGTATGCGTGTTTGGCGCCGTGCAGGTGAGCGCCACAATCAGGACTGCATACGACCGAGGCACACAAGGCCAACACCCGGCATCATGGTGTGGGGAGTGATCTCCTACACTGGCCGTACACCACTGGTGATCGTCGAGAGGACACTGAATAGTGCACGGTACATCCAAACCGTCATCGAACCCATCGTTCTACCATTCCTAGACCGGCAAGGGAACTTGCTGTTCCAACAGGACAATGCACGTCCGCATGTATCCCGTGCCACCCAACGTGCTCTAGAAGGTGTAAGTCAACTACCCTGGCCAGCAAGATCTCCGGATCTGTCCCCCATTGAGCATGTTTGGGACTGGATGAAGCGTCGTCTCACGCGGTCTGCACGTCCAGCACGAACGCTGGTCCAACTGAGGCGCCAGGTGGAAATGGCATGGCAAGCCGTTCCACAGGACTACATCCAGCATCTCTACGATCGTCTCCATGGGAGAATAGCAGCCTGCATTGCTGCGAAAGGTGGATATACACTGTACTAGTGCCGACATTGTGCATGCTCTGTTGCCTGTGTCTATGTGCCTGTGGTTCTGTCAGTGTGATCATGTGATGTATCTGACCCCAGGAATGTGTCAATAAAGTTTCCCCTTCCTGGGACAATGAATTCACGGTGTTCTTATTTCAATTTCCAGGAGTGTAGTTATGGCATTGCAATAATGTAGCACGAAGGCATCCTGTTTTACAATGACAGTACTTTGTACAAGTATAGAGAAAGCAACTGCAAAGAACAAAAGGATTGTGAAAGTAGCCACCATAAAACCATAAGATTTCAGAGTACTCTCATTGCACAACAGTGAAAACAACTTTGCAGATGTAGGTATTCTGACAATCACTATCCCTTGTAACCCAGAATTGATTCATTAATTTTGAAGTAAGTTTAAATTTGGGTGGCTGGTCACAAATTCACAGCACTTGGCACAATGGGTTAGTGACACACTGCAGAGAGAGATAGCAACAGCAGAATTTAAATCAATAGTTTTCATAGTACTCATCTGTTACTGTTTTCTTCATAGTTGTTGAAAGTTGTAGGCTCATAGTCCATCTCCACACTAGATTCTGAAATGCAACTTTATATTCTTATGTAGAGGATGCTCAGCTTCATTTTCTTAAATATGGATAATATGAACACAGGTGGAATTTCTGTTCTTGAATAAACATATTTTTAGTCATTTCACTTCATAGTACAAACTAACATCAACCACCATGCTACACAATTCATACTCCATATTCACAATCCAGACCGTACTGAACTAGAACAAAGATTTACCTATAACAACATTTAGCAAGAAAACACTATCAGATATCGATCTATTCATGTAAAATCATCTTTGAAATGTATAGTACAAAAATAGAGTGCAAATAATTGTTTGTCATTGCTTATATTTTAAAGAAGTCCTTAACTATTGTAGTAATTACATTAAGTGTTTTTATATGTTGACATTTATACAGTTTTTTATATCCATAAGGTAGTGGATTTCTGGGTTTTGAGTCTTCAACTTGGGAATCTGTCATTTCATATGATCCAAGATCAGTTAGTATGGAAAAATTCGATTACCACCACTGGAAGCACCTCCACAAGAATTTTTACATTACATGACTAGGGAAACTCCATAATCAAAACACTTCCTTCAGAATATAAAAACGTACATACCCGCTTTCAAATTAATTCTCACAGGGTCACTTAGATCATAACTAACAGAGAGGAAATCAATTGTTTTTTTGTTTTTTTTGTTTTTCAAAGGCAAATCTATCACAACATGGGATCATTACTACCACTACCCAATGAAGACAATAAATTTCTGTAAGTATATTTCATCAAAATGAAGAAACAAATATTGATTCACGGTGCACAAATATCAGTGGATTGAGATGAGAAGCAGTCAAAGATGTATGGAGGATCTTACATGAATATAATCAACTGATTCACATATTCAAGACAGCTCTAAACTGAATGATTTCTGATGACTATAAAGCTATAATATGAGCTGACAAAAGAGCACATGGAGAACACGAACATTGATTTAATGCACCTCAGGTATACAAAGTCGCCATCAAATTTTGTGGACAATGAAAACAGAAACCGTGATATAATTGTACAACAAAGAAGAGGACTTCAACAAATTGCAGAGACACACCGTTCACATGATGCCCTCCAGTATCCATTAATATTTCTGCATGGAGAGGATGGATATCATTTTAATGTGAAATGAATCCAGCCTGAAACAGATGTAGAAACAAACAAAAAAGTCACTTTCAGGGAGTTCTATGCTTACCGCTTAGTTATCAGAGACTTTGAAACATGCAATCACATTCTCAACACTCGCCGTTTATTCCAACCATTCTTGGTAGATATGTATGCAAAAATAGAAGTGGAACGCATGCTTTACATAAGACTGAATCAGAAGAAAATATGCATGGAAGAATACGTCCGCCTTCAAGACGCAGTTGTAAATGACGGAAACAGAGATGACATTGGAATAATGTTAATCTTATCCTGATCGTACACAGGAAGTCCGAAACACATGCATGAAACACTCAAGATGCCATGACCCACATAAGAAAATATGGATGACCTCACCTCTTTTATTGAAGTCATCACAAAATTCCACATCTTTGGAATGGATGTACACAATCAAATGGTAAAAATGAGGACTGCCTCCCTTACAGAATCTCATATGGCTACATGACAGAATTGGTCCCATGGATATTGACAAAATCATCCAAGCTGAATTTCACAACCCACAAAAATATCCGGAACTGTAAGACATAGTAGTGAAAAACATGATTCATGGACCATGTCTTGTATGAGTGATGGAAAATGTACGAAAAATACCTAGAACCATACTTGAACGACAAACAAATCGGAATTGATGGCTATCCCAAATACAAAAGATGATCATCCAAAAACAGTGGCTTCACACCAAAAATGCGAATATGAGGCAGCGATGAACTGGAAACAGATAATCAGTGGGTAGTACCATAAAACACACTACTTTCCAAAAATGTTCTGAGCACACACAAATGTGAAATCCATCAAATATGTTTGTAATTATTTGAACAAAAGAAGTGAAATGGCAGTATTTTGAAAAGCCAGCAAACAACAAAACAAAAACAACGAGATCCTCATGTACCAAATGGGAAGATACATCAACAGAACGAAGCAGCATGGTGGATTTTCAGTTTTCCCATACACTAACGCAAACTAACTGTGCAACATGTAGAGAGTTTACTTCACAAAAGACACCACCAAATAGCTGCAAGGAAACCACCTCAGGAAACAACAGTAACAGTTTTTTACCAACTGTGGCAAGCGAATCCTTTCATGAAAACATTACTATATGTCAATGTCCCTACCTCTTATATGTGGAATACAACAAGAAAAATCTTTCAGTGACAGAAATAAGGAATTCCAATAGAGGATCATCCAGGAATCACAAAAACTGGCACACTAGGCTGAGTACACACAGTACCTCCAAACAAAATCGAATATTTCTATCGCTGATTGCTTCTACCCGAAATGCAGGGACCAACAAGTTTCATGGATCTCAAGACTGTTGATGGTTACCTGCGCCAGACGTACAGAGGAGCATGCTAGTGCTTAGAACTACTGAAAAACAACAACCACTGGGAATTAACACTACAAGAAGCCTCACTCACAGCCTCAGCTGAGCAAATGAGAGCCTTATTGTCCATAATTCTAACAATATGTAACCCATCAAATCCAAAACAGCTATGAGACAGCTTCAAAGACAATACGAGTGGTGACGTACAGTACAAAATCTGACAAGCTCATCCTCAGCGGACGACCAAATCTAACGACGACATTTTCAATTAAACACTCAGTTGCCTAGAAGATAAATGTTAAAAAAAAAAAAAAAAAAAAACAGACTTTAGTACAACTTTGGGTGCAACCACCATGAAAAGATTGCATCAGTGTGCTAAACTTCGAAATTACAAAGGGAAAAGCTACAACATGAATGAACTGCTTCAATACATTGCTTATAACGAACCATTCCTCAGTGACAATCAAAAGTGTGGACTTCGCTATAGAATTTCGAAACTCTTTGCCCTTGACTTAAAAATGGGTATCCAACCATACTACCCAGAAATCTCAACACAGAAAAACTATGTAATGGAACAAGGATGATCATCAAACAGCTACCAGTTAACATCATTGAAGCCAAACTTATGACTGGAAAGTACAAAGGACAGGCACTATTTATCCCGAGAATACCACTGAACTCTACTGAACTGCCATTCCAATTTAAAAGACAGCAATTTCCAATCAAATTAGCCTACAGTTTTACAAATAACAAAGTGCAAGGACAAACTTTAAAATATTGCAGCGTCAATCTCAAAGGTTCCTAGTCAGTACATAGCATGCTCTCAAGTTGGAAATTTGGAAAATTTGTACATATATACCCCAGATAACAGAATGAAAAATAATTATAAAATTGTAGGTTTGTTTGAGTGTCTGTGTGTGTGTGTGGGGGGGGGGGGGGGGGGGCAGGTGGATGGGTTTATTCCATATCTTCTCCTAAACTATTGGACAGTAGCAGCTCTAGCATGTGCCACATGAATGGGCCAAGGGTGGGACAGTTCATAAAATGGGTAGGCCTAAAATGGGTAGGCCTAGCATTGAGTCCACATTGATAAATATAGGTTACAAAATATCATTCAAAATATTAATTTATTGAACTTACATGATTGTGCCAAGAAATTCATTACAACAGACATCATAAAATGCCATATTTAGATCTGTGTACTATGTATTTGTAACTACTGTATACTTCTAGTTATTGTTGGCATTTATGTATCTGGATCAATGAGATAAAAGTTCATTGAATGGCTCCATGTATTTGCAGCATTCTGTATTTTTGTTTGCAATTTTTTCTTTAGACAAGGGCATCGTCTGGTTTGTCATGCTCCCTGAAAATTCTATCTCATTGCCTTTTAATATCTTGAAATAGCTCATGCCAGCATTATTTTCCTTGATAAACAGTAAACTATATCGATTTCTGTTTACAGTGGTAGCACAAGTAAGGTTTTAGTAACAACCTGTGAAAGAACCAACCTCTCATTGAAACAGCTTCAAACCTCTGATTACTCACCAACCAAGTTAATGTGTAAAATATTTGGCTTAAAGAATGTAAAAGAGAAGAAGTTAATGGAAGGTTTGAAATTTGCTTAAAATTTTTTGGAAGTCCTTAAGAGCTCTTATCATCAAATACTGAATGAATATAATCTGGGTATTTTGCGCCCAATTTCAAGCGAAAGCTAGTTTTTCATGGATCTCAGTGTTCATGATGTCATATCTCCTGAACTGTATGTGTCATACCATTATATAATTTTGCAGGTACATTTAGTGGTTTATGTGGATACTGCCTGCTTAATGTTTTGTGAGTACAGTTAGTAGTAAATAATTAATAAATTAAAACATCATGCATGATGAATTTTTGCTGAGTGACATTTTAAGGAAATGCAAGTTTTTCACATATCTAAATGCATATGACATGTTTTCTGCACTGTGGATCATACAATTGTATAAGTCTGCAGGTACATTCGGTGATACATATAGATACTGCATGCAAAGTGTGTTACCAGTAGAGTTAGTAGTAAAGAAGTAATAAATTAAAACATCATGCCAGATGCTGCATGGACAGTGGAAATGTAAATATAAACTTTGTCCTTTTCATCATTCTGTAGGGGTTGTCAGCAAGAAGTAGTTTCACAAAGGTTTGAAATTCATGTAAAGTTTGTCGGAAGTTGTGCTCTCATTCTCAAATACCAGATGAATAAAGTCCCGGGGATTTGCACACCTGCAGTTATATTGCCTTGAGATATACCCATAGTTTCTAAGTGTAGTAGTTGCCTTATTGTGTTGCACTTCTAATATGAGATTAAATCTCTTAATGAGTAGATGATGACAGAATTTTAGATTTTTAAAGTTGGTCAATTGGTGAACTGAAAATCAAATTTATCTTGCCCCTGGAGGCTATTTGATAGGCAACCTGCAAACAGGTTTGGTACTGCACCCTGGGTTAGTCATTTAGTAATATAGGTGCTGGTAACCTTTTCAATGCAGAAAAAAATTGCACAAAGATTAAAAAAATTATGGTGACTTTACTGGTTGCTGGCAAACGGAATGTAAATCAATGTAATTTGAGCATGTACCACCTGAAGATTGTGGAGTAACCATTGAAATGGGTTGTAGTTGCATAATAAAGCTAGTGACTGATTGTCTTTTTGTTGGTATTTTTAAGCATTCAGTAACACTCAAAAGCCATTCCACTTTTGACAAAAATATTTTTAAGAAATTATGGGTGACAGTCAATTTACATAAGTAACTTAATAACAATAGTGACTATCATCTCATTTCTACATCATCTCCAATTTCTGTTTATTGCTGTGGTCGTAAATACAAGGATCTCTTTTGCTTCCTCACTGTCATCACTCTCTATGCCGTCCTCTTCTATATCTATGTAGCCTGTCATTTATTTCTGCTCCAAACAAATCATTTGGAGAGCAGCAAAAATTTGGGGCTTTTGAATGGGGACAACCTGAACATTACAAAAAACAAACAGTAAACAAATTTGGAAGCTCTAGCACCTACATGTGTAACTATATTTCCTGATAAATGTACTCCCTGGTGCTAACAGTAAAATACTGAAAAACATTGCCATCCCTGCCTCAGAAATTTCAGTACACCTGTATACATAAAACATATTTTACATTACATGCATTCCCTTGTAACAGCAAGATAATGAAAAAAATATTTAAATTCTTGTATTGGAAACTAAAATACACCTGTATAAATAAGCTATATTTTCCAGTACATATATACACTATAAACAGCAAACTCTTGAAAGGTAAATTCAGACACTGCATCATGGCAGTCAGCTGCTGCACAATTGAACAAGAACTTGGATGCCCTAATGGGAGAGGAGAGCAATAGGGGAACAAGCCCTGCCTCCGTTTCGCAAGACTGGCAGTCTACATCTGTGTTGTGTGCTCCTGTGAAGCAGAAGCTAAGTAATGCTCATAAGGTATCGCCAGTTCCTTCTGGTGTTGTGAAGGCCATACTCAAACCCCACCATGGACCATATTTAGTCTCTTCACTCACTTAAAACTAAGGAAAGAAAGTAACAACCAATGCACAACACAAATAAAAGAAAAGTACACAATAAATTTGCCAGCAGCTACAGAGCAAATGTGTGCAAGATTGGCAGTATCAGAAACATATATTTCAGGCCTGACCTCTGCCGGTATCATTAGGAACCATAGACTAAAACTGCCACAATATAGTGTCTGCATATAACATTCTCCAATATGAATGACACCCCTTTTCCAACATGCTACAGAACAAAAACAAATTATGCCTCAAAACAAGCGTTTTAAAGAGTACATTCAATTTATATTCACCTGGAAAACAGAAAAATTGTTACCATTGATAAAAAAGTGAAAAAATACAAAATAACAAGCAACAACTTTTAAAACAGATAAACCCTTCTGTTGTTGTGACTGATGGTGAAATAATGAACCACTTTTTGGAAGTCAATGGTCTTTGTCACAGTCCTTTCTATTGCAAGAATAGATAAATAACTTAGGCATTCATCAAGCTATTGAATTTCTTAGATAATTTTTTACATGTCGCATACACTAAAATGTTCTTTCACATGATGCAGAGGAATCTGGAATAGTCACCGCTATTTCGCTTAATTTGTACAAATCATGTAACGCAAGTTCCTGTTGCTATAACTGCTGCAATGCAAGTGAATTGTCAGTATTCACTCCTTTTTGCGATTCATATTTAATGGTAAGATTTTTTTAATATCTTGATTTCTGCCTCCTACGATTCAGTATTGCATGAACAATTTTGTGCCAATGCGAATAACATTTGTTTATCCATAAAATATTCACTTTTGGTTTTAGACAAGTGATTCCTTTAATTATTCTGGAGTTTGAAATAAAATGTCTCTCAAGTTTAGTGTCTATTATATGCAAAGCTTTATCAAATACTAAAGATTTGAAACAGGTTGGTTGTACAGGTTCCATGCAGTCTTTATTCAGCAAATTGCAAACATATTCCCCAAGATCTTTTGGCAACTTTTGAATTCTACGAAGAGAAATGGAATCTGTTGGAATATTGGTGCCTATTTTTGTTACCACATCTGCACTTTCTTTCCATACATAAGTGAAACCTGAGTCCGGTCTACCATTTTATACTTGAACTGATCCCTTGTCACTTCTACTAAGTTGATTGCAGCAACAGCATCACAGTCTTTGCCCTCAAGGATATCAGATTGTGACTTGCACTTTTCTAGCAAACATGTGAACAAATACAAATGAAAAGCAAAAGAAAAATTTAACTTTGTACTAAATCCTGATACTTCTGCAGCTTGTTCTAAATTTTCTGCCTGAATGTTTACTAGGTTTACAATGATAGTGTCACTTGTCTTCTTCACAACCTGACATGCAACATGTTGACAGGCCCATCTAGTGTCACTTAACTGTTTTTATTCCACTTTTCCAGTCTTCATTTTTATTTGTTTATCAGTAAACAGTTGACTCACAGCCGACTCACTCATAAAAACATAGGTTCCTGGCAGTGTCATAAAAAAATCCGTAGCCAATCTGATACCTCTCTACGTTGGTTCTATGATGAGATTCAATTTGTTGTTCATAAGGTGTGTGTTGATGGACTGTGGGACTTCCCTGCTTAAAAGATCATGGACACCTGCACAAGAACCACTCATAACTGCAACTCCATCATATTTGTGGAGTACAGTAATTTAAATTTATTCCACAGTTTTTTTTGTTTTGTTTTTTAATGCAGACTAACAAAGAAAAACCATCCAATTTTGTCAGATTCAAAGCCTAAAAACCTTTCCTATATATTACTATCTGAATAGTACTAAATGACAATTGATAGTTGCTCAGTTTTTGAAGCATCTTTTGACTGATCAACCATTAGAGCAAAATACTGGACTTTTTCACTTCATCTGAGATATGTTGTAGCACACTGTTGCTCATGGTGCAAAGAATTTCATTCTGTATGCCATGATGTATGTATTTTCCCCCTTTATATTCAAGTTTTTTGTCCTAACACTCAGATATTTTTCTCTATAAGTTCCATTAAGTCTAAAACATTTCCCTTATTTGCACTATCTTTCAATTCATTCTGACCTCTTTGAGCAGTTCATTGAATGATGACTGTGTATCAGAGTACATCAGCAATCGTTTCTGTGTATCTTCTGCTTTCTTGAACTGCTAGAGCACATGTTTCATCTAATCAGAGCAGCAGCTGATCCTTCTTCTGTCTCCGAACATGCAAAAAGAAAAATGACTTAATAGAAGCTGTTTTGGTTTGTCAGTAGGTTTCGTAGATATATCACAAACTGAAGCAGACGGATTAGTGCTGCTGGCACTGCTGCTAGGAATAGCAAATAAATCTACATTTTTATTTTCACTGAGTTTTTCATTTTCCAACCATTTTAATTATCTTCCTACTTCCATTTCATCATCATCATCATCATCATCAAACACAATTTTTCTATGTCACTTTCTGAATTGTGGAAACTAGCCTCTGCAATTACAGAGATGTAATGTCCTCATTTGGTTTAGTTACTTTTTGTCATCAAGTAAAGAAATCTGATATACAAGGCCATTTTTGCCATGTTACTGCGTTCACTGCTTGTAACTCATAGAATTCACTATCAAAAACAAAACAGTGATCACAATGGAACCAAATATACTTTCAAGGTTTACCATTAATGCAAACTATAGAACATGCATGCAAACGTAAAACAGACAGTGGGAAAGAACTGTACTTGTTCACAAGTTGTTCAACAGTTAAGGATCAACAGATTGGTTGATGTTAACTTTGTCATCTTAAAATCCACTTTGAATATACTTGTTTCATTTTATGGCTTTAATATGGGACAATACAAAATTGTGTAACAAATTAACAGTGTGATTAGCCACATGTATGTAACTGTACACAAGCTATTTTAATTATATAAAATAAAGTTTGAGTTTGGACTTTAATTCTGAAATTTGTCAGTCTTATTTGGGTAGACCAAGGAAATTTTAGGTGGTCCCTGACCCATCCTTGGTGCTGCCACTGACACTAGACTGATTTCAACCAAAGTTGGTAGATATACCACTTACTGTCTGGAAAGAATGCTGTGGGGGTAAGAACTGCCTATCTATCAAAATGGTGGGGGTGAAAAAGTTGTGTGCCCACAATGCAGAAACACCCTTACTTTATTCTTCCTGTGTTTGAGGATGTGAGCACTTAGTGACTTAGCCGGCCTTGGTGGCCAAGCGGTTCTAGGCGCTACAGTCTGGAACCGCGTGACCGCTACGGTCGCAGGTTCAAATCCTGCCTCGGGCATGGGTGTGTGCGATGTCCTTAGGTTAGTTAGATTTAAGTCGTTCTAAGTTCTAGGGGACTGATGACCTCAGAAGTTAAGTCCCATAGTACTCAGAGCCATTTGAACCAACTTAGTGACTTATGACAGACTCTACACATTATCACAAACCTTTATGAAAATTTTTCTCACTGGCAATACCCACAAAATGATGAAAGGAAGAAAGTTTATCACTTACTGCATTTCCACTGTTCATGCAGTAAAACTGTTGCATCAGGCATGATGTGTTAATTTATTATTTCTTTACTACTAACTGTATTCACAACACATTTTGCAGATAGTATTCACATGTACCACTGAATGTACCTGCAAAATTATATCATTGTCAGAGGCAGAGTTCAGGAGATATGATGTCGTTAACATTGAGTAGCATAAAAACAAAGCTGCAGCACAAAATGTGGTAGAGATAAGTGTGAAATATGTCTACAGATTTGTGTGAAATATATGTGATGTGTGTGTGTGCATGCAGAGTTACAGTAGAAAAACTACATGTAAACCCATGGATTGATTTTAGTCAAACTTGGTACACATATTATAAGGGGCAGATAAAAAAAGAAATTAATTTTAGCCAAACTTGCTACACACATTATAAGAGACAGATGGAAAAAAGTAAGTGATTTTAGCCAAACTTAATACTCTTATTATAAGGGACAAATGGAAAAAAGTAAGTAAATTGTTAATTATTTCAAAAGTGATAGCCATAACTGTTAATACAGTTATCCCAAAGTGAGGCAAGAGGGTCAATGCCTTCATGGAAAAAATGTCCGTGGTTGCCTACAGAAACATGATTGTACCTAGGTGTGCACTTCTTCATCCAAAGCAAACCACCAGCCACGAATGCTTTTCTTCAGGGCTCAAAAAATATAAAAATTGCACTGGGAGAGATCAGGACTGTATGGAGAACGTGGAAGGGCTTCCCAGCGAAACTCCTGCAACATAATCGAAACAACCTCGGCAATATGTGGCCGGGTGTTATCCTGCAACAGAATGAATGTTGCCAAAGTTGTTTTACTATGCTGCACAAAATTCCACAGGGAAGCCCTTCCACATGCTCTGTACAGTCCCAGTGTCTCCACCTGCAGTTTGCATAGTTTTGGGGCCCTGAAGAAAAATGTTCATGGCCGTTGATTTCCTTCAGGCAAAGAGATGCATTCCTTGGTACAATCATGGTTCCATAGGCAACCACAAACATTTACCCTTGAAGGCACTGACCATCTTGTCTCACAGTGAGATAAATCTATTAACAGTTATAGCAATTATTTTTGAAATAGTAAACAGCTTACTTACTTTTTCCTCTGTGTCTCATTTTCGTTTGACGCCTCTTATACTTACAGTCTGGAAAGAGCTGTTGTGGGGGAGGAGGGGGGGGGGGGTAAGAACCGTCAACCTCCTATTGGGGTGGGGATGATAATTGGGGGGGGGGGGGGAGAGGAATGGGGTAGGGGGGGGGAGAGATGGAATGGAAAAACAGAGAGGGGAAATAAGGACATGGATGCAGGCATGAGAAAGGAAAAGATGTCGGGGGGGGGGGGGAGAATGGGCAGAGTGAGGGAGGAGGAGAAGATGGACAGAGAGAGAGGTAGAGAAGATGGACAAAGAACCAAGGGGGGGGGGGTGGGGAGCAGATGGACAAAGGGGATTTGGGGGGGGGGGGGAGCAGATAGAGTGGGAAGGAGCAGATGGACACACAGAGGGGCAGGAGGAGATAGAGAATAAGTGACAGAGGAGGTGAGCAGAGAGAGGTCAGAGAAGGAGGTAGACATAGAGTGGGAGGAGGAGCTAGACTAATAGAATTGGGATACATATATATCTGGGCAATGCTCAGCACTCAGCTAGTTCTATAACACAACTTTTGGTGGGTAGTGAGATCCCCTAATTCCTACACCATAAAGAAGATGTGGAAAAGAGAAGGTTGGATTTTAAGGCCACCAAATCAGGATTTTAAGGCCACCAAATCAGAGATGTGTAGTTATTCTTTGCCTGTGTATGAGTTAGACTCTTACTACTCTGCAGCAGGGAAAACAGGTTCTGGGCTCAACAGAACTGTCTAACACATGTCTCATAAATTAAATCCCTGGCCAACAGAAATTCTTTTGGAAGTTATTAAGATCCAGTCAGATCAATAACTCAGCTCCTCAAGAGAAACTATGTTCATTCCTTGCTTGAAACCAAGAAAATATCGCACATCTCCAACTAGTTATCGTAGTACTACTTTTACCAACCTGTTGTGTAGGTTAACTATCTGGAATGGTTAATCAACAGTAAACTTTTGTGAATACTGAAAAGAACTGAAACTTTAAAGTCAGTCCTGGTATTAGTTCAGAAGAAATTCTTCTGCTCTGGACAACATTATCTTTTGGGTTTTGTATTAATTAAGAAGAAATTATTCCACCCTGGACAACATTACCTAACTTAGGGCTGCTGTACAATAGTTGTAACATTGTAAGTGATATCTCAGTGGTATGTTGCCTGCTCGGGAGCTCAGTGTCTTGTGTCAGCTCTACAATTGGAGATTCTGAGGACACCTTCTCATTTAATTGAAATTCTTTTTTTAATGACTTTTATTTTAGATGCTAAGTCAGTAGTACCTAACCAGGGCATTATATTGAGTAGAATAAGTCCTTCAGGTATTTTAATTGTTAATCCTTTAGCTGTTGCTTGTTGAGTATTTTTTACACAGCAAAGAGTGCCATTGAGGTGTCATTCTGTGCACTCAATTTCTCTTTTCTATCCATCATCCAGTCCTGCATCCACATCTCATCTGTTACTGCTCACATTTAAGAGACTAGAGAAGTGGCAAAAAATACTGGTTTTATTGTATGCTCAGTGCCAGTGTAAGGGCAAAGTGACAAGCAGCTGCTTGCAGCACCAAAATGAGAGGGCCACCAGAAGCAAAATTTGTATAATTAGCTTACCATAATGAGTAATGAAAGCTGATATTGTGCAAGTATACAATTATGTAAGCAAGAATGTCTCAGTAAAAATGGGTGTACAAATGGTCCGTTTGTGAACTAATTGTGAATGTGTGGTTACAAACTGCCACTGACTTTCAAATTATAGATTTTCCTAGTTAGTATAAATCTGTTTGAAATGTAATATTTTTGATTAAGTGCCTGTCTAACTGGACTCAAGTTTTACCTAAAGTCTGCCTTAATGAGGGTTACAATAGTACTAAATCCCATTCCATGTTACACTTATTTACTCCTACCAATTAAAGGAGATGTTCCATGTCTCATCATCATATTTGGCGACAATATTGCACCCACCTCTGCAGTGAGTGTAACAACCCCAAAGCATCTCATAAATTGTGAAAAAACTGTATAATTTATCCTCCTGTTCTTCAACCTGTGAGGTTCCTGCTCATCACTCTCTTCACTGATGATTACTCCTTTCCTTGTTGATGTTGGATTGTTTTATCACTAGTAGTATTTGATAATTGTTTGGATAGAATTCATTAACACAATGGATTGAGATGTCACTATTATTTTGTTATATCCTTTGTTAAAAGGTATTATGAAATTATAGTAACAAAATCATGCCA
The DNA here is from genome assembly GCF_021461385.2 of Schistocerca piceifrons. NCBI lineage: Eukaryota > Metazoa > Arthropoda > Insecta > Orthoptera > Acrididae > Schistocerca > Schistocerca piceifrons. The sequence goes on from NC_060140.1 coordinate 458,859,001, forward strand.
TGAGATTTGAATAAAATTTCAACTTCTGTGAATGCCTCAATCTTGAATGACATTTCATACTTTGCAAATTACTGTTCAGCGTTCTTCCAGGGTAGATGTGGACTCAGACCACTATTTATTGGCTATGAACTGCAAATTAAAACTGAAGAAATTGCAAAAATGTAGGACATTGAGGAGATGGGACATGGATAAGTTGAAAGATACATAGGTTGTTGAGTGTTTCAGGGGGAACATTAGGCAATGATTGACCAAAACAGGGAAAACAAATACAGTAGAAGACAAATGGGTAGTTTTGAGATATGAAATAGTGAAAGCAGCAGAGAATTGAATAAGTTAAAAGACAAAGCCTACTAGAAATCCTTGGATATCCATGTTGGTACTGAATTTAATTGATGGAAGATGAAAATAAAAAAATGCAAAAAATGAAGCCAGCAAAAGGGAATACAAATGTCTAAAAATGAGACTGACAGGAAGTGCAGATTGGTTAAGCAAGAATGGCTAGAGGACAAATCTTAGAGTCTGGAAGCATATATAATTATGGGGAAAGATGGGTACCGCCTATAGGAAAATTAAAGAGACGTTTGGAGAAAAGAAAAGCAGCTGTATGAACATCAAGAGCTCAGGTGGAAATCTGACACCAAGCAAAGAAGCGAAAGCTGAAAGGTGGAAGGAGTATATAGAAGGGCTAAACAAGGGATACATACTTTAAGGCAACATTGTCTTAAACAAGGGAAATTTACTTTAAGGCAACATTATAGAAATAGAAGATATGACAATGAGATGAAGGTATGAAATTGCAAGAAGAATTTGATAGAGCACTGAAAGACCTAACTCAAAACAAGGCCTCTGGACTAGATGACTTTCCCTCAGAACTACTCATATCCTTGGGAAAGCCAGCCATAACAAAACTACCGTATTTACTCGAATCTAAGCCGCACTCGAATCTAAGCCGCACTCGAATCTAAGCCGCACCTGAAAAATGAGACTCGAAATAAAGGAAAAAAAAAAAAATTCCCGAATCTAAGCCGCACCTGAAATTTGAGACTCGAAATTCAAGGGGAGAGAAAAGTTTTAGGCCGCACCTCCAAATCGAAACAAAGTTGATCCATTGTAATATGAGATACAATTTAGGTCGAATGAATGACGATACAGCTACAGTAGTTCGGTTCGAGTCGTAAGCTTAGCAGTTAAGCTGTACCAGGTAGCCATTGCTATGCGTCAGGTGCTCTGTCCGTATTTATATGGGTACCCTTCCTTTTTCACGTGCTTCGTCTGGTTTGAGTCGATTTCCTTATTTTGCTTTGATCTGATAAGTGCCGTTTTCTTTGTTATAGGTGTTTACGTCACTCTAAGCTGAAAATGCGTTACTGTACTGTGTCATGAATTGTTTGTCGCATTCTGATCGTGCGTGTTTACGGCCTGTCACCGTTCGCGGCATGGCTCGCTTTAAAAAAAAAAAAAAAAAAGAGAGAGAGAGAGAGAGGAATCGTCTCATTAGCGAAACAATGGCAAGAGACTGCTATTTGTTGTTACTTACACTGCTGCTTTCTTTTATAATGATCAACAAGAACCAAATGATAGAGGATGTTCTAAATGAGAGTTTAGCGAAAATTTTTCTCCATTTGAAAATCTTTGCGGCCGCTTCTTTAGTACATCAAATTCTGCACAGAAATTAGTCATCTTAGATTTAAAAATCTAGTCAGTTACCGTGCTTCATTTCTGACAGTATCACTATTACGCATAAGAATAATACGAATATAAACATGACACGATACGTATATTCTTCCACATTTGCTGTTGTCTCACTGTAGTTTCGTAGTTTATTGGGCAGACAGGATTTAAATAAGATAGCAGCAAACACAAAAGAATACATGGCAAAATGTTTATATTTGTATTATTCTTATGGTGAAGAGAATACTGCATGTGATTCACATTTCATCAGGTTGCTATTAGCAACCACCTCTTCTCATAGGTAGGAAAAAATTCTGAACGTAGAGTTGGCCATATTGACAAACATCCCAAACAGTCTTACCAGTTGGATTTTCTTAGTACATTGAAATTCTGCTACATTCGAAAATGAACAATACGAAATTTGTATTTTCTTCGTTGGATAATGTATGAAAAGGCAGTGGTCGAAACTCGGGGTGGAGAAAAAAAAGCTCGTCTTCCACCTTTTTTTTAAATTTATTTACTGGCACAGAGGTTTTGGTGCCAGTATTTATCTTTGAGCCTACAAAGCCTGCCTGTGTAGCTCTACATATATTTGACGGCAGAAGTTAGTTGTGGCGGCACCTACCGACATTTTTAAGAACCTCCACTTGCTTTGCACTCGATTGTAAGCCGCAGGCAGTTTTTTGGATTAAAAAAACCGGAAAAAAAGTGCGGCTTGGATTCGAGTAAATACGGTAGTCTATCTCATACGCAATATGTATGAGACAGGTTAAATACCCCCAGATTTCAAGAAGAATGTAATAATTTCCAGTCCGAAGAAAACAGGTGCTGACTGGTGTCAATTTTACCAAACTATCAGTGTAATAAGTCATGGCTGCAAAATGCTAACATGTTTTATTTACAGAAGTTTGGGAAAACTAATAGGAACCAACCTTGGGAAAGGTAAGTTTGTATTCTGGAGAAATGTAGGAACTCATTAGGCAACATAGGTTAAGAAAAGGCAAACCTACATATAACTGTTGCAGATTTGGAAAAAGCTTTTGACAGTGTCAACTGGAATAACCTCTCTGAAATTCTGAAGCTAGCAAGGGTAAAATACAGGAAGTGAAAAGCTGAACTTGTGCAGAAAGCATGGAGAAGAAATAAAAACTTTGAGGTTTGCCACGGACATGTCCAGCAAGTATGGTAGCTGAGGCAACGTAACGGTTATGTTTTTTGCCAAAAAAACACGGACAAGTATTTATGTGTGAATGGGAGCATTATTGTGATGCAACTTCCAGGAGTTATTTTGTCACAGTTCTGGTTGTTTTCTCCAGATTGCTCCATGCAAATGGTGCAAAACTTCTGAGTAGTATTTCTTATTGAGCGTACAACCATAAAGCAGGTACTTGTGATGCACTGTCTCATTGCAATCAAAGAAAACAGTGAGAGGAACCTTCACATATGATCAGATTTGTCAAACTTTTTACAGTCTTTGCTCTTCAGGCAGCTTCCTTGGGGACTATTGGGTCTTGGTTTTGTCATACCAATATATCCATGTTTTGTAACCTTTTATAGTCTTCTTTAGAATTTCTGGAACATTGTCGACTTCATTCAGCCATTGCTGAGCAATGTCTATGCAACATCATTTTTTGTCAAAATTCAATAGTTTTAGAACAAACTTCACTGCTATATGTTTCATCCCTGAAACAACCAAAAAAACTGCATGGCCAAAGGATATGCTGAGATCATCAGCAACCTCTCTGAAGGTGATTCAGTGATTTTACAGAACCATTTTATGTACTTCTTCCACATTGTCATTGGTAATTGATGTGCTAGGGTGTCCATGGTGGATGTCTCAACCATCTTTGAAATGTGTATACCACTTGTAAATACATGTCTTACTCATAGTAGATTCGTGAAAAACCATAGTCAATATTTCAAATGCAGTGCTGCACTTTATTCCATTTTTCAATCAAAATTTAATGCAAATTCTTTGATCTATCTTTTTCTAAAGTAAAAATTTTCCCGAGCACTTGAAAACTCGTGTAACCTTTTCGACTGTCTGCTGTAAACTAAATATTCGAAACAGCTGAAAATGCAGACATACATCAGGAACATGCATATCAACAGAAATTGGATATATATAAAGCCCATGAAATTAAAAAGTTCTTGGTTACTTTTTGGTCACATCTCGTATACATACTGGTATACAAAACTCGAGGACGAATTAACCTTCACATGATGTGTTACCGCCAAGTAATATAGCTCGATGAAACTTGGACCATACATGGAGAGAACTGCTATACTACAAAAGGAAATTGAAATAAGTACGCAATGAGAAGAACAGAAATGACATTTTTACTCAAACACAATAATTACACTGAAGCCACCAAGACTCATAATGGTCCCCTGCCATTACAAACAGTAGAACATGGTTCTTAATAGGATGTGTGATGGTAATGCATGCTCGGCAACATCCTCTCTGGTTGGCCGCAAAATTGGTAAGTAGTTCTTGTGGTGGGGCGTGCCAATCCTCCAACAGATTGGTTGACAACTGGTGGATGATAGTTGGTGCATGTGGACGTGCTGCGATACATCTCCTCAATGCATCCCACACCTGCTCAGTGGGATTTAAGACGGGGGAATGGGCAGGGCATCCATTTCCCAAATATCCTCTTGTTTCAATGGAATACTTTCACATTTATCAGTTTTCACTAATAAGTGGGCTCCACCTAATGTATTTAATAATGAACCTTGTGTGGTCATATCTTGGTGCGTATAATTCCATCTGTCATCATTCCAGTGAAAGGCTTGTCTGTTTAATTTTGATCTGCACCATGCTATAGTTTGCATAGTATGAATGTAGCAGTATATAACAGTGTGAGGACAGCTTCTACCAAAATGGCATATCAACACATCCAGTTCCCAGGTGCTAAGCATGCTGTACAGCATGGCTAAGATGACGAAAGTGTTGACTGTACTACATAGGCTATTTGGGTCATCCCCTCCAACACTAGTTTTCCTTGACGCTGCAGATGGAGACTTACTCTTCAGCGTATACTCACATCCTGCCACCCCTCTAAACTTTCAGTTTGTTAGCACACCCATCTTTGCAACTCAGTGTAGATGATAAAAGTAATTTATTGCAGTACCACATGTTGATTACACTGAAATCCGTATTATAAAAAGGGTTGCATGTACATGTGTATGTATGTAGGCTCCACATTTCCTCCTAAACCACTAGACTGATTTCAACCAAACTTGGTACACATATCCCATACTGTCAGACAACAGCTGCTGTGGGGGTAAGAACCACCTGCCTGTGCGAGTTCAGGAGATATGACGTTACAAACAGTGAGATCCATAAGAAACTGCTGCATCATGCATGATGTTTAAATTCATTATGTATTCACAATAAATTTCACAGACAGCATCCATATATGTCATTTTAAATGCACCTATAAAATGTGTGCATGTAGTTGTTCCTTCCTTGCAGTTCCTCAGGAGATGTGACATCAAAAAAACTGCTGCATTGTGCATGATGTTGAAATTTATTTCTCCTTTGCTACAAACACTATTCACAACACAATATGCTAACCAATATCCACATATGCCACTAAATGTAACTGCACAAACCTATCATTGCACAACACACACTTCAAGAGACACGACATCATAAACACTGAGATGTGTGAAAATATGCCTCATCATGCATGAAGTATTAATATATTTAGTCTTTATGACTAAGACACTCCTACAGTCGTGTCAGCTTAAGGAAATTCTTGATGCCTGGTCATGCTTTTGACAGCTTGCAACTGTGAAGTGTGAATGGCTGCAGGTGAAAAAAGTAACCCTCTATAGAGGTCTTGGGTTAGTGTCTTTGGTTAGTAATCAAAATATCCTTGGTCCCTGGTTCAAAATGTGCCACCACTTAAATTTTGATTAATAATCAGCATTGGTGGTTGAGTACTTCCGGCGTAAGGAGTCACCCTCAACGGCCTTGTCAAAGAGGGCAGAGGAGCGGACAGATGTTCAGGGCACTATTTCGTCCTCGGGGTGAGAAACTGCCCCTAAAGGTGGAAGAATCAGCAATGATCAATGGCATGAGCATGCAGAAGGTAATGGAAACCTGCATTAGAGACACATAACTTGTATCCACAGGACATGTGGCCTGTAATTGAAAAGGTGACATGATGATTTTTCCATTAACAAAAGATTCCGGATTAGTCCTCTATTCGGATCTCTGGGAGGGGACTGGGGACTGCCAAGGGGGAGGTGGCCATGAGAAAAAAATTGAAAAACCAACAAAAGGATAACATTCTGTGAGTTGGGGCATGGAATGTCAGAAGCTAAAATGTGGTAGGGAAGCTATCTGAATCTAGATATAGTAGGGGTCAGTGAAGTGAAATAGAAAGAAGACAAGGATTTCTGGTCAGATGAATATAGGGTAATATCAACAGCAGCAAGAAATGTTATAATGGGAGTAGGATTGTTTATGAATAGAAAGTTAGGGTCGAGAGTGTGTTACTATGAACAGTTCAGTGATAGGATAGGTTTCTTCTTACCAGAATTGACAGCAAACCAACACCAACAACGATAAATCAGGTATATATGCCGAAGTCGAAAGCTGAAGATTAAGAGATAGAGAAAGGGTAATACAATATGTAAAGGGAGATGAAAATCAAATAGTCATGGGGGACTGGAATGCAGTTACAAGGGAAGGATTAGAAGAAACAGTTATGGGAGAATATGGGCTTGAGACAAGGAATAAGAGAGAAGAAAGTCTAATTGAGTTCAGTAATAAATTTCAGCTAGTAATAGAGAATACTCTGTTCAAGAATCACAAGAGGAGGTGGCATACTTAGACAAGACCAGGTAATATGGGAAGATTTCAATTATATTACATCATGGACAGAGATTCTGAAATCAGATACTGGATTGTAAGGCAAGATATAGACTCAAATCACAATATAGTAGTGATGAAAAGTAGGCAATACGCAAAGAAGTGGGATGCGAAAGTACTAAGGAATGACGAGATACACTTGAAGTTGTCCAAGATACAGCAATAACGAATAGCTCAGTAGGCAGTACAGTTGAAGGGGAATGAAAATCTCTAAAAAAGGCGATAACAGAAGTTGGAAAGAGAAACATAGGTACAAAGAAGGTAAGTGCAAAGAAACCATGGGTAACAGAAGATATACTTCAGTTGATCAATGAAAGGAGGAAATACAAAAATATTCAAGGAAATTCAGGAATACAGAAGTACAAGTTGCTGAGGAATGAAACAAATATGAAGTGCAGGGAAACTAAGACGAAATGGCTGCATGAAAAATGTGAAGAAATTGAAAGAGAAATGATTGTCACAGGGACTGACTGAGGTTATAGGAAAATCAAAACAACCTTTGGTGAAATTAAAAGCAAGGTTGGTAACATTAAGAGTGCAGTTGGAATTCCACAGTTAAATTCAGGAGGTTACAGTGAAGGGCTCCATGAGAGGGGAAGATTTAACTGATATGATAGAACAAGAAACAGGAATCAGTTTAGAAGAGATTGGAGGTCCAGTATTAGAATCAGAATTTAAAAGAGCTTTGGAGGACTTAAGATCAAATAAGGTAGAAGGGATATATAACATTCTATCAGAATTTCTAAAATCATTGGAGGAAGTGGCAACAAAATGACTATTGATGTTGGTGTATAGAATGTATGAGTCAGCGACATTCCATCTGATGTTTGGAAAAATATCATCCACACAAATCCAAAGACTGCAAGAGCTGACAAATGAGAGGACTATCACACAATCAGTTTAATAGCTTATGCATTCAAGTTGCTGACAAGAATAATATACAGAAGAATAGAAAAGAAAATTGATGATGTGTTAGATGATGATCAGTTTGACTTTAGGTAAGGTAAAGGCACCAGAGAGGTAATTCTGACATTTCAGTTGATAATGAAAACAAGACTAATGGAAAATCAACATAAGTTCATAGGATTTGTCAACTTGGGAAAAGCATTTGACAGTATAAAATGGTGCAAGATATTCAAAATTCTAAGAAAAATATGGGTAAGCTGGAGGAGAGACATGAAATATACAATATGTACAGGAGCCAAGAGGAAATAATAAGAGTGGACCACCAAGAACGAAGTGCTCGGATTAAAAAGGTTGTAAGATAGGGATGTAGTCTTTCACCCCTACTAATCAATCTGTACATCGGAGAAGCAATGATGGAAATAAAAGAAAGGTTCAGGAGTGGGATTAAAATTCAATATGAAAGGCTATCAATGATATGAGTCACTGATGACATTGCTATCCTGAGTGAAAGTGAATAAGAATTACATGATCCGCTGAATGGAATGAACAGTCTAATCAGTAGAGAATAAGGATTGAGAGTGAATGAAAGGAAGACAAAAGTATGAAAGTAGCAGAAATGAGAACAGCAAGAAACTTAACGTCAGGATTGACGGTCATGAAGTAGATGCTACCTAGACACCAATGTAACCCATGATGTCGGAGCAAGGAGGACATCAAAAGCAGACTAGCACTGGCAAAAAGAGCATTCCTAGCCAAGAGAAGTCCACTAGTATCAAACATAGGCCTTAATTTGAGGACGAAATTTCTGAGAATGTACATTAAGACCACAGCATTGTATGGTAGTGAAATATGGACTGTGGGAAAACCAGAACAGAAGAGAATTAGAGCATTTGAGATGTGGTGCTGCAGATGAATGTTGAAAATTAGGTGACCTGATAAGGTATGGAATGAGGAGGTTGTGTGCAGAATTGGAGAGGAAAGGAATATGTGGAAAACAGCGATAACGGTCTTGTAATGTTACCAGATGTGATGGTGGAGTCATTATGAGTGGGGAACAACACAATATCTCCAGCTCGCAGGTAATGTAAGCCAGCCAACTACTCGATTAAGGCCCAAGTGGCTGCTGCCACAGTCTCATTTCTATCTGCAACCAAACCTATTCAAGTCCATGAGCGACTGAAGTATTAATGATGACTCTCGCTATGTGTGGTACCATGATATAATTCTGTTGGTGCATTTAACGACATTTGGGGGACATTTATTGCAAATACTTTGGACTGTCCATGTTACAACTGGGCATGCTTGGGATCTGAGAACAGTTACATCTGTCTACGACTATTAACTTCCGCTTTGGCCATCTTTAAGACCATTTGGCCAAGTGATTAAATTCAGCCTTACTTATAAATGGTTCCCATCATAGCAATTTAAATTTTTCTACAGCTGTTTTCATCTGCAGTGCTGGAAAATTCATGGGGTACATAATACTTATGTACAATGCGTCATTTGTTTTGTACTAGCTCACAAACCCGACATGCCCAGATATTCATTTTGTCAATTTGCTATTAGAAATGAAAACAAAAAATAAACTGTGTTTGTAGTGTCATACTGAACAATTTCATTTGCAGACATTCATGAAAATATCTTGAAATTATGAAACAGTTTCTGTACACTGGGTGCAGCTGCTTCATGTGCCTGCACCATGGTTTTGTTAATGTCTTCATGGCAACACCTCCTCATACTTTTTTTCATCATCAGTCTTCTGACTGGTTTGATGTGGCCCGCAACTTTCCTTCTAATAATATTGTTACATTCCATCCTGGATTTTCCATTGTTTGATTTAGTTTTATTCTCTTATTTATAGATTTAAAGATGGGTGTAGATCACAGCTGAAACTGATCATTGTAAAAATAAAACCACTGATTGATAGCAAGCATAGTAAAAAAAGAAAATAGGACACCCAGATTGTGATTTTTGTAAAGTTATTAATGCAAATGCCTGGATGTTTGGAAAAGAACACAGCTGATTTCCTTCCCCACCCTTTTGAGACTGTTTTCTATCTCTAATGACATTATCACTGTTATATCCTAGCCAGTAATGCCACCCGAGCCCGCAGCCAAAAGGTTGGCAGCATCAAAGTCCGGACGCCGTCCGCATAAGCAGCGCCAGCGAGACAGGAAATCGCCGCAAGTCTGCGCGCGCCACCGCTGGCTTCTGGCTTCTTAAGCGCTGGAGTCGCGAGCGCTAGGACAATTCTGTATTCGCCGCTCAGTTGTATACTCGCCACCGAATTGTGTACTTGCTAGTCAGTTGTGTGTTCATCGCATCAGAGTTGTTGTTTGTCGTCAGCCGACGCTGACCTAGCCGCTCCGACTCGAACTAGACAGATTTCTGTATCTTCGTTAATAAAGATAAGTACCGACTTTTATTTAATCAGAGTGTTTGGGTTTTCACCTTTCTGTTCACTGTTCCAGTGGACCGGTCGGCCCACTATTAAAAGTGTGGCGGTGACTTCGTAAGCCGATTCTACAGCGAATTGTTTGTCGCTACAAACACCGCCACAAAACTGGCGACAAGGATGGGATTTTGTGACACCGCCTCCACTGCACCGATCCAGAGACAGTGTAATAAACTATTTGTGAAGCTACGCATCCAGGATACGACCTTCAATTTTCAATTAGACACTGGTGCGTCTGTGACTCTCATAAATAGTGCTACGTATGCTGCTATCGGCCGCCCTAAACTTTCAGCGGCAAAACATTCTTTGGCTACTTATAGTGGAGAACAAATTCCTGTGTTAGGTGTATGTAGCGTGCCAGCCACATTCCGTGGCAATACAAAAACAGTTTCATTCACAGTGCTCCGCGCTACAGACGGTGGAAACATTTTCGGATTAGACTGTTTTGACTTGTTTGGCCTGTCTATCCAAGACAATGTGTTGCAAATTAATTCTGTTGTTGTTCCGCAAGACAGCATAACCGATTTGTGTAAACGATACAGTGACATATTTAAAGACGAACTAGGTTGTGCTGCGAACTTTGCCGCTCATATTACGTTACAAGATAATGCTCAGCCTCGATTTTTTCGTGCTCGTCCAGTGCCTCACGCCCTCCGGGCACCTGTAGCAGATGAACTTCGTCGTTGGCAAAACAACGCTGTTATTCAACCCGTTTCAGCGAGCCAGTGGGCTTCTCCCTTAGTTATTATAAAGAAACCGTCTGGCAAGTTACGTTTGTGTGCTGATTTTAAGTCGACAGTTAATCCTCAGACTGTCATTGATTCTTTTCCTTTGCCTAGACCGGACGAGCTGATGGATAAGTTAGGGGAAGCTCGTTTCTTTTCCAAAATTGATCTCCGTGAAGCATATTTGCAATTGCCCCTCGACGAGCAATCACAACAGTATTTTGTCATAAACACGTCGTTGGGGTAATTCCGTTTTCTGCGTTTGCCTTTTGGCTGTGCGTCAGCTCTAGCTGTTTTTTAGCGTTTTTTGTCACAACTTCTGGCTAATGTGCCATCGTGTTGCAACTATTTAGACGATATTGTTGTGTCCGGTCGGACGCCTGCTGAACATTTCCGTAATTTGGAGTGTTTGTTTAAAGTGTTGTCTCAGGCAGGCCTACGTTGCAACATCGATAAATGTTCATTTTTCCTTATGGAGATGGAGTATCTGGGACATGTTATTAATGCTCAAGGCATTCATCCCTCCCAGTCACATTTAGCAGCTATTCGTGATTTGCCCGCCCCTCGCAATCTGCATGACTTGCAAGCGGTTCTTGGCAAATTGACATATTATATTAGGTTTATACCTAATGCATCACAGATTGCTGCACCGTTGCATCGTCTCCGCCGTAAGAATGTTCCGTTTGTGTGGTCAGCTGATTGCCAATCAGCCTTTCAGCAGCTTAAAAAGGCTTTATTGAATGATCATTGTCTGGTCCATTACGACCCTAACAAGCCTCTGGTGTTAGCTTGTTCCTCAGCGGACAGCTCAGAGACTACAACGTTGGGCTCTTTTGTTATCACAATACCAGTATGAGATACTGTATCGCCCTACAGCTCAGCATGCAAACACTGAAGCGCTTTCTAGATTGCCGATTGCTGCGGATGATGTCTTCGATTCCTCTGACGACTCTTGCCATCAGATTGACGCCGATGAGCATCAATCCCTCCGGGATTTTCCGATTGATTATCGTCAGGTGGCACGTGAGACAGCTACGGATCCTCATCTGAGTTTACTATTACGTTTTGTTCAACGTGGTTGGCCGTCCAAGGCAAAGGACATATCGGATCCTGTGGTTCGTCGCTATTATCCGCAACGTCATCTGTTGTCTGTTTCGCACGGAGTTTTGCTGTTACGCACCGAGAATGACCAGCTTCGTGTAGTGGTTCCCCAAGTGCTCCAATCCAAGGTCCTCGACTTGTTGCATCAAGGTCATTGGGGAGTGGTCCGCACCAAGCAGCTTGCCCGCCGTCATTGTACATGGATCGGCATTGATAAGCAGATTACGCAGATGTCTACAGATTGTTCGACGTGTGCCGAACACCAAGCTGCTCCGCCTCAACGCTATTTTGAGTGGGCACGCCCTGCCGGTCCCTGGCAGCGAGTACATATTGATTTCGCTGGTCCATATTGGAATTCTCGTTGGCTCATCGTGATAGATGCATTTAGTAATTTTCCATTTGTTGTGCCCATGCAGTCTACAACGTCTGCACAAACTATACAGGCGTTGACTTCAATTTTTTGTATTGAGGGTCTTCCAGAAGTTTTAGTGTCTGACAATGGTCCACAATTTACCTCTGCTGAATTTGAAAGTTTTTGTTCTGCCAATGGCATTCGCCATGTTCTTACTCCGCCGTTCCACCCTCAATCGAATGGTGCAGCGGAACGTTTTGTACGCACATTCAAGGATCATATGGACCGCCTTCGTGCTACGCACCCTCGTCAGCAGGCCCTCATCACGTTCCTGTCGTCGTACCGGACCACGCCACGCGACGGCCCTTCGCCTGCGGAGCTTCTCCACGGCCGTCGTCATCGCACCCTACTACGGTTGTTGCACCCCCCGGATCGACCCGCCGCTTCTGAGTGCACAGGAGGCATCAGAACCAGTTGCGCTGCGCTGGCCGCCCGGATCCTGCCGCTCGTTCTTTGTCCACAGATTTGGTCCGCAGCGGGTTCCAGCCGCGCCTTCTGACTTCGCTGCCGCCCCCAGGGCAGCAGCAGCAGCAGCTGTCGCCGCTACCACGCCGACAGCCCGTCCCGTTGATGCCTCCCGCGCAGCTTCATCCGGGAGCGCCCCAGGTGGTCGCTCCGGCGCCTGCGGTCCCTCTTCAGTCGCCACCGCCTTCGGAGCTGATGGACGTCGACCCCTCAGCCGGGCCGCCTTCCCAAGCGGTGGCTGTGCAGCCTGTCCTGCAGCCGCTTTCCTTGGGCACCCCCAAGGAGTCTGACACCGCAGCGCCTTGTCCGGCGCCCACTCAGCAGCCGTCGACGCAGCATCAGGAGACGCTGCCTCTCTTCGTGGGTCCCGACGCCCAATTCGCGTCCAGTACCAGAAGCTGCGCCCGTGGTCACAGGCGTACACCCTGACCTCAGTTTTCAGTCGGTGTTTCCCGAGGCCCCGCGCCGCCAATGCTGGGGTGCGGACCGGGGACTGCCACCGACAACAGTCTCCGCCCCGGTCTCTTCTGCTACGCCTGCGGCCAGACCCCTCCCCCGCCGTCGACGCTCGCCACGTCATTACTCAACGACGGTGCGGCGATTTGGGGGGGAGGAGTGTTATATCCTAGCCAGTAATGCCACCCGAGCCCGCTGCCAAAAGGTTGGCAGCATCAAAGTCCGGACGCCGTCCGCATAAGCAGCGCCAGCGAGACAGGAAATCGCCGCAAGTCTGCGCGCGCCACCGCTGGCTTCTGGCTTCTTAAGCGCTGGAGTCGCGAGCGCTAGGACAGTTCTGTATTCGCCGCTCAGTTGTATACTCGCCACCGAATTGTGTACTTGCTAGTCAGTTGTGTGTTCATCGCAGCAGAGTTGTTGTTTGTCGTCAGCCGACGCTGACCTAGCCGCTCCGACTCGAACTAGACAGATTTCTGTATCTTCGTTAATAAAGATAAGTACCGACTTTTATTTAATCAGAGTGTTTGGGTTTTCATCTTTCTGTTCACTGTTCCAGCGGACCGGTCGGCCCGCTATTAAAAGTGTGGCGGTGACTTCGTAAGCCGATTCTACAGCGAATTGTTTGTTGCTACGAACACCGCCACAAAAATCACCAACAAGGTGTTACACCCCTTCTCTTCCTCTGAGAAGAGGGAACTTTTTTTTTTTTTAGAAAGCTAGGAGTGTTGTCTTCTGTTTTAAACATTTCTGTTGGTAGATTTAGGAATCTCACTTCTTGAAGGTATGTACGGGGTCAGCATTTCTATATCATTGTGTTGCAGATAGTTAGCAAATAACATATGAGTGTTCTTAAGTATGTCTAATCTGCAACATGAAACTGTAGTTGAAAAGATTTTCTTATTCAGACTACATACTGGGTGCCCGCAAACACTGACAGATGCAAAATGTCACATCATTAGTAGCTTTTGGAAAAATAAGTTAACTTTTATAGCTTACAGATGGAAAGTTTTGTATAAAATGAAACTTCACAGAGACTGAATAGGATAGTTGGCCATGAATGAAGAGGGACAGGGTCATATATTTTGGTTTCAAGGAGAAAGTAATCTTTGTCATGCAGATGGCAAATTTTACCCTGTAGTCCTACAGGAAACACATGAAATATGGGGTATTGTATTCCGTTGCTAAATAATTGACTCCTTTCAAGAAAATTTTACAGTTCTACATATTATTTCTTTAAAAAAACATTGTCTAACATAGACTGGTTGTTTGTATTCTTTTGCAAAGATATTTTGTGTCTTTGTTTCAGAAATTGATACAAAATTCAGGAGAAGTAAAAATGATTGGTATTCCATTGACAGATGAAAATGGCTCCATAAGCACAGTAAGGCTGCCAGAAGTTTCTGCTACAAGAGGTGAAAGGATGATAGAAAACATTGAGCATAGTCATGTTGTTCACGCCCCCATAGCTGTTTCCAGTGAAGGGAAAGGAAACATAGAATTTAGTGGGAACATATGTTCCAAACAAGTTAATCCAAATCTTTTGGCAGCAAAACCTCATTTAGGAAATGTTATTTCCCTCAATGAAATCGCAAAACCTGAAGACAGGTGAGTTTTTTCCTTATACTACAATATCTGCACTAAATTGTTTATCAACATTGTAGATGAAAGAGCATTTTTGTTTCACAGACTGCTTCTCTTGGGAGGATACATAGGTGTTCTTGACCACATGGAATATATGAATGTGACACCTAATATAAAGACATTCACATTATTGTTAGACTGTACTCCACAGACACTTACAGCAGAACATGTAAGTAAAAATCTGGAACTGGCCTTCTGACTGAATTGTTTGCAGCAAAATAGGGATACAGGAAACTTTTACCTGACAGGTGGCAGCAGACTGACAGCTGTTCAGTAGCTTACTCATTCACTACCATTTGTACTCAATATTTTTGTGGTGAAGAAAATGGGAGAGGAATTAGTTGGAGAAAATTAAATTTTAGGATGACTGGAAAGTAACTGAATATTTCTGCTCATTGAAGGCACAGTAAGAGAGGTAAATTACTAATGAGATACAAGAAATGGATAAAATTACAAAATCCAAAGTGTTAGCAGTGGCAGAGGGTTCAGTTAACAAGTCAAAGATAAAGGGAGATGTGAACAAGGGAAGCTAGCTATTGGAGGATGGAAAAAGGAATGCAGGGTTCACCAGAAGAAGGTAGTAGAAACAAAGAGGTGTGGGGGAAAAGAAAAAAATGGTTCAAATGGCTCTGAGCACTATGGGACTCAACTGCTGTGGTTGTCAGTCCCCTAGAACTTAGAACTACTTAAACCTAACTAACCTAAGGACATCACACATATCCATGCCCGAGGCAGGATTTGAACCTGCGACCGTAGCAGTCGCACGGTTCCGGACTGCGCCCCTAGAACCGCGAGACCACCGCGGCCGGCTGGGGAAAAGAAGACTAGCTATCTTACTTGAAGCCAAATGACTGATAGAAATCAGGTATGTGCTGCAGAAAAAAGTTCCAATTGATAATGTGAACAAATGTTTTTCATAATGGGATTAAGGTTCAAGCCCTCCAAAGAGATTGCCACTAACACTTTTACACTTTAATTTTTTATGTGACATCATTTTTTCTTTGTTGGCTATAATTATTAGACAAAAGTGTATTTGTTGAACACAGTCAGTTGATTTTGGCATTTATGATCAGTGATCTTTTCGTACAGTTAACTCAGATAACTCAACATAAAGTTCAGATGACATCTTCATCTGTTCACACATGTTCTGAAATTAAAGTAGCAGTTTGCCAGATATACACACAATAACATACAAGTTAACAGAAAATTAACATGACACAACTTCTCATATAGGTCCACTAGAATTACATTATTAAAACATAATGTTTTCATGAAGTAGACTTTCTGTGAGTCTATATTATACGCTACCTGTGTAACGGCTGTAAAGAGTGTGGTGGCCCTGCAGTTAAGTCATTTGCTTCCTCTCCACTTTCAGAAAGGGTGTTACTACAATATACACCATTTGTATTTGCCTCCTTTTTATACTTACGAGGGCCGCTTTTTTTTTTTTTCAACCTCCGATCGCTTAGTATAGGAGCTATGTGAGTGGCAAAAAGTGGACATGCACTGTAGGCTACTGCGCAACTCTCACACTACACACTTTGCACTGCTGACCTCAAGGCATCAGAGTGCATTGCACTGCAGCCACATAAACATGGCTGCCGTCATTGTTGCTCCCACCAAGTGTGAATTACGAAGTGTAATTCAGCTTCTGCAAGCAGAAGGGAATAGCGCAGCAGAAATTCATCGGAGAATGAGCTGAGTGTATGGTGATAACTTTGTGACTGATGATGTTGTGCAAGAATGGGCGAAATGACGTGTGTGATGAAGGGGGCCAAGGACGCAAGTCGGTCGTTACTGCCGACCTTGTTGAACAAGTTGACAGAATGGTTAGAAAAAATCGTAGGTTCACCATAACTACTTTGTGTATGGAAATTCTGGAAGTTTCAAGATCTGTCATACACTCTATCATTATTAAACATTTAGGCTAGCTACATAAAACTTTGTGCCCACAAAAGTCACCAAGTGGCATCAGCTTTGAATTTCCTCGACGATTATCATGATGCATTAGAGATCTTTTTGAAATCAGTTGCTACTGGATATGAAACTTGGATCCAATACGACACACCGGAAACAAAATGACAGTCACAACAATGGATGCATCCAAATTCACCAACCAAAGCAAAAAACTTCAAACAAACATTCAACAACAGAAAGGTTATGGCTACCGTGTTTTGGGACCAAAAATGTGTGTTGCTTGTAGAGTTTATGCAGCCCGGAACCACTGTCATTGCTGCTTTACGACGTGTCTGGAGAGCCATTCAAAACAAACGAAGAGGAATGCTGACTTCAGGAATTGTGTTGATCCATGACAATGCTCATCCACCCAATGCTGGCACAACCGAACAGCTCCTTGAACAATTTCAATGCGACATTTTTGATCACCCACCATACAGTCCTGACCTGGCACCCAACGACTTTCACATTTTCCCTGAGCTGAAGGCAGGAGGGCTCAGTCATTTGGGTGATTAGGTTGAAAAGTAACCATTAGTGTACAAAACTTTTGGTAAGAAAATAATTGTTTTCTGTGAACTTGCCTTTTATTTATAGCCTATCGGAGGTTTTTTAAAAAAAATGGCCTTCATAGTATGCCTCATGTCAATTTTAGAAGTTGTTCATTAGATTTCATAGCAGAACTGTCTTGAATCTTCTGTCGCAAAAGGGAATTTGAGTTGTATCATACTTTGGGCTCTACCTGTTAATGCCTCTCTCTCTCTCTCTTTCTTTTTCTAGGCAGCCTGCTCATGAACATCTACACATCACATACAAATTATGACCATCCCACTATCAGAAATAAGCAAAACTCAAAACAGATATGTATAGTTGGAAACTAAACATTTAAGTGCTCTACATTTACAAGCAAACACTGTCTCATTAATGATTTTCAGGAATGTCATACTAAATTGGCAATAAGAATATATATTTTGTACAATTGAGGAAATCACGATTTTTTTACTGCTATGGTTAAAGTGCAGTTATGGTGTTGGGGGTTTCTGCATCACGCTAAGATGTTGGTAAGATTGCGGTGATGAGACGGCCAATTGTGAGTCATATGCAGTTAGCAAATGAAAATATTGTTCTTCATTTCTTTTGATTCGTGTATGAAGCTAAGTTATATTTAATTTTTGTTGTGATGCCATAGAGTTTTTTACCTTTCTACATTTTGTAAATAAAGTTAGCTAATAATTTCGTTTGTCTCATAGGAATTTAGGATTTATATTATTTGCAGTTAGCACATATTTTAGATGTTTATATATTCTGTGGCTCATTCTGATGTTGTGATAGTCTGCAGCATCTGAATTAATTTCTTTTTTTCTAAGCAAAATATTGTAGCTTAATAGAGTTGTGTTTAATGTCTGTCAACATGGAAGGTTTCCAGATAATGTACACAAAATTGGTTATTATGGATTATAGGGTTGACAAGTTATTCATGCATATGTCAGTGTGGTGTTTAATTGTGGGCCTACTTTAAGAATTTTTTGATTGATGATAACTCATATTGAGTCAGTGTAATTGCAAGGTGAAGTCATATAATGATGTGCGGATGCAGAAAGAATATGCCAAAAAAGTTCTTCTGAAATGTTCCTCATTAGTAGAAAGAATTTTTCTGTGATATTCGGTGATGTTGTTGAAAAGAAGGTTCACATATCTCTCTTCTCTGTATACACGGACACAGTTGGTTTTCTGGTAGTTGCCTGTCAAATGGTGATGTTTTGAAGCTGATATTTATGTGGGTCAGCATGTGTCCCAATACTTTTATGGCCTCAGAGCTATATTTGGTGAGACGCAAAAGAACAAAACATTTTCTTCTCAGGATTCAGAAGAAGGATGTATTGCCAGCAAGCACTATTGTTTCTGTTTTTCTTCGCACAACTGTCTTGAAGGTTTCGTTGATCTGTCCATGAACCATAGCGTCCACTTTAAAGACCCAGGGACAGGTGCACACACCAACAGCCCCGGGGGTAGATGATAGCCTTGGGAGGGCAAGCCATGACAAAACTCTTCCATCTGGTGTCCAAGATGTATGAGACAGGCGAACTACCCTTGAAGAATTTAATAATTCCTGTTCCAAAGAAAGCAGTTGCTGACAGGTGTGAAAATTACCAAACTATCAGTTTAATAAGTCATGACTGCAAAATATTAATATGAATCCTTTACAGAAGAAGGGAGAACTGGTAGAAGCTGACTTCGGGGAAGATCAGTTTGAATTCCATAGAAATGTAGGAATATGTGAGGCAATACTAATTGTATGACTTATCTTAGAAAATAGGTTAAGGAAAGACAAACCTACATTTATAGCATTTGTAGACTTAGACAAACCTTTTGACAATGTTGACTGGAATACTCTCTTTGAAATTCTGAAGGTAGCAAGGATAAAATAAAGGTAGTGAAAGGCTATTTACAACTTGTACAGAAACCAGATGGCAGTTATACAAGTCAAGGGACATGAAAGAGAAATAGTGGTTGAGACAGGGTTGCTGCCTATCCCCAATGTTGTTCAATCTGTACATTGAAAAAGCAGTAAAAGAAACAAAAAAATGGAAAAAGAGTTAAAGTTCAGGGAGAAGAAATAAAAACATTAAGGTTTGTCGATGATTGTAATTCTGTCAGAGACAGCAAATGACTTGGAAGAGCGGTTGAACAGGATGGACAGTGTCTTGAAAGCAGAATATAAGATGAACATCAACAAAAGCAAAATCATGATAATGGAATGTAGCCAAATTAAATAAGGGAAGAAACGAGACACTTGAAGTAGTAGATGGACTTTGGTGTTGCAGCAGCAAAATAACCAATGATGGCCCTAGTAGAGAGGATGTAAAATGTAGACTGGCAATGACAAGAAAAGCATTTCTGAAGAAGAGAAGTTTGTTAACACTGAATGTAGATTTAATGTAAGGAGTCTTTTTGGAAGGTATTTGTATAGAGTGTCATCATGTATGGAATTTAAACATGGATGATAAGCAATTTAAAGAAAAATAGCCTAGAAGCTTTCGATTTGTGCTACTACTGAAGAATGTTGAAGATTAGGTGAGGAGGTACTGAATAGAATTGGGAAGAAGAGGAATTTGTGGCACAACTTGACCAAAAGAAGGGATTAGTTGATAGGATACATTCTGAGGCATTAAGGGATCACCAGTTTGCTTTTGGTGGGAAGTGTGGGGGGAGGAGGGGGGGGGGGGGGGAATCGTAGATGGGGACCAAGAGATGAATACAGTAAGCAAATTCAGAAGGATGTATGTTGCAGTAGTTATTCAGAGATTTAAGAGGCTCGCATAGGATAGAGTAGCATGGAGAGTTGCATCAAACCAGTCTTTGGACTGAAGACCACAACAACAACAATTGTAATTTACAAAAATGTCATTAGCCCACAACCTAATTGTGTAGGTACAAGTAGATTGCAATTTCTTATTATTATGTTACGATGTCAGAGACTGTGGTTTGGCTGAAACTCTACTGCACAGCTTGCTTAAAAAAAATGCTTCGTCATTTACTAAGAATATATGATGATTTTCGAGGTTATAGTTAGGAACTAATAAGACTGAAATGAACAGCAGTTATATTCATACCAAACAGCACTTCTAGTATCCATTGCATTTTTGTTGCTGAAAGCATGATCAAAATGCAGCTTTGTTTACAGTGGGAAATAAATGAAAAACTAAAACCTTAATGCCTACCTCCATTTTGCTCATCACTGACTGTCTTCATTTCCCAGAACCCATTGTGATGGTTATCAACATGTACATGTCAGGTAAAATCTGCTGGCATCATATCTGCACTTAACCATTCTTATTATCTGTAAATTTATGTTTTTATTGTTACCTTTCCTATAGTGTTTTATTGTTATCTAGGTTGCATTGATTACCTTAGCTGTGTATTATTTACATTGTCCAAACTATGACAATTTCAGTAGCTTTATGGTGGTCAAAGACAGATGACTAAATCAGGAAAAGAAAATAAAGTTGATGTAAAGGCTTAACACGTTGGTTACTATAGTTGAGTTGATGTAAGGTGATCCCTGACAATTGCAGTGGGCTGGACAGAGCAGCTTCACATGCTTCCAATAGCATAATGTGATTTTGTTGTGCCTATGGCAGTTCCTCATTGTTCTCACAGCTGTATAGATGGCTATTATTTACACCTGCAGCCATTTGTGCTTCACAGTTGAAAGCTGCCAATAGTGCTGCTAGCTGTTAGGGATCTTCTTAAGCTGTCTCGACTATAGCAAGTATTGGCATTGTTATTTATCAAAGTTTCTTTGCAGGAGCTGATGACTACCATGAAAAAAAGTGGTATTAAACCGGACATTGATTTCTACAATATGTTAATAAGAAGAAGAAATGTGAGAGCTGACTACAAAGCTGGAAAAGTAAGTTTCCCCGTAGCTCGATGATACCCTCATGAGCAATTGTATTAGAGATGGCGTCTGTGCTGGAGAGAGAGCACTGCTGTTGACATGGTGAATGGCGCAGTTTGAAAATGGGATGTTGTCAGATCTTATATTGGCTGTCAACATGACTGTGAAATGCAGGATGAGCAATATACTTAATATCTGCCCACTTGATCATGGCCAGGTAGTGAGTCTCACTCCAGTGCTGAGGTTGTACAGGTTTTCACATGTCACTGTGTCAGCATTATCACAAGCAACTTGATTCAAGGAAAACTTCCAGCGTCATAGTTAACTGCTGTAGTTCCACTAATTACAGTTTAGATGTTCTTCATCATAAACCATTAAAATAAACTCATTTCTCTGCCAATCTGCCATGCCAATAGTGGTTGCATGCTACAATTTGATCTACCTGTCCTCTCATTGTCTCATTATAAAATATCTAATTAGCCGTACACACACAGAACAACCTGCTTATTTATCATGTATAGATTTGTATGTTTGTTTTATAGCCTACCATTAAGATTGGTAAACAAAGCAACAATTAAATGTTTCCAGCTGGATTAAATGTTACAGTATGTAAATTAAGGACGAAAGGAAGATTATAGTTTAAAATCCCATCAGCAACAGGGTCATTAGAGATGGTGCACCTTTTAGTATTGCGGAAATATGGGGAAGAAATCACACATCTGTCCTTTCAAAGAAACCGTCCTGTTACCTTAAGTAATTTATGGAAAGCACAGGAAACTTATATATGGATGGGTGGACAGAAATATGAGCTGATTTACTCCAGAATGAGAGTTCAGATTGTTTTGGAGCCATTTATTATTGTTTCTGCATTGTATTGCATCTCGCTCATTTGAATCGTCAGTGAACTATGTTAGTATTGCCTCTTTTCATAATTACAATTCTATTTTATCTTTGTGGGTCGTTTCTTGCTAAAATGTATTAGTTTTTTAATTGACAGTAGGAAATGACTTGCAGGAGATCTAAAAGAGAGCAGTTGTGTTTGGATTTTGATGTCCTTCACACCACCTCTTTAATTTAATGAATAATAGGCTCATGGTAATGACTAGGTCACTTGCCACACTGCATTCTAACCCAGAAAAGTACAACACTTCAGTGGTGATAAATTTCAGTTTATATACATTCCTACCCAATTTTGGAACACTTGTGTCTACATAGGAGATAATGGCTTTTTGTAATTCAAAAGCAACTCCATTTTAGCAGCATTACTTCATCACAATCATCGTCAGCAGCTGTTGCTGCTGTCCAATGTCTGTTCCTGAATAAAGGTCTCCTCTAGACATTTCCACACCATTACAGTCTTCAGCTGTAAGCATCTGTACCCATCTTACATTAAATCATCGTTGCAATCTTCTGCTATCTCTTAGAATCCAGCAGAGAACTTCCTTGGTTCCTCTTGCAACCCCTCCCCCTGCCCCCCCTTCCAGCTTTCTTTTTCTGTGATATGACTTCATTAGATTCTTATTTAAGCTAGGATTCCACTGCTCTAACCACTGGTACTTTTTATGTTTGTTCTTTTGACTTGTGTCAAACCCTAAGTGGCATACCAACAATCCTGTCAGCTTCCCCGACTGATTTAGTTCTTTACTCCTAATTTTTTTGATACATTTAAGTGTCTTTTCATTTTTCTGCCTTTGCATGTTCATTGCCTCTATTGTGTTTCTCAGCAGGTGTCTCTGAAAAAAGACTGAAAGGATGAAAAAATAAGATCAAATAAAAAAAAGAATACAGGAATCAAAGCGTGACAAAGGATTAAAAATAAAAAAATTATATCACGTGATAAGATTTCAACTCAAGATCTTTTGCATGCCCAGACTGTATCTTAACCACTATGCTATGCTGCCACTTAACATCAGAGCATTTTATTTATTCCTCTTCAGAACCAGTTGCAGCAATGATTTGCTTCCTTCAAAAAGTTTGGCCTCATGCAGTCTTGCGTGAAGCTGATCTACTGTAGACTGATGTCTGTGATGACAATAATTGAATGTGTGATGCTGAATCGTGTCCTGTGTGAAAGGATCCAGTTGTGATGTATATATTCTTAGCTACGTTTACGTAAGTTCAGTCTGTTTCTTATTGTCGCGGGACTGTAACTGCACACTTTGTTGAAACTTTAGTCCAGAAGTTTCTCAGTATTTATGGATCCTAGCCAAAGTGGTAATTCACGCTCACTGATCCATTCCATAGTTCTGTTACAGCTTGAGAGTTGTCTGTATAGTAATATCCACTTCTGAGACCAGCTAGTTCCTGTGCCAAATTGCAATCCTATTTTCCATAGGCAGTTCGTCATAATTTTTGGCAAAAATCTTATACATTATAAAGAGAAGTTTTTCATGTCTTGCCTGTCACCTTTTGTGTCAAGTAGAACAAGTTCCAGTTACCTAGACATTCAGTAAACCATTTTGCAAGTACTGTTTGTTTAACCTGTCTTCTAGCATTAATTACTGGCATTGAAACACCATCTCCAAGTGCCCTTGAATTATAATTCAGATGGCTTATACAACTCAAACCTGGCATTACTTCAAGAATTTCTTTTTTAATTGTCAACAATATAGAAGCGATAGATTGCTAGGGCACTGAGTCACAAGACAGGCACAATGGAACAGAAGGCTAGAGATGTTTTAAGCTTTCGGACAAGGTCCTCCTACCAAAGTAGAAAACTCACACTCATTCACGCAAGAACAATTCACACACAAATGGCCACTGTCTCCAGACACTAAGGCTCAACTCCAACTGCATCTGACATGAGCAGCATTATGGTTAGGGTGGTGGTGTGGGTGAAGGACGACATGAGGTGGGGAGGAGGAAGAGTAGCAGAGTAGGGGTAGGGAAAGATGCTAATGCTGCCTGTGGGAGCTTGCAGGGATGTGGCGGAGACAAAGTAGGGCTGCAAGAAGAGGAAAGGTGCACTTAGGATTGTTGACAGGATAGAATGCATGAGTAGGGAAGGGGATAGGTGGGTGGAGGACAGGAATTGTGAAGGTTGAGGCCAGGAGGATTATGGGAATGTGGGATATGTTGCAAAGCGAGTTCCCACATGTTCAAGCAACTGGATAGTCCAGCTGTCTCTTGACCACAGTTTGGTGGCAGAATACAACTGTGGGAGGGCTGGGGAGGATAGAGAATTTCTTATCAGTGTTATAAATATGTTCATTATTTTGTGCCAAAAATAGAAAAGCTTGGATCAGTAGACAGAAACTGGTAACATTTGAAATGTGGTGTTACAAAAGGTTCACATCTTTAAGCAGAACCCTCGATTACTCACGGTATATCCAGATGGGCCTAGGCTCAACACGGCACACTAAAATGTCTGTCGCCTCAAAATCCTGTGAATCTTAATATAATTATGAATTATTACATTATTGTTGTATTATTATTATTATTATTATTATTATTATTATTATTATTATTATTATAAAACAGGAATATACTCATTCATTTATTAACAAATCTTTAACTTTCATTCTCTGTAGAAAATAGAAATTTCTGATATGAATTTTAAAGTAAATAACACTACTTGTACATTTAGCTAAGCTGCTCGCAGATGGTTGATTTGTTGACAAAGCAAGCCTCATTTCTTCATTGGTGGATTTGAGTCTCATTCTCTGTGACATTTTAATTTTAATTAATGTTGAGAAGCCCAGTTCACCAAATATGTAGTTCAAAATGGTAATAGCACATTAATTGTCATACCAGAGATAGCGGGGTGTTCACAGCTTATTGATAACCAAGATGTATCCAAAGCCACTTTGAAAAATTTTGATTTCAATATCCTGTCTGCTTTCAGATCTGCTAGTTCCCCTTGCAAGCCTAAACCTAAATTATTTGGGAGATATTTGAAATCAACAAATAAATCACAATCTCATTCTAAATCTTCAACACTCTCTCCAAAGTACTTTTTGAAATTCTGCTGCAAGAATACTGAATGTTTTTTAATTAAGTCCGTCGTCACCTTTCATCATCAGTAAGAGTCATACAGTTGGGAACAACTCACACAATCCATTTTCAGCTGTCTGTATCCACAAATTTAACAAATACTTGAATATTATCCATACTAATCAGAATATTTTTATTTCTGTTTTGCATTTTTCTGTTTTATTCATTCAAGTGTGTAAGAACATCAGAAAGATATGCCAACTTAGATACCATTCATCATCTGCAAATAAATCCACATACTTATGTCACTCAGTAGTAAAAGTGCAAGTACCTAATCTCCAAGTTCAAATTTTCGTAATAATAAATGAAAAGCACCAGTTTGCTTTTGTTCTACAATATTATTTTTATTGCTAACCGGTTTTCGGCTTACAAGGCCATCTTCAGACTTTTACTGAGTATTATCACCAAAGAAGTTAAATGTTAGCAGACAACATTGGAAGAGAGGTAACACATCTAGAGTGAAGTAGAAACATACAGTGAGTAACATCTTTGCAATGAAATAGTAAAAACTTAACAGTACAC
The DNA here is from genome assembly GCF_021461385.2 of Schistocerca piceifrons. Taxonomy (NCBI): domain Eukaryota; kingdom Metazoa; phylum Arthropoda; class Insecta; order Orthoptera; family Acrididae; genus Schistocerca; species Schistocerca piceifrons. Next base: position 458,884,588 of record NC_060140.1, read on the forward strand.
AAATAACAATGGAGTTGACTGGAAAACCTTTAGCACAAAATAGGAATAGCATGCCTACATAACAGTTTCTATTAATAAACAAAACTAATAAAATAAGATAAAATTAGTACTAGACAAGGCTGCATCAAGAGGTATGAAACATGGAGAGTGATACCCAGCCAATTAAAAAAGAAGAGACAGTTGTCAATGTAAATACAGAATACACAAGGAATTTAAGCAATATCAATAAGATAAACAGAAATTAGTAAATGCAGGGAAATTGAGGTGTTTGAGGGAACCTACAGTTTGAGAGTGTGATGGTACTGCATTTTAACATTAACATTATAATCAAAGCAGTGGCTGTATACCAGTTTACATTAAATAAATGAGCAAAGTAAAATATGAACATTACTTGATGAGACAACTACAAGGGGAGTTAAACATGGACAGTAATACAAGTACAAGTTAAAAGCAAACCCTTAACTATTGAAACTACAGCATATGTGGAATACAAAGACAACTGCAACAAATAAAACAACTTAATGACTACAGGAAAATGGGAATGTGTAGGAAGAGAGAGTGTGGGAAGTAATGAACAACAAAGATGATTATATGAAGTTTAGGAGAGGGGAAGTGTCGAGTTGTGTCTGGTCATTTAGGATGAGATCTGAACTGTGAGCCAGATGTTTGTTAATTTCCAGGGCTTCCAGCAGGTTGAGTTTATGGCCTTTGTTTGCTAAGTGAAGTACATGGGACACTGGCTGGTAGTTGTGACTCTCACTCAGTACATGCTCAGCAAATGCAGAGTCTGAATTCTGCAACCTCCAGCTGCGTTCATGTTCAGCCAGCCTAGTTGATATGTCTCTGCCTGACTGACCAATGTAAAATTTGTCACAATCAGAACAGGTGATTTTGTACACCCCACTGTTGGCTAATAACTGGATCTTGTCTTTGCTATTAAAAACACACTGGGCTGTAGTGTTCCTGACATGGTAGGAAACACTATACTTGCAGAATTTCAGTGCTTTGGCTACAGTCTGTGATACCTGACCTAGAAATGGTAGAGTACACCATTTCTTGCAGACAGTGGGTGGGGAAGCAGGTGGGGCATAGAGGAGGGGTATAATTTTCCGTTTTTGTTTTCTGTGCAAGATGTGGGCAATAAGAACTGGATTGTAGCCATTGGCTGAGGCAATAAATTTTATTGTATCTAACTCTGCTTTAAAATCATCTTTGGACATGGGGATACATATGAGACGGTGTACCATTGAGTGGAAAGCTGCATGTTTGTGAGCTATGGGGTGTTGTGAACAAGAAGGTATTACTGTGTCTGTAGTTGTTGTTTTTCTGTAAATTTTGAAACAATGTGTGTGTGTACTGATGTCAATGGTGAGATCTAAGAAGTTTATGGATTTGTTGCCAATTTCCATAGTGAACTGGATATTTTTATGTTGACTGTTTAGGTTTTTCAAGAATGTGTTGATGAAATTCAATTACTACTTCCTCTATCAGAATTTTCAGAGATGAATGCAAAACCTTGCAACAATGGCTTTGCAGTGTATGAGACAAGGTCAGTTTATAAGTTAGGATTTGTTTTGCAGACTTTACCCATGAATCCTTTCACTTGTCCTGTCATAGATGCAGCTCATTCTGTACAAACACGAACACAATCCTCCCACATTAATTCTTTATAGACCAAATATTCATTAGTCACACAAAATATTTCTTCAAGAGTTGCTAGTTCAAGTAGTTCTGTGCAAAAAAATAAGTCACTTACAGTTACAACCCCATCAAATTACCTTATGTGGGAAAGAAATTGTGCTAACCACCAGTATCAGTGGGCTTGCTCTGAAGTGATTATTTTCTCCTTCAAAATGTCGTTGTCGTCACTCGACATGTCACTAACCAGATGGCTGATTGTGTCAGTAGAGAGAGGAATTTTTAAATTCCAGTAGCAGCTTCTGAATCAAGGTCTATTTTTTCCATTTTTTACATCATGGGCATTAAAAACATTTCTGCTGTTGTGGATGGTTTTTTTGGCCTTTGTGATAAGTTCGGCTACCTTATAGCTAGCTTCCTGTATTTTTTGCAAAAAATGTATCAATATAGTCATGAGCTTCACTTGTATTATTTATTTATTTTGATCCAGCAACCAATGAAAACAATTCACATCTTCACTTAACAGAGGAATGTTTTGTTGACAAATGACACTTCAGTTTTTCTGAGAACCATAACAGCATTACTGAGTTTTCCACCACATACAACACACTCGGGTATTGGGCGTGTTTCGTCACCATACCAAAAAAAAGTAAGATCAATAGTTATCACTATATTGCCTTTCAACTACACTCTTTCTTTTTTTTCCCCCCAGGCTCGATGGTTTCACCACTTGCACTTAAGGATGGTCCACTCCATATAATGAACTTATCTACATCAAGGAAAAAGAAAAAATTTAATAACACTGTAATGGAAAATACAGGTGTTGCAATCTAAATATTTGCGCTACTGCAGAATACAGCTGTGTTAAATCTGGACTTGAAATACTCAAACAACAGAAAGTTCAGGATGAAATTACAACAGTATTGTTGAACAAAAATACTTTATTGTTGTCTGACAATGTGTTGGTCCTTTGGTGGTGAATGAAAAGAGCATCAAGTTTAAGAAGTGGCTACAAACTGGAACAAGCATCAGAACAAGGCAATAAAAATAATAACAGAGGGACATTTTTTGCTAATTTCCAAATTTTAGGGAAAAGTACGAGAGTTGAATGAAAAGTAATGCCTCCACCTTCGTTAATTGGGTTTTGGTGGGAATATTTTAATAAATCCAATGCAGAAATAATCCTTAGAATGTGGTCTTTAATTAACAATATTCACTTTTCCATATAATCACCAGCCAATTGGATATATTTCTGCCAATGATGAACAAGTTTTCTGAAAAGGTCACGAAAGAAATCAACACACTGTTCCCACAACCACAGTCTCACAGTTCCCTCAACTTCTTCATCAGAAGCATAATGATGTCCCCAGAGATCGTCTTTCATTATTGGGAACAGATGGAAGTCGGGCAGTGCTAAGTTTGGACTGTATGGAGGGTGCCGTACAGTGGTGAGATTCAGTCTCTGAAGTTCTGCTTTGGTGGCATGTGAAGTATGTGGTTTGGCATTGTCATGCTGCAGGAAAACATTTCCCTTTTCCTTTCGGACCCTTGTTATCCGTTGTTTCAGAGTTCACAGCACTGTGATGTAACACTCTAAATTTATTGGTGTTCTACGATCAAGGAAATTAACATGGATAACACCATCTGCATCCCAGGACACTGTGGCCATAATTTTTCCATAGACTAACGTTTCATCTCTGGGTTGTAATGGTGTACCCACATTTCGTCTCCTGTCACAATTGAATGGAGAAAGGTATCACCTTCATTCTCGTAACGCGAAAGGAGTTCCTGGCAAATTTGAAGTCTGTCGGCTTTCATTTCAGGAATCAGCATTCGGGGTACCCATTGTTCACAAATCTTCTGATAGCCAAGGAAAGCAATAATGTGACCCACATGTTCTTGTAAAATGGCGATTGTGCTTGCAGTTTCTCTATGAGTGATATGACAATCTTAAATCAGTCTGTCAACATTTTGCTTGTGAAACTTGGTGGTTGCTGTCACAGGACATCCAACTCATTGTTTGCCATGCAGGTCAGATGTTCCCACCTCAACATCTTTAAACTTACTTGCCCAATGACACACAGTACTCACATCAATACTATCACCATAAACTGGTTTCATTCTCTGATGAATCTCCTTTGGGGTGACACCTTCTGCTGTCAAGAATTCAATGACTGCACCTTCCTTTAATCACACTAACCGATTGACCAATTGTCTGTGCAGGGTTCCATACTTTACACCATAACAACACAACCATTCAATGCTAAGGCTTCCCGCCAACTTGAGCTGTAGAGAAGAGGCTATGGAACAAGCCAGTACCTGCCGCATACCAGTGCTGCCAGTTGTTGAAGGGTTATGAAGGTGGCAGCTTTACTTTTCAGTCAAGCCTCGTACATACAGCCAGCTGTACACAAAATATGTGATACTCCGATCCTAGTTGCATAGCCATTGCAGTGGTACTGGCAAGAATACAAATAATGCAAGATAAGCAACGTATAACAACAATATTGAGTAAATCAATTACATTTAATTTCTATGAAAATATAACAGTTATGAGCATAAATTAAATAGTTAAAGAATAAATGAGGACTGTATTATTTAAAATTGAAGGAATTGCATTTAATTTCCTTTAAACCATAATGCGGAAAGCTGTGTTAAAGAACAAAATAAAGCCCACTGATGATGGCGAGCGATCATGAGACTTGGGTGGGAAGAACAAACTAAAGTGTTTGCATTCAAGCATCCCCACAAATCCCATATTGCTAAATGAACATTTTCAATGTGAACAAATAGTAGAGAAAGTTAGTAATGAAGGAGGCCCAAGAAAATGGAAGAAGAAGAAAATGGCCCAGCAGTCTTTTGAGACAACCAGCACTGATTAACACTGCACCAGCACAAGAGAAAATCAGGCCGAGACAAAAATGGCAGTGTGAAATCTCATTCAGGCAGAAAGTTATTACAAGTCCCACAACACAGTAATTATCTCTTTATTTACATCGGATAACACACATCGTCGGCGTCTCAAGGTGTAAGTATCAGCATGTCATGTAATTCCCACATTGGTCTACTTAAAGAGCAATAAACAGCTGAAATGAGAAAGATATTTCTTTCTCATCTCTGCTATTTCCAGAATTACAGATTGTATCTCCCAACACCTTCTGCCATGTAAAGCATGGGCCATGTGGTTTCATACTCAACCACTTTGATTAAACTAGAGCCCTGCAGAGTTTGTAGGTTACTTTCCCATACCACAAAAATTTGAGTTGAAGGAGCTCTATTGGTTTCTGACAGCACTTTTTTTTTAAACAAGAAAAGGTATGATTTCTTTCATTTGTTCTAGAGTCATCGGTCACTTTCTGTTGCATCACAGCTCATTGTACAAATCTCTTGTAATCGACGGTTCTGGGCACACTGGTAACTGTGAATCGATCACCCAGAATAAAACATGTAATTGCTGTGGAATGTTCTGTCACTTCCAAGGTAGCTTTAACATCTTTATCAAGCTGTGACAAACCCAAAACTCTCCATGGTAGCATTTGGCAAATCTTTCTCACCATGCTATAAGAAGGGGGAGGGGAGGCGGTATCCATGTGGCAACTTGTTGAGTGAATTTTATATGTCTTGTTTGCACCATCTCCTGTAACAGCTTCTTCTCGTGTTTTATCAGTGACTGTGACGTTGGTTTCATCATCAGCAGTATGAAAGCAGAGAGAGCAAATCAAGAAGAAATGTAGGCTGGCATATGTTCAAACAAAATACTGTTGACTCTGTAGTGATAGTTTTGGTATTAAGCCCCATACTGTGAACCTAATTAGTGTAACTTTTTTTAATTATAAAATGATTGCACTTAAGTGTGGCATTTTACACATATCAACAGAATTATCTGTTAGAATTAGATAACATACATACACACACTCACGCAAATGCAACTTGCACACATACATGACCACAGTGGTGTCGTGTGTGAGTTGTGTTTGTGTAAGTGCGTATGTGTATGTTGTCTAATTCTGATGAAAGCCTGTTTGGCCAAAAGCTTTGTTTGATAGTCTTTTTGTGGTGTGTATGTGCAACTCAGTAGCTCCACTATATGGTGAGTAACGACTATGCTTTTCATAATATTGTCACTGTTCCATCCTGGATTTTCCACTGTTAAATTATTTGTTAGCAGCTTTTGTTGCTGTTGTGTAACACTCTCATTCTTCACACTGAACAAAAACCACACATGTGAAGAATGTTCACCTCTAAAAGGATCCCTGCACAATCTTGAGCAATGTTTTCTGATATGTGCAAAGCTTTGTTTTCTTTTGGGTCTTTGTTTTTCCCTCTGGTTCATCTATGGTACATGATTGCTGCAGCACGGAGAACAATAAGCTCTAGATTGGGTCTCATAGACCTCATGTGTTGTCTAGGGAGATGCGACCTGTATCCCGAGGTGCCATGGTCTCCTTCTATGGATTATAACGTATTTAGTTGTCTTACATGAGATTTCTGATTGATAATTACAATTTATTTCTACTGTAATTGTAGTAGGGAAGTTCTGGTAGAATGTAGCTACTTTAGGAGTAAAGGAGACTCTCACTGAAATGGAAAAGTGTGCGTCCAGCCAGCACTATGTAAGGTCATAAGTGACAGGTGTCTGTCTGTGTGTATGTGTGTAAAAATTTATTTAAAAAACTAGCAAGTTTTATTTCTTTTTTCCATATTTTTGTTGTAAATTTATTCCATTATAATCAAACTTCACTGAACGCTATATGCTACTGTTCTTAACTGAGCTATGCGATTAGCAATTTAATTAAACCTTGAGCCATTTTATGTGCCCACTGTCTTATGATTGACATGTGAATCATCTTGAAGTCAAATTGTCATGACCAACCCATACAGTCAGTCACTACAACCACTTGCCAACAACTGCCAACCAACCCATACTGCCTGTGGAACTAAAAATGGGACAGAATACATTCATTGCTGTGCCCAGAGATGTAATTCTACTTATTCTCACAACTCACCAATGCTATTGCCTGTTAAGCTTGTTTGCACATACCAATATTTTGATGAGCTGTGAGAACAGTAACCTTATAAGATCTATCACAGAAGTGCAATCATAAAAAAAAATAGCATAGACCATCCTTTCCTACTAGTTCACATGTAACTGTTTGATGTTTCAGGAAGTCCTTACATTTATCCAACAGGAAAAATTAATTCCAAATGTTATGACCTTTGGGGTTTTAGCAATTGGATGTGAAAATGAAGTGGATGCCAAGGTACTTATGGAGGACATGGAGTCAGCAGGATACAGGTAGCCATTTCATTGAACTTAGTGTTCGAAATAGTTCTACAAATAGAATGTCTATTATTCCTGTTTTAGAGTACTCAATACTTCTGCAGTTTTATGGACAACTTCAGTGTAAGTACTTTGGAAACTTTTTAAGGATGAATGCTGAGATAATGGGCGCCATGTTACACAATGCATGTGTTAGACTCAACTTCAGTTACATAAATACTGTGTTGGAGATAATGAAAAAGAAAGACATCAGTCCAAACCTCAAATTCCTTGAAAAACTGGAGCTGTTTAACATCAGATGTGTAAAATTATTGAAAAACAAGGTATGTGAAAAGTTACATTTTTAATTATTGCTTTATCTGAAGTGCTTTGCCAGTGTTCGCCAGTAATTTAATAAAATGAAAATCATTTGTCCATTTGTTACTTCGGGTTAGGTGGGGAGTAAGTTTCATTATATTGATTACATTTATAGGATGTTGTTTCGGTTGCTTGGACCTGATGCAACATCAGTCCATCGTCTAAATTTTTTACATTCCAGAACTACTTGCTTCATATCCTGATCTGATTGTATTCCCATGTGGTTTTGTTCAAATAAAATAGTGACTCATTTCAGTAAAATACTACCTTCTTTTGTTAACTAACAGTAACAAAAATGTTTACAGTATAGGACCAATAAATAATAAACTTTATGTTGTAGGAAATCACAAATATTGATGTATGGTGGTCTTTTGCAGACAAAATTGGCACTTGTTGAAAATAGAGCTGAGTTCGAAAACAACTTAAAAAATTTCATGAAGTATTACAATACTTGGAAGAAAAATGTAGAACCTGAAGCAGAACAGCATCCTTGGAGGCAGTACAGGAAAAACGCTGTGTAACACAGAACATCCACATGATAATTCTATTACCTATCATCAATGTTAATTGTATTTTCATATAAAATAAGTTCAGTATAATCATAGAAGTATTGCTGTCCAGCTGTCCTGTTGAAATAATTAACCATCTGAATATGTACTCTAATGTTAACCACTACTTTTAAAACCATCAGAGTATCACATACAAAAGAGCAGAAATTTGATAGGAGACAAAGGCACAACCATGAGCCTTTATCGACAATACTGTAATCCTTGCTAACTTCATGTGATGACATCTAGTTAGACATTTGTAACAGTCTTTGGTGACAATCCATGGCTTTTTCTGGGATTCAGCAATAAAAAGAACTCTTAAAAACAAATGCCAGTGCTCAGAAATGAATGTCCCCCTTGCCCCCAAGCAGATCAGGAGACGGGATAAAGGAAGAGCAATGAGGTGTATCAGAGTTACTGGTTATGGCATTTCAGTGTGACAACAAAGCTTCATTTGAAATGTGTGTAAGTTCACATTATTGTATCAAAAGGGAAGATATGTGTAAATTATTCAAAAACCTTGCTGAATTTCCCTTCAGCAAAGTGTGTTTTATTAGGTAGAAACTTAAAAGTAGGCCACTACTGCTATTGGCCAGTGTTGCAGGGGAGACAGGAGTGCTACAGGCTAAAGTTTTCTATTGTGCTAAGCAATGTCCATGATGTTGCTCCTTGATATACAGGGTGTCCACAATGAGACTCCAACATTTGAACTCATGAAATCTGAGAGGAAACACAATTTATTGACAAACAAATACAGAGAAATCATACAGCAGCTCATCAAGTTTTCGTACACAGGTGGACAGTTCAGTACACTTGAACATGGGCACCACGGGTAGCGCGAAGAACATCAAGTCTATAATCGATTTCGTGCCATGTGTTGCGGAGCATCTGTTCTGTGACAGAGTTGATGACAATTCTCATGTGCTGTTTCAAGTCTTGCACATCCTTTACTTGTGTAGCGCATACCCGGTCTTCCACATAACCCCACAAGAAAAAATCGAGAGGGGTTATGTCGGGTGAATGTGGCGGCCAAGGAATTGGACCTCCACGGCCAATCCTTCGTTGCGGGAATGTGTTGTTTAAAAATTTTCAGACATCAAGGCTCCAATGGGTTGGGCACCGTCCTGTTGAAACATCACATTTGGCTGCAGGTCTGTTATCTGTGGCACGGCAAATTGTTCCAACATGTCCAGGTAGATGGCTCCGTCCACAGTCGGCTCCTGAAAGAAAAACGGCCCAACAATGCGATTTATCATCAAACCACACCACACATTAACTTTCGGACTGTCGCGCATGTGTTCCCTAGGTGCATGTGCATTTTTGGACCCCCAGATGCGCACATTGTGACAATTAACAGCCCCTGACACGTGAAAGGTTGCCTCGTCAGTAAACATGATAAAAATGTCTCGTCCGCGGCAATGCGATCTAACATGACACATGCAAATTCTTCTCGCTTTGGTCGATCATCAGGCTTGATTTCTTGCGCAACCTGCACTTTATATGAGTACAAACGTAATCGCTGATGAACCACTTTGTGCACTGTTGAACATTTCATACGAAGTTCTCGTGCTGCCTGTCACACTGACTTCTGTGGACTTTGTTCAAATGACCGCCACACTTGTTCCACATTATGTTCACTGATCCCAGGCTTACCACCGCTGTGCCCTTTTGCAACACTCCCAGTAGCCAAAAACTGATCACACAGCTTTTTTATAGTCTTGTTGTAAACTTGACGAAAGTTACTTTGCACTTGGGTTGCTGATTTGTCTCTACATACCAGCAGACCACTTATGCATGCTCCTTCGTATCCTCCATTTTGCTAAAACAATTGATTGCAGCTGCACTATGGCCACTTGGCGTATCAAATCTGCACACCACAAACGTGTTGAGTTGCTCTGTCTGCCCCTTCAGGATTTACAGGTCCACCATCTGAAATGAGAAAGATATAGGATATTAAAATGTTGGAGTCTCATTGTGGACACCCTGTATTTAATATACCAATTAAATAGCTTTATGTTTTGGTTCTGGTAGAGTTTGAAACAAATACTGTGGTACAGTTTGAAACAAATACTGTGCTAGTTATTCACACTGAAAGTGCTATATAGTAACAGGATAAAAAACAGAATGAGACTGCAAGGTACACATGCTGTGATGTGTGGCAGTCTGATCGTCTGGAACTTGCTATAAAATTGCCATGTTACATTACATGAAGTCAAAGTGTAAAAATCATTGCCTACGTACACATGCCTTGATAAAAATCCAGTCAATAAAATACACATTGCAGTAGGTAAAATGCACACAAACAGTTAAAATCCTTGTATCATCCATGCAAGCTGGCGGCAAACATTTCTGACAATCTCGCCATACGGCACCATGCTGCCAGGGGAGCAGCAGTCCAGTCATTATCTTTTGCAGTGGCCTGCCATTTTTTTTTTTTTATTTATTTATTTATTTATTTATGTATTTATTTTTTTTTTTACCTTCCAGCGAGCTGTTAATGTTCTTACATTAAGTCAGTTTTCATTAAGTTTGCTGTTCTCAAAGTATACAATTACTTAGTGAATGTAAGTACCTCTGCCATCTTGTTCAATGCTCCAATCACATATGAAGCCATTTGAGTGTAATCTGGGAATTTAAAAAGACCTAACAAAATGAACTGCAGCAGATATGATATAAACTGCACATGCGAATAACAAGATTGAAACTGCGTTGAAGAGATAAAGGATGGCTTCTTCACATAGTTGAGTTGGCACTCAGTACAAAACAAAAGGGCCATCACTCTACTGCAGTGCTACAGCTTCTACAACGCTGAGATTGGCAGCACTTGTGATCTTAGTGCAGTCGACATAAAGTATGTAGATTGTAGAAGTTTTGTTGGGTGTTTCGCCTTTCGTCGGGAGAGCGCACGGAGCAGTATAAAGAACACAATACAGTATTAATGAAGGATAAGGAAAAGTATGGTGGGAGACAGCAGTGCTGGCACCTTCACCCATCATAATGACGTATTCCTATAATATACCTGTGCCGCTCAAAGTTTGCACTTGACAGAACCGGACAGATAACGTTTTGTCGGCTTCACTGTAGTGGCGATACAACAGCTTCCATTACACAATAGCTAGAGTTTTCCATTGCCATTATTTACAACTTACCATGGTTAGTCGTTTTTGGTAAATATATGCATTAATACTGACGCTGTTTTATAAGCCTCGAAAGTTTTAATTCTGTTCCGATTCGCTATAACAATGGAAGCACTTCTGCATAAATCGCCACAAAAGCAAGTTATTTATATACTCGGAAGACAGCAACACAATAATTGTAATGCAACTGCCAGCTGATTTTGCTATGCTGTATTAATTTTGGTTCAGACGGTGTTGGGGTTCGCGTTCGTTTCTCACTTGTTAGCCTCCTCTCGCACACTCTCTCAAATGAAAACTTTGGGTGCGGGAGTAACAATACTTTGAGAAAGCGCATTATAGAGACATTTATGTTCAAATATGTTGCTTATCTGTGGTAATAAATAAGAAAATATATTGAGCCTGTTGTAACGCAATTATTCAATGGTTTGTTACGGTTGGCAGTGTCTGTAAAGAACGCAAATGACAAGACTTTCTACTGACAGGAGGGGTGAGGGTGAGTGGGGACGTGGATGGGAAGTGTGAAACTGCCAAGAAGTACCTTGCAAGTTACGCCGACTTGATGTACACTGACATGTACCGATCACAAGAGTGAAACAAAACTCAGCATGGCATTGACGAGTTAAGGAAAGAAACATTTTTGAAAAAAGTTAATTACATGTGCATAGATTCTGCGTTGTGATGACCTGCAGTATTTCTCACTTTTAATATGGGCGAAACTAATTTTTCCTCTATAATAAAGTGGCAAGTCAATGGCAGCATGCCCTCATTCGCGTTGCTTTTCCACTAGTCCGTTGTAACATTAAAAAAGTTACATTTTGTAAGGGCTTTCTGCAATTTATTTTTTAATTCTTCCTACAATTTTGATATCAGTACACATTTAAGAGTGGTTTTATCTGGCAACACATATCTGCTGTGTAAGGCATAAACAGTTTTTTTCAAACCTTGGTGGTCGGAAGTTCTGTACGGAAGCATAAAGAGAATCAAGTTCTGGCATCATACGACTGACTTCTGTTAAAACACTTTTCTATAGAGCTTCTCGATTCTTTTGGTTGCACCTCTTGTACTTGATCTAGCTCACAAGTTGATCCTTCACCTTTCAATTCTATTACTAATTGTTGGTTTCTAGTTTTTCACCATGCCTTGTTTGTAGTGGTCTCGTAAATTAGTCATATTCCCTGATCATGTTTATAATCGTTAGTGCAGATGGTACACTTTACAAACTGACGATTTTCCTTCACATCCCCCACTTTCAAAAAAAAAAAAAAATAAAAATAAAAATCCACGCAGATGATTGATTTTTACGGTTCATTTTCAAAACAATAACAAAAAATCTATTTACGCACCTCTTACATAAACAAAATAATTTTGGAAGTGCGGAATTCCCTCAGCCAACAGAGATTATCGGTGGCGTGCGAAAAGCACTGATCTTTTCATGTCTGCACTATTCGGATCACTTCTTCGCTGCTGTACTCTTTGTCTCACTGCTGCCAACGACAGAGATTCAACAGTTGTGGCACTAAGGTTGCTTGATGAAGAATAATCCTGTTGTTGTGTGGCGTTTAAGTGACGAAATGAGTGATGAAGAAGCCATTGTTGGCACATTGAGGTCACCTCCTATGATACCCCGTAGAGCTAGAAAATTTTAAGGCAGAATTCTTCCTCGTGACTCTCAAAAAATTATTAATCAGGTTGCAGAATGATGTAAATTAGAAAAAAATGAAAAAAATAAAATAAAATTAATGGTGAGCTTATTTGCCCACTCCACAAGTTTCAAACAAAGGGTTTCAGCGTTAACGGACAAGAGCTTATGAAATACCTACAAGATGTGGAGTTTTGCAAAAACATTGCTGGCCATTCACAGTCAACTCTTGGCAAGAAGAGATTAGTTTTGTCTCTCATCCACTGAATCATTCACATTTCGCCCAAACTACTTATGAATATGGACTGCAATGCTGTGAAAGCAGATAGCATGTAAATATAGCTGTATATTTTTAATGATTATGTCCAGTCACAATACAAATAAGAAAACCTGACACTCGACGGATTGTGCTTTTGATACATTCAGTTTTGCTGGAACTGGTGTGTCCTTGTAGGAACAAGCTCCACTAGTGGCCCACAACATGGGCAACCAACATATGAATTATACTTGTGCTTCTGCAAAAGCAGAAGTGACGCAGGGGCATTAGGATTGCGTCAGCATTTTTTATTTTCGAATCGCTTTACACATTAACATGTACAACTGAAAACACTTGTAAGTACAATGAGGACTCAGAAACAGAAGTGGGTAGTAGCAGGTGTGTTTAATTAATAACGACAATTATTGTATTTATTTTAAAATACATTATACAGTACAATCAGAAACAAATCTTTAAAATGCCATTTTTTCCTCTGTTGCCTGAGTTGTTTTACAACAGCCCTATTTAGATTTGTATTCCTTACTAAACACTGCCAAGAAAGCAAGCTCACACATTTGAAGACGAAAATCGGTATAATGCGCATTCATGCATCCGTGTTATTTACGTTTGTAGTTTTTAACTTAAGCATCTGATCGGTACGAGATGCGCACGACCATGAGTTGTCATCACAAGAAAATCCCCTCCTTCACGATGGCTCCCCCACAGTGACCTATCTGTTAACAACATAGTTTATAAACAATTTAGACTGGCTAAGGCGCCGCCATATTTGTTGTTGATTAAATACCTCCACACATTCTACTTTTCCTCTGCGCTCCAAACGCCATGTAGGTAACAGGAACCGGCAACTTTTCAGGCGCCATTTCAAAAAGAATTACATTATAACGATAGGACTATCGATAGTTAAACCAACCTACCGATAGAGACGATAGTGAAGATACTATCGATTAATCGGTAGTTTATCGATGTTTAAGCAACAGTACTAGGTCCGAGGCACAGTCTTAACATAACAGTTGCGACACTCATTGCTGTAAAAGTTGTTACCGTTTGACAAATGGAGCGACACTAGCGCTCCAAGTGGCGAGAAAGTTGAACGTCAGGCGTGTTGTAAGCATAATGCCGAACTCAACAGTTTAACTTACTGGCTGCTGGGGCAGTAGGCAATAAAATCGAGGCGAAGTGTCGCGACTGTTATTTTACAATGTGATCTGATGTAGCGGGCAGCGTATGGCTGGCAGCCATTAGCTACTGAGTGGTGAGGAAATCTTGGGTATGAACTGTTCTGATCTTGACGCAGCCACAAGCTCTTTGGCAGAAATATTTCTGTAACTTTTTTGCTATTATAGGTCGACTGGAAAATGAAACGAAATATGCATGAGGTTGCATGAGAGTTAAAACTTCAGCAGATATCCAATATGCGATTTAAAGAAATTAGGGAGTGGAGTGGGTTCAAACACATGACTGTTTTGAGAGAGTAGGAAGCTTACCACTTTCTTTTCTATTTTTTACTGTAAGATCACCTACGTTTCCTTCAACCCGACCTCACACTCGCCAATATTCTGCCTTCTCAGCCTGGCTTCATTGCTTTTAACATAAAATAATACATTAAATTCTTCAATCTTCTAACTGAATACAAATACATAAATAAATAAATCTTCTTTTCTTAACTAAGAAGCAAATATCCTTAAGACGAAATAAATCAAACACTTTTGGGAAAATTTTTGATTTTTTCATTGTTTTTATTCTTAAATGTTGTGGTTTCTGCTGAAATCAGAGTTCTCCCCATGACTTGTCAACGCCATACACTTTTGTGCCAAATTAATTAAAACGATGCACATTTTATAGCAACCATCTTAACTAAAGTACACCAACCGAAAATTACCTCACTTTTACAGTAAAGTGTGAAATAAGAAATTCTGATCCAAAGCTTTGTATTTCAGACTCTTTTTTTTTAAGATTCCCTTGTGGTCTCAACATTTGGTTACTGGGTATGGGCTTGGCGACCCCAGGTTCCTGAGCTTGGGACTGGTAAGCACCATCAGTCCTGTGTTACCATAAGCTCTGGGCACCAGAGGTTATGGTAACCCTGTGGTGCAGCGGTGGAATGTTGTATATTTTGGAGACTGAGATTCTTGGCTTCACCACCTTGACAGTGAGAAAGGTACACACCTCTATAAAAAATAATCCTCAGCCTCAAGGTGTGCTGATGAGGTGAATGGTTGTTGAGATAAAACAGTCTCTAGTGGGCAACCTCTGGGGCACCTGCTGTTCCCCACTTGTATAAGGCTTGCCGAGGCATGCAGGTCTCTGTCTAGGTTGACGGTTGTTTCCCTAGCATATCGTGGGATCCCTACTGTCTGGTAGTACCTACACCTGCTCATCAGAGACATCTCAATTGGTCAATCCTTCCAAAAAGCAGTCTCAGAAACATAGTAACAGGGAATTAGTGTGTCACAACACTTTTGTTGTAATCAAGCAAACAGGGGGAACCTTTGGGTCTCCCTTCTCTATATTCACAAGGCATTGGAGGGTATTGTTGGGTCCCCAAAAAGTTGGGTCCCTAAAAAGTGTCAAACGACTTTGTAATGGAACACTTCTAGTTGAAACTGCTATTTCAAACCAAATATGTAAGCTTCTAGAATGTAAAATCTTAGATGATATCCACTCGAGGCTGAGTTGCATAACACTCTTAACTGTAGTAAGGGTGTGGTTACCTGCCCCAATATAATGAAGGTGGACCCCACAGAGTTACGTGAAGAATGGAAAAATATGGGTGTCATAGAAGTGAAGAACTATATGAGGAGAGTCAATGGCAAATTGTAAAAATCTGCAACATTTATTCTAATGTTTAGTACTCCAGAATTACCTGAACATATCCTTGCAGGCTATATCCGTCTTAAGGTTTGTTCCTAACCCAATGTGATGCTTCAAATGTCAAAGACTTGGCCATACCACTATGGAATGTAATGCGAGAGCTACGTGTGGGCAATTCTTGTACTTCCTCCGAAATCTGTAAGCTGTTCCGGGAATCAGCCAGTGTGAGGAAGAAAGTGTGAGGTTTACAATGAGGAAAGGAAAATTCAGGAGCTGAAAGTGAAAAGGTGCATGTGAAGCTGAAAAAGCTTTCAAAGCTATACACCCTCCGGTTTTTGCTACTTCTTTTGCATCAGCCCTTAAGATGCCAATCGCTAAGTGTGATGTCTCCACAAAAACTCAGACCACAGATAAAAGTATGAGCACATGCACTTGTTAGTGTACCTATGGGGGAAACATTATACTTCAAACACAAGTCATCTGGAAGCCGTTGGCAATGGGCTTACCACTTAAGCGACATACCACTGCCCACCATCAAAAGCCAACTAAGCTGTCTTCTCAACCCAAGCAACCACCTCTTCCCATAAGTAAAGAAAAACGTCCTTCAAAAAGTAGATCCAAGTGAAAGAAAGTGGTACTTAAATCTTCGGATTGGCGAGCTCTATCCCTCTGTGATGGGGACTATGCTCTTGAGGATATGGACTTCCAATTGGAGAGCCATGAATTGGCTAATGTTCCCCCTGACATGCCCAGTAAATTGCCACTTCCGAGGGAGAAAGAAAAGAACAACCGTCGCTAAACAATGTCTTCCACAAGGTGTTCTGTGTTGCAATGGTATTTAAATGGATACTGCTCACACTTGGAATAATTACAGCCCCCTGATCCAAGAGAAACCTTTCTGCATCTGCTTACAAGAAACGTGTCTTAGAATCACAGACACACCTGCATTACAGAGTTACCACCCCTACAGGAAGGATGATATTACTGGAGACAGGGCTAAAGGTGGTGTGGCTGTTTTCATTGATGACAAATGCCTCTCCTCTCCTGTCCCTCTTACCATGACCATATAAGCAATTGTTGTGAAAGTTCTAGCATCCTTTAATATCACAGTGTGTTCTTTGTATCTTCCACCTAATGATGCCTTGGGGATGCAGACGCACTGACAGAACTCTTCCAGGCACTCCCACGCCCATTCCTCCTTGTGGGGGACTTCGATTCACATGATGTGCTGTGGGGCTCGGCTATCACTTGCTCCATTCTGAGAATATCTGCCTTCTGAACTTGGATCGGATGACACACTGTGGGGTGGTGGGTGGAAATTTTTTTTCTATTGTTTTCTTGCTGTTCTCAACACAGGCTCTCTAACTACAATGTTGGCAGCCAGAAAGTGATTAGCAAAAACGTGATGCCTGTAATTAAAGATCACTGTGCCCACTCTGATGGAGAAATAAAGTTATTAATCATTGAAGTTCATTACTCTGAGGATTTAGGATGCCTGGGATTCATAGAAAATGCACTTTACTATAACAATTTCCACTATGTTCAAAAAACGATGAAACGTATAATTCCAAACAAATAAGTGTTTAACCAAGCAATGCTACTATCAGCTATTGTACTATCAGAGCTGTTCAGAGTCCATGGCACGGATCCTATTATCCCTAGATAACGAAACTGTTCAATAACCGTTATCGATGTAAATGTTCAAAGTGAATGCTCGCCAAAATCTGATGTTAATACTCATCAAACGCCATGCTAGTAATGATAGAAGGTCTGTCCTGTGACGACACGTGAAAATACTACGACACACGCAAACTGAGAAGAAATCACTGGAGTCGTTGCAGAATTAACACTTTACCCCAATGCAAACTCATTGCTAAGTGCATACCGAGTTACGTAAATATGGCATCCAAGGCTGTTCCTCGCAACTGCACAAACACGACACGGCTTCCGACATCGAGTGTGCGCTGATACGAATCTAGAAGAGAACAGAGGCCTGGCTCTAGCTTGCATGCTCTTATTTACATAGCTGTGGTGCGGACCGCCGAAGGCGTAGCCGACAAAATTTGCCTTCCTGACCAGCCGCTGGGCTAGTAAAGCACTTCAAGTTACTAAATAATTAATTGCTTCATTCGCTGAAAGCCAATGAAGCTCTCAATTTAATTGTGCGATCAGCACACAGGTGAGTATCTATAATAAAGTTTTGATGTGGCTAGGTTAATTAGTTTTGGCAAGAGAATTATTGTAGTTGCATTACACGCAATATATGAGCTCTGAACTTGCCCTTTGGTGAGACGCTACAGCTATAGTTTTACAGCTTTTGGAAACTTCTCACATCTGTGTTATTATAGCGTATCTCCATTCTACCAAAATCTAAACATCTTAGCTTTATGTAATCACTTACTTAATCTGTCTTGCTTCCATATTCTTAGGACACAAAAACAGAAAATCATGTATTTCAACCAAAATATTACTTTGTAAGATCCAGCATGCTGTTTCCATTAAATTACAGTGAAAAAGGATTCCGAATATAAATTTTGAAGTTTCTAGCTCCTTCCTGTTGTGCCGATGATTTTTACGTAAAACATCCAAATTTCTAAAACTGTTAAAGTTACTAAACTGAAACTTGACACATTATCATTCCTGATATGACATTAACTTTTCAGATTATTTACTTTACTTCTAAGATATTGTGCAACATTTGTGATGTCATAGCTAGTTACTGCAGACTAGGCTGGCACACAGTGGAAAGCATATGAATTCCATATGGCGTGAGTAGGCTGCTTCCCTACAACACTTTTCCACAGCTGCAGGATATTTTTCAGCCATTGACCTTTTATTTTTGTTCCCCAGCTATTGCTGTCTCAGTTCAGTGGGAAGTGGCTACAGATTTACATTCTAGTGATCACTTCCCAGTGAGGATCCATCTGTCGACTAGGACAGCGGCTGACAGAAGACCATGAAGGTGAGTGATACAAAGTGCAAATTGGTTGCAGCACACTGAATAGGTTATTTGTCAACAAAAGGATGTGCATGGGAGACGGTGCCCCTTTCACTTGTGAGATCCAATGTGCTGCCGCAGAGTCCATCCCCTAGTCTAGTAGCCAGCTCAGATGTTGGCCTTGGTGGAATCATGACTGTCGACTGGCAATCAGTGCCAGATGAACAGCTCTGCAGAATTCAAACACTGTCCAGTTACAGAAAATCTTCATGCCTTCAGACCTGCGAGAGCACATGTGAGCCGAGTTATAAAAGAATGGAAGAGTGCTCCCTGGAAGGAATTCACGACTTCCATTAATCAGTAATGCAGATTTCAGGCAATGGTAGTACATGTCCCATTACAGCCTTGTCAAGTAATGTGGTCTTGGTGGACATGCCAGAAGACAGGCTCAGGTTGTAACTGAACACTTTTTTACTATCACTATGTCATCCAGACAAGCTCCTGCTTTTCAGGTGTTCCGTAGGACTGCAGAGATGAGGAAGCTCAATTTCTTCTTGCATTATGAAGAAGTCGACAACCTTTTGTTCTCCATTTGTGGGAACTGGAATCAGCTATGTCTACAGCCAGCGGCACTACTCCAGGACCTTATGACATCCATTATGCCATGATTCGTCATCTGTGACCTGAAGCGAAAGGACAGCTCCTCTCTTGTTTTAATCAGATCTGGTTCGACTTGGAAGGACGCAATATTAATTCCACTCTGGACAACAGGCAAGAAGGTTACCAGAGTGTAGACCTTACCAGTTGTATGGGTAAGACTCTTGAACGCATGGTCAATCACTGCCTCGTCTGGCTGTTCGAATCCCAAGGTCACCTGAACCGCTCCCAGAGTGGTTTCAGTCACTATCGTTCCACCCTTGACAACTTCATTCTACTGGAGATGGCGATACAGGAGTCCTTCTTACGCCAAAACCATTTGTTCTGTGTGTTTTTTGACCTCAAAAAAGCATACAACACTATTTGGAGGTATAATGTCCTTTGCCAACTTCATGAGTCGAAACTACGTGGACACCTGCCACTCCTTTTCCAATCCTTTCTCGAGGACCGGCATTTTCGATACCGCATTGGCGATGCCTTGTCTGATTACTATGTTCAAGAGAATGGGGTGCCCAAGGCAGTGTCATCAGTGTCACATTGTTTGCCATCGCTATCAGTGGCATTTCCTCTGCAATCAGGAGCCCTATGAGATGCTCTTTGTTTATGGATGACTTTCCAATCTTCTACTCTCCTCTGATGTTACAATGACGACGAGGCAGCTACAGCTGCCATTAGGAGGCTGGAAACCTGGGTCAGGTCAACTGGTTTTCGCTACTTAACAGAGAAGATTAAATGTGTCAATTTTAACGTTGCTCATCAAAGTTTTAGCCAACCAGTGCTCACAATGGCGGACATTATTTTACGTGTTCAAGAAATAGTGTGCTTTTTGGGTTTGTTATTTTACTCGAAATTATCTTGGCTTCCACATCTGACAGACCTACAAACAAACTCTTCCAGTCATTGAATATTTTGAAATGTCTTAGCGGAAAAAAATGTGGAGCTGACAGGTCCCACTTCCCACAGTTTTATTGGGCATTTGTTTGGCCACGTTTAGATTATGGCAGCGTGGTGTACAAATCAGCCCGTACTTCCTACCTCAAAATGTTAGACGCTGTCCACCATGAGGGCATTCGGATATCAGCTGGAGCCGTTTGGACCAGCCCATTTCCGAGTTTGTGTGCACAGGCTGGTGAACCACCACTCTGGATTCGGCAACGTATCCTTTTGGCGCTTAAAATGTCAATGTCACCTCAGTCATTGGCATTTAGTGCAGCAGTCTGATGCACCTTTGAATGGCTTTTCAGGAATCAGCGCCAAGCTACCTAGCCACTTGGGATACCTGCCACAGACTATCTCAAGGAACTGGATCTATCAGACTTCCAACTACACAGCCTGGGATGGAACGTGTTGCCACCTTGATGTCTTCAGAGGCCCAAAGTGATTTTAAGCTTGGCACAGTTCAAGAAAACTTGTACTCCAGATTATGATTTTACAACTTTGTTTTCGTCCATTTTAAGTGTGTACCACAGTTTTATCGTTGCTTATACAGTTGGATCCCAGCAAGTGAATGTCCTTGGTTGTTCTGCTGTTTTCCCTGATAGGGTTTTCAAAGTGTGTCTTCCAGAACTATTTACAAATTATGATTCGGAATTCTATAGCATTCTGAAGGCACTAGAGAGGAATCATGGACATCACCATACAAGGTTTCTTGTCTATTCCGACTCGCTTAGTGCACTACAAGCACTTCACCAAATGTATATAGTAGACCAGTTGATTCAGCTCATCCATGACTCATTACAGTGACTCCAGCACCATGGCAAGGAGGTGATCTTTTGCTGGGTACCTGGCCAGATCAGGATACAGGGAAACAACATGGCTGGTAAAGCATGTTGGGATGTTGCTGTTGATCAATGCCTCATCCTGTTACACGTCATCATCTCATTTTCTGACAGATGCCTCGTGCGTCAGTGGGAAACTGAATGGTGCAGGTGAATGAAAATAAACTGCGGTCGCTCAAATAGACCACACGGGCATGACAGATTCATGTCAGCCTCACAGCTGGAAGGAGATTCTGCTTACCAGACTGCTAATCGGACATATCCCTTTAAAGATGGCTTCCTCCTCTGGCAGGAGGATCCACCACTCTGTGAAGTTTGTGGCGTGCCACTTTCAGTTCAGCATATTTTGGCAATGTATGTCCTATATACTGATATTAGGGCAGCCCTCAGTCTCTATGGAGATCTGCCCACCATCCTCACAGATTCTGATTCCAGAGTTACAAGAGTGGTGAAATGTTGTGAACTGTCAGGCCTCATTCCTAAATTGGTGGGGAAGGAGGGCAGACTTTAATACATTATAAACTGCTCCGTATGTGGGGACAGACTCCATCCCTGCCAATGAGATTGGCATGCTGACTTTTAGTCATGGCGCTGATGACCATGATGTTGCATGCCCCTCACTTCAAATCATCATCATCTATTTTTTAGTAATGATGCTCTTCCATTATATGCAGTAAATAGCAATCTATACTCGTTTTTTAGTCGAAGGTGCAAAATTTGCAAACTGTCTTTCTGGATGAGCAATTGTCATATGAATAAATTCGTCACCACTGTGTCGAAATTTTATGACACTTGCATTAACAGCTATTAAGTCGCACACTCTCCCATACGGGGCATCTCCAAAACAAGCAGATCTGATAAAACTTAGCACGATACCTACTGTGTCACTTTCAATGAGTTTATGTTATGAATAACTCAATTCATGCGATTCAAAGGCAGATGGACTACCTGGATTTCCGTCAAAGATGCAATGCGCTGCTTTTTCTCGTTATATCATTTCTATTCACGGAAAAGGTTTGACATCACACGTATCATGCTGTTTGCTAAATGCAGCGCCCACGATTCTTAGAATGGCATGTGGTTAAGGCAACCAGTTTCTGTTCTGCAGGTTGGGGGTTCGAATCCAGTCGCTAGTATGAAATTTATATCGCAGTAAGAGTTATTAATGTAGAAGGACAATGAGAATTATGAAGTATTCATAATTTTAAAGTACTGAGAAATATATAACTGAGAATGTAGTAGACTCAAACACTCGACTTTACGTCTATGCCTCCTGTCCTGCGCCACTTTCTCTATTTATGTACTGCTTGGCATTAAAAGAAAAGGATATCTCCTTTTGCACTTTTGTCGGCATTAGCGTCCTGTCTGCATGTAAATAAAGACAACATAAATTAATGTGGTGCTTTTTTTGCGGCGTAAAGAAGCTGAATACCTTCTCTTTGATGCCTTCATCGGCACTAACGTCATGCTCCACGAGTCAAAAAGTTAGTTTCATGTTTGTCTTAGTTTTTTGATCAGTGGTCATAAAATAATTTAAAACCAAGATTCTACAGAGCTACTGAAAAGAGGGAAATAGAAAGCCTAATTTTTATGTATAATCTTCTGGTCTTTCTTTTTAAAAAGAAAAGATATACGACAAACGAATTTTTCTCTTGTAGGAGGGAAAACAAATGTTTTTCCTAACAACAGAATAATTCAATACCGTGTCCAGATGCTATCTTTCTCCACAATGGGCATGTGGCTGCTGGGGACTATAGGCAACTCTTCGCGTGCGTCATGAACTGCTTTGGACAGTGCTGGCATGGTTGTCGGTGCTGGTCTTCCACACCTGATAATTTTCTCCATCTCTGACCATACGTGCTCAATGGGACAGAGATGAGCACCTTTGGGAAGCCAGCCCAACAGATCAACGTCTCCATTTATTTGAAACCAATGTCTTTCACAGTTCACTGTGAGGACAGAAGAATGGACGTGTTGGAAGATTATTCTGCCTCTCAACAACTTCTGACGAACAGAAGTAAGCATTAAGTTTTCCAGTATTTCGCAGTAGCAATGACGGATGGTGTGGTTGCCACAGAACGCCGCAACCACTTGCAGATATCCATCCCAAACTGTGACTGTTCTTCCACACCTTTGCCTCTGATTGACGTATTTGCTGTCGAATCTCGCTCCACTTGGTCGATACACATGGAGTGAAGTATTTGGTGCAATAGAAAACACGTCATCCGCAAATATAACTTCCTCACAAGGCGAAAGCGGTTTTCTTCTATACGCCAGTGTGAAGTTCAATCTGGGAGCCTTATGTTGCAACTTCAACATTATCTTAACCGTCGATTTTCATCCATACGTTTCTTTCTGTGAGACGACGACGAATGGCCGACTGCTCACACTTAGCTGGAGAATGTTCCTAATGTCTTTCCTAGTCCTGAAAGCGTCCCCACCACTGCTGGGGAGTACGCTATTCTCTCGATCCTTTGCGGTAGTCCACGGACGTCCAGGGCGATGACGACGGCTGAAGTGGCTTTCCTCCACCATCCTCTTCATCCTGAGATGTATTGTGATTTTCTGCATCCTAGGGCATGGGAAATGGCGCTGATATAGTATTTGTCTCCATAAAGCACAAGAATGCTACCTTTATCAACTTCCTTCAGCTGTGACATTTCGCAGCAAGAACTTACTGACCAGGCAGGAGGAAATGAAGTGTGATGCAAGGTGGAAGAGCAGCTCCTTCGGAGAATTCATTCCAGATTACATGCTTTGAAAAAATATACAGGGTGTTACAAAAAGGTACGGCCAAACTTTCAGAAAACATTCCTCACACACAAATAAAGAAAAGATGTTAGTGGACATGTGTTTGGAAACGCTTAATTTCCATGTTAGAGCTTATTTTAGTTTTCTCCACCTACGCTCAATGGAGCACGTTATCATGATTTCATACGGGATACTCTACCTGTGCTGCTAGAACATGTGCCTTTGCAAGTACGACACAACATGTGGTTCATGCACGATGGAGCTCCTGCACATTTCAGTCGAAGTGTTCGCATGCTTCTCAACAACAGATTCAGTGACCGATGGATTGGTAGAGGCGGACCAATTCCATGGCCTCCACGCTCTCCTGACCTCAACCCCTCTGACTTTCATTTATGGGGACATTTGAAAGCTCTAGTCTACGCAACCCCGGTACTAAATGTAGAGACTCTTCATGCTCGTATTGTGGACGGCTGTGATACAATACGCCATTCTCCAGGGCTGCATCAGCGCATCAGGGATTCCATGCAACGGAGGGTGGATGCATGTATCCTCGTTAACGGAGGACATTTTGAACATTTCCTGTAACAAAGTGTTTGAAGTCACGCTGATACGTTCTGTTGCTGTGTGTTTCCATTCCATGATTAATGTGATTTGAAGAGAAGTAATAAAATGAGCTCTAACATGGAAAGTAAGCGTTTCCGGACACATGTCCACATAACATATTTTCTTTCTTTGTGTGTGAGGAATGTATCCTGAAAGTTTGGCTGTACCTTTTTGTAACACCCTGTATAACAAATTAGTTCGTTTTGAGTATGATTTAGAGTATTGTATAAATGTGTTTTGTCTCTAAACATCGTGCATAGTAATAATATCGACACCGTTTTCAGGAATTAAAACTAAAACTTGGATTCACGTTGTGATGCAGGTCATGTTGCTCCAGTTATCATATTTTAGTCACCTGTGTTATCTTACATATCACACCACAAAATTCTGTAACAGCACTTCGCACAAAAGAATGGCAGCGATAAAACTCGTCGCAACTGACAAGTGTGACATATGTTCCTTGACCGACGCCCTCGAGCACCATTTCTCCTGCGGGAAAGCCACCAACATACGGGAAGCATGACAGCTAATGGTGTCTCACATCAACAGAACAGCGCCAGGAAGTATCACAATGGAAGCAATCACTGCCCCAGAAACCAAGCCGTTTCTATGACCCAAGAGGCTGCCATGACAACACACGCCATCGTAATGAGGAAGCAGACCTCTTGGAGGAGAACAAGAGGGCCCAACAGCACAGGCTCTACCACGACAATTTCAAGAGCTTCCTCCAGATTCCACTGCAGACAGCAATCAGCACAGCGCTCCCCAGCCTGTGACCATCAGCACTGCCCCCTGCCACCCCACCACAATCACCAAAGGAAGAAAGTGTACAGTGATGAAAGTGAAAAAGTACAACAGAAAGGAAAAAGTGTTTCTCCTCTTGCCTCAAATAACCTACCTCGAATGATGATGTGGTTTTCTTCTCAGTGAAATCAGTGTTAGAAAGTGTTTCCCCACTGTAACATCTGTCATGTCCATAAACTGTAATCAGCGTCAAAAGTGCTTCCTGTCGTACTACCAGTGCTTTCTACGTATGTGTGTGTGTGTGTGTGTGTGTGTGTGTGTGTGTGTGTGTGTGTGTGTGTGTGGTGTTCAGGGGGGGAGGGGACCAAACTGCGAGGTCATCCATCCAATAGGACTAGGGAAGGATTGAGAAGGAAGTTGGCTGTGTCCTTTGAAAGGAACCATCCCGGCAGTTGCCTGGAGCAATTTAAGCAAATCACGGAAAACCTAAATCAGGATGGCCGGACGCGGGTTTGAACCGTCGTCCTTCCGAATGCCGGTCCAGTGTGCTAACCACTGCATCACCTTGCTCGGTGCCATCTAGGTATACTTCATTATATGTTCTATATTGTGTTAGGATACATGCTTTACTTACAAGGGAACCTCCTCATCGCACACCCCTCAGATTTAGTTATAAGTTGCCACAGTGGATAGACGTTGAAATACTGAACACAGATCAATCGAGAAAACAGGAAGAAGTTGTGTGGAACTATGAAAAAATAAGCAAAATATACAAACTGATAAGTCCATGCGCAAGAATAGGTAACATGGAGGATAGACAGATCTCAGGAGCACCGTGGTCCCGTGGTTAGCGTGAGTAGCTGCGGAACGAGAAGTCCTTGCTTCAAGTCTTCTTTCGAGCGAAAAGTTTAATTTTTTATTTTCAGACAATTATCAAAGTTAAGGCACTCACGCATAATCAACTTCGCTCTCCAAAATTCCAGGACATGTTCAGATTTGCTTGGACATATGCAGGATTTGACGGTCTACACACGGAAAAATTTGAAAACGTTAAAAACATATGTTTTGACAGAGCACAGGCAAAAGTGTGCGACTGTGAGACTTTTGGATTCATTTGTTGCAGTTTATGTGACAAACTCTTATGTTTTCATCACTTTTTTGGGAGTAATTATCACATCCACAAGAAAACCTAAATCGGGCAACGTAGAAGAATCTTTTTACCCATTTGCCAAGTGTACAAGTTAGGTGGGTCAACAACATTTTCCTGTCATATGACGCACATGCCGTCACCAGTGTCGTATAGAATATATCAGACATGTTTTCCTGTGGCGGAATCAGTTGACCTATGACCTTGCGATCAAATGTTTTCGGTTCCCATTGGAGAGGCACGTCCTTTTGTCTACTAATCGCATGGTTTTGCGGTGCGGTCGCAAAACACAGACACTAAACTTATTACAGTGAACAGAGACGTCAATGAACGAATGGACAGATCATAACTTTGCGAAAATAAAGAAAAATTTTGCGCTCGAGGGGAGACTTGAACCAAGGACCTCTCGTTCCGCAGCTGCTCACACTAACCACCAGACCACGGCGCTCCTGAGCTCAAATTACTCTTCATATTGCCTATGCTGGCTTGGACCACTCAGTTTGTATATTTTGCTTATTTTTTTATAGTTCCACACAACTTCTTCCTGTTTTCTCGATTGATCTGTATTCAGTTTTTCAAGGCCTATCCACTGTGCCAACTTATAACTAAATCTGAGGGGGGTGCGATGGGGATGTTCCCTTGTTAGTTAAAAATGCATATTACTCATCACATTTGAATGATTTCTTTGATTATGTGCTTTACAAAACTTATATAATGTGTACTCTCACTCTCAGCTTCTTATATAACCTGACACTGTTTTTTTATTTCAATTTACTCTTTATTTTATACCATATGTAAAAAAAAATTTCTTCCACTTCTGCTCCATCTGTCATGCTAATGTTTTCTCTCGTACTGTCCCAACTAACATTGCTGACTAAAGAAAGAAAATCAGACCAGCATGCACAACGTGCCTGTGGCATCATAAAGTGCATCATACACATAAAAGCTGAACTGAGTAATCATTTATGCGTTGCCACTAGATATACGTTTATTATGCTTGTCCTGCAATGTTTGATCTACAAAAAGATGACAAATGGCTATGGGAACGGACTTGAGGAAGAACAATAAGGGAAAATCAAATACATAAAGAATATACAAACGAAAAACTATACAAACGACAGTAATGTTTACCAAGTGTAGGAATATAATAGCTTACTAGCCTGAAATGTTAAGAATGTATCATTGTTAATAATTTTTTGGTTACAAAAAAAAGTGGTAGTAAAGTGGAATTGTATTGTATTGAACCGGGGATCTAGAAACGACGGAGAGTCTTCGTTTCACTGTAGCCCTCAGCAGTTCACAACCCCACAACAGGCCACAGCAGTTCACTCGCCCCACTGCCACCCCACATTGAGGCCAGGGTTATTGTTATTATTGTGCGGTTCGGCACCCAGTGGATCCCCCCCTGCCCCCCCGGGGCACATCTCATACCAGACAAGTGTAACCCCAGATGTTCGCGTGGTAGAGTAATTATGGTGTACGTGTACGTGGAGACAGTGTTTGCACAGAAATCGCCGACAAAGTGTAACTGAGGCGGAATAAGGGGAACCAGCCCGCATTCGCTGTGGCAGATGGAAAACTTCCTTAAAAACCATCCACAGGCTGGCCGGCACACCGGACCTCGACACTAATCCTCCGGCCGGGCCTTCCCGCTCGGGAAGGAGCGCGTTAGACCACGCGGCTAGCCGGGCGGGCTAGATAGTGGAATAGGCAAAGCCGTGAGTTTGCACTCTCTTGTTATCAGGTTCGAATCCTGCCGCTTCTACAAATTTTATTTCGTTGTAAATAAGGAATTGTTAGTTTAGGAGGACAACGTGAACTGTAACGTTCAAAATACTCATAGTATCATAAACATTTGCGTATAAGGCTTCCAACACTCATTGAAGGAAGGCAAGGAGAAACAGTCTCCCCTGATTTCCCCATTATAGATACACCTAACTTTGAGGATGAACTCAGCCTTTGGTTATTAATCATTTTGTATTTTTAGCAGTACCATACCCTTAACTTTTAAACTCGTTTTCAGCCGATGATTTCCACATTTACAGGAACATAACATGTGATACCTCTTACGCAAACTATGATGCAGTGCTGTCAGACGAAGAGGTCGACGTGGCCCAGACTGTGCAGACTTTTTTTTAAAACCATTTCCTACCTAGGAAATAAGCTTTTGTTATTTGATAAATTTGTGAAAGTTGCTGCTTGCGATTTTTTAATATTAAACTAAATTCCTTTGCTTGCAGCAACAGTAAGAGAAATCTTCTTAACAGCACTAAATAGTACTGGCCGTATTTTGCCGCATTTCACTGGTTAGGAGGGAAGAAGTTTATTGACCAGAAACTAATCTCCCATTAGTCGCGATCGGGCACTCGGCCAGTGGACATCGCGCGGTGACAGGCGGTCGCGCCAGCCTGTGTTTACATCTCTAGCGGTGCTGCGGTGGGGAGCTGAGCAGCGTATGCAAGTGTGGTGTAGGTTTGTTTCGTGTGTAACTGTTCTAAGTACGATTTCGACAGTTAACAGAACCAACAGCGTTCAGTGTGTTTTCGATCGCGCTGCTTTGGGGCCGACGACGTTTAAGATTCACGAGTGGATTTTTGAGGATTTGAAAGTGTCTGAAATATAGTCGGCACGTTTCAGTTACACTTTGTGCAGTACTCATTATTTGTCAAATTTAATTCGAGTGACGCTTACAGGAAATTTGTTGCGGAGCGTGCTGGGGTGAGACAATGTCGTCATACTGATGGTAGCCTTAGTAATGGCGAGATCGTGCCTTCAGGATACATAGTGAGAACCGTCGGGGTATTTAATGTGCCGCCTGAGTGCCCTAATGAGCTCATTGCACGTCCTCTGTCACTGTATGGCGTTGTCTTGTCGGTTACCATAGAAAAATGATCAAGTGCATATCATTACCAAGTTAACAGTAGTGTGAGAAGTGTACATGTAGACTTAAAAAAGCATATACCTTCACATGTTGTCATTGGCGGCTGTCGTGCACAGGTTACTTACATTGGTAAACCACCTACCTGTGCGATATGCCATTCAACATGACATCTGCGGATGAACTGCGCACGTTGACGTCCATTTCAGCTTCCACAGGAACGTCCTGCAGACGGTAGTGAAAGACTTGTTCCATTATTGAGTGAGGTAGTCGCGGGGACTGTACCACAACCCCGGCAGCCGGAACGTGTTTACGAATCAGAAGTGCCAGTTCAGGTGGAAATCAATGCTAACGACATTCAAGGTAGGACGGACGTCACCCCTCGGTGCCGTCACCCGCGCCGGGACAGTTACTGCTGGATACCAACGATGCACTGGCCACCTCTGGAACTAAGCCGTGTGAGACATAGGAGCAGGTGCAGATCAGTTTGCCTGAACCACCACTACCGGCAGAGATTCCAGCAGAAATGAAGAGAGGACGTCAAAGTAGAAGCAAAGGCCATAGTGGCAAAGAGGAGAAGTCGGATGATATGACAATCATACCCATGTCAGAAAGTGGCAACGAGACTGAACCTCAGTCTTCTTGCTCAGTGCACTGCAAAAACACCGCGAGGCAAGAACGCATCCGTGAGCAAACCAAACATCTGAAGGCGTTACTGAGCGCTGAGAGGGAACAGAGCGCTGCACCAGCCAAGAGGAAGAGCGAGCAGAGCAACGAGCAGCTGCCGCAGCCCCCCTGCATGCACTCGCTGACGTCAGTCGCAGCCCTGCGTGGCAGCCTGGCGGACGCGGTCATGTTGACAGACTCAGACGGCGGTGGCGGGCAGGGGGGCGCGTGCACCGCACATCACCCCAACAGCAATGAGCCGTGGTGGCAGCAGGACGAGGAGATGCAGCAGTAGCTGCTCTCGTGCATGACTATTGCACTGCGACCCTCTGCCACTCTTTGACACATTATAGCCTTGACGTTTCGCCTCATTCTCCAGACGTTACAAAACGTGCTTTATTTGAAGCTGCCGAGAAGGATGAGCCCAACACTCAGAGCTAATCGCACTATGTGCCACCATGTGCGATAGCCAGACCTACAATATCACCACACTTCACATCAATAGGGTTTCTTGTATAGCCTCAGCGTTGACATTGCCCTGCTACAGGAGGTAGTCACAGTTGTAGAAGTGCCCAGTTATGCACTTATTGATAACATCGCCATGCTGGATGCTGTAGGCACTGCCGTACTTTTGCGTGACGTTATACGCCTTACGGACGTGCAGCAGCTGCCTAGTGGTCGTGGCATTTCTCCTCGAGTGAATGGAGTGCAATTTGTACCCCCTCCCCCCAGGTAGCAGTCAAATTTTTATAAAAACGAGGTTCCGATGCTTCTTAGAGCTTATCATGCACATCACATTCCTGGTGGTGACTTAACGACAGAGACCAAACTCCTTACATGAACAGATGTGCCGGCCGTGGTGGCCAAGCGGTTAAAGGCGCTACAGTCTGGAACCGCGCGGCCGCTACGGTCGCAGGTTTGTCCACAGTGCAAAGAAAAGGAAATCACCATGACCCGACGGTCTCAGCGCTGAGTTTTACCAGATCTACTGGAACCTCCTCGGCCCGACACTCCTCGAGATAGCGAATGAAATCTGGTACCTGGAAGTAATACACAAGGAATTCAAGGAAGGTGTCATCTTGCCCTTACCGAAAACAGGAAGGTGGAAAACATGCGACCCATCACACTCTTGAACGTTGAGTTCAAAATTATTACCAGATCGATTAAACTATGGATGCAAACTGTTACGCACAAGATTTTAGGCAGTTACCAATACAGGCAGTGCAAGGCTGAAGTGCAATCCCAGCTGCCTGTGATATGAGGGACATCATCTGTTCATATGCTGAAACCAAAGGACATGGAACTATAATCTTTCTAGATTTTGAGAAGGTCTATGATCATGTACGTCATGGCTTCCTTTTGAAAAGAATGGCGAAACTATGTTTTGGCTCTCATCTCATAGAATTAATTCGCAAACTTACTACAAACGTCTCTTTCTGGATTCTCATTAATGGCCATTTTACAAAAGAAGTTTCCATTGGGTAATTCATCCGACAAGGATGTACTCTGTCAATGATTTTGTACGCCACTGCAGTGGAGTCGATACTGAACAGCTTAGTGCACAGTGGGATTGAGCTTAGCATCGATTCTGTTACTGCCATGCGTGATTAGCCAAGCAGTCTTAGGCGCTGCAGTCATGGACTGTGCGGCTGGTCACGGCGGAGGTTCCAGTCCTCCCTCGGGCATGGGTGTGTGTGTTTGTCCTTAGGATAATTTAGGTTAAGTAGTGTGTAAGCTTGGGGACTGATGACCTTAGCAGTTAAGTCCCATAAGATTTCACACACATTTGAACATTTTGATTCTGCGTATGCTGACGATATATGCGTAGCTGTTTCATCATCACAACAACTTATGTCTGCAGAAGCACCTTTACAGACATTCACGTTTCTTTCGGGGGCAATATTAAATAGAACTAAAACCACAGCTGTGCACATCGGAGGTGATGTCGAAGAAATATCCCATGTTACCTGGTGCACTGAAAGGATTGTCACAAAACTCTTGGTGTTACCAGTGAGGCCATCCCAGACAAATTCTTGACGAAAAACTGGTCACAAATGCTTAATAAATTACGTGCTGCTTTGATACACCACGCTGACCTTGATTGAGCATACTACAGAAAGTTATGACCATAGAGATCGCCATTACATGCAAGATGAATTATTTGGCGCAAATTCTTCCTAAATCCAACCATCTAGCAACGAGTACACAACAAGTGCTAGCACTATGTTGATATCTTTTTAGAGGGCACATTTTCAACTCATTAAGGTACACAAAAAATGTGTAACGCTGCTTCTAAATCACATCAGGAAGGAAGTCCGCACCGGGAGGACCAGTATCATCACAAACCTCATCAATCAGTGGGAGCCTCATAGCCTTGGCCCACCTGTTGATATCCCCAGCATTCCAGTTTATTACCGACATATGCGACTGTATTACATGGAAATGAGCTACATCCGACACAACATCGCTCGATACTGTAAGTCTGACCAACAGGAAATTTTATGACTTTCTCATAACAACAAATCACAGAAATTATCTCGAAGAGAACCACCTACATATAAAATGGAGTGTAGTTTGGCGGAATGTGCACAGCGACATGTTACTGTCACGTGTCACAGCCGACTAGTATCTAACAGTGAACGATAATGTAGCAACGAATGGAAACCTACATAAGATAGGCATTCACCCTACGCCCAACTGTAACGCATGTGGGAGAGTAGATACCCTAATTTATAGGCCCACGTGTGGACATACAGAAGAAATTACAATATTTCTTCGTCACAGATTGCCTGTGATAGACCGTACGATGCCCAATAATATAGGCCTTTTATAGATCCTTCAATCACAAAAACTGAGATATCCACGAGCAAAAAACAACAGTGCACTTGGATCATGGGGCACACAGCATCGTTTATCACGCAGAACAGACAGGCTACTTTCATAGATTATTACTCTTACATCAAAAATGAACACTTCAAAATAAGCCAACATCGTGACTACAGGAGATCATTTGGAAATAGGTTTCTACCGCTGCCGCCGCCTCTCGCATCCCAATCTCCATCGTTCACGGTCATTCCAGTCTCCTTCATGCCTTCATGAAGACTTGTTCCCACCACTGCTTCGTTGACGCCGCCTTTCCAGCATCTCACAGGTCTACCACGCTTTCTTCTTTGATGTGGAGTCCATTGCCATACATATTTTGGCCATCTTGTGCCTGGCATACGCTGTAGGCCCTAAGTGACCATACCAGAGTAGGCGCTTCCTTTCTATGTAGTCTAGGATTGTGCTTTCGACATTCATAACCTCTCTGATCCCGTGATTTCTAATATGATCAAGCCTGGAATATCCGTAGCTCCGTCTCCAGAAATCCATCTCAACAGCCAGCAGGCGATCTTTCTGCCTCTGAGTTAGTTCCTACAACTCTGCACCAAATGTCGTGATACTTTCAATAATTGTGTGGTACATGGTATGTTTTGTTCTGCGTGTCATGTTTTTATTCCAGAGAATACCATTTAGTTGTTTTATGGCCCGCTTGCCCTGGCCAATTTTATTGTTTATATCATCCGTACTTCTACCATTGGATGACAGTGTCACTCCCAGGTACTTAAAATTATGACACCCTTTAACAGTATCAGCATCGAGTTGTAAGTCGTTAAAAGCATTTTCCCCCACTTTCAGATATTCTGTTTTGGATACGTTTATGACAAGACCCCATTTTTCATATTCTTCTTTTAGTTTGCGGAATCTGTAATTTGCATCCTCCTCATCTCCAGCTACTAACACTGGGTCGTCAGCAAAAAATAAAGTGAAAAAAATCTCGTCGTCTATGGGGATACCCATTCCTCCGCATTTCCTTTTCGAGGATTTTAGTGCCGCCTCTAGGTAGATCTTAAAGAGTGTAGGGGCGAGTGTGCACCCCTGGCATAGTCCCTTTGTCATCTCAAACTCTTGAGATAGTTGATTTCTCACTTTTACCATTGCCGTGCAACCTTGTTAGAGGAGTCTGGCAGCTTTCACATAGCTCGGTGACACACCATTATCAATTAGACTTGTCCATAGCTTGCTCTGTGGAACTATGTCATAAGCTTTCTGGATGTCTACAAAGACAAGGTGAGTCATAAGGCCCCTTGCTGTCGTTTTCTCCACTAGGTTTTTGAGGGTAAATACTCCATCAGTACAGGAGGGACCAGATCTGAATCTATTTTGTTCTTCAGATTCAGTTATTTCTTCTTCTATCCTCTTTTTTAGGATACAGCCATAGAGTCTCGCCATGGATGGCAACACACTAATAAGATAGTTTGCACAATTTCTCCTGATGCCCTTCTTAAATATTGATGTAATTGTTGCCCTTTTCCACTCCTATGGGGCTTTGTCACCTCTAAGGCATTTGTCAATAACCACTGCCAATATCCCAAAGAGTTTTGACAGTGCTGCTTTAACCAGTTCTATATAAACTAATGCTTGACTTTCTGTTTTTCATGGCATTAATTGCATTTTGGACTTCCTTCGGAGCTATCAGTGGTATATTATCATTACTGATTTCAGTGTCTGTTGGGTTCTCAGTGAATGCTGCTCTGTTCTCAGTTAGTAATCCTTGGTAGTGTTGTACCCATTCCTGGATGCTAATGATGTTTATATGTGCTTTATCTTTATTCTGTGTTCTCATTGTTTTTAATACCTTCCAGGCTTTCTTTGCTCATGTATTCCTGATGCTTTTTTCTATCTCTTCACTGGTTTTCCGCCAGGATTCTTTTTTTGCCTTAATTATTGTTTTCTGTGCATCTTTTCTCTGCTCCCTGTATTCCCGCCAATCATTGTCTGATCTTGACTTCAACGATTTATTATAAGCTTTCTTCTTCTTATTTTCTACCTTCTCTTGTACTGAGTGGTTCCACCACTCATCACATATTCTATTACTCTTTTGGATTTCTTTTTTCCCCAGTGCTTCATAAGCTGCATTATGGCTGGCTTCTTTAACCATCGCATACATCTGATCTGCAGAGGTTCCTTCAACATTAGCAAGTTTTTCTGCTAGCCTTTGCTGGTACAAGATTACTATTTATGGTTTCTTCACCATATTGTTCCACTACATTGTCCTTTCCATCCTGTTATGGCATTTAGGTCTCCTAGTAAAATGACTCTTTGTGATTCCCTACATTTTCAAGAGATCTTGTCAATTGAGTGTAGAATAAGTCTTTCTTCACAACATCAGCATTGTCATTTGGTAAATTGACCACAATAATCACCACAGAATGTCCCTTTATTTTTGTCTGTACTTGCAGAATTCTGTCACTGACACATACCCAGCTGGTTATGTTTTTCTTGAGTTGTTTCTGTATGGCAATGGCAACTCCACTTTGGGCTTCTTGTTCCTTTGTTCCGCCACTATAAATGTATATGTAATCACTTGTCTCTTCTCTACCATGCTCTTTCACTTTGGTTTCTGTTAGGGCCCCTACACGACTTCAAGGTGCTTTATTTCTTTAAAGGATTCACATTTCTCTGTAGAAATTCCTTGTATATTCCATGTTGCAATTCTCATTGTCCTTTTTCATGCCTGTTGTCTTCTTCGTTTTGAGCCATTCTGTTCTGAGGCTAAATTGGGAGGTTTTGCATGTGATTTGTTTTGCTAGGATGGAGTGCAGGTCCAACATCTAAGTTTTATTTCTCATTTTGTGTTCTTACATTTCCTTTCTCCCACAGAACAGGAGAGCCACTTTCCTTCAACAGTGAAGTGATAGTTATTTGCGTACCCCATGTTTTGCTGTTTACTACTTTGAACAGAAGAAATATCAAGGAGAAATTTCCATTCGTATACTACACAATGGAAAACTGCGAATAATACATATTTTTGTTAATCTACTCACAACACAAATATGGAGAAAATGTTTGTTTTTCCTTCCTCATGAACTTCCGTCCTTTTTCTTCCGAATAGAAAGTAATGACTTACTTGCAAATACAGCTTAGAAGCTAGCCAATGAAAGCAACACAGGTGAGAGAATGGTTGTGTTGTAAGGGGAGAAGTGAGGCCCACTTTTTTATGCTAATTTATTAGCTGTACAGTATGAGTTCTATTCCCACTTTCAGCGTGTATTTTAAACACAAACAAACTGATCTCCTTCACCTCTAGCAGTGCAAAGTGAAGAATGTCAGGTTGCGCCATAGTTTAGAATCCACATTATATACCCCTTCACTACCAACTGGGGCAGAGCCAGTTTAGATTGGCTCATAGCAGAGGCAGAAGTTACAGCAAACAGGAATTCTGTTGACTGTGAGCATCCTTCCACTCGAAGCTTTATTTGCTTTTAAGAGCCAGTCATCATTTTAAGTCAAAGGGCTCCTTTAATTCATTTGAACTTGAGACATAGAAAAATTTGGTGCTGGGCTAGGTTTCGAATTCGAATCACCTCTTTTTTGGTATCTGACACTCACAGAACGATGTAGTTCGATCATTTCATTGTTTTTCCCAAGACTGCAAACTCCTCTCCATCTCCATGAAAGGCGCATATGTGGATTCGAATCCTGGTGTAGCACAAAAATATTCATGGTTTCATTTCAAGCCCTGGCATATGCACACCGAACTACTAGTGATGAATTATTTTCATTTTTAATGTCTCCTCATGTGTTGTCAACAATAACGAGAAGTGCCGTTATTTCTGATCAAACATGCACACGTTTCACTACTGGTGAGCAAACAGTTTGTAGATGGAAACCAAAGGCTATAATTGCCGGGTTTGATTCTTAGTCATGCAAAAAAATTGATACTCTTTAGATTTGACATCTCGCTGCTGGTGACAAAATTTGTTATCTAACATCCAATTTTACTTAGTTTACAATCTGATTACATGGTTGATTTGATGCCGTGTCACTAAACTTTACATCATGGCACTTCGTTTTAAAGACATACATACTTCGTTATTTGAAATTGTACTAAGAATTTTTTGTTATAAGTTAACAGGGTGGTAAGGGTGTTGACAGGACACCAGGCGGAGCACAAAAATTATCAAGTTCAAATCTGCTAATTGATATTGGTGAAAACTTCAATATTTTACAGTTATTTGAGCCTGGTCACCAATTATGAACACTGCTGTGATCTAGTCTCAGTTAGACAAGAAAGCTTTGGTTAGTTGCAATTGATGTTGGTATCTGGTTTCAATTGAGATCCAGAACAAAAAAAAAAAAAAATGCATCATCTCCTCTAAAATACAAAATTGTGCACAAATAATTGTTCATTTATGAGAAGAGAGAAACTGCTGGTGGTATGATGTTAATTTAAGGTTTCCATTGAGTGTTTGCCGCTGTTAAATATGTTGCCTTTAACTGGTTAGTTCAACATTCAGTTTATGACCAACCATTCATATCAGGAACGACATTTTACAGATGAGGGTAAACATTTTTAAGAGCAAAAATGTATCGAATTGTTGTAGAACTTTAGGAGTCCAGATATTGTCTCAGAATCTCTTGTTCATAAAAAATATTTAATTTTGTCTGAGATTGCTGAATGACAAATGTGACAGAGTTCGTTAACTCCAGTTTTAATGAGTGTGATAATGGTTTTGAATTGTCACTTGCTGTAAAAAAATTGAGTTGACAAGAGTTAACGACTGCCTCATTTCTAATGAAGTGTTTCCTAGTATTTGTAATATTGTGATGTTGATTTATATCTGAACTGATTAACTTAAAGAACAATGTTCTCTAGTAATCTCTTGTGGTATCCATTCTGTATAGTTGAACAACTGTACCGCAAAGAGATTTGAGGACGTGCAAGACAGCTATGTTATGTGGGCTGCACTAAAATCAGGCAAAACACATCAGGTCCTGATAGTACATACCAAGTTATTAAATTGATGCTAATTTGTGGACTGCATAGTAACCATCTCTGTGACTTATGTTTTGTATGAAACACATTCCTTTCTATAATTTCCAATTGTTGGTATGTATAATTTCCAATTGTTGGTAGGATCAATACAACTTTGATGCAAGGCATCAACTTGTAAATGTGGCTGTCTTTGTTCTGTTCACTTTGTAAGTTTCTACAAAAGTCTTTATGTCTTTCTCATCTGTGTATATCTTCAAAAGATAAACAGCAAATTTGCCTCTTTCCTTTGAACTTACAGGTACTTGAGGCAGTGCATGGGGTATTATATTATCTTGCCCCTTTATATATTTAATATTAAAACAGAATTCGTGTAGAAAGAGATCCCTTCACGTTAGCCTACTGTGTTAAAGTTTGCTCTTTAACTGAAATGTTCTATGCACTATGGTCAGTATGTATTCCCTTCTTATGTCCTGCTAGTAGGTATATAAATTTACTGAACACCAACACTACTGATAATGTTTCCTTTTCTGTAATGCTATAATTTTATTCAAGTGGCGAGAGCATTCTACTAGCGAAAGCTATTGCTTTTCTCTCTCTAATGTGTGATCAATTATACACTCCTGGAATGTGTGACAGTCTAACCCATAAGCCAATGCCTCCACTGCTATATGAAAAGGAATAGGAAAATTCAGGTGAAACAGCGGTTGTCATGCTGCCAATGCTTCTCTTCTTTTTGAAAAGTTCTTCATTTCAATTTAATAAGCTTATCAAACTTGGTGCATTAAGCACTGAATTGGAAAGTAATTTTCTGTAGAATCCCACCATCTCGAAAGATGAGTTGAGGGGGACAGGCTGAATACCCCAAGTATTGACAATATGTCTCAAGAACTTAATATCATTTCTCCCAAATGGTGATTTTGATAATTTAATCATGACACCTTGGGAGCCTAATCTTGTGAAGAATTTATCTAATGTTTGCAGGTTTTTCCCATATTGTGCATATTACTACAAAGTCATTGACATATAACAACACTTTACATCATAATGTGTTGTCTATTGCTTTATAGAAAGCTCTTACTTCCACAAATCTTCATGTCAGGCAGTCTGCCAGTAAACTTGTGTCAGGTTTTTTGTGCTCATATGCGTCACACCTTCAACCTTTGCTAGCAGTTCCTCTGTTCAAGGTATCCTATCCCTCTCTGGCTCTGTTGTTTTATTCGCAGTTCATGCATTCAACACTATATGTTGGCAGGGTCACCAAATGTGAGGGCTCAGTTAATTTATGACTTATCTCATAACTAGTCTTCGGCTCCAAGAAGTCTGTGAAACCTGACTCGTCCATATTTTTTCTTCTGTCTGTAGAACAGCTCAATTCCTAACAAACCAAGGACACATCAACACTAATTTATAGGAAGGCTTTTATTGTGCCTCTAATTACAAAATGTGATCAGGCATTAATCATCTAGGCACAACTTGTTTTGAAGAAATCAAAGTTTCCAAAAAAACACAAGCATATCACTCCATCAGTATTTACATTATTGCTAGAATCTTCTGGTCTTTGGTATTCCTTGACACTGTGGTTCATACAGAACATTCTTTGCTGCCTCTGATAACTTTACATGCCATGATTCAAATGGCTCTGAGCACTATGGGACTCAACTGCTGAGGTCATTAGTCCCCTAGAACTTAGAACTAGTTAAACCTAACTAACCTAAGGACATCACAAACATCCATGCCCGAGGCAGGATTCGAACCTGCGACCGTAGTGGTCTTGCGGTTCCAGACTGCAGCGCCTTTAACCGCACGGCCACTTCGGCATGCCATGATGCCAAGTACAAGTCATTGGTTGCTTTAGTGATATAAGGAATGTGGGAGCATCTTAAATATTGCTATGGTGACTGAATAAAGATTTATTTTTCCAGAGTTAGTGGTCTTGGTACATTCTACAAAGCACTTGTCTGATGGCAGTTTAATTGCTGAGAACACAAGTCAGCGAACTGTCTTTACTTCCATTGAGTTTTAACTATGGCTAAAGACTGTGTTCCAAGTAACTGGATTTCCCTTTCATAATAAACATCGAATTTACCCTGATGTGAACACACTAAAAACATAGCCCGCATGTCTTTACAAGTGGTTTTAGGTTTTATTTTGTAGACTTTTGTAAGATGTGACAATATCAATAGTTTTAATTTTACTATTACCAATTGTTTCCTGGGGACATCCTCTTATTTCTCTTACTAATATGGCCGAATCCTGAATAAATTCAGTACTAAATATGTGAAAAAGGTTTTTCTTCTTTCTAGATAATGACTGTAAAGCCATTAAGGCATTTTTTGGACATATATCCCATCTAAGAAATGATCTATTTCTGTAATGCCCTACAGGTGAAGGTAAATCATAAACACTACAATTAAAGGGACAATTCAGGATGGAATAATTACAATATTATGAAAAGGATAGATTGCTACTCACCATATAGCAGAGATGCCGAGTAGGAAATAGGCACAACAAAAAGACTGTCAGACCAGTAAGCTTTCAGTCAAAGCAGCATTCATTGGAATTACTCAAAAAACACACACACACAGTCTCTCACTGTAGGTGCGGTCTATGAGAGCCGGGATTCTCCTAGCGGGTGCACAGTAACTGGCCGCAATGGGGCGTCCTGGGTGGTTGGATTTATGGACTTTAGGAAGCATGTAGAAAGTAGGAGTGTGGGGTTGGTAGGGGTGAGGAGAGAGATGGATTCCAGGGAGAAGTTCTAGGATGGACCTAGGGACTAGAAGAGAGACTGGCAGGGTTTGTAAGTGGATGAATGTGACAGCTGGTGGAGTTCTTTTGCCACGTAATCCTTGCTGTTCAAAACAACAGTGGTGAGCCTTTGTCAGCATGTCAAGATCAGTTTTTAGATGGTGGATCGCAGTTCTTTCTGCAGATGTGAGGTTACCTTTTATGTTGAGGGATTTGGGGAATGATAATGAGGCAAGGTTCAAGGTTAATAAATTCTGGAAAGTTAACAAGGGGGTGCTTTCAGTGCAGTGGGGGTAGATCACAGTTGGATGGAGGAGTAAACTGACTCAGGAAGGGTTCAAACGTTGGTCTCTGGTTGAGTGTGATTGGTAGGATTGGTGACAAAAAAGGGTTTCCACTGTAGGGACTGGGAGAAGGAGAGGATGTCTTTAAGTCCTACAATATTGAATTTCAGAGAGGGGCAAAAGGTGAGACCTTTGGAAAGGACTGATACTTCTGTGGGGCTAAGGCATTTTTATGACTGTGTCTCAGGTCTATTTAGGTTCTGGATTCTGCATGGTGGTGGGAGGGAGTTTTTGAGTGTGGGGTAAATGTAATAGGTCTGCAAGGCGGGGTTTGTCAGCTATGAGAGATGTGGCGGATGTTTGCAAGTTGTTGTAGAGGTGGTGGATAGCAATAGTCCAAAGTGCGAGTAGGAACTGAACAAGTTGGAAGTGGGAGTAGGGCATGAACAGGTTGGAGAGTTTTTCAGGGTGGTGTAGTGCATTCGGCTCTAGTTATTGGAGGGCAAGAGTTTCAGTGCATGATACAGCATCCAGGAATTTGGGATTGCATAGCAGAATAATTTTATGAATGAAGAGGAGGTATTCCAAGGAGGTTTGGGCAGGACTATGTTGGCGAGAGTTAAGGACTGGCAGAATCTGAACAAATGGGGCTCACTGTGGAAGGAAGGGTTGCAGCTGGAGACAGGTAATTGGATGGTAAGGCAGATCACATTACAATCTTTTTATTTATTTTTTCTTTGATCTCATTGTGTTTCCACATCGATTTCAGTTGGTTTTTGCCTTTCACTATTGACCTACTCCCTCAGGTTTCATCTTGTTTCCCCATACTTGATTCATTTCACCCTTTAATGATTTTTCCCATGTATTTTGGTGCACTTTCATGAATTTTTCGCATATATTTCGAAGTTACTTATGTAGTTTTAGGCATTTTTATCCTCAACCCTGGGTCTCCACTCCCTCAATCTGTGTTAATACAGAAAAGTTTCCTTATCCCTACCCAGAACACAGTCCCACATACTGTTCCTGTGTTGTATCTTACATCCTCCCACCACCACTACCTACTCCAGTCTGGTCAGAAGCATCTTCTATCCCATCAGAGGCAGGGCTACAAGTGAAACCAGTCATGTGATCTAGAAGCTGCACTGCAACCACTGTGCTGCATTCTACATGTGGCCATGACAACCAACAAGTTGTCTATGGGAAAGAATGGCCTCCGACAAACTGTGGCCAGGAAACAGCTGAAGTACCCCGCTGGTGAGCATGTTGCCCAACACAACATTCATGGCAGCCTGTGCCATCTGGATCCTTCCTACCAAAGCCAGCTTTTCTGAATTGCACATGTGGGAACTCTCCCTGAAGTATATCCTACATTCCCAGAACCGTCCTTGACTAAACATGCCCCTCACTTAGCTGTCTTACCCTCTCTCCATCTTGTCCCTGTATCCTGCCACAAGCAGCACTTTACTGTCCCCAACCCTATCATTCTCTCTCTCTCCCCCTCCCTGTACCAGATTGCTTCTCCCATCATGCACTGCTGCTCACAGTCTGGCCTTGGCAGCCAGAGATTGTGACTGTGTGTGTGTGTGTTACCTTTTCAGGGCTTCAGTACAATTTCTGTTCTTGCTTATAACAGCTTCCCCTTCCCCCCTCCCCCTCCCCCCAAAAAAAGAAAGAAAGAGAGAGAGAGAGAGCTAATAATGAACTGGCAATTAAACAATATGATGAGGCATAATTGTGCTATTGCTCATTGCAGCAGCATTGGCTGCAAAACTAGCACTGTTATGCATCTTTGTTCCCCAAAGAATGTTTTCTTCAGCATGTTTA
Source organism: Schistocerca piceifrons (assembly GCF_021461385.2). Lineage (NCBI taxonomy): Eukaryota > Metazoa > Arthropoda > Insecta > Orthoptera > Acrididae > Schistocerca > Schistocerca piceifrons. The sequence continues at coordinate 458,927,113 of NC_060140.1, forward strand.
AGTATGTCAGTGCAAAAAAGAGATTCAAATCAGTGTTCAGTGCAGGGATATGCTCAGAACATTTTGTCCCAGAGGAAGATTTGAAAAATTAGTTATTAGGTCTGCCTACAGAAACAAAACACAGTCCCTTTGCAGAAAATACCTAATTGGGAGTAAAATTCAGAATGGTAAACGTTTACGACAAAACAGGGGCTAAAAGACAAAGTAATTTTGTAGGAATCCTTAACAGATAATAACAAACATCATCTGAAATCAAATCTCTCTTTTTTTCTTTGTCATGAAGTATGTGTGCTTTGTGAATGTTACGTATTAAGTCCTTATAATTGTCAGAGTATTATAAAAGGGATAAACTGCTACTTCATAGTGGAGACACTGAGTTGCAGATAGGCACAATAAAATACTGTCAAACAGGTAAGCTTCTGGCCAAAAAGGGCCTCATTGGAATTAAACACACACGCATATGTGCGAGCCAACTCATTATTTTCTCATTCTCTCTCTCTCTGTTTCTTTCTTTCTTTTTTTTTTCTTTCTATTTTTTTTTTGGGGGGGGGGGGGGGGTGCTTTCATAAATGGGAACGAAATCTCTCTCTATTTTTTTGGGAGTGTGTATGTGTCTGTGTGTGTGTGTGGGGGGGGGGGGGGGGAGGTAGGGGAGAGCTGTTGTGGAAATTATTCGAAGCCCTGAAAAGGTATTTTGTAAAATAAATTATTTTATTCCATCATGTCTTACAATGTGGCAGAACTTTTGAAATGATCCTCATATGTTAGCTCATCAGTGTATGTAGAGCAAGGGAAACCTTTGGTTATACTTGTCATTGAACCTGGACCCCGTCCACCTGTAGCAGCTTATTTACATACTGACTGAACGTACTAATGTTTTGTGCAGAAGACACCAGTAATATATCCACAACCTATTCTCTTACCTAGAACAAAATAGTTTATGGACTGTGTTGAGCACATGACAGGTGTCCATTGTAAGGTTATGTTTCCATCATGCCAACTTTCCAAGTCACCTCCACAAGATAGGCATTAGAGGCTCCCTAACTTGAATAAGTAACTTGTCTAGGGAAAATTAAATACCCTTTTATGACAAGTATCACCACTTTCCACGTATAAAAAATACAACATATAGAATCGCCATGAACTCAAAAGTTGTAACCTGCAGATGTAATTGAGTGTCTGTTCCCAAAGAGAGGAGTGTCTGACAATAGTGCTATCCTTGTTTTTGAGTCATCAGTCTTCTGACTGGTTTGACACTGCCTACCACAAATCCTCTCCTGTGCTAACTTCTTCATCTCCAAGTGCCACTTGCACTCTACTTCCTCAATTTTTGTTGGATGTTTTCAAATCTCTGTTTTCCCCTGTGGTTTTTATTCTCTACATTTTCCTCTAGTACCACGGAGATCAATTCCTGATGCCTTAACACTTGTCCTATCATCTTGTCCCTTCTTCTCATCAGCATTTTCATACGTTTTCCTTCCCTCGCCAATATTGTGGAGAACCTCCTGATTCATTGCCAGTCCCTCAGATTTTCAACATTATTCTGTAGCATCACATCTCAGACACTTCAGTCCTCTTCTTCCCACTGCCCATGATTCACTACCAAAGAATGCCGTGCTCCAAACGTACATTTCTTCCTCAAATTAATGCCAATGTTTGATACAAGAAGCCTTCTCTTGGCCAGGAATGCCCTCTTTGCTTGTGCTTGTGCTTGTGCTTGTGCTTGTCTGCTCTTTATGTCATTCTTGCTTTGTCTATCATGGGTAATTTTCCTTCAAAGGCAGCAGATTTTCAGCTTCATCTACTTGACTATTCCCAATTTTGATGCCAAGTTTTTCATTATTCTCATTTCTGCCACATCTCATTACCTTTGTCTTTTTCCACTTTACTCTCAGTGCATAGTCTGTACTCATTAGAATGCTCATTCCATCTAACAAATCCTGTAATTCATCTTCACGTTCACTGAGGATAGCAATGTCATTAGCTAATCATATCACCCTGAATTTTAATCATACTCTTGAATCTCTAATTTATTTCTGTCATTGCTTCTTCGATGTACAGATTGAACAGTTGGGGTGAAAGACTGCATTCCTTTCTTACACCCTTTTTAATCTGAGTACTTCATTCTTTGTCTTCCAGTATTATTGTTCCCTCTTGTTTCTTATATGTATTGGATATTACTTGTCTTTCTCCAAAGCTTAAGCCTATTTTTATCGGAATTTAATGTCTTGTAATTACTTTTACTAGGTCAACCAATGGTATGAGCATGTCTTTATTTTTCTTAAACCTTGCTTCCATTATTAAGCACAATGTAAGAACTGCTTCTCTGGTGCCCTTCCTGTTTCCAGAGCCAAACTGATCATCACCTAACAGAGCCTCAGTTTTCTTTTCCTTTCTTCTGCATATCATTCTTGTCAGTAGATTGAATGCATGAGCTGTTAAACTGATTATGTGATAGCTTTCACACTTATCTGCTCGTGCTATCTTTGGAATTATGTGGATATTTTTCCAAAAGTGTAACGGCAAATTGCCAGGTCTCATAGATTCTACGCACCAATGTGAATAGTCATTTGGTTACCACTTCCAACAATGGTTTTTGAAATTCGAATGGAATGTTATCTATCCCTTCTGCCTTATTCTCCCAGAGCTCTACTGGATCCCATAGCTCATCTCTATCGACTCTTATTTTTCTTCTTACTCGTTGTCAGGCAAGTCGTCCCCTTACAGAGACCTTCAATGCACTCATTCCACGTATCTGCGCGCTCTTCTACATTTAACAGTGGAATTCCATTGCACTAATTGAGATACCACCTATGCTTTAAATTTTACTGAAGGTTGTTTTTACTTTTCTACATGCCGAGTCAGTCCTCCTGATGACCATTTCTTTTTCAATTTCTTCACATCTTTTGTGGAGCCATTTCACCTTGACTGCATTTGACATTTATTTCATTCCTATGGCACTTATATTACTGTATTTCTATCTTTACTTGAACATTTTTGAACTACCTTCTTTCATCGATCAATCAAAGTATTTAATTTGTTACCCAAGATTTCTTTGCAATTACCTTCTTTGTCCCTATGTTTTTCTGTTCAACATCTGTGACTGCCATTTTTACAGACGTCCACTGTTTAGCTGAGCTTCCTACTCTGGTGTTCCTTATTGGATTATTCAAATCCTTAGTAAACTTCAAACATATCTGATCATTCCTCAGTACCCGACTTCCTTCCATATTGATTCTTTTGGATGACACTCTTAAGCTTCAGCCTTCTCTTCAGCAATACTAAATTGTAATCTGAGTGTATATCCACACATGGGTGTGGATATATCTGACTTCGGAATCTCTGTCTGTCCTTGATGTAATTCAGCTAGAACTTCAGCCTTCTCTTGTGATTCTTGAATACTCTAGAGTATTTGTTATTACCATCTGAAATTTACTGCAGAACGCAATTAGTCTTTCCCCTCTCTCATTCCTGTTGCAAAGCCCAGATTCTTCTGTAATCCTTTCTTCTATTCCTTTCCCTGCAAATGTATTCCAATCCCTCATGACTATCAGATTTTCATCTCGCTTTACACATTGAATTACCCATTCGATATCCTCGCATACTTTCTCTATCTCATCATCTGCTGCTGGCGATGTTGGCTATATACCCGAACTATCGTTGTCAGCATTGGTTTGCTGTCAAATATAATTACAACAACCCTATCACTGAACTGTTCACAGTAGCTCTCTCTCTGCCCTAACTTCCTGTTTATACCAAATGCTATCCCCATTATACCATTTTCTGCAGCTATTGATATTACACATTGTTCATCTGGGCAGAAATCCTTATCTTTTTTTCCATTTCACTTCACTGACACCCACAAAAGGCAAAGCTCCCGAGTTTGAGTCTCAGTCCGGCACACAGTTTTAATCTGCCAGGAAGTTTCATATCAGCGTACAGTCCAAGTTTCTTGTGAGAAATCAGAATTCATCACCCCTGAAGCATCCTAAGAAATTTATCATCGCACTATTTCAAGGAAACAGAATGGCTGGCCACTACTCATCTGCCTCACACAAAATTTTAAGTACTGCCAAGAGTAGAAAAAATTACCCCAGCTTTTGCAACTGTTAGATCCTTCTTCTGGATGGAAAGAAGACATAGATGGTTAGAAAGGAGAGGTACATGAAACTTCCTGGCAGATTAAAACTGTGTGCCGGATCGAGACTCGAACTCAGGAGAGTAGAGCTCTTGCCCATGAAAGGCAAAGGTCCCAAGTTCGAGTCTCGGTCCACCACACAGTTTTAATCTTCCAGGAAGTTTCGTTTCAGCGCACAGTCCGCTGCAGAGTGAAAATCTCATTCAGGAGAGGTAGATCTATCCAATTCTAAACTGAGAGGGTCCCTACTCATGATGATGGAGGGAGGCCTCAGAGAGTGTAGGACATAAAAAATAGTACATTGGTAAGTATCGTATCAGCTTCAGTACTGAGATGAGAGGAGGATAGAGTGAGAGTATAAAAGGCAGAGTAGTACATGAAGCTATGCAACTATGCACTTTGTTTGTGAACAATAATGAACATCTCCGTCAGCGCATGGATGACTACAGGGATGCAGGCGACCGGGTTCCATCAGGTCAAACTAGGACAATTTCGGGTGTGTCCTTACCTGCTTGTCAAGAAGATTAGTGCTGCCCCTCTCAACTCGCACTCCTTAGTGTCCAGGTGTCCTGCATCAGGTGTAAGTCACCAGCTGGAGGGTAACCTCGACGATGGGGTCAGATACGTTTTTCTATTCACTATTTGGTCATTCTTTGTCTATTTGTTTCCTTTTTAATTTGAGTTATTGATATGCCCAATGCAAATGCAAAATCATCTGCAGCAGGAGGAGGTCTTATCCTGGGACAGAAATGTACAATTATGATGAAGTTTTCAGCGAATCTGTTATGATTCTCGTCATCAGTTGTTACGATGACAGGTGGCCAATGCTAAATAGAAACATATATTGCAGGTTTGGCAGTGAAGTCGGTAAGGAGCTGGTGCATAGTCTGTATCTGTAATGACTGATATAATTAGTAGTCGTTGGTAAAAAATGATAGATTTTGTACTTAACTTGTGTTACATGTTTCTTCACATGCTGCATAAATATAATTACAAACAGATATCTAGAGAGGCATTACTTATGCCATACTTGACTAAGCGCCTTGTTAGAGGTTGCTTCCTATCAGCTGAAGGCTATGCTACATTGCTAGTTGACGTCCAGAGCAAGAGTGGACGAGAACTTGTTAGATACTTGTCACAAGCTGCAGAGCATCGCTAGTTGCGACTTGCGGGTCCAGCGATATCTATTAACGACTGTGGTCAATATCTACAACCCCTGACAAGTGTGGTATCGAATGCCGATACCACAGAAGCAAAGTGTTTGATTTTGGACTGTATCTACAGAGTGCCAGTAACTAAAACTTATTTATACACCCTGTTTATTGCATACTCCATTGTAATGCTGGTTTGTCGTGTACATTAAATGAGACAGAGCAGATGATCAAGTCAGCCCCATACCTGGGATCGTAAAATTAATTTGCATGTTCTCATTTAGGTATACCAATTTGTTGTTACACTGTTTTTTATTACAGTAAACACTGTATCGAGAATGTCCCACTGTTATTCTGTCAGGTCCAAACACAATGGAGAGCATTTATTTATTAAAAAGACCAGATTTTAGAAGCTTAACATGCGTGCATCTGTTGCATTATTAGGATGAATACCATGCGGATAGTTCTACGCAATACTTCTTAAGGATGTTATCAACTGTCTATTGCCACATAAGGTCACCAAACTGGCACTTACATTACTTGATTTTATTCACAGCTTTGTGATGCAGGAATCTAAAACCTTTACTAAGTTTGACGGAAGCTTTAGTTTCAAATAGAATGTCAGCTTACTCTGGGTCTCTTGAACATTATGTTGCTGTATTTATCCAGAACAATTCATTTAACTCGCTTACAATTCGCCAGCTGAAGAGCTTTTTCATTCAAGGTACCATACAAACATATACTTCAGTTTCACCTCATTACCTGTAATTTCATTTTGAATACTTTTTACAAATGGATGGATGACCAGCCCCCACACCCATCGCCATCTCACCATAATATTATCAACTGAAACTTAGGATAAGAACTACCATTTATAAGCAAAACTAAATGATTCCAAATGACTAATCGAAAATGCCGCTCGCTCCCAGACTGAATTCATGCACTTGAGAAGCTTTTCCACTCTTCTTTATCCTCTGTAACCGTTTTTTGACGTATCCAAACAAAGCCGATTTGTTAGCTGTGAACACATATGGCTAAGTAAGTGAAATGTGTTTGTTTACTGGATTTGAAAGCTTAGCATTTCAATTCAGTGAAATGTTTGCCATAAACATGGTGTGTCATTGATATTCAGACAACTTGAATTGGGACCTAGCATTCCCAGGGAAGGCGCAGTGGAAATCTCATGCAGCACATCCAAAGACGCCAAAAAGATACTTTTCAAAGGCTACAAGAAAAAATTGGAAAATCACCTCTCTAAAAAGAAATATGCATGGAAGAGGCCCTAAATGGCATCAAGATGTCTGGCTAACAGCTGAAAATGCAGTGTCTGCGATTGTTGATGGACCACGGATATGCGTTCACCCTTCTGGACAATGACACCTTCCAAAAAATCATATTACTAATGACTGAAGCCATGCCAGCTTCAGACAAGTAAGCAGATCTTCACATTTTTCTGACAGAAGTTGAAGTGCTAACACCTACAGATTGTGAAGCCCACAACCGATTTCCATTCATGGTTGAATACTGTCTGCCTTGCAGTATTTTGTGGCCTATAGTCTATTTTTGTTACATGTTAGTGAAAATAGTAAAAACCGATGTGCCCCGTGGATGCAAGTGTCCCATATTCTCATTTGTTATTACAAACAGAAAACCAGTCAAAATGGAATGATTTTATACCATCAACTGTATGAAAGGTTGATTAAATTTAGATAAAATATGGATGATTATAACATTAGCCTACATTGTGGACAGTTGTAAAGCACTGCTCGACATAATTTACTGTGCAAACAATTAAAACAATTTCTAATGATTTTATACTGTCGGTCTTTATGGGAATAATTTCTGCTTGTTATACGTGTAGCATCGCAACAATTGACAACACAGTTTACAGAGCAAACATGGCTAATGGAGGATGTTGGAGCACGAAGGGTTGGCACGTGAAGGTACAGGAGCGACTAGCAGGCAGTGGCGTGGTGGGCCGTGAAGCCAGAGTTTATACTATAATATTATTGCGCCTTCACCATGCACGGCTATCAATGGTTGCCTGTCGCCATAGTGCCATGCATTGAAGGTCTCCCTGTTGGGGAGATGCTCGTGCCTGATCATTAGGAGCAACTGTGGTATTCATAGGGAGCTTGCACTTGCAAGGCTGGTTATCACGAGGTGGTCCTGGGTGCGGCGGGGCACATTCATTTGCAAGGGTGTGCCATCTGCCGGGAGGCAGGTATTGGCTAAGGCAACAGTGTAGCAGTTACTGAGCGGGATATTGTACTTTTGTAGGTCCTCACAAGTATCGGGGGTGTCTTAGCATTGTATTAATGTTTTTGTATGTATGATTGTACATAGTATCAGGAGGTAATTGTTGTGTTGTATATAAATTGTACCAATTGATGCAATACATGACCCTCTAGCCACATCATCACATATGTTGGTTAAAAATAGCAAAGGCCGACATTTTCCATGGTTGAAAATATACCATGCCCTATGTCATTGCAGAAAAAGTATAAAATGTGAAAACGTTTAATGCCTGGTTAAATATTCATCCTAGATGGGAAAGTATAAGAATAAAAGTTGCATATTCTTGAATGATGAACAACTTTTGTTGCTACACTCTTTATTTACAGTATATCTTCTAAATATCACAACAGAAGGTTTAGATAAATGTCTAAAAAGACTGATTCTTGTATAATAATTTGATTTATTGTTCCAGTTATTTTTATTTAACCTAGTATACGTCCAAAGTTTTTTTAAACAGAAAATGTTACACACATTTTTTTAAATTTCATACATCTTTGCAACCATCTGTACTGTAGGTAATGTCAGCTCCGTTGTTTTTGGTAGGCTTTGCGAAGGAAAAAATGCAAAGTGTTCTTTAACTATCTAGAATTCTTATTTTTGGTTTCTATGGTAACAGTTTTTGAAAAAGAAAACAATGATATTCTGTGACTTTTCAGGGTTGTCATGAATTCTGCAACCATTCCTTCACTCATTCCAGACTTTGCTAGTGCAGTATGAGCAAAACTAATCCAGGAAACTTGTGCAGATTGGTCTCTCTAAAAGTAAACACATGATCAAGAAACCATCGACATTTCTAGGAGTAAATGTTCAGTACGTCAAGGACAGATTGTAGTCAGGACACTGGGAGTCATCAAACTATTCGAAAAACACTCGGGGGGGGGGGGGGGGGGGGGCTAACCTCAAGATGGAAATTTTTCTGTTGCTGAACTGCTTCAAAGTGCTTCTTGAAAATGTAGTGAGTTTCACAACAGACAACAGGGCTAATATGCTGAAGGCCATTCAACTTTTGTGTGAAGACATTCCTATGTTGGAAGACTGGGATGAAGATTATTCATTGCCTGAGAGTGAGCAAATATTTGAAGGGCATCCTCTAGAGTGTGTCAGATGCGTGGCACATACCCTGCAGTTGGCTGTTAACGATGGAATCACTCTGACTTGTCCCTTGCATGGGATGATCTCATTGGCGAAGTTCATTCTTTAGCAAAGTTTCTTCGAACTCCAAGTCACCTGCCTGATACTGAGACAACTACTGGTAATACCAGCACCAAGTTAAGCGACATATGTTGCTATTTTGTACTAAGTGCCTATGTATTTGCAATATAAATTCATGTTTCATCACAAAATGTTTATTGTGTTATTCATTGAAAATTTGTGTCATTTTATATATTTTGAAAACCATAAAGTATTTTCTCATTGTCCAGACTTCCAAAAATGCAACGAAACGAACAAATGGTGCACATATTTTCTCATACAGTCCTATTGAAGGTGACTAGTAGCAAATTCTTTCAACTTGATGTAAATTTTCACTACTCAAATATTTCAATCAAACTTAAACTTACATACGATGTTCCCAACAACTTGTAGAGTAGATTTTGAAAATTTCAAAAGAGAATAGGAGTTTTCTAGGATCGACTTAAGAGTAGTTTTTTTTTGAGACTGTATTTTGGAAATAGTAAACAATTTTTGAAACATGTGCAGGGACAATTCACGTACTTTCACTTTGCTACATATGAATTATGTGTAGCAAAATTCGTAGTAGTAAAATGAGTGGATAAGGATGTTCTGCTCTAGCACATTTTTGTGTGCTGCCCTCTCCCAGTTTCTTTCCCTCTCTTCCATTTTCAATCTTTCATTTGGTCTCTTCCAACCAGACAACTGCATATACCCTGTCCAATACGTACTCCTCATTCATATTTTTTACAACTTACAGGAAACTGTGTTGATATACTGCATATAAATACATAATACATACAAATACATTCAGATGCATATACAAATAGGGTTCAAATTTGTGAAAAACAAACATTACTACTACAGAATTTCTTTAGTTGTTGTTGTTGTGGTCTTCAGTCCTGAGACTGGTTTGATGCAGCTCTCCATGCTACTCTATCGTGTGCAAGCTTCTTCATCTCCCAGCACCTACTGCAACCTACATCCTTCTGAATATGCTTGGTGTATTCATCTCTTGGTCTCCCTCTACGATTTTTACCCTCCACGCTGCCCTCCAATGCTAAATTTGTGATCCCTTGATGCCTCAAAACATGTCCTACCAACCGATCCCTTCTTCTAGTCAAGTTGTGCCACAAACTTCTCTTCTCCCCAATCCTATTCAATACCTCCTCATTAGTTACGTGATCTACCCACCTTATCTTCAACATTCTTCTGTAGCACCACATTTCGAAAGCTTCTATTCTCTTCTTGTCCAAACTAGTTATCGTCCATGTTTCACTTCCATACATGGCTACAGTCCATACAAATACTTTCAGAAACGACTTCCTGACACTTAAATCTATACTCGATGTTAACAAATTTCTCTTCTTCAGAAACGATTTCCTTGCCATTGCCAGTCTACATTTCATATCCTCTCTACTTCGACCATCATCAGTTATTTTGCTCCCCAAGTACCAAAACTCCTTTACTACTTTAAGTTTCTCATTTC